>NC_073238.2:76655000-79055000 GCF_029281585.2 Gorilla gorilla gorilla | reverse complement strand
AAATATTATTTTCTGCCATCGTGGTGGTTTCATAAAAGTGCATGAAGAACCTGCTCTCTGTGGTACATTCTCCTTTAGCTTTTTCAGAAATGCTTGAACCCCAGTGAAAAAGTGATTCACCTAGAATACTCCTGTTTTCTAGTCAGACATTAGTTAAGTGGAAACTTTATATTGTAAGAGATGAAGAGAAATCTTTTTTAACTAGTAAGACTGAATTGAAAACAGGTTGTGTTCACTAAAAATAAATTATTTTTCTTTGAAGAGTTAAATTACTTCTGACAATATTTTGCTATATGTTTTTATGATTATTACATATATAGAAAATGCTTTTTTGTGTAAATTGAAGAAATAATAAACAAAATATAAATTAAAAGAATGACAACCATAGCAGAAGCTTAGCATTAGCTGCAAGCTATTTCCCACTGTAAGATATAATAGTTACAGCATTTTCAAATCAAACTCTTATGTTTACTGTGCTGTGCTTGGCTTCTCACCCTTTGTAATTTACTTTTAGATATTCAGCCTTGATATATTTATCTGTAGTCACTAAGTATCTCATGATTCTCACTTCATATCATAAATTTCTCAAGTACATTTGCGGGTTCAAAAGAAAATGACAAGTCAGGAAAAAGGATCTAGCCAATTATATATGTATATATATACCTCAAAACCCACATAATACAATTTTTCTCATTCTATCTTGTTTTCTTTTAATGACCTTGCCAGTAACCTTTAAAAAACAGTTACAAAGTGATAAATATGTGGCAATTTACTACAGCATCAGTGAGTATGTCATGCATAACCTATCTATAGAATGTTCCATGAGTGCTTTTTAATGACTCCAAAGAAGAAGTTGGTGGGTATAAAACAAACTGAAATAAAAGCCTCTGGCAAAATGTTGATGTTTTGATCACAGCTCATGTGAAAAATAAGCACTACTAGTGGTTTATGACAGTCCCACAAGAAAACCTTACATAGAATATGAAATATAAATGTAAAAATGACAGAAACCTAAGTTAAAGGACATTCAACATGAGTACCATATTTTCAAAGTTTGTTTGCCCATACCTTTCCTGTCATATTTAACTGAAATAATATTTGATGAGCAGATAAGGATAATACATAAATATAGATTTTGGTAGCTGACTTTAACACAATTAATGAGCACACTAACATTAAAACAAGACAATCTACATTGGCTATCCAATCAGAATCAGAATATTAATCATTTTCCATTAAATTTTACTGCCTTTACTTCACATTGCTTTCTTTTTCTTCTTCTTCTTTTTTTTTTGGTAAATTTATTTGTTTCCCTCCTCACTCTTCATTCTTCTCTATGAAAGCCACAAGTAGTAGCATTGCTATGAATTCATATTCAATAAATTGCTTATCAATATCTCTTTCAAATAATAATATTCAGTATTTTTGTTACCGTGAATGTGTAACTGATATACCCTTAATTTAATTCCATTCTAATAACTGATTAAAACTATAATTGCTTTCCTTAAAATGTAAAAAATAGCTTTTAATTAGGCTATTTGTTAAATGTTCTCTTTCTTCACATTCGTTTTTACACATAGTTCTGAAATGTACTCTTTAAATTTGCCTAAAACTTGTTATATTTAGTATTATCAACCAAATTTCTTGTTTTGCATTTATTTCCATTGCACTTTTTTGTGTGCATTTGTGTGTACAACTCACCATAAATGGGAATGTATATTTTTTGTAGTGATAAATCATAGGGATGTGTATGTGCAACTAATTTAATGGATAATGTATGCCAACCATTTTAACAAAATATATTAATCTTCTCCAAAACTCTGAACACTTTTATAAGTATGGCACACTTTTCCCTAGATGATTTCATGTAAGGTTTAGTTTCATGTATTCATGAAAATTGCTTTGGTCCTTTCTCTTTGTGACATACAATATAATAGCACCATAAAGGTACAGACATGTCAGTCCAAGGTGACAGAGCTAAAATTATATATAAGAAATTGCCCAAATACAGATCACTTGTTTGTTCTATAGTTTAGTAGTTTCATTTTTTATTGACAAAGGGGAACATAAAACTAGGAAGGTTGTTTTATGTTGGTGTCTTTTGTAGGTTATCCTTACAAATTCTAGGTCCTTCTTCTCTTTACTTTAAACTGTCAGACATCCCACTGAGCCTTCCTGTGGATGCCTCATTGAAAGTTTCTCCATGTGTTTCTGAGTGATGTGAAATCCATGAGGTGAAAAAACATAAATTACTTCTTTTTACTGGAGGACTTGCATATCTTCAAGGTTCAGAGGTAAACGTGTTTTCCAATATATACATTTTTTAAAATAAAATGAGAGATGATAGCAGAATGCATTACTTCAATTAAATTTAGTTTGACTCAGTTAGAATTAACTCACCTTACATGTACAAAGTACCATTTTGAAGGAGTTTTCCTAGTAAAAAAAATGAACACAAAACTATAATCTTTTTATATCTACCAAAAATGAGGCAGTCACAGTTCATAACAGATGTTGAACAAAACTGAAATAAGAACAATGGAATTAAAGCTTATGAAAGTAATGAAAGGTTTCCCAATCCATAATTTCAAAGTGAAGTAATAAAACAGAAGTAAAAGGAGCAAAGAAATAGGATATTTGATGTTTTGTAATAGTATCAAGCAAAAATTGAAAATCACAAATAACAGGATAATCAATATTTAAATGCATGTCATTACTAAAATATATCATAAATGACTATTGATTATATTTATGTCCAATCACATCAGCAAATACACATTGAGAAAATTGACACCGATCTGAAAGCAGAAATTTGAACTTTTGTTTTAACATTGAATCCTTTAACTGAAAGCCTCATTGATTCAACTTTACAAGATTGCTTTGTAAGACGTATTAAAAAGTGTATTAGTGTTAATTTTATGTCTATTAAACTGTTTCTCATTAAAATTTTTAAGTCTTAAATGGAAAAAAATTACAACTTCTGATGCTTCACATGTATTTTTCTCCTTAAGCGTGAAAAAGAAATTTATTTTTGGTTTTGTTGTTGATGTTACTGTTTAGATTAATAACAGAAAAAAAAAACAACTTAGAGCCTAACTTTTTCAATTTTATTTCTGAGAGGCCCTGAGAAATAGGAAAGGGTGCTAGCTTTGACATGATGCAGATAGACGTTATATTCCAGGTTTAGCCAACTGAACGAGTTTGAGACCTGGGTCAAGTTATGTACCTTCTCTTTACTTTGTAGAGTTACTTTGCTATAAAGCATTTAATAATCTTTTTGGGTGTTCAAGGGAACAATAACAATACTGCTCTCTTACAATCCATAATGGGACCAGTTGTGGCAGAAGATTTAGAGAGATGAAGAACAAAACATATTAATCAATATAACAAAGTAATAGTATTGATAATGGCTAACACTTAGATATCATATGTATTTTGCTTGGCACTCTTCTAATTGCTTTGCATATATAAACTAATTTAATAAGCACCCAAATCTATTAATGTTAATCATGCCAAATTTGCTCGTAAAACAAAGATGTGATCTACTGCTGAATATTACTCAGCAATACCGTATGCTTTTAAAACTGCCCACTCCCCACCCCACCCACACTCTCTTCATATTGAAATTATTTATTTCATCATAAGCCATACTGGACAATGGTAGAACTCTCATATTGATAAAGCACTCATTCATAGTTAATGAGAAAAGTAGGCCAATCCTTAAGAAATGTTTCTCCATAAAAAAATGGACTCTCTTTTCTCTCTCTTATCTCTCAGGTAAATGGTACTTTCTCACATGGAAATATGTAATGTATGGAGGGAAACCGGGAGGCTGAATTATTCCTCACATATAATTCTTTCCTCCTTGGGAATATGGTTAATGGAGCATAAATATTCCCTAAAAAGAATTGGTATTCAATAAATTGAATTTAATAATTTGGACAAGTCCACAAATATTTTGGGGCACTTTAATTTGTAGATATATAATTTTTCTGGCTTACTTTTTGTTTTATTTTATTTTATTGTTTCCAACTTTTTATTTTAGGTTCAAGTGGTACATGTGCAGATTTTTTATATGAGTAAATTCTGCGTCGTCAGAGTTTGGCATACAGAATTTTGTTACCCAGGCAATCAGCATAATATCCACCTGACAGGTAGTTTTCAATCCCCATCCACCTTCTACCCTTCAACCTCAATAGACCTCATTGTCTGTTGTTTCCTTCTTTGTGGCCATGTGTACTCAATGCTTAGCTCCCACTTACAAGTGAGGACAAGCGGTATTTGATTTTCTGTTTCTGTGTTAATTCGCTTAGGATACTTTCCCTTGAATATCATTATAAGATAGTTCTTTAAAAATCTGAAAATATCAAACATGCATATTTTTTAACATGTTTTATGGAATGATTCTGATAACTACGAGTAAGAGTTTACTGGGGATATTATAGAAACTTCGTTTGTCTTACAGATATTTAAAATGATCAGTGGAGACAAAATGTACATTAAAAATGAGAAGAATGCAAATAAACTACAATTTTCCTTTCGTGAGTTTTTTTTTTTTTTTTTTGACGGAGTCTCGCTGTGTCGCCCAGGCTGCAGTGCAGTGGCGCGATCTCGGCTCACTGCAAGCTCCGCCTCCCAGGTTCACGCCATTCTCCTGCCTCAGGCTCCAGAGTAGCTGGGACCACAGCTGCCCGCTACCACACCGGCTAATTTTTTTTGTATTTTTAGTAGAGACGAGGTTTCACCATGTTAGCCAGGATGGTCTCAATCTCCTGACCTCGTGATCTGCCCGCCTCGGCCTCCCAAAGTGCTGGGATTACAGGCGTGAGCCACCGCGTCCGGCCTTTTTGAGGTATTTTTTACAAGTCAAATATAGTTAGGAATGACTATCAGCTTGGGGTTTATATACCTAATTTATACTGTTCTTATAAAAGTCAAACTTTACCTAAATTTTATTGTAAGTACTCAATAACTCTAACATACTTACTCTACTTAGAGGCTAAAAATAGTCTCATCACTGTCGTGGTCAGAAAATATTTAAATATGGAATCAAATGTCACTTTATCTTTCTGTGCTAGGACTTCATGAAGAAAAGACACAAATATTTAGCTAATTTCAAACTATAGGATTTTAAAATATAGGAATTAATTTTTGATTACTATAATTGTTTATAATAACGCTAGTAATAGCCATGGAACTGTTAGATCAGAAATGCGATTGTACAGTTTTAAAACCAGAAACAATTATTTATTTGCATATAAATTTGCACAACTTAAATGTTTGTTTGCTTTTTCTCACACAAATTTGCATTTTCACTGAGTTGACTAAAGTCATTTGAATTTCATATTATCCAATGTCTTCTTTGAATGATTTCATTGGCCAGTATGTTTTTTAAGACTTTTATTATATTTTAGTTTTAACATTGTTTTTAGTCTATTAAAATGATGCGTTTAAAAAGAATAGCATTATCAACTGATCCTCAGATAATCAGAAAAAGTAGCAAAAGATGGGATTTCCAGAATTGTTCTATTATTCTCCTTTTATTATGATCTAAACAGATGCTTATTTCCTCAGAAAATAAAGCACTTTCTGGAAGATAGTCATACTAAAGTGTACCTAACTCATATCACATTCCATTACGGCAAAATATTGTTTCCAAGAAGAAATCATCTGGGTATAGTCTCCCCTTAGTTGTACTGAATGATAAATATTTACGCTATGGATAATATCTTAACTTTCATTTTATACAAATATCTATCTTGTTAAGTATAGCAGAACGTTTTATCTGTGTGGCTTAATTTTACAGAGGAAGAATAATCAACATACAGGTAAGTTTAAATGAAGTTAACACCATTATAATTAATATACTACTCTTCATACAACACTTAGACTTTAAAATATCCTAATATGAATTCTGAAAGCTTGCAATAAAAATAAAAATACCACTTGCTAGATTTGGATAAAAAGTTAGGTTGTATTTTAATTCCCCAAATTTTATTTAATTTATTGCTTAAATTATTTTAATCATATAGCTGTAATACTGATTGTCTTTAAATCTTTGCCAGTGAAAGTGTGGTCAAGCAAGCAATGCTTGCTTGTTTTTGGAGCTTGTCAGAATTGAAAAATTCAGGCTCTACTTCAGAACTATTAAACCAGAAATTGCATTTTAACAACATCTGTACTTGTTTCATATGTACATTAAAGATTTGGAAGCACTGCAATAAAGAATGTTGGAAAAATTTTGCTTCATTTTCTTATCTGAGAACTCAGCATATAAAACTAAATAAGCTCTATTGCTGGCAGAGTAAAATAAACATATATAGAGAGAGGCATGTTGGGGTATGTAAAAGATGTACTACTATAAAATTTACTCAAATTATATTTACATTTATACATATGTCTATGAGGTTTGGTAGGTGGTTCTGGTGTAATAATTGTAAAAGAGATAGAAGCTGTCTTTACTATCAAAGAGTTTACCCATGAGCAGGAAAAATACAGTGTGCTCTAAGGTTACTCAAAAGATCACAGACCTTAGACCTTGAGGTTGATGGAAGAATTTCTAAACGCAGAGCTCAAGGAGTTGCTAATGTATTGTATATGTCAGTTTTAGGAAAAATAGAATCAAATATTATTTCTAGGATTTTGTCTTCAGCAAATTATGAGTGGTGCCATTTATGAAGGTGGATAAGTTTGGTAAAAATGAGTAAGGGAGACAAATCTACATATTAAACTGAATACTTCAAGTAAGCAATTAGGTACGTGAGTATGGAGAACAGAAATTCAGAGTTACAACTTTTGAGTCATCAACCCATAGATGGCATTTAAAACCCTGAGACAGAATGAGTCCATCTAGTGTTACTGTGCAGAGGGTAAAATAGGGACTTTGAACTAATCTCTGGCCTACCACCACTTAAAAAGAGACCAAAAAAAAAAAAAAGTACATCTAATAAGAAAAATTAGGAAATTACCCAGTAAAATCATAGGCAAATATGGAAATTGTTGTTACAAAAGCCAAGAAAAAAGTTATTTTTTTCAAGAAAGAGAGAACAGACACACCTGTTGAATATCAGTGAAAAACAAATAAGAATATAATAGTGATTATTAGCTTCATCTGCCTAAAGTTCTTAACAAGAACAGTTTTAGGTGTGTTGGAGTTGAATACAGAAGTGTAATGCATTGAGAAGGCAACAGCAGGTGAGAAAACAAGTAGAGAGTGCGAGAAAACTCCTTCACATTATGTTGCAAAGGGAATGGAAGAATTGGGTAGAAGTCAAAGAGTTCATTTTGATTGAAACAATGATCCATAAAGGAAAAAAAAAAAGATACGACATAATCAGAAAACTGATCATCATCAGTATTTTCTAGAATTTGAATAAAGAAAGAAGTGTCAGATTGAGGTAATTAAAGAATTAAGCAAGGGCCAAGAATTATAAAGGGAATTTTAGGTATGACATGTAGTATGGAGTTTATCAATGAAGAGTTATTGATAGGATTTAAGCATTGGTATTTCACAATCAGAATTTAATTTAGGAATGGTATTAACACTGCAATTGAAGAATAGATTAGAGAAGCACAAGAGAGAAAAAAGATAGACTGGGTAAGAGGACAATGTGGTCATCTAGGTGAGAGAAACAGTCTTTGACTAGGGTTGTGGTAGTAGAGTTTGAAAAAGATGGAGGGATTAGAGAACAATTTAGGAAGTGGAATGAAAGTAACATGTGGGTAGATTGCAGTAGGTGAAGGAAGAGAAGAATAAGGTGATGCTTAAATTTGTCACTTGACCAGTTAGGCTAAGCATTGTAACATTTGTTGGGATGGGGGATGTTTTAACAACAATAGGGAATTTCCTATGTTTTAGGCACTATATTTCTTACTGGACTATGAGAATCCAATTAGTAGTATCCATTAGGCACTTTGGTACATAGTTTGGTGCTCCCAGCAGTGATCTGGCATGGAGAAATAAATATAGAAAAAAAATAGTATTGGTCAGGAGTGGATAAGGTATCCAGGAAGGGAATATAAAATTAGAAATGAGCATAGAAGAGAATCCTGAGAACTTATCAATATTTAAAGAGAAGAGAATACAAAAAAAAACAGAGTTTATACAAGTAGATATGCATAGAAATTATCATATCACCAATAGTTTTATAGAAGCAGAAAGGATAATACCTTTTGAATTAATAGACTAATTATAAAAATGATTATTTTTCTACTCTCATGCCACTAGTAAAAACAATGTTTACTAATAAGATTTTAATATTTTTTACTTACAAAATTTGAAAAGATAACTTCAAGTTTTCTACTTAATAGACATTAGTCAAATATAAATGACTTGCTCACCCCTTCCTTTTGGTCATGGATATATATTTTTTCAAAGTTCCACACTTCAAAAGTTTTTCTTCTAAATGTGTGGACAGTTATTAAGATAATTTGGCATCCTCACAGCACTCAATTTGCTTCTAATGTGTTAATTCTGTAATTGGCTCAAATTACATGTTAAAACTTCATACAAATAATTTTGTGTAACTATGGGGTATAATGTGAAGTTTTGATATGTGTTTACAATGTGAAATGATTAAATCAAGCTAATTAACAAATTCATCACCCCACATGAGTACCTATTTTTTGTACTGAAATTATTTAAAAACATTTTTAGCAATTTTTACATGTACAATGCATTACTGTTTATTTTAGTTACTATTCTACTGCAATAGATTTCATTGCTAAAGCTTAATCCTCCTAGTTAACAGAAACTTTGTACCCTTTGATCAATATCCACCTTTTTTCCATCTTCCACTTCTTCCAGACTCTGGTAAACCCTATTGTCTTCTCTTCTTTTATGAGTTCAAGTCTTTTAGAATCTACACATTAGTGAAATCAAATTAGTGAAAAACCAAATGTCATATTTGGTTTTTAATTCCTGACTTATTATAATTGGCATACTGTCCTCTGGGTCCATTCATGTCGTTGCAAAAGCTTCCCCCCTTTTTAAGAATGAATAGTATTTTTTGAATATGTAAGTTAAGCAGATCTGTCTTGACGATTCTGCTATGGGAATGGATTTCTGCTTATCTGTCACAATGAAATGAGCCATAAAGTTCACAGAGCACATTGGGAATATATAGGAATTAAATAGAAGGGAAGTATTTTTCAAAGCCCTTGATTACTAAAATTTTATATAAATATCACACACACATTTATATATCTACAAATGTGCATATGCAATTTCACATACTTTCTAGAACCAATGTAAAAAACAAACCAAAAAAAGAACAAATTGCTGTGTATTTGTTCAAAGGTAACATCAGGTGATTACACTGGTTGATTTTCAGGTGTTTTTAAACAGTTTTACTAAGTTAGCTAAATCAACCTATTGTAACATTTTTGTAAAGAGTATTTCAAGGCACATTCTTTTATTTCAATTGTAAGAACTATCCTGATGGTGTTCTTATAAACCATGTGGTCCTTCTAGACCATAAGGGAAAATGGTCAAGTCTAGCTATAAAGCACTCATCAGAGCGATTATTGTGTTGATCCGTCATTTACCCTTAAATAAGCTATCACTGCGAATTTTAGTTATAGCAAATGGTCAGAGGTCGTATGATGTGGTCTGATAGCCCTTCAAAGACATTTAAAGACATTCCAAAATATTTTAATGCCCAAAGACTATGAGTGTATGTTAAAATACTGAAAAAGAGAATTTTAAAGCAGAACTTTGAGCAGCAGTTAGAATTTGCCTGCATTTACAACATGTGTTGGAGATACAGTCTACACAAATATGGTAATATAATAATATAGATTGGAGCTTATCCTATGCTATGAGTATATTTTAATTATAAATTTTACAACTATAATTAAGATGTTTAAATGCAATCTTAACATGATTTAAGCTTGGCATTATTTCTCTCACTAATCTTGCAGAGTTTTATAAAAATGTAATCAACCATCACAACACCTTATATTAATATAGTATTATTTCATTTTTTAAAATGAGGACACTGCACCACACACTAGTTAATTAACTTGAGAAAATGAAGAATTAATGAGAGCAGTGACTCCCGCTTTAGTGAAGGTTAGCAAGGCAAACTGACAACATACCCACTTGTGTAATTTACACAGTCCATTTATTTAGCCTAGTTGGTGTTAATTCTACAAGGGTTATGATTAGTGCACTTTAGAGAAGTAACCTAGTTCCTCCTAATTCTAAGGTCGAAAGGTGACCTATCATTAAAAATGGCTTTCCACAGGGTTCAACAATTTATTGCCCAAAATCATTTTCTCCTGCTTCCCAGTAGCATTTATTGAGAAACAAGAAAAATGAGTTGGCAGAGAAAGGCAAACTCCAGTATGCTCTATGGATAATTACTTTTATTAATTTCAATTAGTCATGTGAAGTATAGGGCCATCAGTCTTGGGCTCAAAATAAATATACTTTGTGGCATGTGTAAATCAGTTATCAAATGTATTTTTGGCAACTAATGCCAGATTCATCTCTGCATTACCTCATCTCCCCAAGCAGAGACTTTTGTCACTCCTGGAGGACTAGTTTCTCCTCAGCTGTAGGGCAGGGCTTCTTCCTAAATTTGGTCCAGTTACTTGCATCATAATTATATGGGTTGTTAATTGGCATGCACATACAGATACACACCAGACATGTTTAACGGTAATATTTTATGATGATCCCAGAAATCTACATTTTGAATCAACACCTTAGGTGACTTTTTACTTCTTTTTGAGACGCAGTCTTGTTTTGTCACCCAGGCTAGAGTTCGGTGGCGCAATCTCGGCTCACTGCAACCTTTACCTCCTGGGTTCAAGCAATTTTCCTGTCTCAGCCTCCGGAGTACCTGGGATTATAGGTGTGTGCCACTACACTCAGCTAAGTTTTTTTTTATTTTTAGTAGATACAGGGTTTCACCATGTTTGCCAGGATGATCTCGAACTCCTGACCTCAGGTGATCCACCTGCTTCGTCTTCCCAAAGTGATGGGATTACAGGCGTGAGCCACTGCGCCCAACCAGATTTTTAAGAGCATTATAAACATTCACTTAAGAGTGGTCATAACCTGAGACCAGATATACATGAAATTCCTATAATTCATATTTATGGAATATTCAAGGAAAAAACTGAAATGATTTAATTAATTTCATCCTGCTTAATCTTAAATATCTGTTTTACAGTTTTCAATTTTGACTTCCAAATTTGGCTTCTTCCTGGAATTTCTAACTTGGAATCATACGTATTCCTAAAATCTCTTTTAAATGCAAAGTTCTTGCATTCTATATACTGGTCTCTGTTCATAATCTTATTTTAATTCCAGAACTCCTACCCAGAGGCTGTTAGCTTCTGTTTGCTGACAAATAATTTATCTTATGGAAATAATGTCTCTGGATTCTCTCCCTCTGTCTCACTCATGTTTTCAGAAATCCTAGCATTTGGCTACTCGCCCTTAATGACAAGCACTCACTGGTGCCGCTTGGATACTGTGATAGACTGTAGCATATTTGTTCATGGGAGCAGAAGTTCAGCTCTCCCGAGACTTATGCTAATGGGACAATTTATAGCATAGAATCTTATTCACTATACTAGTAAGTTCAATGCACAGACCTTTGATGTGCTTTGAAGATTTATAAAGTGAAACTTATTAAACATCACCTCTATGCTGAGACTATAGACATGAAGTGATAAAAATCCCCATTTCAGCTCATGAAACTTAGTAGTCTAATTTAGCCAAAAGAAAGAAAATACAAAACAAAATATCTATAAATCACATAAAAAAGTATCCAAAAAGTTAACATGTATTGACTATCTATTGTACTATAGGCAAGTGTGAGATACTTTACTTAAAATAGATACATTTAAGAAAGCCTGCACGTTTAAATTCTTCACAAAATAGTGGGGAGGATACATGCATAAGATATAATAGTTCTAGTATAGAATTGTGTTGCCCGAGATGGCAGCTACTACCCATGTGGCTATTCATTTTTTTAATTAAACTTTTTATTTGGATATAGATTCACATTTACTTGGAGATAAATTCACACGCTGTCATAAGAAATAATACAGATGGATCTCTCACGTGCTTTTTTTTTTTTTTTTTGATGGAGTCTCGTTCTGTTGCCCAGGCTGGAGTTCAGTGGCACGATCTCGGCTCACTGCAAGCTCCACCTCCCAGGTTCACGCCATTCTCCTGCCTCAGCCTCCCGAGTAGCTGGGACTACAGGCGTATGCCACCACGTCGGTCTTACTTTTTGTGTTTGTAGTAGAGACGGGGTTTCACGATGTTGGTCAGGCTGGTCTCAATCTCCTGACCTCAGGTAATCCACCCACCTCGGCCTCCTGAAGTGTTGGGATTGCAGGCATGAGCCACCGTGCCCGACCTCATGTACTCTGCACTGTTTCTCCCAATGGTGGCACCTTACAAAGCAATATTACAATATATATCTGAGATACAGATACAGATATGATACAAAATATTTCTGTCACTAAAAGGATCTGATATGTTGCGCTCTTAAAGCCACAACCATTTCCTTCCTTCTCTACCAGCTCTTTAACCACTCATCAGTTTTCCATTTCTGTAGTTGTGTCATTTCAAAAGTAATATAGCATGCAATCATTTGTGATTGGATTTTTTACTAAGCGTACTTCTCTGTAGATTCATCCAGTATGCTGCACATATCAACAGTTTATTCCTTTATATTGCTCAGTAGTATTTCATGGTATAAATATAACAGAGTGTGTTTAACATTTTCTAGTTGAAGGTTACCTGGATTGCAGTTTTTGGTGTAACAAATTAAGCAGCTATAAACCTTTTTGTATCTGTTTTTGTATGAAGCAGATAAAGATCTTCATTTCTTTAGAAAATCCACCAAACCATTTTTCAGAAGTGTATTAGAGATCCAGTTTCCCAATATTTGATACTGTCAATATATATTTTAAAAATTTAATTCAATGTAACTATTTTGATAAATGGTGATCTCATTGTGGTTTAATTTGCATTTCCCTGTTGGCTGATGATGTTGAAGTTTTCATGTCTTTATTTGCTGTCTGTATATTCTCTTCAGTGCAATGTCTGTTTATGTCTTTTGCTCATTTTTTCAAATGGAGTGACTTTTTTAAACATGAGTTTTGAGAGTTCTTTATGTATTCTATCCTTTTATCAGACATGTCCTTTGCAAATTCCTCCCAATCTGTATCTAGTCTTTTCATCTTCTTAACACAGTTGTTCACAGATAAATTATTTTTCGTTAAATTTGATGGGAACCAAATTATTATTCTAATTTTATAGACAGTGTTTTTGGTATCAAGTCTAAAAACTCTTTATCCAGCCATAGACCCCTCCAATATTATTTTCTATATGTTTTTACTAAAATTTGTGTTAGTTTTCTTGTTTGTTTAAGGTATGAGGCTTAGGCCAAAGTTCAGTTTTTCTTTTTGCAAGAGGATGTCCAATATCTCCAGCACCATATATAGAAAAGTTTACACTTCTCTCATTGAATTGCTTATTCAACTTCATCAAAAATAAGTTGGGTGTGTTTGTGTGTATTTCATCCCTCTGGTAGTACCAGAATTCCTGATTGCTACAGTTAGATATTAAAACTTAAAACTGGGTAGATTTATATTTTCCAATTTATTCTCATTTAAAATTGTTTTACCTATTCCAGCTTTCTTGTCTTTTGATATAAACATTAGAATAATCTCATTTATATTTACAAAAACATGTGCTAGGGATTTTGATAGAAATTGCAAAAATACTGTATATAAATTTGTGGAAAATTAACAACTTCAATTTTCTGGACATATGTCTTTCCACTTATTATGGTCTTTTTGAAAAGTGCTTTTACCAGCATTTTTTACTTTTAAGCATATAACAACTGTCCATGTTTTGTTAGATTTACACCTAGTATATTTTTTATTTTTCTGATCATTGTCAATAGTATTGCATATTTTTTAAAAAAATTTAGTGTCTAGATATTCATAGTGGTATATAAAAATACAATTTTTTAAATGTTTATCTTGTTTTGTATCACATTTCTGAATTCAATTATTAGTTCTAGGAGTTTTGTTGAGAAGTCTTTGTGGTTTTTTTATGTAGGCAATAATGTCTTTTAATCTTTTAATCTTAATCTTTTAAATTTATTGAGGTTTGTTTCATAACCCAGTGTATGATCTATTTAGGCGTAAGTTATGTGACATTTGAAAATAATCTGCATTTTGCAGTTGTTGGGTGGAATGCTCTAAAAATATAAATTACATTCTATTGGTTGATGTTGTTGAGTTCTTCTGTATCTTTGCTGATGTTCTCTCCAGTTGTTTTATCAAATCTCAAGCCAGGTATGTTGAAATTTTTAATGGTAGTTGTGAATTTGTCTATTTCTCTTTTTTGTTTTTATTTATTGTTTTATTTTATTTTATTTTATTCAGTTGATTTTTCCTACTTTCAAGTTTGTTACTTGATTTTTATAGAGTTCTATTTTTTTATTTGTAGTGATTTTGAACATATCACATTCTTTAGTGGTTGCTCTAGTTATTATGTGATAGATGTATAACTTGTCACAGTTTTCTGGTGTTTTTATTCTATCAGTTTGATTGTAGCACAGAAACATCACCTACTTTTATGACTCTTTGCCTTCTCCCCACTTTATAATATAACTTCTTTAAATATTGGGAAAGATATGGACATCTAAGTATGTGAGGGTCAAAGATTTCCAGTTACAACCCAAAGAGGACTTCACTAAGATATATGATAAGCAAACTGTCAGTAACCAAAGACAAAGATAGAATTTTGAAAGTAGAAAAGGAGATGTGTCAGATACAAGGGAATTTGGAAGATTTCTCAGCAGAAATTTTTCAGGTCAGGAAATTAGGATGATATATTCAATGTATTGGTAAAAAAAAGAAAGAAAAGAAACTTCCAACCAATAATATTTTACCCAGAAAAGCTGTCTTTCAGAACTGAAGGATAAATAAAGACCTTCCCAGACTACTGAAAACTGAGGGCACTCATCACCACTAGAGCTTCCTTACAAGAAACGCTAAAAGTTCTTCCACCTGAAAAAAAAAATAAAGAATACTTATTAGTAACATGAAGATATATGAAAATAAATAAGTCATTGGTAAAAGGAAGTAGACAGTCAAATTTAAAATAGCCTAATATAATAATGATGTTTAAATTATTTTAAATATAATATAAAGATCGAAAGAAAACTATTAAAAATAACTATAGCTACAACAATGTATTAATTAATACTCAATTTCAAAAGTAAACTGTGATGTCAAAAACCTTAAATGTTTGTGACAGTGTTACTGAAAGTGTGTGTTTTGCTTGCAGTTGAAGTTAAGCTGTTGTTAGCTTAAAATAGACGGTTATAACTATGAAATATTTTAAGTAAGCCCCATGGTAACCACAAGACAAAAAATATATACTAAGTACAAAAAGAAAGAAAATAATTAATATTATTATATAAAATCATCAAATTACAAAGTAAGGCAAAAATAGAGAAAGAAAAGAATAAAGTAACCGCAAAGCAGCCTGGAAATAATTAACAAAATGGCAATATTATGTCCTTATGAATCAATACTTTAAATATAAATGGAGTAAATTTTCTAATCAAAAAACATAGAGTGGCTGAATGGATTTGAAAAAGACCCAACTCCATGTTACCTACAAGAGATTCACTTTAACTTTAAGGACACATATAGATTAAAAGTGAAAGGATGGAAAAAGATATTTCATGCAAATGGAAATGAAAAGAGAGCAGAAGCAAATATATTTATATCAGATAAAATAGACTAAGTAAAAAACTGTAACAAGAGACAAGGAGGGTCATTATAGAATAATACAGGATTTAATTTATCAAAAACTTGTAACAATTGTAAATATCTATTTACACAACATCAGACTACCTAAATATGAAATGCAAATATTAACATATCTGAAAGTAGAAATAGAAACACAATAATAGTAGGAGACTTCAATATAGCACTTTAAATAATAGAGAGATCATCAAGTCAGAAAATAAATAAATAAACATTGAATTGAACTACACTTTTGATCAAGTGGATCTAACAGAGTTATACAGAATATTACTTCCAACATCAGTAGAAATCATTCCGCTCTAGCTCACAGAGACCATTCTGGAGAATAGACCATATTCTGGGTCACAAAACAAGTCTTAAAAAATTTAAGACTGAATCATATCAAGTATCTTTTATGATTAAAATGGCATGAAACTAGAAATAGATAAAATAAATTAAGGAAAACTTACAAACAGATGAAATTTAACACACATCTAAACAACTAATGGTTCAAAGAGGAAGTAAAATAAATAAATATTAAAACAAAAATAAGACACAATATACCTAAACCTAAGGGATGCATCTAAAAAAATTCTAAGAAAGAAGTTTATGTTGAAAATGCCTGCATGAAGAAAAATGCAATATCTCAAATAAATAACACAAGAAAATAGAAAAAGTAAGATAAAGTAAGCCCAAAATTTGTAGAAGAAAAGAAATAACAAAGATCACAGCAAAAATAAATGAAATAATGGCCTGAAAAATAATAGAAAAGACAAATAAAACTATGTTGTTTTTTCAAATAAATAAACAAAATTGTCAATCCTTTACCTAGGAAAGAAGAAAAAGAGATAAATACATAAAATCAGAAAGTGGAGGAAGTACAATTGATACCACAGAAATGCAAAAGATAAGACACTACTATGAATGAGTAAATACCAGATAGTTGGATAAACTAGAATAGATGAGTAAATTCCTAGACACTTACACCCTAATAAGATAGAATAAAAAATTAAAAGTTCAATACACCAATAATGTGTAAGGAGATTGAATCCCTAATAAAAAGTGTCTTATCAAAGCCCAGAACCTGGCGACTTCATGAATGCTTTTTAGCCAATATTTAACAAATAATTAATATTTGTAAAAAATCTTCCAAAATATTGAGGAACAAGGAATACTGAAGTATTCATTTTACAAAATCAGCATTACTCAAATACAAAATCCAGACAAGAACACTACAAAAAAAAAATTATAGGCAAATATCTCTGATAAATACAGATGCAAAATTCTCAACAAAATGCTACTGCAGTAAACTAAATAGCAATTTAATATATCATACACTATGCTCAAGTGGGATTTATGCATGGGATGCAAAAATATTTCAATATTGAAAATTAAAAATGTGATAAATCACATTAATAAAATGAATTTAAAAATATGAACATCTCAATAGATGTAGAGAAGGTATTGGCAAGATGTAACATCATTTTATGGTAATAACTCTGAACAATTTAAGTATAAAGGAATGTTTGTCTACAAAATAAAGGTCACATATAACAAGCCCACAGCCAACATATCCATAGCAAAGAGCTAAAAGCTTTTCTAGGATCTGTATCAGCAACATGATTTCTAATTTCACCACTTGTATTCTACGTAGTACTAGAAGTCATAGCCAGAGCAATTAGGTAAGAAAAAAAATATTTTAAAAAAAGCATCTAAATGGGAAAGAAAGAAGTTAAGTCGTTTCTGTTTGCAGATGACATGATTTTATATATAGGAAAGTTTATAGGCTTCACTAAAAAGCTTTTAGATTTCAGTAAAGTGCAGGCTACACTTTACACAAAATTATTGTGCTTCTGTACACCAACATAGACTAGTCAAAAATAAAATTAAGAAAATAATATGATTTACAATAGCATCACAAAGCAAAAAATACTTGCTTGTGGTTGAGAAGTAACAAGGAGGGACAGGGGGATTACAATGGGGACTAAAGGAGTTGTAGGGAATGATGAATATGTTCATTATCTTCATTGTGCTGATGGTATCATGGAGGTAAACTTATGCTAATACTTATATTATACTATTAAATATTTGCATTTTGCTGTTTAGTTAAATCTGTGAGGAAAAATCTTAGCACAGTGCTGGTATGTGATAACTATATATTACCATCATTATAACAATTATGTATATGTATTTACTAGTTGGAATATATATTTTTACTACAGACATTTGTAACATATATGTCTGTATACATCTTTCAATTTTTTTAAAAACCAGTAATTCTGTTTTCTGTTTCCACATTTTAAACACATTTTTGGTACTTTGACTCTATTCCTGGAAGTTGAAATGAACTGCTTTTCTGACAACTAGGCTAGTTGGAAGGTTGATAATTTCTTCTGTCTACAAACAATAGTGCAACATCAACATTAGCTAGCAGAACCAGAACTTTTTTAAGTAATACCATCACCTGCAAAGACAATAATTCTGCATTATGCAATTTATTCTGTTTCATAGCTTTGGAATTGATCAGGTGACTAATATAGAATATGAATATGAATTAATTCAAATTTCAACACCAATAAAATGTTCTTTGCTTTCTAGTCACCATGATGACCTTTCTTTGTTCTCCTCTATTACCTGTCATTCTCATTATATAACACTCATTGAAATATGTTCAGTTATGAACTTAATCTATAGGTGTCTAGTGTAATTTTCTTATTTTCTCTTTGCCTGACTATATTCTTTTATTCTCACACTTACTAAAGAGGATGGAAGTGAAAACATATAAAATTATAAATAATACTCATCACATGTTTTATTGATTATATAACATTAAAATGTAAATATATCAGGCAAAAACCTTTATGTATAAGGTTAAAAGTGAATAGTGTATTAATTGCCTGGTATTTTTTACTGAAGTGATTGATGGTTGCAGGGCATATGATTTCTCCACAAAAAGTTTTCAATAGGACTCATTGATTTTTGTCCTGTGATTTCAGCTTTCCTAGACTTCGACATGGACATATTATATAATTAAATTACTAACTTCAATATGCATAGAAGCTTATTTTCCTCTTTTAACTCAAATGTATTGAATAAAACACACAGGGTAAAATTAGCACGACATTTCATATGATCATACAGAAAAAAAGCTTTTAATAATTCCAGAACAGAGGAATATTATTTTCATGTATGAAATTGATATTTGACACCAGCACCACAAGTAATAATACAGAAAACATTGACTACTTTTTATAATAAACTGTTATGTTTGTTTAGTTTTAATCTTCATATTTCCAAGGTATCAAAATATTTGACTAATGAAAAATAAATATGGGCACTCAGATATTCATTAAAAATCTACAAAACTGGCAAGACTCATTCAGGAATTGAATTTGTGTCAATGAACAATATGTCTTTGGTTGTGTTTGTAAATTAAAAATAAAATTCTAAGCTCCCAACCATCTGAACAAACACCTCCTCTTGGCCAAAGGCATTCCAAAGTTAACCTGAATAACTAGTGGAGGCCATGATGGCAAGAAGGGGTCAGATATGCTTCATTTTACCCTCCTTCTTTTTGGAATTCAGGAAAAGTCGACCAGCATTAACATCAACACACACCTTAAGTCTGAAAAGAAACATTTACAAACGATTCTCTCTGAAGCCTGCTACCTAAGGGCTTCATCTGCATGATAAAACTTGCTCCCCACAATCCCTTATCGTCACCCAGACATTCCTTTCTATTGATTCCAGTTCTTTAGAAAATAACTTACCTATGTCAACCAATTGCCAGTCAGAAAATCTTTAAGTCTACTATGAGCTGAAAGCCCCGCTTTGAGTTGTCTCACCATTCCGGATCAAATCAATGTATATCTTACATGTATTCAGTGATGTATTATGTCTCCCTAAGATCTATGCAAGGGAGCTGTACTCTAACCTCGTTGGAAACACGTCATCAATACCTCTTGAGGCTGTGTCATGGGCTCATCCCTAACCTTGACTAAATTAACTTTTTAAACTGCTTGAGACCTGTCTCAGGTGCTTTTGAGTTCACAGGTTTAAGCTCTCAAAATGAATTAGATTTTATGTGAACTTAAAAATTGCTTTTCCAATTTTAACATAGTGATATTCCCTTTTGTGTTATCAAGATGGCATGAATTGAATGGTATTTAAGTCTATGTAGGACTGTTTTTTCTCACCTATAGATATGTAATCCATTCATCTATATCAGCATATGAGTGCTATTGACTTCAGCAATAATTATTATATACAGTAACTTTGAATTAATCATTTAAATATACATAAGATTTCTAACTGAGCAATGCTGGTAATAGTAGATTATGATAATGCAACCAACAAGAAAAATAAAAGACTTAAAAAATAACGGTAACTGTTTAAAAATACCTTTGTTTCGCTTATCACTATTGACCAATGCATTTATCTAGGAAACACATTTATTTAGTAATTAAAGACTACATTCCTGAGTGCCTCTATTAATTTGCAAAAACAAAATAATATGAATGTGCATAGGAGAAATGGTTAGGGTTCATCCTGTATGTTAAGTCATCAGTATTTTTCTTGGCCACAGGAAATTAATCATTAATTATGCAGTACGTTAAGGAAAGAGATGGGTCTCTGTTGTACTCAAACTTTATTAAAGTGATGTTGAACATACATTAAATAGTGGAAATACTGGCATTTTTCAAAGCTGGCCCACAATATACACGTTTACTTGTTTCAAAAAAGAAGTGTTGAAAACAATAAATATTATCCATGTAATATTTATGGTTTCTTATACCAAAATATACAGCCTGCACCACAATATTGAGTTTCTAAGGGCACATGAAACTTTAGATTTTTATCCACAGAAGTTGGGTATAAGACATCATACTCTTTATTAAGGCATTACAAATCACATATTGATGACAGAAACCCTATTACTTTTTACAGTAAATTAAAGTGTTTTGAAACCAAAAGACATAAACTTATAAAAGATTTACTGAGTGTTCAACAGACAATTTAATTCAGTCGAAAATGTATTAATGGGTACTGCTTGTTTGCTTTCTTCCCTTTTCTTTCCAGAGGCAATCATTTCACAAGGATAATCTCAAGGTTTAAAGGCATTTTGCTTTCTAGCTGTATTGAATACATTTTAAAATTTGGTTTATATGCATATATATGTAAAAAGATTATGATAGCAACACTTGCTTGCTTATTATTCACATATCATCATTACACAACTGGGAAGATAGTCTTATTCAAAAAATTTAGAATGCATCTGCCAACAAAGGAATAAGCTTGTTATCTGATTTTTGCTTTGTGTGTCATCACTTTTGCTTGAAGACCATAATTGTGCCAGGATACTAATTTTATTAATTTGTTTCAACACTGTCAATTTCAGATGTGAGTAACCAGTTTTATCAAAGCCGTTTACTTTATTTCAATCAGAGACAAAGAGTAAAAATTACACTCATGTATAATACAAAATTGCTTCACCTAATGAATAGAAAAAGAAAACATAAAATTATTATTTTGCAAAATGTCTTTCTTTTTAGTCAACTTTAGGACATTATCTGCTGAGAAGTTATTTTAAAAATCTGTGAAAATTTAGTGACATTTCATTGAAAGTAGGTTTTGAATCATTAAGCTTACTTTAGAAATAGTCATCAAAACTTGTCATATAAATAATTATAAGGTATAAAACATATATTTAGAGAGTACAGAATTTAAATGAATCATTTTAAGGAAAGAACATCTTTTAGTTGATTTTATAAACTCATTACGACTAGGGAATCTCCAGGGTATCAGAACACTGAATGATAGAAATGTAATATTCACTACATTGCTGAAGACTTTTCCTAATTTTTGGTCACGTAAATTAAAAGCCATAATTCAGTACAAACTAAAATTATTTACTTGAACCAAATTATAAAGGTATGGATGTAAAGTTTCCTCATTAACTACATACATATATATATATGTATTTGCTACTTGCTATATTGATCAAACATTAGAGAGGGCTTTACTCTTCTATATTAAATTACTACATATTTGAATAATGTTGAATAATGACCATAATTTTCAAAAGATGTTTATAAAAATGTTTGAATTATGTAAATTTAGGTTTGTAAATTACATTGGTTTAATAAACACACACACAATCAAAAAACATTTCAAAAAATGTAAAAATCACACTCGAAAATTTTTCAATCAGGTCATCAAAAAGATATTTTTAAAAACTGAAACCAGGTCTGACCGCTGGGGAATACCACTTGTTCAAGCTAATTCCATATCTGTCATCACCATCTGTTTAACATTATCCTCCAATCAGTTGGGGGTTATTAGAATATCAGTTTTCCTAATATTCATATTTTTTAAGTTCTTGAGGATTTTCTAGTGATGTATTCAAAGGCCTTCTTGAAGTACATATAAATTTAAATGATTGCTACTTATAATTTCATCTGTGAATTAAGATTTTAGACTGATTCTTTTTCATAAAACATCTTGATTATAACAGAATCTCTTGCTATTCAATTTAATTACAAATGAATACAATGAAATAATATATATATTGCTTCTTAAAATCTGTTAGTTGCACATTTAATTTTCTAGTTTATTGTAGTGTTCCTATTGTTATTAAAAGTATAGAATAGACAACATGGCACTTATAAATATCTTCAATATTTTAAGTTATACATTATAAAGCTCTGGTAATTTAAAAATGTATTTAAAATATTTTATGTTTGGGGGGCTTTAGTTTTCCAAATTTTTATAATAAATACTGCTTGTTCTTAAAGTTGTAACTTAGATTTACTTCCCCTGTTTAGCGAACTATATATCTTTTAGGTTTCCTGACACAACCTGTACACAATTTGGTATATTTTATTAGTTTGTGTCAAATATTTTGTGATCTTCATATAAATGAAATACTTCTTTTGTGTTATTTTGTAATCTTTATTTAAATGAAATACTTCTAATAAAGAATTGAATACAGAAAAATATTTTTAATGTTTCATTGTCAGTATTTTATAACAGAATGATGAAATGTTTTATTTTGATGAAATTTATACTTTTTAAAAATAGAAAGTTAAGATTTTTAATTGTAGCATTTTTAAACACTTGAGTTTGCTCAATGAAAACATATTGTTTCGTAATTGAGCATGCAAAAGGTATAACTCATAAGCTTAAAAAATGTAAAAAATATGAGATGTAAGTACTCATTGAATCTTTTTTTCTGTTTCTTATTTAAATACTTTTTTACTAAAAAGTCTTCAGTTAATCATTCTATAAATATTATGTAGAATATTAGTGAGAAAGTACTAATTTAGTGAGAGAGTGAATATTGTTGTGGATAGTTATGGATAATTATTTATCTCTAATGACTGGTCATTAATCATATATTTATGACTTATTCTGCTTCATGCATAAATTATCAATATATTTCTGACTATATCTGATTTTCTATAATTTTGCTGACATAAACTTGACTCATAACAATTACCATGAAAGCATAGATTGTGAATGATCATTGGGGAGGTCCATGGTCTATGGAGGAAAGGAAATATCAGAAAAATATTCTCCACTCACTCTGTGCTGTGCTTCTGAAATTAATGTCAATGTGTCTGGCATAGATACTCGAACCATAGTACTTTTGAGACTCTAGATCATATAAAAATATTAAAAGCTTTTTTTCCTGTTAATTGAATTTAAATGTCAAAGATTAGATGTGTTGACGATGCAAATTAGAAGCAATAAATTTTCTGTTATTCTTTCTCTGAGAAAATATATTTGAGAAATAACCAAAAAGGTCTACAAATAATAAGAATGTAAAAATGTAGACACTGTAAAAACAAGCCAGCAAAACAGGTTACCTTTACTCTTTTTCTGAGAAATTATTATATAGTAAAGCACTATTCTAAGTGATAATTAATAGAATCCTGGCAATCCTAGAAAGTATGTATTATTATACCAAATATTCTGATGAAATACTTAGACACAAAGAAATTAATTAAACTCAGAAATGAATAACCTCTGAGTTACATCTTCTAAGTCAGAGAACAGTAATTAACATCCAAACAATCAGCATATGAAAGCTGTTCTTTTAATTTAACTGCTATTTTAGATTTTATTTATGAGGTAACAAAGCAAATGCAAGCAACTCTGTAACATTGTCAGTAAAACTTGTAACTGAATCTCATATAATATTATATTGTTTTCAATTACATATTTATTTTCAGTATATTATGTCATTGGGCAACTTTATTAAGTAGGTGCTAATGTTTTCTTCTTTTCCTATTTAAGCAAACTGAGGCACATCAGATTAAATCATTCTGCAAATGTAATGCCATCAGGAGCACAGTATGTGGAAACATTTCTTTCCTTCATTAGGAATGTTGTCCAAGAATCAATATGTCAGTTAAGCAAAGGGTTGGTTATCTTTAAATAAGACTTGTACTAGACATCCTTCATTTAAATTGTGTGTAATGTTCTCCTCTCTTCTCAGAAAAAGCTGTTCATTCTAAAAAAGTCCCTTGCCTGATTGCATTATGTAGTGACAAACGGGAAATTCAGATTCTTATTTTCCCTTGTTTTATAGTCAGACAGATTAGTCTAGTGGTTAGCATTGGTTTCTGAATAAGTTGATGATTATAGTCCTTTCTCCTAGATACAGTTGACTGGTCCAACAATGGGCATTTGACCCAAACTAAGATAGTCAAATTTCCTCCTCATTTTTCCCCAAAAATTAAAACTGGGAAAGAAAACACCAGAAATTTTTAGATGTAAAATTTAGAAATACTGACAACCAAACCACTTTCCACTTATAGAAAGGATGACCTTCACTGGGAGAGGCTGGAACACATATCCCAAGTGAAGTAGAAACAAGAAACACAAAGTCGTAATGTTAGTTTTATATTTGGTCCCAATTATTTCTGAGGCTTAGATACATTATAGATATTCCTGTTACAGGATTCTTCCAGTGCTGCTTCAGCAGCCAAAAACCTCTGCAGCCACCACCACCTCTGCCTGGGCTCATACCCACTAGGATCTCAAAGATCGTGACACTACACTCAGGCTACAGCTGGACCCAGTGTGCTGTGAGTGGCTTCTGCATTGTGCACCAGCATCTGGATGAAGGGAACAAGATGACACCCCAAAACTCAGAGATGCTAGCAATTGCAGATCCCCAAGGGGTGTTACAGCTCCTGCTTAGGGAGTCCTGAGGTGTTAGCCCCCAAGAGATGTCACAGCTCTTCATTCCAATAGCTTGTACCTTGTTGAGCAGGAGCATGTTATAACGCTCTTTCTCCCATAGTCCAGTGAATCAGAGCATGTTACAGCTCTTTTCACCCCTGCTGTTTAGCGGGTTCCTGGTTCTTGTCCCACAACCAAGAGGTATAAGGTGTGCAGACACCAGAGAGTGAGTAAGACAGAGAAGAATTTTACTGAACAACAGAAGGAAAGCTCTCATCTGTGAGAGGGGATGTGAGAGTGGATAGTTGACTGTGTGGCTGAGTCCAGTGTTTTTATGGGCTTTCAATGGGGGAATGTAAGCTGATTAGTCCATAGGTGGTCTTTGGAAAAAGTACCATTTGATTGTTTAAAAGAAATCACCCAGAAGGAACCAATTGAGAGAGAGTGGATAAGACATGGGTACAATTTGACAATATCTAGTATGTTTACAGCATAATGATTCCACTCTAGAGAAACTCTTACAGTCACATTCAGCCACTGTGTTAGTTAGAGTTCTCCAGGGCCACAGAGCTAACAGATGCAGAAAGAGAGAAAGAGAGAGAGAGGAAAGAGAGAGATTAAGGAATTGGCATATGTGATTGTGGGGGGTGGCAAGTCTAAAATGCATACAGCAAGCCAGCAGGCTAGAAATTCTGTTAGAATTGATGCTGCAGTCTTGACTCCAAAGTCTGCAGGGCAGGCCAGTCTGATGCTGGAAACTCAGGTAGGTTTTTAACGGACAGTCTTCAGGCCTAATTGCTTCTTCAGGTAAACTTTTGTTGCTCTTAGGACTTTCAATTGATTGGATAAAGCTCATAAACATTATGGAAGGTAATCTGCTATACTTAAAGTTAACTATAAATATTGGTCATATTTGTGGGTGCCCTCACAACAACGTCTAGACTAGTTTAATCCAACAACTAGGTAGCATAGCCTAGGGAAGTTGACACATCAAAATTAATTATCACAGTCATATTTTAAAAAGGGTACATATTTCATCAAAAATTACCTCATTGAGTTGTAGTTTTTGGGTTTTTATGGCTTGCCAAGGCATCATATATAGTAAGCCTACGAGAGTATCTTTATTAGTAAAACTTAAATTATGTTACAATTTCATACACTGAATAAAATACAAAACTGTATATATTTTATTTCCTATGAGAAATTTAGAGGTAGTTTAACATATATTTATATTGTTTGAGAGGTTAATATCTATTTTTATCAATTTATTAATGTGCCATTTTTAAAATCTACAATCTACCTCTCATTATTGCCAATTGGTTTCCCATTACATGGCCTGAAAACACCCAAGATAGTCCTAAGAAGTAGATGATACTCTTGATGAGAACTGACAAATGCTGATTGCAGTGTGATAATATTAATGTTCTGGCCAAATTCACAAAGGCTAATGCTTTGAACCAGCAAACAATGCACACTAAATGCCAATTAAGTTTTTCTTCTAAATTTATCTTGCATGTCTCATCCCTAGTGTAGCAGACTATTTCAAATACAAGGTCAAAATAGTCCTAGTACTTACATTGATCTAAAATGTGTTGTTACTTAATTACTAAAAGGAATCTGGGGGGAATATAGCACAGCCACTCTTGAAAACAGGAAGAAACATGCATATATGGACAGAATTATTATAGACTAAATAATGATTGATAAATATCTACTCTCTTGAGTTACAGATAAGTCCTTGTTTCGTTTGAACACAAGATCACTAGTTACAATTCCACTTTGACAGGTTGAAAAACAAAACTAATAACATTATGGTATTGTTAACGATAACCCTTCTATTATATTTTCATCTATAAATAGTTGACAGAAAAACTGAGAAAAATAATTTTTAAAAAGTAATTTAAACATTGTAAATAATTTGCATCCTTTATCAGTATTCATCCCCTGTTAGAGTTAGCCCTGGTATAAAAGAATTTGATTGCATAGCGGTGGAGATAGTTTTTACAATTGTCATGACTCACTGTTTTCTAGTAAATGCAGAAATAGCTCTGAGGTTAATCTTCCATATCAAAATAAAATGAGCAGCCACCTGCTCTAATGGCTTCTCACTGCCACGAATGGGCTGACAGGCCAGAAGAGCAGCTGGAGGAGGAAAGGCCTTGTGATGCCAGTGGTTTGTTTACCTAACACTACTTCAACTCATTTTACTTTATTTTTCAAGTGGCATTTATGGGTATCTTCTGGATATGTATTTCCATTCAGAATATGCACAAAAAGTGTTACATCCATTTCTGACATTCAGAAATTTAGCAAGTTATTAATTTTCTTATATTTCAGTGAATATATATTTTTATTTAAAAATTAGAATAACATCAGGCATATAATTTTCTACCTGCCTCATTTCATTAAAAATATTATGACTTTTATGATATTAAAATATTTTAGAAACGCACATTACTGAACTCATAATATTCTGCCTTTGCCAATATGACTATTTAAGCAATGTGTATTTAGATTGCCTCAGTTTCTAGATGTTGTTGTGTTTTAATGAACCCGTTTAGATATACATATTAGTACATATTTCTGAATATTATATAGGAAGTTAACCTATAAGCAAGTTGTTTTGGATGAAGATTTCTGAAAAATTCATAGGCTTGAAATGTACTTGCCAATTTGTCTTTCAGAAATTTTTAATCAATTTATACTCCCACCAGCACTGAATGAAACCATCCTCCAGATGTGTCATTCTGGATGCTATATTAGCTACTGATTTCTATCTTTTCCAAGTTAATGAGTAGAAAATTATACTACTTTCTTGTTAACATTTTTCTGTTTTTATTTTTTTATTTTTTGTGTGGTTACAATTTTATTACCTTTTAAAATGTATTTTATCATTTAGAGTGCCTATTCTTATTCCTCTGCCAATTTTTGTAGGATGCCCTATAGTCCCAACACATTATTATACAGATTATACATATACAAATAGAAAACATCAATATCATTTATCATAAATGTTCTAAATATAAGGATTTAACATATTGTAAACACTACATATGCTATATTTTACATCAAGCTATTTTTATATATGATTATTTAAACCACTGATTCCCTTTACGTTGGTCTTTTCCTTTATTTTATTTACAGATAACTCTAGAAAAGCTCTTTATATGCATATGATCTTTATGTTTTAGTATTTCAATGTGTACATATTTTAATTTTTACAATTAGGCTCATAGCATACAGTTTTCTATCCAACTAATTTCATTTAATAAAAAATTGTTACTCATTTATGACATTAAATATTTGAGAATTGCATG
Source organism: Gorilla gorilla gorilla (assembly GCF_029281585.2). NCBI lineage: Eukaryota > Metazoa > Chordata > Mammalia > Primates > Hominidae > Gorilla > Gorilla gorilla. Next base: position 79,026,696 of record NC_073238.2, on the reverse strand, counting down.
CTGTCTCTCTATTTCTGTCTGCCTCTTACCCTCTTACTCTCTCTTTGTCTTTTTTCTAACACACTTCAACCTCCCTTTAATTTTTGCTTTTGTTTTTGAGTTTGGTGGTGTGTGTGTGTGTGTGTGTGTGTATGTATGTGTTTGTAAACCAAATATCTTTTAAGGAGGCATCATTATTTATCTGGAACATATTTGCATTCTGAAACACTCAATGTGTGTTTCACATTATGACTATGTGTTACCAGAATGTGATCTCAAACACTGTGTTTATTTTAATGATATTTTCTCAAATTAATTTTAAAATAGTAATTTAATTATTTCCAATTTTTATTCTCAGGACACTTATGATTCTTGAGGTGGAAATTAATTAATACATATTCTTTTAATATCATGTCTTCATTTTCATATATTTGATTCTTTATTCTTCATTTGAAGGAACTTACTCAAGTTTATCAATCACATTGTCATCAGTGATTCTCTCCCATAGTATGTCTTATTCAATGTTTGTTAAAAGTTTTCCATTGCTTTTTAATTTCATTGTATGTATGTATTTTATACATTTTACAATCACCTTGTCTTGTTCCTTTCATCTCTGTATGCAGCTTTATTTTTCTTGTCAATTTCTATTTTATAGAAGGTGTACATTCCTGTATATTATTGCATATCGGTGGAGATAGTTTTTACAATTGTCATGTCAATCAATATGACATAACTATTTATTTATATATATATAGCTTTTCAGTTTTCTTCTGAGTATCGATATGTTTTCTTTGTTCTTCATTTTTATATGCAGATGCATTTCTTTTAAGTCATTCTCAAATAAAAATTTTCAGATTCTATATTTGTCAATACCCTCAATGAATCTCTAAATATTGCTTGAAATTCCTTTGAAAACATATTATTTAGGGAAAATGCAATGTCTCAGGCTAGATTGCTTGTGTCCATATCTGGACTTCATCCCTTATTGCTAGTGCTTTGGAAAAAAGGACTTTAAAAAATTCAAATTCTTGGCCTAAAGTCTTAATATGAATCATCCTGTCCTCACTTACTGGGCTGATTTTCCTACCAAAGTTTATAATTTTAGTTTTGGAGGTTTTATTGACTTTTATCTTCTTTGGGATTTTCTAGAAATTTTAGCCAGTTATGCCTAGACACATTAAAAAAATGGATACACTGAGTTTCACTTTAGATCAAATTATTATAGAAAATCAAAATGTCAAACACAAAAACAAAATCACAGAATGCTCTGCTTATGTGTGTGTATGGTGAGGTGGGGGCAAAGGGGGAGAGACATGGGCACTAATATTGAAAATCTAAATTATACTATAAAGCTATTGTAACCAAAACAGCATGGTACTGGCATAAAATAGGATAAATGTCACCCGCCCACAGCAAACAAAGGTATTACAAGGTAGAGAAAAAGCATCTCCAGTTTTGGCGGACTTTTTGTTTTTTAATGACAGTTTAGCCATTTTCCAGCTTTTTAGTATTCAACAAACTCTAAAACTTGTCAGTAGTCTGGAAAATCAAAATATAAATATTTTATAAGAATTAGATAGTATATATTATATGTATGTTATATATGTGTGTGTGTGTGTATATATACATATATGACATCTGACTTGTCATCTGACCCATAGAAGGCGATTAAATAATAGGTGCCATTGCTATTTCCTGGCATTCAGGCATATTCTAGGACATAGTCTAAAACTTTACTCTGATGTTGTTTCCAGTTATTTTATGAACTCTTGATGAGTGTGGCTTACCTGGTTACATTGTTAGTTACATTCCATGAATTTAATCATTAATATCCCTGTTTCATGACAGAATAAGTACAGCACCTAATTAAAAAATTTGTTTATAATGTAGTGGAAATTTATTTATTTCAATAATGACTATAGTAATTCAAGTGAAAAGCAATCCAAAGGGAACTTTATGAAAAGTGGAAAGTATATTATTAATCACAAAATTTTTAAAATTCATGTATGTGAATAAAGTTTGTACTACGTAATTCTCAGTTTCTAAATGTGTGTTTTAAATGTTATTAAAAAAATCAGAAGTTATGAGAATGTACTTTCCATTTAGACTTTTTTATTATTATATTATTTAATATATGATGATATAATAATGTTACTCTATTAAAATGATATTTATAATACAATATAATAATAATGTCAATTTTAAAACATTTTTATTATTGACATTTTAAAAGCTTTTCTACTATGGGAATCAGATTCACCGGTTGTTTTTATAAATTGTTTCTTTTATTACACGTATTAACACTCTGAGCAAATGTTCTTAGTCCAACATTGACCAGTCATTGAAACAAATATAATTCAGATAACTGTGCTACATTTACATATTTGTAATTATTTATTTCTGCTTTGAGTAACTATCTGTGACTTTGGAGCATATAGACATTTGCCATAGAACAGACAGAATTTCACGCTGTATGTACAGGCCAAACTTGTTTATGCCTTAAATGTCTTACAATATTTCAATAATGTCAGTTTTTTAGCAAAAGTGCTTTCATGTGTTTAAAGCCACACTTAATGTATTATGAAAATCCTGACATGAAAAACTGAATGATTGATATTTAAAAGACAACCATGGAAGTCATTTCAACAATAACATGTTGAATCAGTCTGCATTCTGTTTTTAATAATAATCACTTCTATTGTAGTCCAGCAAGTATGTGCATGTGTACATATCTATTTGTATACTGACACACACTTGTAAGATGTATATGTGTACATTAATTAGGGTCTAGGCACATTTATTGAGATTTACATTATAGGGAGGTTAGTTGTCATCTAGAAAGTCAGTATCTAAAACATAAAACCTATATAATAAATCTTATGGCATAAAACTGCTATATTCAAAGTATGAACAAAGTGTTGCAGAAAAAGGAGGTAGTAATTAATTGTGTCTCAAGGGAGGCCATAACTTCAAATACGTTGGTCTTGACAGAAAAATGGCAATCTGCCAGAGTTAGAAATGGTAATGTGTGAAGGGCATTTTAGGGAGAGTGCATCTGCATGGCCAAAGGTAAGGCAGCAATGAAAGGGAATGTGTTTTGGAAATGGTGTATAATTTGCTGTGCCTGGGGAATAGTCTTAATTGTGGGTCAGAGGAAGGGCAGTAGTACTCTAGAAATGTAGATTGAGACACATTATGAAGGCTTTTAAATACCAAGCTGAGAACTGCAAATGTTATTCTCCACACCAAGGGGAGTTCTCAGTCATGGTGATCCCATGGTTGTGTTGGACAAAGTAAATTTTAGCTGGCATTCAAAGGACGCATTTAAAGGCAAGTAGCCAGTGAGAAAATTTAGAAAGTTATTGCATGATTTTGAACCCAAAAATAAGCGAGGGCCCTTAAAAGAAATCTAGGTAATTACCATAGGAATAGAGGGGATGATGTGAAAGATACTTTATAAACTATATTAGGAAGCTTGTGGAAAAAAAACATATTCTGAAGGTCTAGATAATTATTATTTTCTCTCCTAGATACATATTTTCACCAAGGCCAAAGGTGTTTAAATTGTACTGTTTGGGACACTAGTGGTCCTGAGGAACTTCTGACATCAAACACATATGTATATATATACATGCATACATATTTACATATATGCACACACAAATATATGCATTAGATACTTACATATTTACATAGTATGCTTCAAAGTATAAATTTCGTTAAAAAATCCTGATATAGCCAATTAGGCAATGTTTTTTACAGCTGCAGCTTATTGAGTTGCAAGATTCTTCATAAGGATTAATTATTCTATTCTTCATAATAATTTAAATTTTGTGTTGTCTCTGTCTATAGGCACACATCACTATTCTATACATCATTCTGTGGCATATTGCTATATTGTTAGTGAGAGAATAAAATACTTTCGATGGTCAAATACAAAATTAGGTCCCAGAGTGCTTTTTTAAAATGGTAGAATTTGATCCAACTTTTAGAGAGTGATATATAATCAAGGAGATGAGAGGGCTCAAGGGTGTATCAGACTAGGATAATAGCTATACTATTGTTAACCGTATAAATCATTGTTAATATATGTAAATTTGACTCAAATATGGCAGAATTATATACTTAATATTGTACTTTTTGTCTGCATTTATTATATCTTCAAGTAGTACTATTAATAGAAATTTTAATGACAAAACTAAAAAGCAAAGAATTAATAATACATTAGTCCAAAATGAACCAAGCTATATTCAGCTTAACAAAGCATCATTAAATAAACTAAAACAACACAACCTATTTCCAGATTCCTTTTCCAATATTTGTCTTCAGTATTTATATTCACATACGAATAACTTGGATTTTTTGCCATTCTATAATGTTCTTCATCATGACTCTGATATACTTCTGTTATTGACTTAAATTAATATACATGCTTGTTAAAATCCCACATATCCTGCAAGACCTGGCTCAGATTCTGTATTCTAAACATAGCCTTCTGAAATACCAACCAATAGGAAGCAATCTTTCTCTGTTCTGAACAACAGGAACATGTTGCAATTTTTATTATGCTTTCCAAATCTAATTTCTAACCCACACAGGCAAAAGATATTGGTCTGTTTAACATATTGGATATTCTCAATACATCCACAGAGTGCAAGATACACATGGCCATCAGATTGGTAAACCCTGCATGTATAAATTTGTGTACACATACACATAATATCTACATCGCACTTGAATATAAAATCAATGCCTTTAATATACTACTTAAGTACAAATTATATAAGATTATAAACTATATGATAAAACTAAAATCCTCATCTAAAATATTTTCGTTGCAAAGAAAAAATAAGCTTTTAGAAGAATTGGTTTTCTTATTTTTATTTTCTGAATAACCACTCGCTACTGTTAGTGACATTGCAAATTGGCACATCAGTATTAATATTATTAATGCAATTAATTATTAGTCTTACCCATATAATTTACTAGAGAACATAATCTTAGAACCAGAGTTGAAATTATATTTGAGTATTGTATTATTGATTGTTATTTTGTTTCTATATGCTGTGAGAATGAGGCTTCATAATTTGGAGATTTGTGGAACTTCAAATTACATACATTCTTTTATTCACCCTACATGAATTTTGACAACCCTTTACTTACAGAAAATATTTCACCCACTCCACTCCATTCCAAAATATTTTGTTCTAGTTTAAACTCATATCTTACTTTGAAATGATACATAATAGGTCCTCAAAGAATACATAATAATAATATTGCATTATATCAAAAATCTGTCTGCATCATTGTGAATTTCCTAAATATATCATCTTTTCTAATTTGTAATAAACAGGACATGTTTTATGACTGCCTCTTTGTTCTGAATTACCTGTATGGAAAGGTGTTATAAGTAGAAAGTAAGAAATAAGTGATTGTGTTGGAGTAAATGCACCTTTTAATATAATTCACACGAAGAGAATCTTAATAGCAAATGAAGTTACAATGATTACATAATGTCTTCTCAAAATGCCTTCCCTCTTGTATTTCTGGTAATGGTTTAAGACCTTTACAGTAACAAGAAAGAAAAGGTGAATAAACAAAGATAAAAATACCTTCTGGCAATAAAGAATATTGCTATCCTCCATAAGAACCGGATGAGTGGAAATCGCCTTATAACTTTTTTCACATTACAAGGAATAATTCTGGATTGAGGCTAAAAATGATAATATAAAAACTATCCAGAAAAAATAGATGTTGTAAGGATTTTATAGCTAAAGGTACAACATAAATCTTGGAGGATCCATTGTGATCCAAAGCAGTTACTGCCAGACAGTATTATGAGTGCAGGTCTTAAAATAAAATTGAACTCGTGCAAAATACTTTGAAATGACTTTGGAAAAGGCAAGTATCCTAACATGCATTGGAATGAGCATTTGAATATAGTAGGACTCTTTATTGTTTGCCTTGAATTATTTGTAACACACTTGAAAATAATTAGCAGACTAAATATATTTTAAATGATTGACTATATTATCCAAGTGATGCATTAGCAATCACTAATCAAAGTTTAAGGTTACAGGAAAAAAAACAGTCAACTACAAGCTCTTTCACTATATGTTACTTATATCTACTGCATAGTAGATGGTCAATAATTATTTAGTGAATTCCATCAGATTGGCAAACCACACACATAGAAATTTATGTACAGATATACACAATATCATATCACACTTGCATATCACATTAATGTCTTCAATATGCTATTTAAGTACATATGTACAAGATTATACATTATTTGATACAACTAAAGCCCTCATCTAAAATCTTTTCATTGAAAATAAAAAAAAATATTTAAGAAGAATTGGTTTCATTATTTTTATTTTGTGAATAACCACTCAATACTGCTAATAACATTGCAAATTGAAGTTAAGCTTGTTAGATTTTTATAAGTAGGTTTATGCTTTATTTCTCCTTGAATAGCTAGTATTTATCTTATAATTAATATCCCCAAAGCGAAACTCTTGATTCTCATATTCCCATTCCCTTTTCCTATTTCAGTAAATGGCATAATTATCTCATCTATAAGCTCAAGCCAATAAACAAAACAACAAAAAAAACACTCAAAACAAAGTCACTTTTCATTACTTTCTTTATCTAGCTCAATCAATTCTATCAGTTCTATCTAAAAAACCTAACAATAATAATCAATATTGTTAAAATGGCCACAGTGACCACAGAAATCTACAGACTTGATACTATTCCTATCAAACTACCAATGTCATTTTTCACAGAATTTGAAAAAAACCCTTCTAAAATTCATGTGTAACCAAAAAAGAGCCTGAATAGCTAAAGCAATCTTAAGCAAAAACAACAAAAACAATAACAAAACCCCACAATCCCGAGCAGAAGCATCACGTTACTTGATGTCAAACTGTAGTATAAGATATAGTAACAAAACCAGAATGGTACTTGTACAAAACTGAAACATATGTAAACCTAGGGATTATTAGAAAACAAAACACACACAAATACATAGATGATGGAAAACAATAGAGCACTCAGAAGTAAAGCCAAACACCTACACCTGTCTGATCTTTGACAAAGTTGACCAAAGTAAGCAATGGTGGAAAGGCTCCATAGCCAAACCAAAGCCTTCCACTCTCTGTGTATCTTAACCTGGTACCACCCTTGAAAAATCCATCACACATTTTGTCCTGAACCAATTTAATAGTCTTCAAGACTGATCTTTTACTTGTCCTTTTTATTTGAGTCTTGTTCTCTGTACTCTCTAAATTGCAAACAATATGATCTAATAATGATTACATAATAAATTAAGTAGATAATTGATTCTGTTGCTTAAAAATATCTGTGGCTTCCCTTTAGCCTTAGAATAAAATTCTCTCTGATCTCACTTTACAAGCTCCTACATAAAGTGCCTTCTGACTTTCTTCATCCTCTCCTATTCATCTTCTGATATGTCTCTCCTTCAGCCACATTGACTTTCTTTGTACATTAGTCTCCCCTTATCCAAGGTATTCATTCAAGAATTCCAGTGGTTGTCTGAAACCAGAGATAGTACTGAACCTCATGTATACTATGTTTTTTCTATACATAAATGTCTATGATAAAGTTTAATTTATAAATTAGGCACGGTAAGAGATTAACAAACAAGGTAGGATTTTTTCACCTTCTCTTTGGCTTTTCTGAATTGCCAGAATCCCTACTGTTGCACTTTGGAGCCATTACTACTTGAACACGACAACTTAGTATAACTATTCTGATTTCCAAGCTGGCTACTAAGTGGGTAGCATGTACAGTGTGGACACTCTGTGGAGACACTGGATGAAGGGAAGGTTCACATTCTGGGTGACATGGTTTTATTATGTTACTCAGAATGGTGTGCAATTTTGAATTTACAAATTGTTTATTTCTGGGATCTTCCATTTAATACTTTCAGACTGCAGTTGATCACAAGTAACTAAAATTACAGTAAGTGAAACCACAGATGAGAGGGGACAACTGTATTTAAAGTTGCAGTGCTTTTTCTGCTTCAGGACTGTGGCACTAGTTTCTGCTTCTTGGTAGAATGCTCTTTCCTCAGAGATTTTCATGGTTGACTTGTTATCTAGGTCTTACTGAAGAAGTCACTCTTGAAAAGTCTTTTCTGACCATACCCTCCTAGTCAGGCTATGAATACTCTCTATTATAGGTCCCAAATTTATTTTGTGTTTAAGATATAACAATCATCTACCTTCATAGCCATTTATTTATTTACTTCTCTACATTTTTGTCCAACTTTCCACTACGTGGGAGCTCCACACAGATAATATGTCTTGTTTCACAACTTTGAAGAATGCCAGAAACCTGTAGGAGAGTTAGAAAATGAATTTTAATGAGAAAGAGACTTAATAATTCCATTGGTAGTATAGAGGATGGACAGGTAATTATTAAGAATATATCGAATAGAGATTTTCCCTTTGAAAGCTGGTGTAATAGTCTAACTTTTTCTTTATGTGTGAGTGTTGACAGCTTTCAAGGACCACTCTCCTGTCTTCTGCCCTGGTCTCCCTTCTAGGCAAGAAAATAAGAAAGCATGACACCCTCTCTCTTTTTGCTGTGTGATGTTCAAGCTAAGCATGCACCTGTCTACTTGAAAGCTCTCACCCTGTCCCCAATCATAGTGAGACTACAGTCACTTGCTCCTTCATTTCCTGAAGTCACTGAAGCAAATTCTGTACCACCTTATGAACTGCCCTGTTCTTCACAGAAAGTCCTACTATGGGGTAATACATTTTTTCATACCCTCTTGTTGTGTGTCTGGATCATTGTATTGACATCTGACCTATTGATTAAAAGGGAGTCTATACCATTTTTCCATGGTGACCACAAGAACTGGTCCTCTCTTATTGAGAATTCTAACATCAAAACTTATCAATAGCATATCACTATAAAATATTTTGCTTTTATTTTATGCAAAAATACAAGTTAACATAAATATTTTAAAATTATTTATTCCCTATTATATTCATAACTTCAGAGAATGTTGTTGATGTTTTCACTAAAAAATGTTTAGAGGTTTTTTTTCACTTCAAGTAAATTTAGAGGCTCTTAGATTAATATCAAATCTGTGTGAGTTAATATTGTCTTAGTGATATTAATCCGAAGTTACCAAGATGTATATTGCATTTATGTGATTAGAATCATGGCTTTCTAATTATAGTGTATTTACTTGGTTGTTAAAATTAACATTTTGTGATGAAATGAATTAGTACTCATTATTAAACTATGTAATCTAAATATTTGCCAAGAAATTACCAGATAATTAGTTCCTACAAACTGTATGTGGTTAGGAAGATGTCATGTAAAAATAATATTCAAGAATTTATCATGGAAAGAAGAAAAAGTTGTCAAGATGTGATTTGAAAGTTCTATGTAATCACTTTGCTACAATTGCATCTGAATATTATATACTTTATTACAATAATTTCAACTCAATAATATAAACAAAATCGGAAAATAGTCACTTATGCTTATATTTAGTTATTGAAAGACTTCAGGAATATTTTTAAGGACTAGCATAGACTAGACTTTTAAAAAGACTGGTGTTAATCCCAATTGTGTTGATGAGCATTCATTACTACAGTTGACAAAACAACAGCACATGCTTTACTCCATATGTTGAGGTAACATAAAGAAAGTATTGTTATTGTGTCTTAATTTGCATTTCTCTAGGAGTGAATGAGCTTCCTACAGGGAAGAGGAATGTACCCAAACATTTGCACGTGCATTATAGAGAAAGTTGTGGGAAGAATGACTTTCTTTCAATGTGGAAAATCCTTAGCTTCTATTAATTGCCTAATAACTTAACAAGGGTCAAGGCCAATATTGTTTGGTCTGTGTCCTGCAAACTCAGCCTTGATTCCTTATATTATATATTATATGTTTTAAGTATACAAAATATTTAAAATTATTTTTTATTCTGATTTACCTTTGTCTCATTGAAAGGCGTATTATTCATTTTTAAAATTGTATTGAATTTATGGAGCCATTCATCTAGCAGATATTTATTGGGAGCCAAGTATATGTCAGTCACTATGCTGTGATCTGAAGATACAAAGTCATGAAAATCTACTTAGGTGAAAGATCTTTTCAAGAATTACAAAACACTGTTGAAGGAAACTATAGGTTACACAAACAAATGGACAAACATTTCATTCTCATGGATTGGAAGAATCAATATTATTAAAATGGCCACGCTGACCACAGAAATCTACAGACTTAATGCTATTCCTATCAAACTACCAATGTCATTTTTCACAGAATTAGAAAATAACTCTTCTAAAATTTACATGGAACCAAAAAACGGCCTGAATAGCTAAAGAAATCTTCAACAACAACAACAACAATAAAACCCCACAATCCAGAACACAAACGTTATATTACTTCATATCAAACTGTACTATAAGGTATAGTAACAAAACCAGAATGGCACTGGTACAAAACTGAAACATATGTAAACATAGGGATTATTTAAAAAACACACACACAGATACATAGATGTTGTAAAACAATAGAGCACCCAGCAAAAGAAATTGTCAACTGAGTAGACAGACAACCTACAGAATGGGAGAAAATATTCACAAACTATGATTCTTACAAACATGTAACTTCCAGAATCTATAAGAAACTTTTAAACAATTGAACAAGCAAAAAAACAAACGAAAAACAATTAAAAATGGGTAAAATACATGAACAGACACTTCTCCAAAGAAGACATGTAAGTGGCCAACATACATATAAAATTGCTCATCATCACTAATTATCAGAGAAACGCAAATCTAAACCACAAGGAGTTACCATTACACACAAGTCAGAATTGCTATTATAAATAAGTCAAATAACAACTGATGCTGGCAAGGCTTTGGAGAAAAGTGAGTGCTCATGCACTGTTAATGGGGATGCGAATTAGATCAGCCACTGTGGAAAGCAGTCTGGAGGTTTATCAAAGAACTGAAAACAGAACCACCATTGAACCCAGTTATCCCATACTGGGTATATATCTGAAGGAAAATAAATTATTGTACCAAGAGGACACATGCAGTTGTGTGTTCATCTAAGCAGTATTCACAATAGCAAAGAAATGGTGTCAACCTAAATGCCCATCAATGCTGCACTGGATAAAGAAAATGTGCTACATATACACCATGGAATATACACAGCCATGAAAAACAATGAGATCATGACCTGTGAAGTAATATGAATGCTGCTGGAGATAAATATCCTAAGCAAATTAATTCAGAAAAGTAAATAACGCATGTTCTCACTTGTAAGTGGGAGCTAAACCCTGAGTACTCATAGAAATAAAGATGGCAACAATCGGCGAGGCATGGTGGCTCACACCTGTATTCTTATCACTTTGGAAGACTGAAGCAGACAGATCCCCTGAGGTCAGGAGTTTGAGATCAGCCTGGCCAACATAGCAAAACCTCATCTCTACTAAAAATACAAAAATTAGCCAGGTGTGGTGGCAGGCACCTGTAATTCCAACTACTCAGGAGGCGGAGGCAGGAGAATCACTTGAAATGGGACTTGGAGGTTGCAGTGAGCCAAGATCACGCCACTGCACTCCAGCCTGGGTGACAGAGTGAAACTCCATCTCAATAAATAAATAAATAAATAAATAAAGCAACAATAGACACTGGTGACTATTAGAGGAGAGAGAGAGGGAGGGAGACAAGGATTGAAAAACTACCTATTGGATACTATGCTCAGTACCTGGATGATGGGAACAATTATACCTCGAATCTCAGCATCATGCAATATACCAAAGTAATAAACTTGCACATATACACCCTGAATCTAAAATAAAAATTGAAATAATAATAAATTGGCCAGGTACAGTATCTCATGCCTATAATCTCAGCACTTTGGAAGGCCAAGGTAGGAAGCCAGGAGTTGAAAACATGTCTGGTGAATAAAGCAAGACACCTGTCTCTACAAAAAATATGTAAAAAAATAGCTAGGCATGGTATTGTGCATTTGTAGTCCCAGCTACCTGGGAGGCTAAGACAAGAGGACTGCTTGAGCCCAGGAGTTCGAGGCTGCAGTGACTTATGATTACACCACTGCACTCCAGCCTGTGCAACAGAACGTGATCCCATGTCTTAAAAAGTAATAATAAATAAATAAATAAATGCACCTTCAGGGTGAGTGTTTAACACATCTGACTCAATAAGCCCATACAAAAAGAAAAAAAAAAGAATAGATTGCTAACATAGAAATTATTTTTTGACCCTAATACAACTAATTTACAAATCAATTTTTAAAAGATACAAAAGCTCACTTGGAAAGTCAAAATGAAACATATATGATGCATAAGTCAATTAAAAATAATACTGAATTTCAGAAATACTTAGAACTACATGATGTTGAATATATATTATCATTGGTTGCTTAAATTCTAGGGATGTAAAAACATGGGAGCCTTACACTCTAAAAGGAAAAAACAATGTTTGTTATAAACAAGCTAAGTATCCAATAAGATAAAAGAATAAGAATGCAAAGCCAAGTTGAAGGAAATAAACTATAAAATAAGTTTAATCTCATGGGTGAGGATAACATTGCTAACTCATAAAGGATTTTTAAAGATTAATTGAATGAATTGTAATATTTAGATCAGTTCCTGGTTGTATGAAGTTCTCAGCAAATGTTTCCTAATATTAAATTAAATTTAAAGGAAATAAGCATTTTTAAAGTAAGCATTCCACACAGACCTTAATTTAACTGATATTACTATCTAGTGTAATGGAAGACTTGATGGAACAAACTTAAAAATGGGTGCAGGCAACTAAGACTGGTTAAATAATAAATGTAGTAAAAAAATGAAATAACTAGGGGATACATAAGTATGAGGAGAGGAAGAAAAATGTGAATAATGTAGGAAGACTGATTGAGAAAACTTTAAACCAAGATTTGCTTTTGAAATTACACTTTTTTTTGCTGGCTTTTAAAAATCCTACAATGTAAGCAATACTATCCCATTTTACAGCAGTGGAAAATAATACTGAACAGTGTGGTTTACTCAAGGTAAGGAACTTCAAAAGTAATAGAAGTATTGGAATTGAAACCACATGTTTTAACTCATGCTATCAGTCCTTCCAAAACCTCACAGTTTAAGAAAAACAAAAAATCTATGACTTAAAATTTGAACGATTTTGGAACCATCAGTAGAGATTAAGATATTTTCTCTAAAAACATGTCTTAGAAAGCTCATTCCATTGAAAACAAATGAGTAACTAAAATCAATGGCATTTTGTGAACAATGACCATCCACGGATATTTAAAATATCATTTCCTACTAAAAGAAACCAAAGGCATTTGGAAACACGGCTTATTCCATGTCTTGCTGGTAATATAAAATTTATTGATATGGTATGGTAGACAACAAGCTACTATTGAAAAATAATTGCTTCTTGACGAAAGGACACTAGAAGTCCCACTGGCCAAAGATAGGATAACACAAACAACAAAAAGATTAATGCCTATAATTGACCATATTTAATATGTATGTTGATATGGTTTAGCTGTTTCCCCACCCAAATCTCATCTTCAATTGTAGTAATCTCCATGTGTCAAGGGTGGTGCGGGTTGGAGATTATTGAATCATGGGAGCAGATTCCCTTGTACTGTTCTTGTGATATTGAATAATCCTCATAAGATCTGATGGTTTTATAAATGGGAATTCCCCTGCACAAACTCTCTTGCTTGTAGCCATGTAAGAGGTGCCTTTGCTTCTTCTTTGCCTTCCACCATGATTGTGAGGCCTCCCCAGCCATGTGGAACAGTGAGTCCATTAAACCTCTTTCCTTTATAAATTACCCAGTCTTGGAGGTGTCTTTATTAGCTGCGTGAGAACAGACTAATACATATGTGTAAATGTATATGCATGTATGTGCATTATTTGCATGTGTTAATATGGCATAAAGTCATAATTACTAGAGCAAGTTATAGTTAGGCAGACTAAGTAAAATAAACAATTCAGGAAGTATTCTTGTTGTTCTTTATGGTTAAACACCTCTATGTTTTTCATTTTCCACAGATAAATGTTTTCTTTTAGTCACTACCTGAGTGAAATTTGTACATGTACAATACATATGTACATATACTTCAAAATGACCTACTTGCTATTACTTTACTTTAGATTAATAATTCCTGAACTGTGACTTAATATTTTTGCTGGGTCATTGGCTTAAAAATCAATTAAGATTTTGTTTGAAAATCTAATTCCAAATCCTTTGTGGGATGAAACTTTCCTAGGAATCAACATTTTCTGTCAACTTTGATAATGATTGTTTTTTAATGAATGTTTGACAATTGAAAGGTTGTCATTAATTGTACAATGATGAAGAAAAGGGTTATTTTTCCTAAAATGAATTTTTAAAAATAGAATATTTCTTCATAATTTTTAATTCTCCATGTAAGCCTGCTAGCTAAATTCAATTTTATTGTTTATTAATCTAGAAGCCACATCTTTTGTTTTAACTGGTAACTGTGAAATTTTAAAAATTACTTTTCAAATGGAATGTTTTTCATATGCAATCATTTTGAAAGGCATTTTTTTAAAGAAAAATGAACATATAGAAACTTAATGAATCATATTTAATGTATACTAGTAAAAATGTTATATTGACTTATCAAGACAGTAGATTATGAAACTGTATAGGTAAACTAAGTTTATAAATTCATTATTTTATAAATGAATACAGGAATAACATAAACTAAATTGGCAGTTTCTTTATTCCATAAATAAGTTGTCTTATGTCGGATACAGATAGATTTAATGCTCATTTGTTTGAAACTTTTAAGAAAGAAGAGATGTTTTAGATGGAGATTATTGTTAGATTAGAATTAAGATAAAAATATTTTATTTGCTGAAGTGCTTGCCTCCATTCTGTGTTTTTTAAAAAACTGAAATATGTGTGTATGCATATTTATCTATCTATCCAGCTAGAAAAGTGTATTCCTGTATAGCACGCTATTGAATGATGCTGGACTAATTCTTAAATGGAATCCACTACAGGAAAAGACAGCTAGCCAGACAGCTTGGAAAATATCTGCACGTGTATCACTCAGCTAGCCATTCAAATGAAAAATCCTCCTCATGGCAGGTGAACAGCCTGGAAGTTGTACAGTTTGTCATAGTAGATAAAGGCTTTTTTTCATATTGAATTAATTTTTACACAGCAATAGCAAAAGATAGATTGAATATATCACATGGGCCCAGAGTATCATATATGTTTTAATGACTTAAAAAATTCTCTTGAGTATACTCACAATGTTGTTTTTGTTCTTCCCTCTGATGACATTTTATGTAGTGCATTTAATGAGAATATAATATTTACCAAAATTTCTAGTAAACATTATGAAAAAGGAACAGCCCATAGAAAAAGAAATCAAGCCTTAGATGGCAAACAGGATGACATATTAGTTCCTTGTGACACATTGAGTGCAAATATTACTAAAAAAGACCCAGTTACAAAGCTGCACAGTCTATTCCCCCATCCTTATTCTATTCCATAAAGGGAATTATTCTCCAGGGGCATCTACTGAAAGCATGTAAAAAAGAAATGAGGTTAGTTTTATTAATTTACTTTCTGCACAACTGAATAGCCATAGCTTTATTCTCTCATTTCCCTTGGCACTACTTTGTTCTTTTCTTTAATAACAGTAAATGTGAAAAATCAGGATTTCTTTTATTTGGCTTCATTTCACTGGGAGTTCTGCAGGGAGAAGAGATTTGAAACTATTCACCACAATATATAGGATATCTGGATTCACTTTACTGATGATGCAGTATCATTGTAAATGACTCACTTTGGAATGTACGGCTTTATTAGAGCATTAAGTCTTGAACTCCTGACTCCCTTTGAGTGGTGCTGGCAATTGCTTAGGAAGAATTGCTGAGATCTCTAAGTGTATTCCTTTTTACAATGTTCTGTTGTCAGTGAAAATAGAGCTTGTTGGCAAATATAGTTAGGGCCATGAAAAGTAGAGCAATTGGGATAAGCATTCCATCATACACTGTAACATACACAAATATAAGTGCTTTTTTTTCTACAAAGAAGCAAATTCACATAATAACCAGAATATCTAGATGGAAGTCTTCAGCCTTCCTCCAATGTAAGTGCTAAGAATGTAATAATAATTAAATTGGTCAAAATATGTATTCAGATGTCATTTATGGTGCAATATGAGAGACTTTTATATAATGAACAAGAAAGCACAAGTGAGGTATATACATATATGTGTCTCTATGTGAGTATATACATATGTGTCTATATGTGCCTATACACATACGTGTATACACGTGCCTATACACACGCACGTGTATACACGTGCCTATACACACGCACGTGTATAGACGCGCGTCTATACACGCGCACGGGTTATACGCGCGTCTATACACATATATATATAGTGGTGAAAGAAAGAAAAGTCACAATAAGTGTTGAGACAAACTTTATACTGAGAATTGGTGAGTTTTTTATGAAACAACTTTTAAGTGGAGAATTAAAGTTTAGAGTAAGTCATCCTTGCAGAATGAAGTAAAGTCTTTTTATGCAAAAGTGGCAACATACATAAAATCCCTGAATTTTAAAACCTACTACCACAGAATTTCAGAAATGTTCAGCAGAGTATGAGAGTAATATCACACATCTACGTTTTTATTCACCCATATCTATCAATTACTTTCTAAAGGCTAGGCACTTTGGTAGGCATGAAAAATGTATTAACTAAAGGTTAAAAACTTGTACATATGGGGCTCCTACCATAGCAGAAAACAGAATAGAAAAATAAACAAAGGAGTAATTCGTGAGTTATTAAAGTAAAACGAAGTCCTTAAATTTGTTGCTTCTCAGTTTGCTCAACAATAAATGAAGCATTAATATTATTTTGTGAAGTTAAGAAATCTACAATCAGGATAAAGGTATGGTCATTTAAAAAATTGTATGACACATTACTTCATGTTTTTAATTTTAATATTCCTGCGGAAACTCTTATAGTTTCTTATAAACTCCTATATAAAATGCAAATAGACACTAAAAATTGGTTTGCTATCTTTTTGTAAAAGCAGAATTTAAATTCAGCATTTTGAATTTTGAAGAAGAACATAGTTCCTTTTGATAGTTTTCTACTATGAAAGCACCGATTACTGCTCACAGTGTTTGTAGACATTGAAAATAAATGTATTCTTAAGAGAAACAAACATAATATCTTTAAAAAATAATGATTTATTACAGATAAGGCTAAAGTTCTCTTTTTCTCCAAACTAGTTACCTACTACTTGCCCAGTTATTAACCATTTGAACATTCTGCCAGATGTTTTTTATGCATATATATTTGTAAACATATGCTTATAAAATACAGAGAATGTGTAGTGATATTTTATATTTGTAATGTATATTCATCTTACTTTGAATACATTTACAGCAATATGTTATGGTTGTCATATGACGTCCTTACAATTTTCTATACATAATGCTGTTATTCAATTAAATTGCATTAGTCATGCAAAGAAAAGAGCAACACAAAATGTAAAATAAGGAAAGAAAAAGACAGTAGAAAAAGATCCATAATAATACAGATATTAGAATGAGCTGATAAGGTTTTTAAAATAACTGTTGCTAATGTTAAGTGTTACAGAAAGTAGATGAAAAGTTGAACAATTTCACTAGAGAATTAGGCCTCAGAAATTGTGATTCTAGATTACAAAATATAAAATCTAAAATTAAAAATTTGCTAGATACCTTTATCATTACATAGTGACCATCTTTGTCTTTCATAGTTTTTGTCTTGACATTTATTTTGTCTAAGTATAGCAACTCCCACTCTTTTTCCTTTCCCTATGTCTATATCAAAATATTTCATGTTCCCCATAAATATATACACCTACTATGTACCCAAAAAATTAAAAGAAAAAAACTTTAAAAAATATAAAAACAAGAATTTGTTAGATGAAATTAAAAGTAGATAAAATATAATCGAAGGCAAGCACATAAAACTGCAAAATGGTCACAATAACCTTCCAAAACAATATACTGAGAAGAAAAAATATGATTAAAAACATTGGAAACAGCAATCGAGACACAAGAGTAATTGTAGGTTCAATATTCACGTAATTGTGTTCCACAAAGAGAGAGGGAAAATAATGGAAAAAAATCATATTTTAAAAATGGCATTTGTTTTCTAAACATATGAAATACATGAATTCAGGTTCAAAAAGCTCGCCAAACTTCAAACAGAATGTGCTGAGTCATGAAAAGTAGAATTAAAGGAGAAATCATAAAAATAGAGAGGAAAATAAATAACTGAGCAATGGTAAGAATAAAAGCCAACTTATCAACAAAAGTATGTAATTTTGGATGCCAATTGATTGAATTACTTAAAGTTCCAAATGTTAGCCTACTGGAATTTCATACCTAGCAAAAATGTCCCCCATACGAGATAAATAAGTTTTCTACTAAATACAACAGAAGTTGTCACCAGAAGAACTTTACCTGAAAGAAAGACTAGCGAAAATATATTCAGAATGAAACATGGTTATAGAAAGGAATAAAGAACAACGAAAAAGGTAAACCAGTGCATAAAGTTAATGGGCACTGTTAGAATATTGACTTTTAAAACAGTGATAGTAATATACCGTGAGGTCTAAAATATATGTGGAAATTGAAATACATTGTAAAAATTACAACCAGGAAAATTATGTTATCATGTTTTAATATTCCAGCATTATTGAAAGGTAGTAAAGGTATAATTTGGGTTAAATTGTATTACTTTAAAAATAAACTCTACAATCTATTGGAGAACTAATAAAATAATAGAAAATGAATGTGTAAGTACATTTCAACCACAATGCAATATACTACACACTCAAAAGAATGACTAAATGAAAAAGACAGAAAATGTCAAGACAATAAGGATGTTAAGGACTTTCTTCACTCTTATAATCCACCAGTTTGGAAAAATTCTTTGGCAAGAGATCTACTAAAGCTGAACATAGGCAGGCATACCCTATGAACCAAAATTTATATTCCTAGGAATACAGCCAGGAAATACACATACATTTATGCATCATAAACTAGTCACAATAGTCAAACATTGGGCTTGGACATTGAGATATAAAATGGACTACTAAACAATGGACATAATAAGGTGCAATTGTTCACAACAAGGATGACTCTTACATTTATTTCATCAAAGGAAGCCAGAAAAATTTTCATATATTTTATAATTCTGTCACGTAAAGTTTTAAGATTAGCATGACCAGTTTATTATTTTGAAAGTCAGTATACTGCTAGCATTTATTTAGAGTGAAGGCCTGCTGGCAGTAGCTTGCTAGGTATCTGATGGATGTTCAGACATCTAATGGGGTTCTGGTGACATTCTTGTATGTTCACTTGTTGAAAAGTTATTGAGCTTTTCTGTATGTATAATGTAGTTTAATGATATTGACAATTCTAAAGAAAGAATTTTTACACTCTTTACATTTTGTGTTTATCAAGGAAAAACTGTTTCCATCTGTTTCGGGTTACTTAGAATTATTTGTAGTCATTTTGATTATTGTAAGTCATGAATATCTGTTAAAATGTAATAAATGTCTTCTCACCTAATACAGAGGTTATATGGATTTTCTTTTTGGTTCATAATATAGTAAAAAAATCATAGTTTTTAACATGTAAAACCTTTTTTGAATGCTTGAAAACACTCAAATTTATTTTGATAGGCTACTTTGTTTGATTTGCTCATATTTGATAATTTTTTATGTTCCTATCCTTTCCTTATCATTTTGGTAACTGAATTTACACTGAAAACACAGTACAAATAGTGCTTCTTCCTGTTACTATTTTTTTCTCCGGAATATATTGTATAAAAAGGAATTATCACTTCACTGAAGCATTGGTAGAATTCACATTGTAAACCTTTTGACTCTGTTTCTTTTTTGTGAGTGTAGTTTTCATTACTATTTCAATGTATTGTACTATAAATGGTAACTGAAACTTATGTTCTCTTCACCCAGGCCATTACTTGGTTCTAAATATTCTGTAAATTTAAATTTAATTTTTTTGATATAAATCGTTTTAAAAGTGTGTTTGTGACTATCTAAATGTTTCAGTAATTTTTAGTGCTAGCTTTATATTGCTGAGATCTAATTTTATTAAATTTGTGTTATCGACTATGCTGTTAACTTTCTAAAATGTGTCCAGATTGTTTTTGTTGAGCAATGTCACTTTTCCTGGTCCATATTTGAAAAAAGATGTGTATTTTCTTTGCTGAGTGGCATGTACACATTTTACCAAGGGTCTGTTGTGTCTAAACTGAAATTATCTTTATTTCACCATTTTCTTGAATTATAAATTAGCAGGGTACAAAATGTTGGTTTGAGGATTATTTTTGTCAGAATTTTTCATTACCTGACTTCTGTGTCTTTAACTAAGGTGTCTTAGAGTCAAATTGTGTCTATGAGGTCAAGGTGTCTAGAAGGTCAAATTATTTTCTTGTGACAGTAATCTATCTTTAAATTCTAATATTTTTAAAAGATATTTTCTAGGTATTTGGTGCTCTGACATTTTATTACAATATGTATGGGTGATATCTTTTTATATCTTTCTGATATTCACTGTGGTTTCCAAATAGGTCATTTGAGTGTTTAAAGAATTCCCAAAGTGCTAAGCCACTATATTTTCGAACATTGCCTTTCTTCTACTGTTTTTATTTTCTCTTCTTATGAAATCCATTCCTGTTATATATATATATTATATCTTCTCATTCTGCCATCTACATCTGTTAAATTTCTTTTTCTATTTTCTTTAAGTTGTCTTTCAGTTACATTTGAAAATAATTTCTTTAGATATATCGTCTAGTTTACTAGTTATCTTGCCATCTATTTTATTTATCTGGTCAGTTTTATTTCAGTAATCACAATTTTTGTTTCGGAAAATCCTTTTTCTCCCCTCCAACTATTCCTGGTTCTTGTCCTTTTTGATACCCATTTGATCCTTATTTTTATATGTAATGCCTTACGTTTGTATTCATTTTTATTCTTGCTCATTTTATATTCCGGCTTTAACCTAACGATTCCAGTATCCCAGTATCTAACGTTATCAAGCCTATGATAGTACTGCTTTTTGTTTCTTTCAATTCAATTTATGTTGACTCTATCCCTTATCTATTTAGTTTTCTTTAAAAAATTATTGATTTGTATTTGGGTTAACTTCTCAAGTGGAACATTTTAGAGATTCCTTGTTTTACCTCTAGTTTATTGGCTTGAGTTTCCTAGGTCACAGGTGAGGATTTTTTCACTCACACTTTTCATGAGAAGGAGACTGGCAATTTACTTTGTTTTTAAAGATTTTGTTTTATAATATTTGTGGTTGCCATAATATTTTCATGAGTGAGGTCTCTTTTTTAGTTTGAGTCCTGATTATTTACACATTTCTCACTTGTTCATTAAACAGTCATATAAATATTCAAAAGTTTATGATGCTCAACAGATGCTGAGAAACACATTAATTTATTAGATATTTGTTGAGTTCTTAATATTAGTGAACTTGTCATTGTTTTTGGTGATGAGATTGTCGTGATTGACAATACAGTCACGGTCTCAGTTTTAATAATCTTAGAAACTGAAATACACAGTAAACAAATAAAGATTATCTAACATAATTGTAATAGCACAAAAGAGGAATACAAGGGTACAACAATAGAGCAACTTGACCGAGGATGGGGAGGTGTCTGATTAGATCATATTTTCTTAGTGAAAAGAAAATTGAGATCAAATTCAGGAAGTAAAAGAAGCAGTCAAGGCAGAGAACAAAGCATTTCTACATTTAGAAAACAGAAAGAGGGTTATTGTGGATGTAATGCTAGAAATGAACAACTATAGACTGAGTGAGGTAGAGAAGGGCAAGATGAAACATAGGTGGCAACCAGAGGCCTTGTGGACTGCATTAAAAATTCGCACTTTATTTTGAGTTGAATAAGTAAAAATTGATGTGTTTACCTAGGGAATTTAATATAGTTATATTTCTAATATATATCTTACAATATAAAAATACATATATGTACATACCATTTTATGTATAATTTATAACATACATATATCTGTATTTATATGTATGTATACATATAAACATACATATATAAATGTAGATAAATGTTAATGGAATAAATTCAACATTATCTCTAACTTCAAGTGACTCCCTGATATGGTTTGGCTGTGTCCCCACTCAAAAATCTCACCTTAAGTTGTAATCCCCATAATGCCCACATATCATGGGAGAAACCAGGTGGAAGTAACTGAATCATGACGGCAGTTTCCCCCCATGCTGTTGTCATGGTAATGAGTGAGTTCTCAGGATATCTGATGGTTTTTTAAGTGTTTGGTAGTTCCTTCTGAGTTCATTTTCCTTCCTGCTGCATTGTGAAGAAGGTGCCTCGCTTCCCCTTCACCTTCTGCCATGATTGTAAGTTCCCTGAGGCCTCCCCAGCCCTGCTGAACGGTGAGTCAATTAAACTTCTCTCCTTTATAAATTACCCACTTTTGAGAAGTTCTTTATAGCAATGTAACAATGGACTAATACGCTCCTTTGTGAAGTAAATGAAATAAACAGTGGGTGTTTCTGGAGATGCAAGTACCAGAATAAAATATTAAAAGTGTATTGTGAGATTTTGTGTGTGCATGAGTGTGTATGTATGAATGCATTTTCAGTGGAACAAGAAAAACTGAAGAAGGCAGAGAGTATACATGTCAGCTGCTAATCTTCTCGCTAAAAAAGAACAATATTGAGTAAAACTTTGTCTTCAATAATGCAAGGCTTAAATGATTCAACATCAAAACTCATTATTGCACTTGTTAACAGAAATTCAATCAATTTTCTGACTATTTTGTAATATCCAGATATTTTGTTATAGTGCATGAGACAGTTGGATGCTTTGATACCTTTTTCTATTTTTGCTTTATATTTATTCCTTTTGGTTATGATATGAAGCTTGTTTAGGGATAATAATTTTCTC
This sequence comes from Gorilla gorilla gorilla, assembly GCF_029281585.2. Taxonomy (NCBI): domain Eukaryota; kingdom Metazoa; phylum Chordata; class Mammalia; order Primates; family Hominidae; genus Gorilla; species Gorilla gorilla. The sequence continues at coordinate 79,003,644 of NC_073238.2, read as the reverse complement.
TGGTATTTTGACATACAGATATGGACTCACTTTTTTTCCCGTGAAAATGAAATTCAAAATACTATTCCAACTTTTGATATTTACAAATTTTTTCCAACCTTACCTTTCCCTTCTATGTTCCTCTTTCATACCTTGAAAATTAAATCAGACCTTAATTTTATAAAACTTCTGAAAATTAATGTATATATGATACAGACCAAATTATGTAACCAATTAACAACTTGGTTATCTATAAAATAATAATATCAACTACTTCACAGTGTTGTGTTAAGTAATAATACCACCATCTTTTTTTCCATTTCTTTTATTTTGACATTTATCAAAACTGCCATATTCTTTTCTGAAAGGTGGCAAATACTCATCAGAACAGCACTTTCATCCATTTGCAGTGACAAATTCCTGTAAACAACTTTTTTCATTTATCTTAAGTAGTTTTGTAAGAGTTTAAATAATATTAATAAAAACAGATTAGTATAAAGTATACTTTGTAAATTTTGAAAACTGGTTGACTTCTAGCCTTTTTAAGCAATGAATAAATGAAAGGGATAATAGAAATCAGCTGAGTCCAAGCTGAATTGATATGATAGAGCTACTTGGTATCCCCAGCTATATGTATTTCAATTATATAAAATTAATTATTTTCAAAAATTATCCTGTAAATGATTGTTTTTGAATTTAGCATAAAATGATTGTTCTCTTAAATTTTCACAATAATGTGATCAAATTATATTAACCATATTCTACAGTTTTGTCTTTCAATATCGTAAGTTTTAATATTGTATTCACAAAAAAAGCTTTATTTGGAGAGTAATTATGAACATTTATCAAAATCAATTTTTGACTTGAGTCAGAATTGGCCTATTATTAATGCATAATAATAATGAATAATCTAAGGAGATTTCATTTCAAATGTCCTTATTAAGAATCTAGATCATACTCCCTTAGTGAATTTTAACATTTCTAGATGCATACAAAATAAAGCACTATATATTTTCATCTCTGTCCAGGATGCTAGTTAAGACACTGTTGGCTTTGTTATACATGAAAATTAAAAAAGAGTCACAAAACTAGTTACTTTTCTTTTTCACTAAATAACTTTTGGTGAAATGAAAAGTCTTGACCAAACAATTTCCTTAATAAAGGATTTTTGAAAGACATTTTACTTTGATTTGAGTACCTTATTGGCAAGGTTATTTATTTAAGATAATTTTCATATAGACATCATCTTTCCAGCAATCTCTGTGGTTACAGAATTAGTTCTCTCTTTTCTTATAGAGTCCTCCATGGGTGAACCTCAGACTCAATTAACCAATTATGAAACTCAAAAACACTACTAAGTATAAGTTGAATTATTATAATTACTTTTGCTTCTTATACTTTATTTTAAGAAGTTCACTGTAGGTCAAAATTCACAAGAAGTACTTTCTGATTATTTCTAAGAATATGGTTTTCTTTATGACATGTATTCCTTGTATAATAAAAATGTACGTAAGTTTGCCAGCCATGAGTGCAAATGAAGTCATAATAGTATATAGATGCAAAATTTTGATTCTGACCTCCTAATTGTTATGAAGGGACCCAGACAAAGGCCATTTTCCGTATGACATGAGTGGGAAATGGATCTTACCACCTGGCCACTATATTGTAGCTGTTGGATATCCATAATTCCCTGCCAGGTGTGAGACTCGCTGCTGGTGCTGTAGTGAGATTCCTCAATGAGACTGATATACCGTAAATGGCTATCAAAGCTAAAAATCATTTGCTGTATCATTATAATACTATTAGGTAATGCTTTTTCAGCAAGGAAATTTTAGACTAACCTTATCACTTAGAACATTCAGAAAAACTTGACATAATTAAAAAAAAAAAACATGCCTTCCAGAACTAGCAAGGCAAGAAAGATATGTAGGACTAACCTCTAATCTGGTTGAGAAACAATGTTCAGAGAGGTGAGTCAACATTTAGCAATATGTTCCTCTAGATGAATTTGCCATTTTTACAAGCAGTAGCTAAAAGACTGTGGACCTGAGCAGAGATGTAGGCAGATTCACAGAGCAAAAAGGATAAAAATTAGAGATCAGAGACTTCCCAAAACTTCTATCTATACTTGGAAATGCTACACCCTAGCACTAATAATGAATGCGATACAAACTAACTCTCTCAGAGACTAAAACCCAGTTTCAAATTTTATCAATTTTCTATTGACTAAATGTAATCTAGGATTGCAAGGGTCATTAGATTCATCACTAGACACAAACCTAAATTTCTTCTGGAGTAAGATAACATTATTCACCATCAAATTACCTGTATTTTTTTTCTAATGTAATGTCTTGTACTCTATCAAAAACAACCAGGCAAAATAAGAAAACATGATGAACGAAAAACACAAGAGCAGAAAATTATGAATATACACACAGAATTTCGATATAATGGAATTATCTTGTAAGAGCTTTAAAATATTTGTGATTAAATAAATTCAAAAAATTAAAAACAACATTTCAGCAGAGAAGAAAACCTATGAATGGAATCAAATAAAAATTTCAGCCTATAAAAATTCAAAAACATGAATTAATTATTAAATGTCTAGACAAGTAGACTATAAACACATGCAAAAAGGATTTTTAAATATAAAACTAGGTGAGAAGAAAATATTATACTGCAAATAAAAGAATTGAAAGTAAAGAAAATAATGAGATACCACATATATTTTGAGAATGAAGAACATTCTCAGGAACCAAATTATAAATAATACGAAAACTATTAAGATTACTCCAAAGGGAAAGGCAATTACTGTTGGAAGAGGCTGGGAGAGATGCCAGAGTACAATGCAACTCTGACCCCAAATGAAGGAAAGAATGAAGGAAAGATAGCTAAGAGGGAGCATCTTAGCCTACACTGCTTAGGCTGCATCTAAGGACAATTTAGCAAGACGACAATCCTCAAGTCAAAGTCCACTACCGAAGAAATTCTTTATCCCTCAGTCATTAGCCTGTGCCAGTAAGTTCTATCATGATCAGTTATTGACTGGAAGCAGCTCATGGGAAGTGTGATCTTGTGCGAAAACACAAATCAATTTCAGAGTTAAACCATATGATTCGCCAATCCCAATACTGGCTATATACCCCCCAAAAAACGATGTCAACGTCTTGAAGAGATAGCTGCCTGCCCATGTTCATTGCAGCAACAATTCACAGCAGACAAGATATGAAATGAACCTAAGTGTTCATCAATGGATAAAGATAATGTGGTATGATATATATATATGATATATATTATATAATATGTATAATATGATACAATAATATATAATATATATCCTATGCAACATGTTACTGGAAGTCTTAGCCAGAGCAATCAGGTAAGAGGACAAAAATAAAAGGAATCCAAATTGGAGAAAAGAAAGTTGTCCCTCTTTACAGATGACATAATTTTACATTTAGAAAAACCTAAGTACTTTACCAAAAACTCTTCAATTTGATAAACACATTTAGTAAAGTTGCGGGATACAAAGAACATATGGTAACTATACTTAAGAACAATGTATTGTATACTTGAACATTGCTAAGAGCAGATTTTAAGTTTCTTCATCACACAAAAAAAATGAGTTTGTGAGGTTTCAATGTATATATATATCAAATATGTCCAAAAAGACCTGGAAATATGTACATGCAAGTGTGTCATACATATGCATGACAAGAGTGTCAAAGCACTATCTAAAAAACTTCACAAGTATACATATATCAAAACATGTTGTACATTATAAATACAATTTTTATTTGTCATATAAAAATTAAATACATAGGCCTGGGGTGGTGGCTTACACCTGTAATCCCAGCACTTTGGGAGGCCCAGGCAGGTGGATCACGAGGTCAGGAGTTCGAGACCAGCCTGGCCAACATGGTGAAACCCCAATCTCTACTAAAAATACAAAAATTAGCCAGCCGTGGTGACGCACACCTGTAATCCCAGCTACTCGGGAGGCTGAGGCAGGAGAATCACTTGAATCCGGGAGACGGAGTTTGCAGTGACCTGAGATCATGCCACTGCACTTCAGCCTGGGACTGAGCAAGACTCCGTCTCAAAAACAACAACAACAACAACAAAAATAAATACATGCAATAAAATAAGAATTTTGGTTACTATTTAATAATAAGAATAGTTTACTATAGGTCAAGTACTATACAATGCTTTTGAAATTATTTTAATAATTTTAAAAACCTGAGTTAAGCAGCTGGGGTGGTCAATTAATTAGGTTCCCTTTAACTGGAGATCTGATTATTACATTCTGATGGTACATGATTAGGAGTGAAAATGCTGGGCTCTGGGCTCTGAAGTAGCCATGTGTTAATTTTTTAAGAAAATGCTAAACTGTGTTTCAAAGTGATGGTTATATTTCACATTATCACCCACAGAATATGAGAGTTCTAGTTCATTCATATCTCTGCCAATATATTTTTTTGACATTTCTTTTTTTTTCTTTTTTTTTAAATTTTGTTATTATTATACTTTAAGTTTTAGGGTACATGTGCACAATGTGCAGGCTTGTTACATATGTACACATGTGCCATGTTGGTATGCTGCACCCATTAACTCATCATAATGCTATCCCTCCCCTCTCCCCCCACCCCACAACAGTCCCCGGAGTGTGATGTTCCCCTTCCTGTGTCCATGTGTTCTCATTGTTCAATTCCCACCTATGAGTGAGAACATGCAGTGTTTGGTTTTTTGTCCTTGAGATAGTTTGCTGAGAATGATGGTTTCCAGTTTCATCCATGTCCCTACAAAGGACATGAAATCATCATTTTTTATGGCTGCATAGTATTCCATGGTGTATATGTGCCACGTTTTCTTAATCTAATCTATCGTTGTTGGACATTTGGGTTGGTTCCAAGTCTTTGCTATTGTGAGTAGTGCCACAATAAACATACGTGTGCATGTGTCTTTATAGCAGCATGATTTATAATCCTTTGGGTATATACCCAGTAATGGGATGGCTGGGTCAAATGGTATTTCTAGCTCTAGATCCCTGAGGAATCGCCACACTGACTTCCACAATGGTTGAACTAGTTTACAGTCCCACCAACAGTGTAATAGTGTTCCTATTTCTCCACATCCGCTCCAGCACCTGTTTTCTGACTTTTTAACGATCGCCATTCTAACTGGTGTGAGATGGCATCTCATTGTGGTTTTGATTTGCATTTCTCTGATGCTCTGCCAATATTTTGTATGGTCATTCTTTTTCGTTATAGTCAATTCAATAGATGTATAATGGTATCTCATTGAATATTAAGTTACCAGTGATGCCAAGCATATTTTCATATGCTTGTTTGCCATTCATAAATGTTTTTGATAAAGTGTCTTTCCAAATATTTTTGGGTTATTTTTCTTATTATTATTAAGTTGTAAGTATTCTTTTCTTAAATTTATTTTTATTTATTATTGTCATTATTTTTTTTTTGAGACGGAGTCTCGCTCTGTCGCCCAGGCTGGATTGCAGTGGCGGGACTTCGGCTCACTGCAAGCTCCGCTTCCCGGGTTCACGCCATTCTTCTGCCTCAGCCTCCTGAGTAGCTGGGACTACAGTCACGTGCCACCACGCCCGGCTAATTTTTTGTATTTTTAGTAGAGATGGGGCTTAACCGTGTTAGCCAGGATGGTCTTGATCTCCTGATCTCATGATCCGCCCGCCTCAGCCTCCCAAAGTGCTGGGATTACAGGCGTGAGCCACCGTGCCCGGCCCTTAAGTATTCTTTTATGTGTGTACTGGATGCAAGTTCTTCATCAAATATGAAACTTTAAGAGTTTTTCCCAGTCTGGGCTTTTCTGTTAGTTTTCTTATTAAAGTCTTTGGAAGAACAATTTATTTTTTGTTTCTTTAATCTTGAAGAAGTTCAATTAATGTTTTTTCCCATTGTATAGATTATGTTTTTGTTGTTATATCTTAAAAAGTATCTGTCTAAACAAAGGTCATGAAGATTTTGCACTTTGTTTTCTTCTAGAAATTTTATGGACATAGCTTTTCAGTGAAGTCTGTGATCCATTTTGAGCTAAACTTTCGTATATGTGTAGTAAGGGTTTAAGTTCATTTACTTGGAGGTAGATATCCTGTCCCATATGGGTGCTGGGACTAAGGTCACCAAGACTAACATTTTTGTACGAAATTTCCCTTGCAACTTTGTTGAAAATCAACTCAGCAGACATGTATAGATGTTTCTAGATCCCATGCTTTTGCTTTAATTTACTTGTCTGTCATGACATCAATACCACACTATTTAAATTGATGTTGCTTTATAAGTATTGATATCACGAAGGGCAAGCCCACAAACTTTGTTCTTTGTTTAAGTTTTTATGGCTATCCTAAGTTCTTTTAATTATTATGTGAGTTTTAGAATCAGGTTATCAATTTCTCTGAAAATTGCTGTTGGAGTTTTGAGAGAGCTGGTATTAAATTGATAGGTCAATTTGTGGAGAATTAGCATGTGTGCAACATTGAGTCTTTCCATTTATGGATATGGAATTATCTCAACTTATTCACATCTTATTAAATCTCTCTCAGGAATATTTTGTACTTTTCAGCTTATAGGCTGGTTTGGTTAAATATATTCCCTTGTATTTTATGTTACTTGATGCTATTATAAATCAAATTGGTTCCCTAATTTAATGCTCAATTGATTTTTGCTTATATTTGTGTGTGTGTGTGTGTGTGTGTGTAATATAAATAGGTTAAAGATAGTCCCTGTATATTGATCTCTATGCTGTTAACTTCTTTACAGCAGGCTGGGCCTGTTAGCTCAAAAGTCCACAGACACTAAACAAAATTTTCCACATACAATTGTTTTAAATATAGCCCAAATAAGCATACTTTTAGTCATTTAGAGCTAGTCTGCTTTGCATACCACGCAAAACTGTACCCAACATATGCTAGCCATTCATCAAACTCACCCTCAGTCTAAATAAGGCACCAACTCACTGCTCCCTTTCTGGTTTCTCTAACCCAAGGATTTTCCATTGTGCTGCTGAGCAACATCACCCAGACACACAAGCTCCCTCTCCAATTTCCCTTTCCTCTGGGAGTTCCCTTACCCTCCTACCTTTCTGGGTGACAACTTCATAAGACTGTCTTTGGACAGTGCTTTGACAAATTGTAAAAGAGGGTATTTTTCCATAGAAGGAGACCATCCAAACAAAGCTCATTGTGGGCAATTGTCACCTTGTCATCTGGACAGAAATGTTATATATAAATTGATGTTTAAATATCAATCTTGCATCCCATCATCTTACTAAATTTAAATAGTTCAAGTAGTGTGTGTGTGTGTGCAAATGTGTTGTGCTTATTCCTTATGATTTTTTACATGAAGAACCATGTTACCTGCTATTAAAGACAGTTTTACTTCTTCCTTTCTAATCTGTGTGCCTTTCATTTCTTTTTCTTGCCTCATTCAACTAGCTACAGCCTCAGTAAAATTTTCATAGTTAAGCTTGCTTTCTCTTTTTCAGTTTATTCTGTGAGACCTCACCCTCCGTGGTCATAGGTGCAAACTGGGGATAAAGCACTACTGCAAGAGTGGTGCGCAGTGATGTATGGACTCTGGGCTAGCTGCTCACAGAGATTACGTATAGCCTCTTATTTCAAGTGGCTTGGGCTATATTATACCACATACTAGCGCATAAAGCAGACTCCATCATAAAATTAAACAGAACTATGATAACAAAATATATTTAGAACACTCTATTTTTTAAATTAAAAAAAACACTTTTAAATAAGCCATGGATCAAATAAGAAATGGCTGTGGCAATTACAAACCAATAATCAAGAGCCAAATAACCCATTAGCAATAATTTGTAGAAGATTTTAGCAGGATCTGTAAAAAAGATACCCTGATGACTACTGGAATTCCTGATCCTTCTAACTTAAGGAGATAACAAAAATATTGTAAATGAAATCTAAGAGGTTGTTTTGGGTATATATCATTGTCTACTGTCATGCATAAGTTGTAATCGTATCTTGTGGCGTTATTACAGACTTTATCGCTGTATTTCAGCATTGTACAAATTTTCAGGTCTTCTCTGTGTAAACTTTGTAATAATCTCACGTGACTTAATTATTCTTTTTGTTATTCTCATACCAATAAGAAGTTGAATTTAAAGTACTTAAGAACTATGGCCATATTGACCTTTTACTAGGTCCATGTCAAATGTAAGAATATTTACATAAAGTGAAATAGAAGGCTGAGTTTACATTTTAAGACATATGAAGATTTTACTTTTTTTTTTTGAGATGCAATCTTGCTTGTCACTCAGGCTGGAGTGCAGTGGCACTTTCATAGATCAGCGCAGTTTCTCATTCCTGGGCTCCAGCATCATCCTCCCAAGTAGCTGGAACTACAGTCCTGTGCCACCCTGCCTGGCTAATCTTTTAATTTCTTTGGAGAGATCGAGTCTCACTATGTTCTCCAGGCTGGTCTTAGATTCCTGTCCTCAAGTGATCCTCCCACCTGGGCCTTCCAAAGTGCTAGGTTTACAGGTGTGAGCCATCGTGCCTGGAAGATTTTATTTATTTTAAAAACGGCAAGCTACTGTCAACTTGGAAGAAGACAACTAATCAAAATCAAATCAATCATGATGATGGAGATTGTCTAGGAACTTAAAAACAGCTTGCTCTAAAAGATTCATATTTATAAAAATGTTTATTATTTTTAACATTTCAATTACAATTATTTTCTATTTCACTTACAATTCTAACTTGTATAATTTAACTCTTCCGATTGCGTTTTCACTGAAGAAATGATTAAATTTTTTCAAAGGTAGCATCTTTAAGAACTTATTAACATTTTTATTTTTTTATTTTTTTATTTTTATTTATTTATTTATTTATTTTTGAGACGGAGTCTCGCTCTGTCACCCAGGCTGGAGTGCAGTGGCGCGATCTCGGCTCACTGCAAGCTCCGCCTCCCGGGTTCACGCCATTCTCCTGCCTCAGCCTCCCGAGTAGCTGGGGCTACAGGCGCCCGCCACCACGCCCGGCTAATTTTTTGTATTTTTAGTAGAGGCGGGGTTTCACTGTGTTAGCCAGGATGGTCTCGATCTCCTGACTTCATGATCCGCCCGCCTCTGCCTCCCAAAGTGCTGGGATTACAGGCGTGAGCCACGGCGCCTGGCCTACATTTTCATTTTCTTAAGCAAGTCACATAGATTGTCAAGTTGGTACATTTGATGCTAGGAGAGTTTCTAATTATGATCTTTAACATCAAATTTCATCAGTCTAGAATATAAATATATAAGATTTTCCATAAAACATAAAGTGGATTTAATTGTCATGTATAACAATATTAGGTAAAAGGATTGCTGTTCAAATGATAATTTTTTTAATATAACAGAAGTCTATGCATTACTTTCAATTCAATTTTGAATTGAATCATTGATAATTTTTTTATTTTTTATAGTTTTCTAATAATGCCATATTATACCAAATAGTAAAAATATTAATCTCATATCTTAAGGAAATTTCATTTTCCCTAAGTTTAATATAAGTATTTGTCACAGTAAAAGAAAAACAATTTAAAAAACTAAATCCATTGTTTACTCATTTATAAAACTGGAACAAGGTAGAAATAAGATGAGAAAATAGAATAGAGATATTTTTTCAAAACATGTTGAAAATCTCTTACAGGGCAAAGCTTCCTGTTAGGCATTCTTTTACTTTTTAACATCTTTCTAGCATCTAATAATCACATATAGTCACTTCTATGAGTTATGGTTCAAGTATCTGCTCCCAAAATTTTCTAACACTAATCCAGCTAAGTGAATGCACTCAGCATGAACGAGATTATTAAAAATGTGAAAATATAGCAATACTTCTCAGTAAAAAATGCAACCCCAAATCATTACATTGTCAGAAAGGAAAAATTGAAGAATTATTGAGAAACTATTCAAACTACAGATCCTTTAAAAATGTTCTCTCATTTTAATTTGTATTGTATACCCATAGTATGGCACTCAAAGAAAAAGCGATAGCTATCAGTTTAATAGCACAGTGGATTAAAATGCAACCTGTTTATGAAATTGCCATGAAATTGAATTGAAGCATACGCAGAACTAAACAGATTGCTTGGAAACTATTCAAGTACAAATCTGTTCTTTTTTCAGACCTGCTGAAATCTAAGCTGATTTTAAGAAACTGGTTTCAGATATTTGCTCTGCCATTTAAAGCAAATCACCTTGAATGTTGCAAGAGTGTTTAGGGAATATTTATGAAAGACCCTTGCCCATTGACAAAGGACAGCGTATTAAATTTTCATGCTAAATAGTAGCCTTAAAATGCTATTAAAGATAAGCATCTTTTGAAAGAAAATAAATGCCACTTTTTCAGTTGATAAATTTTTATGCTACTTTTTATTGCGAGGAAACAGATTCAGTACATATTTAAAAGTATATAACTTTCATCTTCATTCTGATTTACTGGCATATACTTCTATTTACACTTTCGTTTCGCTTAATTCCTTCCTTTTTGCTCCACTCATTGTAGCTGAAATCACATGTCCTATTGTTTCAAATCCAGTTACTTACTTAAAGGATGCAATAAGGTTAAAATCTGTAAACACTGTGCTCATATTTGCAACGAAAATACAGTATTTCTTATTTTAATTAATGCAATCATCCCAAAACATTGCTCTATCATGTTAATATTATCTTCTTTTAATTTAGCAATTTACAATATTATCATGTCTTTTATTTCAGGTTGCTTTTTGGATGATTCAGTGTGGTTTGGGTAAATGCTTCACCTTGATCATATCCAAGATAGTTTCTGAGTGTAGAGGTATAGAAACTCGTGACTATGAGAGAAAGAAGAGTCATGACCTTGTAGCGACATCTGTATCCTTGTACTTATAAAGATTCTGGCCTGAACTGTTGTCAGTTCCTGAGGAATGGTTGTTTCCACAAAAAGATGCTTACAAATGTTGACACCTACTGAAAGGTCATTACATTCCCCAAGATACCTCCCTCTTGGAGCATTCTGCAAGACCTCTGATGGCCCACCAAGAGGTTTGCTTTCCCTCAACAAAAACACAAAAATTTCTGATTTCTACATATCCCTCCACTGCCTTCTGACAAAGCACTACTTTAACTCCATGCCATGTTGGATATCATTTATGTCCTGAGCTTTTCTATGGGCTGCAACATACCTAATTTATGCCAAAAGATAAATGATAACAGTCCAAATAATATTCTTTGGTTCTCACATTCGTATCTTGATATTTCTGATATGTTCTTTCCCATCGACTCTTGTTCTTTCCCCCTTGCCCTTGTAAGGTCAGGTGGATATGACTCCTGGCTCCCCACTCCAACACACAACCCGATCTTCATTTTAGCTCTCTTTTCAATAATTTTCTTGGGATAAAAGAGGGCAAACTTCCAATTTCCTCTTTCTTTTACAAGGTGACTAAATCTTTGTATTTTCTTTCTTCAAGAGGTCAATAAACTCCACAACTCTGGCTTAATAATATATACAGATAAAAATATTATTTTTACCTTATGCAAAACCTCCTCTAATCCGTGTCCCTCAGGCATGGCTCTGGATATGCAAGTTGCAGAAATGCTGGTAAATAGGAATTACCAAAGATAAAATGTATTAATACCCCCCAAAAACTGCTGCTTCACTAAAAGAGAATTATTGTGATTCTATGTAATTCTCAAGATATTTAGAATCGAGACAAATTTTCTTTTCACCTCACTTTGATTTTCTTCTTCAGATCTAATTCATGAGTGTCTGTCTTGCCCTATGACTAATCTATAATATTGAATGCCCCATTTGGCAATGGAGTTTCTGATCTTGATTTCTTACAGTCTAGGAGTTCTGAAAACAGTTTTATTAGAGCAAAATTGGCATGCACTAAACTATACACTTTTTAAATCATAAAATTTAGCAAGGTTTGACATATGTATACAAAATAAAATGATCAAATCAAGATAATTTTATTCATAGCTCCAGAAGTTTTTTTTGTGTTCCTTTACAATTCCTCTCCTGTATCTCATATCACCCACTCCCTAGGCAACCACTGATTTACTTTCTGGTAGTATAGATTTGTTTGTATTATCTATAGTTTTATATAAAGAAATTTATATACTCTGCAGTCATTCGTGTTTGGCTTCTTTCTTTTTTAATTTTTATTTTAAGTTCAGTTGTACCTGTTCAAGTTTGTTATATAAGCAAACTTATGTCACAAGTGTTTGTTGTACAGATTATTTTGTCACCTAGGTATTAAGCCTAGTACCCATGAATTATTTTTCCTGATCCTCTCCCTCCCCCAACCTTCCACCCTTAGCTAGGTCCCAGTGTCTGTTTCTCCCCACCATGTGTCCTTATCATTTAGCTTCCACTTATAAGTGAGAACATGAAGTGTTTGGTTTTCTGTTCCTGCATTAGTTTGCTAAGGATAATGGTCTCCAGCTCTATCCAGGTCATTGCAAGTATCAGTAGCTGATCCCTTCTTATTACAGGGTAGTCTTCCATTGTATAGATATACTATAATTCCTGGATACATTTGCCTGTTGATGGAAATTTTCTGTTTCCTCATTATTCAATTTTATTTTGCAATTACAAATAATGATATTATAAATAGGTATGTTTTGTGTGAAGATAGGCTTTTATTCTTTTTGGAAAATTATTGAGGAGCAGAATGGATAAATTTTATGGTAGGTGTATGTTTTACATTTTAAGAAACTGTTTTCCAAAGTGGCTAAGTCATTCTACCTTCCCAACAGCATTGGATGAGGTTTCTATTTGATCTTCATTCTCACTGACATGTGTTGTGATAGTCTGTTTAATTGTAGTCATTCTAATAGATCTGTAGTGATATGTCTTTGCGGTCTCCATTTATGTTTTTCTAATAAATTCTTAAGTTGAGCATTTATTTGTGTGGTTACTTGCAATCTGCACATGTTTTTTGGTGAATTTTCTGTTCAAACATTTTGTTCATTTTCTGAACAAACATTTTCTGTTCAAATATTTTGTTCAGGACACTATATCCATTTTGTTTAAGTTTTTTAGATTGTCTATGTCAGTTTTCAACCTGTAGTAATTACGTAATCTCATAGGACATATTGTCAGGATTGTGGAGGTTTGGAAGGTAATGTTACTAGTATCTAGAATATAGAGGCCAAAGAAGCTGCTTAGGATCCCATAAAGAAATAGGCCAAAATGTCAACAAGGCTTCTATTAAGAAATTTGTTCAGGAATGAGTCATTTATTACATATTTAGTCTGCAAATATACCCTCTTAGTCTGTGGTTTATCTTTTAATTATCTTAACAGTAAAATTTGAAGCATTGAAGTCTTTCATTTTGATGACATTTAAGTTATCAGGTTTTTTATGCATCATGATTTTGACATTATCTCTAAGAAATATTTGCCTAGCCCTGGATCATAAAGATTTATTTCTACATCTTGTCCTAGAAGTTTTATAGTTTTAAGTTTAACATTTATTTATGTGACTTAACTTTTGTCTATGATGCAAGGTATGGAGCAAAGTTTAAATTTTTGCATATAAATATCCATTGATTGAGATACTGTACTCTCTGAATTGAGTTACTTTTGCAATTTTGTTAAGAATGAGTTGTCTAAATATGTGTGCAATTATTTCTGGATTCTCTATTCTTTTCCATGTTCTATTATCAAGCTTTATGCAATGCCATACTGGTTTATACCTACATATTTCTAATAAATCTTGAAATCAAGTAGTGATTATTCTATATTTATGTTTTCAAAATTAATTTTGTCTACAAATGTCTTATATGAAATTTAGAATCATCTTTTTATTTCTTGTCAATTTGTCAGTGGTAATAAAGAATACCTGACTCCATTTTTTGATGTGTCACTGCTAACAGCTCTTAAGCCTCTCCTCTCACTGTTGCATTTGTGTCCAACATCAGAACAAGCTGATGTGAATGCCTGGTGCTCTCTCCTTTGGCACTGTGGCAGACTCAAACTGAGTAGACCCCTGAACCTCTGCAGAAACTCTCACCCTTGCACTGCTGCCTAACCACAATAAAAACTCCAAGCCAATCTCCTTTTCTTACTCTCTCAAGCCTTTTCAGACCTTCTTCATTGTTTGTTTTTTATTTATTTAAACTTTTAATTTTTAATTATTATGGATCCATAATAGTTGTATATATTTATGGGAGCAGCATCCCCTGCTCTCCCCAGACACCTCAATTATATAAGTAGTAAACATTTTCATGCCAGCTTGGTGTGTGTGTTTGGCATCTTCAGTCTTGATAACCAAACCAAATTTTAAGTAGGGATCTCTCCTGTCATTATAGAGGGACCACAGGAATTGACACTATGATCAGGATGTCTAGGCAATGATTACCACCTGGTAATAGGGCCTGCTGCTGGAGATCAGCATGGACTTTGAACTTCTGTCTTCTGGTTATCTTGTGCTTTCAGCTGTGCTGCTTTGTGTTGTACTGTTGAATCCTTCCCAACCTCTGTTATAGATTTAGCTGACCTAAGTTGAAAGTTTCAATATTTGGCATTTAGGTACAGGGCCATGTGATTGGAACCCTCTTAAAGGGTTCTGGGTCATGTTTCTTGGTCTAGACCTATCTATATGTCCTAGAGTAAGGTTGTGACCGATACTAGCTAAGAGGAAAGAATATGTATTTCCTGTGGCTGATTGGTTGTGTGTCTCAACAAGAAAAGATAGTATGTGAAATGACCCCATCAGCTGGCTGCTTATGAAAGAGTAGCTATTAGAGAATATGAGAAGGCGAAAGAGAAAAAGAGAGACGGGGAGCACACGGTGGCAGGGAGAGAGAAAATAGAAAAAAAAAGTCTGAAACAGACATTCTCAATTTGATCCAATCAGAAATCTGAAATTTATTAAAAGAATGTAAAGTTTCGTTGTATCTCTTTTATACTCTTATTAGCTAAAGCTCTTTTTTTAATGCTAATCTTTGCTAAATGGTTGGTTAACAATATACATATATTATGCATATGTAATGTATCACAACATAGCTACAGTGATATTTTATCTTGTAGGAAAGTTTAAACTTTCCCTCTAAAGGTTTAATAATTAAGTTTCCTGAAAAAAATAACTGACAACAGGCAGAATAACAGAAGAAAGACTTACAAATTGATTAATGTACAAGCGCACAGCAATCACGCAAGTATGAATCTTCCAAGAAGGGCCAGATGGTTGCAGCTGCAGCTTAAATACTCTCTTCATAGGAGAGAGGAAAGTGGAGAAGGTAGGGAATTTTAGAGAAAGAGTAAATGAATTTTAGGGAAGATGAATATGCCCAAAGAGTAGACAATACTTTGGAACAAAGTTCCTCTGGGTTCTGGGAGAGGTAGCAATAAATTTTGAGAAGGCGAAGGACAGAACTGCACTGTAAACAATGTTTTCTTATTATACAGATAAAGTCTCTCGGGTAACAGCCCTCAGAAGACTGGATGAAAAGTCTGTTCATGTGGGCATGGTGATGACTTTTAGTGTCCTCTTTGTTGATTAACCTTCCCTGGGTAATGAGATTTCAGACAGAAGATTGAATGCAATTGTCTTTGTTTTGGAATAACTTCCCTCAGTCTGATAAGGGAATTTCAGAGAGAGCCCCTCTCTATAGTTGGGGAGAGAAACAAGTGAAGGTCAGAAAGACCTTGATTTTGAGGCTACTTTTAAGACCTTCAATTTTCTTTAATTCGAGATGCTCATCATGCTGAAGAGCCCTAATAATTCCTTCTTACAAAGTATAGGAATCTTGCAAGAGTATACTGCTATTTCTCCCCTTTCATAAGGGATGCTGTTTTTGTTCAGCTTTTTAATAATATATATGTTAAAAACAACATGTTTCATTGGTGTCTTTTTTTTGGTTAAAAGTCAATTTTCTTTTAAAAGATTTAAATATAAGAAAAATTCCAATGCTTTTTTGTTGTTGTTGTTGGTGGTGGTGGTGGTGGTGGTGGTGGTGAAAGTCATGATTTCTCAAGAGCTGCCACCTGAACAGTTCAGGCCAGATAATTCTTGTTGGGTGGGCTACTTTGTGCTGTTATTTAGCAGCATCCTTGCCCTCTACTCATGAGATACCAGGAGCCCCTCCACTCCTTATGAGAACCAAAAATGTCTCTAAATTTTTCTATAAATCTGTTGAGGATGGAGAAACAAAATCAGGCCTGGTTGATAATCATATAGTTCCATCTGGAGTAATTTTCCTTCAGCCCAAAGAACACACTTTAACAATTAGTAAAGTCTGGTCCTGCTGCAGATTAATTCTACTGACTATTGTTTGATTGGGGAAAAAAAGTCTACTTTATCTTCATTTTTGAAAGGTATTTTTTGCTTTTTATGAAATTTCAAGTTGACAGAATTTTTATTCAATATTTAAAGATGTTCCACTGCCTCTTTCCATGTATTGCTCCTGATAAGAACTGTGCTAGTGTGCTTCTTAATATTTCTCTAATCATGCATGCCTTTTTTCTTTCTGGAGGCTTTTCAGATTTTCCCATGATCACTGGGTTTGTGGAGTTTTGATTATGTACACATTGGTATTATGTTCTTTTTTGTTCCTGTGCTTGAGGTTTGTTGAACTTCATTGGTCTCTGGCTTTGTATTTTGCATCAGTGCAAATTTTTCAGCAATTAGTATTTTAAATACTTATTCTGTTCCTTTTTAGGGATTTTTATTATACTTATATTTAGTCACTTGAAATTCTCTCATAGCTCACTGTTTCTCTTCATTTATTTACTTTCTGTTGGTTATTGAGTTTCATTTTGGATAGTTTCTATTGCTGTATCTTCAAGTTATCTGAATTTTTCATAATATTGAATCTGCTTTTAATTCCTTTCATTGTATTTTTCATCCTAGAAATGGTAGTTTTAGAATTAGAATTATATTGGGGTTATTTTTATATGTCTTCCATGTCTTTGTTAGCTTTTGGAATGCAATTATAACTATCCTAATATCCTTGTCTATTATTTCTAATATCTGTGTCAGCTGTAGGTCAATTTAAATTTAATTTGTGATCAGATGACAGTTATCATTAATTTTATCTTATTGGGTGCTGGATATTTTTAATTCTTAAAAATATTATTGATCTTTGCAATAGTATGTGGTAAAAATTACTTGGAAACAGTTTGATAGCTTCACATGTTACTTGTAAAATTTGTTATGTGAGACCAGAGCAGTGTTGAATTTTGGGCTAATTATTCCTCATTACTGAATCAAGACCTCACTTGTTTTCACTTCTACATGCCCCATGAACTATGTGGTGCTCCAATCTTACTCGACAGAACAACCTTGATTCCAGGTTTTGCATGGACATCAGACACTTCCTTCTACCTCTTTCAGGTGGTTTACTCCTCATTTGGGCTGTTTTCTCACACACATACTCTGCTGAATGCTCGAGGGGATTCCTCTGAAGAGCTCTGCAGTTCTTTCATGCATACCTCTCTGCTCTAAGGTACTCTAATCACTAGCCACATTGGTTTCCCTAATCATTCAAGTGTATTTCCTCAAGTCAGAGAGATCCTGCCAGGCTCAACTTGCATTCCTTTCTTTGACCTGAAGCCTTGAAACTCCCAGAAGGTAGTGAGATGTAGTAATGTTGGGATTTACCTCATGCATATTTTGTCTTTCAGGAATCACTGTCCTTCTCCGCTTCACCCCGCTGCCAGAGATCAATGCCCAGTCTCTTGGAAGCCATTGTTTCATATATTTTGCACTGTTTCTGTTTTTGTTTCAGAGGAAGATTAAGTCCCATATGCTCCACCTTTGTTGTACCTGGAAGTCTAGAGTTTAAGATTTTAATTTTTTTTCTCAGTATTTAATAGGTGTCATGGTTATTTTTGTGTGTCAGCTTGCTTGGGCTACAGGATGCCAAAATGTTTGGTTAAACATTATTCTTGGTGTGTCTGTGAGAATGTTTCTGGATGAGATTAACCTTTGAATTTGTACAATGAGTAAAGCATATTGCTCTTGCCAGTGTGAGTTGGCCTCATCCAATCTATTGGAGGCCTGAATAGAACAAAAATCTGAGCAAGGGAAAATTTGTTCTCTCTGACTGTCTTTGAGCTGGGACATTAATATTCATTGCCTTCAGACTTAAACTTGGACTACAAATTGCACCATTGTCTCTCCTGGGTCTCTGTTTTGCTGCCTAAAAGTCTTGAGACTTGTCAGTCTCCGTGACTGTGTAAACAAATTTCTTATTATCTACCTGTCTGTCTATTTCTCTGTCTCTCTCTCTCTCTCTCTTTCTCTCATCTACCTACGTATCTCCTATTTGTTACCTATCATAGATAGGAGATACATAGATACGAGATCTCCTTTGTATCTCCTACATATCTCCTTTCTGTTCCCTTTCTCAGAGAGAACCCTGACTAACATAATATACCAATATTTTATGCACAAACCATAATATTGTGTATGAATCCAGTCTAAATCTTGGAAAATGATGTAGCATAAACTACTCTGTTTTACTGGATATCTACATGTTACCAATACTGTGCTATTTTGTGGAAGTTGGAGGAGGTTTTTACACAAATACTTTGCGATTTTATTAATTTATCACCTATCATCTCCAAACTCACCCTTTTGCCTGCTTTATGAAAAAGGAAATGGAGCCGTTAAATATTGTTTTCCTCTTCTAGCTTGGTTAGGGCTAAGCTTTGCCAGCAGAGAGCACCGAAAAAACATTGCAGTAGACATACGGCTGTTACTGCCTGGCTGTTCTATTCTTGCTCAGCAGACTTCTTCAGTGTCTGGCTCTTGATATGCAAGGGGGCCAGCAGCATTCAGTGGCCAATAGTTTTTTTTTCTAGTGTGTTCCTATTAGAAGGATTTGTGGCTTCCAGCATGTTTGGAGTGTTGTCATTGTGGAAAGCAATAGTGAGATACTTCTACAGGGATGACTTTTTTTTTAATAGTTCTTGACTACCTCACCAAATTTGCTTTTTTTTTCTTTTTTTATATTTTAGATTCAGTGGTACATTTGTAGGTTTGTTTCATGGATATATTTTATAATGGTGAAGATTAGATTGGGCTCCTAGTGCACCCATCATCCACATAGTGAACATAGTACCCAATAGGTAATTTTTTTAAACCTTGGCCTCGCTTCCACTCTCCCATTCCTTTGGAGTCCCCACTGTCTATTATTTCCATATTTATGTCCATGGGTACCCATTATTTAGCCACCACTTGTAAATAAGAACATGTGGCATTTGATTTTCTGTTTCTCAGTTATTTCATATAAGATAATGGCCTCCAGCTTCATCCATGTTGCTGCAAAGGATATGATTTAATTCCTTTTCATGGCTGCATGAAACTGTTGATGGACACTTAGGTTGATTTCATGATTTTGCTATTGTGAATAGTGCTGTTATAAACACATAAGTACAGGTGTATTTTTTTATATAATGATCTATTTTCCTTTGGGTAGATACCCAGTAGTGCGATTGGTGGGTCAAACGGTAGTTCTATTTTTAGTTACATGAACAACTCTCATTGACATCCTTGAGGATATTTCTGACAAAGTCCAAAGGATAGATTTCCAGAGCATTTTACAGCTACAGAACTACAGCAACTTCTTTGTATTCAGTGATTCATGGCTGTGCCCCTCTCCAATCAGGTCTGGAAGTCAGCCAGCCCTGGAGGTAGGGAGTTAAGACTTAATGCTCTATCTTAGTCCTGAAGGTAGTGCTGATTCCTTATATATATTATTCACTTCTAGAATTCTCTATACTTCTAATTCTCTATACCTCTTTCATATTTGTGAATTTTTTGTTATTCTAATTCCCTGTTAGAATTAATAATTCTTTATATTAAACTTGCCCTGTTTAAATTATCATGCAGTAGTTCACTCTTGTCTGGATCCAGATTGGTTGGTGCACACTTACATAGTTGAATATTCCTAAAACCAGCCTCTTGCTCTTCCCTTTATATGACTTTGGTTCCAGTTCCTCTAAGATTTTGCCACTGCCCAAATGTCTAGTTCCTTTTGTGCCCCCATTGAAATTAGAAAAAATTGCAAAAGTCTTAAAATGGCTTTTAAATTTTTATATGCCGCTATCCCTACTATCTCCGTACTAGTATCTCTTACCACAGTTATCCTCATTTACAAAGCTCCAGATACGTTTGCCTTAGCCATTGAATGTGATTTTTTTTTCTTATGCCCACTGTTCATTATGTTTAGAGTGCTCTTCCTGAAGATGTGTACATGAGTGGCTCATGATCCTCAGTAGATCTCAACTCAAATACCATCTCTTTAGAAGGTCTTTCCAAATCACTCTATTTAAAATAATCAAACTTTCACTCTCAGTCATTCTTTATTACATTACTTATGTGATTGTGTTAATGATAATTAGTCTCTGAAATTATCTCCTTAATTTTTGTTTTACATATATTAAAGATAATTCTTTCCACCTCTCTTTCACACACTAAAATATAATCTACACATGGAGAAATGAAAGTAACTTCATTTTATTGCTATATGTCTATTGTGTAGAACACGAACTAGTACACAGGTGCATAATAAGGAATTTTTAAATTGATCAATGGATAAATCTGATAAAAATGTTTTCATTCCAAATCTCTGAAAACTCCAATCTAAGCAGCTCCAATTTTGACAAAGTTTTGAGCTTTTATGCTCTCATAGATGGTAAAAATATCACAGCTTAATATATTTATTAAACAAGTTATTCATGGTTGAAATGTGATGTTTGATTTATAACACCTCTTATAATAAACATATGATGCCTAATTTATTTAGAAACTAAAGATAGCTTGGTGGGTGAAGTAATATACAAAAATGAAAATCCTTATGGGCTTTTTTTTGCTTCATGAAAAAAGTATCAAAGATGTGCAGAATAAGCACTTGCTGAAAATATTTAACTATTTAATTAACAATGTTAGGTTACCAACTACTTTAATATTACATTAGCATTGTAGTTTACAAGTTATTGTTTTCATATCTGTTATTTTGTATACTACTAATTAAAATCCATGATTAAGTATAGGGGATCTACCCTTCAACCTCCTTCTCTTTTAGTCACTCTATGTCATAGATATATTTTCCTATCTCTGAGGTTATGATTTGGAGTTCCTATTCATCTTTTACCCTAGAGATGTTTTGTAATTATGGTGCTAACATGCTTCTTTAAAAGTGAGACATGAAAGTGTTGATTGGAACATCTGTGTGCATTGTGGACCTCACTGTATTACAATTAGGTGGCTAGTGAGCATTTTAATTTGAGGGTTCAAAATATCAGCATGTGCAGGTAATTCAGTAACTTCAGAGAAGCGTTCTCTAATTTCTTGTTCAGAATATGTTAATTGGTTATCAGAAATTTGGATGTGTGATAGAACGTAGAAAGAGTTGGGAGTTGTGCTATCAGCATTAAAGGCAGCAGATCTGGAATTGGTCCGAGCTGCCTTACCGTAGTAATACATATACATGGAAGGCCCTGACTGATAGTAAAGGTATAAAACATACTGATTATCAGGGTTGCTTTCAAATCATGGGTCAGAGGCAAGTTTCTGGACAAGTTGCTACCAGTTTGTCAAAACTGTTTATTGATAATGGTAATATTCGTGATTTGCAGCAGGTCTTGCCAAAATTGGAAAGGGGCTATGCCTTTAGGGTGGGTTATACTTTAAAAGTATGCCTACCTTAACAGCTGGGTATAAGAAACCACAGACAGCCAGGCGCAGTGGCTCATGCCTGAATCCCAGCACTTTGGGAGGCCGAGGCAGGTGGATCACGAGGTCAAGAGATCGAGACCATCCTGGCCAAAATGGTGAAACTCCGTCTCTACTGAAACCACAAAAATTACCTGACTATAGTGGCATGGGCCTGGAGTCCCAGCTACTCAGGAGGCTGAGGCAGGGGAATCACTTGAGCCCGGAAGGTGGAGGTTGCAGTGAACCGAGATTGTGCCAGTGAAGTCCAGCCTGGCGACAGAGCGAGACTCCGTCTCAAAAAGAAAAAAAAAGAAAAAGAAAGAAAAGAAAAAAGAAAGAAACCACAGACAAGACTCCATCTTTGCATTTTTGTTGGGAATTGTTCTGTGCATGTGCTGGTGATCCCTGATATGAAATAGAAACCATATCCTGAATGACCCCTACAGAGGGAGAAAACCTGTCTGTCTCTGTAGCGAACACCTGTCTATGATACACACTCTTATTCTCATGCTGTCATTACATTGCATCATTGATTAGCAGCAACTTTAAGTTTGTGAGCAGTGTCATTTTGAGTCCTATAAACTTTTGAAAAAAAAATTGAGCCCTATATGCCACTGTTTGTTAGTTCAAAAGTGTCTTAAGTTATTTACATACCCTAGTGTAGTTTTGATTCCTTATGGAGGCTTTTTGCTATGTTTTGGGTCCCTGTGTCCTCAGTCTTTGGCTCTGCATCTCTATAGAACACCCCTTCCAGTTTCTGAGAATGGTTTAGTTTTGGTATTTAGTGATCAGTCAGGCTCATCATACGGATGTTCAATCAGGTCCTCGTTTTTAGACTTTGTTTTTTTTTAATCCAGCATTCTTCCACATGTGCCTCTACTTCCTGACTCTTTCAGGGATTTGACGAGGAAATCAGCTTATTTTCCTGATTTATCTGATAAATAATTTTTCATTTTTATTCTGCTTTCCAATTTTACTTTATCATAGATTAGGATTGCAGGTGTCTTCATTTTATTAAAAACTGAGTTTCTGCTGCTTCTTTCTTCTGAGTATGTTTGGGGAGTATTGATTTCTCAAAGGAATATATAGCTATCTCAAAATAAGAATACCTCAGAGTAGAGTTTTGATCCTACGCTAGATCAGAGCCAATGCTCTCCCAAAAGTCAAAGAAGTTTATATACACCCCTAGGAAAAATGTGAAAGGAAAGCTGAATAATTTTCTCTTAACTAGGCTTTTGTTTAAAATTAAAAGGCAAAATTCCCTACTGAATGGGTGTGAAACATATAGCCAAGACTGGAATCGTGTGTGTGTGTGTGTGTGTGTGTGTGTGTGTGTGTGTATTTGTGTGTGGTGGTGGTGGTAAGGTAGAGTGGGGATTTATTTGGGGGTTTCTGTTTTTCCCCGGTAATCCACATTCAAACACTAGTACACTGTGGGAGAACAGAAGATAAAAACATGAGAATGTTTAAGTATGCCAGTAAAAAGGAAGGGTGATGATAGCCATGCTTTTTTCCATGTGGCAAAATGCTTGTACTCAATTTAACAATTTCAGGAATGTGTTAAAGGGAAACAGAAGGAAAACATTTCCTTTTACATACTCTTTTGACACTGATGATTCTCACCTACAAACCAATGTCACTCAGTAACCTAAAATCTAACAATATCTGTGAGTATATGTGCCAGTTCAGTAGGAGTAAGGGGTGCGATTGCAGATTGGCAGACAGCTTTCTTTCCTTCATTTATTCCAAGGCGACCTACTTGATTGTCATGAACTTGGCAACTGTGCCAAAATATACCTTCTTGGAAATCCTATTCCTACAGTTTAAAGCACTCTTCCACATAAATTTACATTTCCTTCTATAATAAAACAGAGATATTATTTAGTCAGATCTCCACACATTCTTATTCTGATAGTTATTCATTCTTTTATTTTCTTCATAATGTTTTTGGCTTTGCTCAAAATGCTTGATGGACTTTTAAAATCTGCAGTCTAGCATATCATACAGGCTTTTATGTATCAAATGTAGTGAAGATGGAAGAGAAGTTCTATAACTAATCCTTATCTTCCTGGAGATGCTGGAGGCAACGTTGACTGCACAATTTTGTAAACATGTTTTAGTTTAGAATTTACTAGCAAGAAGATGACTAAGGAACTTATTATTTTAGTTTTTAAATTTTTCCTTCCTTCCTTCTTACTTCCGTCCTTCCTCTTTCCTTCCTTCCTTCCTTCCTTTCTTTTTTCTATTTTTCTTTTTCTTTTTTTTCTTTTTGAGACAGAGTTTCACTCTTGGCGCCCAGGCTGGAGTGTAATGGTGTGATCTCAGCTCACCGCAACCTCTGCCTCCAGGGTTCCAACGATTCACTTGCTTCAGCCTCCTGAGTGGCTGGGATTACAGCCATGTGCCACCATGTCTGGCTAATTTTGTATTTTTAGTAGAAGCAGGGTTTCTCCATATTGGTCAGGCTGGTTTTGAACTACCGACCTCAGGTGATCCGCCCTCCTCAGCCTCCCAAAGTGCTGGGATTACAGGCATGAGCCACCGCGCCTGGCTTTATTTTAGTTTTTCTTAAGCGCAATACCTGATATGCTGAAATGGCTTATTGAAAATAAACCTGTAATATATGGAGTAGTGGGACTCAGGTGTCTGGAGAATGGAAATTAGTTGCTTAGTTTTCTTAACTTCATGACGAAAAAGAGAAAGTATAAAAACTATGCTTCAAACTTAGAGATTTCTTAAAGCTAAATGGTACCATATCCAGAGTTAGTACAATTTTCATGGTTCTTAACATAGATCAAATGAATTTTTTAAGAGCTGCATCTTATGGGTGCGGATCATTCCAGAGATGCTGCAGTGTTAAAGTTTGCCTTTTTCACTTGTGTACTTAGTCACTTAGTATTATCCAATGGTGCTGGATGGGATTGATGATGAGTATGAGGCTGCTTTGCAGATTTATGCCCTTGTGGTATCATAGTATAAGAATTCAAGTTTTAGCTTCATTGAAAATCAGAAGGCATTATAATTTATTTTAAACCTGTAGCCATTCAAAATCCCTTTACAGTTATCTTTCATTCAGTAGTTAGGTCATATCTTAGTAAACCTATATTTTTGTTTGTGTTAGTTTTGAGTGTGTGTGTGTGTGTGTGTGTGTGTGTGGTGATGGGATCCAAATATAAATAGTTACATTTTCCTGTAACTATGATCCTTATCTCAAAATAATAAGAGACATATATTATTTTTGTTGTCTGTTTCAACATTTCAGTCATATTATATTTGATTTATTGCATACCTAGTAAACAAATTTAATCATTATTATATCCAAACTCATAATAGAATCAGTAATTTAAAAAATTTTTAATTTGGTTTCATGGTTACATGTGCAGGTTTGTTATATAGGTAAATTGCATGTCCTGAGGGTTTGGTGTACAGATTATTTTGTCACCCAAATAATAACCATAGTGCCCAACAGGTAGTTTTTCAATCCACACCCTCCTCTCATCCTCCACCCTCAAGTATGCTCTAGTGTATATTTTAAGTGGGACTTATAAGTGAGAACATACAGTATTTGATTTTCTGCCCTTGCATTACTTCAGTCAGGATAATGGCTTCCAGCTCCATCTATGTTGTTGAAAAGAGCATGACATCTCATTCTTCTTTATGGCTGAATAGCATTCCATGGTGTATACCTACCACTTTTCTTTATCCAGTCTACTTCTGATGGGCACTTAGATTGATTCCATGTCTTTGCTATTGTGAATAAAATTATGACAAACATACATGTGTTCATATTTTTATGTTAGAATGAGTTATATGTGTTTGGCCATATACTCAATAATGGGGTTACTGGTGGCATGGTAGTTCTGTTTTACGGTCTTTGAGAAATTGCCAAATTGCTTTCTACATTGACTGAACTAATTTCCATTCCCACCAGCAGTGTATACACATTCCTTTTTCTTTGCAACCTCACCAGCATCTGTTATTTTTTGACTTTTTAATAACAGCCATGCTGTCTGGTGTGAGATGGTACCTCATTGTGGTTTAGATTTGCAGTTCTCTAATTATTGGTGATGTTAAGCACTTTTTCATATGCTTGTTTGCCACATGTATGTTTTCTTTTGAAAAGAGTCTGTTCGTGTTATTTTCCGAGTTTTAATGGAGTTGCTCACTTTTTGCTTGTTAATTTGTTTAAGTTCCTTGTACATTCTTGATATTAGACCTTGGTCAGATGTATAGCTTGCAAATATTTTCTCTCATTCTGTGGGTTTTCTGTTTATTCTCCTAGAATAAGTGATTTTTTTTCAATTAGGTCAAATTTGTCAATTTTTATTTTTGTTGCAATTACTTTTGGAATCTCATCATGAAATATTTGCCAGCGCCTGTGTCCACAATAGTGCTTTCTAGGTTTTCTTCAAGGGTTTTTATAGTTTTAGGTTTTGCATTTAAATCTTTAATCCATCTTGAGTTTATTTTTGTATATGGTGTAAGAAAGAGGTCCAGTTTCAATCTTCTGTGTATGTCTACCGAGTTATCCCAGCACCACTTATTGAATAAGTGGTCCTTTCCCCATTGCTTGCTTTTGTCAACTTTGTCAAAGAAGATTAGATGGTTGTAGGTGTGCCACTTTATTTCTGGGCTTTCTATTCTGTTCCATTAGTCTACGTGTCTGTTTTGTTGTTGTTGTTTTTTACCAGTACCATGCTGTTTTGGTTACTGTAACCTTGTACTATGGGTTGAAGTTGGATAATACGATGCCTCCAAGTTGTTCTCTTTGCTTGGGATTATGTTCGCTCTTCAGGTACTTTTCTGGGTCCATATGAATTTTAGGGTAGCTTTTTCTATTTCTGTGAAGAATGTCATGGGTAGTTTGATAGGAAGAGTATTGACCTGTAAATCAACATGAGTAGCATGCCATTTTAAAAATACTGATTCTTCCTACCCATGAGTATGGAATGTTTTTTCATTTGTTTGTGTCATCTTTGATTTATTTGAGCAGTGTTTTTTAATTCTAGTTATAGAGATCTTTCAAACCCCTGGTTAGCTGTATTCTTATGTATTTTATTTTATTTTATTGGGACTATCATGAATTTGATTGCATTCTTCATTCAACACTCAGCTTGGACATTGTTGGTGTATAGAAATGCTAATGACTGTCATACATTGACTTTGTATCCTGAAACTTTGCTCAAATTGTTTATCAGATCTAGGAGCTTCTGGACAGAAGCCATGGGGTTTTCTAAATATAGTCATTAGCCTGTAAACAGTTTGACTTCCTCTCTTTCTATTTGGATGCCTTTTATTTCTTTCTCTTGACTAATGACTCTGGCCAGGACTTTCAGTACTATGTTGAATAGGAGTGGGGAGAGTGGGCATCCTTGCCTTGTTAGGTTCTCAAGGGGCATGCTTCTAGCTTTTGCCCATTCAGTATGATGTTGACTATTGGTTTGCCATAGATAGCTCATATTATTTTTAGGTAAGGATCATTAATTTTTAAGGGTTGAAAGGATAGAGATGAGGACTACAATTCTGCTTGGGAACTATTCTGCTTGATTGATTTCTCTTTATATTCAGTGATCTCTGAATATAGTCACTGATCTCTGAATATGATTTTTTAAAGAGGTGTATTATTTTTAACTTACCAGGACCTATTGTTATGCCTTGTGTTAAACATTTTATGGATTTTTTTTTTGCCAAATAAACATTATGAATACAAAAATTTTTGCAAACCACTTTTGCTAAAAACGGGATATGTTAAGTCTGTGGTATGTTCTGATATGTTCCAATAAACCTTCAAAAGTATGTTTAGTTTCCAGAATTTATTCTTAGAAAACTCCTGTTGATTCCTAATTGGGCATTTCTTTCTATTTTATTTATAAATCACAATTTTTAAAAAATTACTCATCACTATAAAGATATGTAGATACTTTAACCTGTAAATAATCTATAAAAAGGCTAATAAAAAACTATATTTCTTTTCTTCAAAGAATGTGTAATCTATTTGATTAAGAACATACAATGGAGAGAAGCATGTTATCTTTCTAGTAATTATTTCTCTATATCTAGTAATATTTTCTAAATATAATGATATATTCCTATATCCAACAATAGACATAGCCATAATATCATCAGCTTATCTTCACATTATCATGCCACTAAAAAAAGTAATAAAACATGTAACAATTCTTTAATGTTTTCAAAATACATTTTATACATTCTCTAATTTCCATATTTTGAACATTTTTCATTTTGTTTCCAGACTGCTTATGTTTTCCTTAATTTCCAAATTTCCTATACATTTTCAGAACCCATTTGCTTAGAGTATAACCAAAAAACATTCATCACATAAACAGATTATTTTTACTTTTTTTCTTTATGAATGCATCAATTGATTCTGTGTTGTCTATCAAAATGTATGATATTAACTGATTCACAAGTAATAGAAACCCCTATTTCTATGCACAGTACATTTGTAAAAATGTGTAAAAATATAAAATGTTCAAAATCATGTTAAAAATAGGAGTTAGTTCCCAAGGAGCTCAAGGCATTTTATAAAAATTCCTTAATTAAGTTACATTATGATTAGTATTTAACCTCCTGTGTATTGTATAATGTAAAGGGAATCATTATACCATTATTAAACAATAAATATAGATAAGAATATTAATGCTTACTTGCAAGTATTTAAATTTAATTCTATTAACCTAGATTATTTGAAATGAACTTCCAGTAGACAAAGGAAGTATATTTATATTTGTAAATAAATCCATGTACTGATATAGGTTTTTAAAACTATGCAAAGAATCTTGGAGGTGTTATAACTAGTGTTTGCACAGGTAAACCAAATTGGTTTAAATAAAAAAAAATATTTAAACAAATTTTAAGGCTTGAATTGTATTGTTTCTTTAGTATAAATATCCCAGCCGTGACTGAATAAAAGTATTTTAGCTACTGACTCACAAAATTTTTGATTATTTAATGAATCATTTTCAGAGACCACGGGAGCCAGACCAGTGCTGACTCAAGGCTGAGCAGAATATTTTAAGATAAGCATCGATGGTGTCTTAAAAATGGTTGAAATTTTTTTCTAAAAATGTATGAAGACCTACATTTGTCTTTAAATTACATTATTCTGATTTTGAATGGTGCAGGTATGGGAGTAGATTTATTATTTCTCACTGCATAAAAGAGTTTTCCACTTACTTAAAATAAAATTCAATCTTTGGGAAAAATAGTCAATACTTTAAGAATTTTTTAAAAAATTGTTTTTGCTCTTTACATGTGACAGCGCAGAGTTGAAGGGTTTGAGTACAATGATCATCTAATAAAGGCTAATTTTTTGCCACATTCCGTGCCTAATAATTTTCAATTTTACTTTAATTGTATTTTTACAGTTATCAGAATTTTCTCCCACTCCCCACATATTTTATTGTAAAGACATTTAATTAAAAATAAGTATAATAAATCTAAGTACATCAAAAAATAAATTGAGTAAAGAGTAACTATAAATAAATGGGAAGTAATAAATTATATATAAATATTCATACATACTTTAAATATATAATTACAAATGACAAATGTGTTATAACAAGTACCTATGACATGTTAGGAATTTATCTGTTATCAATAATAAATAATTATGTTTTGCTTTTTAAATTCTTTATGCAATAGCATATCATGCATATCATTCTCTAATTTCCTTTTTAAAATTTAATATTTGTAATTTTGAGTATTAATTTATATAGCTGCATGCAATTCTACTTTATTCATTTTTATGTATGTGTGTGCATGTTTTTGTGTTTGCCATCATTTTTATTTATTAATTCTATGATGCACTTTTAGACATGTAGATTGTTTTTGATATTTCACTGTTACATGCAAGTTTCAATAACTATTTATGTGCTTGAACAATCTTTTTGATTTTTAAAAAAGTAGAATTTGTTGCAGAATTAGGATTTAGGGTTTCTACATCTTTAACTTTCTTAGGTTTTTCTAAAATTTTTTCCCTAATGATATGCATCAATTTATACTCCACCACTGGTATATAAGAATGCCCTTTGCTCCACATTCTTGCTAATATTTAGAAATGTCAAACTTAAATATTGTTAATCTCATGTTGTGAAATGGATCCTCTTACTGCTCATTTTACTCCATTTTTCAAGATTTATTTTCTGCGATAATGGATATTGCTTCTGACAATTGTTTTCCATTTTCCCACTACCTGGTATATGATAAATCTGCTTGCTCTGGCTTATGTTGGCTAGTAGGTTTTCTAATGCTAGCCAATAAATGCTTACAGCAAAAGGTAACACACATAAGTGTTGGTCTAGATAATTTACTTGTCAATACAATACATTTTCTTTTTGATACAGGACAGAGAAACCTTTTATATGATGACGGCTCCATCAGTTTGCAGCTCTGTGCGATATGATCGACAGACCCCTCTTGGAAGAAAAGGATTGAAAATAAATGTTTGCTGTTTTACGTCACTGAGATATTACAATTGTTTGTTACCGTATGAAAATCCAGCCTTTCTTGGCTGTTATACTCTTTAAAAATACAAGAATATTAATTAAATTTCTACAATACTTTACAGTTTAAAAACATATTTGACATATGTTAATGCTCCCCAATAATACATCAGTGCGTAAGATAGTCTTCTGATTTTCAAGTATGGACATTCACACACAGACCCATTTTCTTTTGTATGATGCTTCTCTATTCCTCAATTGCCACTTATTCTAACACCACCACCAATAACAACAACAACAACAACAACAAAAGCCAAACTGGTAAAAATATTTTAAAATAACTACAATTTTTATATTTTTAAAAAGCATTATATAAAATAAAAATGTCCCCATTAATAATAGGTAAAAATTTGATTCTCTAGTTTAAATATATTTCCTTGGGAATATTTTGAAAACATTTTTTTCTTCTGCCTTACATTATTGTCAGACATAAGACTGAACATACTAATAAAATAAAGTTCTATTTAGGACTGAGGTATCAATGAAGTTTTGCCAATGTAATCAGCATAGTATCTCCCTGAGTACTCAATCAATTTGTCAGTTAGATTCAAGTGCTGAGTTTCTGTTATGGGCAATGATGTAAAACTCAGAAAGTAACTAGTACATTTTTCTCTCAGGTTGTGCCTGCAGCATCAAGTAATAAAAATAATCATAAACTGAGTAAACTTGATGTGCTGCTCAAGTCTTTGAGAGGATAAATATAGCAGCCCACAATGTCATTTTCACAGTTACATTTCACACTATAACCACATACTGAGGAAAGAACTTTTAGCTACATAGCAGCCTCTAAAGACTTGTGGTTTTGCTAATATTTTTTAAGATGTGTAATATCTGAAACACTTAGTAATTAAGGATGAAAATTAGA
This sequence comes from Gorilla gorilla gorilla, assembly GCF_029281585.2. NCBI lineage: Eukaryota > Metazoa > Chordata > Mammalia > Primates > Hominidae > Gorilla > Gorilla gorilla. Next base: position 78,972,581 of record NC_073238.2, on the reverse strand, counting down.
TTGTAACATTTGTGAGAGAATGAAAAATAGAACAAAAATTGTCACTTGATATTTGTGTATTGATATTCTGTTTGTTGAGGAAATTATTTTGTACCAACCAATATTTATTTATTAATGCATTGATAACCAATGAATTATCTCATTGAATACGAAAAAATATATTAACACTTTTAGTTTATTATTTTCATAAAAATTTGAAGCATTAACTTTTGATGGCATTCAAATTTCTATCATTGAAACTGTTGTGATAGATTTTCATTTCCTCACTCTAACTTATGATTTATCCCCATCTTTCTCTATCATGTTTGGTAAATGATACCTCATTGAGTCTGGAAAACTAGATTGACTTCCATTTTCTTTTAATAAGAAGAAAGAAAATTTATTCTATTTAGTACTAAAGATACTATAGTATTGTTTTGGTAACAAGTGCTATTCATTTTGAGCACTTACTGTATTTCATGTACTAGTACCTGTAATGTATAATCTAATTTAAGTATAACAGTAAATCTGGAAGTTAGGTATTATTTGTATTTACATATGAATACATTGAAGGGGTTTATGCCTCTCAATATCTTAATTACCTCTTTCATATATTTTACTTGTTTATAATTTTAATCAATATGTCTTGATATATAAATAAATAACAAGTTACATAAATTAAATAGCACGAAAGGTAGACAGTAAACAATCTTCCTCCTCTCTTTCTGCTAAATAATTATCCTCCACAGAGAAAATGATGGTGAATGCACACATACACACACACATACACACACAAATAAATTTAGTAATGCATGTGAAATTCGTCTTGGTGAATTCAAATTTCCCTAGATTGCTACTTATTTATCCTAATATCATTTATGATCTAATTTACTTTTTGCTATTGATTTGATATGGCACATATATAATACAGTCCTAAATTTCATTATAATAGAAAAATTACAAAAAAGGACAAAAATATGTGCTTACCATTTCCACCATTATTCTATTATACAGATATGATAACCAATCATCAAGCACATGTTAAATGACATCAATGGCAGTAGGTTTAGTGTTAACAATATGCAACCACAAATGTTTAACAACCCTAATTTTCTCTCTTTATGCTAGTATTTTTAAGTGACTGTACAGATTTAAAATACTGAATGTATTTTTTATGTTGAGAGACATTATAACTTGTAAAAATAGAAAATAGTATGTTTACTTGGAGGCAGTCTAGGGTCACTGAAGCAGCAGTATCATTGTCTGAGATATTACCTGGAATTCTTTGTCTCACAACCAAGAAAATTAAGAAGCATGGCCACCAAGGGTGAGGTTGAAGTGAAAGTTTAATAAGTGAAAGACGAAAGGTCTCCACAGTGGAGAGGGGGCCTGAGAGGGTTGCCATCACGCAGTCGAATGCAAAAGCTTTCATAAACAAGCTAATGGGTGGGGTTTTTCATTTGCATAAGGCACGAAAAACTGGTTAGGGCTGGGTTTTTTATTTTCATAAGGTGCAAATTACTGTTAACTCCACCCCATCCCTCTAGTGTGTATGCAGGCTCTTAGCCTGAGTTACTCCATATTGTTTCACCTCTCTTACTGTGCATGCATCAGATGCTGGAATTTTCCACTCCAGACATGCCTGGTTCTGTGTAACTTATCTATACAGCTGCAGACCTGTCTTAGGCAAGAACTCTGTGCAAGTTCCCTTATCTGAGTATGCCCAAAAACGAAAGGAATGTCCTCACTGAAGTCCACTGTGTATAGGTGGAGCTTGCTGGTTGGACAAGAAACAAAGTCATTGGACCTTACTTCCTTATCAGCGCTTGCAGCTTGATTTCTTCCAGGCTGCTCTTTTGTTGGAAAGACTTCTACTGAGACCTTGTCCTAACTATCTGCCTAACTCGTTCCTTTTTCTCTCCTTTCTCAATTTCTAGAAATAGATCTTTTTTTAATTTTCTTAAAAAGTCAGTTTAGTGGCAGATAATCTGTATACTGAATTTCTATATAAATAAGTTCACATCATCTCTACTTTCTATTTAGTCTGTTGATCTTTTTGTCTATTCATGTCTCTGAAATATATTAATAGAATTCTAAATTTCTTTTATGTTTTTAAATCCAGTAGATTGAGTCTCTCCTCAATCATTTTTGGGTTTGTTTTTGTTTTTGTGTTTACTTTTGAAACTTATTTTTCTATATGAAATTTAGAGTCATCTTGCACTTTCATTTGAAATAGTGTTTAAATTATATACTAACGTAGGAAGAATGTATATCTTATGATGATGGTGTCTTCCTATTCAAATTTATATTATATTTCACCATTGATTCAAATGGTGATGACGTCAACACTTTCTTTCCAATTTTTTAAATCTCCAATTAGTTGATTATTACAATTCAATTGTTTACTTAAAAAAAACAACTAATGAATATTTTTAAGTCTCCTTCACATTGCCAAATACACTATTAAATAAGGACAAAAAACCAAACACCGCATGTTCTCCCTCATAGGTGGGAATTGAACAATGAGAACACATCAACACAGGAAGGGGAACATCACACCAGGGCCTGTTGTGGGGTGGGGGAGTGGGGAGGGATAGCATTAGGAGATATACCTAATGTTAAATGACAAGTTAATAGGTGCAGCACGCCAACATGGCACATGTATACATATGTAAAAAACCTGCACTCTGTGCACATGTACTCTAAAACTTAAAGTATAGTAAAAATAAATAAATAAATAGATACATTGTATTCTAAGTGATTAATAATATAATATTAATGAGTTACTTTCACAACACTTTTCTCATCTCCTTTTTCACAACATTTTTCTCATCTCATGTTCTATTATTAGCCAGTGGCTAATAATAGAACATAAAACACAATATCATTTTCAAAAATTAAAGATACATGCAGGAGATTTCTGTTTCCTAGCTCAGCATGTAAGAAGTTTGGAAGTTGCTACTCCGTCCTAAAAATAAATAAACAACTGGAGAAACTGAAAAATCAACAACTCTTTATAGATCCATAAGAGGAACGAGGATACAAGACAACCTACTGCCCCCAAAACTGGAAATACCAAAAAGACAGATCTAGAGAGAATCACAACTTACAGGAATAGAAACTCATAAGTGTAAAGCTCTTTAGGAACCAATGCTTTGCAGGAAAACCTGAACTGTAATTGACGAATTGCTGGAAGCTCACTGGGGACTACTCTGAGGGTTAAAATCTCCAGGAGGACCCAGTCACAGGAAGGCATCTATATTTTTGTAAGTTTTATCTCCAGGAGTTTGACCTGGTTCTCACATTGACTATCTGATAAAAATCTTTTTATGCTTCTGGCAAGATGAGGAGAAAAGGAACTATTTTGAAATGCACGAGAGCATTCTGTTCTTCTTAACAAAGTCTTCCCTCAAGAGTGACAATTTAACCAGAACCTTGCCTACTGGCATTTCAACAGAGCCTAACTAACTGGTGATATGGGAAAATATTCAACTCTATCTGGCTCTCTTCTTCCTTGTGGAGGAAGGGAAATACTCAACTTCCGCCAATTCTAGCCATTCTGTCTCTCTTAAGGGGTGGGAGGGCAGAAGGTGATAAGCATTTGTAAAGTTGACAGCCCAGCAGGCACACTAGAATATTGAGATCTTATTGTAGGGCTATAGACTGCTTCTCCACACCCACTCCCTCTCCCTGCACCTTAACATCTCACTGCTAAAGCCCTGCTACCAGAGTTCCTTTTACCCCATACATCATATCTGACTATCAAGAAAATATTGTAAGGCACACCAAAAGGCAAATAAAAACCCAAACCCAAATAAACAACAAACCTGTTCCATAGTCTGAAAAAAGGGACATAATTGAAAGCTTAACGGTCACCCTAAAGTCTACACATCAATGCTTATAGCAGCTTTATTCATAATGCCCAAGCATAGAATTAACCAAAATATTTCTTCAGGTGAATTGATAAATAAATCTAGTATATCCAGAAAATGGAATATTATTGAGTGTTGAAAAAAATGAGCTATCAGTCCATAAAAAGGCATGGAAGGGGCCCGGCACAGTGGCTCATGCTTGTAATCCCAGCACTTTGGGAGGCCGCAGCAGGTGGATCGCTTGAGGTCAGGAGTTTGAGACCAGCTGGCAAACATAGTGAAACCCCATCTCTACTAAAAATACAAAAAATTATCTGGGCACGGTTGCAGGTGCCTGTAATCCCAGCTACTTGGGAGGCTGAAGCAGGAGAATAGCTTGAACTCCGGAGTAGGCAGAGGTTGCAGTGAGCCTAGATCGTGCCATTGTACTCCAGCCTGGGCAACAAGAGTGAAATTCCGTCTAAAAAAAAGAAAAAAGAGAGAAAAGAAAAAGACATGGAGGAATCTTAAATTAATACTACTAAGTGAAATAATCCAGTCTAAAGAGGCCACATACTTTATGACCCCAACTATAAGAAATTCTGGAAAAGGCAAACTATGGAAACAGCAGAAATAGTCATTTCCAATAGTTGTGAGTAGGGTTGAATATATGGAGAACAGAGGATTTTTACAGCAGAGAAAATACTCTGTAAGATATTAAACTCATGGTTACATGTCATAATACTTTTTTTCCAAACTCATGGAATGCGCCACACCAAGAGTGAACCCCCATGTAAACAATGGATGTTGATTGATAAAAATGTTTCAATGTAAGTTCATCAGTTGCAACAAAGAAGTCGCTTTAGTGTATATAATTCTAATTTAGTGTAAAATTCTAATTTTATTTAGGATAAAAATTCAAATTCTTACTTTTAGTGTATACATTGACAATGAGGAAGGCTATGCATGTGTGGGGACATAATGTATATGGGGAATCTTTGTGTTTTTCTGTCAATTTTCCATGTACCCAAAACTGCTATAAAATAAATAGTTTATTTTAAAAAATACATGCACACAAAGCAACAACATGCATGTTGTTAGTACTAATTGAAACCAAATATATAAATTAAACACAATGGAGATGTTGGCAATGAGTGGATGAGAGTAAGTATGGGTTAGAAGTGTAAAAGACAGTGAATAAATGAGAGGAAGGAATGAAAGAAGGAAAAGAGGGAAGGAAGGGAGGAATAAGAGAGGGAAGGAGGAAAGCAAGAAGGTAAAAAAGGACAGGAAGGAAGAATGGATGAAGACAAGATGCAAGAATGAGTGACGATGTACAAAAGTGTATGCTGTGACTACATTTCACTCAACACTTTAGTGTATAAAGTCTGCATTTCAATGCAAATACTTCTAATATTTTCCCCAAAGCATGAGAATTGCTCTTTGATTTGATCAGATAAATTTTCCAATAATAAGGATTTATCCATTATATTTATTTTATTGATTTTTTTAAAAATCAAGAATACATATTAGATTTAACAAATTTCTGTTCATGTTTAATAATAGCCTTATTAATATTGAAGGAAACCTGAAACCCTAGGATATGCATGATATAATACATTATTTTTGTAATGAGTTTCTAAACTCTATTTCCTAACATTTTATTTATGATCTCATGTCAATTGCCATATATGATATTGGCTTATAGTCTTCTCAGTGTTTCTTTAGGTTTCAATACCATACTTCTTTCAGAAAATAAAATTGAGAGCTTTCTACCCACTCCTCTCCCATGTTCTGGAAGTATTAACATACCATAGAAATTACCTGCCCTGAATGTTTCTTAAAGTTTCTTTATGAAAATATATATATAACTAATCATTTTTGGAGAAAATCATTAATCTTTTATCATATTTTAGTTTAGGATACAGCTGGTTTTTGGTTACATGGACAAGTTCCTTATTGGTGATTTCTGAGATTTTGATGCACCCATCACCCAAGCAGTGTACAGTGTACCCAATATGTAATCTTCTATTCCTTACTGCCCTAACCCCTTCTGGAGCCCCAAAGCCCATTATATCATTCTTTTTTCTTTGCATCCCTATAGCTTACCTCCTACTTCCAAATGAGAATACGCAATTTAGATATGTTGTATTCTTTACCCATGATTTAGGACAGAGTTTTTTGTTTTGTTTTGCTTTCTGTTATGTTAATTAATTTACAAGCAGATGTTGCTTTATCATTACTGAGTGTTGTTAATTTATAGAGGTATTTTCTATTGAAATAAAATGATATTTTTGGTTTTCCATTCCTGAGTTACTTCACTTAGAATAATGGCCTCCAGCTTCATCCAAGTTGCTGCAAAGACCACTATTTTGTTCCATTTTGTGTGTATGTTTTTTTTCCATATATTAGCTTTCATATATCTATCATTTGGGTAGACACTGAGCACTGGGATTGCTGGATTGAATGATAGTTCTACTTTAGTTCTTTAAAGAATCTCCATACTGTTTTCCACAGTGGTGATACTAATTTATATTTCAACAGCAGTGTAAAAAAGTGTTCCCTTTTAACTATGTCCACACCAACATCCATTCTTTTTTGATTTTTTAATTATGGCCATTCTTAAAGTAACAAACTGGCATCTCATTGTGGTTTTGATTTGCATTTCCATGATAACTAGTGAAGTTGAGCAGCTTTTCATATGTCTGTTGGCTGTTTGTATATCTTCTCTTGAGAATTGTCTATTCATGTCCTTTGCCCACTTTTTGGTGTGATTGTTTATTTTTTTTCTTGCTGATTTGTTTGATTTCCTTGTAGATTCTGAGTATTAGTGATTTGTTGGATGCATGGTTTGCAAATACTTTCTCCCACTCTGTGGTTTGTCCTTTTACTCTGCTGATTATTTCTCTTACTGTGCAAATGCTTTTAGTTTAATTAGGTCCCATTAATTTATTTTCGTTTTTGTTGCATTTCCTTTTGAGTTCTTAGTCAGGAATTATTTTCCTAAGCCAATGTCTAGAAGAGTTTTTTTAAATATTATCTTCTAGAATTTTTATGGTTTCATGTCTTAGATTTAAGTCTTTCATCTATCTTGAGTTGATTTTTATAGAAGGTGGCAGATGAAGATCCAGTTTCATTCCACATGTGGCTTGCCAGTTTTCTCAGCACCATTTATTAAATTTTTACATGTTGTATTATGCATTTGTATGCTTCTATGAAGAAATACCTGAGACTGGGTAATTTATAATTTAAAGAGGTTTAATTGACTCACAGTTCTGCATGGCTTGGAGGCCTCAGGAAACTTACAATCATGGCAGATGGCACCTCTTCACAGGGTGGCAAGAGAGAGAATGGGTGCCCAGCAAAGGGGGAAGCCCCTTATAAAACCATCAGATCTCATAAGAACTCACTCACTATCAGGAGAACAGCCTGAGGGTAACCACCGCCATGATCCAATTATCTCCCTCCCACGAAACATGGGGATTATGGGAGCTATAATTCAAGATGAGATTTTGGTGGGGACACAGCCAAACCATATCACATGTTATCTCTTTTCTGGATTCAGATTTAGTAAATTGCATTTTTCTGGAGACAGTCCCCTTTAAAGGTTTGATAATTTTTGTAGCATTTAGCAAAAGAGCTATGACTTATTTTCTCTTTTTTATTACTATACATTTATTTAATAGATGTGGATAAATTATTCTACCATATTAGCTAATATTTTTATGTCATAATTTTATTTAAAAGTTTTTTGGCTATTGGAGTTATAAATTTATTTTAATACTTCTTATACAATAGTTGATATTTTATTAATGCCTTCCTTTTGCCCTTTTTGTTAATTTTGTTGTTTTTGTAACTGTTTGAGTTGGCTGCATAATCATTACAATTTCATTGATTTCTATTAACTTATAAATCCCAGGAGTTAAAAAATGAATATTTCATAGCTCATTACTTTGTTGACATTTCATGGTTTCTGATACAGAGTATTTCACTTTGGTATAATATATTCTAGGCCTTCAGAAATTTTAGATATGTTGTATTCTTTACCCATGATTTAGGACTGAGTTTTTTGTTTTGTTTTGCTTTCTGTTATGTTAATTAATTTACAAGCAGATGTTGCTTTATCATTACTTTCTGTGTGTTGTTAATTTATAGAGGTATTTTCTATTCAAATAAAATGATATTTTTCTTTACTTTCATTAATCATTATTTTAAAAATATTCTATATTCCAATATATTTTATTTTGTCTATTTAACTGTCATGACTTGAAATGTTAATTAAAATCTACTTCCTAGTATTAATATGTTTCTATTACTATTTTATGTCAGGTAGTTTTTAAGTGTCTATGTTGATAAGTTGATTTTTTTTCATGATTACTATATGTAAACATCGTATGTTCTATATGGGCCATGGTCAATATTCTGAGAGAGAGTAAACACTACTCCACACTTCTGCAGACATTTATAGAGTTAAAGATTAGCATAAAATGTGTTAGCGAACACCTAGTTTGTCAAATTAACAAGAATTCCTGGGCCCAGGAAGTATGCTACAGAGTGTGCATACTGAGGGACAAGGTGTACATACAAGGGCTCTAAGAAGAACTTTGATACCAGGAATGATGATGTGACAGTCTTATCTTTCCACAGGCATACACAGTTCAATTGAAACAACTCTCTGTTACTAAAAAGGAGAAGGAAATGAATCTCCAGAACTATTTGGTCATGTCTCTTAAAAAGTGATAACCCAAGATCAGATAGAGATGATGATAGAGATATCATGAGAAAACTTCTGCTGTCCCATAGTTGCAAAGATTAGTGGAGGCTTTTGCCAGTGATATAAATTATGCTAACCTTTGTATAGAATAAGATACTACATGCAACGTATGCACAAGTTAAGATGAGCTCATTAGTGAGGGTTCTAATCCACTATGACTGGTGTCCTTATAAAAAGGGAAAATTTGGACAGAGACACACAGAGAGGAAAGGAGATGTAAAGAGACACAAGAAGAACACCATATGAAGATGGATGATTGGAGTGATGCATCTACAAGCCAAGAAACGTCCAAAAGGCCAGGCGCGGTGGCTCATGCCTGTAATCACAGCACTTTGGGAGGCCAAGGTGGGCGGATCATTTGAGGTCAGGAGTTTGAGATCAGTCCGACCAACATGGTGAAACCCTGTCTCTACTAAAATACAAAAAATCAGCCAGGTGTGGTGATGGGCGCCTGTAACCTCAGCTACTCGGGAGGCTGAGGCAGGAGAGTCGCTCGAACCCAGGAGGCAGAGGTTGCAGTGAGCCGAGATCATGCAATTGCACTCCAGCCTGAGCGACAGAGTGAGACTGTGTCTCAAAAAAAAAATAAATAAATAAAAATAAAAATAAAAATGAAAAAAAGCAACATTAAAGATTGCCAGAAAATCATCAGAAGCTAGAAAGAGGAAAAGAACGATTTCCCTATGGGTTTTGGAGGTAGCATGGTTCTAGCAACACTTTGATTTTGGACTTCTAGCCTCCGGAATTGTGAGAGAATATATTTCTGCTTTTTCTGCCACCCAGTTTGTGGTCATTTACTAGGACAGCCCTAGAATACTAATACGCTCAATATCTCCATTTAAATCTGGTACAAAGAGAAGTAATACAAACGTGTCAGTTTTTATAAATCTTATGAGAGGTATTAAAATAAGAATGTTTTACTATTAGCTTTGTAATGATGGGGGGAGCAATGCTCTTACTCAGGCTTTGTCCTTAGCAAACACCCAGGAATGCAACAAATAGATGTTAAATTATATATTATTTGATTATAGTGATTAAATGTACTTTAAAGTAGAAATACAAAACATTTTTATTAAACTTATCTGGCCAGAGACTCTTCTAAACATTTTATATAAGGCATTTACTCTTCATCAGCATCTTATGATCTTAGCACTATTGTTACGCAGAGTTTACAAATGAGAAAACTGTCTCACAGAGAGTTTGAATAATTTCATTGATTTGGTTAATGAAATTATTCAAACCAAACCAATAATTTTCTTAATTTGGTTCATGAAATTTCTTAAGGTTGTAGAGTTTATACATAGGAAATCTGAGATTTGATTGTTAGTTCTTTGGATCTAATTTCTGTGCCTTTCTAGTTATAGATGTAGATGCTTCACCAAAATCTCATGAAAACGATATTGTTGACTAGGCTGGAGTGGAAAAACAATCAGGAGTATGAGAAGGTGCACTGTCAGCAAAGTTAAAATATGACACTAAAATGGAAACCCAAATTGAAAAAATCAATTATGAATGCATGTAACAAACTGTATATCTGAGTAAAGTTTTGCAGTTCAACTGTATCTTCAAAATGACTCTTACTTACATGTTAGGGGAACTTGAAGGGATGATACCAATCAATTTGTGAATATATTTTTAGCAATACCTCCAATAAAAGATGGTTATAAGGATATATTAAATTCATAAAAAATCTAAAATTGATTTTAAGATGATTTTACATTCAAGATATTTTAAGCTAAATATTATCTTGAAATGTTGTATGTAAGTCAACATTTTAATAATCTAAATCATATTATAAAGTGTAACAAAAGCCACCTTTTCCCCTCATTTAAAGAGATTCTAAAGACAATGTATTCACAAAATAAAAATTTAATCAATCCAAACTGTACACGATGACTTTTAAAAGCTTGTTAGAAAAAAAATGGAATTAAAAGATAAAATGAAAAATGTAAATTTCATTTGTCAACATGAGCTCCATCAGGTTCAAGGAACCTCTGTAAGCAATGATACCAGTCACTTAGTCCATCCCTAAAAAAATCTGCATCTTGGGAATTCAATCATGTCAATTCAGTTTTTTTTTTACATTAATTGAAGAAAAATTGGTGTACCTTAAAGATATTTCAGATTGAGAAACAAAAAGAAGGTAGAAATAGCCAAATCAGGACCATAAGTTGAATGCCTAGTGATTTCCCATTGAAACTGTCTCAAAATTGCCCTTGAATAAGAAGAGAAATGAGCAAGAGCATTTTCGTGGTGAAGGACTCTTTGGTGAAGTATTCTGATATGTTCTTCCACTGAAGATTTAGCTAAGTTACTCAAAACACTCTCAACAATAAGCAAATGATGTTCTTTGGCCCTCCAGAAAGTCAACAAGTAAAATACCTTGAGCATCCCAAAAAACTGACATAACTTTTGTTCTTGACCACACTGCTTTTGTCTTGACTGGGCCATTTCCACCTTTTGGTAGCCAATGCATTCATCATGGTTTGTCTTCAGGATCATACTGGTAGAGCCATGTTTCATCTCCTGTTACAATTCTTGGAAGAAATGCTTCAGTATCCTGATCCTGCTTGTTTAAAATGTCCATTGAAAGCTCTGCTCTTGTTTGCAGTTGATCTGGCTGCAACAGTTTTGACACCCATCGAGCAGAAAATTTGCTCAACTTTAATTTTTCAGTCAGAATTGTGTGAGCTAAACCAATGAAAATGTCAATAGTGTTGGCTAATGTTTCCACTGTTCATCTTCAGTCCTCTTCAATTAGAGTACAAACGAAATGAATTTTTTCTTGAAAATTGATGTGGATATTCTGCCCCTGAAAGCTTCATCTTCAACATTGTCTTGTCGCTTCTTAAAATGAGTTATCTTTTTGTAAACTGCTAAATTCCTGCAGGCATTGTCTTGATAAACTTTATGTAGAGCATCAATGAGTTATCATTTTATTAGTTTGTTTTCACAGTGCTACAAAGAAATATCCAAGACTGGGTCTTTTATAAAGGAAAGAGGTTTAATTGACTCACAGATCCACATGGCTGGGAGACCTCAGGAAACTTACAATCATGGTGGAAGGGGAAGCAAACACCTTCTTCACAAGGTGGCAGGAGAGTGAAGCAAACAAGAGAAGAACCACAAAACACTTATAAAACCATCAGATCTTGTGAGAACTCACTCACTATCATAAGAACAGTATGGGGAGAACCATCCCCATGATCCAATCACCTCCCACCAGGTCCTCCTCAACACTTGGGGATTACAATTCAAAAGAGATTTAGCTGGGGACATAAACCCTAACCATATCATTCTGACCCTGGCCCACTCCAAATCTCATGTCTTTTCACATTTCAAAACCAATTATGTCTTACCAAAGTCCTCTAAGTCTTCACTCATTTCAACATTAACTCAAAAGTCCACCACCCAAAGTCTTATCTGAGACAAGGCAAGTCCCTTCCACCTAAGAGCTTGGAAAGTAAAAAGCAAGATAGTTACTTCCTAGATACAATGTGGGTACAGGGATTGGGTAGATGTTCCCACTCCAAATGGGAGTAACTGTCCAAAATAAATGGGGTTACAGGCCCCATGCGAGTTCAAAATCCAGTGGGGCAGTCATTAAATCTTAAAGCTCCTAAATAATCTCTTTTGCCCCATGTCTTATAATCAAGGCACACTGATGCCAGAGGTGGGCTCCCATGGTCTTGGTCAGCTCCGCTCCTGTGGCTTTGCATTGTGCAGCCTCCCTCCTAGCTGCTTTCATGGGGTGGCATTTGGTGCCTGCAGCTTTCCAAACTGTATGGTGCAAGCTATGGTGGATATTCCATTCTGTGATCTGGAGGATGATGGCCCTCTTCTCACAGCTCCACCAGACAGTGCCCCAGTAGGAACTCTATGTGTGGGCTCCAACTCCACATTCCCTTCTGCCCTGCCCTAGCAGAGGATCTCCATAGGGCTTCCCCCTGCAGCAAACTTCGCCTAGACATCAGGTATTTCCATACATCTTCAGAAATCTAGGTGGATGTTCTCACTCCTCAATTCTTGACTTTTGTGCACCTACAGGCCCAACACCAGTTGGAAGCCACCAAGGCTTGAGGCTTACACCATTTGAAGCAATGGCCTGAGCTGTAAGTTGGCCCCTTTTAGTCATGGTTGGGACCTAAGTCACCAAGTCTTAAGACCACACAAAGCAGCAAGGTCCTGGGTGTGGCCCACAGAACCATTTTTTCCTTCTATGCCTCTGGGCCTGTTATGGGAGGGGCTGCTGCGAAGATCTCTGACATGCCCTGGAGACATTTCCCCCATTGGCTTGGTGATTAACATTTGGCTCCCTGTCACTTATGCAGATTTCTGCAGCTGGCTTGAATTTCTCCCCAGAAAATAGGTTTTTCTTTTCTGTTGCATCATCGGGTTACAAATTTTCCAAACTTTTATGTTCTGCTTCCCTTTTAAATGTGAGTTCCAATTTTAGGTAATCTCACTCAGGCCCAAAGTTCCACAGATCTCTAGAGCAGGGGCAAAATGCTACCAGTCTCTTTGGTTAAAGCATAGCAAAAGTGACCTACACTTCAGTTCCCAACAAGTTTCTCATCTCCATCTGAGACCACGCCAGCCTGGACTTCATTGTCCACATAATTATCAGCATTTGGGTCAAAACCATTCACCAAGTCTCTCAGAAGTTCCAAACTTTTCTATCTTCTTCTTCCTATCTTCTTCTGAGCCCTCCAAACTGTTTCAACCTCTGCCTGTTACCCAGCTCCAAAGTCATTTCCACATTTTTGGCTATTGTTATAGAACCCAACTCTCTGCAGTACTATTTTAGTCTGTTCTCACACTGCTATAAAGAAATACCCAAGACTGGGTAATTTATAAAGGAAAGAGGTTTAACTGACTCACAGTTCTGTATGGCTGGGGAGGCCTCAGGAAACTTACAATCATGGCTGAAGTGGAAGCAGGCACCTTTGTTACAAGGCAGCAGGAGAGAGAAGAAAGGAACAGCAGAGGAACTACCAAACACTTATAAAACCACCAGATCTTTCAAGAACTCACTCACTATCTCAAGAACAGCATGGTGGCAACTGACCCTGTAATCCAATCGCCTCCCACCAGGTCTCTCCTTAACACCTGGAGATTACAATTCAAGATGAGATTTGGGTGGGGACACAAAGCCTAACTATATTACTCTTTCCTCCATCCAAGCTTCATGAATTTGATGTTTGTTCAGGCTTCAATTTTAGCAGAATTCACATTGCTCTGATAGGACTCTTAAAACTGATGTTTTATCATTTTTAGTGCCTTAAACTATATTCTGTTCAGCCATCTTATAGCAAGTTAGTACAAGTTTATTTTAGTACAAAAAATTTAAAGTCTATTCATTTTTTTTCATAATATATAATTTTCATGAACTTCTTAGAGACCCCTTTTATATATTTTCCAGTTATGTTTGCTGTCCCAATTTTAATAGCTGAAATAAATAAGGCTTCTATTTATGTAGTCTTAGAATTATATTATAAATATTTAAAAGGCTAAAAATACAGTTTAAAATTTAATTTTATACAAATAGCCTAGGTAAATATGAGTGATACATAAGTAAAAAGTTAAATGTGGAAACTTTTTGATAATTAGGAGTATATTTTAAAATAAATATGTTTCTGAAAAAAATGTTGTCCCAACATTATGAATTCAACAGCCAAATAATTAATTTTAACATTTTTCTTGCATCATCATGTTTTGAAACATTATTGAGAGATCTCAGGTACCCAGTTTGAAATTCCTTCATGCATATAGTCTTATCAAAACTAAAATAAGATTTCAAGGGGTCTTGTCATTTGGAACTGACTTTGTAGCCATTTCCTCCAATGATCATAGCTGTCTTGGTGATGCTTGACCAGTAGTTAGGTGTCCTCTAGTCAGAGGGATAACTGGGCTCTGTTTGGCTTCCTCCACTTGTTCTGCCTCCTGGAAACTCTACACATAAGCTGGCAGCAAATATAGACCCAATAGCATTTCTTTTCTCCCCTATCATGAATTAGTTTCTCAGACTGCCTAATGTTCAATATTTCAAAACTGCTGTTTTATACTTTTTGTCATTTTTCAGTTGTTTTAGGAAGGAGGGTAAATTCAATTTCTGTTCTTCTAAATTGGTAGAAAGCACATGTGTAAGAGAAGACAGAATTTTAAGGACACCAAAGATATGCTCAATAATAGCACATTCTAACATAAGATCCAGTAAGGTGTGAATGAAAATATTATTTTATTATTTTCTGTCTAGGCATTCAGTGTTGAGTAATGTTTTGAGCTTGATAAGAAATTTCCATTCCAAAAGACTGGGTCTGAAAATAAATTTTCATGTGAAAGTAATATACATTTGCACCAGTTTTTTGTTGTTGTTGTTTTTTCGTGTTCTTCTCTACTTTGGTTAGTAATTACAAAGCTAGATGACCTTTACCTTAAATGTCCCTGACATTCCCCTTCCCAAATAATACAGTCACAAAAGAAAATTAGTTATAATACATTTCAAATACAAAGATGTGGTTGAAATAAAAATGTTCAATAATATTTATTATGTTTATTGCATAATTCCTGGTACTGTGAAATGGATTGGAGATAGATAAGCATTATATACAATAATTTGTCCATAACAATCTCATGTTTTAGCCTGTATAAATATTATAAACAGAAATATTATTATTGTACAGTATGGTATTTGCTACAATGTGAGAATAAAGTGTTCTTGAATGCAGATATCCTGGATACATAGTACCTGGATTATTTTATTTAAATTTTATTTTTTTTTTAGACTGACTCAGCTAAAACATATAGGCATATTTTTTGACAATTCTCACTTCGAAAGTAAATAAGATTTAAATTTCAACTTTCCTTTTCAAATAAGAGGTTGCCTTCATGAAACATTTGTAGTAAATGATAAATAATGATTTTTTAATTCAACACCTTACTTCCTGAGAAGACTATAAAAAACATCGTATTTTCAAGGCAATTCCCCACCCCCTCAGATAAAGAGTGCTATGGCTTCGTCTGGTTTTATGCAATGGCAACAATGGCACCAACACTAAGGCAATTCTTCCTGTCCTCAGCAAAATTTTCCTTATGTTTCTTTCTCTGCATGTCTAAATCTAAGACTATAGTTTAAAACACCAGCAGTAAATGTAATGGGTAAAATTAAAATGGAAAACATATTTTTAATATGTCTCTCAAACTTTAAGTGATTATTTTATCTGTCTTAAGACAAAATGAAGCTACTTATAAGATAGTAATACTTATATGTTATGAAGAATGCTATCTATAAACACTGGAGACTATATGAAATTATTTCTTTTAGATTATAAAGATGGTAATGAATCATAACATTTTGAAAATTTTTTTCTCTCATAAATTGGTTTTTCCTATGGAAAAATAAATTTGTTATTTGAGATGAGATTAGGCATTTATTTGTAAATAAAATTTCATAAAATAGCAACCATGAAATAAAATTAAAATGTATATAAAAACAAATATCTGATAAATCTGTAAAAAATGCATTCTCATTCTTAAATTAGTAATAATAATGAAAATAATAATAATAATCCTAAAATTATCATAACATATTGGACAAGTAAAAGAATATATTACATAATGGGCTTATGTCAACAGTTATTTTTCCAGTATTTTTAATAAAAATATTTCATTATCAAAATACCCACTTACATTAGTTGTAAAGTTACTAATTAATTCTACATAAATACATTCAACTGTATTAAAGACATATGCTATTTAAATATACTGTATTGTGTTTTAATGGTGCACTTATTTCTAAAAAAGCAAATAATAAATGTCATATAAATTGGTGCAAAAGTAATTTTGGTTTTCGCCATTACTTTCAGTGGCAAAGACTGCAATTACTTTTGCACCAACCTAATATTTCCTTTTTACAAATTAATGATATGATAACCAATGTAACAATGTACCTTGATTCCAATGGTTAATCAGGATTTATTTTCTACACACAGGACAGAAGAAGCAGTGGCAGGTTTACTTCAATGTTTCAGAAAAGAACAAGTTGAGATGCTATGCCTGAGGTTCATTCATTCCCCAGGTAATTCTAGGTGTCTAGTACAGGCTTGGAATACAATTGTGAATTTGAATTCAAATACTTTTTGATGTCGTGGATTTGCAGTGTAATGGGAAAGACAGATATTAATTGAATTATTATATGAAATTGTGACTATGGAAAGATATTTTGAAGAAGTTCATAGTGATGCAAGGCTTATATTAGAGAGAATGATTAGTCAGAATATCATAGTAGTATTTACTAGATAAATGAATTTGAGCTGAATTGAATGAAAATAATCTAAACAAAAGAGGACAGAAGATGATTCCAGACAGAGGAGACATGATGCATACAGGCCCTATAGTCAGAATGAACATGAAGTACATACAGATTTGAAAGGGGTTTAGGATATTGGAGAGAATGGGCAGCAGAATGGCCTGACATGAAGCTGAATGATGGCTTAGAGTATCAGACAGCATTAACTAAGAAGGAACTTGTTTTTTGGGTTAAGAATTTTTGCCTTTATTTTTTGAATAAGGAGCACACTATTTTCCTTTCATGATGAATAAAATGATTGATTTTGCAGTTAAACATGAACATCTTGCACTAAGTGTAGAAAATGGATAGTAGAAGTTATTGAAGAAATAAATAATTCCAGTGTTACTTCAAGAATATACCTGAGAGATGATGATAGTTCAATTAGATAGTGCAGTAGTGACATAGATAAGTGAAGATATTTGAAAAAGAATTAGGAAGTAAAATTTATACAATGTAGATATCTATGAGAGAAATGAGAGAATTCACCAGAATTTAAAGCAATAGCAGGCACTGAACCATAGACTAAAGTATTTGAACTAGATGAATTTGGCAAAAGAAAACCACTTCGTATTCAAAGTTGGTGGGGGCTAGGCATGGTGGCTCATGCCTGTAATCACAGCATTTTGGGAGGCTAAGGTGGGAGGATGACTTGAGCACAGGAGTTCAAAACCAGCCTAAGCAACATAAAGAGACCCCCCCCCCATGTAAATTATAGCTTTAATCATGACCCCTGAGCTTTTGACTCAAATCTTTTCCTTATGTTTCTAGTATATATCTTCCTGGAACTGCATATTCATTTCTAATAAAATTTACCAATGGCTTCAAACTTCATAAATTAGCTGTTAATTTAAAAGGCAACATTACTGTCAGAGAAAGTTTTAGGAATACCCCGAAGTTCATTCCACCAATTTTTTTATTTTATTATGTTATTTTTTTTTTAAGACAGGGGCTCACATTGTTACCCAGGCTGGAGTTCAGTGGCACAATCATGGCTCACTGTAGCCTCAAACCCTTAGGCTCAAACAATCCTCTTGCCTCAGCCTCCAATATTGCTGGGACTACAGGTGTGTGCCACTATGCCTAGCTAATTTTTTAAAATTTGAAATCATTGGTTCATTTTATTAGAAATGAATATGCAGTTCCAGGAAGATATATACTAGAAATATAAGGTAAAGATTTGTGTCAAAAGGCCAGGGGTACATGATTAAAGCCATAATTCACATTAAAAGATCAATATTTTTATAGTGTAAATGAATAAACAAATGAGGCAATGAATAGTGATCAGTGTCATTGTAGGTAGTCAAGTGGTTTAGGGTGAGAAAATATTTTTCTGAGAAAATATTGACGCAGCTATAAGAAAGTGACTTATAGTCACTGAAGGAGTAATTTTAGGGAAATTATACTGCAGGAACAAGAGAGGAAATAGTAATAAAATGTAGCATGACTATTATCATGTGAAATAAAGTAAAACAAAAAGCAAAAATAGCCATTGTCTGATAAAAGTCATTAAATTTAGTAAAAATTAATTTTTTCTCTACCTAATATCAGCAATCTAAATGCTCACATTAATATAAGTACTTCTATGTTATGGTTCTTAAATATTATTTTGTCAGTTTCAGTGCTCATTTAGCTTTTTGTGTTTTATATTGTCAAATAATTATGTGGCAGAATTGAATATGATGATGACCTTTACATTTATTACTCTACTGGGAGCAATATTATTTCAGAAGAATGTGATTGGTTTTTCTAAGAATATGCAATATTTCTGTGGCTGAACTATTATAAAATTTGAGCTTTTGTCTTAATCTCTTCTCCTTACATTTTCATTTTTCAGAGTCACCTATGCTATTTTGCTTATACTTCACTCTTCAGTATATTAGGTTAAAACCTCTGCTATTAGAAAAGAAAGAAAATATTGGATAAATTATATAACTAAATTTCCTACTTGGTTTTATGCTATTGTAGCACTATTGGATAATTAATTTTTTTCAGATAAAGAGCAAGTACAATCCATCTCATTTAATTTTCTGCTAGGTTTGTGTATTCATGTGTATGTCTGTGTGTGTGTGTGTGTCTGTGTGTGTGTGTGTGTGACAATAGTCTTGAGAATTGTTTGGAATCTCCATTATGTCTTTGTTAGGAAGTGGGTCAGAAAACAACATAGAGAGCATTAGCTATTAAGGGGAACGTTTCACTTCTGGTAGGTTGTCTTATTTGTCGATTCCTTTTATACCACCAAGACACATCACTTTGAATGCATTATTTGTCTGATAAGTGTACTTTAAAAGGATCCCAGTATAGCTTTGATGTAACTGATGTAAACATTGGCTTTGATGGGGAAACACTTTGTTCCTATTAAACTTAAAAAGCACATATCTGAAGGTTGAAGTGTTCGAGGAACATGGAAGCTGCCTGGTGCTTTTTAGCTTCCACCTGCCATGCTTGCTGCTTTGAAATATTTATGTCCCTCATTGTTCTGTCTAGTATAAGACATCCTTGTTAACATTTAGACATAATTTAGGACACATTTCATAAACAAACTGTTAAATATTTATGCCTGGTGCTCATTACTTACCAAGCACTTCACGTATGCACCCATGTTTCAATTATTAATGAAGAGCTTGGACAGACTTGTTTTTCTGAAGATTAACTTTTTCATATTTTTCCATAATAATATCCTGAGTTGTTTATCGCTTGGTTTAGAAATATTGTCTCTTCCTTTGGTACTAAATTTGTTTTGTGTTTAGTTTTCTAGAAAAGTAGATTTAAGAGCAGGAAAATGGTAATATGAAATTAAATCCTTGAGATAGATGCATACAAGCCTGTGTGCATACGTGTGAAATGTCTAAGTTTAACAAAAATATTAGTTTATTTTTGAAAAGGAAATATAATTCAACATTTAACAAGGACATTTATGAGATTGCATAGCCTTTTAAGCCACATATGGCTAACTATAATACCATCTGTAAATATAATGGATAATAATATTCTTTATTTGTTTGGTTAATACAGTTAGAAGGCTCTTACCCACAGTTACATAAGTGGAACCATCTGAGCAAAGAAAGAAAGATGCATTCTTAATATAATTTCCACCTTCAAGCAAAATTTTGGCTGATGATTATCTCTTTCAGCTATGTACTTTTATGAAATTAAAACTTTTTAATATAATTTTAGCTGAATAAGCACAATTTACTGTGAAATCTGATTCAGATGTTTGACTTTGTTAGGTATCCTTGTTAAAACCAACATAATAGTTGATTTTATTTACCTCCCTAGAAGGACATTATATTAGGGTTATTTGTCACAAGTGGTTGTAAATCCTTTTCAAACTCACCACTAAAATATTTTATAAAAAGGACCATAGTATCCTTCAATTTACAATCAGGTAAATTGAAGACAAAATGGAAAACTTTCTTTCTCCAAATCATAAAAATTACATTTAAATTCTGATACATATGCAGTTAATATGTCTATGATGGCAGAGATGGGATCTGAATCCAGGTAGACTTCTTTCATATTAGGAATTGAATGAGTACCTCTATGCTTAAAATATTTAAGCATAGAGGTATTTTTTTATTAATTAACATACTTTATTTCAAGAAGTTTCACACACTAAAAGTTAATTTTCATATCAGAAACACATTTATTTACCTGTCTTTCTACTAATCCTATAGGAAGTTTTTCCCCCAAAATCTCTATTTAAGCTCTGAGCTAAAAAAAAAAAAACAAACCAAGATATAACCACTAAATATTTAAAATTTTAAAAACATTTTTATTTGAAAGTAACTATATACCATTCAGTTTGTGTCAAATCAGTGAAATATTAGTAGGCAGGTAGAATGCTAATAATTTATTCATAATAACAATAGAAATGTGTTCACAATTAATCATTTTGTATCTTCTTTATTTTTACTTAAGAAAATGATTTCATTTAACTTTTTAAGTTGTAAATATAATTAAAATTGAAACACAATATACCTGTAATGTGGCTGCAGGGTTGAATGGATGGCAAACACTACTTATTTCTACAGAGGATTATATTTCTAAGAAAAATCACAGAAATAATACATTGTGGTGTGTTTAAAGTAACCGCATGACAAGAAGTGTCATTGCCTTGTGCATTCTCTTGGTTCTTAATGCAACACTATGTTGAAACTCTTTGTTAAATGTAAATAAATAAATAAACACACAAACAAACTGCTTGGATTATAAGGAAGATGCACTGATAAAGACTCCAAACTAGTCAAGGAAAGAGAAGGGAAGAAATTATCTTGATGCTATCACCTTTGGAACAATTTCTGTTTTTATTATTGGACTCAGAAATTATTAAAGCATTAAAGTTTCTCACATCAACAGAAATTACTGCATATAATTTTATTTAAAATGTCATTTGCAGTATTGATCTTTTAAAATGCATGAAGACCATAGAATTAATCCACCATTTTTACTCTCTAACTTAAGCTTGAGGACACCTGACATTACTGTTAATTTCATTTCTGGCACATCCATGAATTAATGTACAGTTTTGTCTCTGATTGCTTAAATAAATACAGCCCAAATTGAAGAAAGATTAGGAGGATTTGATTCAACTTGTCTCCCCACGCATTTCCTATTTCTTAATTTTGGAATATCTTCATCATAAAGAAAACATTTCTTAAACAGCTATCACTGAGGCAAATTCATTTTGGCTTCCGTTTTTAATGGAATTCAACCCTCTCTAATAACCAACAACTGGTTAGAAGAAACAACTGTGTCATATTAAAAAAAAGATGTGGCATGTGATATTAACATTATAAAATATTAGAGAAGGAAATATTAGCAGAGATACTTTGAGTACTTGAACAATGAAAAAGTGATTTGGTTTCTCCAGTTTTTTTGACGTGTATTATTGGAGCTTAAATTGTATAGAAAAATAGACAAAGATATTTCAGGAAGTAATAATTGCTATGGATAGTGAGACAAAAAAGAATGAGAATTAACACATTGTTTACAAATCATGTTTTAAAAAGATTTATCTAAAAGGAGAATATTGAGCACTTACGTGAAGAAAGTGAGGGATCAACTAATATAAATATTTCAGGGATGTCCTTCCTAGTCAGAGGCAGCAGCACTTCTAAAGGTCTGAGGCACAGTTTGACTGATTGCATTCTAAGGGTGCAAAGAAGCCTGCTGTGACTTTACAAAAGTGAGCAAGGGAACTTTGTTAGAATGTGATATGAAAAGAACAAAAATTAGTGTAGATAGGAAATGTTAAAGAATTCTGCAAACGTCAGTAAGAGACAAGTAAGAGTGCTTGGTCTAGGATGAAAGGATTGGGAAGATGGTAAAGAGAGATCTGATAATTGGATGATCTGTGAAGCCATGGGATAGGATGAAATCACATGGATTTAATGTAAATACAGAAATAGGAAAAACATCAATGGAACATTCTTTGAAATTTGCTGGAAAATTCAGTCTTCTAGGACAGGAGAGTAAAGGGAAGTGACTAAGAAGAGAGAAGGAAAAGTAAGAGAACATGATAGTTGGAGGCCAGTAGTTCAAGAAAGAGGGAGTGGTTTTGGAAAAGTCAGGTTTAGTGACTGACAAAGTGGAAGTCAAATGATAGCTGTAGTGGATTGGAAAGGTTACGTGAGAGAAAGCAAATACACAGAGAATATAGAACTTTTTCAGCCTTTGCCCTCCTTCTAAAGAAGAAAGAAATGGGACTGTATTAGATGTGGACTACTGCATAGCAAGAAAAATTTCTTTTAATAGCAGGTGTGTTGACAACATATTTTCCTACACTTACAGATGCATCAGGTGGAAGGGTAGAGGCAGAAACATCTGATTATGAACAAGATAAACGAAAAAAATTGTGGGAAAAAATTCTGGATTACACTTTAGAGAAAGGTATTTGAGGCATATGTATAAGATATTGAACAGATCTGTATTAAAAGGATTGAAGACAGATTATGTGAACACACATAGAAATAAAATGGCCTGGGGCATAGGCATGTGAAATTTCTCTTGTGATTGCTTCTAGAAACAAAATGTTATCATTAGACGACGTGAATAATCACCTCAGAGAGAGGAGAGTGGAAAAGTAGAGACATGTGTTAGGATAACTGGACGGAATTAAGGACACATCTAAGCCAGTGATTAAACTAGAATCAGATTTGGGTAGTGAGAGATTTTAATAGTGGCTCTAAAAGTATAGCCATTAAAAACAAAGAAAGTGAGAATATATGGAGAGAAGAATAAAGTTACAAAGGGAAGAATCAACAGATTAAAGTTCCTGGTGAGATAAAATAGTTGGAATCAAGATTTTAGTGGATCCTATCTGGAAACATAAAAACAGATGTGCAGAGAATATGATATTTGAAAATTTTTATTATAAGGTAGGTACAGTTATTGGTGATGACAGTTTCTGGGTGTGACTAAAAAACTTTGAGACTCAAGGGAAGATAGAACAATATTGTGGGAGGAGAAATATAATTGATTATTAAATGATAAATCATCAACAGTTTGGTCAGAGAAAATGATAGAAAGAGTGAGTCATTTGATAAAGCTTCAAGGAATTAGAAGTGACCAAAGTACACCAAATATTGTTTCTGGTGCATAAACTAACCTCATGAAACTCAGTGGACCTACAGGACATTTTTCCTCTGGCTTCTTTCAAGATTCTTCTCTTGTCTTTGATATTTGTCAGGTTGAATTTGATATGCCTAGGCGCAGATTTTTGGGGTATTTATATTGCTTGTTGTCTCTGAGCTTGATGAATCTCTGTTTCGCTGTTTATCATTAATTTTGGAAAGTTTTGAGTCATAATTGCCGAAATATTTCTTTCTGCTCATTTCTATCTTTTCTTTGTTGTATTTATATTCTGTGTGTTTTATACCTTTTATAATTGCTCTACAGTTTTTGGATGTTCTGTTGTTTTCATATTTTTTTCTCTTCTAATTTCAGTTATGAAAGTACCTAGTAACATTTTCTCAAGCTCACTGATTCTTTCCTAGGCTTTGAAGAGTCCATTGATGAGCCAATCAAAAGCATTCTTTATTTTTAATCAGGAAAGCAATTAACTACATAAAATAAAATCAAATACCTGGGAATACATTTAATCAAAGAGATGAAAGATCTCTATAATGAAAATTATAAAACATTTATTGATAAAAGACATTGAAGAGGGTAGAAAAAAGTATATCATGTTCATTAATTAGAAACATTAATATTGTTACAATGTCCACACAACCCAAAGATATCTACAGATTTCAGGTCATCCCTATCAAAATACTAATTACATTCTTTATAGAAATAGAAAAAAAATCTTAAAATTTATATAGAACCCTAAAAGAACTACAATAGTCAAAGCAATCTTAAGCAAAAAGAACAAAATTGAAGGCATCAAACTGCTTGACTTTAAAATAGATCACAAAGCTATAGTAACCAAAA
Organism: Gorilla gorilla gorilla; assembly: GCF_029281585.2. Classification (NCBI taxonomy): domain Eukaryota; kingdom Metazoa; phylum Chordata; class Mammalia; order Primates; family Hominidae; genus Gorilla; species Gorilla gorilla. The sequence goes on along the minus strand of NC_073238.2, from coordinate 78,948,196 downwards.
CAGCATGGTATTGGCATAAAAGCTGACACAAAGACCAACTAGAGCACACAGAAATAAATTAATGCATTTAAAGCCAACTTATTTTCAACAAAGGGACCAAGAATATACTCTGAACAAAGAACACACTCTTTAATAAAGAGTGCTGGGATAACTGGTTGTTCATAAGCAGAAGAACGGAACTAGACCCTTGTCTCCCACCATATACAAAAAACAATTCTAAATAAATTAAAAACTTAAAAACAAAACCTGGAACTATGAAACTACTAGAAGAAAACATTTAGTAATTGCTTCAGGATATTTGTTTGGACAATAATTTTTTTGAGGAAGACCTCAAAAGCACAGGTAGAAAAACAAAAATAGGTCAATTGTATTATATCAAGCTAAAAGCTTCTGCACACATGCCACACACACACACACACACAGAGACAGAGACACACACATGCATGAAATGAAAAGACAACCTACAGAATGTATAGCATGAAACAATATATTTGCAAACAGTCCATCTGACAATTTACTAATACCCAGGCTGTATAAGGTACTCAAATATTCAACAGCAAAAAAAATTAGAAATTAAGAAGCAAATCACTCAATTAAAAAATGGACACATCATCTGAATAGGTATTTTTTGTACAAAGGCATGCAAATGGCCAACAGGTGTATGAAAAAATGCTCAGCATAACAAACCATCAAGGAAATGCAAGCCAAAACTATCATGAGATATCATCACACCCCATAAAACAGCTATTATTAAAAAGACAAAAAGTAACAAATCCTGGTGAGGATGTGGAGAAAGGGGAAAACTAGTACAGTGCTGGTAGAAATGTAAATTGGTACAGCCACTATAAAAAATGTATGGAAGTTTCTCAAACAACTAAAAATAGAATTACCTTAGAATACAGCAATCCCACTGTTGGGTATATATTCAATGGAAAAGAAATTGGTATATCAAAATGATACCTGCATCTCCAGTGTTTGTTGAGGAGATATCTGTAGGCCCATGATTATTGTGCCAATAATAATAATAGCCAAGTATGGAACCAACCTAAATGTCCATCAATGGATGAATGGATTTAAAAATGTGGTATACATACACAATGGAATAGTATTCAGCCATTAAAATGGAATTCATGTTATTTGCAGCAACTTGAATGGATTTGAAGGACATTTTGTTAAGCAAAATAAGCAAGGTACAGAAAGACAAATATAGCATGTTCTCACTTATATGTAGAGGCTAAAATTTGATATCATGGGGGTAGAGAGTAGAATGGTGGTTACTAGAGGTTGGAAAGAACAAGGGATGTTATGAAGAGAGATCAGTTAATGTGTACAAATACACAGTTAGATAGAAGAAGTAAGTTCTCGCGGTTGATAGCACAGTAAGGTGACTATAGTTAACAAAAATTTATTGTATATTTCAAAGTAGCTAGAAGAGAAGCTGTGGATTGTTCCCAACACAAAGAAATGATAAGTGGTTAAGGTGATGGATTTCCCAGTTACCCAGATTTGATCATTATCAAAATATCATGTATCAAAATATCCCATGTACCTAATAAATATGCACAATAATTATGTCTCCATTAAAAACTATTTGTTTCTGTTATGGGGGTTTTTTCTTAGAGTATCCATCTCTTTGTCCATTAGTCATCTGTTCTTTCATTTTGTCCACTTCTTCCATTAGAACTCTTAGCATATTAATAACTGCTGTTTTAAATTCAACAGCAATAATCCAACAGAGATAATTCAACATCTCTGCCCTAGATCTGGTGGTCTGGTTCTGAAGATTGATCTATCTCTTCATGCCGTTTTGTCTTTTAGTATGCTTTGTAATTTTTTGCTGAAAACTGGACATGATGTACTGGGTAAAGTAACAGAGGTAAAGAGCCTGTAACATGAAGTTTTATATCTATTTTGCTAGGGGGTTAGGGTGTGCTTACTGTTGGTTATAACAGTAGATGTCAAAGGCTACAATTTCCTCTGGGATCTTTGTTTTTTATCTCCCCTGTCATCTTTGGGTTTCTCTGGATATTTCTTTTTGACATCTGAAATGTGCAATTCTTTCTGTTGTAATCCCGTTATTCCACAGGAGCCTTAGGGAAGGGGTGGCAAGGGGTGGCAAGAGGTGGCAAGAGGTGGTAGAGTGGAGGAGCATTGTAGAGTCCTAGGATTAGGCCCTGTCTTTTAGCTGACCTGTGTCCTTGGTCTGTGGCCCCCAAAGATGCTTCTTTGCTTAGCTTTGTTTTGTTTTCTTCCCCTATAAGTGAGGTAGGGAGGATAGTGGGGGCTGGAGTTGGGTACTTCCCTTTCCCTAGGTCAGTTAGGTTCTCATAACACTCTAGTCAGTTAGTTAGGCTCAGGAAAACAGTTTCTTTTGAGGTAGGCCTTGTTAAGAAGAATAGATGGCTCTGGCCATATTTCGTAATCTATACTTTCCTCATTTCCCTGCTTGTAGCACTGGGGTCTTGTTCTCTGATCTTCACCGTAAAAACTTTGTAGAACTCTTGAATGTAATACTCATGAACGGTTGTGCCCCCATCCTCCTAATTATGCCCCCACCCCCAGAATTTTTCTGGAGTGTGGACAACTTTCAAACTTGTCCACAATAAACCTTCAGCAATTTTTCAACTACCATTTACGTTTTCCTACCCTGGTACTAGTACACATGGAGTTTTATGCTTCTGCACGTAAGTAAGCTGCAATTCTCTGTTTCCACTGTTCTGTCTCTTCAATGTAGGGGATAGTGGTTTGCCCTGTGACCTCAGTTATCTGATAGATCTAAGAAGAGTTGTTGATTTTCAGTTTGTTCAATTTCTGTGTATGTTGTGTGTGGACAGGAGTGACAACTTCCAAACGCTCTACTTGCCAGACTGGAAATCACATGTTCTCTAAGGATTTTTTAGAAAGGAGCAAAGAATAAGGTATGGGACTTTAAATTAAAAGTTTTAATTAAATCCAATTAAAATTAAAGATCACACCAATGCAATGTTGTACGTAGTATGAGAAAGAACCTTATATCTCAAGTTGGCCAACATGATGCCTCTTTCTGATGTATATGATAATGGAAAAAAATAGAAAAAAACAAATACTGTAGCATGTATTGTACTTTTGTTAATAAAAGGAGACAAGTAGAATTTACATAAATAAGTAGTTTTAATTATATATTTCTAACTTGGACATTTAATTTGCTGTTAACCACATAACTGAATTCTAAAACAGAATGTCTCAGCAAGCTTAGCAGGTTTCCTTCACAGTTCACTAATCCTGTCCAGTGGTTCCCAAGCTGTACTATAAATATCAGAGGTCACCATCCATCATGGGTGCATTTATATCAAGAGGGCTCCCAGGTCAGGATATGAAGTCCACATCAACATCTGTGGAGAAGAATGCCAAGTACACATTTTTGGAATATCCATGAACAGCATTGGAGAAAATATAGATAGGCTGTAAAGGTGATAAAATCTTGAAAAGTACTATAATAGGAAAAAACTGCAAAGCTAGCAAAAACATATTATCTTTTAGCAAAGCACAAATATACTGTTTAGCTCAGCTGGAATCTTCAGCCACTGCCTTAGGCAACTACAGCACTAAAATGAACAAATACTTTTATGGGGTCTGTTTAGATGTAGGAATGTGCAGAATGAACAAAGGAATGAAGGTGCTGAGAGAAGGAATCATAAAAGATAACCACAGTAATTCTGTAGTTTTGGTAATGCAGAAAAGATGGAGGTTTTGCAGCTGTTACATACAGGGTCTTTAGGATGTTAAAATATTATTATTATGATACAATAAAGAGAGATTTTTATCCTCCATACCATTTATAATTTACAAGGCTTACCTTGGAAGAAAAATCATTTGTAAACATGTTTCTGAGGGTGAGAAGTCCATAGTTTCTTTGATCTGTCTTCTTATCTATTGTACATAATACGCATTTTTCCTTAAGCTATGAGAGTATCTTTAATTTATAAGAAGATACACATGATGATATAACACTATACTTCCTGGTCATTTTTCATTTTGTTTTTCTCATTACTAACTAGTATTTTAGTTCTCATAGCGAGTAATTTGCTTTAAAAACTGTCATTTTTGAGTTTCAGAAGTAAGATAAGCCACCCATTTAACTTAAAAACACAAGCCTGCAATTAGAAAGAAACACATCTCCTACACTAGTTCCTAAATTCTATGTCCTGAGCAGAACAACTGAAAGCAATGAAGGAAGAAGTTGAAGTTGTTATAAAATAGGGACATTGTTTAGAGATACAGATTATACAAATCAAAAAGAATAATAAGTAAATGGTAGCACTTTAGAAGATATAACTTTGTCCCAGTGAGAGAACAATTATTCAAGGGAATTTCATAAAATGAGTACAAAACATGTATATGCAGAGTTTACAGCTATAATTAAAAGAGTATTCAATTCAAACTCCTTACAAACTAAATGTATGAGGAGTTAAAACTTCACAAATTTAAGCAGCGTTAAGAAAAACTAAAAGTAGAAGCTGAACTTAGAAAAATAGGAATTATGTCAACTTTAAGAGAGGTGAGCACTAAATTATTTTCATTGAATATACCCTCAAAATTCAAGGCTGAGTAAATATAGGTAAAAGGAAATTAGGTGCTTTAAAATCTTTTCAGGATCATTGTGGGAATAAAATAAAACAGAAACTTTAGTCTTGGTAATATGGATCTAGTTTACTTAAGTTAAGGTATGATAGAGTTCTCTTTAAAACTGAACAACATTTAACAAAAGTTGACAGTCACTTTTTCAGGCAATATTGTAAATACAATTTAAATGATGACTTAAGAGTAAAAGGAAATCTCATTAAGATACAGGATAATTGCATTATAATAATATATTTTCTAATTATGAAATCACATTCCAAGAGTGAAACCACTGATGGTATCATGACTATAATTTTTACATTATAACCAGATAACATGTCTAATTCAGATGTAGACATATGATTTTTATTATCTGGTTTAGAAGTAAAGCATACCATTCACTCATTCATTTATTAATTGACCCATTCTATGATTTGCACCACCTGTGTTTTTTCCAAGCTAAACCATATAAAAAATTAAAATAATTCTTCCAGCAGTTACAAAATAGCATTAATTTCATTTTAGTAGTGTGATCACCGTAAAGACAGTGAAAACAACTAAGTGTCTGCCTGAGTAGGTGTGGCTTAAGAAATGTTAATAAACTAAATAGAATGAAAATAAAGTCTGTGATCGTGTCCCAAGGTTCCATCACTTATTTAACATGTTTATATAATTTATTTTTATATGAAACCACAAAGATGGGTTCACCGATTGGTTGAGAGCCAGTCCTTTTCATAATTACTTTACAAAGGTAATTTTTTTGTAATTTGTTTTTTGGGGGTCAAGAATTTCAATCCAAACCCGGAAGCAAAGACTTAAGTATTTCATCACACAACAAGTTTGCAAATAAGGTAATGCATCATTATGGTGATGAGGAAAATATGCTCAAAAAGATTAAAGTATTTATCATTTTATACTGTATTTAGATCCATGTTTATCTGATATCAAAATACAAGTGTTTTTATTCAGCTCCCTAAAAGCAGCTCATATACTAATATACCTTAGTAATTGTATATCGCTCTGTTTATATGTCTGTCTCTTTGTCAGATAGATAGATAGATAGATAGATAGATAGATAGATAGATAGATAGATAGATAGATAGACAGATGATAGATTTAGATATGCTGCAATACATATTATATAGAAGTGCTTTGTAATGTTGAAGTAATTGTTAAAAAATCAATAATTTCTATTATCATGCATTTTATAATTACTTTTGCAGTTGTAATGGCAAGTCCTCGTGACAAAATAGTAACTTATTTTCAGACTCTTCATGCTTCTCTGCTCGTATTCCTTTATTGGTTCCTTTCCCACTTCTGATGCAACCTGACAGGTATCCAGTATGGATTGTAACTCTGCTACCGTATATTTAAGCCCTATCATTTCAGTTTCTAGATGTCTGCCTTTAGTGCTCAGTACATGTCCTAGTCAATTTCTTCCAATCTCCTGGTGCCCTCAAAATGCAATTTCCCCTCCTCTTTAATTTCTTGGATGACAGCCTAGATGGAATTCAAATATATGCTTAAGTATTAAGCATGTTTAGGTTATAACAAAAACCCTCAATCATCCCTTAGGTAGATCTCTATTATCCAAACTATAACTTCTGTCTTATTTTCTTTCTTCCCATTCCTGATTAATGGCATATGTTACTTACGTCAAGCTATAGAGGACTTCTGGAGTCTTATGAATGAATTCCTGGGTGTGGTCATTAGGGGGATCAAAATACCTGGTATATGGTGCATTTTAAATATTAGACTATTTCTCATCACATTTTCTGGGTTCTCCTGCTTCCCCAGCCTCAAATCATTTTAAACAGTAGTGTACCTTCTACTTATACAAGTTTGTCTAGTGCTGACCTTTATAATTATCGCTGATTGTTTTTGCCTAGTCCTCTGTTATGTTTCAAGATAACTCTTTCCTCAAAACTGAATTCAACCTAAAATACTCGGCAAAAAAGTTTTAGTATAACAGTAATCTAAAATCTATATGTATCTTTATTAGCTAGCATAGATATCATTGAATTTTTTTGTTTTTATTTTAAATCACAAATTTAGATAAAATGTAACATATGAAACAATTTTCTTTTTTTATTATGAAACATTAATGATACAAGTAGTATTGTGTCTATAGGAGATACAAATCTGCATTTACCTTAGCAACCACTACTGTGTCAGGTGACAAGCATCAGCAGTTGAAGGAACACGATATAAAGGATATTATAGATGTCCTGCAAAACAAATTTAAAGCCATGCTCATGACCAAGAGATTTTACTGTAGGATGGATTAAAACAGCTTCATTTTGAAACAAGGAAATGATCAGTTTGAATGGGGAATACCAGTTTTATGATTTTTTTTGACAGGAATAGAAACGTAAAACAATGTCTACTTTTGTTTTTTCTTGTCAGAAAGCAGAGGCTGAATAGTAAAATGATCATATTGCTGTGCCTATAGTTGATTGACAGAAACATGATAAATAATAAACAACTCTCTTTAGTAAAGCACAGCTTTTTACTTTCAAAATTTATACATTTACAATCATGCAAAGACCCAGGCAAACCACACCTAAATACAGAATAAAAAATTGAAACAAATGCTGGGAACATATTGAACACATGCACACACAAAATTCCATTGATTTTCTTTTGTGTGAAAAGTTCCAGAGGCAAAGTTTGATCAATTATGATTATCTGTAACTTCATTGTATAAAACCATTTGAAAGCTTAATAGTAATATCTACAGACAAGTTTTTTGCAAGTCATTTTTATTGACTCTTCTTTGTTTTCAGTGGTTGTTATTGAATTGAATGTGATTTAGCTGAAAATGGGCTAAACCTGATTTCACAAAATCTGTGTATTATTCCCAGCCTGCCATCCCAAAATAGCCCAGCTCCAGATCTAATTTAGGAAGCATAAAATTGACTTCTGAAAGGATAGTTAATGATCTTGTGCCTCTGTGAATGACCAATTTATAGACTATTCGCTGAGTAAATGAGATATATTTTTTTCTCAAATATTTGCAATCTGGAAGCTTGACAAATTCTGTTTGGACCACTTCATATTAGTTTTGGTACTGGTAAAACAGGGATTCTAGAAATAATGAAAATAAGTCTCATTCATATTTATAGTTTTTACTTTTTTTAGAAAATTAGTATTTATTTCATTTAACTTTAATAGTTCAGATGCTTCTATTTGAAATAAAGAGTGGTAAAACTTGCTTTCACAAAGCAAGAGAAATTGGGTCATTATCTGCTAGGACAAAAATAATATATTGATTACAGACTGTTCTTATAAAATAATATTAACCAAAGTTAACACATACTTGTTTTGGTTTCATGGAACAATTAATTTGTGTTTGGAATTATTGGGAAAATAATAAATTCAATCAAAAATATTTTGTACAGAATACATAGTATTGAACTTTGTAGCAAGAGGAGCTATTGTGACTAAAATATTCTCTCCATTATTTTATAAATTTTAACCTATTGCCTAATAAGTTAAATTAAGGTAATTATAAGAATTAAAATAATTGTGAGGACCATTTCATCAGAAAAGCACATAAATACAAGTCTTATTAAGATCATATGCATGCCAATTTGCCATCGGGTCTTAATGTCTGTTATAAGCTTTTGTTTCCTTTTTATTTACTGCTCAGCGTGTCTCCTGGTCATGCCTACCAATACAACTTTCTTATTCCCTGATAGTTCCTCATCTGAAAAATGGCACAATAACAGTGCCCACCTTAGAGGGTTGTTGCAGGGTTTATGCATTCATGTACATAAAGCACATAGAAAAATACCTGGCATATAGTAAGCGCTACGTAGTTTTACTATTGGCTCTTCAGTTTAACTTGTTTTATTTTTCTCTTTTTAACCAAATCACAGATGAATTTATGATTTATGTTGTTGTTGTCTCTTATAACGTAAAGAAAGAAAGCCCCTTTCATTTTATAATGCCTGGCTCTGGGATACCAATGAGTTCATCGAATTGAAGAATTGAATTTACCTCCCATAGTTATAGCAAATGAAATATTAACAGGTTGAATATAGCATGCCGCCCAAATGGTATCTATTTCAAACATTACAGTATAATAAGATGATTAAAATAAGTAACTAAACTTCATTGATTCTGTTCTTCCTCGTAAATAGCTACAGTGCTGTTATCCATTATTATCGTCAATGTATTTCTGGGTTTTCATTGTCATCTGTATGTCTTACGCTTCCTCCCAATATTCCCTTCATAGTTGGTCTAGCTCAGGGATTTTAGGCTGGGGGGCGTGATTTTGTCCCCTCAGGGACATATGGCAATGTTTAGATACGTTTTGATTTTCACAACCAGAGGAAGGAAGGGTTCAACTAGCACCAGTGGATATATTTCAGAGATCTGCTAAACATTCTGTCACACACAGGGAAACCTCCCACAATGAAGTGTTTCCAGTGCAAAATGTCAATAGTGCTAAGAGTGAGAAGCTCTGCTGTACATCATTCCTTAATTCTGCCTGCTGGCTCCAAATTCAATCCTACTGAGGCCCTCGGTGGGAATGTTATTCTCAGGATGCTCTGCTACACTGCTTTCCAGATTGTATAATCTTTAGGGTACAACAAATGGCACTAGTATCCCTGCAGTCTCTCCTTCACAAGAGAGAAGATTTAGCTTTGAAATGGGACAACAGTCTCTTGATCTGAAGGACCTTAGAACTAGTCCGTAAGAACAGATGCCATAATCATCTTTTCATCTTCCTGGAAACTTCCAAGATTTAAAACCCTAGAAATTTCACTCAAAATGCCCTCAATTTGCTATCTAATAATTAATGTGCACAAATCAACTCATGTAAGAAGACTCAACGGGTTTGCCGGATCACTAATACTTCAGACTCAGTAAAGTTTAAATCATAGTTAGGACTACAATTAAAGTATTATTAAATTATTTTTCTTTTCAGTAGTTCACATGACTTTTGTGGATGGTAGAATTATGCTGTAAATGTCAAGGAGATTCTTGTTCAAATCCTTGAGCTGCGCCTATATATTTAATAACTAAGAGGAAAACTTACTTATTTGACATCACCAATCTTCACTCAGTGCTCATCTGCAACTTAACTTGCCCTGTCTTGATGATTAAATTAAACAACACACTAAAGTGGCTTTAATAACAGTTAACTTACCCTGTCTTGATGATTAAATTAAACAACACACTAAAGTGGCTAGCAGTGTATTTGCACATAGAAAACATTGAATGGTACTTATGTTTATTATTGTAATTACTTCTACTATTATAATTAGGACCAAAAGATCTGTGATTGGTGGATATTTTTTGTTCCCCATCATTGCCTACAGGGTATTAGCATGCTCCTTCCCTCTCCAAAATTACTGCTCCTTTACTTTTATGTTTCAATATACCAATGAACTACTCAAGTCTACTATTCACTACTCTCATTTCTGCCCTCTTGGATACTGCCCTAGTTTATTGAAAATTCAGTTTCTGACTCATATTTATGCTCCAACCCTGACTATCATCATTATCCGCTGACATGTAATTTTCCTGCCTTCCTCATTTTCCATGACCTTTCCCTTTACTCTCTCAAAATCATCCATCTCCATGACCATTTCTTTGAAATTTATTTTCAACGAAACTCTGTTGTATCCAGAATCTCTACCATTTACCTCTTAACAGCTTACCTCCCTATGTGTGCACCAGATGAAGGAACTGTTTGCAAAAATTACTTTACTTTTTTACAAATATTCATTAATTCTAACACTCCCTAAACACTTTAAGGCTTCTTAGGCTTTCTAGTTTTGCTTGTCCAGCTAATGATCCATTATTCATCATTCATAATTACTATTACTTTATTAAAATATGTAAATGATGTGACACTCTATCTAACATATTCACCTGGCAACACTATAACCCTGATTTAATTTGAACTGTACATTCCCAGAATGTAAAAATTGGCACTGCTGAAAAATATCATTCAATGGGACAGGCTGACTATACTTGAAATTAAAAATTTCGAATGTAAAATGTTTCCTCAACACTGCTCAGCATTCATAAACTAGATTTCTAGAATGCTTACTTTGGTATTACTCCCAAAAATGACAGTTTCAGTTTTTCCCTCTATTTCCAAAATTACTATTTCCTCATTGGTAATGTTCAGCAGATTAACCTTTGCTCATTTTGCATTCTTAAAAAAATATAAATTATCATGTAAGTAGTCTCTTAAATTGTGACTGCCAAATCTCCAAACATACCTGCAACCATCTTATTCTGTACCCTCCTGTTACAACCTAGGCACTCCTCGTCCTCCTATCAAGGGCCAGACTCTCAGATTAAACCTGAATTTTCTCTCTTCTCCTCTCATATCTTCTATGATTTTACTCTTTCCTCAGTAATTTTCTCTCTTTGACACTCTACCTAGCTCGCTGATAGATACTTTAACATCTTTAATCTTTAAAGATAACCACAATGATCTCTCATTCTTTTTCAAGTAGTAATCAACCTGGAAATATTTACAGTTAAACAAACATTTACAGCCAAAGTTCTTAAAGAGTTGTCTACAGAACTTATCCAGTTCCTCACTTCTCATTAATTCTTCAAGTTCAGACAGTTTGCAGTCTACTCCATACTGCCACAGTAATTCTTATTTACATGGATGCCAATCATTTTCATGTTGTCAGGTGTGGTGGAGCCTTACTGCACTTACTTTATTTAACCTCTGATGTGACTGCTACAGAAGGGCCATCCATATTTCTGAAGATACCCTCTTCTCTTGACTTCAGGAGCAACAGCCTGCTCAAAGCCTTTCACTCATCCTCCTTCTCTATCTATGGTTTATTATTGTCCCTTTTCTTCTGTCTCACTATTCTCTCAGTTACCTCATCTTCATTTTCTCAGCATGTCTTTAAATTACATGCTGCCACTTGCTCAGTTGTGAGCTCTTGCTATTATTTGTGATCTCTTCCTCATCTTTTATTTCTAAGTCCATTATTTCATAAAATTTTATGTGTATTTCTTTATTTTCTTTCTCCTTTGTCATCACATGGGTTATTTTATTATCTTCCGAATACTAGGCCATTGCTTTACCTCATGTCTTCAGCTTCCTGTATTAACTTCTCTGAGCTAGTTCTCACAAAGGAAAAGGAGCCATTTTTTAAAAAATAAATGAAACAATATTATATCCAGGCATGTGATGCTTCAAAAATTCCGAGTGTGTAACAAATAAAATGCAAACTATCTTACTGCAGACAGAAATTCTTACATGGTTAAGCTGGCCTATTTCACTTCCCTCCTTTCTTTGTCTTCTATAATACTCCTTACTAAGATTTTATCACACTAAGTGCCACTCAGTTTTTCTATATAGCATTCTCCCTTCTGCCTGTAGTATTTTATATTCCATGCCATCTTCTTTAAATATATTTTTCTTTTTCTGTCCCATCATTGGTTTCTCCTGTCTTCTAATGCTCATCTTCGATTTCTTCGCCAAAGAAATCCTTTTCTGACCATCCTACCTAAATAATCTCCTACCCCCCACATTTGTAAATCTCTGCACTGTTTCTTTCATAGCATCAGAGTATGGTACCATCTGTTACATTTACATATTTATTCCTGTGCTTAATTATTTACTTCTGCGTATATTTCTCACATTAGACTATAAGTTCTATGAATCATAAATTAAGTCTATTTCATTAACCTCTGTTTATCCAGCTCTTAGTAATCTATCAGGCATACTACATGCATTAAAACTACATATATATATTTAGTACAGAAATCACCCCTTAAATTCTTCAGAGTTTAAAATCATCTCCTTTTCTTAAATATATTTTTAGAAAATATTAGATAATAATCTAGTAAGGGCTGATGGAAACACAGCAAAAAAAACAAAAAGATTACGGATTATTACAGTATAAAACTAATTCTTATTATCTGACTCCTTCAAAAGATCACATTTTGAAAACATGTTACACAGGCACTTTTGTTATTATTCTATTAAGTCAGGCAAATAGGGATACATTCCTATCATTCTTTTGCTTTTAGTCTTCATGACTTATTTTTTTCATCATGTCCTGCAGATTTCTGCATGTTAGTAACACATTCCTGGTTCTTCAGAAGTAGAGAAAGCTAATTAAATTTAGTATGAGAATTTTTCAACATTGTCAGTGTATAACTGGAATATCACATTTTAGAGATTAGAAACCATGACAAGAGGTTAAGTGATTTAATCTGTATAACCATGTAATAAAGTAATGGTAATTGTTAAATTAGCTTCTGAATGGCGTTAGCTATTTTTTGAAAGTACTTGATAGTTTTATTTTAGGTTTTCAGAAGTTGTACTTTACTTCAGATCATGAAATGCATTAATCTGAACACATGTCATATTAGAATTTCAATAAGCCAGAGATTTTCCTTGTAAAACCACATTACCACGTTACAGAAATCATAGTAAAGCTGTATACTTTTATGCCTGGTGCAAACTCTCTAACCATGGAATATTATAGAGAATACTTGGAACGCCAGGAAATATTTTTACTAGTTTGGAGATTGTGTTGAGTTTATCAGGAAGTTATTGCCTAGTGAAAAATTCAGATTCAAGGAAACAATTACCATAGATTAAGAGCCAATTCATTCAGTAGCTTTTCACTAAATCAAATCTCTCGCTTCAGTTGAAATCTATACATGTTATGAAAGAATAAAACTCAGACCTACAAATACTGCTTAAGACTTATTGTTTTATTTTATTATATCACTTATGGTTCTACACTTCTGTCCTTCACTAGCGCTACTAGCACAGTATGGGACACCATCCTGAGAATGCTCAAGAATAGTAGGTGGAAGTAAGTAGGGGCTCTGCCTGCCAGATTGCAGGCATCTTCATCCCCACACTTACTGTGTAACTTGGAGTGTCATTGTTTGGTCATCTGCAAAGTAGGAATAATACTGAAAATCAATTATTTGGAATGTTTTCAGCATTAACTGCAAACTACTTAGAAACATGTCTGGATCAAAGTAGATGCTTTATTATTGTTGTTATTAATAACTGTCAAACTGGTCTATTGGTTTCCAGCCTTGATCCCTTTCATTCTATGCTTTCTTTCCTTTGAAGTCCAGTCAAGATATAGCTTTGTCTTCAGGATGCATTCTTTCCTCTCACATCTAGCCTGCATAATTCTGATGAAGGCCAATTAAGAGGTTACAAATGCAGAAATATCTTTTTCTCTTTGATCATAGGTTAGCATTGTAGCTCTGTAAAATGAGTACTGAGACTATGCTGTGATGGCACGATTGATGCCAAGAACTGAGTTCTTTAGCTTTCAAAGCTGCTCAAGATGACAGGTGGCTCGGAGGTGCCTAAGGATATTTGCCCTAATCTCAGACTCCTATAGGTTTTCTTTCCTCAGAACGTGATATGAAAAGAAAATGTATATAACAGGAAAAGAAGGAGAACTATTCCATTTCTATGTTCTTTTCTTTAATCTCATTTCTTGGGATAAATATGAACTTTTAATCCAGATAGGTGGATGACAGAATTTTCACCTAAATTCTCATCACTTGGATACCCAGTGAAATTCATTAAAAACACAATTGATAATTGTGATACAAATGTGTTGCTAATTTAAATAAAAAATCTGGCGTCTGAGTCAAAGAACATCTTAACTATTACTTTGTAGTTTGGATTTACCATCACGTAGTGTGAAAATCCATTTATTCTCTACTGATTATAAACTTTTATTATTTTCCTTGAGGGATTCTTATCATGTATGTAATGTGTACTTTGCTTCAAGTTATTATTCATGTTTTAGTAAAAATTATATATATAATATTTTATTGGTTTTGCTTTTTGATTATCCCTTTGCTTTTTATATTACTATGTATGTACAATTAGCAATTATATGTTTTAAAATAAACATTTAAGTAATGAGTTAAAGTTTTTAAAAATAGGGAATTACAGTGTATGTAAACTTGGATGTATAAAAAATCATGAAATGTTACTGGAATGTCTGATGTTTGGGAAAATATGCCTATGTGTCAGGCACTGGGCTTGATTGACTATGCAGTTAGAGACATAATTATACAAACAGTTTGCATGCTGAAATGTCATAGTAATGAGGTAGAAATTTAGGTGAGCACATAAGTGGGCAGTTCTAGACTTAAGTACAGAACTAGGGTGGGTAGGATGTCAGACAATATTTTCTAGAAAAAGTGACATTGAAATTGCTCAAAAAATTGTTAAAGATCGTACTTTGTTCCATTGATCTATATGTCTATTTTATGCTATTTCCGTACTCTTTTAATTACCGTAGCTTTATAATCCATTTAGAAGGCAGAAAGTGTGATATTTCTAGCATTGTTCTTCTTGATTAAAATTGCTTTTGTTATTCAGGGCCTTTTAGTTTTCCATATACCTTTTATAAATGTTTTTCTATTTTTTTCTATTTCTGTAAAAAAGTCTCTGAAATTCGAGTAGGAACTGCATTGAATTTTTAGATCACTTGGGGAAATACAGATATTTTAAATTCTGATTTTTCTAATCCATAAATGCAGGATGCCTTTTCATTTATTTGTATGTTTTAATTTCTTTAATGAGTGTTTTGTAGTTTCCATACAAGTCTTTTACCTCTTGCTTAGATTTATTCCTAAGTATTTTATTTCTTTTGGTGCTATTGTGAATGAGATTATTTTCTTCCAGATTGTTAATGGTTGGTGTATAGATACAACTGATTTTTGTGTGTTTATTTTTTTGTATCCTGCAAATTTACTGAATTCATTTATTAGTTCTAACAGTTTTAGTAAAGAGTCTTTAGGGCTTTCTATATGTAAGGTCATGGTATCTGCAAATAGAGATCATTTTATTTCTTCCTTTCTGATTTGAATATATTTTATTTAATTTTCTTGATTAATTGCTCTGGCTTGGAATTTCAGTACTTCCAGTATATTAAGTAGACATGGCAAGAGTGGGCATACTTGACTTGTTTCATAGCTCAGAGAAAAAGCTTTCCGTTTTTTACCATTAAGTATGATGTTAGTTATGGACAGTTTATATATGCCTTTTATTGTTTTTGGATGAGTTCCTTCTATGCTTTTTTTGTTAATGATTTTTATCATGAAAGGGTGTTGAATTTTGTGAAATTATTTTTCTGCATCTATTGAGATAATCATGTGTTTGTTATTTGTCTTTTGTTCTGTTAAAGGAGTTTATCATACTGAATGATTTACAAATGTTAAATCATCCTTGCATCTCAGAGAAAATTTGCAGTTGGTGATGGTATATGATTTTTTTTTTTTAAAGTGAAGGCAAGTTTATTAGAGAAGTAAAGAAACAAAAGGAGAGCTACTCCGGCCGGGCGCGGTGGCTCACGCCTGTAATCCCAGCACTTTGGGAGGCTAAGGCGGGTGGATCATGAGGTCAAGAGATTGACACCATCCTGTCCAACATGGTGAAACCCCATCTCTACTAAAAATACAAAAATTAGCTTGGCGTGGTCACCTGTGCCTGTTGTCCCAGCTACTCAGGAGGCTGAGACAGGAGAATCACTTGAACTCGGGAGGCAGAGGTTGCAGTGAGCGGAGATTGTGCCACTACACTCCAGCCTGGCAACAGAGTGAGACTCCGTCTCAAAAAAAAAAAAAAAAAAAAAAAAGAGCTACTCCATAGAGAGAGCAGTGGTATATGATCTTCCTAATGTGCTATTGAATTTGATTTGCTAACACTCTGTTGAGAATTTTTGCATCTATGTTCATCAGAGATATTGGCTTGTATTTTTCTTTTCTTGTGATGTCTTTGTCTGGCTTTGGGATCAAAGTGATGCTGGTTTTATACCTACACATATGTGGTCATATGTATATTTTTATTCAAAAAATATATTTATTTGATATGCCTTTCATATTTACCATTGTAGTTTTATGGTTGACATTAGTTGGAGGAAGTCAAGAACTTTTCACTTTTTGTTTTGCACACAAAGGCTTCTTACTTACTTGATTAATATTAAATATTTTTCTCCAGATGTATTGAGTTATAATTAATAAGATTATGTATATCTGAAGTGTGCAATATGATAAATTGCCTGTAAAATAATTACCATAATCAAGTTAGTTAACACATCTATCATTTCACGTACTTCTTTTGGTGAGAATGCTTAAAATCTCCTTTGTTAGCAAATTTCAAGTATATAAGACAATGTCATTAGCTACAATCACCATGTTGTACATTATATCATAAGAACTTATTAGTCTTATACTTAAAGTTTGTACCTTTTGGCAAACATCTTTCCATTTTTCCAACTCCCCTGATCCTGGAAACCACCATTCTACAGTTTGTTTTTGTTAATTGATCTTTAAAAAAAAAATCCACATATAAGAGATATCACGTAATAGTTGCCAGTCTCTGCCTGACTTATTTCACTTAGAATAACACCCATCCAGGTTCATCCATGTTGTCACAAATTGAGTACTTACTTTCTTTTTAAAGCTGAATAGTATTTTATTGTGCATATATACCAATCTTTTTTCCATTCATCTGTAAATAGACAGGTTGTTTCTGTTTTCCATTGTTCCCTATTGTGAATAATGCTGCAATGCACATGGGAGTGCAGATATCACCCCGGGGTACTTATTTCATTTTCCTCAGTTATATAATCGGAAGTGAGCTTGCTGAATCTAATGTAATTCTACTTTTAATTATTTGAAGACCTTTATACTGTTTTCTATAATAGCTGTACCAATTTACCTTTCCACCAATAGTGCTCAAGAATTCTTTTTTCTCCACATCCTTAATCAACTTTTGTTATGTCTTGTCTTTTTTATAATAGCCATCCTAACAGATGTGAGTTGATGTATCATTGTGGTTTTGATTTGCATTTCACTGATGATCTCAATGGTTAGTAATGTGGAGCCCCTTTTCACATATGTGTCGGCCACTCGAATATCTTATTTGGGAAAATGCCTAATCAGGTCCTTTTTCCATTTTGTAATCAGATTTCCTGTTTTTTGCTACTGAGTTGTATGAGTCACTTATATATTTCAGATACTAACCTCTTATCAGATATATGGTTTACAAACATTTTTTCCCATTCCATAGTTTACTTTTTTATTTTGTTGATTGTTTCCTTTGCAGGGCAGAAGCTTCTTGGTTTCATGTAGTCTCACTTACATATTTTTGTTTTTGTCTCTTTTGCTGTTGGTGTCATATCAAAAAAATATTGTAATATCAATGTCAAGGAGATTTTTTTCTCTCTGCTTTCTTCTAGGAGATTTATAATTTCAGGTTTTACATTTGTGTTTAAAATACTTTGAGCTGATTTTTGTACGTGATGAGAGTTAAAGATCTAATTTTATGCTTCTGTGTGTTTATATCCAGTTGTCCAAACATCATTTATTAAAGAGACTGTCTCTTCCCCATTGTATGTTTTTGACACCCTTGTCAAAGGTTAGTTAACCATATATGCGTGAGCTTATTTCTGAGCTCTTCTTTATGTTCTGTTGTTGTATGTTTTTGCATTTATGGCAGCACATACTGTTTTGATTAATATAGCTTTATGATGTATCAAAATCAGGAAGTATGATGTCTGCAGTTTTGTTTTCTGCTCATTTATTGTTTTGGTTTTTTTTACAAAATTGCTTTGATCATTGGTGTCTTTTTGGTTCCATATGAATTTTAGAATTTTTTTAATCTCTGTGAAAAATTAGCAATGATATATTGATATGAGACCTTTTGGTTATAGGCAACCTATGAAATGGGAGAAAATCTCTTCAAAATGTATATTTGGTAAGGGGCTAACTTCCAAAATATGTAATGAACTATTGCAATTCAATAGCAAAATTACAAATAACCTGCTTGAAAGTTAGCATAGGACCCCAAATAGAAAAAAAGAAATATGGGCAAAGGATCTTCAAAGAAGATTTACAAATGACCAACGGGTATGTAAAAAATGTTTAATATCACGAGTCGTCAGAGAAATGCAAATGTAAAACACACAAAATATTGCATCACAACTATTAGCATGTTTATTAGTTTTTAAAAAGATAAGTTTTGGGGAGGTTATGAAGAAATTCGAACCCTTGTTCACTGTTGGTAGGACTATAAAATGGTGCAGCTACTTTGGCAAACAGCATGTAAGTTCCTCAAAAAAATTAAAAATAGAACTATCATATGATCCAGCAACCCATCTCTTGCTATATATCCAAAATAATTGAAATACAAATCTTAAATACATATCTCCACTCCCCTCTTCATGGAGACGTTATTTATAATAGCCAAGGTAGGAAAATAATTCAATGTGCACCAGCTGATGAATGGAAACAGAAAAATGGGATATATGCAGATAATAAAATATTATTCAACCAAAAAAAGCAGAAAATTATACCATCTATGACGACATAGATGAATATGGAAGACAAAATGCTAGGTGAAATGTCAGTCATAGAAAGATGAATGTTGCATGGTTCCACTTACATGAGTCATCTAAAATAGTCAGACTTACAGAAAATAGACAGTAGAATGGTGCTTACCAGGGGATAAGATGAGACAGATATGGGGAGGCTGTTTTGTTTTATTTTGTTTTGTTTTGTGATGAAGTTTTGCTCTTGTTGTACGGGCTGGAGTGGAATGGCACGATCTCGGCTCACTGTAACCTTTGCCTCCCGGGTTCAAGAGATTCTTCTGCCTCAGCTTCCCAAGTAGCTGGGATTACAGGCGCCCACCACCACACCCAGCTAATTTTTTAAAATTATTTTTAATAGAGATGGGGTTCCACTATATTGGCCAGGCTGGTCTTGAACTCCTGACCTCAGGTGATCTGCTTATCTTGGCCTCCCAAAGCACTGGAATTACAGGCGTGAGCCACCACGCCCAGCCTGGGTTTTCTTTTTAATAGTTATAAAGTAACAGTTATTCAAATTAACTACCAGAAAACTGTGGTTCAGCACAGTGCCTATAGATAACAATTATTTACTGTGCACTTAATTTTTTAATAAAAGAATCGACCTCATGTTATATGTTCTTACCATAGCAAGACAAAGTAAAGTCAGAAACAATGAGAACAGAAAAGACCCAAGGAGACACAAAAAATTATTTGGTCCTGAGGGATGTATTTATTATCTTGATTATGGGGATAGTAACATGAGTGTGTATATGTGTTCAGACTCACTAAATAGTATACATTCATTATGTTCAGCTTTTTGTGTGCCAATTAAACCTCAATAAAACTGAGGGTAAAAATAAATAAACAGGTAATACTTAAGTGAGAGCAAGAAAAGAGGAAAGTGTAGAGATAGGGTATTTATACCTTGCTTTCACTTCCTACACTTAGTTGTGTCTGTTTTTAACTCAGGGCTTTTGCACAAGCTGCTCCCCTAAGGTTGGGATATTTTTTAAAACATATTTTCTCATAATTAACTTTCTTTAAAGCTTGTAATTTCAGTTCACTTGCCATTTCATAAGGAATTTCATTCTGTTCTGACCCTCCAGAATATATGAAACTCATCTGTAGTATATTTCCCCAGCTCCCTATGGTTTTTGTTCAGAGCATTAGTAGATTTGGAGTTTGCAATTATAGATCGCTGTCATTCTTTATTTAATATCAGTCATCTGCTATAGATAATGAGCTACATGACAGCAGAAATATATCTTTTCTTTCATTTTTTGTTTTCTGGCTAAAAATTTATCCCCAGAAATCCTGCAAATAAATACTGAGTGCTGAATAAATATTAGTTGAATGAACGAATGAATGAATGTCCTAGGTAGAGAAAACAGTATAACAGTGAGAGGAATGCAAGTATTTGAATATGGTTTTATATTACTTCTGAGGCTTTTTAAAAACAAGCTTTTTTACAACATGCTGTATTATAGTGCCCTGTTTACTTGTCCCTTCCCTTCCTTATAGTGATCCTACAGGTAGAAACTTTATCTCATCATTATACTTGCAATACTTAGTATAATGTCTGTATTAGTTGGGGTCCAGACAAGCATAATGTCTATATTAGTTGGGGTCCAGACAACAAGCAGAAATCATATGAATTATTTTATTGAGATGGAGTCCTGTTCTGTCGCACAGGCTGGAGTGCAGTAGCACCATCTTGGCTCACTACAACTCCACCTACCAGGTTCAAGGTATCCTTCTGCCTCAACTTCTCAAGTAGCTGAGATTACAAGCATGCACCACAACGCCTGCTAATTTTTGTATTTTTTTAGTAGAAACGGTGTTTTATCATGTTTGCCAGGCTGGTCTTGCCTGACCTCAAGTGATCTGCCTGCCTCAGCCTCCCAAACTGCTGAGATTACAGGTGTGAGCCACCACATCCAGCCATATGAATTATTTTAACAGGAGATAACTTGATATAAAAATCATTAATCAGGTATGGACAATTTAAAAAATACCTGGGATAAAAGTGAGGTTTTGTAGAATTAATAATTGCAGTGAACAGCCACAAGCCCTATGAGTAAACGACGGGAAATCTATAAAATTCTTATAATTGAGAAGTGGCCTCATGGAGCAGAGAGTTAGACCTCAGCGATGAAGGGTCAGCCAGCTCTTCTGGTGTCTCTGAGGAGATGCAGTGAGGCTGTTTCTGCCTGAAAGCTGAAATTGACTGCTTTTACTTGCAACAACTGTCATTGCCAAGGTGAGAACCATTGCAAGGGTGAGTCTAACAGGAATAGAAAATAAAAAGTACGAATCAAGTCCCCTCTTCCACGTCTATCCTTCCTTTCTTTCTCTAAAATCCTGTATTGGCAGAGTCTAAACAAGATCCAGCTGATAAAGTGTAAGTGTGGTTCGCAAAATCCCATCACTAGCACAGCTAGACTACAACAGGGTAAATTTAAAGGTAAAAGCCAATAGGTAATTGTCTAGTACAGAATCCACACATACTGTAATAACAAAAGCAACCTATGATTTTTCCTAATAAGAGGCAATTTTTTTTTGTACAAACAAAATTACTCTTCCACTTCTCAGGAAATTATACAAAGTTTCCATATTTACTCAGTAGATCCATGTCTGGAAGACAGTTACAGTATCCATCTCTGGACTAGGTTAACTGTTTGTCCCATTAATTCACAGTCTCTTCTGAATATCTTTTATCTGCAGACTAAATTATAAAATAGCCACTAACAATCCTTTTATAAAATAATTAGGGAAAGACAAAAAGAAAAAAAATATATAATAAACACAGATGTACATAAACACACATATAACAAGCAAGGGAAGATATACATAAGTGGTATAATTCCCCTTGAATGTGTTCATGAATCCATGCTTTATCTGCCATTATAGAGTCAATTTTTTATGTCCTTTGTTCTTAGATTAGAGCTCAGCAGGGCTAGGTCTTTACCTGCTAGAAGGACAAAAAATCTTCATTCCTGAAGACACTGAATCCATGATGGCTCTTTTTTTGTTTGTTTGCTGTAATTTTATATTAACTTTTACTATTCAACAGTAAAGTACTAAGAGGCATCCTGCGGAGATTCCAGACATAATCTTCCTAGACCCCCTATTAAATAATAGCAATGCTATTCTCCTTATAATCTTAATCAGTCACCCCGACAGTCAAGTAACCCTCATTTTTGTTTGCTGGTTTAATATCACAGAGAGAAAGAATGAGAGAAAGAGAGAAAAGGAAAGAAAGAAAGAAAGAGAGAGAGAAAGAAAGAAAAAAAAGAAAAGAAAAGAAAAAGAAAGAGAAAGAGAAAGAAAGAGAAAGAAAGAAAGAAAGAGAAAGAAAGAAAGAAAGAAAAAGAAAAAAAGAGAAAGAGAAAGCAAGCAACAACAACAAAAGCAAACTAATGACTGAATGGCAAGCTCAATTTCCAATTCAGTGGAATTTCTTTCTGAAAACAGTCCTCTTAGGAAGCAAAATCTCCACCCCAGCAGAGCTGAAACTTGTGGAATGAAGGGGAAAAAATGGAGTGAGACATTATGTGTAATCATGACAGAAACTACTACTACCACTTTTACTACTTCATTGCCAGATGGTTACAGTCTGCACCATATATCGGTTGCTAATTCAAAGGATATACTTCAGTTTGTGTTGTTGGGGCTTAGAAAATAATAGACTAAAATGAAGACCTCAGAACCAAAAGTTTTTCTTCGACTTTCTCCCGCCCTCCCGTCTCTGTTTCATTCTCTTCTAAAGGCTAGCCAGAGAAACTAGAACACCTTTTCCCTAAGGTGGGTCATAGAAACAAGAACTCCTTTTACCCCAAACTAGCCACAAAACCTAAAAATATTACTCTCACTTTCTCACCACCTTTTTTTGTGTAAAAGCTGACCATAAAGAAATCATCTGACCTATCTTGCTTGACTATAAGTTATAAGACTCGTATTCCAGAGACAGTCCTGCCCATACCCAGACCCCCATTCCAGAGAGGGTTCTGCTCCACACCTCAGAGATGCCAAGAAGAATCTAGACAGATAGGACCTTCTGGGTTTCCCGCACTCAATCTATTAGCATTAGACAATACACTTTCTGTCCAGTCATATTTCTTTTCTTTTCTTTTCTTTTTTATTTTGAGACAGAGTCTCGCTCTATCGCCCAGGCTGGAGTGCAGTGGCACGATCTCGGCTCACTGCAAGCTCCGCCTCCTGGGTTCATGCCATCCTCCTGCCTCAGCCTCCTGAGTAGCTGGGACTACAGGTGCCCGCCACCACGACTGGCTAATTTTCTGTATTTTTAGTAGAGACCAGGTTTCACCATGTTAGCCAAGATGGTCTTGATCTCGTGATCCGCTGGCTTGGCCTCCCAAATTGCTGGGATTACAGGCATGAGCCACCATGCTCCGCCCTGTCCAGTCATATTTCTACATGGTTGGCCATACTTTATTGAACCTCGTTATAAAAATAGACATTTTTCCCTGTCTCTTTGGGTCTTTATTCTGAAAATTCCCATGTATACAGGTTAAGTAAATTTTCATGCCTTTCCTCCAACTAATCAGCCTTTTGCACATTTATTTTTCAGCAGACCTTCAGAGGGCCAAGCCATTGACTCCTAGAATATGATAAAACACTATGCTTCAAGGATCTTTTCTCTCAACTGACATGCATTGTTTGAGTCTTCAAAAGACATGTGCTTATTCCAACAAACCAGTTGCTTACGGCTAATGGGGCATTCGGTAAGGCCTATGAATTTTATGGACCAGAGCCCACTGCTTTACTATATATGCTGTAAAATCTGTTTCTTTATCAAAATCAATTGTGTGTACAATACCATGATGGTGAATTAGGCAGTTAATAAGTTCATGGATAACAGGCTTCAAAGTGTATGGGCAGGAAAGGTAAGTCCATATCCACAATATATTTCTGTTTCTGTGAGAATAAATAACTGTATCTTACATGATATAGTTGTTCTAATGCATCCAGTCTACCATCAAAAAATTAACAGACGGAAATACTTTGTTTATCAATACTTTGTTTTGATAAAAATTAAAACCACGGAGATTAAAAAATAATGAATCATTGTGTGCACAATGATATATGTTTGAAAAGTACAAAAGATAGCATAAATATACAGAAAATGTCCAATACACAATCATAACAGATGAATTTAAAGCATGGTTTTTTGAAAGCAATAGATAAAATATTTAAGTAACATGATCTAAAAGCCTTTTCTAACACTAAGTAGCCTTATTTTTTTTGCAAATAATTAAATCAGATTATAAACTTGACCAGGCAGAAACAATTCTCTCTCTCTCTCTCTTTTTCTGTCTTGCTCTCTCTCTCTCTCTCTCTCTCTCTCTCTCTCTCTCTCTCATACACATATACACACACACACATTCTCTTTTTTCAAGCAAAGGATACAACACAAAAAAAGGAAACTCATACAGGTTATCTTTTACCACAGTTTAATGGAATTGCATGACAAAACCTTATATTTGTGTATGTATGTTTATCTATACAAGATAAACAAGGGAAGTTCATAGGGTAGGGCAAGGTCATAGTAACTTTTCAAAGGGGAAAGATTTAGGGAACTTCTAGAGATAGCTGTAAATGTGTGCATTGTTTACAGACTATGTAGGCTCTGATGAAAGAAATTATAATAAGTATTGTTCAACTGTAGCTCACAGAGTTTGAGAGAGACAAGCAAATTGTTGAATTTTAAAACTTTTTAAAAGATGCACAGATTATGCTGTCTTGGCTTAAATCATATTCCATACTGAGTCATGCAGGTTGAGACTTACAACAATTATACCTATCAATCAGAAAATTGGAATAAAAATGTTTCAGGAATGATTAAATGTATTCACTTATTAAATAAATGAATAAATGTTTATTAAAAATATACTGTATCCTAACTATATTTTAGGTGAATAGATAAGGAATTTATTTAGGAAATTAAATCTTGTAGACATATGATGGATTGGATGTGGGAGAAGCAAGAAAAAATACAGCAAGGGACACATCATCAAAATATCATTAAAAGAAAAACTGTAGAGAATTAAGTCTTTATGTAAAGGTTACAAGAGAATTATAGCAGAGATCCCACAAATGGCTAAGAATACATTGAAGTTTTCATTTTTCAAATGTCCTGCTTTTAGGCAAAGGCATTCTACCATATTGTGCATTTTTTTTAAGAAGTAATGCTCAGATGTGTCAGTATGTATGCATAGAAACAGAATGCTCCAAAATTGGTGTTTTCTCAGCAAAGTGCAAAGTAAAATGCTTAATAATAACTGCAAAATAGTGACTATAATGCTGAACCATACTTTCCAAGCTGGAGAAGTGGGAAAGAAGAGAAGTAAATTCCAAGCTAGCTGAAATAGCTCAATTGGGAGAGCGTTAGGCTGAAGAGAAGTAGATTAAGGGCTACAGATAAAGTATACGAAAATTAGAGGATAAATAAGACTGACAGTCTTGGTGAAGTTGAAGAATTGCTTTGTAAGATGGAGGAATAGGAGGTTTTGTTGAAACAGTAGAACACATGAGTGGGTGATTTTGGAAAATTTCCAGGGTTTTTGTTTTGTTTGCAGCAAAAACCATTAGAAAATAGACATGGAAGGGAGGTTCCAAGATGGCCGAATAGGAACAGCTCCAGTCTACAGCTCTGAGCATGAGCAACACAGAAGACGGGTGATTTCTGCATTTCCAACTGAGGTACCGGGTTCATCTCACTGGGGCTTGTCAGACAGTGGGTGCAGGACAGTGGGGGCAGCCCACGGACTGTGAGCTGAAGCAAGGCAAGGCATTGCCTCACCCAGGAAGTGCAAGGGGTCAGGGAATTTCCTTTCCTAGCCAAGGGAAGCCGTGACAGACAGCACCTGGAAAATCGGGTCACTCCCACCCTAATACTGTGCTTTTCCAACAGTCTTAGCAAATGGCACACCAGGAGATTATATCCTGCGCATGGCTCGGAGGGTCCCATGCCCACGGAGCCTCCCTCATTGCTAGCACAGCAGTCTGAGAAGGAACTGCAAGGCAGCAGCAATGCTGGGGGAGGGGCATCCACCATTGCTGAGGCTTGAGTAGGTAAACAAAGCTGCTGGGAAGCTGGAACTAGGTGGAGCCCACCACAGCTCAAGGAGGCCTGCCTGCCTCTGTAGACTCCACCTCTGAGGGCAGGTCATAGCTGAACAAAAGGCAGCAGAAACTTCTGCAGAATTAAATGTCCCTGTGTGACAGCTTTGAAAAGAGTAGTGGTTCTCCCAGCACAGAGTTTGAGATCTGAGAACGGACAGACTGAGAACGGAGAGGCTGCCTCCTCAAATGGGTCCCTGACCCCCAAGTAGCCTAACTGGGAGACACCTCCCAGTAGGGGCTGACAGGCACCTCATAAGGCCAGGTGCCCCTCTGAGATGAAGCTACCAGAGGAATGATAAGGCAGCAACATTTGCCATTCTGCAAAATTTGTGGTTCTGCAGCAACCGCTGGTGATACCTAGGCAAACAGGGTCTGGAATGGACCTCCAGCAAACTCCAACAGACCTGCACCTGAGGATCCTGACTGTTAGAAGGAAAACTAACAAACAGAAAGGACATCCCCACCAAAACCCCATCTATACGTCACCATCATCAAAGACCAAAGGTAGATAAAACCACAAAGATGGGGAGAAACCAGAGCAGAAAGCTGAAAATTCTAAAAATCAGAGAGCCTCTTCTCCTCCAAAGGAACACAGCTCCTCGCCAGCAACGGAACAAAGCTGGACAGAGAATGACTTTGACAAGTTGAGAGAAGAAGGCTTCAGAAGATCGGTAATAACAAACTTCTCCGAGCTAAACGAGGATGTTTGAACCCAGTGCGAAGAAGCTAAAAAGCTTGAAAAAAGATTAGATGAATGGCTAACTAGAATAAACAGCGTAGAGAAGATCTTAAATGACCTGATGGAGCTGAAAACTGTGGCATAAGAACTGCGTGACACATGCACAAGCTTCAGTAGCCAATTCGATCAACTGGAAGAAAGGGTATCAGTGATTGAAGATCAAATGAATGAAATGAAGCAAGAAGAGAAGTTTAGAGAAACAAGAGTAAAAAGAAATGAACAAAGCCTCCAAGAAATATGGGACTATGTGAAAACAACAAATCTACGTCTGATTGGTGTACCTGAAAGTGACGGGGAGAATGGAAGCAAGTTGGAAAACACCCTTCAGGATATTATCCAGGAGAACTTCCCCAACCTAGCAAGGCAGGCCAGCATTCAAATTCAGGAAATACAGAGAACACCACAAAGATACTCCTTGAGAAGAGCAACTCCAAGACACATAATTGTCAGATTCACCAAAGTTAAAATGAAGGAAAAAATGTTAAGGGCAGCCAGAGAGAAAGTTCGGGTTACCCACAAAAGGAAGCCCATCAGACTAACAGTGGATCTCTCAGCAGAAACTCTACAAGCCAGAAGAGAGCGGGGGCCAATATTCAACATTCTTAAAGAAAATAATTTTCACCCCAGAATTTCAAATCCAGCAAAACTAAGCTTCATAAGTGAAGGAGAAATAAATTCCTTTACAGACAAGCAAATGCTGGGAGATTTTGTCACTACCAGACCTGCCTTACAAGAGCTCCTGAAGGAAGCACTAAACATGGAAAGGAACAAACAGTACCAGCCACTGCAAATAAATGCCAAATTGTAAAGACCATCAGTGCTAGGAAGAAACTGCTTCAACTAATGAGCAAAATAATCATCTAATATCATAATGACAGGATCAAATTCACACCTAACAATATTAACCTTAAATGTAAATGGGCTAAATGCTCCAATTAAAAAACACAGACTGGCATATGGATAAAGAGTCAAGACCCATCAGTGTGCTGTATTCAGGAGACCCATCTCACGTGCAGAGACACACATAGGCTCAAAATAAAGGGATGGAAGAAGATCTACCAAGCAAATAGAAACAAAAAAAAGCAGTGGTTGCAATCCTAGTCTGTGATAAAACGGACTTTAAACCAACAAAGATCAGAAGAGACAAAGAAGGCCATTATATAATGGTAAAGGGATCAATTCAACAAGAAGAGCTAACTATCCTAAATATATATGCACCCAATACAGGAGCAGCCAGATTCATAAAGCAAGTCCTTAGAGACCTACAAAGAGACTTAGACTCCCACACAATAATAATGTAAGACTTTAACACCCCCCTGTCAGCATTAAACAGATCAACGAGACAGAAATGTAACAAGGATATCCAGGAATTGAACTCAGCTCTGCATCAAGTGGACCTAATAGACATCTACAGAACTCTCCACACCAAATCAAAAGAATATACATTCTTCTCAGCACCACATCATACTTATTCCAAAATTGACCACATAGTTGGAAGTAAAGCATGCATCAGCAAATGTAAAAGAAGAGAAATTATAACAAACTGTCTCTCAGACCACAGTGCAATCAAACTAGTACTCAGGATTAAGAAACTCACTCAAAACTGCTCAACTACATGGAAACTGAACAACCTGCTCCTGAATGACTACTGGGTACAAAATGAAATGAAGGCAGAAATAAAGATGTTCTTTGAAACCAATGAGAACAAAGACACAACATACCAGATCCCTGGGACACATTTAAAGCAGTGTGTAGAGGGAAATTTATAGCACTAAATGCACACAAGAGAAAGCAGGGAAGATCTAAAATTGATACCCTAACATCACAATTAAAAGAACTAGAGAATCAAGAGCAAACAAATTCAAAAGCTAGCAGAAGGTAAGAAATAACTAAGATCAGAGCAGAACGGAAGGAGATAGAGACACAAAAAACCCTTCAAAAAATCAGTCAATCGAGGAGCTGGTTTTTTGAAAAGATCAACAAAATTGATAGACTGCTAGGAAGACTAATAAAGAAGAAAAGAGAGAAGAATCAAATAGACTCAATAAAAAATGATAAAGGGGATATCACCACCGATCCCACAGAGATACAAACTACCATCAGAGAATACTATAAACACCTCTACACAAATAAACTAGAAAATCTAGAAGAAATGGATACATTCTTGGACATATACACCATCCCAAGACTAAACCAGGAAGAAGTTGAATCCCTGACTAGACCAATAACAGGCTCTGAAATTGAGGCAATAATTAATAGCCTACCAACCAAAAACAGTCCGGGACCAGACAGATACACAGCCAAATTCTACCAGAGATATAAAGAGGAGCTGGTACCATTCCTTCTGAAACTATTCCAATCAATAGAAAAAGAGGAAATCCTCCCTAACTCATTTTATGAGGCCAGCATCATCCTGATACCAAAGCCTGGCAGAGACACAACAAAAAAAGAGAATTGTAGACCAATATCCCTGATGAATATCGATGCAAAAATCCTCAATAAAATACTGGCAAACCGAATCCAGCAGCACATCAAAAAGCTTATCCACGACAGTCAAGTGGGCTTCATCCCTGGGATGCAAGGCTGGTTCAACATATGCATATCAATAAATGTAATCCATCATATAGACAGAACAAAAGACTAAAACCATTTCAACAGCCCTTCATGCTAAAAACTCTCAATAAATTAGGTATTGATGGGACGTATCTCAAAATAATAAGAGCTATTTATGAGAAACCCACAGCCAATATCATACTGAATGGGCAAAAACTGGAAGCATTCCCTTTGAAAACTGGCACAAGACAGGGATGCCCTCTCTCACCACTCCTATTCAACATAGTGCTGGAAGTTCTGGCCGGGGCAATCAGGCAGGAGAAATAAATAAAGGGTATTCAATTAGGAAAAGAGGAAGTCAGATTGTCTCTGTTTGCAGATGACATGATTGCATATTTAGAAAGCCCCATCATCTCAGCCCCAAATCTCTTTAAGCTGATAAGCAACTTCAGCAAAGTCTCAGATAAAAATCAATGTGCAAAAATAACAAGCATTCCTATACACAAATAACAGACAGAGAGCCAAATCATGAGTGAACTCCCATTCACAATTGCTTCAAAGGGAATAAAATACCTAGGAATTCAACTTACAAGGGATGTGAGGGACCACTTCAAAGAGAATTACAAACCACTGCTCAATGAAATAAAAGAGGACACAAACAAATGGAAGAACATTCCATGCTCATGGATAGGAAGAATCAATATCATGAAAATGGCCATACTACCCAAGGTAATTTATAGATTCAATGCCATCCCCATCAAGCTACCAATGACTTTCTTCAAAGAATTGGAAAAAAACTACTTTAAAGTTCATATGGAACCAAAAAACAGCCCGCATTGCCAAGACAATCCTATGCCAAAAGAACAAAGCTGGAGGCATCACACTAACTGACTTCAAACGATCCTATAAGGCTACAGTAACCAAAACAGCATGGTACTGGTACCAAAACAGAGATATAGACTAATGGAACAGTAGAGATCCCTCAGAAATTATACGACACATCTACAACCGTCTGATCTTTGACAAACCTGAGAAAAACAAGAAATGGGGAAAGGATTCCCTATTTAATAAATGGTGCTGGGAAAACTATCTAGCTATATGTGGAAAGCTGAAACTGGATCCCTTCGTTACACCTTATGCAAAAATTAATTCAAGATGGATTAAAGACTTAAATGTTAGACCTAAAACCATAAAAACCCTGAAGAAAACCTAGGCAATACCATTCAGGACATAGGCATGGGCAAGGACTTCATGACTAAAACACCAAAAGCAATGGCATCAAAAGCCAAAATTGATAAATTGGATCTAATTAAACTAAAGAGCTTCTGCACAGCAAGAGAAGTTACCATCAGAGTGAACAGGCAACCTGCAGAATGGGAGAAAATTTTTGCAACCTACTCATCTGACAAAGGGCTAATATCCAGAATCTACAAAGAACTTAAACAAATTTACAAGAAAAAATCAAACAGCCCCATCAAAAAGTGGCGAAGGATATGAACAGACACTTCTCAAAAGAAGACATTTATGCAGCCAAAAGACACATGAAAAAATGCTCGTCATCACTGGCCATCAGAGAAATGCAAATCAAAACCACAGTGAGATACCATCTCACATCAGTTAAAATGGCGATCATTAAAAAGTCAGGAAACAACAGGTGCTCGAGAGGATGTGGAGAAACAGGAACACTTTTACACTGTTGGTGGGACTGTAAGCTAGTTCAACCATTGTGGAAGACAGTGTGGCAAGTCCTCAAGGATCTAGAACTAGAAATACCATTTGACCCAGCCATCCCATTACTGGGTTTATACCTAAAGGATTATAAATCATGCTGCTATAAAGACACATGCACACATTTGTTTATTGCAGCACTATTCACAACAGCAGACTTGGAACCAACCCAAATGTCCATCAATGATAGACTGGATTAAGAAAATGTGGCACATATACACCATGCAATACTATGGAGCCATAAAAAAGGATGAGTTCATGTCCTTTGTAGGGACATGGATGAAGCTGTAAACTATCATTCTGAGCAAACTGTCGCAAGGACAGAAAACCAAACACTACTTCTCCTCATAGGTGGCAAGTGAACAATGAGAACACTTGGACACAGGGTGGGGAATATCACACACCAGGGCCTTTCATGGGGTGGGGGGAGTGGGGAGGGATAGCATTAGGAGATATGCCTAATATAAATGACATATTAATGAGTGCAGCGCACCAACATGGCACATGTATACATATGTAACAAACCTGCACGTTGTGCATATGTACCCTAGAACTTAAAGTATAATAACAAAATAAATAAATAAATAATAAAAAAAGAAAATAGACACGAAATTGGTTTTGAACGGGAGTTCAGGAAGAGGTAAGGTACTGAAGTCAGGGTTGGAAGCATCCTTTATGTAAATCATAAGATCATTGAAAGGAGTGAGCAGGATTGAAATAGAAAATTGAAGCAAGGAGTTAAGTATTGTTGTGTATGTGATTAAAAGTTTTCTAGCATACAGTAAGGGGTGAGAAAAAGTGGTACAATAAGACTGCTTGAGCTCCAAGAAACGTGGATTTTCAAATGATTGAAGGTGAGAAATGGTCTAAAAATGACATTGGGAAGCAGGAAACACAAGAACTTTATGTGTGAGAGGTATAAGCTTTATATGAACCATAAGATATCGTACAGCTTAAGAAAAACAGTACTGTTAGGAAAAACAGAAGAAATTTGTGGGAAGATTTTGGGTACTGCAGAGGAATTTTCTGATTGTGGATTAGGATACTCAAAGCTCAGTGGAAAGAAGTGATGTAAGGAGAAAGGACGTAATAGGCTACAGCATGGCATAACGCAGGAGGTATCAAAGTCAGCATGTTAGTATTCATGGGCAAACACAGGAGAGTGGGGTGAGGTGGGCTTGGACTTCTAGGGATGATTAATATACACAGAGAGAGGACATAAAAGGGATTCTTTCATTAGAGCAGTGGGAGAGGAACATGAAAATAACGTTGAGGTTCTATAAGATTTCCCCAGTGGCTTTATGGGATATTGAATACTCCCGCAAGCTACCACTGGAGGAAAACAATAATTTAGATGGCAGGTCAGGAAGATCTTAGGCAGAGGCATTCTAACTTGAAGCCCAACAGGTTACTGAAATCACGGGAGAGATGGAATATTCCTGACTGCTAAAGAATGAGGTGGCTCCTGGATGGGGCTTTCTGTCAGCCTGGTTAGGGGTGGTTGAACTGCATCTGAGTGGAGTCACACTCCCATGTGGAGTGACTCAAGTGTCACAGAAAAGTGTGCCAGTGACCTTTCTGAAGATTAAAATGTGTGCCAGTAGCCTATTGGCGATTGGCAGGAAGGCCCTTTGTTCTCTTGGCTGATGTGTAGTTCAATGAATCAAAAAGCCTGTCTGTGGCCCAAGTAATTGATCATTCAAGTCAGAAGAAAGAAAATTTTCTTATGAAGGTATCATAACTAGTATACATCACAAATTGCACTTATTTATAGACTAATTATAAATGACATCAAACCAAAATCAATAAATATTTTATTTACACGCTTGCACTTATTTCCTGATGTTGTTGATGTAAAGTTTATCCTTAAAGAAAACTATTGGTATTCTTAATAAATATATAAATAGAGAAAGACAATACAATTGATGGCAACATTCTTTATAGTTTCCTACTTTTACTTCAGTACCAATTCTTCACATTGGATATTTGTCTATTCAGAGAAATGTCTGTATGTAAAGCTGGCCTTATATCATTATGAAGCAAATGGCTACATTTCTACATTTAGAAATAAAGAAATCATTCATTTCTAGTTACATCATCGAGGAGTAACTGGACTTGGCCATCTTCTGCTACTTCTAGATTAGCTGAGATCATTTAAGGTTACATAATGAACAAATGAAAAACTGTAATATAATTTTATTCTGATAAATGAATAAGGTTTGGGAGATTTCAGATAGTAAAACTACACGGTAATTTAGATTTTTCAGAGACGTATAACATTTATGACAATGGTATATAATTCAGTTTGCAGACTGATCTCACAAATTCAGTAGTGTCATTGGCTTGTAATTTACCCAAGCCATGATCTTAAGCATTTTTAACTGAATATGGCACCGCACCAATGCAAGTATAGGCACTGAGAATGAGGTTCTCAACTTATAATTTAATTGTTCATTTTTGTATCTGGAGAAGTGGACAGGAAAGAGTACAACAATGTTGGGGGAATTGAAAAGCACTCAATGAATTGGGAAAGAGGAATGCTTGCTGTCTTAGGAACATATCATCATATTTTTTAAAATCAGAAAATCTGTATAGCCAATTTTACTAGCACAACTCTCATTTAATTAGTGTTTTGCCATTTAGACAGATTTCCTACAGAACTAGCTTTCTATAACACAATAATAATAATCGGCTTCAAAAGAATACATTGTATTGAGAACCACAATGAAGCCATTCAAGACATGAATTTCAGAATGAAGTACACTTGAATTTAGTCCTTGCTGTTTGCCACTTATTAGCTAGGAAGCCTGGAACTAATTGAGTTCTCAGGATAGTTTAATTATCTTGAAAAGGAGGATAGCACTATGTACTTCAGAGGAGATACAATGATGTTTTAAAAGATAATACAGTCGTCCCTGAGTATCCATCGGGGATTGGTTCCAGGACCCCCTGGGGATACCAAAATCCACTGATGCTCAAGTCCCTTATATAAAATGGCATAGGATTTGCATATAACCTGTGCACATTCTTTCATTTCACCTCTAGATTACTTAAAATAATCATTATAAATTATCTCTAGATTACTTATAATGCTTATGCAATATAAATGCTATGGAAATGACTGTTATACTGTATTGTTCTTTTATATGTATTATTTTTATTGTTATTATTACTTTTAAAATATTTTCAATCCATGGTTAATTGAATCTGCAGAAGCAGAACCTGTGGATATGGAGGGCTGACTGGCTGTGTAAAATGCTTAGCATATTGCTTAGCCAACACGAAGGAATCAGGAAAGAAGATTATTATTATTAGGTTTTCTTATCACCAAATTTATTTATCATCAAACGTTAGTTAAAATTATTTTCTAAGCCATCATCTTAAATCTATGCATGAAAGGTAATTTTATTTGTTGTCTTTCTACATTAGTGACTAGGTCATTGATTACCAGGTTCCAAAGAAGTAGTTTATCTTAGAGTAGAAAATAATAATCAAATTTTAAATAAAGCACATTATGTAAACATTAGTTTACACATTTCAGACATTAACTGTAAAAAGCAACATAAAGAAGAGAAAAAGGAACACTTGGAAACGTTTAAATGACCAAACTTGATCACATACTTTACAGGCAAATGTTTTTCAGGCACATTCGATTTTCAGAGAAAAAACTGGCCATGTCATATGCAAGAAATGTAGCAGAAACATAAACAAAATGTCATATTCTTGTAACTTATGCATTGGACTTATTTTCTTTGTATATTCAGTGTCTGTTTTTATGTCAGTTTAATAACTGTATTTTAATAGCTGATGCTTTTAAATGTTTATGTACTAAAATACCTGCAAAAATCTACATAGACAATATCTCATATCTTATTTCTACATTTTGTTTGTACTTATATAATTCAAATTATTTGCTTTTGATTTAATTAAAAAATTAGTTTGATAAAAAATGTCTCTGTAAATATTCCATTTTACAAATATACCATATTAGGAGTAAACTTTTGGCATACTCTTTTTATGTGTCATTGTGGTATCTGACAAAACTCATCAATGTATCACTGGTATTCAAACCAGAACGAGCTTTATACCAAATCTCATTATTAACTTTAAATATTGACTCAATACTTAGTAACTCCAATAACTGATTTTCAGTGCCCCATTACTGAAATAGCATTATAGTTTTTCAGACCACATTATTTAATATGGTTTGTGTAGATGACAGCACACCTATGAGAGCGGCAGGAGTCAGACAAATTCCTAGGCAGATAGGGGTGGGTCCCAGGTGAAACCTGACTTTCAAACCAAACACAAATTAAAGCTTGAAAATCAAGCTGCTAGTTCCAGGTAAAGTCCCTGACCAGAGTGAGAATTTCCCCCATGCCTTTTAGCCAATTGAATGGTGCTTTTTTCCAGGCCATCCATGGACCAATCAGCACACACTCCCCCATTCTGAGCCCATAAGAACCCCAGACGCAGCCACACACAAGGAGTACCTGCTTTTAGGTAGGAGCTATCCACTTCTGTTGCCCTCTTTGCTGAGAGCTATTCCATTGCTCAATAAAACTCGTTATTGTCTTGCTCACTCTGCAGTTGTCCACGTAACCCCATTCTTCTTGGACATGGGACAGAAACTGTCACCCACTGAACAACAATGGGAGAGACAAGGGCTGTAATACATTCCTGGTGTGCTCACAGAGCTGCAGGCGGTGACATGCTCCTGTTTGCTGAACCACAGGAGAAAAGGGCTGTGACCCTTCTGGGGCCCCGGACTTCAGAGCTCCCTGAGCCACAGCTGTGACATGCCATAACACCCCCTTGGGACTTCTGCTGGTTGCTGGCATTACCAAGTTTTCAGGTGCCACCACATTCCCTTTGTCCAGGTGCCAGGACCCAAGGCAGAAGCCATTTGTGGTATGTCTGTTCCAGTCACAGCCTCACACAGAGCCAGCATCTGTGCCAGAGCCTGGAGCTGCCTGCCCCGCTGCAGCAGCTGGCTCCCCTGTCTGTGCACCATGGCCAGACCCCTTGCTAGCTTCTGCACACACCCCTCACCGCTCCACACCCAGCTTGCCTATGGCGGGTGTAGGATCCTGGCCGGTAGTGTGAGCCAAGCACAACCTGGTGGGATGAGTGGGTAAGTGAAACTCAAGGAGAGGTGCCGCTGGTCATGGAGGTCTCTGGCTGGTGAAGCGGCACCCTAAAGAATCCTGTATCTTTGGCACCCCAAAGAATTGCCTACAATATCTTTGTAGGTAATCCTGTATCTTTGGCACCCCAAAGAATTACCTATAATGTAACATGCTTATAAGAAATTCCCACTGGTCAACATTTAGTTATCAAAATTTATCTAAAAAGAAATAAAAAGATTGGAACAGTTTTTGCAGTAACTTGAGATGAAAAGAGGGTGGTGGCAGGACATGAGGTAGCTAAATTAAAATAATCCAGGAACAGCATTTTCCCACTAAAGAAAATGCAAATGGTGACTCAAGATTTACTAGCATTTAGCAAAACCATCATAGTTGTGTAGAAATAAAAAGCATTCTATTTGCCTGAAAAATCAAAGAAAAATAAGTTGAAAAGATGTAGACTGTAATATATAATACTGAGAATGCTTTAGAGTATGATATAATTATAGCAGCCTTTATTTGAATTTCTATGTATTGTTTCATGTGAAATTGCAATGAAAGTTGTTTAGGTTAGATTATAAATCACATCTAACAATAAATGACAAGCTCTTACAATCTGTAAACATCATTTTTACTTCTATAGGGTTATATATTTTCTCCTCACTTTGTTTCTAAGCCACTAATCTAAATATTATTGCTAAGGGTATAGTGATAACGACATATGTATACCCCATGTAAAGCAGCACCCAATTACCATATATTATAAAAGATACTATGTTTAAATTGTAGATTATAGGTTTGCAGCAGAATTTTAAATATATATAACTAGACTTTAGAGAAAATCAACAAACTTTTACAAGAAATCAGCAAAGCTTGCCAGTGTGATATTTTGAATGTCTTCATAAGCAGTAAAAAAATCAATGAGAAATAGTGCCCTCTTTTGATCTTTGTTTCATAGCATTAAATTTTCAAAAACTTTGCTCATTGTATTTTTATTTTACTTCCAAATAAATATGTCTACATTGACTATTTTATCTCAGCTTTACAAAAACTCCTTCATTTCAATTCTTACATAAATATCAAGTATAAATTATTTTTGTTACATGCTCTATAAGATTGTACATTGCATAAAGGAATAAAGACAAAAATACTAAATATAATAATAAAACTATAAGGCAAATAAAGGTGGGCAGAATTAAGTAGTAAGAACATCTTTATTAATGATGTAGATAGTTCACTAAATAAACTATATGTAATTTTAAAGTTAAAATACAGGCTTCATGTAGTTTTCAAATTATACATTCATAATTTTATGTTTATCCACTTTATTTTCACATGTGCTTTATTTTCTTGGAGGGGACTACACATTTTGTATCCAAAATTGTATTTTCTTTTCATCATTTCTTCTTTTATTAGTTAAGCAGCACTGAAAACCCGTGACCCATTCTGTGCTCTTTGCATGTGACAGTAATCCAACTAGAACCAACCTAAGCAAAAAGAGAAATATACTTGTTTGTGTGACCAAGCTCTGAGTATTGTAGAATGGAAGCTAGCCTCAGAGAGAACTAGGACTAGGGAGAAGGTGGTTTCAGTACTCTATGGTTTTCTCTGTTAATGTAATCTTCTGTCTCTTATTAGAGATACACTTTCTGCTTCTTGCTGAGCTTATGGTTTCTGGCAAATGACTTTCAGCTTCAGCACTCTACAGAAATTCACATTTCCCTCCATTCTGCTTACCTAGGAATCCCAGTAAGGATGCTGCTTGTCCTAGTCGAACTGGCCAAAAATTACCCTGGCTAGAAATACTGAGAGTTGTAACTGCCCATCCTGAATCCAATCACTCTGCCTAGGGTTTAAGGTTATATTGAAGACATAGATTTACATTTGGTCCACATTTAAGAGGAAGCAATGGGAGGAAGGTAGAAAGATGAGTAATCTTCCAAAGGAATAATAAGAGTGGAGTAACCCAAACTTTGCCTCTGGTAAAATAAGTTATAGTAAAATGGAATTGATCCCAAGCTATAAGCTTTATCAATTTACTAAAATCTGCCAATTGAAAAGAGAACACATGGACACAGGAAGGGGAACATCACACACCGGGGCCTGTGTGGGGTGGGGGGGTAGGGGATAGCATTTGGAGATATACCTAATGTTAAATGATGAGTTACTGGGTGCAGCACACCAACATGGCACATGTATACATATGTAACTAACCTGCATGTTGTGCACATTTACCCTAAAACTTAAAGCATAATTAAAAAAAAAAAAAGAAAAGAGTAACTTTAAAAATGTTGAAGTTTTGAACTTATGAGTATTCCTAAGAGGTCTTTTTTTTATGATATGTATGCTTTTAATATGGAATTTGACTTTTATATATGTGATGTTTTCTTTTATGCTGTCCTTTTATTTTTCTCACTTGTATTAATGTGAAATGAGAAGAGTAATGAGTAAGCTGCTTCTGTAAGCTCACTTGATTAACAAGGCAGAGATTATTAATAAAATGTGGTGTCAATGCTACCCATTCTCAGTTAATTTTTTTACTTTTAAACTTTTAGAGATAAGGTAAAGAATAACAAATTTCTCTGAAGCTTGAAAAAAATCAAGTTTTATGACATAAAGATTGATCAAGTTTTTTGGCAAAATAAGAGAAAATGTATAGCTTAAGCTAAAGTTTCCTTCCTTCATTTTCCTTATTCTTCCCCACCAGCATACACATACTGCTTGTACCAGTAACAATATTACCAAAAGAACAGAAGCCAGGTGTTTGCTGCTTAAAATAGCTTCTATTTTTATAATAGCAGGACTACAGATCCTCTCCAAATTCTCAATTATTTCATTTTGTTGTCAATAAAGTAGTGCTTCACATGTGTTCCAGAACAACTTTTTCAATTGCATTCACAGGGCAATTACTCTTTCTTCTTTCTTACCTGTTCACATCAGAATGACTTGGGAAAATTTTGTTTTCATTGTCACCAGTCATGAATGTTGATATTCAAACAAATAGTACTTGCCAGACATTGCCAAAGGGGCTAACTTGTCTTATATCTGAGCAGCCCTTTTAA
Organism: Gorilla gorilla gorilla; assembly: GCF_029281585.2. Classification (NCBI taxonomy): domain Eukaryota; kingdom Metazoa; phylum Chordata; class Mammalia; order Primates; family Hominidae; genus Gorilla; species Gorilla gorilla. Next base: position 78,908,898 of record NC_073238.2, on the reverse strand, counting down.
TCCCTTGAAACTTGGGAAGAGGGGTTCTGCTCCAGTGCTGATCACGCTTTGTCAGACTTCATGCTTGTGCCCAGACTATACCAAGTATCTCTTGAATTGTTTCATCATCTCACTATATTCACTCTTGCAACCATAAGGATTCAAACCCGTTTCTGACTTGGTGGGGATCGTGGGTGGGATGGAAGCAATACTATGATCTTAACTCTGTCTTCTATTCATAGCTACTCCTCATGTTGAAGAAAACCACTCTTCTCTTTCAGTTACAAAAACAAAGCTTCTATGCTAAAGTTTCCTGAACTCAAAAAGAACAGGGGATAGAAGGAATTGCTGATCCTATAAGCACAATTTGGTTCTTCGTTCAACCAGCCAAACAAACCTTGTAATAAGAAAGTAATGCTCACTTAACTGCACCACAGGATACTCACATATAATTTCTCGACCATCTACATTTGTATCCAATTGATTATTCTTACATTCAGCATGAAATGTGCTTGAAATGCCTGTGATACTTCCATTTCTAAAAATATTCATTTATTCATTTATGATTATGCACAATTTACAACTTCAGAAAAAAATAGCATAGGGAAGACTTCACAATATTGGGCAACAAAACAATAGAATAATCACACTGCAATCATCTGGAAACCAGTAACAACTACACTAGTGCTCTATTTGCTACATAAATACTATCTGTATCCAGATTGTGTAGATTTCACGTGCTGCAACTATAATATACTTCATTATCATAGTATTCAGGAAGGGGTGCTATTTACATGATGTGTCTACTTTAGGAACCAGTTTATGGCATTTTCTCTTGAGGCTCACTCTATCCAGATGTCTTTAGCCAAACTTCATAATCACTGTCTGGTGAAACAGTGCAATGTAGAGGACGTAAATAAAGGGAAGCAATGAAACTAGAATGAATTAACAAAAATGAGTAACTAAGCCTGCAGCACCCCTGGTAATTTTATAAAGCCAGCTTCAGTGAATTTTAAATGCGCTTTTTTATTTCATAAATTCTATTAGCTAGAAATTAAAAACATGCCTAACCAAATTCATTGTATAAAGTCTACCTTGTTGCTCTTTCTAAAAAAATTTTATATACATATTCTATTGCTACAATGCTTTTTTCTTCAAAGCAAATTTTTGCTATACATTTCTTAATTGAACTGGCCAATGTGTTATTAATGCAAAGACATATTCATTTCAGTCTAAAAATTTGCAAGAAAGAAGCTTTTGAAACAACAACAAATAAAACTCTTTATCTCTCTATCTATCTACCTACCTACCTACCTACCTACCTACCTACCTACCTACCTACCTATGAGCTATCAACTCTCTCTATTTACAGGGAGATTTACTTTCCTTACTTGTTCTGTAAAATTTTAATGCTTATGTGCTGTTAAGTTTATTCATAGTCTTCTGCTTATCACTCAGTTGTTACTGCATTTCTCTCCTATGGGTAGATGTTTAAGTGTGGTCGGGATAGGGGTTCATCTTTAAATCATATAGCTAGAGGCAGAGAAGCAGATTCCAAATACGTGTAACTCCTCACCTTTTCTTTGATTTTCTCAAAGAGATTTCTGCTTACACAAGATATTCAATTGGTAACACGGTTTTACTGAAAGCTTGAAGTAACAGAGACATTTTTACTTTACGTAACAAAATTCCCTAAAAAATAGAATATTTGACATTATGGTCTTAAAAGTTGTTTCAGCCCACTGCTTCTTAGACCTGTCATGTGGGCTGTGTGTTGGGATCTCTGGCAATCTCTACTCTTTTAGTTTTCAAGCTTACCTATATCAAACTTTGAGAAGGAACATCATATCTTATTATTTAAGGCAATTTCAGTTTTCAATTTTAAGTCTACTCCATATTAGACTTAGGGCCCATGTTTATAAACCAAATGATTTATTAATGTGTTAAGCTAAACAAGGCCTTCTTCTCTGACTCATTTCCATCACAGAACTTTAATAAGCTTTGATAATTCAGTATTGTTTTTGCTGTTGTACCTGTACTAATATTTGTAAATCAAAATAAGCATTATATAAATTTTATTCCTACTGATAACAATGGCTAATACCATTGTACATGCCTTCATCCTAAAGGGACATGTCAAAAAATTATTTTTAAAAACAATATTATATTTTATTTTAGATTCAGAAGGCACGCATGCAGGTTTTTTGGGTATGTTGTTTGACTGAGGTTTGAATTATAAATGATACAATCTCCCAGTTAACTGAGGTTTTTTAAAATTTAATTAATATTGTTTGCTCTCTACATTACTAAATGATAATCATGAAAGAATTATTTAAAAAAATTATATAATGTGTGAGTAGTTATCACAATTTCAGTAACCATTAAGAGTAGTTAATATAATTATGTCTAAAGAATTTTCTATATAAAAGTCACTTACTTGGAAACAATTTAAAAACTGTTCTGAATTTTTAATATTCAATATATCATGTTACATCTTGATCAAGTTACTATCATATTTTCTTTTTATTTATTTATTTTGATTATTTATTTATTTGTTTATTAGAGACAAGCTGGAGTATAGTGATGCGATCATCACTCACTGCAGCCTCAAACTCTTGGACTCAAGTGATCCTCCTGCCTCAGCCTTTGGAGTGCCTGGGAATATAGACATATACCACCCCAGCCAGATGATTCTAAAATATGTACATATATATATATATATATATATATATATATATATACATATATATATATTTTTTTTTTTTTTTGGTAGAGATGAGGTCTCACTATGTTGCCCAGGCTAGTCTCAAACTCCTGGCCTGAAGGGAACCTCTTGCTTCAGCCTCCCTCCTGCTGGGATTATAGGTATGAGTCACCATGCCAAGCCCTATTATCGTATTTTTTAAATAAAAAAAATCTTTTTATTAGAAAATGTTCAGTTTATGTCTCCATAATATTATATTTAAATTTAAAATATTTGGTTTAAAATAAATGTTATTTGTATAACATGGAGTGCAATGGAAAATGAGCATGCTATATCAAAAAGAAGTACATCAGGGGCAGAATGTACCGAAACATTTTGGTAGCTTCAAATGAGGGTAATCTGTGTCTGATATGATACATTCTCAAATAAGTTGATCTTGTATAAGTCTATGAAATGCCATTCCCAGAAAACAGAAAAGCTTTGCTGTAGTATATGTCGTACAGTGAGCATACCCCCAAATTCCTTTATCAACTAGAGGCATATTCCAAATATATTAAAGAAGTGCAAATATTTTGTTTTGATTTCACTGAAATAACTCACTGAGGTCTTTTAAGTAGTAAAATAATAATCTGGATTATGTCACTGCATAATAAGTGAAAAGTTTTAATGAGCCATGTTCTCTCCATGGCTATATGTTATACAATAAAAATGGCAGTTAGTGCTGGAGCAGCACTAGAGTAACGCCGTATATGGTTCCCCGGGGTTCTGAGGTTATGATCTTCACTGATCAGGCAAAAGTGACTTGGTTTGGGGAAGAATGAAACCCAAGAAGTTAAACATTTTTTCAATTGATGAGAAATTACTTGCCTGGGAATTTTAGCTTTTATTTTTCTACATAACATTTTACAATGGGAGAAAATGAATAATGAAAATACATGGAATAGTAAAGATTATAATATATCTACTAATATTTGTGGTCCCATTCAAATGAATAAGGTAAGAGATTAATATTTTCTGGAACTTAATTTAATGGCAAGAAATGTGCTATTTTACATTTTATTTCTAAAATAGTTCTTACATTTGTTTTTTGCTTCAAGCCTCTGGTAGTAATATTACATTAAAATTAATTTAATGACATGCTTTTAAAAGCTTTTGATTTAGCCATTTCATAATACTACTACAAATAATACCAATAATACTGATAATGATGGATAATCATAATTTAGGGTTTACCATGTGCCAAACAATATCTAGGAATGTTACATGTATTAATTTATGCAATCCTCCCAGCAATTTAGGAGATAGAATTAGTAACCCCATTTAACCAACACCACCACTGAGGCACAAATAATTTAAATAATTTGCCCAAGATCACATGACTAGGTAGAATTAGTCTTGAACCCAGGTGGTCTAGTGTTCCAGAATTTGAGTAATTAACTACTCTGCATGTTGTTTCCTATTTAATTAAAATTCACATTTTCAGATTGAACAGTCTTATGTATGTGTGTTGTAAATATTAAAGAAATTAAAACATATTTTATTAGTTATAAAATTATGTATGGGCATTTACAGTTAGAGCCATTTCAGAGCCAAAATAAGTAACACATACAAACTGTCTAGTAAATGTTTCTAATTTTCTGTTTTATTCAATGAAGAACAAAATCAGTTTTCTAAATAGCAATTTTGTATTTAAAAATAAATCTAAACTCTACACCTTTCTACAAAATGACTGCCATTAATTAAACTTCTTTGACTTTCATATTAAAATAATGAAAGAACTCAATGTTGAGAATGTAATATATCTTTAAAGTATTCTCATTGTGCAAAGGGGGAAATTATATCATCAGAGAAGTATTCACTATCTGTGAGACAACAGCGTACAAGTTCACAATATCCACTACAAAATGTCTCTGTCATATTGGTTATATGGGCCCTTCACTATAATAGTTTGACATTTATAAGTATTCTACATAAGAAAATAGAATAGGAAGTATAATTTCAAATATATGTTTTCTTCTTCTGTGATTACTTATATTTAATACATTTTAAAATCTGAGTTTTTCAAAGGAAAAAATAAGCAAGTTAACAATAAATGGGAAGTAAAATTTTGATAAGGGTGAACTAAAATAAACAGCTTATGGGCGAAGAGACATAACAGCTTAGAGGTAAACTGATTATATTAAAATAAGTATATACTTTTTTTATTATTATTATACTTTTAGGGTACATGTGCACAATGTGCAGGTTAGTTACATATGTATACATGTGCCATGCTGGTGCGCTGCACCCAGTAACTCGTCATCTAGCATTAGGTATATCTCCTAATGCTATCCCTCCCCCCTCCCCCCACCCCACAACAGTCCCCAGAGTGTGATGTTCCCCTTCCTGTGTCCATGTGTTCTCACATACATGTTTTTAAGTTCATTAAATTGATTTTGTCCCACACATTAAAACTAAGTATCTACAACAATGCGTACATTTACTCCACAAAATTCTCAGTAAAAAAAATGCCTTGCAAACAGAATAGCATAAACACACAAGAAGTGTAGTTTACATGGAGTTATTTAGCAGAAACAAGAATGTCAGTCACTTCTCCACCTGAACTTGTAAAGGAGTGAAAATTAGGTGCTTAATTGATTATGTGAATTTCATTTCCTGTCTCTTCCAATCCCAATCCTTGGTAGAAAGTGCTAATGAAAAATGAAATGACTAGAGGGTGAACTGCAAGAAAGAGGAAAAAAGTGTGGTCCATGGTTAATCACAAATTAAATTGCGCTTTTTTTCAGCTGCCTTCCATTGACTTTCTGAAGTAAAATTGATCTTAAGTTAAATCACTGTTTTCTAACTGTGAGTACCCTAAACATTTACTTTAGTGGAGATTTCTGCAGAACAATTTATTGGATTTCACTGATGTTCAAAACTTTTAAATGGAATTTATTAGGTTGAAAGTCATTATTTAATGTTTCTCGCCCAGAATCTTGTGGTCTTCCAGGTTATTATATGTTTGGCAGGGTATTTTTAATTAAAGAAAACTAAGTGCTGTTTATAAGACAGTTATCAACTGCAACAATATTAATACACTAATCAAAAAGTTGAATCTTATTAGACTTTCCAGAAGAAAAAAACTGATAAAAATATATTTACAAGATATAGAAAATAATTATATTTTTCCCAAAATGATAAAACATAGCAAACTAATTTAAAAATAATTGTAAGCAGATTTGTAGCAGTTTCAAACCAGTGCTATAATTGCACAGTGTATTGTTAAAGGTTTAATTCAAAATAGTCACATTTCTTGAATAGGTATGTAAACAAGCTCAGCATACATAATATGTAAATCTAAATATTCTAATTTCAAAAGTAAAATAATTTTGTCATCATTTTAGTAGGAAAAATTTGTATGTGCATGTTTTATTGTGTAAGTACAGAGCCCACACACATGCTCAGCACTTACTGCTCTGGTACTACTTTTGCACACTTTTTCTCCAGTGTGAGTGACTACTGATAGTACTTTCCAAGTACCTACTCCTAGTTAATGCTCTTCAATGAACTTTTTAAACTTTAATTTATTAACTTTTTACATTTATTTTTATTTATAATTGACACATAATAATTGTACCTCTTTGTGGAATACAGTGTGATGTTTTGATGCATGTATGCATAGTATAATGATCAAATTGCAGTAGTTACCATATCTTCACTTTAAACACATCATTTCTTTATGGTGACAATATTCAAAATCTTCTTTTCTAGTTATCTTGAAATATACGATACCTTGCTCTTTGCTTCTGTGTAATAGAATACCAGAATTTATTCTTCTTTCTAACTTATTACCAGTGGATTAACCTCTGACAGTCCTCTCCTTTCTCTAACCCTCCACAGACTCTACTAACTATTCTGCTCTCTACTTTTATGAAACCAAGTTTTTTAGATTCCACACATGAGTTAGATCATGCAGTGTTTGTCTTTCTATGTCCGGCTTATTTCACCTAACATAACGTTCTCCAGGTTAATTCATGTTGCGCCAAATAACAGGACTTTATTCTGTATTGTGGCTGACGACTTTAAGGAGTGATTGTCATTCTCCCTTTTTCATATTTTATTATTTTCTCTTGAAAGTCTTACATGGCTACTATATAATGATGATTTAGTGTGTAAAGCATTTCTCCCATTATATTTAAAATTCAGTTTTCCAAACTTGAAACTAACTGAAAATAAGATTAAATTCCATGTTTTAATCATTGTGCTGGTAAAAAGGTTGTGCTCTTGATGTTCTTTAGCATATTCTGTTACCTTTCATTTGCTGTCAAAGTTTATTGAAAAGAAAACAATTTATATTTTTTATTTTCACAAAAACAATAGTTTATTTGAGTCTTGGACAATAATATAACTAAGCATTTGCATATACATATAATAGAAATTTTATCTTTAAAAAGCCACTGGCATATTAAGCACATTACACATTAATATAATTGTTTTGATGAAGAGAAAGGCAGGACTAGTCTATTTACCAATCCAAGGCATTTAAATTATATAGCAACTAATACGAAAAATCACACAACAATGTTCATTATCTACTTTTCTTTTACTTTGAATCTCATTTTATTAAAATCAGAACACAAATGTGATTTTCAAAGTACTTAATGTAATAGAACAATTTTGGAACACTTTTAAAAAGGGAAATATACCAATTTGTATAATACTAGAAAACTTTTCATTTTTACACACTTTATATTTCAAATATGATATTGCTATGAAGCCATAATAGTTGATCGTCATTTAATGACACAAAACATCAATTTGTAGCTTTAAAATTTTATTTTGGAAAAATCCATTTTAATAAATGTTATTTAACAAAAAGATTGTAAATACACTTAGGAAAATATATTCTTTTGTGTTTATTTGTATTACTATAATGAATTACATGGACAGAAGCACTTTAGCCATAATGACCAAAACTTTCAGAATGGCCTTAAATAGAATTTCAAAACCAACCACCTGATGTTACAGAAGATTTTGTAAAAATATTATTTTCTTTATAATTGCAAATAAGTACTCATCAGAAGCGTTTATTTTCACATATGTGAATATAAACAAATAACTATGAAAACGTACCTATAAAATGAGAGTTGCCAACTACAAATTGCTGCTTCAACCTCTCATTCTTTGAGCACATGACAAAATGGCAAGACATTGGTGTTTTCCAAAACTAAGCTTTGGTCCTATGCCCTTGTGGGTACTATCTGTTGCTTATTGAATGCAGCATAAACTCTTTGGCTTCCCCCGAGGCTCTCTGTGCTCTAAGCCCAGCTTATATGTTTAACCATGTCTTTAAACAATTCAGTGCCTACCGTCTGCCAGGAATTTCAATATGTTTTATGTATTTAATGGTGTCCATGCATTAAACCAAACACAGCTGCTGTATAATAGACACACTGGTGTAAGGTTATGTTGAGTTTCCCCAAATAATAAATGTTTTAATTGAAAATTGACTGATGATGAGTTACTTTCCTTTCTTAGGTCTCCTGTAAAGTAATCCTGAAAATATCTAAAGTGTTTGTATGCACACTCACCAGGAATTTATGTATGTTTAATTATAAGAAACAGTACATAACAAATATGACTTAGCTACATTACACATAAATTCTTAAATTGGTGGCAACTACAATTTGCACAACTCAATCACCTGATCTTCAGCAGTTCTTTCCTAGGTGTAGCTTTGCTATGGTTTTCAATGTTTTTGTTTTTAACACTACGTAATGCTCTGATTTCTCTCTATTCTCAGACCCACTCTTAATACAGGATTATTGAGTTAACGATTCAGATGAATAAGACTAGTTACAAATTGTACATCACAAACACTGTATCATCTAATATTTTCAAACAGAGCATGATTTCATTAATTTGCCCCTATGATCTTACTTAATCCTCAAATCAACCACATGAGCTGACCAATATTTTCATACACATATTGTAAATGAAACCAGTGAGATGCAGTGACTTACATGGTATTGCAACTCCAAAAATGGCGAAGCTGTAACTTGAAGTCAGTTAATTGTCAAAGCCAATGCCTAAGCGCTGATATTGTCTTTCCAAACACTTATAGACAATTCTAGATGCCCAATCTCTAATCAAGCCTTGATTCCTATGTACTCATAGTTGAATGCAGGAACTTTCAAACTCATAATTCATATTTTCATTGCATTATTTTATAGTACATTTATATTGAATGATTCTTTGTCATATTGCTTTATCTGCTTTGTCAGAAGCTTCTGGTGTTAGCATATCTGTATGTTGCATTTATTCATTCTGAGCTCAGTATCTCACTTGCTTCTTTTCAAGGTTATCGGTACTCATTATAGAGTTTAGACATTTGCAATGCAAAGATAAGGCTTAGACATTTTTCGGTAAGTTATTCTAGTTCTGACCATATGAAAACCAAGTAAATGTGGTCATTAGTGGTGTCTTTGTTAGGTTCTCATCACATTTTTCTCAGTAGTTAAGTAACAAAATTTTTATTTTATAATCAGATAGATTTCAAAATATTGAATTCAAAATTGCCATTATATATCTAACTATGAGTATCTCCTAGAAATTTTCCAAATGCATTTCCTTTCGATTTCCATTTTATAGCTGGCATTTTTTGCTACAGTACTCTGTCAGGTCTTAATATACACACTATAGGAAGCATGACCTATCATTTCTTCATGTTTGGTGAGTAGCATGAGATGGATGTGGGAAACTTTGCAGGCCAAACACTATTTGGAAGATTATTGGTAAAAAATAAACAAAAACCTACTTTTTGATGGTTTTTCTTTCTTGTATATTTGTTTAAGTTCTTTGTAGATTCTGGATATTAGCCCTTTGTCTGATGGATAGGTTGCAAAAATTTTCTCCCATTCTGTAGGTTGCCTGTTCACTCTGATGACAGTTTCCTTTGCTGTGCAGAAGCTCTTTAGTTTAGTTAGATCCCATTTGTCAATTTTGGCTTTGTTGCCATTGCTTTTGGTGTTTTAGTCATGAAGTCTTTGCACATACCTATGTCCTGAATGGTATTGCCTAGGTTTTCTTCAGGGTTGCTATGGTTTTAGGTCTTACATTTAAGTCTAAATCAACTTGAATTAATTTCTGTATGAGGTATGAGGGAGGGATCCAGTTTCACCTTCTGCATATGGCTAGCCAGTTTTCCCAACACCATTTATTACATAGGGAATCCTTTCCCCAATGCTTATTTTTGTCAGGTTTGTCAAAGATCAGATGGTTTTAGATGTGTGGTGTTATTTCTGAGGCCACTGTTCTGTTCCATTGGTCTATATATTTGTTTTGGTACCAGTACCATGCTGTTTTGGTCATTGCAACAGACACCTCTCAAAAGAAGACATTTATGCAGCTAACCAACATATGAAAAAAAGCTAATCATCACTGGTCATTAGAGAAATGCAAATCAAAACCACAGTGGGATACCATCTCATGCCAGTTACAATGGCGATCATTAAAAAGTCAGGAGATGCTGAAGAGGATGTGGAGAAATAGGAATGCTTTTACACTGTTGGTGGGAGTGTAAATTAGTTCAACCATTGTGGAAGAGAGTGTGGTGATTCCTCAAGGATCTAGAAGTAGAAATACCATTTGACTAGCAATCCCATTACTGGGTATATACCAAAAGAATTATAAATCATGCTACTATAAAGACACATGCACACATATGTTTATTGCAGCACTGTTCACAATAGCAAAGACTTGGAACCAACCCAAGTGCCCATCAGTGATAGACTGGATAAAGGAAATGTGGCACATATACCATGGAATACTATGCAGCCATAAAAAATGATGACTTCATGTCCTTTGCAGGGACGTAGATGAAGCTGGAAACCATCATTCTCAGCAAGCTAACACAAGAACAGAAAACCAAACACTGCATGTTCTCACTCATAAGTGGCAGTTGAACAATGAGAACACATGAACACGGGTCGGGGGGGCGGGTATCACACACCGGGGCCTGTCAGGGGGTGGGGGGCTGGGGGAGGAATAGTATTAGGAGAAATACCTAATGTAGATGACGGGTTGATGGGTGCAGCAAACCACCATGGCACATCTATACGTATGTAACAAAACTGCACGTTCTGCACACGCACCCCAGAACTTCAAGTATAATAAAAAAAGGAAAAGAAATAAAAGTAAACAAAAAGATATTTTCTAATAGTTTTCTAATCCATTTGGAAGCTTTCTTCTCTGATATTTTCATCCTGCATGGATTAAAGAAAATACTGTTTTCTACCTCTGGAGTAAAGCTCAAAACTCACTGGACATTGGTTTAAGTCCACTTTAAACACCCTAACCTTCTACTACTGATTACTTGCATCAGTTTTGCCTATTTAAGGATTATTTTGTAAATTTTTAGAGTATATATTGTTTCTTAAATTAACTTATTTTGATGTGATTACTTTCTGTGTACAAGGAAGTAATTCTAAAACACGTATTTAAACTTTTAAAGGCTGTAATTATAGGCAGACAAATAAATTAGGTAACATGTAGGTAATTTAATAGATCATTAAGTTGCTTGATATTCTCAGCTACTGAAATCTCTGTTTAAATATTTAACCTTAAAATAAACCATTTGGAAATGTTTGCTAAATAAGTCAAAATCGTATACCTTATATACCACACATCAACTAAGCTTCTACAAGGTAATATCAATTCAAAGTAATTTATTAAGAAAAATTACAAAATATACAAGAATAGAGAGAACAACATAATGTGCCCATTGCCCAGCTTTAACAATTATCTACTTGCTTTTCATATGTCCACTTACTTCCTTCTTGTTTTTCTGAATTATTAGTGTTATTATTATTGCTATTATTATTTTTCAGATGGAGTCTTGCTCTTGTCACCCAGGCTGGAGTGCAATGGTGCCATCTTGGCTCACTGCAACCTCCACCTCCCAGGTTCAAGCAATTCTCCTGCCTCAGCCTCCCGAGTAGCTGGGATTACAGACTTGCCCCACCACGCCCAGCTAATTTTTGTATTTTTAGTAGAGACGGGGTTTCACCATGTTGGCCAGGCTGGTCTTGAACTCCTGACCTCGTGATCTGCCCGCCTTGGCCTCCCAAAGTGCTGGAATTACAGGTGTGAGCCACCGCGTCTGGCTCTTCTGAATTATTTTATTTTGTTTTATTTAATATTTTTGAGATAGGGTCTCACTCTGTCGCCTAGGCTGGAATGCAGTGGAAGGCAAGGCTCCTGGCTCAAGCAATTCTCCCACCTTAGCTCCCCAGTAGCTGGAACTGCAAGCACACACCACCATGTCCAACTAATTTATTTTTTATTTTTTGTAGAGACCAGGTCTTGCAATGTTGCCCAGGCTGGTTTGAACTCCTGATCTCAAGTGATCCTCCACCCTCAGCCTCCCAAAGGGCTGGGATTACAAGCATGAGCCACCATGCCTGACTGTTCTAAATTATTTTGAATAACTATGTATATGTGAATATTTTGATATTCATCTCTAAATGTGAATACTCTTACTTTTTAATAACTATTCTGCCAATCTTAATATTTCCCTTATTGTCTCAAATATATTTATAATAATTGGTTTGGCCAAATTAATAATAGGAATAAAGATTTAAATGAGTTAACATTTCTAAATCTCTTTAACCTATAAGTTCTTCATTTATCCTTCTCATCTTTGTTTTTTTATGTGAGTGATTTGATGAGATAATGTATCAAAAGATTTCAGTTTGCTGATTATATGTCCATGGTTTCCTTTATATACCTCTTTTTCTGATTTCCCTGAGTATTAGCAGTCAGATTTAGGTTTGATTAGATTCAAGTTTGAAATTTTCCTATTAATATTTCGTAGAGAGGTGTATTTTCCCCAGGAGACTCATAAAGTCTCTTTTGGTGATAGTATAAGGAATTGATGATCCATTATTTTATTAGTGCTTGTAAAGTGAAGTTCTGTCACGCAGGCTTCAATTGTTAACTGGATCATTCCATTAAAAATACGCCCTTACACTGAGGTAAAATCTGTATAGAAAAGGCTGGATAAGTGCTTGCTTCTTTTCATGTATTTACCAGTTTTCAGTCTAATGACTTGGTTTATCAGCATTATCTAAACATAACTAAGGAGGTTTTTTTTTAATTTGTTTCAATTAATTCCAGTTATTATTCTCATTAATGTTAAAATCTCTTCTTTGTCCAGTGACAGCCTTTTCACATTGGTACCTGAGTATTTTTTTATTATATTACCTTGGTGGTCATAATAGCTTTTCTTCTTTCTATTATGACAAACAAGTATGCCAGGCTCATCTTATGTATTTACTTACCCAGCCTTTGAATGAGCCATTTCAACCAAGAGCATGGGCTCATTTCAGATGGAAATGATATACAGAACCCAAAATATGGAGCTAGAACTGCTCTTTTCTACGGAGTCTTTTCAATAGATAGAGATAAGAAACAAGTATTTTTAAAATTAAAAAATTAATATATACAGATTTCTCCAATTCAAATTCAAAACTAGTGTTTTCACATAATATCATTAACTTTATGTATGTGTCTACTTTCTCCCACACAAAAATCCAGTAGGACTCCTCTCTTCAAAATTCCAGGTAGATGAATTTACAAAGAGAAAGATACTTAGAATGAGACTGCTGTCTGCTTATATTATTTTAATAGACTTTAATTTTTAGAGTGGTTTTATATTTACAGCATGCACCTATAGTCTCAGCTACCCGGGAGACTGAGGCAGGAGAATCATTTGAGCCTAGGAGTTTGAGGCTGCAGTGAGCTATGACCACGCCACTGCACTCCAGCCTGGATAACAATTTTATATATATATATGTGTGTGTGTGTGTGTATATGTGTATATATATAAAAATTAAATATATACACACACACATATATATGTAAGTTACACACATACACACAGCAGAATGGTACATTTGTTACAACTGACAATTGAAAAATCTACATTGACAATATAATTAACAAATCTGTAGTTTACATTAGAGTTCACTCTTTGTACTGTACATTCTATGGATTTTGACAAACGTATAATGAAATGTGCTCACCATTATTGTATCATACAGAATAGCTTCAGTGCCCTAAAACTCCTCTGTGCTCCACTAGTTGATCTCTCCCTTCCTCCTAACCCCTGACAATTATGATCTTTTTACAGTCTCCATAGTTTTGCCTTTTTCAGAATGTCATATAATTGGAATCATATACTATGTAGCCTGTTCAGATTGACTTCTTTAACTTAACAATACACATTTAAAGTTACTTCATGTCTTTTCATGACTTGATAGCACATTTCTTTTTAGTGCTGAAAAATATTCCATTGTCTGCTTACATTATTTTTCATTTTAAGCATGACCTAGAATCCAATTGTGTTTCACATACTGGATTTGACTGTTACATCTTTTATTCTTGCCCAATCTAAAATACTTCATCCACCTTTCTTTGTTCTTTACAATATTGTTTATGTTGAATGTTTCTGGAACACTGTCCTAGAATATGCCCTGCTTTTTGCTTGTTTTCTTATGGCTTCCTCATGATTTGATCAATGTTGAAGTATTCTGGCCAACACTGCATAAGAATGGTGAATCACATCAAAAGAGTCATATTGTCATGCTATGGGGCTATTGGCAATAACATATTTAGACATTTATGTAAGTTGGTTACTGTGAGACCTCTTAATAAAGCTAATATTCACCTTTGTAATTAATAGGCAAATAGTGAGATTATAATTTGAGACTGTTGGAATTACCTATTTACCTAAAACTTTCAACTCATTTTGGCATCAGCTGAGGATTCCTGCCCAAGCCAATCATTATGTGGGGGTTACAAGATGGTATTTTTCTAATTCTATTATTTCTTCTATATATATTAGCTGATGTAGCTGACATTCCTCTGAAAGAAGAACTTTCCATTGTCAGAATTTTATCTATCTTTCATTTATTATCACTAAATCTGAGGGACTTTTATGTAATCAGCTAGTTAAAATTCATTACCCTCAATATCTCATTATAAGTTTTGGTGCACAATTTCCTGGATTTCTTTTTGATACATTGTTCAATTACCCTTTAGGAAATTTCTTAAAATGAAAAAGCAAGTGAAAAATCCTAATAAAAGATGAGAATGAAAAAATAAAAATTCTAAATTTCTCTTTTGTCCAATGTCCAAAAAAGATTCTTGTGGCTAGAACATCCTGAGGTTGACTAGAACCTGATGGAAGATAAAGCTTGCGATTTAGGATGACACAGATAGCATAGCACCTTGCCACTCAAGCTAAGATATTTGAATGCTGTTAGTAGTGTATAGGGAGGTTTATAAGAGGGCAAGGTCATTATGGCATTTGTATTTTAAAATGTCCCTTTTACTCTTCTTTACAGATTGGGAGATAATTGATTAGAGGTGTTAGCAGCAAATGAAAATAGAGATAAACAGATTTGAGGTGTGTTTTGAGGTGAAACTGAAAGTATTGGCTGATGGATTCAGTGTGGGGGAGAGGGAATGGAAGGACTCAAGAATGATGTTTACTTTTGTTTTCATGAGCAATGGGGTTGCTAAGACTGAAAGAAACAGATTGTGGGGTGACGAAAGAGAATCAAGATTCTAATATATGCAGCTTAAATTTTCGGTGCCTGAAAAATATCCCAAGTAACGACGTGAACTCTGAAAATTTCCAATGTAGAGAAAAAAGTTTGAAATTTATCAGAATAGGTATAACATTTAAAGCCATGTGACGAGGTGAGATGACCTAGAGAGAGGCACAGATTGAGTGAAGTGCCTTGGGAAACTCCAAAATGTAGTAAAAAAGGAGAAGCCAGGAAACCAGTCAGAGAGGAAACACCAAAAAAGTGAGAGATCAACTAACAATCTCGAATTCTTTAGTTTGCTAGATATTAAAAATAAAACCAGTAAAATTTTACATTCATTTGAAACATCAAAATGTGATATTTAAGGTTAACATTAAGGCCCCTACAGAAAGCATTTCACCTTCATATTTTAGATATCATCTACAACTTGGTTTATCAAGTGATATTTGTTAAATACTAAAGTGTACACAATTCTTATTTATCAACATTTTTGTTTTTGGCACTTTAAAATTATGTAATTTTGATGTGCAAAACTGTATTATATCCATCATTACAACTGTTAATATATTCTCACTCTCTTTCACTGTTATCAGCTAATTGATTTTTATGGAGGAAGAAGTCTGCAAAGAGCAATTTTGGAGGAGATTTGGAATCATCTGAGAATAGTAAGCTTTTGTTTTAAGTTTAACCACACCATCACAAATATCCTGAGAGATAATTTTAAAGCTTAAAATGAAAATTGCTCCTGGGCTGAAAGCTCATATGCCAAGTGAAATTTCACTAAAGTAGGAGTTTGTAAGTGCTGACAAGTTCTTAACTACAGCGATGCTAAAAACATTACTATTACAAGAACACAACAGAAGCTATTAGAGCTCTCAAATATCCTCTTCAGTGTTCACTTACTAAAGTCAGGTACAAATATGCAACAAGAGAATGAAAGAGGTGTTATTTTTCAGAGGGAAAGGCTATTGAAATTTTTAAAGTCACTTTGGGATATTACAGGAATTCATCATATGATAGAAGAGTTTCTTTTCTATTCATGTGGGGCAGGGCAAAACAGAAAATCTGCGATGACACAGAGCTTTCTAAGACTCTGTTGGACTTCATAAACATTATATCGTTTTATTAAAAGTGAACAGCTGGCAGTTTAATGTCCCTCCATACTGGGATATAATACAAACTTAAGGGCTCTTCTGATTTCCTGTTATGAGGTTAATTTAGTAATTGCAAGCACAAGCATATATAGGAAATACAGTACTTAGAAAAGTGAATCAATGATTGGCACATTACTTTCTGTGAAACAGTAATCATTTTTCATCTCATCTGTATTAATTTCAAAAGAGCAGTCTTAGCTCTTTCGTCAGAAAGGCAAGTCTAATAACAAGTATGCTATCCTCATGTTACGAAATATTTCCCCATTGCCATTATTTAGAAATTCTGAGTTAGAGCTCAGCATTTTATTCCTTGTAAGTCAGAATGAACTGAGTGTCTATCTCTGAAACTAGTAAGCATCTATCTTACCTCAGTCTTGTAGTCCAGAAAGAGATTTATTTTAGGCTTATTATATGCCTTTGGCTCATTATGCTCTTAGTGTTACCACTAACCTCATTCATTTTTTGATAATATTTCCATGTAGAAATTATATTTCCCTTTAATAAATTCACCAACACAAAAACACACAAACAAAATTGTTTTTTACCTCTTTATATTTAGGACTTTTGATTTATAGTTAGGTAATATCCTAAATCCTCGAATCCTTTGCACAAAACTGCAGACTTCCCCCAGCTAACACAAGTAACACAGGTTTATTTTAGCAGAACTGGGAATGGAAACAATTTCTTGGCATAAAGTACTCAAACATAGAATTTTGGACAAAATAATAGGGCAGTGGGGAATAAATTTTGGAGATAGGAGAAGATTTTTGCTGCTTCTTAAGTTACTATAGAAAAAAAAACCCTACATACGTTAGCATCTCCCTTTCCACCAACTCTTTCTTTTCAGATTGTAAACATATTCAGACCTATCATTTTCTCCCATGTTAACAAATAAACAAACAAAATATTTTCCCATACTGCTTTTAATTTCCGAACTCTGAATTTCACTTCCAGACTAGTTTCCAAATTTCTTATCAATTTTTAATATTTTTGTTCTTTAATAAACTACAAGTTCAATAAGTCAACAATGCCTATAGATCCTATTTATTTACCACTTTGTCTGTACTTCTGTCTCCCTGGATTTGCAGTTTTGTCTTCCTCTGTAGTTTCAGATTCATCTGTGGACTAAGTTGTGATAGCCTTTCAATGAAAATCTCAAATGCCTAAAACAGTACCTGGGTCACAGATGATACTCAATAAATATAGGTCATCAGTGCAGTTGTTTATCCAAGAACACTTTTTAATGATAATTTTGGCTTGGTAAGTGATGTATACTTCCAATCTTTATAACCATTCTTAAAAGTAGATATTCTATCACTTAATTTTAGATGAGAAAACTCATCTAAAGAGTTAGAGATCTAAGTGACTTAATTAAGGGCACATAAGAATAAATAGACCGCATCTTTGAATTCAGTTTAGTCTGACTCTAGTCCCTATTTTCTTTATAAAATACCATGCCAGTAGAAAATAATGGTATAGGAAAGAAGGAAAAAATGAATTGGTGCTGTTGTTTTCAAGTACCTTAATCACTGTTTGCAATTGTTTCCTGCACACCTCCAACACCTATTTGATGTTGCTGAGTCTTTGAATTTAAACGGTTTCTCTGCAAGGTAAATTAACTATCACCAGAGTTGGCCTATATTTTTTGAAAGTTACTGGTTATTGGATTTGAATTTCATGTTAACTAATCTGACCTAGCCATATTCAATTTCATTACCCTACATGTTCTAATGAATGAGTTTTCCTCATGCAACGATATAATTTGCAAAGTTTTTTGTTTGGTTTTGTTTTGAGTTAACATGACACACTGCTCCCCTCTATATTGTTGAATGGAGATTTTGATATTGATGAATATCATAATATTATATTTCAAATTTGTTGATATAAAAATGTCTATATCTTTTTTAACATTATGTTTGCAAGAAATGGATTAAATTCTGAGAGGAAAGGGGAGAATATTATAAAATATAATTATAATGTAAAATAAACCTTTTAAATTGATATGGAGATGGAGTTTTGTTTTGTCTAGACAACAGATATATTATAGATAATGACTAAAGAGAGGTCAATGTGGTCTCAGTAAAGAAAGCAATTACTTTGTATATTTGTTAAGTAACATCTGGTTTATTCCAAATCAGCTGTAATGGCAAATCATTTAAATAGAGTGTCTTATTTTTATAACAATCGTTAAAGCCTATGACTAAAGATTATATGATTACATTTTTGCACCTTGAATATTTTAGAAGGCACAAAAGCCAAATAAATGTTTTTGAGAACTGACACTTCTACCAAAGGAAATGCACATTGAGAGGAATTTCACTAAGCAGATGAAGTGTAAGAGAGGGAGACAACTCCAGTTGGAGAAGACAGCAGGTGCTAACACACATAACATTACAAAACAGCATCTACAGAGCCTTAGAGGTCCTCAGTGTCCCTATAAAATAGAGCCAAAGGACAGTGATCAGGAGAAAAAGGGCTAGTGTAGTTAAGTTAGAAAAATAAACAGAGGTCAAAACATGAAGGGCTTTATAAATCAGGCAGAAGTTGTGCAAAGTCAATGTGTGCAGGAATCAAGCAATTTGGGCAAATATGAGATCCTGGAATGTAAGGGAAAGAGGAGTGTTGGCCCCTGTCAAGGTAGACAGACCAAAAGATATTCAAATTCTGTTCAAAACAGAAAAAACAAAAATCTGTTCCTGTCAAGCAAACACACTTCTTGGCAGTCTTTGGCTTGTCAGAGCTAATATCTGTAGAGCATACTACTATGGAGAGATATTGAAATATTTCAAATAGTGTAGTGATGCAGGACAGGCAAGCCCCCAAATTGAGGCTTAACCCAGGAGGGTTCTTGGCTTCACCCAGGAAAGAATTCAAGGGTGAGCCAGTGGTGTTAAACAGCAACTTTTATTGAAGCAGTAGTGCACAGTAGCAGCAGGTACTGCTCCTTGTGGAGCAAATACCCCATAGGCAGAGTAGCATCTCAGAGGCACTTCTGCAGTCGTATTTATGCCCACTTCTAATTTTTTGCAAATTAAGGGACCGTTTAAAAGGAATTTCTAGGACGAGTGTGGTAATTTCTGGGTAATCAGGTTGTTGCCCTGGAAAGGAGGTGTAACTTCCAGGTGTTGCCACGGCAATGGTAAACCGATGTGGCACACTGGTGGGTGTGTTTTATGGAAAGCTGCTTCTGCCCTTGACCTATGTTAGGTAGTCCCCAGTTTGGTCTGGTATTTGAGCTCTACCTCAGGAGCAGAGTACTGCCTCCTAGCTCAACAGGATCAGTGTTATAGGTTGGAAAGGTAACTGAAGCAGCAATACAGAGGTTGAGAGAAAAGGATTACATTAGAGATTATGAGATAGCTATACTACAATTTTTATAGTCAAAGATGATTAAGGCTTGGTCTGGAGTATTGGCAGGCAGTATGTAGTGGAAAGGATATATTGGGGAGGAAGTAAAGGGATTGCACTGAAAAAATGTTAATTATCCATTGAATTTGGGGTGAGGGGGAGTCTGAAAAATTAGGATTTAGCATGGGTATCTGTATGGATAATGACAGTGGAAAATTGGAAGGAGGAAGGCAAGCATGTTATAAGGTAAGAAAATAACAAATTCACTTTAAAAATGCTGTTTGAAGTCCTATAGGGCACTTCTGTGGAGGCAATTTTTAACAAGGATATAGAGCTTATATGAGTTTTTTGGCTTAGTATATATATTTGAGAATCATCAGCTTATAAGACATAATTAAAACAAAGTCCTAAATAAAATGAATAGTGATTGAGAAAAGAGCAAAATATCGAGAACTTATTTATAAACCTACTAACAGACGTACTTTTAATTATTGCCTTCTGTTTGAAACTTTATTTGTAATACTAGATTTTCTAAAATTTAATTTTTTAATTTCTTTTCCATTAACTGGAATTTTAAATGATTCATTTTATTATAAATAAGCGAATTGCTGGTGCTTTAATAATTTTATCACTCGGTTTTTTGGTGTTATAATAGTTGGGATTCTCCAGAGAAATAGACTATAGAACCAAAACAGGCAGAGATAGAGAGGCACACAGAGAGAGAGATTAGGTATTTTAAGGAACTCCCTCACATGTTTTTGGGGGCTGGCAAGTCCAAAATCAGTTGGGTAGGTCAGCAAGCTGGAAACGCCTTGAGCATCCCACAGAATGTTGCCATGACCTTTGCTGTTGACGGGTCTGCTTTTGCTTTGACTGGACTACTTCTGTCTCTTGGTAGCCATTGCTTTGATTGTACTTTGCCTTCAAGATCATACTAGTAAAGCCTTCTGTTGTTTCAGTTCTTTGAAGATATACTTCACGATCTTGACCCCAGTTCTTTAAAATGTCCATGGAAAGGTCTGCTGTATTGGGCAACTTATCTGGGTGCAACAATATTGACACCCATTGACTGAAAAGTTCACTCAACTTCAATTTTCAGTCAGAATTGTGTAAGCTGAGACAATTGAGATATCTGTGGTGTTGGCTATTGTTTGTGTTTTTAATTGTCAGTCCTTTTAAATTAGGGCACAGACAACATGAGTTTTTTTATTGAAAATGAGGTGGATGGTATGATGCTGTAGGCTTCATCTTTAACATTGTCTCTTCTCTTCTTAAAATGAGTTATACATTTATACACTGCTGCTTTCTTTGAGGCATTGTTCCTACAAACTTTTTGTCAAGCATAAACTATTTCACCCTTCTTCCACCCAAACTTCACTGTAAATTTGATGCTTTTTCTTGCTTCAATTTTAGCAGAATTCATGTTGTTCTGATACCGGGTCTTTTCAAATTGTCTTATCCTTCTGGGTGCTACTCAGAAGATACTAGATCTTCTTCAGACACGTCATAACAAAGTTAGTATAAATTAATTTTGGTGCATGGCTTTTTTAATAATATGCATTTTCAGTGTAATTTTTGACTACTGATTTTATATGTATATATATATACATATACACACACATATGCACACACAAAACAATTATATGAATATTGGCAGTACATCTGTTTATATAGTTCTAAACTAGTAGCCACCTAAATGTCCATCAATGGGTAAATTGACTAAAAACTCGTGGTGTAAGCACACAAAGAAATGCTATCAATGCATGTAACAACAAAACAAGTGTTATGCTAAATGAAAAAGGGCAGACACAAAGATCTGTGTATGAGTCTTTGAATAGGAAATTCTTATAAGTGGCAAAATTGTAGTGACAGAAGGTAAATTAGTGCTTGCTAGTGGCTGAGCATGAAAATTAATAACAAATAAAAATTAGTAAGCCCTGCCTGTATTTGCATTTTTGCTTTTCTTGCTTTACTTCCCTTTTCTGGGAGTAATTTTTGTCCTGTACAATAAATCTTTGTCTTATTCAAGGCCATGATGATTTTTAAAATTTGTTTTCTTCTAGAGTTATTTTTATCTTAATTCTTTCACAGTTACTTTTATACTTTTAAAATTTAACTTGTGCTTATGGCTCTTACTCATTTTGAATTGATATTGTATATAGTGTGAGAAAGAGATCAAAGAGTTTTTTTTACTGTTACTTTGTCATGTTTTTTTTTCTTTTTTTTTTCTTTCAGGTTATTGAGTCATTTCAACACCATTTGTTGAAAAATAAAAAAGATTAACCTCCATATTGAGTTACCTTGGCATCTTTTTTCAAAGTCTATTGATCATGTACATTTAAATCAATTTCTTGACTCTACTTTGTCTGATGGGTCAGTTGTCTATTCTTTTGAAATTCCCCAAATTATAGTGTATATGATAATCTTATATTAATTTTTAAATTCCATTAGCTTAATTAATTGCTGTTTCAAAAATAGTTTTGGACATGTTCTATCCTTACGTTTCCACATAAATATTATAATTAAATTGATGATATTTCCAAGCAGCTTGATTTATTTAACTGTCCTATTGAAGTATAATTTACATAACATAAAAGTCACCAAGTTTAAGTGAATAGTATGATAAATTTTTAGTTAATTGCAGGATTGTGCAATCATCATTCCATCACTGTGTAATCTAGTTTTAGGACATTTGGAGTCTGAGGGGATTTTGATTGGCATAGCATTGAATCAATATAGGTATTTAGAGAGGATGGACATCTTAACAAAAGTGAGTCTTTCAATCAATAGAATAAGAGAAAAAGAGATGGTAGTATATTCTTTACTCTTTAAGCAGAATTTACCAAACTCTATTCTGTGACATATAAGATTCCTAAAACATATCAATAGGCATTTAGTAATAAGACAATGTATCAAACAAAGTTACCAGGTTTCTTTACTAAACAATTCCTATTAAAAAATTGTTTCTGTAAAAGACAAAAACTCACTTGTCAGAAGCTGAGTTATGCAAATTTAATTTTGATTAGTTCAAATGTACCACACACTCCAAGTATGTGGAACTGTGGAAATGGGATGCTCAATTATTGACACAGTGTTAACAGAGAAGGGAAAACAATACATTTCATCCTTTCATCCTTTGTGTTCTTTGGCTGTCCATGAAATTATGTTTCATCTTAATACATTTTAGGTGCTCAGGATTCTGGTAACCATTCAACCTTCTTTCTCATAATTAGTTTCCCACTCCTTCCAGGCTAATCAAAGACTGAAATGACTAGTACCTTTGTGAGCAGCTTTGGAAGTTGGGATGAATCCTGGAAAATAAATTGAATGAAAATGTAAACTAAAAATAAAATTCAAAGCCCCCCCCCTTCCCCCACCAACCTTCTGAATGAACTTCCTCCTCGGCCAGAGTCTTCTAAAATTTAGTCTGAGAGACTGTTTCAGGCCTTGCTGGGAAGTAGGGGTCAAACATGCCTCACTATACCTCTCTGGCACTAATATCAACACAGACTTTAAGTCTGATAAGAAACATTTTACAACCTATTATCTCTGAAGCCTAGTACCTAAAGGCTTCCTCTGCAAATAAAAACTTGGGTCTCCATAATCCTTTATCTCAACCTAGGCATTCATTTCTATTGATCCCAGGTCTTTAGATAAATTCAACCAACTGTCAACCAGAAAAATTTTAAATCTACCTATATTAGATTTGTGCCTCCCCACCTCCACCCCCACTTCGAGTTGTCTCACCTTTCTGGACCAAATCAATGTATTTCTTAAATGAGTTTGATTGAAGTCCATGTCTCCCTAAAATGCATAAAACCAAGCTACACCCTGACTACCTTGAGCACATGTTCTCAGGACCTCCTGAGGGCTGTGTCATGGGCCATGATCAATCATTAGTTGGCTCAGATTAAATCTTTTCAGTATTTTACAGTGTTTGACTTGTTTCATCAACAGAAGCAAAATGTGTCAATTTTTGAATTGATTTTTATAATCTTACAGAATTCTCTTCTACTTGCCAAGATGATTGTGGAAAGCATGTTTCAAAATGGAGCCTGTCTTAGCCTGTCTCTTCAAAATAAGACTGCTAAGAACAATAATGAGCAAAGCCTAAGACAACCTTCACTAGGAAAGTAGTGTGGAAAAAAATAAATTTGCTTTTATGTTTAGTTACTGAATTTTCATGTGTGAGTGAAAGGATATGTTTACTGTGTTACAGCCTAGCCCCCATAACTCATATAGTCCTCTAAATTTCCTATTATCTATAAAGATCTGCCTTATGGCTTCAAGTTTATTTGTTTCATGTCCAACAACTGTCTTGGGGAAAAGAAAAGTTTTAGATGCTTCCTGATGTCTGCAAATCAGAAGGGCTGCTCTAAGACACATGTACAGGAACCACTGAGTCAAACATTGCTCTTCTACAACTTAGACATGGGGATACATTTTTGGATAGCAAGGCCTCGTTATCCTCTGCCTTCAGATCATTCCAAATTTTCAAGATATAGTAGAACACCTCTTTCCAAAGACACATATGACATTAGGTTTTATTTATCTCTTGTCACAACACTTTTCAAAAGTTAATTAATTAGTTTGATTTAATTTTTTATCAATTCTATAATCTACAAATGAGAAATATATGACTCAGCATACTTTGGTTCACAAGCCAACTTGGTCTGCCTCCTTTTTTTAAAAGTTTTATTTTGAAATATTCATGAACTCACTGGAAGCCACAAAGATAGTACAAAAACAAACTGTATATCCTTCATCCAGATTACCCCAGTGTGATAGTTTAGATAATTACAGTAAAATAGCATAACCAGGACATTGATTGGGAGAATATTACCAACTAAACTACAGACTTTAATGAGATTTACCCAGTTTTTGCACGCATTTATTTGTTTCTATATGTATGTGTGTGTGGATTGTTCTATGAAATTTTACCACATGGTAGATTTATATACCTACCACTACAAATAATGAAGACATAAAACAGTCCCAGCACCATAAATATAAACCTCATACTGTTTATATTCATAACCACTTTTTCTCCATCCCTACCTATTGGAAAGCACTAATCTGCCTCCATCTTTCAATATTGTCAATTTTAAAAATATCATATAATTGAGATTATTTTTATACAACCCTTTTAAAAAATCAGTCTAATGTATTTGAAATCCATCCAAGTGAAGTGTTCCAATATTTTGCTTCTTTTTCTTGATAACTTGCTCTCCATGGCATGGAAATACCACAGGTTATTAAACCATTCACCTGTTGAAGGACAACTATTTTTTTCATTTTATTTTTTGTTATTTCAAATAACTACTATGAACATTTTTCTGAACATAAGCTTTCACTTTTCTGGGATAAATGCCTAGGAGTGTGATTATTTGGTCATAAGATAATGTGTATTTAATTTTATTTGAAAATGCCAAATGATTCTTCAGAGGGACTGTAGCATTTTACATTTTCACCGGCAGTATATGAGAGATCCAGTTTATTCACATCCTCTCTATCATGTGTTTTTGTTGTATTATTTTTTAATATTAGTCATTCCAATGGATAAGTAGTTTCTCTCATTTCTTATCCACCAGCTGGTCAACTTCAGATGGGAAACTGGCACTTGCATAATGAGACATTTTTTCTCAACTCCATCTTTTGTGCTATAAACTGCATTTACTGAGACATTCTGTTCTGTTTATTACAGTGTTCTAAGCATTATATATATATATACATATATATATATATATGACAGTGTTCTAAGCATTATATATATGCTCAGGGAAAAAGAATACACTCTTCAAAGCAAGGAAACTTTGTTTCCTAGTTTATTTAGTTTGGAAACTAAACTGATTTCTTTCGTGACTCTCCCCTCAAGGGAAGACAAGGGAAGACAAATACTTTGGGTAGCAGCAATGACTTTTAACTCAATGGATAAAGGTCTGAGATAGAGGAAAAATCCATGAGGAGAAAACCTTAATTATAATACTTAATTTTATCTTCATACATTATTGCTAGTATATACCATGAATGTTCAAGGAGGAGATATATTAACCAAATTAACTATCCTTTTTTGATCACGGAATGCTTTAATACAGAACAGCTAATTAAGCAACTCACAGCGGTATCTTGGGAAATATTTCTGGAGGAGCAATAAAATTAGATGTATTAGTAATGTTTATAGTAGGTCTTCATGACATGGAACAATCATTCTCAAACATTTGTTCATTAGAATCATCTCAAGCACTTGCTAAAAAAATACAGACTTCTGAGCTTCAACGCCACAGATTTTGTTTTTGTCTTTGTTTGAGACAGAGTGCCACGCTGTCACCCAGGCTAGAGTGCAGTGGTGCCATCTCGGCTCACTGCAACCTCCGCCTCCTGGACTCAAGCGATTCTTCTGCCTCAGCCTCTCAAGTAGCTGGGACACGGGCTACCACAGCCAGCTGATTTTTGTATTTTTTGTAGAGACAGGGTTTCACCACGTTGCCCAGGCTGGTCTCAGACTCCTGGGCTCAAGGGTTCCTCCCACCTCAGCTCCCAAAGTGTTGGGATTACAAGCGTGAGCCACCATGCCAGGCCTATTATTTTATTTTAATCACAAGTTTTAAACAGTTTGATTTTGATGAGTCTTGGTATAGTTTTCCTGTTAATTCTTATACTTCGTTTTCACTGAATTTATCAAATTTGTTGGTTTATAGTTTTCAGCAAATTTGGATTATTTTGGTCATTATGTCTTTTAATATGTATTTTTCCTTCTACTCTCTCTTTCAAATATTATAATTACATCCCTATCAGGTAATGCTTTTTTGTTATTTGCCTCTTTTTCATTTAGGAGAGTGTCTACTTCTATGTGTACAAGTCCACTAATACTTTCTTCTGAAGTATCTACAGAGTTGTCAGTCCCATATAGGGCATTTTCTATTTCAAACATTTTATTGATATATCTGAATTGGAGCTTTTAAAATATTTCCCATGTCTTTATTTGACATGCTCAATTTTTCATCTAGTTTCTGAATACATAGAACACAATTACAACTTGGTGTTAATAACATGTTTATTTTGTAAGAGTTTTAAATTTACATAAAAGTTGCAAAAATCATACAGACATTTCTTATATACCCACAGGTACATCCAGTGTCTCCTATTATTAACAATTTACATTATATGGCACACTTATTAAAAATAATGAACAAATATCGATACATCACTGTTGAAGTTCATAGTTTATTTATGTTTCCCTAGATTTTAACAAATGCCTCTTTTCTCTTCCAGGATTACAACCAGGACACCACATTACACCTGGTAGTTACGTTCTCTTAGGATCTTCTTGTCTGAAACTATTTCCCAGATCTTTCTTGTATTTCATCATTTTGCCGGTTTTGAGGTTTTGTCTAGGCTTTGTCTAATGTTTTTTTTCTAATTACTCCGGATATATGTGTTTTTGGAAATAGACAACAAAGATAAAAGCTATTATCATCACATCATATCAAGGATACATATTATAAAAATGACTTGTGGATGCTGACCTTAATTCCGTGGCTGATAAAGCATATTTTAGGTTTCTCCACTCTATAGTTACTTTTTCTAATTCACCTTTCCCACAGTGTACTTTTTGGAGAAATAGAGTGCAGCCAACACTTACAGAGTGGAGAGATATTTGAGATTATTTTACATAAAAGATGTGTTTTTTGACTTTATTTTCCAAAGACACAAGTCCCTTTTCCCAGCATTTATTTATTCATTTTCATATTTTTATGGACTTACAAATATTTATTAAACACATGGGCAAGTAATTTATAATTTACTAATTTTGACCCTAAAATTATTCCAGCTTTGGCCATTTTGAGCTCCTTCAGCTGGCTGTTTTCCCTTTGTTACAATCCCATTATTGTGGGTGTTTTTATCTACTCATTTCCTTAATTTCTGGCACTGAAAAAGCTCCAGGTTCATTATTAATTATTATTATTATTACATTTCTTCCTCGGATATAGAATCAGCCAATTCTCCAAGAAAATGGTTATCTTATTTTAGATTTTATTAGAAAATATGGCAGTAGAAGCCATGGGTGCTAGGTGTGCCCTTGCTATTGAAGCGTCATATTTTCTAGGCCATCTGGGGTGATAGAGCAAAGATTCACATCTGTGCATATTAACTCATGTGTATACACATATTTATAGGTGCTTCCGTGTGTATTTATAGTAAGCTATAAAAGGAATACATATAATAGATTCACTTCTAATCAATTGCCACATAGATCATTCTAACCTTTTAATTCCTAACTCCTTTTTCAACTATAAGAATTATTTTAGATAATGTTTAATGCTAGTATATGTGTATAATAGTCTTATAATTTTATTTTATTTTATTTATTTTTTTATTATACTTTAAGTTTTATGGTACATGTGCACAACGTGCAGGTATGTTACATACGTATACATGTGCCATGTTGGTGTGCTGCACCCATTAACTCGTCATTTACATTAGGTGTATCTCCTAATGCTATCCCTCCCCCCTCCCCTCACCCCACAACAGACCCCGGTGTGTGATGTTCCCCTTCCTGTGTCCCTGTGTTCTCATTGTTCAATTCCCACCTATGAGTGAGAACATGCGGTGTTTGTTTTTTTGTCCTTGCGATAGTTTGCTGAGAATGATGGTTTCCAGCTTCATCCATGTCCCTATAATAGTGTCATAATTTTAAACTTATGACTCCTGGGGAAGAAATGTTATCAAATGCAGTATACTCATTGTTTATTGATCGTGTCTTTTGTCATTACTGTTAAAACTCCACACATTTTCAATTACCTAGGTCAATACCTTCCCCTCACCTCCCTCGGTGAGGTGGCTTATTACATTTGTTCTACAGTTAAGTTGTTTTGTCACATTTTGCATTTGATTCAGGGATACCCCTGGGTTCCTAAATAATTATCTTTAATTTTCATACATAATTTTAACTCATTGTTCTGTAAAATTTTATGAATTTTGGTCAATACATAATGTCATGTTGCTACCATGACAATGTTTAACAGAATAACTTCACCACTGCAGAATGTCCTGCGCTTCACCACGTCAACACTCTTCTTACCCCTAACTGCTTGACACACACTAATCTTCTTACCATTGCTGTAGTTTTGCTTTTTCCAGAATATAAAATAATTATAATCACATGGTCTTTAGCCTCTTTAGACTGGCTTCTTTCACTTAGTTATATGTTAGGATGGTTGCTAATGAGAAGTCTGATGTAATTCTAATCCTTATTCCTTTATAGGTAGCATGTGTTTTTTTGGTTTTGTTTCGCTTATTTTGTTTCATTTTTTTCTCTATTTCAAATGTTGTCTTTTTCTTTTTGGCTTTTAGCACTTTGAATGTTATATCCCTAGATGTAGTTTTTTGTTTTGGTATTTATCCTGCTTGATCTTCTCTGAGATTCCTGGATATGTGCTTCGGTGTGTGTCATTGATTCCGGGAAGTTTTGGGCCATTTTTAATGTCAATATTTCTTTTGCTTCTGTCTCTTTCTCTTTATTTTTTATTAAAATTTTATTTCTGTTATGGCTTTTGAAATGACCCCATAGTTCTTGAATATTCTGTTCTACATTTTTCATTTTTTTCTCTGTACATTTTAGTTTGTGGAATTTCTATTGCCTTTTTTTCAAGCTCACTGAGTCTTTAACCAGCCATGTCAAGTCTACCACTAAGCCCATGAAAGGTATTCTTCGTTTGTCTTAGTATTTTTGAATTATAACATTTTCTCTTGATTCTTTCTTAGAGTTTTTGCGTCTGCTTAAATTGTCCATCTGCTCTCTCATATTGTCTATTTTTTTCCATTACAGCCCTTAATATATCAATCATAGTTATTTTAAATATCAAATTTTAATTTCTCTATTTTATACTTCTGTCATTTGCAAATTGGCCTCTAATCCTAGTTTTGTTTTTGTATTTTTGCTTCTGTGTGTGTGTGTGTGCATGTGTGTGTGTGAGAGAGATATGTGGCATGCTTTTCTTTACCTTTACCACGCCTTGTAATTATTTGTTGAAAGCCAAAATGATGTATTGGGTCATAGAAACTGAAGCAAACAGTCTTTCCGTGATAAGCTTCACATTAATCTGGCAAGAAGTTTTATGTTTAATTTTTTGGCATATCTGTAGGTTCCAGTGGCTTCACATTTTCTCTAGTGCCCTGGTTTTCATCTCTCCGGTTGATTCTGGGTTTCCTTAAGTATTCCTCTGAAAGTTGAAGCTGTAATCTGATATTATTGTACTGGAGCCCTGTTTCTCCATTGCTAAGGTACATGTGGGAGAAAGTATCTTATAATCTTATGATTAAATCTCAGTCTTTTAGTGCACCTGTGTCCCTGAGATGTAACTACCACAGGTGTTTCTCAGCATTTTTCTCCTACTCAGATGAGGCAGGAAGGCTCCAGGGAGTGAAAATTGAAAATGTGCCCTTCTTTCATGTGGGTTAAAATTCCAGGAAAGTCTATTTTTCTGGGGAGTAGGCTTTTGCTATAGAGCACACTCTCAGTGTATTTCATCATGATTACTCGTTCCATACCCCTGCCAGAACAAATAACTTTTTTTGTTTCAAATCTTTGCCATATTAATTTGGGAAATTTCTTTCTGGTGGCAAAATCCAAAAAAGTGTGAGAGCCCCAATAAGGATTTCTCACTCCCATGCTAATCCATATTCGGATTTCAGTAGTTCTTCAATATTAGCATTTAATTGTTCCTCAGTTTCTGGCTTCGGCAGCTTCTGTTCTAGCTAAACACATCTTAGTTGTGATTCTCTGGATTCTTTTGTTTCTACAGATTTTGACATCATGGTTTTCACTGTCACTCCAGGTATCTGATGGGCCAAAGAAAAGTCTTGATTTTCAGTTTGTTCATCTTTTACATTCTAAGGATTGGAGCGATGACTTCTATGATTTTATATACATCAGAACTGAAGCCTAGTAACTCTTTAAAATATTTTTCTAGTAATTCTGTCATCTCTATCACTTCTGGATAAATTTCAGTTTATTTATTTTTGTATCTTCATTATGGGCTCTGTTTCCCTTCTTCTATGCATGTCTGATGGGATTTTTGAGAATTCAAGGCTTGCTTTGATACATAGGTAAAAAGTTTTTAGAGTTGATAGCTTTATTCCTGAGCAGTTTCTGCTTATCCAATACCTTGTAAATTATGAGATATTCTGTTGTGGCAGGTAAAAACATGAACTAGTTCTGGTGATGTGGGAGGTCTAGGAATTTGTGCTTATGTTCTTTTGGATGGTTCTTCATCTCAGGTTGGGTACTTCCCTTATACAAATGTGCTGGTCAGTACCCAGATAAACAATGAAAGGGAACTTTCTGCAGGTTATTGGAGTTCTCTTTCTGTGAAACTCTCTATTTTCCAGTATTCCAGAAGCCTTGAGTCTCATGGAATGTGCCATGGGTTAATAGCTCAGGGAGATCATCAGCTTCCACCAGAGTTCTCCCTCCCTGAGCTTAAGTCTTAAATTTCTCCCTAGGCAGTCAAACTGTGACAATTGCAAGGCTTGAATACTTCCTAGGGCTTCCATAACAAATTAACACAGACTTGAATGGTTGAAAACCATAAAAATGTATTGTCTCACAATTCTGGAGGCCAGAAGTCTGAAATCAAGGTGTTGGCAGTGTAATGCTCTCTCTAAATCTCTCAAGAAATGTTCCCTTGCTTCTTCTAGCTTCTGGTGGTGATTGGCAATTCTTGGTGTTCCTTGACTTATAGTGGCATAGTTCCAATCTCTGTGTCCTTCATGACATGATACTTTCCCTGTTTATCTCTATGTGTCCAATTTTCCTCTTATAAGGATAACACTCATTGAATTAGGGCTCACTCTTACTCAGTGTGCCCTCAACTTAACTTTATTATATCAGCAAAGACCCCATTTCCAAATAGGGTCACATTCACAGATTCCAAGTGGTCATGACTTTTTAGGGACACTATTCAATCTAGTATAGAGTTTAATTTACTTGTATCCCATCTCCTAAGAATCACTGTCTAAACATTGTTGTCTCATTTATTTTTGTCAATGTTGTAGGAGTTTTGGGTAGAAGTATAAGGTTCCCTTCATTTTATCTTGACCAGAAGCAGTTCTCCTCTCATTTGTTTACCTAGAACATCTTCTATACTTTAGTTGAGGTTCAGGGCACAATTTTCTTTAAAGAAAGTGTTTCACTGCCTGAAACCTGGCTTGCATATATAAAATGAAGTTAAAACATATTAAAAAATAGAAAAATTATAGTGAGCAAATATTATTGTATTAATTAGTTATAATTTGAATTGATAAACATTGAAATGTTAGGAAAATTATTGAGGTATAGAATGCATGCATTGAGTGGTGCTTTGAGAAGGCAAATATGATAGTACACATTGAAGGGATATAGCGCAAGAAAAACAAGCATAAGGATTTTAGAGAGAATTTGCTATAGCACTCTAAGACTATGAACCAACTTGAGCAATGTGATTTTAAAGAAAAAAAATGTTTGAGTCACTGTTAAGGTTGGATTGAAAAAGAAACAAGTCACTAACAACACTGTGGCCATAGCTAAGTGCTGAATAAATATTGTTATAATGAATTGATGATTACAATAATCGGAAATAGTTCCTGGAGATCTGCTTATAAGTCCTTATGGAATGGTAAAGTGAGGTAAATCATAGCCATAATGAATTAGTGATATAACTATAACTAATACATATCCTTACACCCAGAATTCTAGGTTGTCTTACATTAGAGAACTCTGCTTTCCTTTTTTCTATTATGTCAGAATTTTAGAACATAAAGAATCTTTGACTGAGTCATTGCATGAATTCCCAAGTGAAGACAAAATATTATCAGGGAGTTGCCCACTCCTTTAGATGTCTAATAAATTTCAGAATTTAGAGTTAGGACATGGTTTATGTATTTATTAAGACCTTTCCTTAAGCAATATAGAAAATCTGACAGTGTGTGAAATACAGAAGTTGGCATTTCATCACTGGAGGAACATTACTCTTGTTTAAAAATGATTTCAGAAATTTTATTCATGTAATATTTCACACAGTGGTTTTTTATGTCACAGAAAAATTTACCCAGAAAAACAAGTCTAATAATAAAGAGTAAATTAATATTACTTAGATTTTATAATGTTTGAAAAGGTGAACATATCAGTATCTGTTTGTTAGAGGAACTATAAAATCTCTTCATCCAGCTAGGTTCCCTAAACTGTTTTTCAACTCTAACAAATTTTGTTTTTTATGTCAGTAATCAGCCACAATGTCTAACTTAGCTAATCGTTGGTATCTTATTAAAACATTAAAATTATAATGTGTTAAGTTATACTCTGTACACAAATTATGTTAGAGACCATAGAATACACAAAACTTAAAGTAATGAGTACTTGGCGTTCTGTTCAAAGACCTTTAATTACTAAATGCAGTGTATTAACTATAGATAAGCAAGAAATTGTCATTTTCAGTTCAGAACACTCCATTCAATAAGTAAACATAGATTTATAATTATTAAATGTATAAAGTAGTATGATTCAGACTGTATTAAGTGTTTGCAGAGTATGGATTTCAAAGAGGATGAAGTCTTAATTCTGTTTAGGCCAGAAAGTATATTCTTTACAACTTTTAAATTGTGCCTTCAGCAATAAGCATGTATTCTCCTGGAAGAGATGTGGGAAAGGTATATACAAGGATGAAAGAACAGAATGTATAAAAGCATGCAGGCATCAAATAGTTTATGTTTAGGGAGAGACAGAAACACAGACTATAAAGAGTACAGGAGAAGAATAATAAACAGTAAGAAGAAAAGTATGTTGAGATTGATTGGGAAGGACCTTCCCAGTCAACTTCATATGACATGTTGAGGAGTCTAATGGCTAATTCTATGCACAATGGTGTTCCATGTGCATGTTATACCTGAACGTACTGATAAGATTTATTTACACAATTTAAGAATTATTTTTGGTTATTATTGAATGTAAGGAGCCAGAAGAAGGAAATAATCAAACATGTATCCAAGCTTTCCAGCTAAGATCAATTGAGACAGAATTTAATAACTAATATTTAAAAATGAGTGTTTACAAATAAATCATGATTCTAATGTGTGTCTTTCCCTTCAGGTGAGAACAGAAAAGGTAGATAAATGGATGTACAAAAATTTAACTCACAAAAGAAAAGTTTGTCATATTAAGATAAACATATTTAATATATGTAGTAAGATTTTTGATGACCTTCCAATGTCTTTTAAATCCCTATTCAGAAAAAAATATAAAACTGTAATTTTTTTTCTGAATTATGTATTCAGGAAATGGAAACCTCTCCTCTTCAATGAAGTATGAAGAAATTTGAAAATCAACTTTGGAAAGTCATAGTCTCGTGAATTGCCAGATCTTGCCATGTCTCCTGTGTAACTATTATCTACCTTATTTTTGCCAATATAGATTCATTTATAATCCGAATGATTTAATTTGGCATAATGGTTAAGGTCCCAAACTTTGTAGTCAAACAAACATGAGGAGACTTACCAGTCCATTTCTTTCTTGCTTTGCGATGTAAACAAGGTTTTTTGCATCTAGACCCCACTTTTTTTTCACACTTAGTACAATGTGAATAACAGAACCCACTTTATGTTGTTGGAGGGGAACTACATAAAATTATGCATGTGAAACTTTTGTCAATCCCTGACATATGATATCAGTTTAACAATTCGTGGACCTTATATTTTGAGAGATATTAAGATTTGTAAATGAGTCTTACCTCAAGTAAGTTGTGTATTTTGGTAGAAATAGCTTTGAAAATGGGTATGCTTTACTCAACAACTAGCTTATTAAGCTAGTATTTCAATGTCTTCTATGTAAAAAAAAATAGTAACTGTAGATTTATCCCACAGAATTTTAAAAGTTTTAAGGAAGAGTCACATATAAAGAATCTAATTAGTAGACACTCATATATGTTAGCTTTGACATGCCTTTGTTTTAGAATTTTTTTGTTCTGATATATTCACATTAAATACACATTAACAGGCACCTATTAGGTGGTAGAAAGTATCCCACTCTTAGGTATTCAAATAAAAATAACTTAGTTTTTGCACTCCAGAGACTTAAAGTCCAGAAGAAAAAATATAAACAAAAATAAATAACACAATGTAATATAGGCCTTTAAATGTAAAAGTGCAGTTGAAGTTAACACAATTTAACACAGAATTTAAAAATTAAATAGTACCATGGAAATCAAGTATATAGGGTGCTAAACCCATGAAAACCCAGAAGTGAAATACTTAAGCGTAATTAAACAAAACTTTTCATATGAAAAGGGATTAAAATAAAATTGAGCCTTAAACTTAAAAATGGACTCTAGGTGTTTTCCAAGAATACTGGGAATAGAATATGTGGGAGAGGATAGAAAATATAGATCATCTACTATAGGGATGTGCAGAGGCACAGCACGTGCAGAGGCACACTTTTCCAATGTCATTGTGTCTGGGGGCAAATTCTAACAGTACGCACCATTAGGCAATGGTACTGTTGAATTTTGAAATATTTTCTCTATTTCCTCACTCATCAACATCTTCTTTTTTTCTCACTCTGTCTCTAATCCACATCAAATTCTTATTGATTATACTGTATCAAAGAGAATGTACTGTGTTTTGTCAGGACTTGACAGGACAGTATTTGGGGATGATCAAGACATAAAATAGATATTAATCTAATATAAAATATATTAACACCATTTGACTAATGTTTGTATCTGCTTCTCCCTTATGTACATACGGTAAATATAATTTAACCTTTCTCATCATCTTTGTCACAAAAAGAATCACTTCAATGTTTTACATTCTAAGTATCATGTCAAACAACTTTCTTTTCTCTCATGGTTCTCATTGACTATAAAATAAACTTTTAGCTTACATAGTTAAAAATATATATTTCAAAAAATCGCTGAACCAGGTATGTGGGAATTATTTCTTGATATTTTTTATTATAACTTATCTAAGTACCTTTGTTTTCTTGCCTTTAGATTTCTTCTCTTGCCCAATCCATTCTCCTTTCTTCAAATATAGTTTTCAGATATAATTTTAATACATTTGATCTTCCATTAGAGAAATTTTCTTTTTTGTTAGAGCCTTCAGTATATGTTCAAAAACTGCACCCTACACAAAGCCTAACCTTGTCCTCCTTCTGTCTCTAGTCTTATTGCCATCCATCCATTCCTCAGATGCTACATATCGGTCATGTAGTCTTGTATTCTTCCATATGCATTATGCTCTTTCAGCTCTAACACACTTTGCTTATGTTTCACTTTTGCTCGAAGCATACTTTCTTTACCTGAATAATTCCTAATGAGCCTACAAAATTTATCTTAGGGTGTAGTTTCTCTAGGAATTCTTTGATTTTCATTTCCCCCAGTCTGGGTTACTAGCAATGACCAAAATGTATTATATAATAAGTTATAAATTAATAATATAAATTTTTGTCTGCCTTTCTGAGTATAAATACTTCATACAAGCTAACTCAAAGCTTTCATTGCTCAAGGGAAAATTACAGAAACAGTAGATGCAGACATTAAACAATAGGATCGTATAAACACAGAATCCTTGCAAAGCATGTTATTATCTGATGATTTTCTAAAAACGTAAAGATATCTCAATTCAGTACAGCATAGGCTGCAGTCACAGATTTTACTGCTATTACAGAGAAGATATCCCTTTTCACTTATAAGAGTTCAGCATGCTCCGGGTAATAGGAGAGAGCCTAGGGGAAATACACTAGTCCTGCCTCATTTACAAACCCAGAGAAATTGGGATGAGGAGAAAGATTAATTAGAGTTAGTAAAACGTGGGATTACTGAAGACAAGAATGCTTCATCTGCTAGAGACTCGACCTCGGAAAGATACTGAAAAGCCTGGAGACAGCTTGGTTCCAGGTGAAAGCAAGTCATCCAGAATATACCACCTGTGCCTGAGTAAGTCAAGAGAACTGGCTGTAATGGTATCAGCTGTCAAATGTGACTAATGTAAAGGCAGCAAAACTCCACCTTTATCCTCTTAGGGTCCTGCCTAGGTTCAAGAATTAAATTGACTTAATAGATTAACAGGAGAAAAACACAATATGCATTTTCGTTATTAAAGACATGAAGACCTCAAAGAAGCAGTTAGAGTCA
The DNA here is from genome assembly GCF_029281585.2 of Gorilla gorilla gorilla. NCBI lineage: Eukaryota > Metazoa > Chordata > Mammalia > Primates > Hominidae > Gorilla > Gorilla gorilla. The sequence goes on along the minus strand of NC_073238.2, from coordinate 78,871,952 downwards.
GTTACTTAAATAATGAGTTGGACAAAGAATAGTCATTTGTTAAGCTGTGACTAAATTATATGAGAAGGCTTAAAATATAAGAGTTATTTTTGCAAGGTCAGCACAGACTTCTCTTGGTCTTGACTTCTTGTCCTTGAACATAAGGATGTTGTTTTTCCTTCTAGTATAAGAACGGCTTTCATACAGGAATTCTGTTTTCTGCTTTAGAAACAGCACAAAGATCAGAGTGATCTTGCACCTGCTATTTTTCAAGTGTCTTTAGCTTAAATAGTCAGTTGGCCAGAAGAGCATACTTTAACTACTTCACTAGGAATTCCAGCAAGGGAAGTGATGTATCTATGGGAAAGGGAATTTTCCCCAAATATATATATATATATATCAGAAAATAACAAATCTCCAGATGCCATTATAAAACCCCATTGTCTTCTCCTCTACTTCCACATGGTTGCATAAGCATGGGCCTCATCCTAAATGAATAAACAAATAACCTTATTTTAAAGAAAATAATGAGGGAGGAGAAGCAAAGCTGAGAGTTGTGGTTGTTTTGTATTTTCCAAGTGAGACGAAACATTAATCTTCAGAGAATGTTTATGCTTTCCCATATACTTTACTCACATGAAATATTTAGTTTCTTGTATTTATTTCCCTAGTAATGTGTTGGTATGTATTTAGGGAAGAACTAGAGTTAAAATAAACTGAATTCAAAGATTTCATTTCATCTGTGAATTTGGGCTATAGTATGGGTTATTTTGTAAACTCTGGTATGGGGTTATCTATTTACTTATCTGTTTTCTTATCCAGAATGTAACTTCCTTAATTCACGAGCCATGCCATATCCATTTATATATCTCCATGGTATCTAATGCTAACATACATTAGCTACTCACTGTTAAGTGTTTGAATTGAGAAATGTTGAATGGAATGGAAGATGGTTATAGGTCAAAGAGCACATATTACATTCTAAGAATCATTTACAAATCTATAGTGATGGAAAGCCATTGGGGAAAAATTAAACGAAGTGGTAACTTAATAATACTTACATTTTAGTAAGGTACCTTAGGTAGCGCTCCAGAGAATGCATTCAAAAGGAGAAATCTTGAAATAAGAACAAAATTAGAAGACAGTTACAGTGGTCATGAAGAGAAATGTAAAAATTTGCTATAGTTTCCTAAACCAAGTTTTATTGAAAGTATATAGTATTCACCTCACCCCTCTCAGCTTGTCAATAAATATGTCTATGGTTATTGATGGGAATTTTGAAATTTTCTTATCTGAAATATATTTAAATGTAACTTTCTCCTCTGAAAACAATGTTTGCACAGTATTACAAAAAAAAAATTGAAATCATTTAGGAATTCAAGAAAATGAGCACTGCTACTGCACTGGCATGAATGTGTGCATGGTGGCTGCCAGCCATGCACCCATCAGTACCCTGGCCCCAGGCCAACACTGCTACCAGTGTGAATGTGCACAAGGAGACAAGAAGCCATACTCCCAATCCCTTTCCCTCACGCCACCATCGGTGCAGCTGTGAACACCCACATGGAGGCCAACACCACTACACCCACCAGCGCCCCACCCCAGCTGATGAGCATGCATCCTGCCATGCTGCCACTGTTGCTGGCATGTGTAATTCATCATGGATTCTGCTGCTACAACCCAACAAAGTGGTTGGCACCATCCATCAGAGTGTTGTGGCCAGCAGTTCAACACCTTGGCCCCTCCAGCACAGCAGATTTCTAACTTCGAGAGACCACAGAACAAAGCCTGGGGCCAATACCAGCCCCCCAGAATTACAGCATGCAGCTCAGTAGTGCTGAACTGAGCCTTGACCACCTAAAATCTTCCAGAAACAAAGCCAATTAACGAATCCACCTTATACCACAATCAAATTCCCAATGACATCAAAGAAGATAAAGCAAAAAGAAAAAAAATCAAAGGACAGTAACTTCAAAGATTGAAGGAACATCAGTTCACAAAGATGAGAAAGAACCAGTGCAAAACCTCTAACAACTCAAAAAGCCAGAGTATCTTCTTGTTCTTTTTTCCTCCAAACCACCACACTAGTCCCCCAGGAATGGTTCTTAACCGGGCTAAAATAGATGAAATGACAGAAATAGAATTCAAAATATGGATAGGAATAAAGATTATAGAGGCTCAGGAGAAAGTCAAAACCCAATCCAAAGATTCTAAGGAATACAATAAAATGATACAGAAGCTGAAAGACATATGGCTTTTTTAAATAAAATAAAAAAACTTATCTGATAGAGCTGAAAAACTCACTTCAAGAATTTCAGAATATAGACACAAGTATTAACAGCAGAATCAGCCAAGCTGAGGAAAGAATCTCAGAGCTTGAAGACTGTTTCTCCAAAATAATTCAGTCAGACAAAAATAAAGAAAAAATAAAGAAGAATAAAAATTCTCCAAGAAATATGAGATTATTTAAAAAGATCAGATTTATTTCTCATTGGCATCCCTGGAAGAGGAGAAGAGAAAGCAAGCCACCTGGCAAACATATTTCAGGATATCATCCATGAAAATTTCTCCAACCTCATTAGAGAAGCAAACATTCAAATTCAGGAAATGCAGAGAAGCCCCATGAAATACATTAGAGACCATCCCCAGACACATAGTCATATTCTCCAAGGTTGAAATAAAAGGAAAAAAAAATGTTAAAGGCAGCTACAGAGAAGGGGCATATCACTTACAATGGGAACTTCATCAGGCTGACACCCAACCTTTTAACAGAAATCATACAAGCCAGAATAGGCAGGTAGCCTACATTCAGCATTCTTAAGAAAATAATTTTCAGCCAATAATTTAATATCCAGTCAAACTAAGCTTCATAAGCAAAGGAGAAATAAAATCCTTTTCAGAGAAGCAAATGCTGAGGGGATGTGTTACCACAAGACCTGCCTTACAAGAGGTCCCAAAGAGAATCCTAACTGTGAAAAGGAAAGGCCATTATTGGCTACTACAAAAGCACATCAAAATACGTAGACCAGTGACCACACAATCAAGTCTTCATAATAACCAGCTAACAACAGAATGACTGGAATAAATTCGCACATTTCAGTACTGACCTTGAATGTAAATAAGCTAAATGCCCCAATTAAAAGGCACAGAATGGCAAATTGGATAAAAAATAAAGACCCATTTGTATGCTGTCTTCAAAAGAACTATCTCACATGCAATGACACCCATAAGCTCAAACTAAATGATGGAGAAAAATCTACTAAGAAAATGAAAAACAGAAAAAAAGCAGGGGTTGCTAGTCTAGTTTCAGACAAAACAAACTTTAAACCAACAACAATTTGAAAATTACAAAAAATGGGAATCAAATAATGGTAAAGGGTTCAGTTCAGGAAGAAGACCTAACTGTCCTAAATCTATACAGACCCAGCAAAGGAGCACCCAGTTTCATAAAGCAGCTTCTTAGAGACCTATGAAGAAACTTAGATAACAACAAAATAACAGTGGGAGACTTCAACATCCCACTGACAATATTAGATAGATCATTAAGGCAGAGAACTAACAAAGATATTCAGGATCTGAACTTGACACTTGACCAAATGGTCCTAATAAACATCTATAGAACTCCCCACCCCAAAACAATGGAATATACATTCTTCTTGTCGCCATATGGCACATACTCTAAAGTCAACCACACAATTGGACATAAAACAATCTTCAGCCTATTAAAAAAAATAACGAAATCATACCAACCATACTAAGACCATGGTGCAATAGAAATAGAAATCAATACTAACAAAATCGCTTAAAATCATACGATCACATGGAAATTAAATGATCTGCTCCTGAATGACTTTTGAGTAAATAGGAAATTAAGGCAGAAATCAAGAAATTCTTTGAAACTAACGAGAACAAAGATATACAAGATATCAGAATCTCTGGGACACAGCTAAAGCAGTGTTAAGAGGGAAGTTTATAGTGCTTTTTCTCTGCCCTGCCTTTCCTTTCTTTCCTTCCCTTTCTCCAATTTTTTTCTTTTTTTGAAAGAGCAATTGCTTTTGAAAAGGAATATAATCACTGATGTGTTGGTAAATGATTAGTAACCAGCTGGAGGTCAGTAGGAAAGAAGCCTTGATTTGCACTATTTGCTGATTACCATGATGTAAATATTTTGTCATGCCCAGTTTCAAGCTACCAACCTGATATAAAGGCTAGCAAAATTCCTGAAAGTTCACTACCAATTCCGTACCAAGAGGCAGTTCAATCTTGCTTCAGCATACTACTGCTCACTTTAGACAGCCTAGAAGAGAAGCATTCAAGACCCTAGACTGGCTTTCAAAATTGGAAGGACTATCTATTTATGTAGAAGGTGAAGGGTATTTGTTATCTGATGCTAGAGGTCTGAACTTATACCAGTAACATACAGTTGTAGTTCTACAGGGGGAGAAAAACAGGTGTGTGTGTATGTGTGTGTGTATCTGTGTCTGTGTGTGTATCTGTGTGTGTGTGTATTTGTGTTTGTTTAACTGGAATGATTCAACAATGAAAGGATTCATGTAGTTAATATGTCAATTTCTTCTCCAGTAATAGTGTGTTTGCTGATTGGGAGGTGCTATATGAACTCTAATGTTACTAATAATTTTTAAATATCATGAAATAGGAATTACTGTTTGAAATAAGGAACTCACCCAGATTAGTGGTCAAATTTTAATGTTAATGAAGAATTTCAGGTTTTCTTTACAATGTTTTGTAGCTATTTCACTTTTCAGAGTAGCCAATACATTATAATTTTCCTGTTGTTAAAAAAGAGAAAGTTTTCGCTCAGTCCCCAGAATATCTCACAAAGCAACAATGGAGACACTCTAAAACTTGATAATCAAGGGCTTTGTGCTACTTCTGGTAATAGATAATATTATTGTATATTTATTATGCTAATTAGTACTTTATACTTTTCAAAATATTTTAACAATGAAGTTGCACATGTATACATGTTCACCTTCTGGCACTAAATGTATTAGTTACATTACAAACTTCTAAAAATTATTCATGTGTTCTCTCTTTGTTTTAGTTTGAACATGTTTATGTATGAGATTAATCAACAAGTAAGAAAGCTTTTTTGTCTGAAGGTTTGCACAGGTTATGGCATTATTGAATGTGTTATGGTGGAAGGTGTTACTTCAGTATTTATTTTCATAAACAGACTGGCTTGGAAGAAGGGTTCCGAGGAAGAAAGAAAGGAAGAAAGGACTAAATTTTAAATGCACAAATATCCTAGATAATTAGCAGTCCACTTTCCTAAGAACACAGGCATGAAAGCAGATTTGATGAGGATAAATGAATCCTTTCTCTTTTTCTAAATTTAGTTGCTAACTACATTAGTGATGCCATCAATAGTATGATTAACAGCAGAGCTTTCATCCTATGCAAGGAGCTGATGTTTCTGTCTGACTTTTCTCTTTGATTGTGCTGCCTTATTTGGTGTTACAAATCAATGCATGTGCAGACATAGAGCAGGTCAGACCTTAATGCTTTACCTGGGGATCAAGAAATGTGGAATAAAATTCAAGAGGTCAGCAGGCATGCCCTGATTAACAGAGTAGATTTTTCTGCTTCCCATACTGGTTGGTATATGTTAGTGAATTAAAATGTAGCACAAACACTCACTGCTATTGTATAAATCACTCATGTATTTATTCTAAGGACCAAAGTTTCAGAGTGCTCCAACTGACTGTCTCATTAAGATGTATTTATACTAGTTAAAAAAAGAGACTTGACCCAATTAATCATTTATATTAACTGCTTATTCATTTAATTATAAAAGGAAGGCACATGTATCATTGAAGATTAACAAATTTACAAAGAAAATATTAAATTAATTCAAAGTCTAACACTTTGTTATTCAAAATATTTATTACTTTCTAAATCCATATTATAGAAGTGCATTTTACACAAAATTAAATACACTCAATTTAAATGTACAATTTCCAGTTTCACAAGTTTTGACAAATGTGTATGTCTAGTTAATCACCATCCCAAACAAGATATACATTTATATTCTACAAAAATGCCAGTTGGTGCACATCCTTGCCAATACATGATATCCACATTTCACCAATGTCAAAAAATGTTCAGTATTTGTTGTGCTATTTGCTCATATAGTAAATATATCGGTACATTTATAGATCTTTTTGAGATCTGCTCAATGTTTTTGCCCTTCTTCATTGGGCTGGTGGCCTTTTTCAAACTTAAATAATGAGCCTCAGAAAATATGATTAATTATCCAGTCTATTCAAGTACAAAGCTTGAGGTTGGTCACTGGGGGAAAGCATGGACACTAAATGAATGGTGGCAGCATTTTGCAAAGTGGAAAAGTTAAAATTTCAATTATGTAGGCAAAAACAGAGAAGTTCTAGTAGGATTACAACATTTTCTGTACAAGACCAAGTGCACACACCACAGCAATTTGATTGGTTGCAGATTACTATATTTCGAGGAAGTTTAAAAGACAAAACAAACAAACAAACAAAAAAAAACAAGTTGCAGCTACATGCAGCATGACTCAGGTTATACACCTGCATTCCTCTCAAGACTCAGGATAAAGTTCCAACAGCTTTAAGTTTGAATTATTTAATTTTGTATTTTCTTATGAGTGACTTTAATGACATTTTTATGTGTGCCTAATGTAAATTGTTAAATATGTATATGTCATATATATTCTAAAGAATTGATAGTTCAAATTTGATAAGACATGGATAATGTTAAGCTTTTTCAATCTTGTATGAATTATGTGAATTGTTATGTTTATAGGTCTTTGTAAAAAATGTTTTCAAGCCTTGGGAATTTTCTGATTATATATAAGCAACCGAGAATCCTAACCCCAACTGAAAGTGATCTTTATGCTGATCTCCTTCTCTTTACAAATTCTGCTTTACAAATTTCAGACTTCTTATCCTACCCAAATTCAATTATCTCTACATTTCAGTAAGTTCTTTGTTGTGTTTCAGTTCCCTTGTCTGCACTAAGATCAGGAAACTGCCTCCAGACAGAGTTTGGGTTTGCTGTGTCACCCACAGTGCTAATTTTCCTTCTCTCATTGGCCATTGTTGTATGTTTTCCTGTGATTCATGATTCAAAAATCATTGTTTCAAATATTTCATGCAGTTTCTACTTGTTTTTGGAGAGCAGACAGATTTGTTAGTCAGTTATTTCATTATAATTGAAAATACAACTTGCAGTACCAAATATATTTACTATTCATTTTGTGGTGTGCTTGTTAGATTTATTATGTGTTTTTAACATACACATATTTTTATATTAGCTCACTAAATACAACAATCCTTATTATGCCCACTTTCTAGATGAGAAAATTGAAGCGTGATAAAGTCAGGTTATATGCCAATGATGGAGCCAGCATTTGAAACTAGAAACTCTTCCTTCAGAGGCAGAAGTATTCATAGGTTCATTTTGGTACTTAAATAAACTAATAGCTCTCAAAACACTTAGTACATGACAGAGCATATAGTAAGTGTTTCGTATTTTTTTTATAACTTGATTGACACTGGAATGGATTGAACAGTGGCCCCCACAGAAGATAGGTTTGAGTCCTAATCACCAGAACCTGGGAAATAAGACCTTGTTTGGACACACACACACACACACACACACACACACACACACTCACACACACACACGAAACCTACTTCATTTTGAAAACTACATCTTTTCAGATGTAATTAAGACAAGAATCTTCCGATGAAATCATTCTGAAATTAGGGTGGGCCCTACATGCAATGAAGATGTCCCTATAAGATCGAATCAGAGGCAGATTTGCACAAGAAGAAATACAACGGAGGAAGCTATGTGAAGTTGGAGACTAAGACTGAAGTTATGCAACTACAAACCAAGGCATGCCAAAAAGTTCAAGCAGTCACCAGGAACTGGGGTAGAGGAGTGGGACATATTCTTTTTCAAGGACTCCAGAAGAAACAGACCATGCCAAAAACTTGGTTTTAGACTGGGATACAGAACTGTGAAATAATTCATTTCTGTTGTTTAAAGTCATGTGGTTTGTTGTAATTTTCGTGGCAGCCAATGGGAACTAAAATAGGCATCATTTTTGTTTATGGTATTGTATCTACCTTTTGCCATTGAGAGTGAACATATTAATGGTTTCATAATATTTCAACTTTTATGCTGTATAATAATATAAAGCCTTAGATTAAAATTTTTATATTAAAGCTAATATTCCAGTAAATTTCTTTCTACATAAGTATTATATGGGTTTCTATTCCTTTACGAAGCATTTGTAACTATTATTTATGCCTAAAGAATCCAGGAAACTAAAAGACAAAGTACCTTACCAATGAGATATTTGCAGTTGTATATCAATTAAAATAATTTGTTATCTTAGTTGCATCTTCATTTTTAATTTTGTGTCATGGAGTAATGAAGTATAAAATTAAAATACCACAGGTTTTTTTTTAGTTTATTTAAAAAACCATTTAGTTATAATGTTTAAACATTTAGTTCTAACACATAAACATTTTAGACCCTTTATTTTGTATTTCTATTTAAAAGAAAAATAGTTTCTAAAATATTATTCTTAAATATACACTACGGCCATCATGAAAAACATCAAAATGCAGGGACTCTTAACTGCTCATAAGTTTTCCAGATAATAAGAAGAGTTGGCAAACTTCCCTGGTCTTACCAGAGGTTTAGAACCCAGCTGAAAGAAACTCAGAGAACTGCTAAAAGATACATTGCAAAACTAATTTCACCAAGCATATTGTCATCAGACTATCCAAAGTCAACAGGAAGGAAGAAGACTTGATTTAAATTACATTTTACATTTTATTGATTATAGGTGTAGTAAGTTTAAAATATGATTATTTTCTTGATTGAAGACATATAAATGCATTTACAATCAATCAAAAAATAAGTTTATGTATATTTTCTGGTTTTGTCTTCATGTATGAGTAAAATAAGAATCATGATCCTGAGGAATAAAACTGTTTTCCAAACAATTAAATGTTTCTCTTATTATCATTGGCTTGACAGAATTATTTTCACTCCCCAATCCCTACACATAACTGATGATGTCCAAAACATTAACAACAACCTTATTTGTATGCTCTTTGATATTATTGAATGCCATATGAAATTTGTCTATAAAAATAATAGTTATTCAATGAGATAAAGTGTTAGGGGTGTCTGTGGAGAAGATGATGAATTTTCCAGTCTAGTTAGGGAACCACAACATGTCTGAGGGCTCAAATGAATGACATGATCCATCTGATTGGGTGACCCATAGCATTTTTGTTTATTTGGTTTCCATGGTAGCTCATATTTTTAATTTTTACATAGTCTTTTACATTCTGACATTTCACAAAATTTGTCTTTAACCCTTAGTACTTTCCTCTCATTCATTTCAATGTATTCACATCCTTTTTTACATATGGCTCCAAAATTCACTTTGTAATAAAAATATCTCCCATGTGATTGTCCCACTGTCTCTAAGATTTAATATTTCTACTAGAATATAATGCCAATCTCTCAAATTCAGTGTATTTACAACTAAGATACCATTAGGGTTTATTTGTGGATTTTTATACTTTTATTACTGGCTCCATGCTGAGAAACCTTTAGGATCTATATGACAACATCCTCTGCTTCACCACTCCCATCTGGCCTGCCTCCACCTAAGGATCACACTTCCTTCAACAGATTTCCAACACTTTTCCTTTCCTTATTATGATTCCTACAGATTTCTGACTTACCAAGTAATACTATATTTGTATCTTAATTATTTCTGACTTACCAAGTAATACTATATTTGTATCTTAATTACCTATCATGTGTTTCAATTTTTTGCCCTAATAAACTCTGGTCATGTTTCCTCACTATTTTTTAACACAATTTTATAGCACTAATTCACCATGTTACTTTTTGTCTTTTTTAAAGTCTTTATGCCTACTTTTTTGTATGTATTAAAACTGATATTATAGAACATTGGCTTGGAGAATGGAAATGATTTAGTATTTGTAGTGTTTATATACCAGAAAATATTTAAAATAATTAAGGTAAAACATAATTTACATACAAATTCTTCTTAACACCCAACACAGTACTCTCTCCTTCCAAATTATACAGAATGAAAATAATATAACTTTTTAATAATGTAAAAATATGTAATTACAGATGTATAAAAATGTCTTTGGGAAAGGTAAAACTTTAAAAATAATTTTAGTATTTAGTTCCTGAATGTCAATTAGAATTTGAGCTGTGTATTGTTTAATATATATGTGTGGGTATATCTGTGTCTGTGTATATATATGTAAACTAAAACACAGAAGAGAAACGTGTCTTGAATATTGCACTTAAGAATTAAATATTTTGGAAGGTGAAATCTACTTTTAACAAGCATTTAAGAAATAGCTAAGTGTTTCTAGTTTAGATAGATATGTTGTATTGCAATCCACATAGAAAATAACAATAATTAAAATTTCACGATGGGATTAACACATTTTTAAAGTGGGTATACATAATAATATGTGAAATATTTTTAAGAGGCAATAAAAATTCAAATGGTAATATTTGATGGAACAAACAAGTGTAGTAAACTCTTTTCAATCTCATTTTTTTTTCATATAAGTAGACAATAAAGTGGGTACAAGTTAGCTTTTGACCTGGTTAAAAAAAAAACTAATAAGTAAAATTGTGTTACTCAAATACTAAATATGTAAAGTATATAAATACTTCCACCAATACCCTATGAACACACATAGGAAATAATGAAAATAAAACTCATTTTTCACCAACTAATTGTTCTGCATATCTTTAAATCTAATAGTAAGACTCTGGATGACCACATAATTGTGCATAATTTAAATACAATAAATAGCTTATATTCCATAGATTTAGTTACTAGAGTTATTTCCTCCACAAATTATCCATGTGATCTTTGTAATATATCCTAGCCTTAATTTTATACATGTAAAATAAGAAAGTGGGGCCCTATATCTTTGAGAATTGTTTCTAACTCTAAAGTTTTGATTCAATAATACATATATGTATATTTTCATATTTGGAATTTTGTATTGAAATAGTCATGTAGGTGGCTCTACAACATATAATATGATACATTTGTTACAATGTCCTGTGAACTTCCCCTACATTAATCATTAAAAGTAAATTGTCTTTTATGAAAAAGAAGTAAAATATGTAAACATGCAAATCAACCAAATTAATACATGGATACTTGTTGTTTCTAGTTGAATTGAACTTTAAGTATAGCATATCCCAAAGTATAATTTTTGCCTTGGAGATTTTATTCACTCTTATTGAGCAGTAACAATGATATAGTTTTTAATAAGGGATTTGATTGTGGTAGAAGTATAGCAAAGCAGTTAGTTCTGTTAATTAGATAAATGTTGTGGAAAGTGAATCTCCTACCACCCTGTGGTAGTTTAGAATCATTGCATATTAGTATACTTCACTTAACTACCTCTGCATAATTGATGCTTTCCCAATGATTTTGCATATCAAATGGTATTTGTGATATATGAAGAAAGCACACAACCAAACCAAAGTCCTGCTCACACTTGTTAGGGAAAAATTAAAAAAAGAACCCTTTTTCACGCACAGACAAATTTTTTGGTTCAGCACCAGCAATAACACTTTCTCACTTGACATTAATAATTTAATAAGTAGGCCACAGATGCTTTAAATTATACTTTATCATGTTAGAGATCTCTCAAAGAGATTATCACACTAAACCCAATTCATTTCCACACTGAATTATTTAAGAGAGAATAATCTCTTTTGGAATTTTCTTGAGTTCTACTTATACTCTATTATTGTTTCATTTCTGAATCAGGATAAATTTCATTTTTTCTCCCAAAGAAAGATATGAAAAATATTTTTTAAAATCATATAGGATTACTGAATTATTTAGAAAAGCTTTTGTGGAATTTTTATGCTTATGTTCTTACATGACTTTTGCTCAAATTAATTGACAGAGTGACAATAAGCTATGATATATTTAATTTATATTTATAAATTATTATTGATCATTTATTATAATCAAGCTATTGTACTTACTGTTGTAAAAATAATCAGAAGAAATAAAATGTTTATTCAATTTGAGGGATCTCAAATTCAGATGATATCAGGATCTGCACAGGTAAAACAGAGTATACATGAAGGGTAAAAAGAAAGAGGGATTGAAGACTCAAGATGGTTGAAGCATTCTTCTTTTGGCTAAAAAAATTATAATATTTATAATATTTATATTTGGCTGTACATATGAGACCTGAAGGCTGACTACATTTTTAAATGTTTTCTGTATTCTTATCTTCCTTGCCCACATCCTTTTACCTTTCTCCCCACTCTTCTCTTACCTTCCCAACCACAGCTCTGAAGTAAAACATGACATTACATCCCAAGAAAAATTGCATACATAGGATTGTCTTTCTCTTAAAACATGCTTAACACCTCAGAGTATAACAACAAAAACAAATTAGAATACACAGTAAACATTCTATGGTATATTTGAATGCACAAAATGGGCAGGTTCCATCTGCATCGGCCAAGATATTTCTAGAGGTGGCACAAGTATTTATTTAAACATATTCCTGTATTTATTGTAAGAAAATGGCCAAAATTAGAAGAGTTTCTTGGCATTTGGGGCATAGACATGCCTAATGTTGAAGTTGTAATTATTTCTATACCATCTACCAGCTCTTTCTTAATAGAAATAGCATACCATCATAATCTGAAAATTACATCTCCTCTGACATTTTTTCATCCCTTTTATGTATTTTAATAATGAGCTTAATAGAATTAAAATCACATATGCAATCTCACAACTACTTTGTCTTTATTATTAACATCACAAAGATGCTTTGAAATTCATTTTTTTCTCCCTTTTCCAAAAAAAAAAAAAGAAAACCTTAGGCCAATATTCTTGATAAACATAGGTGCAAAAATCCTCTGCAAAATACTAGCAAACTGAATCTGGCAACACATTAAAGGATCTTCCACCATGATTCAGTGGGATTTACTCTTGGGATGTAAAGATGGTTCACCATACACAAATCAATATATGAGATACATCACATTAACAGAAAGAAGAAAACCACATGATAATCTCATTAGATGCAGAAAAATCATTTGACAAATTTAACCTCCTTTCAAAAAAAGTCACTCATTAAATTAGGTGTATAAAGATGTTACCTCAACACAATAAAGATTAGAAGCCTACAGCTAATATTATATTCAATGGTGAAAAGTGAAACCTGCTTTTATACTGTTGGTGTGAATGTAAATTAGTTCGACCATTGTGAAAGACAGTATGGTGATTCCTTAGGGATCTAGAACCAGAAATACCATTTGACCCAGCAATCCCATTACTGGGTATATACCCAAAGGAACATAAATCATTTTACTATAAAGACACGTGCACACGTATGTTTATCGCAGCACTATTTATAATAACAAAGACATGGAACCAACCCGAATGCCCATCAATGATAGACTGGATAAAGAAAATGTGGTACATATATACCATGGAATAGTATGCAGCCATAAAAAGAAATGAGATCATGTTCTTTGCAGGGACATGGATGAAGCTGGAAGCCATCATCCTCAGCAAACTCACACAGGAACAGAAAACCAAACATTGCATGTTCTCACTCACAAATGGGAGTTGACCAATGAGAATATATGGACACAGGGAGGAAAATAACACACGCCAGGATCTGTTGCGGGGTAGAGGGCTAGGGGAGGGAACTTAGAGGATGGGTCAACAGGTGCAGCAAACCACCATGGCACACATATACCTATGTAACAAACCTATATGTTCTGCACTTTATCTCAGAACTTAAAGAAAACAAACAAAGAAGAATAATTGAGAGAACATTCACATAAAAATATCAAAAAAAGAAAAAAGAAAAGTGAAACTAGTTTGGAACAAGATAAGGATGACAATTCTGGTTTCTGTTTAACATATTGTTAGAAGTTCTTGCCAGAGTAATTAGGCAAGATAAATAAATAAAAGACATCCAAATATAAAAGGAAGCAGTGAAATTATCAGTTTGCTAAAGATATTATCTTATATATAAAACCTTACAGACTTCACTAAAAAACTTTTAGATATAATAAAAAGATAGTAAAGTTGCCTAACAAAAAGTAACACACAAAAATGAGTAGCAATAAACTATCTGAATAAAAAATTCAAGAGAACAAGATCATTTACATTAGCTACAAATAAACACATACATACAAACTTAGGTGTACATTTAACCAAAGAGGTGAAGTAACTATATGCTGAAAACTATAAAGCATTGATTATAGAAATTAAAGGAGACACAAATAAATGGAAAGCTCTCCTGTGATTATAGATTGGCAGAATTAATATTGTTAATATGTACATACTACCCAAAACAATCTACAGATTCTATGCAATTCCTAACAAAATTTCAATGTAATTTCTTGTATGGGACCACAAATAAATCCCAAATAGCCAAGAAAATGAAGAACAAAAAACAAATGAACAAAGCTGGAGGTATCATACTTTCTAATTTGAAACTATACTACAAAGCAATAGTAATTAAAACAGCACAGTACTGTTAAAAAAAAAATGGACACATTGACCAATGACAAAGAATAGAAAGCCCAGAAATGATTCCACACATGTATAGTCAATTGAATTTTGCCAAAAATTTCAAGGATTCACAATTGGAAAAGGATAGTCTTCAATAAATGGTGTTGGGAAAACTACATATCCATACGCAGAAGAATAAAATTGAGCCCTTATCTCATACTGTGTACAAAAACCAACTAAAAATGGATTAAAGACTTAACCAGATAATATAAAATTACTAGAAGAAAACATAGGGAAAAACTATACAACATTGATATGGGCAATAATGCTTTGAATTTGACCCCAAAAATACAGACAACAAAAGCATATAAAAGCAAATGGATTTGTTCCAAACTAAAAAGCTTCTGCACAATAAAGAATGCAATTAACAATGTGTACAAGCAACTTTATAACTGGGAGAAAATATTTGCAATCCATACATCTCATAAGGGATTAATATTCACAATATATAAGGAGCTTAAACAACTCAATAGCAAAAATAAATAAATAAAAATGGACAGGAAATCTTAATAGACATTTCTTAAAAGGAGACATACAAATGGCCAACACATGTATGAAAAAATACTCAACATCACTAATCATTAAGGAAATACATATTAAAACCACAGGGAGGTATCATTCCACACCTGTCAGAATGGCTGTAATCAAAAGATGAAAGTTTACAACAGTTGGCGAGGATGTGAAGAAAAGAGAATCCTTGCATGTTGTTGGTATGGATGTAAATTTGTACAACCATTATACAAAACTGTATAAAGATTACTCAAAAACTAAAAATAGAATTTCTATATCATCCAGAAATCTCACTTCTAGGTATTACCAAAAAGATTTGAAATCAGTTTGTAGAAGTGATGTCTGCACTCTTGTGTTTACTGCAGTATTATTCACAATTGCCAAGATATGGAATCAATCTAAATGTTTATCCACTGATGAATACATATAGAAAATGTGGTTGATATATACAACATAATACTATTCAGCTTTTAAAAGAGATGGGAATTCTGTCATTTGCGACGCATTGATTCAATTGGAGAACAGTGTGCTAAGTGAAATAAACCAGGCACAGAAAGACAAAAACCACATGTTCTCACTTATACGTGGAACCTAAAATAATCAAACTAACAGCAACATAGAGTAAAATGTTGGTTACAGAGGCTGAAGGGTGGAGGAAATGGAGAGAGAATGGTTGAAGGGTACAAAAATCTCATTTAGACAGGAAACACTTATTTTTTTAGGTCTATTGAATAGCATAGTGAATATAGTTAATAATAGAATATTGTACATTTCAAATTGCTAAGATAGTAAGTTTCAGATTATCTCACTACAAAAAAAGTTAAGTATTTTGAGATGATGGATATGTTAAGTAGCTTAATTTAATTATTCCACTTTGCTTGCATAAATCATAACATCACTTTGTACCTCATAAATTTATAGTTATAAGCTGTCAATTGATATTGAAAGTTTTTTCAAAAAAATTAGAGTTCAATTTAATTAAACATTATATTTTCTGCACCATTTTATTACGACTGAAAAAATAAAATTAGGAAAACACGCTAATCTTACTGGGTTAGAGTTGCTATGATCAGCTCCACTTGTAGATTAGTCAGTCATGAACATTTATGGACTTCAAGCACTTTCATGAAACACCATGATAAATGTATTGAAAATGTTTCAGGAGACATTATAATTTACTGAAGGAAACCAGAATCATTTATCTAGTTCTATGACCTTGGGAAAGTTAACTGAGCTCTTAATGGCTCAATTTCTTCCTTTGTGATAAATGATAATAACTCACTGGGCTGCTAAGTATGCTGTAACAAAGCAACAAAACACTGACATTGCTATATAAAAGATATACTGATTTTTTTTTCCTTCTCTTTTTGAGATGGAGTCTCACACTGTCTCCCGGGCTGGAATGCAATGGCTTGATCTCGGCTCACTGCAATCTCCACCTCCCGGGTTCACACGATTCTCCTGCCTCAGCCTCCCGGGTAGCTGGGATTACTGGTGCACTCCACCACACCTGGCTGACTTTTTGTACTTTTAGTAGAGATGCGGCTTCACTATGTTGGCCAGGCTGGTCTTGAACTCCTGACCTCAAGATTCGCCCGCCCCCACCAAAGTGCTGAGATTACAGGCATGAGCCACCATGCCCGGCCTGAATTTTTTTTTCAATTTACGTGAAACCAATAAATTAACAGATCGAGATACATGAACTGTAGTTGTTTTCAGAGAGAAGTGAGTATGAATAGAGCACAAAGGATTATTAGAGTAGTGAAACTACTCTGTATCATAATATAATGGTGAACACAGGTCATTATGCATTTGTCTAAGCACCCAAAATGTACAATACGAAGAGTGAACTTGAATGTAAACTTCAGACTTTGTGTGATAATAATGTGTCAGTGAAATTTACCAATTGTGACAAACACGTCACACTGGTGGGGGATGTTGATAATGGGGCTAGACATGTGTCAGGGGAGAGAGTATATGGGAAATCTCCATACATTCCATTAAGTTTTGCTGTAAACCTAAAACTGCTCTAAAAATAAAGACTATTAAAATGTATATATTTAGTTAGCACTGTTTTAGGAAATATGAAAATATGAGCTAATACAAAGTGTTGACTAATTTTACATATGGCATATACCACTTGAGTTTGATGATTACAGCAATATCGTTCAGTTATGTTCTACCTCACTTTCTTACACACTGACTCATTTTCTATCAATAAAATTCATGAGAGTATTATTGTCAAACCCAACAATAGTTCAGTTTATAACCTAGATATATTCTAAAGATAAAATAACATATAGTAATATCAGTTAGTTGTAATAATGATTAGATCAATGGCTGTCAACTATTTGTGGTAAAACACATTTCCAAAACAACTATCATGTGAAACATCAAAACATAAAATCAGAATAGGTAGCAGTTGGTATTAAAGACATGAGCACTGCAGGGTAGACCTGCCATTTTCCCATCTTTTGTGTCACCAAAAACCTGTCCAAATATGAGGACTGAACTGACTACAACTTTAGATACTACTAAACTGTATCTATCAATTCTATTCTGTTTTATAGGGCATGTTCCTTGTTTTTCATACATATTTTTAATATTAATTTTTAAAAGACATAGCCTAGCAAGGGAAGTAATATCAAATAAGTGAATCTTCTAAATGTTATACAATTATTAGCCCATCCCTACTCATATCTGAGACAATCATCTAACTCAGCAGAGAAACAATAACATTGAAAACCTGGACATACCATTTCAGCAAAGTTTTTATGGTGCTTGTTGGTTGTACTATATAGTCATAAACACTTAGGAATGAATTGGTAAACATTATTATTAATTTATTTCTCCATGAGGAATGTGAGTAGTTATATTAACACATATAACAGTGACTGGGTCATATTAACATAGTTGGTACTCATGTAATGTTTGTTTAATGTTAGATAAATGAATAACGATAAAATTAACAATTATTAATAAATAACTCAAAGATAAGAGGATATTAGAGCATTACCTCAGCTGGGATTAAAAAACATTAACCCCTTCTTCTTTAGGTTACAACATGTAAAAGAAATATACGTGTTGACTAGGATTCTACGCACCATACTGTCCAAACTCATGCTTGTGAGAATTAGAAAAACTGAGAAAAAAGCCCAAGAACTGTGTAAAATTGTCAATTAGCATTCAATTTAATATAGAAATTAATGTATAAAAATCAGTGGCTGAACAAATTCCTGTGCCCCACATTGACTTGTGAGCAGTTTTCCTCAATAATAAGTAGCTGCAGAGGATCCCAAACAGCAAGGTGTTGAAATGCAACTGTCTTACTAGCATCGAGGGGACACTGATTACAGCATCACTTTGCCAGGTTGGTGAATTGGAAACTCAAACTACCCAAATGATTGTTGTATGAAGCTAAAAGGATAATGAGCACAGAAGATGGATTAAAGTATTTGAATACATCCTAAAGCATAACTTCAGATAATTTGAAACACTAAGAGAAAGATAAAAACAATTGTTGGTGTTAATAATAGCTTGTGCTCAGAGATAATATCCTTTTAGCCGACTGAGGTAAAAAGTAAGAAAATAATTTCTTCAGAGTCATTTTGTTATTTTTTCATTGTATGAGAAGACACACATTTTTGCAATTTCTTTTAAATTGGACTCTTCTCTACACAAATGCACATAATTTCTCCCAATGAAAGTGATGCTA
This sequence comes from Gorilla gorilla gorilla, assembly GCF_029281585.2. NCBI lineage: Eukaryota > Metazoa > Chordata > Mammalia > Primates > Hominidae > Gorilla > Gorilla gorilla. The sequence continues at coordinate 78,853,086 of NC_073238.2, read as the reverse complement.
TTAAACAGAGATTGGAATAAGGAGGAGTAGTGTTCAATATTAATTGAGTATCTACCATGAGAATAGACTGTGCAATTTTCTTCTCTGCATTCGTTAGCTTATTTAATCCTTACAATAGCAAACTCTGAAGGACATAGATTTGTATCATACACATTTTCCAGAAGAGGAAACAGGTTTATAAAGATTAGGTAACTTGATCAAAGATACAGAGCTAGCCAGTGGTAAGATTCTGGACCCTACTTCAAAGACAAAGCTTTACATTTACAACATAATAAATGAATTTTCCTAATTGTATCTGTCTATGTAATTTTGTTTTAAATGTAAGTATATACATAAGTTACACTACATGTAATACTGTATAATAAATCTACACTTGCATACACACATATATACACACACAAATATGTATGAGTATATATGGACATGCATATGAATATGCATCTGCATATGCATAAGAACATCTATAAACATATAAATAATCTATATATAGTTTATACATAAAAGTACTTTAGCGATATATATGAATACATAAATGTCCAGAGTATAAATTTAAACACTGAGTTTATGCAATTTGCTAGTTATTTTCTGTGCAAAATAAAAATATCCTCCACTGACAAACCATTCATATTATTGATATTTATAATTGTGTATATTTTTGTTCTATAACTGAATACTACAGTGAGTCACTAAAATTATTTAGGACATTTCTAACATTATTTTTATTATACACTTTCTAGACAATTGATGCAATACCTACTGTATTTTTCTAGGTAATGAAAACAGGGAGGGTCATCACTGTAAGACATAAAATCCAAACACAAAGAAAGAAATGTATGTAGAAATCAAGAAGATTCTGTAAAAGCTAAGGAGATTAAAGTGGCTTTTCCACTGGGTTTACGCATATCAGAGCCTCTAAAAGAATTTTCCCTGTGTGATTTTCTGTCCATGTATTGAAAGACACAGTGAACTTTTTCTTATTTAATGCTTGAAAAGCTACAGCTTCAGTTTCATGGAAGATGATTTATGATTTATTTCTTGTATTTTTTAATGCTAAATTCAACCAGCAACTGGAGAAGAAATAAAACCTCCCAATTAATAAATCTCTTTGTCAGTAAATTTCCTATTCTTAAATAATTCCACATATCTATAAACATAATATGTACATAAACGTAATATGGAATAGCTGCGGCTATCATGGAGATTACCAAATACATTAAGTTTTATATATGCCTAATAATAGGCCAAGATTTTGTAATGAGAAAAAAGATAAACTATCATTGATTTTCTTTTACAGATTTCCGGCATCTGATTTTGTGCAAAACTCATATAAGCTTTTCTTTGACAGTGCAGATGTGATCAATTACCCAAGATCTTACACAAGCATCTATCTAAGAAACCTGAGCAAGAAACAGAAGAGACTGAATAAAAATTATCTAATATTATTTTCAAGTTTCAACCAGAAAAAATGAAATAAATAACAAAACTCTAAACTTTACATAGTCTATTGTATTTTATTAAATATTTTATAATTAAAATATTATAATATATAAGAATATTTACAAAAAATGAATACAATCCCAGGTGTAAATTTTTATTCCCTGAATAGAATGGAACATATTAAAATATTATTTGTGCTATGAATACTTTCCATACATATTTCAGCTGAAGAAATAATACCTGTGTCTAAGTTTCTGTCTGTTAGCTGGGAACAGACTTCTTGCAACAAATACTCTCACCTGATTTTAAAATTAAATAACAAAAAACTTTCTTTACTGTAATGGATTCTAAGAAAAAGCATATGAGATCTTCTTGCAAGATATGTTTTTTAGTATAAAAAGAACCAATAGAATTGTGTGCATGTATTTGGTAAGATACATGTTTTTATAGTTTAACTTTTTACTTACTAGTTTATAATTAAAATATCATATGCAGATTGTTGGAGACAAACTCTTCTAATATTTCTTTAAGTGTTCAAGGAATCAAATAATGCTAAGATAAAATACATAGCTGAACATTTTAGCCAGTTTTGTTCATGGCCAAAAACTATAATGGCAGAAACATATATTATGCTAAAGTAAATGAGTAAGAATATTGATGTCCAAGCCGTCTGTCTTTTCTATCAGGACATCCCTCTTCACCTTACAGAGTGGCTCATAAAGGGTGATACATTTGTTGAAGAATAAATGAAGAGTATGTTCATTATTGTCAATCATAATCTCAAGGAGAGGGAGCACCAATTTGACACTGCTAATAATAAAATGTTTTGCTATGAATAGTATATATTTAATAAATATTTAGTTAATGTACAGAGTTATTTAGGCTGAAATTATTCTTCAGAATTTTTTTTTCAAACCCACAGCACGATGAAAACATCCCTTAAGATTATCCAGTTCCATTTGCTTGAACTAGATGATTAGCAATTTCTCATCTAATTTGGTTTCTGCACTAGAAGTAACTACCATGAGAAAATGACTTGAGCAGACAACCAGTAAATTGTACATACATAAAATACCATTTGGGTTTATAAAGTACTCTCTTGGGATTAATTGTTGTTACTATTTAACTTGGAGTCCAAATGTTCCTCTTGATGCCTCTGTATTTGCCAATATATTTAGATACTTCGAGGCAGGGGGCAAAGCTTACAATTTTATTCATTCCATGGCCATGCCTCGCACACTTATTATGCCATAATAGGCATTTAACAAGCATTTGTTAAATGAACAAATAAATCAATAAATGAATGGAAAGAACTACAAATTTGGAGACAAAATACTACATGCACAATATGAAACCTCTTGCTCTACAATCACCAAATAAGTTCTTTCGAAAAACCATCTTACCTGATTAATTTACCTCAAAAAGAGTCATCTGTTGATTTGTCTTCGTATTATGAATAAATTAGTAGTATTTTTGGAAAATTGAAAATGTCTATGTTTATTGACTTTTTAATTAATTTATTCATTAATTAAACATTTATTAAGATTTTGAATGTTTACTGTGTGGCAGAAACCATTCTATGAGCTTTGATTAGGAATAACATCTATATTTTTTGTAATTTATGTATAGACATAATTATATGCAACTGGAATCTAAAATGCATTTGTAAAATATTATGAAAAAATGTTTTACCAATAACATTTCATCAACAATTAAACCAAATTGCTATCTTAAAAAATCATATCTGTAAAATTTATTGAGAAACAAACTTGTAGGACACTTCTTCAATTCCTGCAGTGATTCACTAATCTGTTAAAATTTCTACCATAATGTTTATTAGTGTGTCTTCCTGAATAACCTATACATTAAAATATTATTTTATCTATGCATTTTTATAATGGACAAGAGGCATTACTTCTTACATTGAAAGAAAAAGTTTTTCAGTTTTATTTTATTTTTAATTATTGTGGGTACATAGTAGGTGTATATATTAATGGGATATGTGACACACCCTGATACAGGCATGCAATGCATAATAATCACATCATGGACAGTGGGGTATTCAGCCCCTCAAGCATTTATACTTTGTGTTACAAACAGTACAATTATATTATTTTAGTTATTTTTAAATGTACAATTAAATTATTCTTGACTATAATCACCCCATCGTGCCATCAAATATTAGGTCTTATTCATTAATTCTAACTATTTTAATTTTGCACCCATTAACTATCACTACTTTCCTCCCACCCTCCACTACCCTTTGCAGTCTCTCTGGTAACCAACCTACTCTTGATCAAAATGGGTTTAATTGTTTTGATTTTTTACATCCCACAAGTAAGTGAGAACATGCAAAGTTTGTCTTTGTGTGTCTGATTTATTTCGCTTAACATAACAACCTCCAGGTCCATCCATGTTTTTGCAAATGACAGGATCTCATTCTTAATTATTGCTGAATAGTATCCAATAGCTTTGTAGTATAATTTAGTCAGGTAAAGCAATTCCTCCCTTTTCATTCTTTTGCTCAGGATAGCTTTGGTTTTTCTGGGTTTTTGGTGATTCCATATACATTTTAGAATAGTTTTTTCTATTTCTATGAAGAACGTCATTGGTATTTTGATAAGGATTGCGTAGAATCTGCAGATTGCCTTAGTGGTGGTTTAGTGGTGATTTCTGAGATTTTAGTGCGCCCATCACCCAAGCAGCATACTCTGTACCCAATGTGTTGTCTTTTATCCTTCACTCCCCTCCCATCCTTCTCCCAGAATCCCCAGAGTCCATTATATAATTCTTATACCTTCGTGTCTTCATAGCTTAGCTCCCACTTATAAGTGAGAACATACGATGTTTGTTTTTCCAATCCTGAATTACTTCACTTAGAATAATCATCTCCAACTACATCCAGGTTGCTCTGAACGCAATTATTTCATTCCTTTTTACGGCAGGTAGTATTCTGTTGTATATTTATGTATTCACTCATTGGTAGACGGGAATTTAGCCTGGACCCATATTTTTGCAATTGAAAATTGTACTGTTATAAACATGCATGTGCTAGTATTTTTTTATATAATGGCTTTTTTTTCCTCTGGGTAGATACCAAGTAGTGGGATTACTGGATCAAATTGTAGATCCACTTTTACTTATTTAAGGAATCTCCACACTGTTTTCCATAGTGCTTGTTCTCATTTACATTACCACCAGCAGTGTAAAAGTGTTCCCTTTTCACCACATCCACACAAACATCTATGATTTTTTAAATTTTTTATTACTGCAATTCATGTAGGAGTAAGATTGTATCTTATTGTGGTTTTAATTTGCATTTCCCTGATCATTAGTGATGATGAACTTTTTTTGTATGTTTTTTGGCCATTTGTATACCTTTTTTTGAGAATTACCTATTCATGACCTTAGGCCACTTTCTGATGCGATTATTTATTTATTTTTTTTCCTTGCTGATTTGAGTCCTTGTAGATTCTGGATATTAGTACTTTATCAAATGCATAGTTTGTGAATATTTTCTCCCACTCTGTTTACTCTACTTATTATTTCTTTTGTTGTGCAGAAGCTCTTTATTTATTATGTCCCATCTATTTATCTTTGTTTTTGTTGCATTTGCTTTTGGGTTCTTCGTCATGAACTCTTTGCTAGGCCAATGTCTAGAGGGGTTTTCCCAATGATATCTTGTAGAATTTATATGGCTTTAGGTCTCAGATTTAAATCTTTGATCTATCAAAATTGATTTTGTATAGGTGAGAGATAAGGATCCAGTTTTATTCTCCTACATGTGGCTTGCCAATTATCTTAGCAGCATTTGTTGAATGGGGTGTCCTTTCCTAACTCTGTTTTTGTTTGCTTTGTAAATGATCAGTTTGCTGTAAGTATTTGGCTTTATTTCTGGGTTCTCTATTCTGTTCCAATGATCTACATGTGTGTTTTTGTACCAATACAATGCTGTTTTGTTAACTACGGCCTTGTAGTAAGGTTTGAAGTTAAGTAATGTGATGCCTCTAGATTTGCTCTTTTTGCTTAGTCTTGCTTTGGCTACGTGGGCTCTTTGTTGGTTCCATATGAATTTTAGGATTTTTTTTTAATTTTGTGAAGAATTATGATGGTATTTTGATAGGTGTTGCATTGAATTTATAAATTGCTTTTGGCAGTATGGTCATTTTCATGATATTGATTCTACCCATCCATGAGCATGGAATATGTTTCCATTTGTTTGTGTCATCTATGATTTATTTTAGCAGTCCTTTGTCATTTTCCTTGTAGAGTTATTTTACCTCTTACTTGGGTATATTCCTATTTTATTTATTTATTTATTTATTTATTTATTTATTTATTTATTTATTTATTGCAGATGTTGTAAAAGGGGTTGAGTTCTTGATTTTATTCTGAGCTTGATCGCTGTTGCTGTATAGTGGTGCTAATCAGATGTAGGAGCTTTTTGGAGGAGTCTTTAGGGTTTTTTAGGTATTCCATCATATTACGGTGAATAGCAACAGTTTGACTTCCTTTTTACCAGTTTAGATGCTCTTTATTTCTTTCTCCTTTCTGATTGGTCTGGCTAAAACTTCTGATACTATGTTGAATAGAAGTGGTAAAATTGAGCATCCCTGTCTTGTTCCACTTCTTAGGGGGAATGCTTTCAACTTTTTTCCATTCAGTATTCTGCTGGTGGTGAGTTTGTCATAGATGGCTTTTATTACCTTAAAGCATGTCCCTTCAATGCTAATTTGCTAAGGGTTCTAATCATGAAGCGAGGCTGAATTTTGTCAAATGCTTTTTCTTCATCTGTTGAGATGATCACATAATTTTTGCTTTTAACTCTGTTTATGTGGTGTATTGCATTTACTGGCTTGCATATGTTAATCTAATTCCGCATCCATGGTATGAAACCCACTTGATAATGGTGTATTATATTTTTTATATGCTGCTGGATTTGGTTATTTAGTATTTTGTTGAGGATTTTTACATCCATGTTTATTAGAGATATTGGTCTGTAGTTTTCATTTTTTTGTTATGTTCTTTCCTGTTTTTGGTATCAGGGTAATACTGAGTTCATAGAATGATTTATGGAGACCTCCATCTTTCTCTATCTCTTGAAATATTTTCAGCAGGATTGCTACCAATTCTTCTTTGAATGATAGAATTCAGCTGTGAATTTATATCGTCCTGGACATTTTTTTCTTGGCAATTTTTTAGGTACTGTTTCAATCTCACTACGTGTTATTGGTCTGTTCAGAGTTTCTATTTCTTCCTGGTTTAATCTAGAGGGTTTCCAGGAATTTCTGTATACTTTGAGAAATTTATCCATCTCCTCTAGGTTTCCTAGTTTGTGCACATAAAGAGGCTCACAGTACCTTTGAATGATCTTTTGTATTTTTCCAGTATTATTTGTAGTATCTCCTATTTTGTTTATAAAATTGAGTTTATTTTATAAATAAACTCTCTTGTTTATAAACTCTCTCTTCTTTTATTGAAAAACCTCATTAATGGTCTATTTTGTTTATGTTTTCAAATAACCACCTTTTTGTTTCATTTATCTGTTGCATTTTTTTGTTTCAATTTTATTTAGTTCTGCTCTGATTTTTGTATTTATTTACTCTGCTGGGTTTGTTCTTGTTTCTCTAGTTCCTTGAGGTGTGACCTTAGATTGTCTATTTGTGCTCATTCAGACTCTTCAATGTAGGCATTTAAGGATATGAAATTTCCTCTTAGCATTGCTTTTGCTGTATCCCAGAGGTTTTGATAGGTTATGTCACTATAATCATTCACTTCGAAGAATGTTTGTTTTTGAGACAGAGTTTTCACTCTTGTTGCCCAGGCTGGAGTGCAATGGCAGGATCTCAGCTCATTGCAACCTCCACCTCCTGGGTTCAAGTGATTCTCCTGCCTCAGTCTCCCTAGTAGCTGGGATGACAGGAACGCACCATGACATCGACTAATTTTTTTTTGTATTTTTAGTAGATACTGGGTTTCACTACGTTGGCCAGGCTGGTCTCAAACTCTTGAGCTCAAGTGATCCGCCTGCCTTGGTGTCTCAAAGTGCTGGGATCACAGGCATGAGCTACCCTGCCCAGCCATGAAGAATGTTTTAATATCCACCTTGATTTCATTGTTAACCCAAAGATCATTCAGGAGCAGATTATTCAATTTCCATGTATTTGTATAGTTTCGGGAGTTCCTTTTGGAGCTAATTTCCAATTTTATTCCACTGTGGCCTGAGAGAGTACTTGATGTAATTTTGATTGTCTTAAATTTATTGTGACTTGTTTTGTGGCCTATCATATTGTCTACCTTGGAGAATGTTCCATGTGCTGATGAGAAAAATGTGTATTCTGCAGTTTTGGGGTAGAATGTCCTATAAATATCTGTTAAGTCCATTTGTTCTACACTATAGTTTAAGTTCATTGTTTCTTTGTTGACTTTCTGTCTTGATTGCCTGTCTAGAGCTGTCGGAGTATTGAAGTTCCTCACTATTATTCTGTTGCTATCTAATTTCTTAGGTCTAGTAATAATTGTTTTATGTATTTGGGACCACTGGTGTTAGGTGCATATATATTTAGAATTGTGATATTTTCCTGTTGGACTAAACATTTTATCATTATATAATGTCTGTCTATGTGTTCGTGTAGTTTCTGAAATTCCTTTTATAAATTTCCAGTTTTGTTTCATTGTACTCAGAGAATATGCTTTATATTATTTCATTTTTTAAATGTATTAAGACTTCTCTTGTGATCTATCATACGGTCTATTCTTGAGAATAACTCATGTGCTGAGGAGAAGAATGTGTATTCTTCAGCTGTTGGATAAAATGTTCTGTATATATCTATTAGGTCTATTTATTGAAATAGTGCAGATTAAGTCCAATATTTGTTTGCTGGTTTTCTGTCTGGAAGATCATTTCAATACTGTAGGTGGGGTGTTGTACCCTCCAGCTATTACTGTATTCAGGTCTAGCTCTCTCTTTAGCTCTAATAATATTAGTTTTTTGTATCTAGGTGCTCCAGAAATGAGCACATATATATTCATTATAATTTATCTTCCTGTTTTGACCTCTGGGAGTTTAATGATTAACCCCTTTATCATTATATAATGACCTGTTTAGTCTTTTCTTTCAATATTGTCCTAAAATGTATTTTGTTGCTATAGCTAGCTATTCCTGCTCTTTTTTTGAGTTCCACTGGTATGAAATATCTTTTTCTATCCCATTATTTTCAGTCTATGTTTATCTTTATAGGTGAAGTGTGTTTCTTGTACAAAACAGATCATTAATGCTTACTTTTTTCTGTCTTTGATTGGAGAGGTTAGTCCATTTACATTTAATGTTATTATTGACATGTAAGAAGTTACTGCCATTTTTTAATTTGTTTTCTGATTGTTATGTGGTCTTCTTTTTCTTCTTTCTTTCCTTCTTGTCTTCCTTTTAGTGATCTTCTCTGATGGCATGATTTAATTTCTTGCATCTTATTTTCTGTGTATACATTGTGCTTTTTGATTGGAGGTTACCATGAGGCTTGCAAATACTATCTGATAACCCATTATTTTAAACCGATTACAACTTAACATTGATTGCATAAACAACCAAAAAAAAGCAACAAGCAAAACAAAACTAATAAAAACTACACATTACCTTCATCCTTCTGCTTTTTAACTTCTTGTTGTTTCTCTTTATGTCATAGTGTATTGTCTGTGTGTCAAAAAGTTGGTGCACTCATTATTTTGATTAATTCATTGTTTAGTCTTTCTCCTTAAGAGTAGTTAACACACCACAGTTACTGTGTTATTATATCCTGTGTTTTTCTGTGTGCTATTACCAGTGAGTTTTATGACTTCAGATGATTTCTTTTTTGTTTGTTGTTTCATTTCCAAAGGTTTTTGCAGAACAGGTGGTATTTGGTTACATGAGTAAGTTATTTAGTGGATATTAGTGAGATTTTGGTACACCCATCACCTGAGAAGTATACATTGAACCCAATTTGTAGTCTTTTATTCATCATCCGCTTCCTGCCCTTTCCCCTAAAGTCCCCAAAGTCCGTTGTATCATTCTTATGCCTTTTCATCCTCATAGCTTAGCTCCCACTTATGAGTAAGAATGTAGGTTGTTTGGTTTTTCCATACCCTAGTTACTTCACTTAGAATAGTCTCCAGTCCCATCCAGATTGCTGTGAATGCCATTAATTCATCTCTTTGTATGGCTGAGTACCATCCCATCATATATATATATACATCATATATATATATATATATATATGGTCATATAGATACATAAACAGGTCATATATATACATAAACAGGTCACATATATACATAAACATAAACAGGTCATATATATACATACATATATATACATACATATACATCATATATATATGTGTATATATATATGAATATATATGTATGTATATATGACCTGTTTTGTCTTTTCTTTCAATATTGTCCTAAAACGTATTTTGTTTTTTTTTTTTGTTTTTTTTTCTTTTGTATTTTATTTAAACGGGGAAATTTTTTGATGGGCTGCCTAGGTGCTCAAATCTCTTTTCTCACTCAAAAATAAAGCAGATGTTAAAGGGGGAGGAAAAAAGCAAACATTCGCTTGCTACAGCCTGAATCAAGCCTATGGACAAATACTCAAAGAGAAAATTCAGTAATAATATGACATTTTTCTGATGGGCTGAATTACCTGGATACAAATACGGAGATTATTATGTAATGATAATTATTTAAATATATGTTTTGTTGTGAAGACTATTTATTGCTTTTTTCTTTTTTTTTTTTTTTTTTTTTACATTTTTTTTTTATTATACTTTAAGTTTTAGGGTACATGTGCACATTGTGCAGGTTAGTTACATATGTATACATGTGCCATTCTGGTGCACTGCACCCACTAACTCGTCATCTAGCATTAGGTATATCTCCCAATGCTATCCCTCCCCCCTCCCCCAACCCCACAACATTCCCCAGAGTGTGATATTCCCCTTCCTGTGTCCATGTGATCTCATTGTTCAATTCCCACCTATGAGTGAGAATATGCAGTGTTTGGTTTTTTGTTCTTGCGATAGTTTACTGAGAATGATGGTTTCCAGTTTCATCCATGTCCCTACAAAGGACATGAACTCATCATTTTTTATGGCTGCATAGTATTCCATGGTGTATATGTGCCACATTTTCTTAATCCAGTCTATTATTGTTGGACATTTGGGTTGGTTCCAAGTCTTTGCTATTGTGAATAATGCCGCAATAAACATACGTGTGCATGTGTCTTTATAGCAGCATGATTTATAGTCCTTTGGGTATATACCCAGTAATGGGATGGCTGGGTCAAATGGTATTTCTAGTTCTAGATCCCTGAGGAATCGCCACACTGACTTCGAGCCAAAGACAAAAACCACATGATTATCTCAATAGATGCAGAAAAAGCCTTTGACAAAATTCAACAACCCTTCATGCTAAAAACTCTCAATAAATTAGGTATTGATGGGACGTATTTCAAAATAATAAGAGCTATCTATGACAAACCCACAGCCAATATCATACTGAATGGGCAAAAACTGGAAGCATTCCCTTTGAAAACTGGCACAAGACAGGGATGCCCTCTCTCACCGCTCCTATTCAACATAGTGTTGGAAGTTCTGGCCAGGGCAATCAGGCAGGAGAAGGAAATAAAGGGTATTCAATTAGGAAAAGAGGAAGTCAAATTGTCCCTGTTTGCAGACGACATGATTGTATATCTAGAAAACCCCATTGTCTCAGCCCAAAATCTCCTTAAGCTGATAAGCAACTTCAGCAAAGTCTCAGGATACAAAATCAATGTACAGAAATCACAAGCATTCTTATACACCAACAACAGACAAACAGAGAGCCAAATCATGAGTGAACTCCCATTCACAATTGCTTCAAAGAGAATAAAATACCTAGGAATCCAACTTACAAGGGATGTGAAGGACCTCTTCAAGGAGAACTACAAACCACTGCTCAAGGAAATAAAAGAGGATACAAACAAATGGAAGAACATTCCATGCTCATGGGTAGGAAGAATCAATATCGTGAAAATGGCCATACTGCCCAAGGTCACTTACAGATTCAATGCCATCCCCATCAAGCTACCAATGACTTTCTTCACAGAATTGGAAAAAACTACTTTAAAGTATTTTGTATATATATAAAAAACAGTTTATCTGTTCTTTGATTGATGAGCATTCGAGCTGGTTCCACATTTTTGCAATTGCAAATTGTGCTAGCTATAAACATAAGTGTGCAATATCTTTTTTGTATAATGACTTATTTTCCTCTGTATAGATACCCAAGTAGTGAAGTTGCTGAACCAAATGACAGTTCTACTTTTAGTTCTTTAAGGAATCTCCACAGTTTTCCATAGTGGTTATACTAGCTTACATTTGCACCAGCAGTATAAAAATGTTCCCTTTTCACTGCATTCACACAAACATCTACTATTATTTTTTTATTTTTTTTATTATGGCCATTCTTGCAGGAGTAAGGTGATATCGCATTGTGGTTTTGATTTGCATTTCCCTGATCATTTATGATGTTAAACATTTTTTCGTATGTTTATTGTCCTTTTGTACATCTTCTTTTGAGAATTGTCTATTCTTGTCTTTAACCCATTTTTGATGGAGTTGTTTTATTCATGCTAATTTGATTGAGTTCTTTGTAGATTCTGAATATTAGTTCTTTGCCAGACATATAAATTTTAAAGATTCTCTTGCACTCTGTGGGTTGTTTGTTAACTCTGCTGACTGTTCCTTTTGACATGCAAAAGCTCTTTAGTTTAATTAAGCCCCATTAATTATTTGTTTTTACTGCATTTGCTTTTGGGTTCTTGGTCATGAAATATTTGCCTAAGCCAATGTCTAAAAGTATTTTTCCAATGTTATTTTCTAAAATTTGTATAGTTACAGGCCTTAGGTTTAAGTACTTGATCCATCCTGACTTTATTTTTGTGTAAGGCGAGAGATGAGAATCCAGTTTCATTCTACTACATGTCACTTGCCAATTATCCCAGCACCATTTGTTGAATACGGTGTCTTTTTCCCACTTTATGTTTTTGTTTGCTTTGTCAATAATAGGTTGGCTATATTTGGCTTTATTTCTGGGTTCTCTGTTCTGTTCCATTGGTCTACATGTGTGTTTTTATACCAGTAGAATGCTGTTTTGGTAACTATGGCCTTGTAGTAAGGTTTGAAGTTGAGTAATGTGATGCCTCTAGATTGTTCTTTTTGCTTAGTCTTGCTTTGTATCTGTGGGCTCTTTGTTGGTTCCATATGAATTTTATGATTGTTTTTTCTAGCTCTGTCAAGAATGATGATGATATTTTGATGGGTGTTACACTGAATTTATAGATTGCTTTTGGCAGTATGGTCACTTCATTTTCACAATATTGATTCTACCCATCCATGAGCATGGGATGTGTTTCCATGTGTCACCTGTGATTTCTTTTAGCAGTGTTTTGTAGTTTTCCTGGTAGAGGTCTTTCCCCTCCTTGGTTAGGTGTATTCCCAGTATTTTATTTCTTTCACAGCTTTGGCAAAGGGGTTTAGTTCTTGATTTGATTCTCAGCTGGGTCATTGTTTGTATACAGGAGAAGTACTGATTTGTGTACATTAATTTTGTATCCTGAAACTTTGATAAACTCATTTATCAGTTCTAGGAGCTTTTTGGAGGAGCCTTTAGTGTTTTACAGGTATACAATCATATAATCAGCAAGTAGTGACAGTTTGACTTCCTCTTTACCGATTTGGATGCCTTTATTTCTTTCTCTTTTCTGATTGCTTTAGCTAGGACTACCAGTACTATGATGAATAGAAGTGGTGAGAGTGGGCATCCTTGTCTTGTTCAAGTTCTCAGAGGGAATGTTTCAACTTTTGCCCCTTCAGTATTATGTTGGCTGTGGGCTTCTCATAGATGGCTTTTATTACATGGAGGTATGTCCCTTTTATGGTAATTTCAGAGTATTTTAATCAGAAAGTGATGTTGCATTTAGTCAAATACTTTCTCTGCATCTATTGAGATAATCATGTGATTTTTGTTTCTAATTCTACTTGTATGGTGTATCACATTTATTGACTTGCATATGTTAAACCATCCTGCATCCCTGGTATAAAACCCATTTGACCATGGTGAATTACCTTTTTGATATGCTGTTGGATTCAGTTAGCTAGCATTTTGTTGAAGACTTTGCATCTATGTTTATCATGTATATTGGTCTACAGTTTCTGTTGTTGTGGTGGTTATATCCTGTCCTGTTTTTGGTGTTGGGGTGATAATGGCTTCTTAGAATGATTTAGGGAGGATTTCCTCTTTCTCTATCTTGTGGAGTAGTGTCAGTAAGATTGGTACCAATTCTCCTTTAAATTTCTGGTAGAATTCAGCTGTGAATCCATCTGTTCCTGGATTTGTAGTTGGTGGTGGTGGTGGTGCTAATTTTTTTTTTTACCATTTCAATCTCACTGCTTGTTATTGGTCTGTTCTGGGTTTCTAATTCTTCCTGACTTAAGAGGGTTGTATCTTTTCAGCAATTTATCCATCTCCTCTAACATTGAAGGTAAATAGCCTAAATACTCCACTTAAATGATACAGAATTACAGAATGGCTAACAATTCACCAACCATGTTTCTGTTGCCTTCAAGAGACTCAACTAACACGTAAGGACTCACATAAACTTAAGGTAAAGACGTGGAAAAAGACATTCCACGCAAATGGACACCAACAGCGAGCAGGAGTAGCTATTCTTGTATCAGACAAAACAAACTTTAAAGCAACAGCATTTAGGAAAAAACAAAGAGGGACATTATATAATGATAAAAGGCCTTGTACAACAGGAAAATATCACAACTCTAAATATATATGCACCTAACACTGGAGATTACAAATTTATAAAACAATGACTAATAGACCTAAGAAATGAGATTGACAGCAACACAACAATAGTGGGGGACTTTAATACTCCACTGACAGCACTAAACATGTCATCAAAACAAAAAGTCAACAAAGAAACAATGAATTTAAACTATACCCTGGGACAAATGGACTTAAAAAGTATTTACAGAATCTTCTACCCAACAATTGCAGAATATACATTCCATTCATCAGCACATGGTAGATTCTCCAAGACAGACCATATTATAGGCCACAAGACAAATCTCATTAAAGTTAGGAAAATTCAAATTAGATCAAGCACTCTCTCAGACCACAGTGGAAAAAATTGGAAATCCACTCCAAAAGGAACCTTCAAAACCATGCAAATACATGGAAATTAAATAACCTGCTTCTGAATGATCACTGGATCAACAATGAAATCAGGGTGAAAATTAAAAAATTCTTCAAATTGGATGATAAGAGTGACATAGCCTATCAAAACCTCAGCGTAGGGATACAGCAAAGGCAGTGCCAAGAGAAAAGCTCATAGCCTTAAATGCCTACATCAAAAAGTCTGAAAGAGCACAAGTAGACAATCTAAGGTCACAACTCAAGGAACTAAAGAAACAAGAACAAACTAAATCCAAACCCAGAAGAAGAAAGGAAATAACCAAGATCAGAGCGGAACTAAATAAAATTGAAAAAAAAATACAAAAGATAAATGAAACAAAAATCTGGCTCTTTGAAAAGATAAATAAAATTGACGGCAAGGTTAACCAAGAAAACAAGCGAAAAGAACCAAATAAGCTCAATTAGAAACGAAATGGGAGCTATTACAACTGACACCACAGAAACACAAAAGATCACACAATGCTACTATAAACACATTTACTCACATAACTTCAGATAATTTCTTATTACTCATTAATGTCCTCCCTCTAGCACTTCATGTAGGACAAGTCTGTTGTTGATGAACTCCCTCGGCTTTTGTTTGTCTAGGAAGGTCTTTATTTCTTCTTCATGCTTAAAGGATATTTTCACCAGATATACTGTTCTAGGGTAAAAGTGTTTTCTTTCAGCGCTGTTTTTTTTTTATTTTTATTTAGAAAGTGTCTTGCTCTGTTGCCCAGTCTGGAGTGCAGTAGTGTGATCTTGGCTCACTGTAACCTCTGCCTCTCAGGTTGAAGCAATTCTTGTGCCTCAGCCTCCCAAATAGTTGAGACTACAGGCACATACCACCATGCCCAGCTAATTTTTGTATTTTTAGTAGAGATGGGTTTTTGCTATGTTGGCCAGGCTGGTCTCAAACTCCTGACTTCAAGTCATCTGTTCACCTCAGCCTCCCAAAGTGAGGGGATTGTAGGTGTGAGCCACTGTGCCCAGCCAAGCACTTTAAATATGTCATGTCACTCTCCTGTCTTGCAAGGTTTCCACTGAAAAGTCTGCTGCCAGATGTATTAGAGCTTCAGTGTATGTTATTTGTTTCTTTTCTATTGCTGCTTTTAGAATCATTTCTTAATCTTTGACCTTTGGGAATTTAATTATTAAATGCCCTGATGTAGTCTTCTTTGGATTCAGTCTTCTAAGTGCTATACAGCCTCCTTGTACTTAGCTGTTGATATCTTTCTCTGGGATTGGGAACTTCTCTGTTATTATCCCTTTGAAGAAACTTTCTACCCCTCTCTGTCTCTCTACCTGCTCTTTAGGCCAATAACTCTTAGATTTGCCCTTAGCTATTTTCTAGATCTTGTAATCATGCTTCGTTGTTTTTTATTCTTTTTTCTTTTGTTTCCTCTGACTGTGTATTTGTAAATAGCCTGTCTTCAAGTTCACTAATTCTTTCTTCTGCTTGATTAATTCTGCTATTAAGAGATTTTGATGTATTCTTCAGTATATCAATTGCATTTTCTACTCTAGAATTTCTCCTTAATTTTTAAAAATAATTCCAATCCATTTTTTAAAATTATTGGATAAAATTCTGAATTTCTTCTGTGTATTTTCTTGAATTTGAGTATCCTCAAAACAGCTATTTTGAATATTCTGTCTAAAATTTCATATATCTCTGATTCTCCAGGGTTGGTCCCTGGTGACTTATTTAGTTCATTTGTGAGGTCATGTTTTTCTGGATGGCCTTGATGCTTGTAGATATTCTGTTTCTAGGCATTGAATAGTTAGGCATTTATTATAGTCTTCGCAATTTGGCCTTTTTTATGCCTGTCCTTCTTGGGACAGCTTTCAAGGTATTTGAAGAGACTTGGGCCTAAAACCCAATAATGCTGTGTTTCTTGCAGACTCATAGAGGTACTACTTTGGTGGTCTTGAATTAGATCTGAAAAAATTCTCTGGATTACCAGGCATAGACTCTTATTCTTTTCTTTTACTTCCTTCCAAGCAAATTGAGTCTCTCTTTGTCTGTGTTAAGACACCTGGAACTGGGGGTGGGAGGACACAAGCACCTTTGTGGCCACCACCATTGCGACGGTCCTCATTCAGGCCTAAAGCCAGCACAGCACTGGGTCTTGCCCAAAGCCCACTATAACCACTGCCTGGCTGTCACTAATGTGTACTTATAACACTAGGACTCTTTGATCAGCAGGTAGTAACCAAGCCAGGTTTATTTCCTTCCCTTCATGGGGGTCAGTTCCCCCATCCCCAGATGGGTCCAGCAATACTGTCTGGGAGCCAGGGCTTGGAGTCAAAAGCCTTAGAAATTTATCTGAAGTTCTATTCTACTGTGTCTAAGCAGGCATTCAAACTATAAGACAAAGGCTTTCTCATGCTTCCCCTTTCCTTTCCATAGGCAGAGGAGCCTCGCCTTGGGACCACCAACACTATCGACCCTTGAGGGGTTCTGCCAGGAGACCATCAATGTTCCCTTAAAGCCCAAGGGTTCCTTAGTCAGTTTGTGGTGAATGCTGCCAGGCCGGAAACTCATCCTTCAGGGCAGTGGGCTCTCCTCTGGAGCACGGCAGGTCCAGACATGCTAAGAGCCTAGGCTAGATTTGGGGACTCCAAGAGTCTGGTTGGTGCTCTACCCTGCTATGGCTGAGCTGGTACCTAATGTGCAGGACAGAATTCCCTTTACTTTTCCTCTGCTTTTCTCAAACAGAAGGAGTCTTTCATGATAGCCACCACAGATGGGAATATGCTAGGTCCCACAACTGGCACGTCTCAGATCCCAGGGGCCATGACAACTTTACTGGGTATTGTTGTTGGTTATTTGGGGTCCAAAGGCTCTTTAGTCAGCAGGTGATGCATCCTGTTCTGACTGGGTCCTCTTCTTCAAGGCAGTGGATTCCTTTTTGGCTCAAGGTATGTCCAGAAATGTCATCCATCAGCTAGGGCCTGAAATGGGAGCCTCATGACTCTGCCCAGTGCCCTATTCTACTGTGGCTGAGCTGGTATCCAAGATGTAAGACACAGTCTTCTACTATTCACTCTCTTCTGAAGCAGAAAGCCAAATTCATTTTCCTTGCTGAGCTGCTGCCTGGGTTTGGGGGAGGGGTGGTGCAATCAGTCCCTTAAATGTCCCATCTGTTGTCTCCCTAGGTCATGTGCCCAGGAGTCCACTGATTCCAATCCCAGTACAGCACTAGGAGTTGCCTAGGAATTACAGCCCTTGTGTCCTAGACTGCCTTTCGAATTTACCTAGGACCCTAGAGCAGTTTGGCCTGCAGTGGCGAGGCCTACTGAAAAATAAGTTCTAAATTCCAGGATGGGCTATTTCTCTCTGGTTAGGTGTGACCCAAATGCTCCCTCTTTGCAGGGGTGCTGGCCTAGCCCAGCACAACTTTGCTCTCTGCTGTAACAAGACGTCACTCAGTTCAATGTAGTCTCACAATTGGTTTGCTCTCTTTCTCCCAAGGGCACAGATTTCTCTGTGCTGCGCAGCCACTGCCAAGGCATGAAGGAGGGGTTGCACAACACTCCCTTAGCTGCTTCAGCTGGTGTCTCAATAGGTCAGGACGCCAACCCCAGTCCACTAGTTTTAGGCCCAGATCAGCACTAGGACTTGGCTTGGAATTGCATTCCTTGCGGCCTACACTGCCCCTCAAGTATACTTAGGGTCCCAAAATGCTTTAGCCTGCAGCGGTGAGGCTTGCTGGAACTCAGGCTCCAACTGCAATGGGCGATGCCTCTCTGCCTAGGGCCAGTCCAAATGTGTCCTGTGTGAGTGGGCATCAGCTGGATACAGCATGGTTCTGCTTTCCACTGAGACAGTGCAGCAATGAGTTCAATATAAAGTGCCCCAGTTGCTACATTCTCCTTCTCTCAAGCAGAGAGATTTGCCACACTGTGCAGCTGTTGCCTGGGGAGGCATGAAGGGTGGCATCAGCAATTGAAGACTGTGTCTGCTACCCCTTTTAGTTCCTCTTTCAGCTATATGAAGTTAAAACTAGATGCTGTGAGTGCTCAGCTGATTTTTGTTTTTTGTGATGGTGCTTTTTGTCTGCAGTTGTTACAATCTGGTGTTCTTGTGGGGGTACTGGGCAATGTAGACTTCTATTTTGCCATCTTGCTCCACTCCTAGTTCATTGCTTTTATAAAAGGAAAAACACCAGATGCACCTCCCTAAACAACATGTATTATATATAAAAACATAGCATAGTAGCTCATGCCCAGCCTTTGTGCCTAATTGAAATGCAGTGGCATCAACAATATTTATGGATATCTATTTCATTTCACTTAGAATTAGAAAAAAAAATTTGGAACAGACAGCACAGAATTTTTTTCTAGAAATATATCGTGTTGAAAAGATATTCTTGACAATGTTTGATCAAAAATTCTTTGCACTGATAAATTGCCCTGACTTTGTGGAGAAACTTCCAGATTTTATAACTTTCTAAAAGTGTTCAAAGGAGAATGTCTCTGGAAGAAGTTACTTATGTTCTTTTTCATAGTTCTAAAAAGAACTCAGTTATTTTGAAGAGTTACATCAGAATATAAAGCATTTTATTGTTATTTAAAATGTTTTATTTGCCACCTTTAGGTGGTAATGTAGAATTTCTCAGATCACTATGGGACTGGGCAAAATGAATTTATTTTCATCTACCTTCTTCACAAACTATAAGTGTATATATGCAAATTAAGCCTTGCTAATAGAGTTGCTCAATTAGTTCTCAATGACAGTCCATTGAGCTAATGTTAATGACTAATTACCACTGTAATTCTAATACTTCATCTTTCTATAGAAATATTACCTCCATAATATTTTACTGTGATCTAGATTTATTAAGACAATCTAGATTTCTTCCTAACTTATCCAGGGTTATTAGCCTGATAGGACATTAGCAGTGATGTGGATACATCTTACTCCTCACATTTTGTATAAGGCTTACTTTGTGATCATAGCACCCCCTTTCTATTATCTTTTTGGGTGAAGACCTAAATAAATAAATGTGTCCTCATCCTAACAAAGCAAACTCTAATGAAAGGAGATTGTTTCAATAAAGTTTTATCTTAAACAAAATCTCAATTTAACTCCAGGATGATTTAGTTTTCTAATGCCCATCACTAGAACTCCTGTGAATGGTTTCCTATAAAGTCAGTTATTGTTATAATTTGTCCTCCAGAGGAGATGAAAAATCACAAAACACAACATCTTTTATAAGAACAATTCTATTGAAATTGGATGCAGGATAAGAATTGAGAGAATGTTATTATTAATAACAATTTAAATTTAGCCATAAATTTTTATGCCTGCTCCTAAAATAACAGTTTAATGAAGCTAAATCTTGCCACCATTTACACACAAAATAAAAACAAAAATACTGGTAAACAAATTGCAGTTTATATCCATGAAAAATGTATTTGAAAGTGAAAGTTAGCCTCTCTAATAATTGATTTTCCTTTCAAGTCCCCGTTAGAAATATATCTACAGACAGATGTTACTAACTTCCAGGATATAGCTTGTCTACAGATTTATAAAATATTACCAGTTAATCATGACACATATTGTTTATTTTCAAATATTTTTTCTAGTTAAACCCACCATTTATATAACCAATTATATTTGATATTATTTAAAATTTTTGTATTAACACCCCACCAAATCATTTTACATGAGAAATAGAGAAACGTCTGCAATTAGACATCATGTTAATTTTCTTACTGTTTTTTTAAAAAAGTTGGTTTTAAAAAGAAAGTTATCAAAAGTGTAAAGAGAATCCTAATTTAAAAATTATCTTAATTTGGAGATTCCATTAAAACTTGAGGAACATTTTTAATTTCCTTTATATATTAAAATAAAATAAAATAATTTTAAAATCTATGATTGTTAGTGTTAATGGTTACAATGATTTAAAAATATAAAAATGGAACTGCTTTATTGTCTTTCTACTCCTTCTTTTTCATAGTCTTTCTTCTCCTTCTTCTTTAAACATTATATATTGTAAACCTGGATTTGAGTCCTTTTGCACAATCTGTTAGTGGATTTTTGTCCCCTTATTTCTGCATGAATTTACTCATTTACTATCACACCAGAATGCCATTCAGGAATAACCTTTCTGGTTCCTGTTTGGAATAATTGAAACAATAACTTTCATTTTTATAGTTCTTTAAAGATCACAAGATGTTTTCACATACATCATGTTTTTATTGTCACTAAAGCTCCGGAGGTATTTATTGCTACATCCTTTTTACAGATAAGAAAGTAGAAACAAAAGAATTATCTAATGTCATACATCCCATAAGTTTTTTTTTTAAAGCCTTTGAGTCAAATCAGTTATTCTGATTTTAAATCTGCAACTGTGCATTTTTCTAAAGGTCTAATTGCAGAGGATGTAAATCTCAGTCTTCCTCTTTTTCACTGCATTTTCTTAAAAGCGTAGTTCATTTAAAAATCATTCTCATCATCACCAAGTGAGGGGCTGTGTCTGCTTTGTTCAGCGGACTTCCACTTAAAGGACAAAAAATCACTGGTTACTCGCTAGTAGTAACAATTCAAAACTTCTTTTTTTCAAATCTATGAGTGAATTCTTGAGGGCAACTTGATTCCTGAGCAGCTATTGCCATTCAGGAACCAACTGGATATGTGAGACACGTGGAAATTCATCAGGCCTGAAATCTGTGTATGGAAGTTGTTGTTTCTATTACAGTAATTATTATGAGTTTGTTCAGTAATTATTTACAAGATAATTTTTTAAATATCAAGTTTCCTTTTTTTGACATTTTGCACATGATATTCCTGTAAATAGTTTGCAATATGGCATTGTAATATTTATGATATGAACACACAACATCTCTTTACAAACAATAATTGCTAAATAAGCAAAATGAGTCCATCTTTCTTCATCTTTACGAGTGTTGTCTACTCTATGCCAGGCACTTTTCTAGGCACCAATAGCAGTGAAAGAGAAAAGAAAAATCCCTGACTTCTTGCAGTGTTTCCTTTAGAAAGAAAAAAGACATAAATACATGTGAGGAAACTCCAACATGAGCAGTCTCTTAGACCAAAGACATACTATTTCTCTTTGTTTTAGTAATCTGAATTTGTCCCAATTGTCGTGGAATTTTTGAAGATGTGATTTAGCATTATTTCTCATCTTCTCTTGACAGTTTGGCCCAACAAGCTTTCAACTACTGTTTTTTTCCCTCATTATGTCCAAAAGGCTGAGTCACAGCAAATAGTGTTTTGTGATGTGTGCCTCTTGAATACTGGGACTAGCATCTCAGCGACAACTACTATTCTAGAATATAATGCATACTGTCATACCTTTAGGGATTTCTAACTGAAGCAATTTTACTAACCATTCTTTTATTCCTTTTTTGGGGTGTTACTTTATGTACATTCTATATTTTATTGATTTGTAGAGCTCATAGATTATAGGATGCACCATTAGGTTACATACAATGCAGGAAGGAAAAAAAACTGCTCTTAATTAAATTATAACATAATGTTTCTATCTCGATGCACAATCCAGAAAGTTGTCAGACTGCTTTTTGGTTGTTTTGAAATTTCTTTCTTCTGCTTTGTAGAATTTCTCATGTTTCTAGTTGTATTGTTTGGTGGGTGATATCCTTTTTTGATAACCATCTCAAAAATTAAATGTTGTCACCTTTATTGCTATAATTTTTTTTCTTTCTTAGGCTTTAGAAAGCACTTGTTTATGGCTTTACAGGAAAATATAAAATTGCAGATGATCCTCTAATGATAAAAATTTATTTCTCTGCTCTGTTTTCTGCAAACCTAGTAACTAACATTTTTATTGCTGAATTATACTTTAATTTTTAAAGGAAATTGTAATTAGTAATTAAACTCTGATCATATATTGCCAAGAGTATACATAACTCAATTGTAGTAATGAAAATATAAATAAGTCTGCTGCCTAAGCTTGCATGTGCACAAAGATAACTAATTAATGAGGGTCATTGCTAAATACAGCTTTAAGTAACATTGGTATCAGACACATCCTATTGGTAATATGTGGAAGAAAAAAATATGTGTTATAAATGTCATAGCAGTGCTAAAATGTGATAGCATAACTGTGGATACTCTATAAGTATACACTAGTACAATAGTACTGATTGGTAAAATATTAAAATAATTCTACACTAGTTGCTATGTAGCTCCTTTCCCTGAGCTTCCCATGTGATCCCACTCTATTGCCCACATAAACCATCCCCTAGGAATTCAGATCCTGGTTGAAAGGTAAAATGTGACTCAGTATAATCCTCCCAAGACCCTGTTTCAGTGGTATGGCTGCTATTTAAATTAATATTAAACCTAAATTTAATTATTTTTACTACATTAATAATAAACTTTTAAGCTCTGTCTTCTATATTCAGGATCATCATAGGTTCCTTCAACATTTTTGTATATTTTCATAGCTCTATGTCAGTAATTTTCATGTGCAGATAAATGATCATAAACTTAGTCTAAATAAACATGTGGTCTCAATGCATTAGCATTTACATTAGACAAATCTACATGATAATGTACTGAGAAAAAGTATAGATTGTTTGTATTATCCGTATTATATATGAAACACAATTCTGCTATTTATTGCAGAAAACTGCCAACATTTCAAAATCATGTTGCCTTATCTACAAGAAGTATAATACTCTTAATATCAGAATGTGACATGATTTTTGACCTATGTAAACATCAGATATTTTCATTTTTTATTAGGTTCTTTTGTTTATGCAGCAATCACAATATTTAAGCTGATTACTAAACCTTCTGAATTTTGTATTTCTTATCTGTAAAAATTATTTGTAACCTACAGGGTTGTTTTGAACAGTTTCTGAAATAAGTCTGTCAAAATATTAAATAATGGAGCATAAAAATTGTTTAATATTCCTTTTATATAACACATAGAGAATTAAAGTGGTTGCTATGATTTTTAAATACCATATATTCACCACAAGTGTCTTGATTATCATTCTTATTTTCCAGGTGCCTAGAATTTCCAGGAATCTTTGAGTTTTAGAATTAGCTCTTGCTTTGGAAGTTAAAATATAAGTTTAATAGAAAAAGAAGACAAAAAAAGACAGAAAATAGAAATATAAAACATGTAGGTAAGATAATGAATAGAGATTGAGAAGTACAAATTGTGATGTTGAGGTTAAATAAATGTCTTATTTATTTATTTTTGAAAAATAAAGATGGCAAAGCTATTGAATAGAGAAAGAAATGCCTTTTCCACATATGGTCCTGAAAGAGATGATTAGTTATACACAGGAAGAAAAATAAACCTCAACCTTTACCTCAAGCAATACACAAAAATGAACTACATATGGATAATATACTCAGATACAATTGGTGACACTGTAAATCTTCAAACATATAAAAAATCTTTCCTTTTTGACCTTGGAACAAAAAACAACATTCTTATAAAGAACAAATAAAACACCAATGATTAAAAAAGTATAAACTACGTAACATTTTAAAAACTTCTGCTCATCAAAATATACAGCTAAGAAAATAGACTGGCAAGCCATTGACTAGGAGAAAATATTTTCAACAGCATAAATGACAATGGATTTATATTCATAATATACAAATAATTTCTAAAATCAATAATAAAGTAATAAGTAACCTAATGAAACAGGGATAAAAGACTTACATACTTTATGAAGGAAGATAAGAAAATTCAATTCTGAATTACTAAGCATTGATACAGAAGAAATAAAAACATATGTCTATGTTGTACACTTGTAAACAAATGTTTTTAGGGATTTTATTCTTAAAAGTCAAATATCATAAATAAGCTCAATATCTGTCAAACTGATGAATGAATGAATAATTCTTGGTTCATGTTTTGTAATGTTATATTACTCAAAAATAAATGGAAAAAACTTCTGATACACAAAATGAATGAATAAATCTCAAAAGTTTGCTGAGAGAAAAGAGCCAGACACAAGAGAAGCCATATATTTTTTATAACTTTGGAATTGAAAAATCTATACGATAGGAAAATTCTGTAACAGAATCAAATCTACATCATTATATAGTCTATGTTGGGTGGGGAGATTAGGGATTGATTTGGGATAGGCGTACAGCAACTTTATTGGTTAATTGTAATTGTCTATGTCTAGATAAGTGTATGGATTACATAAATTTATATTATTGTCAAAACATACCAAACTGGAATGCTTAAGATCTGTACAGCATGTAACTTGTGCCTCTATTAAAAACTAAAAGGCAAAAAGATAAATAAAAGCTCTTATTCTCTGCTTGTAAATACTCAAGAATATATTTACATGATTTAAGTGGCCATTTCAATTGTTTTTTATTGCCACTGTGCATTAACTACATATGGAAAAAATTTAATATGCATGCATGACTAACATTAAAACTATTTATTAGTAATATGATAAATCTTGAATCTTTACAAAATTTCACTTTGGGAATTTACCATTAATATTAATATCCTTAATAATTTAAAATTCTGGAAAGTAGATAATGCTGTAGTGTTTCTACATTTCTCCATTTGTTTTCATTTTACTTGCATATCACTTTCTGAAAATAAGCCATAAAGGCATGGCATTGTAGTTTATATATGTACATACATTAGAAATTTGGTTAGAAATAATTTACTTTTTTCTCTTTGTTATTGAAAAAGTAACTTTTTCTAAAAATGTATATTAAGATTTCTGATATTTTAATAGTTAAAAAGATGGTTACTGTTTCTAATCATATTTTTACAAAATTCTTCTTTTATTTACTTAGCACAGTCAGCTCATGTTCATCTTCAAAAAGTAGTACATTATACTTTTAAACGAAAATATTATTTTCCATGACTCACTAAAGAAGTGTTATTGTGTTTTAACCATGAATTTACACTTTTAAGAACCTGCAACTGGAAAACTATTCAAATTGTCTCAGACTCTGAGACAGTCTACAGCTAGTTAGTTATTTCCAGTCTGTTTTATGGGAAACAGAGTATCTATCAAGGAGAAAAAAGAGATAGAGGCAGTTTGATATGATGTTTGGAATACTTTGGTAGTTAAATATATTAAAACATGGATTGTTGTTAGTAATTTCAAAACATCTGAATTCCTACAAATCACTTTTGGAAAAGCTGAGTTACTTTCTTTGAAGAAACTTTTCCAATAAATTAAATCTGAGTTTGAGTAACATTGTGTATACATTGGTTTTGTGATGAATACACTAATGAATGTCTACATTTTGTTGGTGTTGCAGAAGATAAGACATCTGAAACTTAGACTTTAAAAGAAGAAGAAATATTTTCCTCATTTTAGCTATTTCCATTCCTGCGCTAACTCCATTCTTATTTTGAGTACCACTTTTGATTCAATACATTGCGTTTTGTGATTCAAAATAGGGTTGCTTTCAAGTTTCCCAAATTGCTAGAGTTCATACCTTATTTTTTGATTCCATAAATCTCCTCGAAAGAGTTATAAAGATTATGTGTTTTCTTAAAGTATAGTAAGTTAAATTTAATTTTAAAATATTTCAAACATTATTATGTTCCTTGAAAGAATTTAAAACAGATTAGCTTTTGATGGATTCTGTTGAGAAGACCTGAAAAACCATACAAGATAAAAAACAAAGATTATAAAACTGAGAATGTCAATTCACTACACATGGAAAATTTTCCATTTGTTTGTTTGGAGATGTTACAACTGAATGTGGTATTTCTCTATAAACGGTGCTGATCATCTCAAGCTGTAAAAAAACAAACACCAAGGGAGGTTCCAAGATGGCCGAATAGGAACAGCTCCAGTCTACAGTGCCCAGCGTGAGCGACTCAGAAGACAGGTGATTTCTGCATTTCCAAATGAGGTACCGGGTTCATCTCACTGGGGCTTGTCAGACAGTGGGTGCAGGACAGTGGCTGCAGCCCACGGACCCAGAGCCAAAGCAGGGGGAAACATCGCCTCATCTGGAAAGCGCAAGGGGTCAGAGAATTCCCTTTCCTAGCCAAGGGAAGCCATGACAGACGGCCCTTGGAAAATCAGGACACTCTTACCCTAATACTGCAGTTTTCCAATGGTCTTAGCAAACAGCACACCAGGAGATTATATCCCTCGCCTGGCTCCGAGGGTCCCACGCCAACAGAGCCTTGCTCACTGCTAGCACAGCAGTCTGAGATAGAACTGCAAGGCAGCAGCGAGGCTGGGGGAGGGTCGCCCGCCATTGCTGAGGCTTGCGGTCAGGAAGCTTGAACTGGGCAGAGCCCACTACAGCTCAAGGAGGCCTGCCTGCCTCTGTAGACTCCACCTCTGGGGCAGGGCATAGCTGAACAAAAGGCAGCAGAAACTTCTGCAGACATAAACATACCTGTCTGAAAGCTTTGAAGAGAGTAGTGGTTCTCCCATCACGGAGTTTGAGATCCGAGAACAGACAGACTGCCTCCTTGAGTGGGTCCCTGACCCCCAAGTAGCCTAACTGGGAGCCACCTCCCAATAGGGGCCGACTGACACCTCATACTGCAGGGTGCCCTCTGAGACCAAGCTTCCAGAGGAACGATCAGGCAGCAACATTTGCTATTCTGCAATATTTTTGGTTCTGTAGCCTCCGCTGGTGATACCTAGGCAAACAGGGTCTGGAGTGGACCTCCAGCAAACTCCAACAGACCTGCAGCTGGGGGTCCTGACTGTTAGAAGGAAAACTAACAAACAGAAAGGACATCCACACCAAAACCCCATCTGTACGCCACCATCATCACAGACCAAAGGTAGATAAAACCACAAAGATGGGGAGAAACCAGAGCAGAAAAGCAGAAAATTTTAAAAATCAGAGTGCCTCTTCTCCTCCAAAGGAAGACAGCTCTTTGCCAGCAACAGAACAAAGCTGGATGGAGAATGACTTTGACGAGTTGAGAGAAGAAGGCTTCAGAAGATCGGTAAACACAAACATCTCCAAGCTAAAAGAGGATGTTCAGACCCTTCACAAACAAGCTAAAAACCTTGAAAAAAAGAGTGGTAGAAGGGTAACTAGAATAAACAGCATAGAGAAGACCTTAAATGACCTGATGGAGCTGAAAACCATAGAATGAGAACTACGTGATGCATGCACAAGCTTCAGTAGCTGGTTCGATCAACTGGAAGAAAGGGTATCCATGATTGAAGATCAAATGAATGAAATGAAGCAAGAAGAGAAGGTTAGAGAAAAAAAGAGTAAAAATAAATGAACAAAGCCTCCAAGAAATATGGGACTATGTGAAAAGACCAAATCTACATCTGATTGGTGTAGCTGAAAGTGATGGGGAGAATGGAACCAAGATGGAAAACACTCTTCAGGGTATTATCCAGGAGAACTTCCCCAACCTAGCAAGGCAGGCCAAGAAGAATGCCACAAAGATACTCCCTGAGAAGAGCAACTCCAAGAAACATAATTGTCAGATTCACCAAAGTTGAAATGAACGCAAAAATGTTAAGAGCAGCCAGAGAGAAAGGTCGGGTTACCCACAAAGGGAAGCCCATCAGACTAACAGCGGATCTCTCAGCAGAAACTCTACAAGCCAGAGGAGAATAGGGGCCAATATTCAACATTCTTTATATATATATATTTACTATACTCTAAGTTCTAGGGTACACGTGAACAACGTGCAGATTTGTTACATATGTATATATGTGCCATGTTGGTGTGCTGCACCCATTAACTCATCATTTACATTAGGTATATTTCCTAAGGCTATCCCTCCCCCTCCCCCTCCCCCCACCCCACAACAGGCACCGGTGTGTGATGTTTACCTTCCTGTGTCCAAGTGTTCTCATTGTTCAATTCCCACCTATGAGAGAGAACACGAGATGTTTGGTTTTTTGTCCTTGCGATAGTTTGCCGAGAATAATGGTTTCTAGCTTCATCCATGTCTCTACAAAGGACATGAACTTATCCTTTTTTACAGCTGCATAGTATGCCATGGTGTATATATGCCACATTTTCTTAATCCAGTCTATCATTGTTGGACATCTGGGTTGGTTCCATGTCTTTGCTATTGTGACTAGTGCTGCAATAAACATACGTGTGCATGTATCTTTATAGCAGCATGATTTATATTCCTTTGGGTATATACTCAGTAATGGGATGGCTGAGTCAAATGGTGTTTCTAGTACTAGATCCCTGAATAAAATAAGTTTCAACCCAGAATATCATATCCAGCCAAACAAAGTTTCATAAGTGAAGGAGAAATAAAATCCTTTCCAGCAAGCAAATGCTGAGAGATTTTGTCACCACCAGGCCTGCCTTACAAGAGCTCCTGAAGGAAGCACTAAACATGGAAAGGAACAAACAGTACCAGCCACTGCAAAAACATGCCAAATTGTAAAGACCATTGATGCCAGGAAGAAACTGCCTCAACTAATGAGCAAAATAACCAGCTAACATCATAATGACAGGATCAAATTCACACATAACAATATTAACCTTAAATGTAAATGAGCCAAATGCTCCAATTAAAAGACACAGACTGGCAAATTGGATAAGGAATCAAGACCCATAAGTGTGCTGTATTCAGGAGACCCATCTCATGTGCCGAGACACACATAGGCTCAAAATAAAGGGATGGAGAAAGATCTACCAAGCAAATGGAAAAAAAAAAAAGCAGGGATTGCAATCCTAGTCTGTGATAAAACAGTCTTTAAACCAATAAAGATCAGAAGAGACAAAGAAGTCCACTACATAATGGTAAAGGGATCAATTCAACAAGAAGAGTTAACTATCCAAAATATATATGCACCCAATACAGGAGCACCCAGATTCAAAAAGCAAGTCCTTAGAGACCTACAAAGAGACTTAGACTCCCACACAATAATAATGCAAGACTTTAACACCCCACTGTCAACATTAGACAGATTAATGAGACAGAAAGGTAACAAGGATATCCAGGAATTGAACTCAGCTCTGCACCAAGTGGACCTAATAGACATCTACAAAACTCTCCACCCCAAATCAACAGAATATACATTCTTCTCAGCACCACATCACACTTTTCCAAAATTGACCACATAGTTGGAAGTAAAGCACTCCTCAGCAAATGTAAAAGAACAGAAATTATAACTGTCTCTCAGACCACAGTGCAATCAAACTAGATGTCAGGATTAAGAAACTCACTCAAAACTGCTCAACTACATGGAAGCTGAACAACCTGCTCCTGAATGACTATTGGGTACATAACAAAATGAAGGCAGAAATAAAGATGTTCTTTGAAACCAATGAGAACAAAGACAAAACATACCAGAATCACTGGGACACATTTAAAGCAGTGTGTAGAGGGAAATTTATAGCACTAAATGCCCACAACAGAAAGCAGGAAAGATCTAAAATTGATACCCTAACATCATAATTAAAAGAACTAGAGAAGAAAGAGCAAACACATTCAAAAGTTAGCAGAAGGCAAGAAATAACTAAGATCAAAGCAGAACTGAAGGAGATAGAGACACAGAATCCCTTAAAAAAAAATCAATGAATCCAGGAGCTGGTTTTTTGAAAAGATCAACAATATTGATAGACTGCTAGGAAGACTAATAAAGAAGGAAAGAGAGAAGAATCAAATAGACTGCTAGGAAGACTAATAAAGAAGGAAAGAGAGAAGAATGAAATAGACTCAATAAAAAATGATAAAGGGAGTATCACCACGGATCCCACAGAGATACAAACTACCATCAGAGAATACTATAAACGCCTCTACACAAATAAACTAGAAAATCTAGAAGCAATGGATAAATTCCAGGACACATACATCATCCCAAGACTAAACCAGGAAGAAGCTGAATCCCTGAATAGACAAATAACAGGCCCTGAATTGAGGTGATAGTTAAGAGCCTACCAACCAAAAAAATTCCAGGACCAGACAGATTCACAGGTGAATTCTACCAGAGGTACAAGGAGAAGTTGGTACCATTCCTTCTGAAACTATTCCAATCAATAGCAAAAGAGGGAATAATCCCTAACTCATTTTATGAGGCCAGCATCATCCTGATACCAAAGCCTGGCAGAGACACAACAGAAAAAGAGAATTTTAGACCAATATCCCTGATGAACATCGATGTGAAAATCCTCAATAAAATACTGGCAAACCGAATCCAGCAGCACATCAAAAAGCTTATCCACCATGACCAAGTGGGCTTCATCCCTGGGATGCAAGGCTGGTTCAACATACGCATATCAATAAACGTAATCCATCATATAAACAGAATGACAGACAAAAACTACATGATTATCTCAATAAATGCAGAAAAGGCCTTTGACAAAATTCAACAGCCCTTCATGCTAAAAACTCTCAATAAATTAGGTATTGATGGGACATATCTCAAAATAATAAGAGCTATTTATGACAAACCCACAGCCAGTATCATACTGAATGGGCAAAAACTGGAAGCATTCCCTTTGAAAACTGGCACAAGACAGGGATGCCCTCTCTCACCACTCCTATTCAACATAGTGCTTGAAGTTCTGGCCAGGGCAATCAGGTGGGAGAAATAAATAAAGGGTATTCAATTAGGAAAAGAGGAAGTCAAATTGTCCCTGTTTGCAGATGACATGATTGTATATTTAGAAAACCCCATTGTCTCAGCCAAAAATCTCCTTAAGCTGGTAAGCAACTTCAGCAAAGTCTCAGGATACAAAATCAATGTGCAAAAATCACAAGCATTCTTATACACCAATAACAGACAAACAAAGAGCCAAATCATGAGTGAACTCCCATTCACAATTGCTTCAAAGAGAATAAAATACCTAGGAATCGAACTTACAAGGGATGTGAAGGACATCTTCAAGGAGAATTACAAACCACTGCTCAATGAAATAAAAGAGGATACAAACTAATGGAAGAACATTCCATTCTCATGGGTAGGAAGAATCAATATTGTGAAAATGGCCATAGTGCCCAAGGTAATTTATAAATTCAATGCCATCCCCATCAAGCTACCAATGACTTTCTTCACAGAATTGGAAAAAACTCCTTTAAAGTTCATATGGAACCAAAAAAGAGCCTGCATTGCCAAGATAATCCTAAGCTAAAAGAACAAAGCTGGAGCCATCACACTAACTGACTTCAAACTATACTACAAGTCTACAATAACCAAAACAGCATGGTACTGGTACCAAAACAGAGATATAGAGCAATGGAACAGAACAGAGCCCTCAGAAATAATACCACACATCTACAACTATCTGATCTTTGACAAACCTGACAAAAACAACAAATGGGGAAAGGATTCCTTATTTAATAAATGGTGCTGGGAAAACTGGCTAGCAATACGTAGAAAGCTGAAACTGAATCTCTTCCTTACACCTTATGCAAAAATTAATTCAAGATGGATTAAAGACTTAAACGTCAGACCTAAAACCATAAAAACCCTAGAATAAAACCTACGCAATACCATTCAGGACATAGGCATGGGCAAGGACTTCATGTCTAAAACACCAAAAGCAACGGCAACAAAAGCCAGAATTGACAAATGGGATCTAATTAAACTAAAGAGCTTCTGCACAGCAAAAGAAACTACCATCAGAGTGAACAGGCAACCTACAGAATGGCAGAAATTTTTTGCAATCTACTCATCTGACAAAGGGCTAATAACCAGAATCTACAAAGAACTTAAACAAATTTACAAGAAAAAATCAAACAACCCCATCAAAAAAGGGGTGAAGGATATGAACAGACACTTCTCTAAAGAAGACATTTATGCAGCCAACTGGCACATGAAAAAATGCTCATTATCACTGGCCATCAGAGAAATGCAAATCAAAACCACAATGAGATGCCATCTCACACCAGTTAGAATGGCAATCATTAAAAAGTCAGGAAACAACAGGTGCTGGAGAGGATGTGGAGAAATAGGAACACTTTTACACTGTTGGTGGGACTGTAAACTAGTTCAACCATTGTGCAAGACAGTGTGGCGATTACTCAGGGATCTAGAACTAGAAATACCATTTGACCCAGCTAGCCCATTACTGGGTATATACCCAAAGGAATATAAATCATGCTGCTATAAAGACACATGCACATGTATGTTCATTGTGGCACTATTCACAATAGCAAAGACTTGGAACCAACCCAAATGTCCAACAATGATAGGCTGAATTAAGAAAATGTGGCACATACACACCATGGAATACTATGCAGCCATAAAAAATGATGAATTCATGTCCTTTGTAGGGACATGGATGAAGCTGGAAACCATCATTCTCAGCAAATTATTGCAAGGACAAAAAAACCAAACACCTCTTGTTCTCTCTCATAAGCGGGAATTGAACAATGAGAACACTTGGACACAGGAAGGGGAACATCACACACCAGGGCCTGTTGTGGAATGGGGGCAGGGGGTAGCGATAGCATTAGGAGATATACCTAATGTAAATGACGAGTTAATGGGTGCAGCATACCAATATGGCACGTGTATACATATGTAACAAACCTGCACGTTGTGCACATGTACCCTAGAACTTAAAGTGTAATACAAAAAATGTATATATAAAAAAAGAGGATCTGAGTAATTAATCAACAGAAGGAAAAGCGTTATAAATGTATGGTAATAAATTAGTATTAAGCTAGATTGCAATTCTAAGGATTTGTGATAATTTAAAAACCTAAACCAATTAAACCTTTAAAAGTTTATTCAAAAATAAAAATAAAAAAATAAAGACTCATGCACACATATGTTTATTGCAGCACTATTCACAATAGCAAAGTCTCAGAACCAACTCAAATGTCCATCAGTGGTAGACTGGATTAAGAAAATGTGGCATAAACACACCATGGAATACTATGCAGCCATAAAAAATGATGAGTTCATGTCCTTTGTAGGGACATGGATGAAGCTGGAAACCATCATTCTCAGCAAACTATCGCAACGACAGAAAACCAAACACCACATGTTCTCACTTATAGGTGGGAGTTGAACAATGAGAATATGTGGACCCAGGGTGGGGAACACCACACACCCGGGCCTGTCGTGGGGTTGGGGGAGGGAAGAGGGATAGCATTAGGAGATATACCTAATGTAAATGACGGGTTAATGGATGCAGCACACCAACATGGCACATGTATACATATGTAACTAACCTGCATGTTGTGCACATGTACCCTAGAACTTAAAGTATAATAAAAAAATAAATAAATAAAACACTCTTGAACCTGGGAGGCGGAGATTGCAGGCAGCCAAGATCATGCCACTGCAGTCCAGCCTGAGCAACAGAGGGAGACTCCATCCAAAAAAAAAAAGAAAAAAAAAACCACAAGGCATAAACAGGAGGTTGCTGCATTGGACATTTTCCATATCAGTCTTTCTTTTTTCTACCTAATAAACTGATTAAACATTAACAGAGAAAGAGGCGTTGAGGGAGAGAGAGAGATGCCAAAATAAAGAAGAACCAGTTATCTGTTACCATATATTTTTGCTTAATACTTCCCTCTTGTGCAATTCATCATCAGTACTACCATTTATACTTGAAAATGTAGGTTTTTAAAACATGGCAAATATTTTTATGTCTATACTATTATTTAAAATTAATATATCACAGTATTCAAAGTACTATGCAGATGATAGTCACACATGCACAGACTTTACACTTTGCTGCTTCAAAGTGTAAAGTCTATATTTGTAAGTTTAAATATTCTCAGATAAGACCACTGTTTCACAAATTTCAGTAACCTCTGAGTCTATCTTTGGCATTAATATTTTCAACAATGTTAGCCTCAAAGGCTGAGTATACACATAAGAGATTTCTAGTTTTGGACAGCCTGTTATGGATCAACCATCCATGAAATTACCCAGCCCTTTTAAAATCAGCTTATACTTTCAGATTATGCTACTATTTTGGAGTAACTCATTCTCTGTATCATCTGTAAATGTTCATGCTGACACAGCATGCCAAACAATATTATCTAGAATGAATTTCAATGTAGAACTTCTCAATATATTTTTTTCTTTTCAGTATCCCCCTCACAGCAAGAGCAAGCATGGCTGGATTCCAGAAATCACAACATTTATTCATTTAATTTGTAAACAGAAAATTGTTGAACCTTTCTGTTTCTTAAGAGTTAGGTGGGTTTTCTTCAAAGGACTAAAATGCTTACAATGTCTGAAGTATTTCCTGGTGGTTACAAAACCTATTCAATCTTCAAGTATCTGTTGCACTAACAAGTTGAGGTAGTGCACCACAGTCATGATCATTTTGTTCTGAACTGTGCCATGTTTCTTATTATCAAAGCTTGTGGATATTAGGAGCAAAAAGCTCTTCCTATGGGTAAGCCCAGTTTTTTTACTTGGCGGAATACTAACAAAATGATAATTCTTGTTATTTTTTAAATCTTTATTGAAATTGATAAGACACTGTCCAAAGTGGCATCATAGGCTAATTGAGAAATAATGCAGAATAATTTTTTCCTTTGTTTTCTCTCTTAAAAAGAACTCTGTTAGTATTGAATTAGCACAGTCCTATGAGTTCACCATATATTTTATATATAAAATTGGAGAAAAATGCAAGTTATGTTAACGTAAATTTTGTCATTTTAAACCTCAATTTGCAATTAGGAAGAGGTAAGCAAATTCAATGAAGATAAACTATTCTTAACTTCCTTTTTGTATAGAATGATTGGCTTTGAGATAAACAATTAAAACTCTACCATCTCATTTCAATAAATGCAAATATTTCAAGTTTATTATATTTAAGTATTCTTGAGTCATTATTTCTTATGTTTTACACTTGTGTGAATTACTGTTTCTCTTTTGCATAACATTTGCTCAAATCTGCAATTATCAAAAATGCCAAATCCCATTGCATTTTCTATCTAGTTTACTGCAAAGTTTACATGATGATAATTTTAATATAATGTGGACTGACTTTACTTGAAAAATAAAAAATAACATTTCCATATTTTTTTCATTTTATAGCTTCTTTGAGTGTAGAATCAAGAAATTATGCCTTAATATGATTCTAGATTTCTGGTTCTGTATCCTAAACATTTCATGTAACTTTTATATATTTTATTCTCATCCATTCTTGTCATTCTTCATTCTTACTACTAACTCATTATGCAATCTAATAATATCTTAAACACATACTATGCAAATATATTTGAAACTTGTGTTTTGAAATACCATTTTTCTATTACTTCTAGCCATGGGAACTTTTTGAGAACAGAAGCTCTCATTTTAATCTTCTTGATTCTCAAGCCATAAGAGAGGATCTGACATAGATGCAGTGCACAATAAGAATTTGTGAAAAGAGAATTTTAACTGAATATACATCTTTTAAAGGCCTCTGATGAATATTACTATAAATTTATAAAGGTAACGCATTTATCTTAAAGTATAAATAACATGAAGCCTATTCACATTTATTTGTGTTATATTCTCAGGTAACACAGTAGTAATTCCTACTAATTTGTATTTGTATTATTTGTATTATTCCTATTTATTTGTGTTTATTTGTATGTAGTTGCTGAAAGTTGCTGCTCTTTAATATCCTATTGATAAAATATGGAACTAGAAATGTTTTATTGTTCTTTAAAACACCCTTTTCAGAATAATTTTTCACAGTGTTCTTAGGGTTAAAATTCTGTGCCAATTTTTTGAAATAACTAATAATAAAATAATGTAAACATTTACTGTGTATGTCTGCCAATGAAAGTCTTTCATATAGTTGTAACTCAATAAAATTCAAACAGAATTAACCCATTTTATCATTTGTAAAATATCTTAGAAATTTCAAATTATTAGATATGTCATACTAATGCTCTTTGATGTGTGGCTGCTTAACCCTTGCCTCATATAGTAGCTAAGATTGTTCAATGTGAAGAGAACTATTTCCCACTCCTAAGGACAACAAACCAAAGTTTGCCTTGAGGCGATGCAAAATTTTAATTCATTTATTCCAAATTATAAAGTTTAGTGATGAGAATAAGAGTAAGAAAAAGGGAAAGAGCAATTAAAATGCAAGATATCTGTATTAATGTATGTAATAGAGAAGGTAGATTAGTAAGATGATCTCTCGGGAGAGGAAAGAAGAGATAATAAATAGAAAGGATAAATGTAAAACAAAAACAGAGAGGTACATTAAGTGCAGCAAAGATCATGGCATATTGTTTTTACGAACATAGGTATCCTGGGACAACTCAGAAAATAAGAAAATAAAAGACTAACACAGACAATATATTGAGAGACATATTCAATCACATTCAGAAATGTGTTATTTGAATTGATTGTATATCTATGTTTGAAGGAAATGTGTGTGTGTGTGTGTGTGTGTGTGTCTGTGTGTAGCTTTCTTGTGTTTCATTCCCTCTCCAAACGCTAGTGGTAAATTTAAAATAAAAATACATAAGGAGAACTGAAGTTCAGAAGAATAAAGAGTTCCGTTTTCCTGAATGTAAATAAGTATTTTTGGTTCACTAGAGCACTATTTTTATTTAAAAGTTTCTGAAAATTGAATGTCATTCTTTTGCCTTCTATGTGGCTATTTTATATAAGCAGGAACATATTTGTTTTGCTAATCATAGATCCAAACTACTCTCACTGCATATTTAGACAATATCGAAGTACTAAGTAAATTGTTCTAACACTTAAACTAAAATATTTAAATCTTTCTAATTCAGAGATGCATTCATTTTCTCTATAAAGTTAATCATTGTATATCATTTCTCTTCTTTCCTTCCATCCTTCCTATAAAGTTAATCATTATATATCATTTCTCTTCTTTCCTTCCTTCCTTCCTTCCACAAATAAGTATTGAGGATCTGCATGATCCTTGCACCTTATAGCATAATGGGAGACAGAGACAATATAAAAATAGATGAACCATTTACACAGGAGATATGAATTTCACAGTTAAAAAAAAACTCAAATGAGCAAGATATAACTTTAAGAAATAATTCTCTATGAATATACTTAGTTTCTACTTTGATTCTCAATTCTGACTATGGTATAAAATCTATTGTTTTGCTTGTACCTTAGCCTCATAATTCTAGTAAATTACCAGTTTCAATCACACTGAAGATTTTGCACCTCATTCCTTCACCTTTGATGACTTGAATTTAGAGGACTCTGTATCATCATGGTATCAGGTAAAAATTGCCATTTTTGTACCTGTTGGATTCACTGGCATGCATGCAATCCCTCTCCATGTAGAACATAATATTCTTTGTTTTCAGCTGAGGTGGTGAAATCCACATCCTATCAGAGGTGGATGACCTGATATACTGTATTTTGACTATAACTGTATTCATCTTTGCAATGGGATACAACCAACATCAGCATGATTTAGCAGACAATTATGCAGAATATTGCACATGTCAATTGTGGAATATAGGCCTTACTCTGCACCAAAAATATAAGAGCAACTGCATGTCTTACACATGGTTCCTGACAAAAAATAAAAAGCAATTCTCCCAATAAGGGGGGATCTGATAGCAGGTACTTGCTTAAACAGAATTATATTTCAAGAGCCAATGAAGACATTTTTGGAAACTTCAAACTATGAGAAAGAGAGTTTCTCTATCCACGTTAAAGTCCTAAATAAAGCAAAGAGCTTCTTAAGCGGTGTAGGTAGTGGTAATCAAGAAAGAACAGAAAATGCATTTCATGTATTGACCTGAGATCAGATCATATCCTTCAAGCAAAAAATCCTATGAATAAAAACTAATTTTTGTGGAGGATAGTTTTATTTGTATGTTCAAAAAATGATTTCCTTAAACTATGCAAAACTTCTATGTTAGTGTTTTCTGTTGGTGTATAATTTGAGGTTTACTATTTTCACTATGTTTTTAAATCATAGTTAAGAGAATGACAGTGAGAATAAAGAGCTCATATTTTGCATTCAATTTGACTTTCATAAATGTAAAGTTTCGCACATGCTTTCCTGCTTCTAATGTTTCCCAATATTCCAGGTGCTCAACATGGTATTTGCATAGTAAGAAAGGAGAGCAAAAGAAGACATAGAGATAAGTCAAAAGTTTTAAATTTATATGATGCCTTATGGAACCCAATAGACCAGAAATGTAGTCATGACAAATTTCTCATTTGTACCTGAAGAAAACATTTCTGAATCCATAAACTGAGAACAGGCTAACCGTATAAGTTGTACATGTGGTTGTTAGTCCAATACATAAGAATATTGGCTTTATAAACTGTGATCTGACGATAAGTATTCTCAAATAATTAATTTCATGTGTGTTAAGTCTTTACAACCAGCATGAATTGGTTGAATTACACAAAATTTATTCTTTCTCAATCTACTACTCATTTTTGACAGCACTAATTTTTAGTTAAGATAGATGATTTGTAGCAGCAATCTGAGTCAATATTGTAACATTCTGAAGGAGCATGATATTTCACATAAAAAATAAGCACAGGTCATATTTAGTAATTAAGCATATTTGTATTGTCTAGAATTGCTTGGCATAGGGTTAATAATGCGGTAATCTTACATGTTCTGATAATTCCTTGGAAATTTGAAAGGAAGTGGCATTTAATAAATTTGACATTTTTGCAACTTTGGAGGAGTTGGGATAACTTTACCAGCTAAAGTAGACAAAGCGTGAATCAGATGCGGAAAGGCAGATTAGCTTCAAACCAGTATGTGAGTCTGACCATAAGTTTGAAGCCAAGTCATGTGAAATATTAAGCAGAAGAGAGAAGATATATTCTAATTTATGTTGGTACTTAAACATTTTTGTAAGACAAAGCGAGATAAAAACGTTTTGTTTTGTTGGCTGATGGCTCTGAATATTCCAGGGCAAAAGGACAATGACAACGTAAGAATTGTTTTCAGCCTTATTGAGGTTTAATAGACAAAAATTGTATATATTTAGTGTATATAACTTACTGTTCTGATGTTTTATTTTTAACTTTAAAAATAGTTTAAAATTTTTGCTTTTATGAGACACATAATGGAATGTGTGTAGGTAAATAACTTTGGATCATATTTTATAGGATAAGCTGGGTTAAGTAACTAAAATAATGCCCTTAAATAAACTTATAGGGCAGTATAATTAAACATTTTACCATGAAAATCTAAAAAATTATTGTTAAATTACTATGATAGGTTTTAAGTGATAAAGAAAATATAAATGCTATCAACATTATTTGCTTCCATTTTAACCTCAGAAAATATGTGCTCTTTTCCTTTGTAGGTTTTAAAGAAACTATCATATGTATACACACACATATACATGTCATGTTTTAAGGCACCCAAGAGAACATATATGGCTATTAAATCTGTCTTTATAAAAGTGCCAGTTTTACTGTGCTTTAGAGATTTAAAACATAATACATTAGTAATATGTATTGATTTAACAGTTTTCTGCATAGGAAAACAATGTATTAGAAAAGCAAAAAATTCAACTGAATAAATACTTGTTAAATACAAATTGTATATGAAGTACTGTGATAACTTCTCGCAGAGGGCATAAACATGAGTAATCTGTCTGTGCTAGAAGCTCACAATTGACTAGGTAGGAAAATGCAGTGCAAAAATACTTATTTCAAATTGGAAAATGGATAAATGACTAAATGACTCAAACAAAGTGAAAAAAAGTTAATATGAAGAAATTATTAGGGTGGTGCAAAAGTAATTGCGGTTTTTGCCATTACTTTTATTTTTTTATTATTATTTTTTCTTTTTTTTCATTTTATTATTATTATACTTTAAGGTTTAGGGTACATGTGCACAATGTGCCAGTTAGTTACATATGTATACATGTGCCATGTTGGTATGCTGCACCCATTAACTCATCATTTAGCATTAGGTATATCTCCTAATGCTATCCCTCCCCCTCCCCCCACCCCACAACAGCCCCCGGTGTGTGATGTTCCCCTTCCTGTGTCCATGTGTTCTCATTGTTCAATTCCCACCTATGAGTGAGAACATGCGGTGTTTGGTTTTTTGTCCTCGTGATAGTTTGCTGAGAATGATGGTTTCCAGCTTCATCCATGTCCCTACAAAGGACATGA
The DNA here is from genome assembly GCF_029281585.2 of Gorilla gorilla gorilla. Taxonomy (NCBI): domain Eukaryota; kingdom Metazoa; phylum Chordata; class Mammalia; order Primates; family Hominidae; genus Gorilla; species Gorilla gorilla. The sequence continues at coordinate 78,812,403 of NC_073238.2, read as the reverse complement.
ACTCATCATTTTTTATGGCTGCATAGTATTCCATGGTGTATATGTGCCACATTTTCTTAATCCAGTCTATCGTTGTTGGACATTTGGGTTGGTTCCAAGTCTTTGCTATTGTGAATAGTGCCGCAATAAACATACGTGTGCATGTGTCTTTATAGCAGCATGATTTATAGTCCTTTGGATATATACCAGTAATGGGATGGCTGGGTCAAATGGTATTTCTAGTTCTAGATCCCTGAGGAATCGCCACACTGACTTCCACAATGGTTGAACTAGTTTACAGTCCCACCAACAGTGTAAAAGTGTTCCTATTTCTCCACACACTCTCCAGCATCTGTTGTTCCCTAGCAAAAACGACAATTACTTGTGCATCAACCTAATAGCTTAAAATATTTTTAAATGTAGTCTTCTAGTCCTTTGTGTTTTATTAGTTATGTTAGGATAACTGACAGAAAGTTCAAATAAACTTAAGTTCCCTGTCGTAGCTCTAACTCTACCCCATAATCCAATATATATTTTTTCCTCAAGATGCATATTAATTACTGGCCTTTCTTATTGCCTTGACAGAAGATATCAAAAGCATTGCTTTAAATCCATTGACCTACTTCCTATGGAATACGTTTTTAAAAAGTAATATTACTGTTAGGTATGTTGTCATTAAAAGTAATGACAAAAACCACAATTACTTTTGCATCAACCTAATAGAATCCATTTATTGCTAAAGGCTTTATTTTGCTTCATGTTTAGAGTTCATTAAAGTTCATGAAGTATCATTCTTTATTAGTACAACCATGCTGGTCTCTTTTCTTGGATTGTTCTTCCCTTCCTTCACTTAGCCCCTTTCATTTATCCTTCAGCATTTAGCTTGAAAGTTACCTCTTCCTCGAAGCCATCTCTACCATTTCTCTTCTTAGCCACTTGCTCTTGCTTTTGTATAAGGTACATGTTTCTATTGTTGTAATGTAACACTGAGTAACAATGCATCCTCCACAGAAAGGGGAAGGTGTGGGGGTTTTCATCTTTGACACCTGTTTCTAAGCCAGTGTCTGATACATAACTGACACAATAAATGCTTATGGAATAAAATAATAGGTTTTATTAGGATTAACTTGCTAGCAAAAGAAAGGGAAAAGGAGCAAGACTAGACATCTCAGCCTCCCCCACTGGGTGGTTGCTAAGAAAATTGCTGCAAATTTATTATCAATTCTACATAGGCCAGGACTGAAGTACAGCATATATGTATTCACCTCAAAGTGACTTTTCATATTTGTGGGCCAAATCTTAGCGTCAAAAGTTAATTGCCCTCCAAAATAATGTACATCAATTATGTATCAAAAAATAAAAATAAAATTTAAAAAGAAATTTAAAAAGTTAATTCTGTAATGGCTGTTTAAGAATATTTCTGCTAAAAATAGTAAATTAAATAAAAAGAAATTGATAGGTACCTTCTTTAGGCACATTAAATGTAGACATAAATGAATAGTAAATAATTTTTTAGAGAGACTAGAGGAAAAAGGCTCCTTCATAATTAGAAATTCAAACAACACACCTGTATGCCTGTATATACATGGAAAGAATTTCCATTTATTTTACTTCTTTTCAAATAAAACATTAAAATTCCATTTGCCATGCCTGCTCTTATTTGGATACATCTTCAAAGATTTATAGGTCTATTTCTTAAATTAACATTTTTAAAATTGCCACTTGAATTAATCATTTCATTTGCAATAATTGTCTTTCTCCAACAATTATCTGTAATGGTGAGCACAGAGGTGAGACTCATTTCAGAGTCTGTCCTTGCAAGTGTACTTGGTAAAATAAAATAGCAACAGAGTTACAAAAAATTATAAACTTCAGATGATGCTAATATCTTCTAAAATATTATAAAACAAGCAATTCTGTATAATTCTAGCTACCAGAAAGCAAAAATATAGTATGTAAGAAATGCCACAAATAAATTTTTTTCTTCTAAGAGTGATTGTTTTTGTAATTTGTGTAATTCAAAGATATTACATAGTTATCTGGCTTCTAATAGATGGTAGTTAGCATAGAAAGTGTTCTCTTTTAGTAACATTGATAACAATTAAGAAGTCATAGATACTTACTGAATATTCTGACTAAATAATAAATAAATAAGTTATATTACAAGAAGTTTCAGGTAGGGGCTAGTGACCAAATTATATACTCAAGGACTGGGGGTCTTTCTATCCTTTCTCTTTGGCACTTAATTTGCTCATTTTGCTTTTAGGTGTTCATATTTTCCAGTATTATCACCTCCATTACCTTCTTAAGAGTTAAATATTTCCTAGGTCTATGCCATCACAACTGACTTCACATCTGCTTAGCTAAAACCAGTACCTAAAACAATCATTGGTCATAAGAATACAACTACATAATAGCTTAGATGAATTAGGATTTACCCCTGAGGTGACAACAGAGTCGTTTAGTTTGTTTCTGATAACTGAGTAGGCACAAAGGGTGACAGGATAAAATTGAGTTTCTCTTAGCCAAATTGAGAGAAGGAGTAGATATGAATGGGAAAGTACCAATGTTTGCTAATGTATATATTGTGTTAGTAGAAACCATAGAGTATCACATTTTGAGAACAACCTAAACAATACACCTCAAAATAAATCCAGATAGAAATAAATCTTCCCAATTTCCCAAAGATATATTCAAAAGCCATGAAATCAGATAAAGAAAACCATCCTTGGCCTTCCTGGAAATGTTAATCAACTGATGAAGTTCAAAAGTCTGAAAGTATAAAGTAGAATGATATACTTTTTTTTTTATTTTAATATACCTATCTCCTGACATTAGGGAAAAGTACATGAAATTTTGAAGTAGATAAATAATACTACCATGTATAGTAACAAAAACTATTTTTATTCATGGCTGTTTGAATTATGTATGATCCTGGAGAACTGTGACTGGATTTTATTCCTAATATACACAATATGCATAATGCATTATCTAAAGCTCTTGGCTTGACCATTTAAGATTTAAAATTGAATACATAATAAATGTCTTGAGAACTCATCTTTACTTCTCATAATCCCTCTTTCAGTGACTATAGCAATACCTACTTCTTTTTCTAAATTATTTCAATGATTATTTCTGTACAATTTCTTGTCAGAAGCTAATTTCAGTAAGATCTTTCCACACAATAGCATAATGTTATTCTTTTCTAAGATATAAACAAATGAGATGCTGCTACATTGAAATTTAATAACATGCTTCACTGAATATAATGTGTTCACTTGTTTTCTGTTTTATTTAATCATCAAAAGGTACAGATCACCTAAAATTTAATATAATTATATTGGCATATCTAAAATATAAAATATTAATTTCACAGTAAGAAAGTGGATAAGTATTTATTTTTAAACTTGCATGGTCCATAACAACTTTGAAGGATATTTTGTTCTTAGTGTATTTATTGTGCATGTGGTAACAGCGTTTGGATATAATTTTGTTATCATATAAATTTTACTGTCATGGGGTGTTTATTTTTTCATTTATACATGCAAACTTAATTTGGAGAAAGCTTTAGTGCAGACCTATGAATATTGCATGTGTATATTAGAAGTAAAAATATGTAGTTGCTGTATACATTATTGAAGACTATTTTAGTAAGAGGTTGCACACTGAATGATTTTTTTCTCTTCAAATTCTACTCATTTTCATGTTAATGTCTTTGGAAATGTCACTTCAGTACTTCTGCTGGTAACAAACTTTTCAACAACTACCTATAAATAATGCATCAGTGACAATATTGTTCTAATAACTTATTTAGGACATAACTAATTTACAGCTCTGGGCATATTTAAATAAGGGTTTTCTTTTAAGTTTGTAGCTTTCAGTGCTGCTTGTTTAGCCAATCTGAAAAAAACAAAATTCAAAACCAAAATAATATGCTTACTATGGTTATAGTTTGTTCATTATAATCTACAATAAATATGCACTACAAAATAAATTACCTGAAATATCTGAAGCTATGTATGATGTTTTTCCCTACCCTCCCTTTAGTTTGCTTTGGAGTTTTAATTGTCAGCTATGGTTTCTTTTTCTATCCCCTAATTCCCACTTTTCATGCAGAGGAGTTAAAGAGGTTATAATCTAGTAATTAAAGCAGATAATTTTAACTTCTCTGATGACTATTATAATAGTCTTGTTAAGATTATGGTGTTTCATTTGTTGCTACATGTGAACATTTGGGTTTGTGGAGGCAGCCTGTGCTATGGAATCACTAAATAATTAAAAAAACAGAACACTGTAGCCAGCAAAGGCTAGCTGCTAATGTAAGATCAAAGTTAGATCTAACTATTTGTAAATCTAGTAAATGAACCAGATTGGACATATCACATATTTAATAAAAGTCATCAAGTGGAAGATAATGCTTCATTAAACAAATATCAAATTTCATCATTAAAAAAGAGTTGTCCTTTCTAGATTGTACAGCAGTACATTACTCTCCACAGCAATAAACACAAAAGAGAATTCAATTAATGGATGATTTGATGCAGACAAAAATCAAAAATAAAAATGCAACTCATTAATATACCAAATACAGCAATATTAGAAAATTAAAATTTCTCAAATCCTAAGCAATAATCCATATATTTGATGCACTACATTAACAAAAAGGAAATTTGAATTTATACCACTGGTTAAAACAGTGTGCTTCTGAAAGAATCATCTTTGATTGTATTAGAATTCCTAACATTCCTTGAACATGGCTGGACTTTGAGAGATAACAATCAAAGGCAATAATGCAATGAGTTAGCATTGTGTTTTCATGAACTATATGCGTTAAGTGCATTTTTAAGCTCTGAAATATATATTGTCAATTTAACATTGTATTAGGATTTTTTAGAGGAACAGAACTAATAGGATATATGTATATATGACGGGGAGTTTATTAGGAGTATTGACCCACACAATCACAAGGTGAAGTCCCACAATACGCCGTCTGCAAGCTGAGAATCAAGGAAGCCAGTCTGAGTCCCAAAACCTCAGAAGTAGAGAAGCCAACAGTGCAGCCTTCAGCCTGTGGCCAAAAACCCGAGAGCCCCTGGCCAGTCACTGGTGTTAATTCAAGAGTCCAAAAGTTGAAGAACTTGGAGTCTGATATTTGAGGGCAGGAAGCATCCAGCATGGGAGAAAGATCAAGGTCAGAAGATAAAGCAAGTCTCTCTCATTCTACTTTATTCTTCCTGCTTTACTCTAGCCATGCTGGTAGCTGATTAAACGGTGCCCACCAGATTGAGGGTGGGTCTTCCTCTCCCAGTCCACGGACTCAACTGCTAATTTCCTTTGACAATAGCCTCACAGACACACCCAGGAACAACACTTTGCATCCTTCAGTCCAATCAAGTTGACACTCGATATTAACCATTGCAAACATCTTCTATTTGTAGCAAGATTTTTTTCAAAATAAGCAGTTGGGCAATTTTTATAAAGTGAGCTTTACAGTTACTAAGAAACAAGTCATAGAAAACTCAAGCAATAGTAGTAACTACTAACTGTCTCTTTCTTGTTTGAGAATATTTGAATGAACCAACATTTCATTAAGAAAGGAAATTAAGTCACTTCTCCTATTAAAAAAAAAGTATTCTGAATACCGAACCTATAGTTAGCTTGGCAAGTTTTGTAGAGTAAAATAAAATAGTATAGAGTTATTTGGGAATATTTAAAGTTACTTGTGTATAACTATAATCCAAAGTTTTCTTGAAAGATTGATTACTATATCCAGTAAATGCATACATTAGTTTCTTCTCTCTCACAAACCTCTTCAATGCCTACTCTTTCTGACTGGCCTAGCCTACTTGGAAACTTTAGTATTAGTCTCCTCAAATACTACTATCATGTCAATCAAATAATTTGGTAAAAAATTAAAATTATAGCATGTTTATGAAAGCCCAAGAACTTTTCAACAAAATATTTCTTTCCAGTATGTGTTTAAATTTGGTTAAATAGTTTTTATTTCAACAAAATACCGAAAAGTTATAAATACAATCTCAAGTTTTATGTAGCCTGCACAAATGTTATTGAACCTCTCCCACATAGTATCAATTTTACATTTCATGCTAGTGGAAATAAATATAAGGTCAACAAATAAAACTTTCGCAGTAATAATGTGATCATATTTTCTAGGCATATATTCCAGTTTGATATGTTTACTGTCTTCATAAACTATTCTAACAATATGAAAATACTTATTAAGTATATAGCACAGTATTTTGGAGGATAAAAAGAAATTTAATATAGACTTCGGAATTCAAAAAGAAGAAAGTTGTGTAGACTCATGCAGACATCAAATCACTCTTTTACTTCATATAAGTGTATTGTGCAATAAAATCAAGAAAGTGTTTTGGTAAATATACAAAATGGCCATATTTATTGACAAGGAGCTGAGGAAAAATGCTAAAAATGACATCACATATAGATCATTAATTTAAAAACTCACATCAATTTACTAATTGAAATATACCAGTATGGATTTTTAAGCATCTATCATCATATTCAATAACACTGTATGTTTATTAATTAACTTGTCTGTGTAGAAAATTAGGCATATATTCCGGGTGCGGTGGCTCACACTTGTAATCCCAGCATTTTGGGTGACTGAGGTGGGTAGATCACTTGAGGTCAGGAATTCAAGACCAGCCTGGCCAACACGGCGAAATCTCATCTCTACTAAAAATACAAAAAAATTAGTTGGGCATGGTGGTGCATGCCTGTAGACCCAGCTTCTCGGGAGACAGAGGCAGGGGAATCGCTTGAAGCCAGGAGGCAGAGGTTGCAGTGAGCTGAGATTGCACCACTGCACGCCAGCCTGGGCATCAAAGGGTAGAGTCCGTCTCAAAAAACAAAACAAAACAAAGAGACAAAACCAAACTACTGTTCTAAATTTATCATTTGTCATGTTTGTTTTAGATTACATAAAATTCAATTGGTAGATTTTTTTTATTAGACTGTGGAGTTTGAATTTGATTTTGGAAGCAACCAGTGACTGTTGCTAATCTAAGCAAGCAGGTGATCTTGTCTCAGTTGAGTTTATAGTAAAATATATAGCTAGATAACATTCCAGTCTGAACATAGGAACCAATGCATGTGATACAGTTGCCAGTGGAGTTATAAATCATAAATAACTGTTAAATAATGTGAAATTATTTTTAAGTACTGCTGAGCATCAAAGGAATAGATCAAAGAGTAAAGAAATAATCACAGAAAAAACATCATGAATTTAGAAGTTCATGAATATTTATATTGGGAAGGATATTATAACTGAAAGAATGAAATTGGCATGTGGTCTAACTACATATTGGAAATCTATTCTTATGAAGTCAAGAAATGTTAAGCAAAAGCTCCATGTCAGGAGTTATGTTGCATACTGAAGAAGTACATTTAAAAAAAAAAGTTTCTTTGTGGTCAGAAAAAAGAGATAGTTTTAAAAAAGAAAATTTAAAAAATAGTGTCACATGTTCTATAACTAAAATGTATTAGGGGCTTAAGGAACTTAAAGTAGAGACTATCTAGTACTGTTATCAAGAAATTACAAAGGAAGTATCAGGTAGGTTGAACCTTGAAGAATCAAGAGAAGGGAGAGCATTTCAAGAAGAATGATAATCATGTAAAAATATAAACAATATGAAAGATAATGTACAGCTAAGGGACTAAGAGCTATCTGTAACTATAGTGTACAGCGATGTGTCAAAATATATAGAAGTCTTCACAAAGAGTGAATAAGCAGGCAGAAACCATATAATGAAAAGTCATATGCCATGCCCTCACACTGGGAATGTGAATCAAAGGCAAGAGAGGTCTGAGTCTTTGACTGCAGCTCCCCACAGAGACTGCAATGCACTGGCTGTACAGCATGTCTGCTGTGAGGAGAGTAGTTTTTTTCTGTGAGGCCTACCAGGTAACTTTGTTATTGCCTAGGGTCTGTCCTGAAACTCACACATAGGATTTTGGCCAGGAGCTGAACTCTTCAAATATCATTTGATTTATTGACTGCCACATAAAGGAATCATTCTTTATCTTCCCATTCTTTTAATAGATTGTCTTTAAAATTATATTTGGTATTTGTTCCTCTCTTTATTATACAGTATCAATATTTATATAAGTGCCAAAGAAAATTTGAAAAGTGGCACTTATTCAAAAATGGTCATGTCATGTGTACTATGGAGCTATACTTAATATGCAGAAGTTTAAATTCACTATGTCGTCAAAACATCCAGCTCAAACAGTAAAATTCTCTTCAATATTTGAAAATTGTAAGTGCTTTCTACTATCCTTCAACAGAATATTATAATTTAATATGAAATAACTGATTTTTGTATATATGCCATTAAAGGTTAATACATGGATAATTGAATAAAATGGGAAGTTTTCATTGGCTATTTAAATTTTTTAATACTGAATAAGGAGGCAGTGATAATAGTAGTAGTGTGAATTGCATGCAAGTACAGTAATGAGTAATTCATTCAAAGGTCAAAAGCTACCAATGGTCAAAAGTTTTACATCATATTATTCATTAGGGTATAATAAAGAACACCTTAGAAATAGCTCATAGGTGTCCAAGTACTTGGGTTTCACTGATTTTGAGAATGCATTAAAAATTAGAATATATACTCTTAAAGTAATCCTGAGAAGACTTTCTTGTGCACTTGGTTTGCAAATTAAAGGCTTACGTTTTAGCAATTTACCTGATTTTAATCCAGGTCATGGATACCCTTATGCTCTGTAGGTGAGAATGTATGTGCAAATTTTTGAAAGGCAAACACTATTAAAATTTAAGTGTGCATGTTTTTAGATGACCCAGGAACTTTATATCAAGAAATATTACATAATGAAATAACTTGACAGATTAAAAAAGTGCATTCATCTATATATTTAGGAGTAAGAAAATAGGAGTGAAAAACATGTCCATCAATTAGGAAATGCTTAAAAACATTGTATACATCCATATAATGTGAGGCTGCGATCAGTATCAGTTAGATATTCCACTATCTTGTTAATGTCCTTATTTACATTTTTAAACTAAGACTAAAGGTTGTTTGAAAGGTAGATTTTTATGGGAGCTTTCTGCAATAATCTCTGAAGGGATGCACTTTGGTTTGGACTGAGAAAAAATTATAGGTGAGGAAGAAGGGAGATCAACAATATACATCTCCTCAGTAGCCTTGTTTTTAAGGGAAGCAGAGAATGGGGCAGAATCAGGAGCAGGACTTGGGGCAAGAGTGGTTTTGTTTCTTGTTTGTTAGATTGGTTTTAAGATGGAGGATTCCCTGGGCACATTTGTGTGCTAAAGAAATTATTCTGATAGAGTGGAAAATTTTTGATCTCTCTTCATCAATCTTCCTTATCAGTCACTGAGACACTTGTTGAATCCCTTAGAAAATATGGTCTTATGTGAGACAATTTGAAACTATTTGAAAATTTTAAGATAAATGCAAAAAAATACTTATTTTTAAATATCTGACAAAAGTATAAGGCTTATACTTAATATGAGCTATAACTGTTTATATTATTCATAAATATGTAAGAGAAGATGAAAACAGGTATACCTATATAAATACAAGCATCTAAAATAGGGGGAAAAATGAAGCAAATATATTTTAAAACACTCTTGATAATTTATTAATGCCTTTGAGAATAAAACTGCATGAAATAACTAGCATTTTATCTTTAGCATTCTTCTAAACAAAGGATTTGGTTTATCTTATCAACAAAAGTAGCATACCCATGAAATAAACTTTAATTGCACTCAATAAAACAGAATTTGCCTCAGGTAAAACCCTGCTTTTATCGTAAACAAAGTGATCGAAATGATTGAAAGCACATTGTTCCCCACATTTGGTAGTATATTATTGAGGATACTTACAAAATATTTGTGCGTTGTATTTAACGGATCATATCTAGGAACCCTTAGAGACAAACAACTTCTCTACTTCATAGGTCATTGCCCTTAAATCTGCAGGAATAAAGCAACTATACAATAGAATGATATAGACAAATATATAGAAAATTAAAAGTTTAAATTTAAATAATTATGTGATGATTTTTCTTGAGAAAAAATAAGATATTATTGTTTTATTTTAATGAGTATATTTGCATTGCATTTAAAAGCTATAATCAACCTGGCCTGCTGTGGTGGCTCATGCCTATAATCCCAGCACTCTGGGAGTTCCAGGTGGGCTGATCACTTGAGGTCAGGAGTTAGAGACCAGCCTGGTCAACATGGTGAAACTCCATCTCTACTAAAAATACAAAAATTAGTTGGGTGTGGTGGCAGGCACATGTAATCCCAGCTACTTGGGAGGCTGAGGCACGAGAATTGCTTGAACGCGGGAGGCGGAGGTTGCAGTGAGCCGAGATCATGCCACTGCACTCCAGCCTGGGTGATAAAGCGAGACTCAGTCTCAAGAAAAAAAAAGAAAAAGAAGAAGCTATAATTAACCTTAAAATTATGGATGATGCATTTCTTTTGCTAAACTCAGGTATTCATATCAAAATATTTTTTAAAATATGTTTGCCATTTTTCTTAAGAAAGTGAAATGTATTTTAATGACAATGTAAAGACTATTGGATAACTATTAATGCCAATGCAACTCATTTTCAACTTTTAAAATTGGTTCCCTCAAAAGGTTACAAATAAATATGTATTGGATGCCTATCTCTAATTTTAGTGAATTAGAGAAATTGCTACCCTGATACTCAGAAGTATAGATGTGACGTTTGCTTCTAGGCCTTACCTTAATATTTAACAATTGTTATTATCTAGACACTATTAAATAGGGCAATTGAGACCTTAAAAGACAACTATTTTGGTCAACTTAAGCAAAAGTTCCATAATACGAGGTATTTGGATTCTTGTGGTGAGTAAATAAAAAGTGAAAAATCTTTCCCTTCCCTTGGGGAAAATGGCAAACACTTACTGATTATTACTATATGCAAACACACTATTATTATTTGAAAGTTGCCATACCAATTATTGTTTTGCAATGCTTTCTGAGGAATATTTGTAAAAAAAAATTAAAAACCTTAGTATAATTTTTGGCCTTTAATAAGACACTTGCTCAATAAGGATTTTCTGAACTTTGTTCTACAAAATTCCACTTCCATAGGACACTTACAGTAATTATGAATTATAAAACAAAAACCCACAGACATTTACCATCTATATCTTTCAACAAATTTGAGACAGTTGGAAGTAAAGGTGAAATATTTGTCGACAATAGGACTTTAAAAGCCTTTGTGTATGTATGTATGTATATATATATATATATATATATATATATATACACACACACACACACAGACACACACACACACACATAGATAGTCGTTGTTTTTTGTTTTGTTTTGTTTTATTTTTTTTGAGATGGAGTATCACTCTGTTGCCCAGGCTGGAGTGCAGTGGCATGATCTCGGCTCACTGCAACCTCCACCTCCTGGGTTCAAGCGATTCTCCTGCCTCAGCTTCCTCAGTAGCTGGGATTACAGGTGCCCACCATCAAGCTTGGCTAATTTTCGTATTTTTAGTAGAAATGGGGTTTCACCCTGTTGGCCAGGCTGGTCTCGAACTCCTGACCTCAACTGATCCACTCACCTCTGCCTCCAAAATTGCTGGGATTACAGGTGTGAGCCACCATGACCAGCCAAACTTTGTATATTTTTAAGAGACAAAGAGAAGTATATTTCCAATAAACAAACAATTGGAATTTTCTGAAAAGATCATATGCTTTTACTTACACAGAATACACTCTGGACAATAGCTCTTCAAACACAATTCAGTACCAGTATTGAAATTCTCATCCAATTTCACCAAACTTGCTTTACCCACAGTCTCTTCCACATCAGTAGCAATGCCATCTTTTCATGTCTTAGCAAAAGCAAAGAAACAAACAGAAACCGTGGTGTCTTTCTTTTGTCCTTCTTTATTCTCATGCTGCATATGCTATGGAGATTTCCATATTTGGAAATCCTGCAGGACAAATCATAAGTCTGATCATATCACAGTTTCTCCATTGTAACCCCTATCCAGGCACTATCATCTCTAGCCTGATTCTTGCAGTAGCCTCCTGGTTGTTGGAGTAGCACATGGTTATTGCTTTGGCTTCCTGATTTTACAGTACTCCCTAATTATTTTATTTTATTTATTTATTTTTGAGACCGAGTCTTGCTCTCTTGCCCAGGCTGGACTGCAGTGGCGTGATCTTGGCTCACTGCAACCTCCGCCTCCTGGGTTCAAGCGATTCTCCTGCCTCAGCCTCCCGAGTAGCTGGGATTAGAGGCATGCACCACCACCCCTCGCTAATTTTGGTGTTTATATTAGAGAGGGTTTCACCGTCTTGGCTAGGTTGGTCTCGAGCTCCTTACCTCAAGTGATCCACCTGTTTCGGCCTCCCAAAGTGCTGGGTTAACAGGCATGAGCCACTATGCCCCGTCTACTCCCTAATTATTTCAGTAGCCTCTTATTACTGTGTTGTTTAGGAGGTTCCTGGTCATGGCAGAAGTCCTTGATTGTTGTGGTAGCCTTCTAACTATTCTTTTTTTTCCCCCTATCATTGCTTCTCTTCAGTGTTTTCTGAACATTGCAATCAGCATGATTCTGTTAAACCTTAGTTCAGATCACATTACTGCTCTGCTGAAAAATGTTCATGTGCTCTCCATTTCACACCCAATAAAAGCCAAAGAATGTAGCATACCATTCTTCCATTGTCTGGGATTAAATTCTCATGCTCTCCTCCTCTAATATAGCCAGACTGGCTTCTTTCATTTGCCTTTGGCGCTGTAAGAATTCCTCTGCAGGCCTTGGAGTTTGCCCATTTATTGGCTTCACACATCTAAGTAATTTACTCCCTCAGTTCTTGCCATCTGTTCTAAAATGTCTCATTCTCTATAAAGTTTCCCAGACCCTCTTTAGAAATGCATCTCTCTGTCAATACTCCCGATGCTTTTTAATTTGTTTTCTCTCTTGTCTCAAAAGAATGGAAGTTCCATAACAGTAGGGTTCTTGCCAATTTTATTCATTGCTGTATTCATATTTTCTATGCTCTAAAACATAAAGACACATACAGATATGTACACAATGAGTTAATCTCTGTGTGTACGATTAAAGTATCAACTCCTGAATGATCTAGAAAAAAGACAAGTATATCTGTTCGACCTCATAATGGCTGGAAGACTTCGAAGGGAATTGAAGTTGTTGAGACCAAGCCCATTCTAGATGACTCCGCTGGCTTGGAAGCCCCTAAGCCAAAGCTGATCTCTGATTATTTTGCAGATGCAACATCTTTCTCAACCTTCCCCACTTTGATATTTTATCTAAATGACTCTGACTTTGAGAAATTTACTGTAGGAGATGGCAAGGTTCTCCTGTGTGGAAGAGCTTGTCAGAAGGGGATAGTAATATATTCTACAGCCAAGACAATCTGTCTGGGTAGATTGTGGGATTGTCCTCTGGTAGGTATGCATATTTCAACATGGCAGTTTGCAGGTAATCTTCTTTGATAAATGTTCAGGTCTGAGGATACAGGACTTGATAGGAACTATGATGGATTAGTGAGGACAATTTTCCTTTGCATTACAGGCGCTGTCATGTGAGAAAAGTTTTCATATCTCTCACATTATAAGGGCTTTGGGAAACTCCAATGCTTCAATTTAATCTGATAACACATAGACCCTGGGAATACAATAGTGAGGCATGTTAGAGATATTCACACCCACAGAAACAGGTACAGAGAAAGTCACACTCTGCCGAATGAGACTGTTCACCAGGAAATTACAACAGGGTCAGGAGTAGTAACTCATAATGCAGTTAGTAGTCATAGCTAGGAACACTTTGTGGAGTAGAAAGCTAAGTTTCTGCACAGGGGAAAATACTTTTTTCCCCAAAATATATTAGAAAGTTTGAATATTGAATATGGTAGAAAACTGAGAAGTGTTACAAACACACTACTTCTTCATGAGGCTTAATACCCAATATATAATATTTGAATTGAAGTATGTCTGAGAATACAGCCTCACTTCAATTAATGGTGTGATTACGATGTACTCATTTCTAAAATGTCATAAATTTTTTAGATCATTTTGTTCTGACAATGAAAGTAGCATAAGACACTAGTGAGTTACGGAGATTATAAAAAGGTATATAACTGTTCTCTGTTTTTGGTTAAAAATGCAAAATCACTCGAAAAAATTAAGAGCGAATTAAAGGAATAGATGTTAAGTTAATGGTTGTCATTGCAATCGTTCCAAGCTAATAAATACTCATCTTTCTCCCATTTATTTAAACAACTGAAAATTTGTTGGATAATTTTTTTACTATTGAAAATTAGTGTATTACTTCATATCCTTTAACAACCCTTGACTGATTTTTCAAAAGAAATTAAACAAATAGAACCCCATAATTTTTATAGACATATAATACAAATACATAAAATGAGCAGGTTTACAGTATGAGCAATTTAATTTTTAATTACTTAGACTACATAGACAGAATTATTCTACTTGACATATTTCACTTTATTTCCTTACCAGATTTGTAGTTAGAACTTGTATTCTTTAATCATTGCTCATTGATTAAGCACAATCTATAGACCTTTAACTCTGATAAATAAAGCAATCTAGTTTTACTACATAAACATTTTACAAGAAATACAAATCTCCAAAATTGTTTCTGAAAACAAATTATATAGACTACTTTTGGATAAGCACACCAAGGTTTATTTATGCGGTCTTTGACATTTTAATCGTTTTTTTTTACCCCTTTTAGATAGGTCTCAAGAACAAATAGAAGACAAATATAGAAATTAATTTTATTATCTTACTTATATTTAAAAGACAGGAGGAAAACTAGAAAATTACATAATATTTGAGACTAAACATTAAATTAAATTTTATATTATTTTTTCCTTTTTCGTAAATTGACATAAAGTTTTTGGTTATTCCCAAAACCTTAAGGTAATTACTCCAACCCGTTTCCCTAAATATCTTGCTGTTTCTTAGAAATCCACTGATTATTAGTATTTAATTGTATGTATCATGTATATAATCATTCATGTTCTTTTCATGTATTATGAATTTAAGATCTGAGAAATCTGTAATCAATACCTTATAAGCTCTGTAATCCTCAAGAAACAGAAGTTAAGAGAATAAGGTTTAAAGTTCTAATTTTAACTAATTATCCATAACAAAATTAGTATAGCAATGACACAAGTTTGCCTTTAAATGTATTAACCCACAAATAATAATGTTAAGGGACAAATGGGGATTCAATTAAAACGGCCGTTAGAGAGTGTGAGAATAATATGAAAATCATCATTTTGTTTTACCTGTTTGTATTATCCTAAGTAAAACTTAAAAGTAATTCAATTCCTTTTGTCTTATGTATATGAAAATCAAATTAACTATCGAAATATAAACAACCTAAATTGAGTTAAATTTTAAGATTGTAAGCTTTTTTGAGGGTTATTTGAATGTGCTGTTTTTATCTCAGTGCTATTGTTGTTAATAGAATAAAGAATAGCAAATTTGTGAAAACGTCAATTCATTTTTCATATTCACAGTATAGTTTTGTTATGTTTACTATCAAAGTCAATTGTTATTTATGGCTCTCTTTAAATAAATATTTAAATCATTTTAAATATTTTTGAAAAATTAAGATAAATATTTATTCTTTTCAAGATTACTATATATGCTTTTCTCCCTCAGGTGCTTGTAATGTCAATAAAGGGAAAATACAGTAGTAATTTTGTAGCATTTGTCTAATTTACATATTTTGCCATCTCTAGGTGCTTTCACCCATGCAGAGGAAACCGGTATAAGATAATTTTAGTGTTTGTAGATAATTTAAAATATTCTAGTTTGACTTTCTTTTTCACAGATTAGAAAATTGAGACACGGAGACATAAAATGATTTGACAAGTTTACATGGTAAATTAAAGGAAAATTGATAACTCAAGCAGAGATATAAAAACTTCATTTGACTTACAAATGAAAATATTTAATAAATACTTTAATAAATAAATCCTATTTTTGGAATATAGCTCATGCATTTTATGCTAGTTTATGTGCTTTATATGTATTCACTCAATTCTCACATCTTCACATTAATTTTAACCTAAACAAAAAGTTATTATTATCTTCATGTATGAACTTGGGTATGGAAGTGCAGAGAGATTTAGATATGTGTCCAAGACCACATAGCAGAGCTTGGCTTTGAACTCAGTTTCATTTGATCTCACAACCTAAACTATTAAACACAACTCTATACACGAAGATTTCTGTACATAGAATTTATACAACTATAATAAATTGTGTCATTGTACAATTTTGTTTTCTCTCTATGATATGGTTTGGCTGTGTCCCCGCCCAAAATTTCATCTTGAATTGTAATCCAAATTGTAGTCCCCACATGTTGGGGGTGAGACCTTGTGGGAGGTGATTAGATCATAGGGGCGGTTCCCCCATGCTGTTCTCATGATTGTGAGTAAGTTTTCATGAGTTCTGATGGCTTTATAAGGGGCTTTTTCTCCCTTCTCTCATTCTTCTCCTTCCTGCCACCATGTAAAGAAGGACGTGTTTGCTTCCCCTTCTGCCATAATTGTAAGTTTCCTGAGGCCCCACCAGCCCTGCGCAACTGTGAGTCAATTAAACTTCTTTACTTTATAAACAAGTCAGTCTTGGGTATGTCCGTATGGCAATGTCATAATGGACTAATACACTCTATAATCTCTGCCAAGTCTCTTTGTCAACATCTATTTTATCCAAACTATAATATTTATATTCTTCTTCTTTCTAATAGTTCTTCAACTCCCCATCCTATTCAAGCCCTGGATATTCCTAGATCATTAAATCTTGGAATTGGATGGGACCTTGGGGTCTGCTTTAAGGCTTTCATGTTGCATATGAGGAAATTGAAACCTAGTACTTAAAATTACTTGCCTTAGGCCGTACAACTGGTAGATGGTAGGAATACAAATAAAACCATATCTTCTAAAAGGTATATTCTTTTGACAGTATACATCTTTCCCTTAACATAATGTTTATTTTGCAATGGTAACAGCATGTCAATCTAAAATTGGATAAGAATAATACTTGAAGGAACAACATGTTTTTTAACTTCTTTTCAAAAAATGAATTATTAACAAACTTGAAATTACAGGCAGAAAGAGTAACCTCCTAAAATATTGACTGCTCTCTTATAATGTAAATAATAATAACAAATACACTATTATGAGTCAAAGCAGTAATAGCTGGTTTGTAAACTATTTCAAATATTAGAGACTTAATGCCATAAATCATTATTTCTCCCTCAAGTTGCAAGTGGATGATGGTTGCATAACTGTACTGGACACTTCTCTTCAGTGGCAATTGAGGGTATAAAGCGATTGTTTCATGCTGCCCCTTGCTCTCCTCTGGACTCCTTAGAATCCTGTTCTAAATTTTCTGCATTCATCCAGCTACTGTGCAAAATCAGAGATAAGGAGGATCGTGGAATTTGTTTTATGACATGGTTTGGATTGATGCACATGATTTCTGACCACATTACATTTAGCCAGACTCCGGTTACATGACTCCCACATAATTATAAGGAAGAATAAAGAAGATAATCTTTCAGTGTCTCTAGGAGTAGAAAATAAAATTGGTGAACATACTGGTATTACAGACCTCAAATTAAACTCTATTTAGGTACACCCCAAAGTGGAATAATATTCTGATAATTAAGGTCATGCTTTTGATGTATCAAATGGATCCAAACAAAATTAATGAAATTATAGAATTTTCATAAATGAATTTAGAAAGCCTGTAAAATATAGCTTATCTAGACACATATTAGTTTTTGGTTCATACAATTTACTCAGTTATGCATAGCTAAATAATTCTATGACAGCCAATTTATGACTGACATTCATATTGCAGATGCTGTATGTAATATCTGTGATGTGAACCCTTGGTATATTTTACTACATATGGCTGAGATCACAATTTGAAATGAGAAAAATTGTAACCTTTTCCTTCCCTTCTTGAGAACACAGTAAATTTCTGTATGTTCTCAAGCATTCATAAAACTTAAATATCACCTCTCTGTTTGCCTTCAGAACCAATTAAAAGTGGAAATTATTCCTATCACTACAACATTCTTCTAGTTAAAGTGAACTCAATGAATAACAAATTTTTGGCATTAGAAGTTTGCTGTGGAAGCTTGCTATTTAAGGTACAAAACATTTTGTACCTTATTTATATGCCCTAATTGGTCATTTGTTGTAACAAATAATTTGCAATTGTAAGATATCAAAACCATGGAAAACAAGACAATACTACAGACCTACTAGAATATTTACCTGGCTTATAATGCATCCTAGATCGTATAATGCATCCTATTTGTGTGGAAAATGACCCTTACTCATTAGCACTGAACCCCCTTAAATCACATGTCATTAATATGCCTTTGACTGCTGACTACAGTTGACTTGGCAATGACAGACAGTGGACACGATTTGAGCCAATTAGAATCTATCTGCTAAAAACATGAGGTGATGTATAGACTCAAGATTTAAGCTTTTGATTTTGTTTTTTAATTGTTGTTGTTGTGTGGTTAGAAGTTTATAGCTTTAACATATAAATTCTGAAAATTTGGATTATCCATGTTCTGCCCTGTGAGTTAAGTTACTCAGAATATGAGTCCACAAAAAGAAAAAGACATGAAGTTAATTTACAGGAATAAACCTAAAATGTATAAAGATCCCTGGTTACTTTGTCCAGTGAATTATTCTCTTTTCTGCCCAACATTGGGGTCTATAACATTCTCCTGTGGATTAATTACCCTATATTTACTGTTTAAATTTGGTCAAGAAGGTTTATTTATTTAAGATCAAAAGATATTTAACTGTAACAATTTTACTTCAAAACATCTCTCAGAAACAGGCAAGTTTATTACATGAAGAAGTATGCCCATTTAAGATTACACACATTCTTTAATTTGTTTTGAACAATAAACATAATGAAGAGAGTTAGCTCATGTTAACTAGAACAACATAAGCAGAAATGATGTTCGTCTTCAAAACTCTAAAAAGTCAAACACATTTTGAATTTCCAAGCAATGACAGTTTGAATATCACCAACATTGAAGTGACTTGCCTAAAATATTACATACATTTATACACATTATATTATATATACACACATATATGTAATCTGTTTTCTAAACGATTTCCGCATATTTATTGCCCTAGTTTCCTACTGAGTATTGAGAATATATGTAAGAAGAAAAGTATTTCCCAGAAGGCTTAAAGCTGTTGGAGAATTGGCCTGGAGAATTCATTAGGGGAAAGCCTATTTTAGCTCATCCTGAATGAACCTTAGTACTGATGAAAAAACTTCTGGTCTCAAGGTGCAGAACTGTAATTTTCTCTTTGTTATGAGCTATAATTGGTGAGTGTGTTAATATTTGTCACTCTCAAAGAAAGGTACTATCACTTGTTATTACCTTTGCAAATATATGTAACAGCGACACTCTCTTTATTCACTGGCAGGTTATGACATTTCAGTGTCATGGTTTGTTTGAAAGAAATGGGATATCATTCTTAGTTATAAATGTGAACGTTCCCCTAGTAACAGGATTATAGCAGGAAATACTTCCCAAGGACAAAATTACAGCTGCCTATTCATTTATCAGAGAGACAATTTTCTGTAAAGTGGACCTCTACACTATGGGTAGCATAGAATGCAATTAATTAATTCTTAGACTTAAAATAAACACACTTTATTCAAGAAATTAATAATGCCCGGCAGGAAAGCCTATTATCATTTCTGAATGATATATTGGCTTTTAATAAAGACCAAACCATTAACAAAAAAACTGAATCTAAAGAAAGAAAAACAATTCTTTTGCCAAATTAATAATGCTTTTCTCTTTCCATAATTTTTCTTAACTAAAGAAAGTCAGATTTCCATTTAAATCCATTTCATTTAAACATTTTTTACTGACTGTCACAACTTGCTCCTACTAGCAATAAAGGTTGTATAAGTTGAATAACAGTTTAGATGCTTTATGGTGTTCTATAATAAAGTTCTATCCTTCTCCCTGCTAGTCTTTCCTCATTCAATGGAAAGAAACTGACATTTTACAAAACTTGAGGAAATCATGGGAAGCTCTAGTTTTTAAGCTTTTTCTCCCTTTTTTCCTTCCTTCCTTCCTTCCTTCCTTCCTTCCTTCCTTCCTTCCTGCCTTCCTGCCTTCCTTCCTGCCTTCCTTCCTGCCTTCCTTCCTGCCTTCTTTCCTTTCTTTCCTCCTTTTTTTAACTGAATAATCTCTCCTTGATGATCTAAGCTAAATTTAAACAAAATTCTACACCCTTGGTGCTGGCCCTGAAGGCTGCCTTCAAGACATTAAATCATGATCCCAACTGTTCCATTCATTATATTAAAAGTTAAAACATTCAAGGTAAGCAGCAATAAATGATACAATGTTTAATTCTAGTGTTTATCTTCACTGAATCCAGATATATCCACAAGTTCTGGTTTGCTAATCCTCAATTGAAAAATCTAAGCAAAGATGATACTGTAAGAATAAAATTAAGCACCATCCCTTGAAAGATTTACCTTTGCAGGAAAACAGAGATTATATTTTTCTTGTTTACCACCTTGGCAACACCAAGTCTCAGATGAAAAATAAAATAAAACTCTAAGGATAAAATATAAATTTTCTGTGCATGCAAGTATGTACAATCGAAGACAAATGTTTGCTTGTTTTTAGTATCTACATGATGCTGTTTTGCATATTTCCACAACGGGCTCTTTACTTCCTTGGCTGATTTAACTAGAAATTAGAAAGTTTATGGAAGTCAATATTAAGGAGCCAACTTGAGCCACAAAGTTTTCATCCTCATAAATTCTACAATGTGTTCTCTATAGGAGATAGATTTATCTTTCTGGTTGTTATCTTGTTACTTTTAAGGTGTAAGTACATACATTTGCAATATATCATGTAGTAAAATTGGATTACTTGTATTTCATATTAATAGCTGGACAAAAGAGTCCAGTAATTACACACATCTGGAAACTGAGTGTTTTCAACAGGAAAGAGAACACTTTCTGTAGAAAAAGAGCACCTTCCTTGTAGTCCAAATGTTTCTATCTTTATCTTGGCTTGGCCATTATATTGTTCTACAAGAAATGCACCAACTGTTTGGGGCATAATCTGTCTGCTCTGATAAATGTAGAAAATGATCAGAGAAATTCCCTAGTTCCAATTCTGTTTCAGCAGGATTATTACTATTATTATTATTATTATTATTATTATTATTATTATTATTATTATTATTATTATTATTTGAGACGGAGTTTTGCTCTTTCACCCAGGCTGGAGTGCAGTGGTGTGATCTCGGCTCACTGCAACCTCTGCCTCCCAGTTTCAAGCAATTCTCCTGCCTCAGCCTCCCAAGTAGCTGGGATTACAGGCGCCCGCCACCATGCCTGGCTAATTTTTGTATTTTTAGTAGAGATGGGGTTTCACCATGTTGGCCAGGCTGGTCTCCTGGTCTCAAACTCCTGACCTCGTGATCCACCTGCCTTGGCCTCCCAAAGTGCTGGGATTACAGGCGTGAGCCACTGTGCCCAGCCTACGATTATTATTTTTAAAATTCATCAAAGTTATGCATTTTCATAGGTTAAGAGTAAAAAAAGTCATTAATTTTCATATATAACTCTATATTTTGTACTCCCTCAAAAACAAAACCAATCTACTTTTCTACTTGCTGGGGAAAAGATGCTTACCTATATAAAAGGAAATGAGATGTTGCTTCTTAAAAAGACTTTTAAACAACTCTCTTGTTTTTTAACATCATCTCCTCTACTATTTCAACATTCTTGATGTTTATAATTCTCAAGATTTTGGACCATTCCATAATTTATATAATACTGATTTTGCCCCTCCCAATTGAGCTACCCTATCTGCCTGTAATGAGTTAGTACTATTCTATTTGCTTATGGCTATGTTCCAAAATTTGACTCCTGTCTCTTCTTTCTTTTCTCTTTTTTTTTGGGGGGGTGCAGGGGGTTGGGCAGGGAGGTTCATGCCATTTGTCTTTTACCTTCACTGTGAAGAAATAGAAACTCTACTATATAACTCATCATGTTTTTAAATTGAAAGCAAGGTATAGATTTTAGCATAAGAGTGTTTCATGATGTCACCAAATTCACACCTATAGAAGCCAGATTTTTATAAGTTCATGAATCATTAAGCTAAAAAATCAAATGATTATATCAATATATGCAGAAAAAGCATTTGACCAAATTTAACACCCATTCATAGTTAAAAAAATAAAAATAAAAAAACAAAAAAAACTCTCAGTATATAGCAGGAACAGAGGATAACCCCAAATTGATAAAGAATATCTACAAAACAGCTACAATTAACATCATTCTTAATGGTAGGAAATGAAGCATTCACACCAAAACCAGGAAGAAGGCATGAATTTTCTCTATTGCCATGCATTTTAAACATCATACTGGAGGTCCTAGCTAATGCACTAAGAAAAGGAAGTAGAAGGTATATAGTGTAGGAAGGAAGAAATAATACTGTATTTGATAGCAGGTGACAGGATGATCTGTATGAGAAGTTAAAAAAAAAAACCCAAAAACTTCCGAAATTTATGTTATTGTAGTAATTTTATAGAATATAAGGTTAATACAGAAAAGTCAATCATTTTCCTACATACAAGCAATGAACAAGTAGAATTTTAATTTAATAACAAAATACCATTTATATTAGCACCAAAAATGAAATACTTAGATAGAAATCTAACGAAATATGAATAAAATCTAAATGAGGAAAACCACAAAATTCTGATGAAGAAAATCAAATAAAACATAAATGAACAGATACTCTATGTTAATGGATAGGAAGACTATATTGTTAAAATATCAGCTTTTTCCAACTTGATATCTAGGTTCAATAAAATCACAATTAAAATACCAGTGAGCTAGTTTGTGGATATTGACAAGCTGATTCTAAAGACCAATAGCCAATATAATATTGAGGAAGACAAACAAAGTTGAAGGACTGACAGCACCCAACATCAAAAATTACAAAGAAGGTGCAGTAATCAAGGCAGTGTAGTACTAGAGAAAGAACAGACAAAGAGATTAATGAAACAAAATAGAGATCTTAGAAGTAAACTCAATAAATATAATCAACTAACATTTGACAAAGGGGCAAAAACAATAAAACAGAGCAAAGATTGTCTTTTCCACATATGGTGCTGGAAGAATTGGACATTCTCAGGCAAAAACAAAATAAATATACATACGGACCCAGACCTTACACCCTTCAGAAAAAGTAACTCATAATG
Source organism: Gorilla gorilla gorilla (assembly GCF_029281585.2). Classification (NCBI taxonomy): domain Eukaryota; kingdom Metazoa; phylum Chordata; class Mammalia; order Primates; family Hominidae; genus Gorilla; species Gorilla gorilla. The sequence goes on along the minus strand of NC_073238.2, from coordinate 78,789,037 downwards.
AATCATAGACCAAATATAAAATGTGAAACTATAAAACTCTTAGACGATAACATAGGAGAAAAACGAGATACTCATAGATATGATAATGACTTTTAATATACATTATCAAAGGCAAATCTATTTAAAAAATTGACACACTGGACTTTATTAAAATTAAAACCTTCTGCTCTGTCAAATACAATATCAAGAGCGTAAAAAGATAAGCCACAGACTGGGAGAACTTATTTGCAAAAGACACATCTAATAAAAGATTGTTACACAAAATATACAGAGCACGCTTAAAAGTCAAAAAAAAAAAAAGAAAATAACTCCATTTAAAAATGAGCCCAATACTCTAGCAGACACCTAACAAAATAAGCTATACAGAGAGAAAATAGGCCATATGATTTCACTCTCAGCCTGAAGGTTGTTGTATACTAATTTTTGTATATTGATTTTGTATCCTGATACTTTACTAAAGTTGTTTGTCAGTTCTAGGAGCCTTTTGGCAGAGTCTTTGGCACTTCCCAGGTATAGAATCATATTGTCAGTGAAGAAAGATAGTTTGGATTTTTCTTGTCCTATTTGGATGCCTTTTATAGCTTTTCCTTGACTGATTACTCAGGCTAAGCCTTCCGGTACTATAATGAATTGTGGTCTTGACTGTGAGCATTCTTGTCTTGTTCTAGTTCTCAAGGGGAATGGTTTGAGCTTTTGACCATTCGGTATGATGGCTGTGGGTTTGTCATAGATGGCTTTTATTATTATGAGATATGTTGCTTCAATGCCTAGTCTGTTAAGGTTTTTTTCATTAAGGATGTTGGATTTTCTCAGAAGATTTTGGCCTCTATTGAGACGATCATATGGCTTCTGCTTTTAATTCTGTCTACCTGGTGAATCACATTTATTGATTTACATATGTTGAACCAGCCTTGCATCCCAAGAATAAACCTGCTTGATCATGTTGTATTAACTTTTTGGTGTGCTGCTGCATTTGTTTTGCTAATATATTGTTGAGGATTTTTGTGTCTATGTTCATGATGACTATGTTCATGAGGAATATTGGCCCGAATTTCCCTTTTCTCATTGTGTCTCTGCCAGCTCTTGGTACCAGGCTGATGAAGACTTTATAGAATGAGTCAGGGAGGAGGCTTTCCTCCTTGATTTTTTCGACTAGTTTCAGTAGAATTGGTATCAGTTCTTATTTGTACACTTGGTAGAATTCAGCTGTCAATCTAGCTAGTCCAGGGCATTTTTTGTTTTGTTTTTTGATTGGTAGGTTTTTTAAATTACTAATTCAATTTCAAAAGTTGATATTGGTCTATTCAGGGTTCCAATCTCTTCCTGATTAAATCTTGAGAGATTTTTGTGCTTCAAGAAATTTATCCATTTCCTCTAGATTTTCTAAGTTGTGTGCATAGAATTGGTCATAGTAGTCTCTGAGGATCTTTTGTGTTTTGGTGGGATCTTACAACAGCCGCACACAAAAAATGCAATACCTAGGAATACAGCTAACCAAGGAGGTAAAAATATCTCTATAAGGAGAACTACAAAGCACTACTGAGACAAATCAGAGATGGTAAACCTTCCATGCTCATGGATTGGAAGAATCAATATTATTAAAATGGTTATACTGCCCAAAGCAATTTACAGATTCAATGTTATTTCTATCAAATCGCCAATGTCATTATTCACAGAATTAGAAAAAACTATTCAAAAATTCATGTGAAAGCAAAAAAGAGCCTGAATAGAGAACACAATCCTAAGCAAAAAGAACAAAGCTGGAAGCATCACACTACCCGACATTAAACTATACCATAAAGCCCCAGTAACCAAAACAGCCTGATACTAGTATGAAAATAGACACATCGACCAATAGAACATAACAGAAAACTCAGAATTAAAGTCACACATCTACAATCATGATCTCAATAAGGCTGACCAAAACAAGCAATGGGAAAAGGAATCCTTACTCAGTAAGTGATTTTGAGACAACCGGCTAGGCATATGAAGAAGAATAAAACTGGACTCCTTCCTTCTACCATGTACAAAAATGAATTCAGAATGAATTAACGATTTAAATGTAATACCTCATACTATAAAAATCCTGGAAAACAACCTAGGAAACAACCTTCTTGACATTGGAACTGGCAAATACTTTTTGGCTAAGTCCCAAAAGCAACTGCAACAAAAAACAAAATAGACAGCAGGACATAATTAAACTAAAGAGCTTCTAAACAGCAAAAGAAACCATCAACAGAACAAACTACCTACAAAATGGGAGAAAGTATTTGTAAACCATGCATCTAATGAATGCCTAATATATGGAATCTACAGAAAACTTAAACAAATCAACAAGCAAAAATCAAATAACCACATTAAAAAATGGCAAAAAACATGAACAGACAATTCTCACAAGAAGACATATAAGTGGGCAACAAACATGAAAATATGCTCATCATCACTAATCATCAGAGAAAGGCAAATGAAAACTAAAATTACATACCACTTCACATCAGTAAGAATCGCCATTACTAAAAGGTCAAAAAACAACAGATGCTGCCAAGGTTGTGGAGGCAAGGGAATGTTTACGTACTGTTGGTGGGGATGTAAATTAGTCCTGCCTATGTGGAAAGCAGTCTGGAGATTTTCCAAAGAACTTAAAACATACTTATTATTTGACCCAGCAATACCATACTGGGTATACACCCAAAGGAAAATAAATCATTCAACCAAAAAGACATATGCACTTATATGTCCATTGCTGTGCTATTCACAATAGCAAAGACATAGTATCAACCCAGGTGCCCATCAATGGTAGATTGGATAAAGAAATTGTAGTACATATATGCCATGAAATACTATGCAGTCATAAAAAACAATGAAATCATATTTTTTTAGCAACATGGATAGAGCTGGAAGCCATAATATTACACAGGAAAAGAAAGCCATAATTTTAACAGCTGGAAGTCGTAATGTAACACAGGAACAGAAAGACAAATACTGCAAGTTTTCACTTATAAGTAGAAGCTAAAATTGAGCACATATGGACATAAATATGAAAACAATAGAGACTACAAACTACTAAAGGTTTGGGGGGAGTGAGTTAAATAACTACCTATCAGGTACTATGTTCACATCTGTGTGATCGGAATCATACTCCAAATGTTAGCATCACACTATAATCCCATATAACAAACCTGCATGGGTACCCCAAGTAACTAAAATAAAAGGCGAAGCTTAAAAAACAGTAGGCATATAAAAAGATGCTCCACATCATATGTCATTACGGAAATGCAATTTAAGACAACAATGGAAGACCACCACATACCTTTTAGAATGGCCAGAATTCAAAATACTGACAACAAATCCTGGTGAGAACTTGGAGGGAGAGGAACTCTCATTGCTAATATGTGGAATCTACAGAAATCTCCTACTTTGGAGAACAGTTTAGTGGCTTCTTACAAAACTAAACATATCATTATCACACAATCCAGCAGTCATACTCCTTGATGTTTGCACAAAGAGTTGAAAACTTATGTTCACACAAAAACCTGCACATAGATGTTTATAGCAGCTTAACTCATAATTGCCAAAACTTGGAAGCAACCAAGACACTCAGTAAGGCAACTGATACATAAAGTGTGGTATATACCTAGACAATGGAATGTTATTTAGCACTAAAAATAAATTGGCTGTCAAACCATGAAAAGACATACGGAAAACTTAAATACATATTGCCAAGCCATAAAAGCCAATATGAAAAGACCATATACTGTATGAGTCCAAATATATAACATTCTGGAAAAGGTAAAAATATGGAGACATTAAAAAGTTTAGTGTTTGCTAGAGGTGCAGGGAAGGGAAGGATGAATAGGGGGAACACAGGAAATGTTTAGGGCAGTAAAAATACTCTTTATATACTATAATGATGGAAATATGTCATTATACATTTGTCCAAACCAGTATGAACTTTGGGTAATTATAATGTGTCAATGTAGGTTCATCAATTGTTATAAATATACCACTCTGGTGGAGGATGTTGATAACGGGGGAAGTTATGCATGTGTGGGGACAGAGAGAACATGTGAAATCTCTGTGCCTTTCTCTCTGTTTTTCCATGAACTTAAAACTGCTCTAAAAATAATGAATACTTTTAAAAACTGCCTGGAAAATTTAAAAGATAAAAATCATGAGAAAGAAAACTGTAAAGCAAATTTTTCCACAAGTTCAATAATTATTTTGATAAAAATTTATAAATAGAAATTTATAATTATACAGTTGGATGATTTTTACAAAGATCATATAACCATTCAACCTCCATCCAGGAAAAGAAGTTGAATATTACCAGCATGTAAGGCACTTAATTCAACCACCATATCACCTCCTAATCAGCAATCCTTTCTTCTCACAAAAACTTTCAGTACTAAAAGAGATTAATTTACAGTTTTAAATATATTTTACAGCAAAAATACATAATTATATGTATTCAAAAATCGGATCTATAATGATATTAGTCATGTCACATCAAAGCATGTGTCACATATCAGTCCATAAAAATTTCTTGGGCCTGGCGCAGTGGCTCATGCCTGTAATCCCAGCACTTTGGGAGGCCAAGTCAGCCAGATCATGTGAAGTCAGAAGTTCGAGACCAGCCTGGCCAAAACGGTGAAACCCCATCTCTACTAAAAATACAGGCAGGCGCCTGAATTCCGAGCTACTCAGGAGGCTGAGGCAGGAGAATCACTTGAACCTGGGAGGCAGAGGTTGCAGTGAGCTGAGATCGTGCCACTGCACTCCAGCCTGGGAGACAGAGCAAAATTCCATTTCACAGAAAAAAAAAAAATATTGGCTTTCACTTTCATTCTGAAATCTAGGTGATCAAAAGTTCTTAATTATAGTCTGACATACAGAAAAGACTTTTAAGATTATTCCCTAGGAAGGTATAAATATCAGACATATGAATCTATAATATCCAGTGAACCCAGGTTCAGGATTGCCATTTTGTAGTTACCACAAAGAAAATAAACAGAAATTTCACATGAAGTTAGATTTCTTAACTGTTTTGAGGGTTAAGGAAAATAATTAATACTTGCAAAAAATATACATTTTTTAAAAACTGAAATATCATATACATTTTAATGTTATCATACTAGGTATGAAGGGAAATTACTGATAGTCCCATATACTCATCTCCCTAGAAACATATATATATATATATATATATATATATATATATATATATATATATACAGCAGTTTGGAACAGTTGTCTATACCTTGTATTCTAGAAATATTCTGGAAAATGTTCTTGATTTATAGAACATAATCTTTATTTAGGACTATAATTTATTCCAAGTTTAAACTGCCTATAAGGTTGCATTATCAGAACTGCATTCAACTTTATGTAATTTTGAAAACTGTGTACTACTTATTGTTCAAAATAAATCTTAAAATAATGTTAATCCCCTTAAAAATGTTAAGTCCATTGAACTTAAACTCAAAATTGGACAAAGCCAGAAAAGTAGGGGCATACAACCAGGAATCATAATTTATTTTACGTAAGGTAGGTGCACTTTAACACAGTTTTAATGCTTTAAATTTTTTGATGCAGGAACAAACACATCGCCCATTTTCTAGTTAATTTATAGTTATACAAGTATTTAATCAACATAAATTTTAACATTGAGAAAATCTTACCTTGTGAAAAATATTGATGGCATCAGCATCCTGTCTTGAGCAGCCACTGCCATGATGCCGGCTGCAGTGGGGCAGGCTCAGCCGCGGCTGTGCTCCAGGGAGCTGGCAAAAACTGGGAAAAGGTGGAATCCCTGTCTCCTTCGAGTTGGCACGGCAGGAGCCTCCTGCTCCCCGGGCAAAGCTGCGGCCGCCCAGCCGAGGCTCGGGACCCAGGCATCTCTGTGCTCCTGGGGGCCAGGAACAGTCAGGAGCCGAGCCCGGACAGGAGCCCCGCCCTTCCGGGCGCAGCTGCAGCCCAGGCCACAGCTGCTGGCCCGGGTGTCTCTGTGTTTTCAGGGGCCTAGAATCTAGAATCCCCCCTGCCCCCGTAGGTTTGGCAGTGCCTGCTCCGGCTGTCTGGCCTCTCTCCGTTCCCAGCACCCACTCTGATCTTGGAGCAGAATACAGGCTGAGCCCAGGCGCTGTCACGACCTGGCCGGCTGTGCGTGTGCTCAAGACAGCATTGACATGCCCGCCCCTTGCCGCCTCTGCCCCCTTCAGACTTTGGGCACCGACAACCACAGGAGGGAGTCTCACAGAGGGGGCTGAGGGCAACCTGGCACTGGCTTGCAGATACCACTCAGCACAAACAACCTAAGCAATGGCAGGATGTAGATAAACTCCAGGGTGAAAAGAATCAGGTCCCCTGTGAAGCCTCACCTTCAAGCCAAGGATGGCGTGAAGCCTGGGGGCTGGGCTGATGGACAAGGATGTGAATTTATGACGCTTTCTGTGGGCCTGTCCATGGCCTCCCATGAACCAATCAGCATGCACTTCCTTCCCTCTGAACTCATAAAACCCCTCGGAACCAGCCAGACTCAAGGAGACAACTAGACCACCTGCCCATGGAGAGACTTCCGGGCTACCAGCTGCGGAGAGTTGCTACTCACTCCAGGCTCTCCTCTCTGCTGAGAGCTGAGTAGAGTCTGGACTACCAGCTGTGGAAGGCATGAGAGGTGACAGCGTGCTGGCAGTCCTCACAGCCCTCGCTCGCTCTCGGCACCTCCTCTGCCTGGGCTCCCAATTTGGCGGCACTTGAGGAGCCCTTCAGCCCGCCGCTGCACTGTGGGAGCCCCTTTCTGGGCTGGCCAAGGCCGGAGCCGGCTCCCTCAGCTTGCGAGGAGGTGTGGAGGGAGAGGCGCGGGCGGGAACCGGGGCTGCGCGCGGTGCTTGCGGGCCAGCGCGAGTTCCGGGTGGGCGTGGGCTCGGCGGACCCCGCACTTGGAGCAGCCGGCCGGCCCCACCGGCCCCTGGCAGTGAGGGGCTTAGCACCTGGGCCAGCAGCTGCTGTGCTCAATTTCTCGCCGGGCCTTAGCTGCCTTCCCATGGGGCAGGGCTCGGGACCTGCAGCCCGCCATGCCTAAGCCTCCCCTCCGTCCGTGGGCTCCTGTGCGGCCCAGCCTGCCCGACGAGTGCCATCCGTCCCCTGATTCACGGCGCCCAGTCCCATCGACCACTCAAGGGCTGAGGAGTGCGGGCGCAGGGCGCGGGAGTGGCAGGCAGCTACACCTGCAGCCCCGGTGCAGGATCCACTGGGTGAAGCCAGCTGGGCTCCTGAGTCTGGTGGGGACGTGGAGAACCTTTATGTCTAGCTAAGGGATTGTAAATACACCAATCAGTGCCCTGTCAAAACAGACCACTCAGCTCTACCAATCAGCAGGATGTGGGTGGGGCCAGATAAGAGAATAAACGCAGGCTGCCCGAGCCAGCAGCAGCAACTCCCTGGGGTCTCCTTCCACACTGTGGAAGCTTTGTTCTTTTGCTCTTTGCAATACTTTTTGCTGCTCACTCTCTTTTGGTCCACACTGCCTTTATGAGCTGTAACACTCGCCGGGAACATCTGCAGCTTCACTCCTGAAGTCAGCGAGACCACGAACCCACCGGAAGGAAGGAACAACTCCAGACGCGCCACCTTAAGAGCTGTAACACTCACCGCGAAGGTCTGCAGCTTCACTCCTGAAGCCAGCGAGACCACGAACCCACAGGGAGGAACGAACAACTCCAGACGCGCCGCCTTAAGAGCTGTAACACTCACCGCGAAGGTCCACAGCTTCGCTCCTGAGCCAGCGAGACCACGAACCCACCAAAAGGAAGAAACTCCAAACACATCTGAATATCAGAAGGAACAAACTCCGGACACGCCACCTTTAAGAACTGTAACACTCACCTGGAGGGTCGGCGGCTTCATTCTTGAAGTCAGTGAGACCAAGAACCCACCAATTCCGGACACAGGGAGCTAGCCACTCCGTGGTTTCTGCTCTGCTGAGGACTGAGCAGACTTTGGGACTACCAGCTCCAGAGAGGAGCTACCCACTGCAGAGTTCCTCCAGGCTGTTCGTTTTTCCTCCTCTGTCCTCTCTTTGCAGATGGGTAATCATGTCTCTGCACCACGGGACACTCCCCTCTGAGGCATAAAAGTTTAATTTTTGGCCTGGCACGGTGGCTTATGCCTGTAATCCCACCACTTTGAGAGGCCGAGGCGGGCGGATCACCTGAAGTCAGTAGTTCGAGACCAGCTTAGCCAACATAGTGAAACCCAGTCTCTACTAAAAATACAAAAATTAGCTGGGCATGGTGGCACGGGCCTGTAATGCCATCTACTCGGGAGGCTGAGGCAAGAGAATCGCTTGAACCCAGGAGGCGGAGGTTGCAGTGAGCCGAGATCGCGCCACTGCACTCCAGCCTGGGTGCAGTGAGACTCCGGCTCAAAAAAAAAAGAATTCTTACCAGTTGAACCTCTGGCTTCTTTCTCTCTCTCTGTGAAAACATGGTTGTAGATTCTCTCTCCTCCATGACTCCATGACTTCCCTTTTACTGGGAACCTATGCATAGGACTCTGAGAGAGATCTGTCATTTTCCCCAAAACCAGGCCCCCTGTCAGCATGAAGCAGTTAGATATACCGCTTCAGAGATGTGATTGATGGCAGCGGCAGCCCATCTGGACCAGCCACTGCCGTGACGCCATCAGTGTGAGACGTGTAGGTAGGGCTGTGCACTCCACAGAGCTGGTGGGAGCTGGGAATAGGTGAAAACGCTGCTTCCTTGTGAGTTGGCAGGACGGGAGCCTCCTGTTCCCTGGCTGCTGTTGTGGCCACCGAGCCGCAGCCCTGGAGCCAGGCATCCCTGTGCTTGGGGATCAGAGCGAGCAGGAGCAGAGCCTCTCCCTTCTGGGTGCAGCTGCAGCTGCCCAGCCATGGCTGTGGTCCCGGAAGTCTCTGTGCTCTTGGGGGCTGGGAGGGCCCTCTGCCTCCTGGCCATTACGCACTCCAGAGTCTCCTTTCTGTTGAGAGCTAAGCAGACATCAGGACTACCAGCTGCAGAGAGGAGCTACCCACTGTGGGCTTCGTCTCTGCTGAGAGCTGAACACTCACTGGGACGCCCTGCCTATGGAAACCAGCTGTTCACTCTGGGTCTCCTCTGAGCTGTTCTGTCGCTCAGTAAAGGTATTCTTCTGCTTACTCGCCCTCCATTTGGCTGCCTTACCTCATTCATCCTGGACACAGGACAAGAACTTGGGACTTGCCGGTATGGTGGAGCTAAAATAGCTGTAACACAAACAGGATTGAAACATGCCCCTTGCTCGCCACATTGTGGATGACAAGAGGGAGGGAAGAAAGGAGAGAAGATCTGCGACCCTTCGGCAAACCCAGACTTAGGAGATCGGAGAGCCAAGACTGTGACACCCTTTCTGGGGCTCTGTGGTTCCTGGCGTCTCCAAGCTTCTGGGCACCTCGGCTTTCCCCGGTGCCAGTCGTGGAAGCTGCTTGTGGTAAGTCTGGTCCAATAGCCTCACAGTAAGCCAACGTCCATGCTGGTGCCTGGGGCTTCCCACCCCACTGCAGCTGGCATGCCTGGCTAGGCACAATGGCTAGACCTTGTGCTTGCTTGCTTGCTCACGTACCCGTCACCGCTCTGCACTTTACTCACCCTTACAGGCGTGAGATTTGGGCCAGTAGTGTGAGCCAAACCCAGCCTGCCAGGCCTAGTGGGTGGAATGAGCTCACGGGGCCTGAGCAAAACTTGGGCAAAGGCACCGTCGGCCACAGAGGTTTCCGGCTGGTGAAGTGACACATCAAATATCCCGTGACAATATCAATTTTCTAAACACACATTTATAATGCATATATAATTGGAAAGCTGTACTGCTTCTCAATATAAATCCTAATTGGAAAACTTAGTTATATAAAGAAATTCATTGCATTTCAAATGAGATTAATGTCTCTTGAAAATTATACATATGTGTGTGTGTATATATATATCTCAAAAGATTTGTTTTAAACGAAATATGTTCTAACACATGATTTTAATTACAATTAATAATTTCATCTCATGTAGTAATTTTCTAAATGTCTGATATCTTACAGGTGTTTTACCTTCTTGCAAGAAACTATAGCATAAACAAAACATAACAAAACAAAAAACCTAAGCCCATGCTATTGTTTTAAGCCATTCTGTTTCACTACTATGGCAACAATAGTTACAATGTGAACTCATTTAGCACATATTTATTTAGAGTTTATTATATGTCAGGCACACTAATCATGAGACAACACCCTTTGAAGAGCTTGTAGTTGATGACAGTCTATGAAAGTTAAATTTAACAAAGGACTGAAATAGTTCTATGTATTACAAACTAAATGCAAACAGATCATAATTTTTTGTGTGATCATTTCCTTACCCGTATAAGTTTCTCTTTATAAAACTTATCTTTTGGAATGCATTCTATCATTTCACCATTAAGTAGCAACCAACAGATGATATTTTCTTTTTTTTGTTTTGTTTTCTTAATAGAATACTATAATATGTGCATATATATATATATAGGCCTCTCTATATAGTATAGTGTATATATATAGTATAGTGTATATATATATAGTATAGTATATATATACTATAATATGTGCATATATATATAGTATAGGCCCATGTTTTAGGCCTTTTTAAATTGACAAAATTATCTGATAGATTGTTATAAATCCTTATATTTGAAAATTGTAAGAACGTTTTCTTCTATGCAGTAGCACAAAAGATTGGTAGTAGTGGTTGTAAAAATTGCACTTCGAAAAACAACATTCATTTATTTCTTCCGTTTAGCAATCTACTCTTTCTGTGATCTCATCTTATACATTATCTCTATTTAAAATTGCAGCTATAAATTCTAAATTTCTCTTTACCCTTATTGCTTATTATTACTCCAGCCTAATATCCTGATTTCTTCTTCTCAGTTGATAATGTGACTTCAAATTCTATCAACAAATTTCATTAGTAGTTTAGTTTAAAACAATTTGGTTAGTACAGAACACAGTAAAATTAACCTTTACTGACCACTCAATGTACTGTGTAAAGAGTGCTCGCACAAATTTGTTTTCTCTTCTTTTTTTTTTAATTTAAAGAAAATACCAATCAATTAAAAACAAATAGTAACAAACTCCAAATATCCCTAAAGGCTTGTGCATTTATTGGAGAAGGTTAAAGAGTTTCTGAAAAATAGATTAGAGGTTAAATAGAATACTGCAGAAAATAAAATCACCTAGAGGAAACTAGGATGAGGAGGTCAGTTGGTTTAACCTATTGTGTTGATCTAGACTTCTGGGAAAGGGGAATGCCCTCCAGTGAAAACCTGCACATATGTTCATAAAGATTAAACCTGAAACTCACATAATCTCATTCCATGGCTTCCATTTCATTTTAATATTCCAATAGATTAATTTCCTTTGAACCATATTTTTTCCTTATATAATATTGTTTGCATAATTTGCTGCTGTAGGATTTTATGGTTTTAAATATCAATAAATATTCCAATTGTTAAATAGTGCTAAGGTGTGGTAATCTGAAAAGTGCTGACCATAAATATTAAAATGTTTAAAAGAGAAATGGACTTCTAAAAACCACACGCAATACACACAATGCAAAGATCACAATCACCGACAAGAAACAAATAAATTAATTTTTATAGTAATATTGTTCTTTTCAGTGTACAGAAAATTTTCCAAGGAATTAAAAATACAAAATGTTACATCTGTAGACCAATTACACAAGTACATAAGTCTGTAGATCAATTACACAAGTATATTTAAATCTAAATATAGTCATAATACTAATATATTAATATCAATAAAAATATTCTAATATTTGTGGAACTATCAAACAAAAACAGCAAAGTAAATACAATATTTTCTTTTAATTTATTGCCTTGCTTTATAAAAAACATTTTCAAAGAAGGGTAGAGACTGTTTATGAAATTGTGAAGAATATTAGTTATCCTTTCAGGTACTTTAGGCATTGATAACACAATGATTTATTAGGTAGACTTAGTTTTGCTTCAAACTCACTTTGTTTTCCTTCTCTTTGAAATGGGTATAATTTTTAACCATTAAAAAAACTGTCTCACAAACAGAAATGCAAGTGACAAAGGAATTTTTCTGGTAGAACCTAGACAAGAACCAAAATAAAAAAATAAAAACATGAAATGTGATTTTGAAATATTTAAGATGATTGTTAGAGAAACATTGTTACATTTCATATTATTCAGTAATCCTGTATGATAAAGTAGCTGTTATTTCATAAATAATTATGTTCAGTTTCCTGTTTGATAATGCAAAATGTTTCACTGTTTTAATTTCATATATTCTTTCATATTTCACAATATGCTTCTTGTGTGTAGTAGAAACCAGATTCAATAGCTACATATCTAGTTGACTTCATATGCATTTACTTCAATGGACTTCAACTTATTTGGCCCTAAAATAGCTTTTCATTGTTTTTCCCTTGGTATAAAACACCTTATTCCTCTGTATTCCTCTGTTTCTACTGGCATTGTTACTAAATAAAAGGAGAAATTATCTACAGGCACATAATTCCTAAGATCCCACCTCTTCTACAACTCCTATCTCTGTTACTTCAGTTTCAAAAGCCACAAAATGACATTATTTTTTCAGTCGTACTTGTAAAAATTATGTACAAATCTTCAAAATAAATTTCAGTTAAAAAAAGTATGTACACAAAATCTTCTACCCAATGAATAAGATATTTGGAATTGGTTAAAATTATTAGTTATAGACTAAGCAAATATATTATATTTTAACCTGCCTTATATCTTTCATCTCTTCTATATCTGTTCATGTAATATTGAACATACATACATACATACATACAAAAAATCTTTTATTGGAGTGTTATTTATAGTAGTCAGTATAATGGTCCTCCAGAGATATCCATATTCGAATCCCTGGAAAATGTGAATATGCTACTTTTCATGATAAAGAGGTATTAATGTAGCAGATGGAATTAAAGTTGCTCGTCAATTAACCTTAAAATATGGAGATTATATTGAATTATCTGAAAAAAATTGAATGTAATCACAAAGATTCTTAAATGTGGAGGAAAGGAGCAGAAGAGGAAGTTAGGGTGATGCAATGTGAGTAGAACTCAACCTGTTGTAGTTGGGCTTTGAAGATGGATAAAGAGGTTAATGAGCTAAAGAATATGGTAGCTTCTAGAAGTTGAAAAGGGGAAGAAAACAGATTCACCCCTACAACCTGCAGAAAAAAATGCAACCTTGCTGATGCTTTAATTTTAGCCTAGGGAGATGCATTTCAGATTTCTTTCCTTCAAAAATTAAAGTAATAAATTTGTGTTAAGTCACTAAATTTGTGGCAATTTGTTACAGCAACTATTAAAAACTAATACACAGTCTCTAAATAGGGGAGAAACTCACTAAATGTAAGAAGTTAGACAGGTTATAGTTGAACAAAACTGTTTAAAATAAAACTACAATATTTCACATAAAATCATATCAAAGAGTATTAAGAGTTTCTGTATCTTTTATCTTTCTCATTGCACTCTGAAGACCAAATATGTCAGTTATGGTTCATAGTTGCAAACAGGAATAGACTTGAAGGTTTTTAGCAGAATGATTTTTTGAAGGACATTAGATGATTCATGAATAGTCTTAGAAAATATACAGAAGTTAACAGAAGTGAGGCAGCGTGAGGATCAAAAATCATACCAAAAGGCACCCAACTTTGGATACCGCTTCTGTCACAGATGGATTGCCGAGTCCACTCCTCCAGCTCCTCCTGGATATATCTCACAGTCCTTGCCACTATAAGAGTTTTCTAACTTGCTCCTGAGTCATTGACATTCAGTATGCAAAGTCCCACCCAGGTGTAAATATCTGGAAGATCAAAACTAATGCATGTACTCACACCTTAGATTCCAGGATTGTGGAGAAAAAAATAACTGGTTTGATGTCACTTCTTTGGAAGAAGGTTGGTGCCTGTCTTTTGTCAAAACTTATAGAATGAGAGCTCCTCACATAACAGAGGAGTCTGTATGCTAAGTACCTCATAAGTACTTAAATTTAATTTTAAATATATTTATTTATTTTATAATTATTGTCATTCCATGGTAGAGATGAGGAAGCTGAGGTTCAGATTAATGTTAAGTAATTTGCCTTAAGCCATTTAAGTAGTAATGAGAAATAAAGGCAATCTTCAGATGCCTGATTCTCATTTGCTGCAAGCATGGTGCCTAAAATTCAGCATATATGTAATGTATTGGAGTAGGAAAATTAATATTTAAAAATTATAATAATAAGGGTAAACATTGGCTTCATAATAACACACATTTTAATTTCAGTGTTAATTTGTAATTTAATTTTACTCTTACATTTTAAGTACACTACACTAATTCTTTTAGTGGATACATTCTCACTCGTAGTGTCCAGTTGATCAAAATACTAGAACTCCTTAATTGTAATAATTGATTGAACTTTTGTAATCCTAAGTCCTGACCTGCCTATAGTACACACACACAAAAAAAGCATGGGTTTTCAGTGACAGGTAAATAGTTCCTGTTTACTTAAACTTCACTTGTCTACCAAGGCTGCATTCTGTCTCTGCATTTATTTCCAGGCTCTGGGTACACAGGAAGAGGGTCATTTTCCATGTGGAGCTTGAGGTTGAGTGTGAGGGTACCATGCAACTTCATATCTGATTTTGATTGACTATTCTGGGTCCTTATGGCCTCCAAGGCTTCACTACCCAGATTTAAGAGACTAAAGCTAATTCAGAAAAAAACTATGCAAAGAAATTGCATAGTTAAAACATAATCTATTTTATGTATTTTATACAGCATATATAGAAAAATGAATTATCTGCACTTTGTAGTCTGTAATAATTTTCAACATTTATGCTTTGTTTAGAGATAATAAGCTGACTTCTGATAACCCGCGTTAGATTCTATCACAAAGAAATATGCATTTTACAATATCTTTTATTATGCATCTGTCAAATTTGCTTTCTTAAGCACATATAATACTTAGATTGTAGCCCATGTAAAACTTACTGAAGCTAAAATACTTTCACATAAAGCACTTTTAGTTAATCAGTCTTTCGGAGCTCTTAAAACAAGTGCTTCTATAAAACTGCATCACATTTAAATGCTGATTCCATCATATACACTTCACACTCTTTGTTGCCTGTGAAGATTGATTGGCTTTTGTTGCAGTACAAAATGAAATTCAAATTTATAATTTAAATAAATGTAGCTTCCCTTACAATGCTTCTGCTTGAAATGAGAGCCTCCACCCTTGTCCATAAAATCTTCCCTAAAGATGAGACTGTATTTCTCTGCTTACTGGTGGGCATCAGGTCATCAAAATGAAGGCCTTAGAAATGAAAAACTAATCTTAGCAATTCTGGCATGACCCTCAGGTGGTATCTAGAAAACAGGAAATCCTCAATGAAAACAATCACAAAGACTAACCTTTGGCTTAATGGCACCCAATTTCAGTAAAGTAAAATTCTCAGGATGAGTTCACTTGGCTGTATGGCCTATGAGATCAATAAAAAAGCAAATTATCCAGCCAATCCTCAGACCTTTGAAAGACTTTACTACACAGAAGAGTTACACAGAATGTTGAGGGTTGTATTACACAAAAAGAACAAAACTACAACCTCACTGTGGGGGAGGATTATTTCTTATATCTTGTTTACAGGGAAGGCAGTTTGGACACTCTTGGAGGAGAGAGAAAGTGAAGACTTGACCAAAAGTCACGTGGGAATGGATTCTCATGAATGGGAGGGAGCTCAAGTTTTTGTGCTGACTGATATGACCAGAAGTGGGAGAAGGAAAGGGAGAATGCTTTTAGCTCTGGAAATCTTTAAGGCAGAAAATATTGCTGGTGTGTGTGTGTGTGTGTGTATGTTTGTGTGCATCTGTGCATTTATGCATGGAGAGGTTCTAGGTGCACATAAAATTCTGTGGTTCCCTTTCTACCATTGCTTATGCCAGCCTGGGGAAAACTATCTTTTCTTATGCATTCCTGAATTTTAATTCAAAGATTATAGATAGCTTTTATGAGAGACACAGTTTTGTGATCCCAAAATAGTAAAGAATCCATGGATGATTTGACACTAACTCCTGATTTCTTTGTTTCTACTAGTATAGCTAACGCTTATGAATAAAAGCCAAAATGCATGGTACCAAGACATGAATCATTTTGTAATACTGTAGTAACAGATTAAATAAATTTTCATAATAATTCATACAATTTGACTTACAAACTGCCTTTCTTCTACATTGCCATATTACAAACTAGATTTCTAAATTATGATGTACCTGTGGAATTTAATACACATGCCTGTAATGGAACTTGGAAAATATAATACCATGACTATTGCAGATGGACTCATTATGATTGTAAATAATGAGTCCTGTGTTAGAAATGCCATATCGTGACCTTGCAATATTTGACTGCAATTACCCTGTCCACTGGCCTATATAGGAAACTGCCTTTTCTGCTATAATCTTACATGCAGGAAAAATTATGGTCATAGAGACTTATTCTCCTTAATGATAAAATAAAGTGAGGATATAGCATCAATATTTTAAAAATTAAAACAATTAACACCTATATGTCTAGTTAAATGTAAATTATCATGTATTTCTCTCTTTTTGACAAGAAATCCTTTCATTCATAACTATATGCAGCAATAAAATATAAAAACATGGTACATAATTTTTAAAAAAGGTTAATGCAGGAATTTACCATTCTTGAAAATCACACAATAAGGCAGCATTTAAGTTTGTTTATTAGATGGATAAAAAGATATGATTTTCTCCCAATAACGGTTAATAACTTATTTCTGTATGTAGAAATGCGGACTTAATATAAGCATTAATAGAAACAAATGTATTTATTATTTATTCTGGAGACAATGAATATTGTGCTTTTAACTTAAATAAGTTCTCATTTCAGTTAGGTAATACCAACAAAATATGTTTTAAAAATTCCATAGTCTCAAGATTATACACACACACTATATAATATATATACACATATATACAGCCAACACACGTGTATGTTTTATATATGTGATCAACTACATTGAAATAATGCTTATTATTTGGTAGGCACTGTGATAAGATCTTTACATGCATTGTTTTAATTAACTGACAAAAAAGCAGCAAAGTAGCTAGTATTAATTTATTCTTTTAGAAAAGGAAACTGTGGTTTAGCTTACTTCGCCCAACTAGAAATCATGGGAGTTAGTTTCTGAATGCATATTTGGTTAATACATTTGTCATAATAAATATTCAGACACCTTTATTGTCTATGATTCTCCATTTCATCATCCATATATTCACCATTTTTTTCTTAATTTCACACACTTAGCTGTAGCTCATAAGACAGGAATTTTAGCAAGAAAATAAGGACAAGAAAATAGCTTATAGTGATTTACAGAGGAGATGAGAAGTGTGTGGAGGCACCTTGTACACATAGGAATATGAAGAGTTTGTAGACATGAGGGCCTGAGTTTTGTCTAGAATGAAAGATACAATAGACAGAAAGAAAGGAAAATCCATGATAAAGAAAATTATCTAATCAAAAACCTACTGGGATAAAGTGATAAGTGATTTTTAAAAATAGTAAAAGAATTCGCCTTTAGAAGCCTAGGGAGAAAGTAGACAAGAGAAGATGTATCAGAATTAAAAGATGGATGTAAGGTATCAAAAAAATTAGGCAGAAAATAGGGAAGTTGAGTAAACATAAATCATTACTTTGCACCCCAAAATAAATCAGGAACTAAAGTTGTATGCTAAAGTAAAAGACTTGGAGTAGGCTTTTAAGGGTGGTGATAAAAGGTTTGAATTAGGTACTAATGTAGAAACTATGCAGCTTAATACGAATAAATAGAATGATTGGCAAACATCACTGGGCCATTTAGAGGCACTTTAAATTTATATTAAATATTTCACTTTCTGAGAGATTAATTCTTTTAATCAACCTTCATATCTTCCTCAGTGACATGCATAGAACATTGTCAAAATGCTGAGTGACTTTTAATTTTCTAGTTAGATATTCATAATTACATGAATGGAAACCTTTTTTTGTTTGCAATACAATGCATTTTAAACATTATACATAATCTTGTCATTTACCTAGACCTGCCAACTGTGTGCTTGCATAGATAAAAAGGATTTTTTTAGTTGTAGAAATTTTTAAATTAACAAAACTCTAAGTACTCTTCAAACAAAGCCCATGTTTTGCAGTGACATAATTAATTCTCTCAAATAATTTTTAAATAAAATAGAAAATCTCTGCACATTATATTTTAAAGGGAAAAAACATTATTTTCCAAAATATGTCAAGATTTTCTACAATTTTGTTACGGTCAAAGAAATAACTTGCTATCCATTTGCTCCATATATGAACTTTTTTATAATTAAAAAATTAAAATTAGTAAAAATTTAAATATTCTTTAAACTAATTAATTTAATATTTAACATGATAAAAATTCAGTGTACAGTATAACATTTAAAAAGAAAATATCTTTTTCTATAATCTGACAACACTGTTTCAAAAAAGTGGCTGTCTTCAAAGAAATGAAACCTTTTAAAATAGGTTTTCATTATAATAATATGTATGGGGATAATTAAACTAACATAATAATGTTGTGAAAAGGTGTATTTCCTGAGCAGAGAAAAATTCTTTGGTACGAACATGCATTAGAAATCATAGGAATTTTTCAGGGGTAATTTTCTATATGATTGAAAGCAGGCATTTACAAAAACAATACTGAAATTATACCTAAGTGTTATTCTTTATTTAATTTCATAAATACAAAAACACTAAGTATTTATGAGCCAAATACAATTAATTTCCAAATATATTGCTGTGCATATGGAAGAAGTTTTACATGAGATGTATTTTTGTCTCAATTTAGAATTGAGCTTTTGCAGCTTTTTATTACACTTTAATAATATATTTCATGCATAACAAAGAATATACTTGATGCATATGTAAAATATAAAGACATAGAACAAACATCAATATACACACTAAAGCTAATTTCAAGAATGATACTGATATTCTTGATAACTTTCACAGATATTCCAAATTTTTATCTTTTATGTTTTATTGTAGATTATCACGTTATGTATACATTTGAATAATTTTGAATGTAATATATATATAATATAACATCACACTGTATGTTTCACCCAATTTTTGGTAATGCATAATTATGTTTTTGAACTTTGCACAGCCACAGTTTGGTCATAATCACACATGTTTAGGGTAACCTTGATAAACATGTAAATATTTCTGTTTTTTCATATGAAAATAATTAGAAAAATATAGTATGTGTAGAATTTAGTCTTTAATATCTAAATTTGCATACTGTCTAAACTTTAAGTATCATTGATTTCCATAAAATGTTATATTACTATATCTTAAGTTTTCAATATTGCTTGATTTTTAATTATGGACAAAGAGGAAACATAAAAACAAAAATATTGAAAATATATATGAATTCATAAATCACAAAAATGCTTATGTATTATCAGGAAAACATTAAAATAATAATAAGTAACTAATAAAGTTAGTTTTGTTTGCCTGAAGTTGTATGATCCTGATAATTTTTTTAATGTCAACTTCGAGAGAAGAAAATGTTTTTTAAAAGTAAATGACATAGAATTGTGTCCTAAGCATAGTCATGTAATTTATTAATCCCAATAATGAATCTCACTAATCATATAGTACATATGAAGCTAAATATTTAAAATATTAATCTAAAATTAGGTTAAAACAAAAAAACAAAAATTGAAAATAAAATTGAAATACATACATTGAACTAGGAGAAAATGTTATTAATCAATAAATTATTAAACTTAGTAATTTTAGTTTATAACCTATCACTTATAGAAATTAAGAAAATAATAATAATAGAATGTACATATTTTCTGAGTACATAGAATGTGCCATTATCTGTGCAATGTCTAATATGTGGGACAATAATCTGAGCCAAAGAAGAATAAAGCCTTTTTTAAAATTAATTAATTTATTTTTATTTATTTTATTTTATTATTATTATACTTTAAGTTTTAGGGTACATGTGCACAATGTGCAGGTTAGTTACATATGTATACCTGTGCCATGCTGGTGTGCTGCACCCATTAACTCATCATTTAGCATTGAATAAAGTCTTTAAACAGTGTCAATTCAACTGAATGTAGGAAAAGTAACTTCAAATTCATTACTATTTACCTTACACCATACTACAGATGTAACAATAATAATTACTATTAGTAAGCTTTGGGATTATTAGGATTATATCACTGAAACATGGTTTCCTCATTTATAGATAGAGATAACATATCTGGATCACTTTATATATTTTTTTAGATCAGGATTCTTTTCATAGTCCTTGGATACTAGAAGTTAAGGTTTGGGAAGGCTCTGGAATCCAACTTTATATTTATAAGGGAGAAGGCCTTTAGGTTTGTGCCACATCCTCCAAGGTATCAGTGACTTCTTAAGAAGTTTATAATCACTGCTGTAGAAGATGTTGAGGCATGATTTAAATTTTTTCTACTTAATAAAATAGAAGCTTTTTAGTCCCAAATCAGCACTTTTTATATATTTGAAAAGAAATAGAAGAAATACTCCTTCCATTTATTTATCTGGACTACATGAGAATAATAATCAGAATTTCAATCCAATTGTATGATGAATTCAAATGAAATCAACTGACATTGTTAGTGTCAACTCTGCATCAGATAGTCTAACAAAAGACAAAGTAAAACATTATCCCTGACCTCTAGCTATTTAGAACTAAAAAAAAGAACATCATTAAATGCATATTTTCTATTTCATTTAATGAATAAATAATTATAATGTGGTAGATTGACCTAATTTACACATTTATCCTATTTTTAATGAGTAGTATCTTGTCAAAACAATTGAATCATGCACTGTGATGAATAGAACAAATATGCAAACTTTGCATACTCTTTTTTTCCAGGGGGATTCATGATACAGTGAAAGGAAATCAAAATCTGAATCAGTAGGAGACCAATTAGATAAATCAGAAAAAAACAATGAGAGGTAATATTGCTCTCCTGGAGTTGTTCATGACCAATGATTGAAAATTTTAAGAAAGGCAACACAGAATTTTAAGAGGGATATTCAATTATAGTAATTACAAGGAACTGTTACTGAATATATGACCAAGAAGAAATAAATTTCCTTGGATAAGTTTCTTGTGAAGGACTAAATCTAAATATTCAATCAGGAAGGATACTGCTTTGTTTGCTATACATACAGATTGTGAGAAAGTGACTTGAAATATTAATTAAAATTTCCAACCGCTGCAGATTTTGTGGGGAAAAAAGGCACCAATATAAGTGTCTTGAAAGGAGTTTTTCATATTATGGAGAATAAGCTAAATGTTTGGTAGTTGTTCATGAATACAAAATTACTAAAATAATTGAGGAATTCAAAAACTCACGAGAGATCTCATTATAAATAATCAAAATTTAAAATTATGCATAACACTTGTAACTGACATTTATATACCATAAAATACAGAATAATTCTCACAACAGTTAGTTAAATATATGTAATTGAGTGTTCAAAATAGTGTCATAGATACCACTTTGGCTTTGGCCCTAACAGAGAATAAATTTTATTTCCACTTTCTTTTACCATTAAAGAAACAAAAATAAGTAGGGAAGACGTGTGGCAGGATGAATAGGAGGACTATACATTGAGATTTGTATGAATCACCTTCAAAGCATGAGTAGGCAGACTGTAGACCCAACATATGCTTGCATGTTCCATATGCAAAACTGCAAAAGAAAGGAAGAAAACTAATAGTCATATGTCTCCACAGTTTATGATATTGTTTTTTCCATAAGACAGTTTACGATATGGTATTTCCCATGAGACTACACCGATATGGTTTGGCTGTGTCCCCACCCAAATCACATGCTGAATTGTAGCTCTCATAATCCCCATGTGTCATGGGGGGGACCTGGTGGGAGGTAACTGAGTCATGGGGGCGGGTTTCTCCTGTACTGTTCTCATGAGAGTGAATAATTCTCATGATATCTCATGGTTTTATAAAGGGCAGTTCCTCTACATACACTTTCTTGCCTGTTGTCACATAAGATGTGCTTCTGCTCCTTCTTTGCCTTCTACCACGATTGTGAGGCCTCCCCAGCCATGTGGAACTGTGAGTCCATTAAACCTCTTTTTCTTTATAACTTACCCAGTCTCATAGCGGTATGAAAATGGACTAATACATATATTCATGTTTGCAGGGAGCTACTTGGGAGGCTGAGGTAGGAGGATCACTTGAGCACAAGAGGCTGAGGCTGCAGTGAGCCATGACTGCACCATTGCCCTCCAGCCTGAGCAACAAAGTGAGACTCTGACTCAAAAAAAAAAAAAAAAAAAAAGCAAGGAAGTACAAGTCCAGTATCCAGTATCCTAGGACTGACAAATTTGGAGATGTTTGGGAATGTTTTGCAAGATCAGATCAGAGACTGGATACCGTTCAGTAAAATTATTGCTATAATGACAAAACTAGTAGTCATTTCTTAGGTCTCAGCCCAATAAACCTACAAGCAGTATTCAACACATTTGATTAATTCCCTCCTTCTTGAATCACTCTTAACTTGACTCGAAAAGTAAAACTCTTTTATGGCACTCCTACCTCAACAAGTAATTATTTTCAGTCAGACTTGCTTGTTTCTTTTCATTTTTTTACCTAGTCGTAGAACGAGCTAGGCATGAGTCTTTAATTAGAAATACACATCCTGTCACATGGTTTTGTGTGTCACATATAGGCTGCCCATTCTCTAATTCATATTACTTGTCCTAACCTTTCTCTTCAACCCCAAGCTACTAAACATTTCTACTTTTCCACCTCATAGTTGATTCTTTGTGTTGATTTAATGTATTGAATTAACTTGGCCACAGAGTGCCCAGATAATTGGTGATCATTATTCTGGGTATTTCGTTGAGAGTGTTATTGAATGAGATTGATATTTGAATCAATTTATGAGTAAAGCAGATTGCCCTTTTTAAAGCATATCATCCAATTAACTGAAGGCCTGACTAGAAAAAAAAGTCTGATCTTCCCATGAGTTAAGACGGAACTTCTGTTTTATCGCTTTAAGTTGATCATGGTCTTTTCTTGCCATCAGACTTTTATTGTAACATCAGCTCTTTTTTGTTCGTGAGCCTGCCAACATTTTCATTGAAACTCATACCATTACTACTTTTGGTTCTCAGGCCATTAGACTTGAACTGAAAATACACCATTAGCTCTCCTGGAATTCTATCTAGTTAGTCAACTGCAGATCTTGGGACTTCTCAGCTTCCATAACCATGTAAGCCAGTTCCTTATTATAAATAAAAGTAAGTGTGTGTGTGTGTGTGTGTGTGTGTGTGTGTGTGTGTGTGTGTGTGTGTGTGTATCTCCCTTATTGGTTCTGTTCTGGAGAAACCTAACAAACTTGATATTCCACCTGTGTTGCATATCTTCAATTTACTCCTTTGGATACATTTTCCACAATTTTTCCTTTTTGCTTTGTACCATAGAAAATTTATTCCATATTAACAGAATCAACAGTTTCCTTTGCCTCCTGCTTTTAGTTGAATTTGCATAATGAGAGGCACAAGAATGAAGTCTAGAGAGTAAGAGGAGATTATGATTGGGACATTTATTCCCTTGGAGCCCTCCTGCTAAGATCAGCATGTGCTGGTTCACTTTATTGAAGAACACAGCTTTCTTCAGACAGTTCTGCTTAGGGATGTCTTCCCTGTCATTTGTGTTAACTGCTCCTTCTCTTTGTCTCTTCAGACTTAGGGTTTATAATGCTAATCACCCCCCTAATCACAGTTATTAGCCCACAGAGTATTGTACAAATCTTTCTTGATTTTTCTAGACTTGGTAAATAATCTCACTCCCTTATTAAACTCTCTTCAAATTACCCAAGTTGAGTATGCCATCTGTTTTCTGCTGCATGCTAACAAAACACCCCCCAAAGTCTTCATCCTACAGACTCCTTAGGAAGTAGCAAATGCATTTAACAATTGCCAAGGAAAAAATTTTGAAGTTATCCTTGTTTTCTCTCATCCTTTTCCTCTTCATGTCAAATTCATTTGTAATTCCTGTTGGCTTCTCCTTGAAAATATATTCAGATTTTGATAACATTGCATCTGTTCTCTACTTCCAGCACTCTACCGCTCTGGTTATCTACATCCTATTCTCATTGCAGCAACCAGACCGATTCCTTTAAAATATCAAATATACTATGTCCTTTCATGGTGCAAAACTTGAAGTAGCTCCTCATCACACTTAGAATAAACGCCAGATTTTCATCATATTCTAGAACATGATATGGTACTCATCTTGCACAACTCTCTTCTTCCTTCATCTGTACCAGCTACATCAACTTTTTATTGGTCCTTGAATATCTCAAACATGATTTTGCCTCAGGTCTTTGCTTATCTTTTGGTTAAAAAATTCTTCTCTCTGATATCTTCTGTCTGGTTCTTCATTACACTTTTCTTCACTTACTTTAGACCTATAATAAAATGTTTCTTAGCAGTGAGGTATTTCCTGATAGCTTTATATACGTGAAAACCCATCATACCATTTTATTTTACATGTATCCCTTGATTTAATCTTAAAAAATATTAAGATCTTCTATACATATACTGACTTATTTATTATTTCTAATGTTCTTTTGTTCAGTTCTACAAATTTTAGTTTCTCTTTAGTATCATTTTTCTTCAGCATAAAATTCATACAAGCATTTTTATAGTGTAGTTCTCCTGGTGCAAATTTCTTAAGCTTTCAGTTGCGTGTGTGTGTGTGTGTGTGTGTGTGTATAAATATATATATATACACACACACACGTATATATAAATATATACGTATATATATACACACATATATATGTGTGTGTGTGTGTGTGTGTATATATATATATATATTTAGACAGGGTCTCACTCTGTCACTCAAACTGGAGTGTAGTGGCACGATCTCGGCTCACGACAACCTCCACCTCAAGCGGTTCTCCTGCCTCAGCCTCTCAAGTAGCTGGGATTACAGGTCCACACCACTACCACCCAGCTAATTTTTGTGTTTTTAGTAGAGATGGGGTTTCATCATGTTGGCCAGGCTGGTCTTGAATTCCTGACCTCAAATGATCCACCGCCTTGGCCTCCCAAAGTGCTGGGATTACAGGCATGAGACACCCTCCTTGAGCCCGGCCCCTGAACATGTATTTTGAAGGATATTCTTATACTGAATGTTGAAAATTGATGGACTGGCTTTCTTTTCTGTTAACTGTTATCTTCTGTACTATATTCTGACCCCAATTGTTTCTAATATGGTCAGCTGTCGTTCTTATCTTTAATACACTGCATAAAATGTGTCATTTCTCTTTTCACGTTTTTGAGATTTTCTCTTCATTTTTGCCGGTTTGATTATGATGTGACAAACTGTGATTGACTTTGTATTTATCTTGTTCAGGTTTTTCTGAAGTTATTAGATATATAATTGGAGAGTTTGATCAAACTTGGTATTTCTCAGCCATTAACGTATTCAATTTTTTGTCTGTATGTTTCTATCTTTATTCTGTCCTCCTTCAGATACATCCTCTTATTACCTTTATTTAGACTGTTTAATTGGCCCATAGCTTCCTAAACCTCCATTCATTTTTCTTCAACCTTTTTCACCCCATTCTGCTTTACATATAGGAAAATGTCTACTCACCATTATTTAAGGTCACAGATTTTTTCTTTTCCTGTTCTTCCCATTTATCTGCTAAGATTCTATCCAATCATTATGATATACTCCCTTTATTTATTTTAACATGTTTATAATTACTTATTTAACATCTTTGTTTCCTAAAGGAAACAATTAACCATTTTGGGGGCAGTTTTTTATAGACTGACTGATTGATTCGAGTCTGGGTATATAGAGCACCTGTTACATAAGTAACCCACCTTAGAAAGAGACTCCATCTTTTACTTCATAGGGTACTTTGCCAAGAAGGATAAGGTGTTTTGCTTAATAAAATAAATAAAAAGAGTGCATCCAACCAGATAAGGACATAAACAAGCACATTTTTCTACTATCAGTCCTCATCAGAGGACTCTGTGACCATAAAGATAATACGGCTTCAACAGCACCAACATCTGCCACTGAAGGCTCTGCCCACATCAAAGTCTCTTCCATGCAAGACCCAGGGACTGCCTGGCCTAGACCAGGACATTTTTTTTTCTCTTCATCACTCTCCCTGGTCTGATTTGTTAACCCATCTTTCTGTCTGTTCTTCCCTTGATGTTAAATGTAACTTTGTTTGTTTGTAGAATAATCTATAACATTTACATATTAATTAAATGTACTATTATGTGTGGTTTGCAATATTGATTGACTTGTGGAAAGGCTTGGGCTTATGCACCCTTGGCTCTGAGTACCAAGTGAATGGGAAGTACTAAGCGGAATTGCCTCCTTGGGAACTCCAAATAGCATGTGGCTTTTATGATGGAAATAGAATCAGTAAAAGTCCAACATTGTGGAAAGACACAAATGTGTTGACCTGGTTATCTCTGACTTTGCATTGTTCATGAGACTGGGTCACATATTTATATTAATTTACATGAATAGAATGATTGTTTGTATACTAAACATTACTAATAATATATGTAGAAACTCTGTGCTCTGTTACATTCATCTAGAAAGTGTTAGATGTGTCATCTACTTTTAATCACTATGAACTTGAGTAGATTTGGTTTACAAAAATAGGGCAGACGTGTCTATAAAGCTCATGATGTTTTCCATGCCCCTGTAACATGGTGAGACTGTCAACTTCCAAACTGTGTGCCCATCAGTTCTTCTCAAAACTTGTATTTAGACTTCCTTAGGGCAGGTCTAGAGAAGAAGGTGCTATACGCTGCATCTCAGTTTCAGTACTGGAGTGACAAAAAATGTTACAAATTTGCGTACCTGAGTAGTGACAGATCTTAAATATTTGCCAGCATTGCTTAATCTCAGTTATCTTTGTTTTCCTCTCAAATTTCTAGCAGCTGCTGTCTGATAAACCTTTTGTACTCTTGTTCTCCATATTGGAAGCCCAGTCTTAGGTCAAGGTCTCATGGTTAACTTCTAGGTAGATTGTTTCTCCCACCCCATGGGGCTGATTTCTCTCTGGTGACCTGCCTCATGCAGTCTGGTTACTTTAGCTTCCCCAGTCACTGATAACTGCTTTTTTCAGCTTGGTGGTACTGTCATGCTCTCATTAGTTTCCAGCTCACTGCACTGTGGTCAGGAAGCTGTGTCCAGGGAGACCTGGTGTGACCATGGGCCTTGATTTATGAATTTTTAATCCCTAAGGACCAAAATCTTCAAGGTTATCTCCTCTACAAGGCTTAAAATGAATTAACTTATGTATTTCATACACTATGATAAAGAAAAGTAGCTGAGAGCGGTCTGAAAAATGTGAGGTATACAACATGTCTCAGGCCCAGAAAACAAGAGAAGGAGTCTTCACCACCTACCCCCAACTCATGCCCTTGGGGAAATTGGGGCAATTATTTAAAGACATTTCTTCCCTTACTCAGAGTTTCTAGACTAACTGATAAATTATTTAAAATTCCATCATAGGTTGTACAATGTGAGTCTTACCCATTATGTTTATGTTCCTGGAATTTGCAATACAAAGAATGATGTATAGCCAATTGATAGTTTATGTTCGATTTAGGAACTGTCCTTTCTTTTTTCATTTAAAACCTACTAGCAATTGCTGTTAATCAGAGCATAACATCAACCTGTGTCTCCCATGTTGCAGTCCTCAAATTTGTCCCAAATAAACTCTTTACTTATATTAATTTTGCCTTAGTTTATTTCTTCAGGTCAATAAGTGTTAAGGTTTTTTAATATTGGGATGACTAGTCTGATCCTGATTCTGTCAATGCTGGGAACAGAACAGTCTGTCTGTCTGTCTATCTATCTATCTATCTATCTATCTATCTATCTATCTATCTATATATCTATTTATTCTTATCAAGTTTCATCCTTAGAAAATATGATGGTAAGTGAATAATGAATAGACTGATGTTTATGATAACTTCATATGAGAAATTAAACCAACAGATAAACAGGAAAACAAAACCCACTTATTTCTATGCAACATGATGTTCCAGAGAGGTGCTTACATCAGGACAAGCAGGATAGGAAATGATATGGAGCACTCTAGCAGCCAGCTTAGGTTTGTAATTGGAACACAGAGAAGAACTTAGCCCATTTCTGCTTGGATGACATCCTGAGATCAATACTCTTTCACTGCCTTTTATCTGGGACAAAGAAAATAGTTTCTCTAGAAAATGAGAATATTAATCTAAAACATTCTGATTAAATTATTATTGAATAGAGTCTGATGGGAAAATCACTCTTCCCTGGTTTAATTGCACCAGGATAATTTGAAAAAAAAAAAACAAAGCAATAACATTAAAAAGAGATCATGGATCATTATAGAACAGTGTCTATCAGGCCTGTATCTTCTCTACCTGCATTCATTTCCAACATCTGGTAGTAGGAAGAAGGTCTACATAATGCCTGCAGTAGAGGGAGTATGTGGGTGCCCCATGCGTGCAAGTTTCCGGAGTATATTCTGCATCCTCCCTGGCCTTCAATCACGACATGCTTTTTTTTTTTAGTGTTGAGTATGGGCTAAATAAATATAACAACTTATGTAAATCACCAATCACAAAGATAATTCTCAATAAGCAGTTATATCAACATTGTTGCTTGAAGTGATTACTTTGTTGCTATTACAAGGAGAAAGCATGTATACAGTGGTTTTATGTCAATAATAATTCACCATTTGCTGTGAATCTACATAGCCTCAGAGTTACTCTTCGTTGGCCCTGTCTTTTGAGGTTTGTGGTGTAAATAGCTCTGAGCTGGCAAGTTGTCCTGATGGTTCATTTCCTAGTTTTTCTTTCAGGTTTTACAAAACATTAAGCATACATCAGGATGTGTTGCCTGAAACCTGCTTTATATTGTCTTGGTGTGATTTCAGAAGATTTTTCTATTTTGTTATATTGGAGAATTTGACATTTACCATCATTTTATAGGTATTTAACATGTCCCTGGGGCTGAGAACATAGAATTTTTAAATTTCACTGTGAAACCAGAGACTGGTTGCAATTTTAACTACCTTAGATTTGGGCTATATTTTAGCTATCCACTGTATTCACATGCCACCTACCTGTCAAATCTAAAAGTGATTATTTAAAATTATTAATAGTTTCAGTTCTGAGCTTTATAGGTAAAATATTACTTTTTCTGCTAGCAACCTCACCACCAAAATGTTCCACACATTTGCTAACAATTTTTTCTAATAACACTAATCATGTAAATGACTATATGTTGAATCTTAATTATGTATTTATTCACTCATTTATTTATCAATATATCTTGTTTCTCTATTGCGCAAATTAACAAAATTCTTACTTTCTCAAATCTTAATTTTGAAAAATATACCAAGTGTTATAGGTGAAAATTTTATTTTTCTTTTCAGTAAAAAAAAAAAAACCTCTCAGAATGTATATTTAAAAATTCTGAGTGAAAAAACTTATTTCGATTTATCTCTTCTTATGTCTATATTTTTATCAACCAGATTATAAATTTTTAAACTTTGAAAAAGTACATGTATACACATATATATGACAGGTACTCTCAAATACAGATTTGTGCTAACTTTAGAGATTGTAACATTGTAATAAAGGAAAATGTACAGGACTCATGAACAGCAGAAAATTTCATGAATATCAAGCAAAAAAAAGAGTTAATTAAGTGGACTGAACTCAGAAAGCTGAAGCAAATCTTTTTGACTTTTGCTTAGAATATTGCTGATCTTTGTTTTGTTTTTCAGAGTCAAGGAAACTTACTTTGAACTATTTACAGACTTTAATAATTGAGTAAGATATACTCCCTATGATCAAAATTTGAAGCATGTTTGTTTCTCTCTGCCTGGTTCCTCTAAAATTTAGAAACTATCTGTGAGTATTCTCATGGCAATATAGTTGTTTGCATCAGTACAGTAAGAATCCATTTTTCTTTTGCAACAGAACACAATTGAAGAAATTGGTTGTTTTACCAAGGCTTTGACAGGAAGGATATGCTTTTTTTTAAGGAGTTAATCTGAACTTGCAGAGCCAGTAAAAGCCCCACGGGGGAAACTGGCCTCACACCCTCATGTACGCAGTTCCTGTACAGGGTTCCTGACGTGTGGTTAGTAAAAAATGTCACTTTCTAACAGGCTTAAGGGATCCAAGTTTATCTTGGGACCTTAAGAGGAGAGAAGGGGAGAGTCACCCAACTCACAGGTGTTTGAGGATAGAAACCCATGGTTGGGCTTGGCTTTAAAAGGTCTTATTTGAGATTCCTTGTGCAACAGCCTTCCATCAAAGCCAATATAAAAGGCCTACGGAGAAAAAATTATTCATGGTGTACTTTATGCAAATAATCTGGCCAATTATAAGACTAAAGTCCATTTTGCAACCCACTCAGTCCTATGATGATTTTTTTTTAACAAAACTGAGCACTGGGGAGAGAGAAATTATGTTTCAAAACTTATCATATATCTGTCATTAAGTTCTAAACTCATTAGTTGTTTTAATTTTTCACCTGTGTTTTAGACTAACCCTGCTTGTTACTGTTAACCAATCAGCAATCTGTGGCTGCATCTCAACAAAAACATGAGAGATGGGTAATGTAAAAATCTGGATTAATATTCTGGTTCCAAGCAATTATCCTGCAAATTCTTCCCAGGTGATGGGAATCAATAGGATGCCTATCATTCAGAGTTTTACTATTGGGAAAGTAAGGCAAAGGGAGCTAACCAAAGCCAAGCACCATGCACCCAAATCGTAGCAAGCATGACTATAGCCACCACTTATCTGGGTGTAGTCACAAGACATCCTTTCCTCTCCCTTGTTGGAGGAGGACTCAGTTCCACAGTTTCACCTTAGCATTCAGCTTATAATAAGGAGTCCATGCAAACCCCCTGAGATACATTTTTTGTCCCAGACTCAATTCCAAGCCTTGGATCAAAGCCCTAGAAAGAAAAATGGATCCAAGGGATCCAGAGGAAGACAGCAACAGAGGTTAAAAGGCACAGTGTAGGCCAGTGTGGCTGATTACCGCCAATTAAGCCAACCCCAAGCTTCCTGTTTCATGGATAAAGGTCACATTAATATCCATGGCATAAATGAGGTCTAGGAAACTTGAAGGCCACTGACAGTAGGTGGGAAAGAGACATAGGTGAGAGCAAATAATTCATATTCTCTAGGCTATCCCTGCTTCATGGGTGCAAGCCACTTTGACGCGCATGGTGGCACCTGCTGAGGTTGCCGAAACTGGGGAATACAAGGATGGAAGAGGGGAAGAGGATGCTCTTCTCTCTCTCCCTCATGTACCCCGGTATCTGCTAGGAAGAGAAGGGAACCAGGGACACCTGCTTACCTCTTGCTAGATGGGTAGCCATCATCTTCAGTCTGTACCCCTTTCGAATGTATCCTAAACCCTTTGGACTCCTTTAAAAAATGCTTGCTTTTTCCTTTCTTCTCCTCAGTTCTCTCTTCACTGATAGGTAATTGTGTCTTTGTACTACAGGACACTCCCCTCAGATGCATCCTCCAAACTGGAAGGAGTTAATTTCCCAAATCTTAAACTGGTTGACTTAGGACTGGGCTCCAGGGAAGGGAACCCAGAAGCCCAACATGCCAGCAAAAGGGTAAAGTTTCCTTTTTGCTAGTCGGGCTTTTGGCCTCCTTCTCCCTATACAAACTGGTAAAAGACCTCAGAATTTTTGAGCTGTCCTTACCTCTCCCTTTGTTTCATTTTGATACAAGTTTTGTAATAACCCTGTGTCTGTTCTTGCCTTCAGGCCATCAAACTCCAAACAGTCATGCAATCAGAACCTCTGACAATGGCCCCATCTGCTGGGAACCCTTATATAGGCCCCTGAGGGAGTTCTGACTGCTGTTTCCTAAAAACAGCAGCCCCTATCAGCAGGAAGCAGCTAAGATAGGTCTTGGCCCTTATCCTTAATCTAAGAGCAGTTAGATGTACTTCTTTAGATGGGGGAAGGAGACAGCCAGGTGGGAGGGGGTCACTGAAGAAGCTCCAGTCAGCCTTCCCACTGGAGTAGAGCCTCGGGAAGTTCATGATGTTTGCAGCAGGGAGGACCCTGGCCTCTCTTCCTGGGTGGAAACTAGGATTCAAACTGCCGAGTGGGAAGTGCTCTAGTGGAGGGACTCTGGCCTTTCGAGAGTCCCTGTTCCACCCTTCTTTTCTCTTTTCACCCAATAAAATCCTGCTTTACTCACCCTTTAAGCTATCTGAGAGCTTAAATTTTCATGGCCATGGGATGGGCAAGAACCCTGTCTTTAGCTGAACTAAGGAAAAGTCCTGCAACACCAGGTCTCATTTTCTTCCTCATATTCCCATTTTTAGTTCTAAATATCACAACAGATAATATATCCTTCAAAAGGGATAACAATCAAAAACACAACCATTAAAATAAGGTTTTGAATTACCCACTGGGTAAGGAATCCCAACTATGTGAGTAAATTCTCAGGGGCCGTAATAAATAATAATAATAAATAAATAAATGCTGATATGTAAACATGAGGAGTTGGTAGAAGAAAAATAGTGGAGTTAATTATAGTTCCAGCTTTGTAATATTTCCTCCTCGTTTTGGAACGATTATACATACAGTGTTTATCATGGACAACTTTAACATTGACTTCATAATTTGCAGATTAGCACAATTTAGTTATAAGTGAAATGATAAAAACAAATCTTCAAATAAGCATATAAAAAGATAATACAATTTCATTAGGGAATTGAAAATTAAAACAACCATGGGATATCACTACACACTTATTAGAAAAGGTAGAATCCAAAACGCTGATAATACCCAGTGCTGATTTGGATGTAGAACAACAGGAATACTTCTTTGTTACAGGTCAGAATGCAAAATTGTACAGCCACTTTGGACAACAATTTGGAAATTTCCTACAAAACTAAACATACTCTTACTATATGAACTAGCATTCATGCTCCTTGGTATTTACCCAAATGAGTTGAAAACATGTACAAACATAAACCTGAATATCTATGGCAACTTTATTCATAATTGCCAAAACTTGAAAGCAATCAAGATGTCTTTCAATATGGAATGGATAAGAAATTGTGGTACATCCATACAATGGAATATTATTCAGCAATAAAAATAAATGAGCTATTGTGTCTTGAAAAGGCATGAAGAAAGCTTAAATTCATATTGCTAAGTGAAAGAAACCAATCTGAAAGTGCTATCTGCTGTATGATTTCAAATGTGTCACATTCTGAAAAAGACAACATTGTGGGAGTAGTGAAAATTAATCAGTGATTTTAACAGATTTGGGGAGAAACAGGGCGAGATGAATGACTGGAGCACAGGGAATTTGTAAGGCTGTGAAACTATTGTATATGATACTGATATTATATATTTGTCAAAACCCATAGAATGTATTGTAGAAAGAATGAGTCATAATGTTACCATCTACTTTAGTTCATGATATTGTACCAATATCAACTTACCAATTGTAACAAATATACCACTCTAATGCAAAATATTAAGAATAAGGGTAACTGGGTGTAGGAGGCATGGAGATGACAGAGTATAGACAAAACTCTTTGTATTTTCCATTTACTTTGGTAAAATTTAAACTGCTAAAACATCTTAATTTCTTAACAATGAATCTTCAGAATGCTACCCAAAGTTCTTCTAATTAGAACTAGATGAGTATGGATAATATTTAGTGTTCTTTTCTGTTAGGTAAAATAATATCTTAACAAGGATAGATATATTATTATATTACTTAGACATATAAAAATGGACAGAAAAGAGAATTTTGGTTTTGAGCAGCAAAAGTAATAAAATATAGTGATCACTTGCCACTTTTGCTATTTGGCTTAAAACAACCTCTTTCTCAATAGATTCCAATCCCATATTGTGGACAGTAATAACTTAGCTCCTAAATCAGAAGCTTGAAGTGGTGAAGCTAAGTCAATCAAATTCTCAGATCTGAAAGTTTGAATCTAGAAATTTTGGTGCAAGAATAAAAATAAAGTCTAAATTTGTTGATACTGGCAATAGCAACAATGTTTAGTGAAGTTAGAAATTCTAGAAATTTTCTGGGAACATTTTCCTGTTGCTAAGTGTTCTGATAGTTTCATTTTTGTGCAGTTCCAGCCTACAATCAATTCGTGATGCCTCAATATACATCCAATACATACAACTTTTGCTTAAAATAGCCAGAGCCTATTTCTGTTGCTGTGACCAAGAATACAAATTTTTATTTTTATTATTGTTTTATTAACATTATCTTTATTAGTCATTGCTTTTCAGCCTTTATATAAGGGGAAGAAGAAAAAAAATACAACAGAATATAGCAAGAATAGCAAAAATTCTGCCCTAGTTTTTGAAAAAAAAAACCCTGAAAACAGAATGTATCACTCCCAGATACACCTTGCCATATTTTGAGATGGCTGTTCAGAGAGCCTGCAAACCTAAGTAGCCCCTTAAAGTAGTCTTTTGTGGGGAAGATTTCTATCAGTAGAGAAAATCTGCATTGATGCAGCTAGGCTTTATCTGAGGCCCTCCCTTGTCCTGATCTAGAAAAGATTAATCTAGAGTCTGACACCTTTAAATGTCTGAAAGAGACATATACTATGTATTCTCTCTGAGGGCTGCTACTTGTGAAGTTTCACCTATGTAACAAGACCACCTTTACTAGCCAGGTCTCCACTTTTCCCCCTCCCAGCAGAACCTGTTTTGCCACACTCTAAGCCCCCATTCTTCCTGTAACCTCAAAATGGTCTATAAACTTCTAGACCCCGTTAGGTGGTGGGGGAAAACACTCTACATTTTGGCCCTGTGTGCATGTTAATACATTTCTATGTCACTTGTCCTGTTGATCTCTTTTTGTGAGTTGACTTTTCAGCAAAACTTCAGAGAGCAAAGGGGAAGCTTTTCCTTGGCCTCTAAGTTTTTTTTTCTTTTTTTCTTTTTCTTTTTTTTTAATCTAACAACAAGTAGGTTAGCCACTAGAAAATATAAATATTTTGAAATCATAATTCTTATTTCCACAATTTAAAAATTATTTGCACTATGGACTGAATGCTTGTAGCCCTGCCCCCCTAAATAAGTTCATGTATTGAAGCTCTACCTCCCAACATAGTGGTATTTGGAGATGATAATTTAGAAAGTAGAGTTACATGAGGTCACAATGATGGGGTCCCCATGGTGAGACTGGTGCCTTTGTAGGAAGAGACACCAGAGAGCTTTCTCACTTTCCATGCACATGTGAATCATGTGAGCAAACAATAAAAAAAGGTGACTTTCTGCAATGCAGAGAGTTCTCACCAGGACCTAACCATGTTGGCACCTTTATTTCATAAGGTCTAGCCTCAAAAACCATAAGAAAATAAAGCTCTGTTGTTTAAGCCACCCAGTCTATGGTATTTGGTTATGGCAGTGCTAGCAGACTAATGCAATTTGGATTAACAAAAAAAGACGCAAATGTGTGCATTCCCTCGTGAAGTTAATAAGAATCATCGGCCAACATATTCTTCAGGAGGAAAAACTCAAAAGTTTTCTCATCAATAAAATTTCAAAGTCAGCTAAACAGGGCGCTGTGGGTAGCACTACTCATTAACCTTTTCATAATATATACAGCCCTGAAAGCCTTGCCATTTTATTATTAACATATCTTCATTATAGAGCTGTCAATGTCTGTGAACACACAGAACTCCTCTCAATCCTCAGTGGCAATTAAAGTGCTGTGATCACAAAGGGGAAAGGGTGAGAATAGGCAGGCATCTTTATCACTCTTAGACGTTAATGCTTACATATGAATACAATATTTACTTAGACTAATTTAAGTTATAAAAATACCCAGCTTATGCCATGTTGCCATACTGAATGAACAAAATTGAGGCTTCAACCTATCTCTCTACATAAAAGCAAGTATCCATAATATATATTTCTACTTGGAAATCTATATTACAAAGACAAGCATTAAAAGTCTCAAAAAATGCAGTTTCTACTTTTATTAAATAAGTGTGTTAGACCATTATATGAAACTCTCTACTTCTTTTGGAAAGCTCAGGAAGAGAACTTGTTAACATAATTCCACAGTTCAAAGGCAGAAATTAGAATGAGGAAGATATTATAATAAAAAGCAAAAAGTTTATGTGTGCTATAAAATCCTAAAACACAAATTATTGATATTTGATATTACACTTATACAGATAATAATTCTAAATTGCTGTGAAAATAAAATTTAAATCTTTATTCTTACTTTTATGCTCTCCAGATAATAATACTGTCATGTAAAAGGTACACAAGTGAATGCATTTTAATAAATAGTAAGGTGTGAATAATTTACATCGATCCAATTATATAGTTATCTGGTTGGAGAGTGTGGTTTATATATGTAAGCTTTCATCCTTAGTTCCTGGCTCATAACTCCCACACCTCTTGTTACAATATTTTGTTATAATATGGGTATGACAGGCCTCAGGAGAAGGCCTCAGAAAACAGAATCTCTCTGGCCTTCTCCTGCCCTTCTTTCACCTACTCCAAGGAAGGACTCTAATATTTACAAGACTTTCTGATTGTGGTTCATAATCTCAGACAGAGTCTTCTGGAGAGCATCTGGAGAGCTAAACATGTGGAGCCTCCTGAAGGAGGGCACACCTCTTCCAGCATACCTCACCCTATGCATTTCTTCATCTGTATATTTTGCAATATCCTTTGTAATAAACCAGTAAACTTAAGTGTTTCCCTGAGTTCTGTAAGCCATTCCAGCAAATTAATCAAACCCACTGAGGGACTCATGGAAACCCCAACTTGAAGCCAGTCTGTCACAAGTTCCTGAGGCCCTGACTTTCAATTGTTGTCAGGTTAAGAAGACTGAGCCCTTAACCTTTGACTCTATCTCCAGGCAGTGCCAGAATTGAATTGGAGGACACCCAGCCTGTGTCCGCTGCTTGGTGTCTGGGAAAAACCACTACATGTTTGGTTACAGAAGTCTTCCTCTGTGTTGATGATTGTTTTTGCTTTGGTGTGAGAGCAGAGGAAAAACATGGTTTGAGAGAGTTTTTCCTTAAACAAAGACCTACTATGATGTTTCTTGTGCTGAAATATTTAAGATAGTGTGGTCATTTAAAAAAATGTATGGTACTTCTTTGTTATTGTAATATTACCAAATGGTGTTTTGCCTCAAAGAGTGGCAAGAATCATGGAAAGCATGCAATTCAAAGCAAAAAGGGAAGAATTGTGAACTAAAAAAGTCTATGCATAAAAAAGAAGTGACACAGAAGAAAAATACTACATGATCTCACTTGCATATGGAATCTAAAGAAGAAAATTGACTATATAAAAACAAAGTAGAATGGCGGCTACCAGGGTGGGGAGGGGAAGGAAATAGGAAGAAGTACTTCAAAGGGTGCAAACTTACAATTACATAAGATAAATAATCTGGAGATCTTATGTATGGCAGGAGAACTATAGTTAATTATGTTGTATTGTATATAGAAAATGTGCCAAGAGAGTAAGTTTTGGTGCTCTTAATAGACACACACACACACACACACACACACGCGCGAAACTATGGAAAGTGATGGACATATTTATTGGCTTACCAAAATATAGTTATCATTTCACTGTTTATATCTATATTAAAACATCATACTGCACATTCTAAATATATACAATAAAAAGTAAATAAAAGTAAATATGTGTAAAAGAAAAAATGATAAATATTGCTTAAAAAGACATGGAAAGATATGAGCAAAGTGGAAATTTCTTTTGTTTTTAACTAAATTGCAAACACCAAGGAGGCATAATCTCATTGCATTTTGAATAAGAACATAATTTTGTGTAAGTAATGAGTTTTGTGAGATGTGAACACATTTCACTAAGATTTTGTTTAAATATTGAGAAATTTCTTTAATTAAATTCTAAAAGGCAATTTATACTGCTCCTAATCACTTTAAATCCTCTAGGATTTTCTGTGTTAACATTAAGGACTCACCTAGGGTATTTTATTTAGAATTTTTCAAAATGTTTATAGCCGATGAAAGGTAAGATAGTGGAGTAGATGAACAGTGTAGTACTACAGCTGACTTTTTAACAACACATTATTGCATTGCAAGGATCCAGTTACCTGCAAATTTTTTTCTGCCTCTGTCACCCCCAAGACAGCAAGACAAACTCCTCTTTTTCTTCCTCCTCAGCCTAAACAACATGAAGAAAAGAAGGATGGAGATCTTTATGATAATTCACTTCTACTTAATGAATAGTACATATATTTCCTTTTCCTTATGATTTTCTTAATAACACGAAAATGATCTTTTCTCTAGCTTCCTTTATTGTAAGAATATAGTACATGACACATGTAACATAAAAAATATGTATTAGTTGTCCATTTTATCAGTTTTGGGGGACTCAAAAGTTATATGTGGATTTTTGACTGTACAAGGGTTGGTGGCCCAATGCCTCAGTTGTTCAAGGGTCAACTGTGTAGAACTACACAGCTGCATGGAACTTCATTGTGTCCATACATAATTTAGTCAATGAATACATTTTTATTTTGATGAAGCTCTTTTCAGTATGTTAGAAATTTTGAAAATGTAACTTTAATTTTGTTGAAATTTAGGTTTATTATGTCAGTATTTATTTTTTATTTGTACAATCTGTGTTTTTGTTATGCTGTTTATCTTTGCTTGTCTCACTTTGAAATATTTGACTACTTTTGAATTTTATTTTTATTTATAATCTGAATTCCTCTTGTTTATTTTCCTTGTACAATCTAGGAAACTTTCAGTAAGATATTGACAAGGAGGGATGGGATTGGGTATCCATGTTCCAGA
Organism: Gorilla gorilla gorilla; assembly: GCF_029281585.2. NCBI lineage: Eukaryota > Metazoa > Chordata > Mammalia > Primates > Hominidae > Gorilla > Gorilla gorilla. The sequence continues at coordinate 78,750,018 of NC_073238.2, read as the reverse complement.
TCTTAGGGAGAAACATTCAGTATTCCACCAATAAGTACCATATCGGCTCTTGGTTATTCATAGAAGCCATTTATCACATTGAGATTATTTCCAAATATTCTTATATGGATGAAAGTTTTCTATTAAGTAAATTAGCAAGCAGGCATCATTCAGCAAACAGTTTTGTAATTTTTATAGACTATAAGGTGAGAAATTTTATTTTTCTGTAAAAAGATTCTTCTAAATGTGTTAAATCAAAAATTTCAGCATATAATTGGAGTATGTCAGTACAAGTGCTATAATTATGACTGTATGTTTGCATAGAGATTTTACAATTACCTGTTTAATCTGGTCAATATTTGCAACTGATGCCAATACCAGGCATCATCTTCTATGACTAGGTTTTTAATCTTTGATGGCTTAATAGTTTTACTTCTTACATAGAATAATCTGAATTAGACTCTACTATTGCATTTTTTATTTCACTCCCCACTTTTATCGCCTTTAACTTTCAAGCTTCACAAGCAAATTTAATAAGACTTTAGCAATTTTTAAAGTGGTTCGTAGGAATTTTCATACATAAATTCAGCCAACAATAATGAGAGTTAATGAAGATATATCTGTTAATGAAAAATCGTGTTGAATATGTCACTCTTACTATTCCAGTCTTCTTTGTGTCTTTATAAAGTTGTCACTGCTACACTTACTTCACTGACAAAAATTATTTCAAATAAGAAAAAAATATGAAGGAAAACTTTCATTAAATTTTTCAATTTTAGGAATGCCATAATAATTGCAATGTAAAGTTTTATGCCTTTTATAGCAACACTTATCTCCTACATGGCATTTTTATTTTAAGAAACAGGGCCTTCCTATGTTGCCCAGGTTGGTTGCTCTACAACTCCTGGCCTCAAGCAATCCTGTATATCAGACCCACAGCAATTTTTTTTTTTTTTCTTGAGACAGAGTCTCACTCTGTCACCAAGGCTGGAGAGCAATGACGCTATCTCAGCTCACTGCAACCTCCATCTGCCAGGTTCGAGTGATTCTTCCGCTTCAGCCTCCTGAGTAGCTGGGATTACAGACACCATACCCGGTTAATTTTTGTATTTTTAGTAGAGACGGGGTTTCACCATATTGGTCAGGCTGGTCTCAAGCTCTTGACCTCATGATCCGCCCCCGTCAGCCCTCAAAGTGCTGGGATTACAGGTGTGAGCCGCCGCACCCAGCCTTGACCCATAGCAATTTTTAATACTTCTTCCAGAACATGTTTTTTTTTCAGAATTTTAAATGATAAAATACATGAATCTGGAGATTCTTTCATTCTTGCTTCTACAAGTTAATAAGATCACCATGGTCAATAGAGATTAAATGTGCTGTACAAAATACTTATATTTTATTTGGGTTATCAGATATGTTACACAGTTTGAAATGATATTTTAAAAAAAAAGATACAATAAACATGCCAACAAAGTTGCATTCATTTTATTAAAAATTGTGATACTTGATATTTCCCTCTTACTTTACAATTTTTTGTAGTTTTTGAACATAAGGCCATGCATTACTTTTTGCATTACTTTTCTCCTTAGATTTATTCTGTCTTTAAGTATGTTTGACCTTGGCTACGTAATCTAAATCCAAGTAGTCATCAGAATAGCCTTGATAGCTTGGGCCCAAATCCAGGAATTTTGAGTCAGTAGTTTTGGGATGGGTCCCATTAATTTGCATTTCTAACAATTTCCTAATTGATGCTAATGATGCTGGTTTTCAGAGAACACTTTTAAATAGCACCAGCTATAGTGTAATTTTTATGCCATATCAACAATATACAACATAATTGTTCTTGTTTTACTCAAAGATTCTAAAATGTTTTGTATTAAATAATTAAAGAAAAACTATCCTAATATATAGCTATGTATTAAACAATTATGTCTTAAGTGAAATTTTAAAAGGTATAATCTCATAGATAAAAGATAATAACTTTCTTGTGAATATCAGCATGTGCCTTCTAAATTACCCTCATTGAAACCACCAGTAATTTCTCAGCCAGTTTACTTTAAAGCACTTTCTTATAGTCCTTTCTGCCTATGGTCTTGTTATCATCTAATTAAATATGCCTGTTGCCTAATTTTTCTAAAACACAAATCTGACTAAGTTATAAGAAACCTTTTCCTCAGCATGAAGTCCAAACTTCAAAATTTGGCTTAAAATAACTTTTGTGTCTTAGCCTCTGATTATATTTCTGCCTCAGCTATTATTAGGAATTGAACTCTTTTTCTTTCCTCAAGTTTGGAAAATCAATTACAGTTCAATTGTCAACTCTTTAATATAGTACTCCTCCATCTGGAATCTTTTCCCATTTCTCAGCATTCATCCTGCTAAATTTGTGTAGAGAACTCTTGCTTATTTTCCAGATATCACTGTCTCCAAGAAATGTTTCCTGATCTTTCAAGACTATTAAAAGGTTTTTTTCCCTACAGATTCCTGAGGCCCCCACTTTATAACCCTAGCTTCGCAAGACCAAGGTTGTATTAAAATTTTCCATTTACTTGCATGGGTTCTGCATTGGACTGTCAACTGCTTGAAAGCAAGGGTACTTTAATTTTCTTATTGCATTCCTTTTTTTTTTTTTTTTTTTTGAGATGGAGTTTCGCTCTTGTTGGCCAGGCTAGAGTGCAGTTGCGTGATTTCAGCTCACTGCAACCTCTGCCTCCCTCATTCAAGTGATTCTCCTGCCTCAGGCTCCCAAGTAGCTGGGATTACAAACTTCTGCCACCACTACCAGCTAATTTTTGTATTTGTAGTGGAGACAGAATTTCAACATGTTAGCCAGGATGGTCTCAAACTCCTGACCCCAGGTGATCCACCCCCCTCTCATAGATAAGAGTATCCTTCAAATAATGGACACTCATGAATTGACTCCCTCATGGAGAATTGAAAACACTGAAACATTAAAAATTAAACAGGGAAAAATGAGAAAAGCACCTCTTCAGGACTTTGTCCTTATTCCTATCTGCTCTTCAGATTTTAAGCATTATCAATCAGAAACTTTTAATAAAGACGTAAGACTTTTATTAAATATTCTTTCAAATTATCCCTGAATCTAAAATTGAGTCGACACACACCTACGCACATGTGCGTGCACACACACACACATACACACCTCAAACAAAATCAACTACTGCTAGTCTACTTATTTTATGCAGACATTTTTATTTTAATAAAGATAGTAAGAAAAAACTCATTGTTTTTTCTTCTTATAACCCTCAATTATTTAGAAAACCCATGAGGATCTTTTCAGAGTTCTTCCCTCATGATAGAGCATATATACCACTGACTTGTCATACAGGTTTATTATGGATAGTTTATAATTTTCTCATTCTTCCACCTTTTTATTCTTTCTTTTCCTATTTTGTTATTTTTTAAGATAGAACTCAAAACCTTTTTTAATATTTTAGTTTTCTAGCACAAGTGTGATTCTGTAGGTATTTTGTAAAATGAGCTACATCAATATAATTCTAAGATAAATTTACATAAGATTGTATAATGGAGTTTATAATTTTTATGACAGCATGTATATGATTTCTCTAGTCCAAATGGTTATAGAAAACCAGAAATTAAGATAAAGGGAGATGATTTAAATAATTTAAATAAAGATTTTATCTACATATCTACAGATATTATTGGCTAAAGAATTAAATTGTGATTGCTAATTTTTGTGATTTTTTGCATAAATATATGTGTTTATGTTTTATATTCATTCATTACCTGTGGTCAATGAGCAGTAAAAAGTGTTGTCCTACAAGGTCAAACAACATTAAGAAAATTCATTTTTTAACCATATAATGTAAGTTAATTTGTAAAAACAAGTAATATGTTCAAAAAAGTATTTTTAATAATGGTTATTAATATAGTAGCTAGTAAATTAGGCACAAATGCAACATGAAATGTATACCCTACCTCTACTATGTGTACCAACCACATTTAACAACAAAAAAAAGAAGAAAGAGGTTTCTTGATATATATATATATATTTTTTTTTTTTTAAGAACAAATGTCAGAAGAGAGAGAAAAATTTCTCTCCTTTTTTCAAAAAGCAGGTAATGTGAGTTTGACTAGGCAAGGTGGAGTTTTCCTTGATTTGAATGATGCTACAGAATTATCGATAAATATTGAAGGCAGCTCCAAATGAAACCTAAGCCCAGCTTACGGAATTGCATACATATCTAGAATGACAGTGGCAACTGGACTGAAAGTTTCCAGCTGTTGAATTGTGCTGCACAGTCAGATTTCCTGGTAATTCTTACTGGCACTCTGAATAAAGTGATCTCAGCTGCTTGCCTGCTTCTACTCCAAACTGGCTAGGGAGAAATGCAGGAGCATGAATTGGAGCTTTCTTTAATAACTGATAGAGTGTACCTGAGAATCTGGCTCTAACTGATTCATCCAAAAGCAGTGTTATCTTGATTGGTCAAGCTACTTTTTTTCTAAGCTTTTCTCGTTTCCAAAATTAATATTATTTATTTTCTGTTCTTTAAAGAGACAATAAAGCAAGTAACTGAACCCAATTTTTGGCACATGGAAAGCCCTTAATACTATTGGCTGTAAGTTTCTTACATTTTGTAAGAAGCTCATTAGGTTCACCCTCATTTATCTAGTGTGACATTTTTGCATTAAATTTAACCCCCTTTATTTGCAAATGCAAAACATTATTTCATCAAATTTTGAATCCCAAACATAATAAACATAAAATAACAATAATTTAACATTTTTCTCTAAATAATTGAAGGATTCCTTTGAATCCAAAGAACTTGCTTTTGAAATATTCTTTCTTTACCTGTATTTTATAAGTAACCTCTGTATCTATGTTAAATGGATTTATCTGAATACAAGTCACATTTGTATTATATGCGATCAGTTGGTGAATTAAAATACAAAGCAGATTTACTTTATGTACAAGGGGTAATTTAAGAAGACTCCTAATCCTTTAATTTATCCATTTCATTAGGTTAAAGAAAAAGACTCTATAATATGGTACTCACTGAAGAGTGATAAAGTGGGTATATATCAAAGGGTGAAGGTGAAGATCGTATTTTTTCTGAAATACTGTATCTGAATTTGACAAATATAAGTGGTCTTTCCTACAAATTTAGAAAATTAGAGATTCAGTGAAACATGACAATTCCAAAAAACTTAGGCCTATTTATATTTATGACTTTACTACTTGGTTTTACAACAAATTTAGAAAAAATTATGGAGTCTGATAAGGAAAAAGCAAAGTATAAATTTTAAATATGGCAATAGCTGCTCAAAGCTGGGCTTCTTAATTAGAAAAAGGGAAATTTCAAAACTCTTATCACATGGTATTTAATTGACAGAGTGTTCATTTTATTATAAAATAAACTAAGCTTCATGTGTTACTGATATTTCTCACAGGATTTTATACACAGTTATGGTGTAGTAATGACATTTACTAACAATATGAACATAGAATATAATTTTCAAGAAAATTTTAAGAAAAAAATAGGAGCTAAACTATTACCGGTTTTTCTTGTCCCAAGACTTCTGCAATTGTTCATACAAAAAGAAATGAATAGAGATGCCAATTGTTTTCACTAACTTCATGCTGTGAATATAAATGGCTGGACAAGAAGAAAGATTAGCAATAAAAAATATAATCTAAAAGGAAAAAGAATAAAGGCAGCTGAAGAAATACATATTTTGCCTTCAAGAAAACTGCAGACCATCATGAAGGCACATAAGTATCTCCTCTATTTCAGTGGATTTCACTGTCATTATTTCTTTGTTGTCTAATGTGTATGTCTCTTTTTTCCCCAATAGTACTGTAAGTTTTTAAAGACTGAATCTGTAGTCCTGCCTTTCCTTTGTGTGTCCCATTCTAATAAGTATAGGAAAGACACCAAAAGTTATCAGTAAAGGCTGGTTAAATGAATACAGTTGCAGTTGTAGGTGACTACATAGGTGAGAAGATGAAAAATAATCACTTGAAATGTGTTTCAAGGTATATGTTTATCCAGAAATAGCATTTAACTCAAACTATTTGGAAGTATGCTGCCATTTTTTCCCCAGTAGATTAAAAGGGAATAGATGCCTTTAGTGTAAAGATTTAAAAAGATGTAGTTATCAGTTTTACAATGGTGATATGAAAGTACATTAAAGAATTCCCATAACCTCTTAAAAATTCTACAGCAATGCTTAGTATATTCCAAATTCATTTTTTCTTTCATTGATGCCAATGTTTTTGGACATTGGCATCAATGAAAGAAAAAAAAATTGAGCGGTGGCCTGCTCAAATATATGTCTGCCCAGATCTTGTCATTGTGGTCCATTTTAAAAAGGGATTTTTGCAGACGTAACTGAGTTCAGAGTCTCAAGATGAGATCATCCTGGATTATCTGTGTGAGTCCTAAATCCAATAGTGTGCACTAATACAAGAAAGGAAGAGGAAGACTTGAGATCTACACAAAGGGGAAGGCTATATGAAGTAGAAGTTAAAGATTAGAAGCAGAGATCGGAGATACCTGTTTACCGTGAAATGTAAGCAAATATTCTCTGGGATGAGAGGGGAGGATTTAGTGTCCTGGAATGTCTTTGGTAAGGGAGATAGTCTCAATATATAATTCTTATGCTGTTTCTAAATGCCTTTGTTACAAAGGAACATGAGCGATTCTAGTGAGAGTTGTATCCCAATAACCCTCCTCCCTAGATATAGATACATCCCCGTAGGAGGTATAACCCCACCATTTCATATTGGTCCCCACATATGTGATATTTCTAGGGCTTGTTTAATAAAGACATGGAAAGTTATGATAGCCAAAACTGCATCTTATTTTGAATTTATTATAGAAGAATATAGCATGTGGCAAATAAATCCTAGATTTATTTTTTATAGGTAGTGGTTAAGATTCGTGATTGGCAATCCATAATGACTTTGTAGAGTATGTCTCTGGAATTATCTTCTGTGATACAAAAGGATATGTTATACATCTTAATTTGATCAGAGTTTATTGTCTGTGAAATGCTTCCTGTGACTCTAGAAAGAAGGAGTTGAAACTTTTGTACAGATTTCTGCTATATATTAGGGCAGGCATATATATACCACCAGAACTATGTCTTAACATGAGAAAAGTACAATCAATGTAAGTTTCTTCAAAGTAGTTACAAAATTTCATCTGACTTAATATTAAAAGGGGTAATATACAGGGCTACTTTCAAGTACAGCAATGACTGATGTACTAATAACTACAAAAAAATCAGAGAACTATCTAAGTCCTAATTTAGACCAAAACAAACAAGTAATACAGCAATCAACAAATAGTTTTAAATCAAAGTTTTATCAGACATGTAATATTTGATTATTAGCAAGTCAGATGCCAGACTTTAAACATGACCCTTCTAAATCCTATATTCCTTAATCCTTAATACTAAGACAGATGAAATTTTCATCAGAGTATAAGTTGCAGATTGTAACTTATTGGGATCAATAATAGGCGATGAAGAAATGCAAGCAAAATAACTAAAAAATTTACTGGAATCCAGATGAAGTCACACAATTAGTACTTAGCTATATTAAAATCTCTTTTGACACTCACACTCTACTCTGCTTCCATAAATGTATGGAATATAGGATTTAGAAGGGTCGTGTTTTAAAGCCTGTCATCTGACTTGCTGATAATCAAATATCACATGTCTGATAAAACTTTGATTTAAAACTATTTGTTGATTGATGTATTACTTGTTTGTTTTGTCCTGAATTAGGATTTAGATAGTTCTCTGATTTTTTTGTAGTTGTTAGCACATCAAGCATTGCTGTACTTGAAAGTATTGCTGTATATTTCCCCTTTTAATTTTCAGGAATATGGACATAATTATATTTAAAGTTTTATAGTAGTGATTTATCTGCCTTCAGATAGCAATGTACATTAAAAGTGGAATCTACTAGAAACACTTTGAGGAAGAATGCTATAGATTTTAGAAGTTATGGCTGACCTGGTTTTACTTTGTGCAAGATGTCATTGCATTTTTAACTGGTGTCAATTGTTATTTACTAAGAAAATAATGCCTCAAATTTTCTTTGTCCAGACACAAGTAAGATGTTGGGAATTAATTTTTTCTGAAAATGTCTCTGTTTTCATATAATTATGCTCATCTTTTATAACAAAAGTTGAACTAAAAATGGGGCTAATATAAGTTTCTTCATGTTATGAGAGATTGTAGAATGGATTTTACTCAAGGTTCAGAAAACTTATAAGATACAATGGCATCACTCTATTAATCAAATGGTAAAGTGATGTTATAAGAGGGATTAATGGCAGCAGAGCCATTAGAAATATCTGCTCCAGAGCCATGTAGTTTGTTTCCTATTGTACTATTAGTATGCAATATGTTTTCATTCACTTCTTGCCTTTTTAAGAATGAGTATTTGTTATTTCAACTCATATCCATATGACAAAAGCAGAGTTGTACTATTCGGTGCCTTTTTGCTGAAGTAGGTGAATACATATACTAAAAGAATAGGTTCATATGAATAAGATATAGGGCATTTATTGGACTCTAATATTTGTTTTTTACAAATGCACTGCATAAAACATTGTAAATAATTGAATACTTAATGTTATTTTTACATTATTTTTCTACATAGCAGACGAATGTGATGAAGACCATGTCTATGTGTAGATGTTTATATGTCCTTTTAGAGGAATAAAGTATTATTTTAAGTAATATCATATTTACTTTTAGTGAGCTGTTAATATTTTTCATATTCTAGCAGGTCAATTTTGATATGAAGATAAAACTCTAGAAATTCATTATATCAGCATATACAAATGCACAGCTTGCTTATATATTTGTCAATATCATACACTGTTAGCATTCACAATGAACACTTAGCATTGCAAAATGAGAATAAAGGAAGTCTTTTTAATTGATTTTAAGGCAGTGCTCATAAATGAGAAAAAGTAATGGAACAAAATTATTGAAATTTGATGAACGATATGAAGTAGATAGACATTTACTTCATTTATTTTTGTTTTTTAAAACAAATAGCTAAGTAGATCTGTTTTTACATATTTACAAACTGTAAAGCTGTTTCAAGGTTCTTATTAATAATTGATTTCCACCTAATTGCTATAAATGATTAAACTAAGCTTTTAAAAATATTGTCTTCATTAGTATAATCTCTTTATTATCTCATAACTTACTACAATTACATATAACCTGTTTCAAGGCTGTTGTGGTGCTAAACATTTAAACTTTATATTATTCAAAACTTCATGTTTGTTTATTTTTTGAGATGGAGTCTTGCTCTGTCACCTAGGCTGGAGTGCAATGGCTTGATCTCAGGTCACTGCAACCCCTGCCTCCCGGGTTTCAAGTGATTCTCTTGCCTCAGCCTCCTGAGTAGCTGGGATTACAGGTGTGCACCACCACGTCCAGCTAATTTTTGTATTTTTAGTAGAGACGGAGTTTCACCATGTTGGCCAAGTTGGTCTCGAACCCCTGACCTCATGATCCTCCCACCTTGGCCTCCCCAAATGCTGGCATTACAGGTGTAAGCCACCATGCTCGGCTTATTCAAAACTTTTGTAATTTATCTTTATGAGTATGTATTATTAATTTAAATGGTTATTCAACAAATTTTAAGTGAGTTAATCATTTGTAAGAAGCACTGACTTAAGTCCTGAAGATACAACAGGAGACAAAACAGACAAGAAACAACAAAGGAAGATTAAAAAACTTAAGGAACAGTTGGTTTGGAAGAGTTGGTTTAGAACGTCAGGCAAATTGTGCAGAAATGATACTGGGAGCTATTGCTATATTGAGTATATGATGAAAAATACCCTGGGTCAAACTATTTTAATATAATCTATATGTAAATTAATTGATTACTTAATATCAAGTAGGTAAAGAAGAATTGCTCTTATATAACAACATCCTAAATTGAAGGCTTTTGAAACATTTTATTAAAAAATAACATTCAAAGTAGTATTATTCCTTGCTATAAATGTAAGTATACTGTACTACACAGAAATGCTTTGGCCTACATAGAAAATTTTTTATAATTTTGTTTTTAAACAAGGCTTTCAACTTGGGTGGCAACTAGAAGCTTGCAGAATGCTTGTGTTCATTACAAATGTGCTATTTTATTTTACTCAGCCGTAATGATTTTCATTATCTCCTTAGTTGATAGAATCCATTTCCAAAACCAATAATCTCTTGAAATCCACTGAGCCACAAATTACTCATTAGAAAAAATTTTCAAAGATCATTACCTTTACTATAGATGTTCACTTTTCATCTCCTGCATACTCTCTTGTAATGCTCCTTATAATAAGGGGAGGGGAGATTATGTAGTTACAGAGAATAATTTTGGTGAAATACAGACCAATGGCTTGTTTACCATTTGAAACACTGCATTTTATTAAAGGTCAACATTGCATTGTGTTTAACCTTAATTCTATACTTGCAAATCTAATGTGTTATAATTAAAATATAAATAGGACTTTAATTATACTATTCTGATAGTTTCTGAGGTGTTTCATGATTTTATTATAATTTTGGGACAAGCAAATGTGTATGAATATTTGATGACCTGCAACAGTTGAACAGTAATTTAGTCTGGGAATTATTTCATATATCTAATTTAGGGCATTTCTTATATAATAATATAATTTTACAAGTATAAAGTTTTTCTACTTTTAGTAAAATAAATGTTTGATTTCTTTAAAAACTATAAGTCTACTGATGTGTCTAATTAGGGAAAAAAACAAAAATTATCTCAAAATGAACTTAATAATTTAGGATTATATGGATTATTTTCATTACCCTCAAAGCTGCCTTGAAACCTCTGTACCTATATTCTAATGTTTTGCATGTGGAAATAATTAGAAGTTAAATAAAAATGTAAATATTTTTGTCATATAATAAATATTGCTATTAAGAAAAATTACGTTCAACCTAATTTATGTCTTTGTTTGTTAAAGACATAATAAAAGAGAGATTTTATAACCAAGCCTTTAGGAAATCTTGGTTTAAATATTGACAGTGTTAATTATTAGCCTTGTGATCTTGGACAAGTTATTAGCTCCTTTTGTTCTCCATTTTCTCACATACAAAAAAGTGAATTGTATTTATCCTATGAAGCTCTGGCCACAATGCCTGCCCCACAGACAGTCTGATGGATGTTCGGCTTTTTGCTTTTTGTTCTACTAGGCCTCCATTTGCTGTTTGGGAAACTCTCTACGCTATGAATGTTAGCTGGCAGCAAACACTGCCTCCCACTACAGGGGCACACAGTGTTGGTGCCTGCTTTTCCACCCTCCAGTTCCAACAGGAAGCAAGCACAGGACCCAAGCATTGCAGACAGTTGTATCACGCCAATGTGCATTCGGAGCCACTGACAGGTAAAGGTTAGGAATGAGAAATGATGTTTTTAAAAGTTATTATAATAGGAAGAGCAGCAACAGGGAACACATCCATTACCAGACAATTTTGGGGGTATTCTTACAGGAAATGTTGATATTAACCAAGATATACCATTATATTCGTACTGGTCATTAAAATAAGGTTTGTGGCACTTTTCTTACTGCTTAGCATCTGGCCTAGTTCCCAGCCTTCCTAATGATTATGTGAGCTGCCTGATATCCTCTTAATAAACTCCCTTTTTGCTTAACCCAGCAAGAGTTGCTTGAAATGCTTACAAATAAGAACACCCTCTGATACCGAAAGTGGTTACTGACTGTTAATTATTGTTTTATTATAAAGTGGAGCAATTAGTTCATAGGATTTTTTCAATGGACATATCAAATTTTTCATTTTTTAAAAAGTGGGCTGGATTAGATGACCTGAACTTTACATCTAGTAGAACTCTCGTGATACTGTGATAACACAATTGGCCTTCCCTATCCCTGGGATCCACATGCGTGAATTTAACCAACTACAGATCAACAATTTTTTTTAAAAAAAAGCATCTGTACTGAACTTGTGCAGACTTTTTTCCTTGCCATTGTTGTCTAAACAATACAGTGTGGCAACTATGTACATAGCATTTATGTTGTATTAGGTATTATAGGTACTGTAGAGATAAAGTATAAAGGAGGATGTGCATCGGTTATATGCAAATACTATGTCATTTCATATCAGGGACTTGAACATCTGAAAATTTTGGTATCCATGGGGGGTCCTAGAACCAGTCACCCTTGGTTACTGAGGGAAAAACTTATGAGAGATTTATTATATCTTTTCTATATGAATAATAAAGAAAGTGAGTAAAACATCCTTGTACAACCACACATAGGAAAGAAACAGAAGGACTAAAGAAAATGCGGAGTTTTGACAAGTAAATATACAAAGGTTTACTAATGTGTGTTAATAATATCTTGTATTTTGCAGCTAAGCTTTCTTTCAAAATAGATAAAATAACATTTGAAAACCCTCAAGAAATGACTCCATTTTAATTATTTTATGTCATGCTTACTCACATTAGGTAAAAGAGCCTGTTTTCATGCCACTTTCTTACATAGTCCTGGTGCTAATTAATTCGGCCATACAAATCCATAAAATGAGCACTAAAAAGACATAAAAAATAATTGACCTCCCTAAGGCAACTTTCTTGGCTTTTGCTGGTAGGATATGGATTCATTAAAGTACTTGCCATTATGTGTATTCATTAAAGAAGGAAACAATCTATTTTGTCATCAACAAACCAAACAACTTTCTAACCTCTTGCTAGTTCCCAGATAACATTTAGTTTAATTGGCTTGACCCTGACTATCCTTTAAGGCTTTTCAAGAAAAAAAGTAGGTAGACACATGTGGAGGGAAATTAAGTGGGCCTGGCACAAGCTCCTGAAGTTGCTCTGGTAACAATAGATTTAGAATATACAAAGTTCAAGTGAATATGAATTGTAAGTGACAGCTGAACTGCTAGAGAGCAGAGCAAAATTCAGCAGTTCTGGACACTGTTAGTAAACATTTTATATTTTTGACTAGTACCAAACATTTTTACGTTATTGACAATATTCATAAAATGTTATACTATAGGATATTTGTAAAAATATACATGTAAAGAAATGAGAGACATAGACTTAATATATTATTGTCATTATTTTATGAAAGTTAATAAAGAAAGGAAAAACACTAACATGTCAATAGAAAAATGGCAAAGGACCTAAATGAAGAAATATAAATTGCTAATAAAAATATTCAAATATTCTAGAAATAGAAGATTTGCATGTTTAAATAGTAATATACCATTTTTTTTCTGTGTGTGTAAAGTTGACAAATATTGGGAAACCAACAAAGATGATCTTCATTGCTGGAAAGTTGCTGTGGAATAATCAGTCTTATACTACTCTCTAGGATAAAAAACTCTCTGGAAAGAAAGCATCAGAAGCCCTTAAAAATGTATTCCCTTGGCCAGGCATGGTCGCTCATGCCTGTAATCCCAGCACTTTGGGAGGCCGAGGCAGGCAGATTGCCTGAGCTCAGGAGTTCTAAGCCGGCCTGGGCAACATGGAGAAACCCTGTCTACTAAAAATACAAAAAACTAGCCAGGCATGGTGGCAGGTGCCTGTAATCCCAGCTACTCGGGAGGCTGAGGCAGGAGAATTGCTTGAACCCGGGAGATGGAGGTTGCAGTGAGCCTAGACTGCGCCATTGCACTCCAGCATGGGTGACAGAGTGAGACTCCATCTCAAAAAAAAAAAAAAAAAAAAAAAGTATTCCCTTTAACCAGGTGATTCTACTTCAGGAATCTATCCTGAATTAATAATAGAAATTTTGGACCCCACATTTGGACTGTTGCCTTTTTTTATAAAGCAAAGCATAATTAGAGTTGTAATAAAATTGTTGCAACTTAGTTTTAAATGAATAAGGTATAATTTAAAAGTCTCCTTATATAGCATGGCCAAAATATGTGTATAATCATATATATGCACCTATGTATATGTGTGGATATGTGAGATATCTTTATACCTCAAACTAAAAAAAAAAAAATAGTTCAAGGGAATTTTAACATGGATCTATCAAAGAGATACAATTTCAGCTAATTTACATATTTTTCTTTATGATATTCTTGTTTTCCAAAATGTTTAAATTGAGCAGATTATTTAATACATTGTAAAATGTTTTTAATGTCTCTGTAAATGAGAACGTCAATTCTAACATCTTAGAAAGAGCAGAGGTAAAAGAGAAAGAAAAAGTTATTAATCTTCCAAAACTAATCATCATAAAATTCTCTTGCTGGATTGTTTTGCACTTGATCATTCAATGGGAAAGTTGGCAGACACTTCTTTCAGAACATTTATGTATTCTGGTGGAACAAGAGAACCCGTGCTCTTAAGTGTAGCCCTCCCACTCTCGAATTGCCTAATACAAAGTGTAATTTTTAGTTGAAATTGAACTCAAATGCAATTTGATATCTGTTCTCCCAATTTACAATGGCAAAATAAATGGAAAATTTAGAGAAATTTTGGAAGGAAGGGTGTGTTTGTGTCTGGCGAGAGTGCTGAGTAAGTAATGAAGTCATACTCTAAAAAGAGTAAGAAAACACAGGGATATTTTTATAATGAAAGATGACCTAAAAAGTCCTTCTTCTCTTTTTTTCTTACATTTCAAAAGTTAAACAATGTAGCTCTTTCTGCATCAGACATATCTTAGTGGTTTTTGAATATGTTGTAATAATTAAAGTCATTACTAATGTATTTGTGTCTCCAATGTTCAAATTTCTTCCCCTATGCATTGTTTATTCAGTTAAGAAATTAAATTACTGATTTCATAAACATTTCTATTCGGGAAGAGTTCCCCTTTTCTGCCTTAATTCTCTCACCGTCTTCCCTGTTTGTTCTGTGGGAGCATTGCCTTCACAAATCACGTTATCTCAAATCCTGTCTCAGATTCAAAACTTTTGAGGAATCCAACACCATGTACTTCCAAAGCATAAAAGGTGATGCAAAACAACACTTTTGAATAGGGTATGGTTTACTGGTCTATGGAAATAGGAGCACAAGAATAATCAATGGCAATGTTATTTGGACCTGAGAGAATACTTTACCATTGGAGTTTATCAAGAAAATAAAGAAAAATGACAGAAATAAAAGGAATACTTAGGAAAAAGTATCATGAAATGACCATGGTGAAGATTCACTGAACAACCTAAGCGTGGCTGCTTGTTCTATCTGTTGTATGTCCCTCTATTTTCCCTCATTGTCTGCCTTTTCCTTAGGTTCCGGCTCAGGAAATTGATCTGTAGTATTTCATCAATAGTGCTCTGTGTCTCTGGTTTCAGCTGGGGTCAGACTATGGAAAGCCTCATTAGGAGATTGTAGGGAGGCAGAAGATGAAGTTAGAGTATTTGTTTTCTCATCTACCTTCCTATTAAGTTGCTTTAAGCTTCTGACTTCTACACCTGGCAAAAATTACATTTATCTCAAGACCCCTGACCCTATTTAATGTTCTGTTCTTCTGTCTTCTGCATGTTTCTGATATGTTGTAATATCTGATTTCTTAAATATGTTCCCCTTCCTTTTCCTTTGGATCGGGAGATGATAATACCTTATTGTTACCAGCTCTGTTACTACAGTCTTCGTCGTTCCCCTAAAACTATATGTTTGTAAGTAATTAGCTTTGTAATTAAACTCCACTCACATTAGACTACTAAAAGTTTGCCATCCTTTTCCTTTTAGAACCTTGATAGTATTGAAACGGGAAAGGTTCCCTTGTGCCCCTCACAGAGCTTGCGATGGGGATGTGGGTCGCTTCTTCAGTGCCCCATTGCTCAAACCTCTAGGGGAGCACACAAACGGGCAGGCTGTGTGGCTCCCACCCCACAGCAGTGTCTAAGAGTGAGTATTTACAGCTCCCGAAGCCCCAGTGGACGTGTCTTACAGGGTGCTCTTTTAGTTTTGCCGTCTATAGGCGGCTTGTGCTAACCAGCTCAATTAGACCCTCTACCTTGTAGCAAGGACAGAGGGCTTTCCGTATCCCGGGTTCTTGCCTTGGTGTGCCGGGAGAATCATATCACACCTGGGCTTGGAGAATGATTGCAAGGTCTTATTGAATGGATGTAGCTCATGGGAAGTCAGAAGGGGATGGAGTGGGAAGGATTTTCCCTGCAGTTGGGCTACTCAGCAGCTTGGGCTCTCATCTGACTGCCCAGCTAAACTCTGTTTCGTTCTGCTTCTGCCGGTCAGTGGCCTGCTCGTCGGTGGCCTGCCGGCATGCCAGTGCCTGTCAAGAAGTTCAGGTGCCTGTCAAGAGGTTCAGGTACCTGTCAAGAGGTTCAGCTGCCTGTGTGTTCCTCCGCTTATGTGCTCTTCTCAATGTCCAGCCACCTGTATGCCTGCCTGTTAGGGTCTCAGGGTTTTTATGGGCACAGGATGGAGGCTTGGCAGGCCAGGGTGGTCTTGGGAAATGTAACATTTGGGTAGGAAATGCATGTCCTCACCTAGGTCTGTGAAGGTGGAGCCATAGCAAGGGACCATACACTTCTCTACCCAGGGCTTCCCTTCCCCACTTCCGTATCTTTTAAAGGGACCACACTCTTCCCTTCCCAACACTTCCCTTCCATATTAATATTATGAATCTAAATTTCTGAATAGCTTATGATATGTTCATAATTTTGAATTACTTTTTTCTTTCTGTATAACTGACCCAAATCTTATTTGAACATCTCTTCTTTTATCACTTTCAATTATTTGTATATGTCTATGTTCTATGCATTTTCTCATACAATTCTACACACTTTTATTCAAGTTTTATCAATATGTATCAATATAATTCTTTTTTCTATCAATACATTTTAATCAAATTATTGTCATGTTGTTTTCTTAAATTCACACATTAAGGGGAGAGATTTTCTAATTATATTTTTGTAGCTCCACCTAGCACTATTCCTTCTAGATACTGCTTAATTTAAACAACATTGATTTACAAGGATTTGTATTCCTCTTTAATGTGTTCTGTACAGTTGCTATGGTTGCCAATTTTTGCAGAAAATTACTTCTATCTATGTTGCATCTCTAGGGCTATATGAATTCCAAATCTCACTATTTAGAATACTCTCTAGTCTTTGTGTTTTTATACTTGAGTCTGTTTTATGAAACAGAGAAAGAAAAGCTTCCAATTTGTATAAAATCTTTAAAAATCTTCCAAAAGGGAAAAACCATTGAAATAAGAAGTAGCCAGCAATAGTTGTTTAAACATGTCAAGCCCTCCTAATGTGAGCTTTAAAGATGCATGTTTTTTTATCTGTAGGATCTTTTGAGTAAGTAAATATAGTATAAATATAGTAAATAAGTATAGTGTAGATCTTTATTTTTTATTTTCACATTCTATTATACATAATAAAAATTACATATTTCATTAAGTTGTCTCTAATTAAAAACCTAAAAAAGTATTTAATTGACTGACTTATTCAATATTCAATTATCTGGAAAAAAATTGACCTATTTAGCACATATTTATTAAGCACCTAATGTATGTTAAGCAGTAGACCTAAAGTAGTAAGAAGAAATGGCATCTTCTCAGCTATAGAAGTTCTACAAAATCTTGAGTTTATTCATCCAATCTTCAAACAAATATTTTGCAGACACCAGGAGACAAAAAAAGCAATTCTTCACAAATGCCCTATCCTTTATGTTTGTCACTTATTATTTTCCACTTATTATTTTTCCATTTCTTTCCACTTGTGATTTCCACTTACTATTTTTAATAATCTTTGTTTATTTTATCTATATTCACCTTGATACCTTCTTTGGCAAGGTTATGCCTTGTTTTTCTATGTATTAGAGACCCTCCTCACAGTTCTTGTCCCAAGCATAGTGCCTGGTTCATTATTGTGTTTCTTAATGCTCTCTCAATTCTAATCTTGCCAGGTTTAAGAATGTGCAGCTAGTGTTTCTTCCTCTAGGCAGAAAGAGTGATAACTAAAGACACATTTCTTAAACTAATAGAACACAAAATCACATGCATTGCCTGAAGTTTTAAGCTTTAAGGGTCTTGTGAAAAAGAGAAAAGTAATTAAATCCTTCTGTTCTTCCTCCTGATTTTATTTTGAAAATTAAACAAATTATTGATTTAGTGTTGTTTTTTTTTTTTTACTTTTTTGTATAATTCATTTTGCATTCTGGTACCAAGTATGAAAATTTGAATAAATCCTTATCCTTAGTTTATACCATATTGTCAGCAGGCATCATGTGAAACTCCTGAAATTATTTGTTTATTTAATCATCTATCAATTAATCTATCTGTTTATTTTTGTTTATTTACATTCCGTAACTCCATTTCCCTCCTACTTCCCCAGAATAATCACTTATAGCACTTACCATCAAAGAGATTGTGACCTATAATGAGAAAAATATTTTACAGCCTCACATTTCTTAAGAATAAAATAAAATTAAGACAGTGATTCAAGTGGGTCCACAACACAATTATTGTGTACTAAATGATAGTTTTAGATACTGGGATTTTTAGGGATTCTTATGGAAGGAAATACTCTCAATGAACACAATGAGAGGATAATAGAGATTTTGGAAAAAAATAAGAGATTTAAACTGAATTATTGAAAGTAGATGAATTTTATTAGAAAGTGAGAAATAGGGAACTAGGCGAGGAAAATTTAAGCCAGAAAAACAGATGTATAAGGTATATGGAAATAATGAATTATTGAAGCCCTCCTATCAAGATAAGTTGAAACAGCCACTCATTTTAAAACAGACTAAATGCGCTGGGTGTGCCTTTGACTCGACCGTGTAATTCCAACTACTTGAGAGGCTGAGGCAGGAGGATCACTTGAGACCAGGAGTTCCAGGCTACAGTAAGCTATGATCACACTATTGTATCCAGCCTGGGCGACAGAATGAGAACCCATCTATAAAATAAAAAACCCAAACCAAAAACCAAAAACACAGACTAAACAAATGTCTAATAACTTCTGCCATTAGAAATAAAATAGAACAAAATATACACACTAACGAATTTCTCTAAGTTATTTCAGCCATTGATGTTTGATTTGATAATTTAAGGTTAATTAGGAAAATAGGTAAGCTTGTTAGCTTTTCTGAGTATAGCCTCACAAAAACTATTTGAATTTTCAAGAATGTGTCTGCAAACTTCAGTGGTTTTTCCAGAGGAGATTATTATTTAAATTGCAGAATTTAGCTTATGGTTATAAAACATGCAGCACACACATGTCTATATTTACTTTATGATTGCTTATATACGTGTCCACCTGTAAAAGTATATCCATTTTGTATGAAGTGACTTCAGAGACAGACAGAGAGAGAGGTGTCCTGCAGTCACAGGCCACTTCATAGGCGATGACCATTGTAGTCTTAGAAAGGAGGTGCTTTTTAATAGTATGATCACTCATTTGACTACACATCAATGATCTACAATTGGAAGAGCAATTTGGAAATTAAAGGGAGGAATTTATTTGGGGAGATTTTTCAGTGTGTTGCCCTCACTGGACTCAATGTTACATTGTACTCACTTTGTTCACTGAGTCTATTATCTATCCACCATCTCAGTCCATTCTCACGAGGGAAGGATGGTGAGTACTAATCCTGCTTCTTTCCTTCCCATAGGTGTTTTAAGAGCGACTTAAGCAAATCCCTTATTGAGGTAAAGTGTTAAACCCTGTAGTGTTGGTGGGGGATGTACTGGATTAGGAACTTATACCTGCTTAGGCAATCTAAAGACAAGAAACTCATCTTCAGGTGTCAGAAGAAATTTAGAAAAATGAATGAGAAAGAGCAAGAAAGTGAAAGCAAGTGAGAAGAGAGTAAGAGAAAGAGACTGAGAGCATGCGTGAGAGAGAGCTACCCATAGTCAGGGGCCTCTTCATGGGTGACAACCAGCGCAGTCTGACAGAGCTCCACATTCAAGAGATACCTGAACTACCGGGGGCTTAATGCTGTGAGATTGACATATTGAAACTCTTAATAGTGACATTTATGTTTTTAAAAGTAAGTCCCTAGGAAAGCGGTTTTGGAGCTTCACATGTGGCCCTGCCTTCCAATGCCTGCTTGAGATGGGTTCTTGGTAGCTAGCTTTTTACCTACCACTTTTCACCTCTGCCCAGCTTCCACTGTCACTGACTGCTCAGAATGAACTCCAGCTTGTATTGACACGGGAAGCCCTGTGGTCTTCCACTGCTGTCTGCCTTAATAGGTAACTTGAACACATTCATGGAAATTTGCAGGGTTTGGTGGACACATACTGTGACATCTTGGGATGAGGCATGCTGCAGTTATCCCTGCTCTGGGCTGTCAGTGCCAAAGTGCATTCAGACATTGACTTGAAGGGGCAAGTTGTTATCTACCTCTGATCCAAGGTTTTATTACAGCTTGGTACAGAGATTGCAATTCCTTGGTGGTTTGCTTGTCAGCCTTGGGTAGTGTGGTGGGTCCATCCCAACCCAGCACACTGTGTATCTGACTAAAAGCTTGAAGAGAGGAAAGCCAGCAGGCAGTGGGCTTTTCCTTGAGTTGTGTTGCAGGCCCCCAGGTACCTGTGAGGATCTGCATGCATTCCATAAGTATCCCCGTGTGCGAGGGAGCTCAATGTTAAACAGCAATTTTTTTAAAAAATGACAGGTAGAGAGACTGTGGAAGAGGAGATTCTTTTTTAAAAAATTAATTTGTTACCTCTAACAGAATCTTTTTATTTTTTTCAAAGCAAGGGTTTCTATATTTAAATTTTACATTGGAGTCAACCCTTTCCAGCTTATATTTTCACTGACTATGGAGAAAAAAATGCATACATTTTCTTATTTTTTTCTCTTTTCTATTCTTCCTGGTTTGTTTATTTGCTTTGCTTGCCAAATACATGTCACTTATCAGAGAATGGGAAGCTATAGCCATCTTAAATGATTCCCATAATGTTGCTTAGAGAGGGAATACCCATCAACCCCTAAACAAATACATAAGAAGGTGGCTAGAATGCCAAATTTTTCAGGGCTGAAAGGAGATTTGTAAGTGATCACCAGGAAGAAAATATATTGGGCATGTCAAAGAAAGTCTAGTCAAATATCCCCAGTGGGTATCTCTGAGGAACTCACAAATAAGCTCCTCCGCATAACCCCATGACCAAAAAAAGGAGCTTGATTTTATTATCTGCCAAACCAAGGGTGTGTTAGCCTAGTGACTTCAAGACCAGAGGTAACAAAGCCTAACTACATTGATGCCAGGAAAGGAGGACCGTTTTGCATCTGACCTCTTCAGCTTTGCTCTCTTCTTTCAACTCCGAGATCACCAGAAGCAGCCTAGTGAATAAGGAAGGAGGAATAGGATATTAAATAGGTAGACAGAGAAGAAACTGGTCCAGATCCCTTTCCTTCCAAAAGGTTTGACTAGCACTGTGCTCATGCTGAACAAGGCGCAAAGATTTAACTTGGAATAAAGCTTGGAGTTGAGTTATTGTATTGGACTAGACCTATTTATTAGATGGCAAATAGTCTTCTAACTGAAAATGACCAGAGGATTCTTTAATACTTGAGAAAATTGAAGAAGTTGTTACATTTGGACTAGATTGTTTCACAGGGGAAAGTGTCTAAAAACAGGCACGGAGTGAAGATGAAGCTGTACCCTGTGACTCATTTGTCTAACTCACTATTACACACTTCTATGGATTTATCAATTAGCTACTATATGTCAAAGCAAAACCTTTATTGAAGCAATGTAAGTGTGAGTAAATACTGTATAGGATATTAATATAATTTTTATTATTTCCTTTTTCTGATATCATTAAGATTATAAGTTGATCTTAAATAACAGAAACATAGTATCGAATGGTTTGAATGAATAAGCATAATTTTTATTATTTATAATAAATATTAATCTATAAATTACTATTTTTAAAATTCTGAAACATTTGGTAACACTAAATATTACAGATTGATTTTTAGCTTCCACTTAGCTGTATAAAATAATCAATTTATTATTTATCCAGAGTGATTTTAAAATTTATCTAACCGTGTCTAGACTAATATTTTCTCCATGAGAACTAACTCTAAGAAAGCAAATGGGAAAACATTTTTTTTCTCTACTCAAGAGCTTTTGCCCCATTTAAAGAATTTCCAAACTGTACCTAGCAGCTAATCCCACTGCTGACATTGACACTTTTCTACGTGTTTCTCAGGGTCTGTAAATACACTTTTGAATGAGATTTTAGGAATAATGATTCTACCTGAATAAATATACCCCAGGGCTGCTCAAATATCTAAATATTTTGGGTAAAAACATTTGTAGAAAAACTGTGCATTCACAACCTATATGCTGACCTGTAATGGATTAGGGTATTCTACCCTGACATCAATTTTCCAGAAAAGAAAACCAATACTAACGTGAAAGAATCTTTCTTTGCCCTGTAGGCCACAGATAGGATAAAGCTAAACTTATGCTGTTTTCTAATAATATTTTAAAAATCTCACGAGGTCAAGAGATTAAGACCATCCTGGCCAACATGGTGAAACCCCTTCTCTACTAAAGATACAAAAATTAGCTGGGCGTGGTGGTGCACACCTGTAGCCCCTGCTACTCGGGAGGCTGAGGCAGAAGAATCTCTTAAACCCGGGAGGCGGAGACTGCAGTGAGCCGAGATCGTGCCACTGCACTCCAGCCTGGAGACAGAGTGAGGCTCTGTCTCAAAAATAAATAAATAGGTCGGGCGCAGTGGCTCATGCCTGTAATCCCAGCACTTTGGGAGACCGAGGCAGGCAGATCACCAGGTCAGGAGTTCAAGACAAGCCTCCAGCCTGGAGACAGAGTAAGACTGTCTCAAAAATAAATAAATAGATCTGGTGCAGTGGCTCACAACTGTAATTCCAGCACTTTGGGAGGCTGAGGCAGGCAGATCATGAGGTCAGGAGTTCGAGACAAGCCTGACCAACAGGGTGAAACCCCATTTCTACTAAAAATACAAAAATTAGTGAGGCATGGTGGTGTACACCTGTAATCCCAGCTACTCAGGAGGTTGAGGCAGGAGAATCACTTGAATCCAGGAGGTGGAGGTTGCGGTGAGCCAAGATTGTACCACTGCACTTCAGACTGGGCAACAGAATGAGACTCTGTCTCAAAAAAATAAATTAATTAATGAATTAAAAAAATCAAAATCAGAATAATGAAATCTTACATTTCATTTTATACACACACACAAACACACATACATACGGTGTTATGTTTTTTATATATGTATATAACAATATTTACTGTTATGTTTTTTATATATATTACAATATTTACTGGAAAATAACATATCTACTCAGAAGTTAATGACTGTGGTCAAGTAACAGGCATTGGAATAAAAATGATAGACACTTAAACATTTTAAGCAACATTTAGTAGGATAAGCACAATATAATATATATGTACAAATTATTTAGGAAACATAAGGGAAAATTCTTGGAAACATAAGAAATAAAGGAAGAAAGGAGTATGTTTGACCAAAGAGAAGATATTTTACCAAGACCTTAAAGAATGGAAATTCACTAATAAAGACAGAAAATAAGTACATTGTAAAATATAAACAACAAATGAACTAACAATTAAGTGGGCATCTTGATTTCAATTAAGGAAATCTTGAGAGCTTCAGTTTGTGCACGCTATTTGAGTATGGGGAAGATTAGAATAGAAATCTAGTTAGGTACCAGTCATAGGCTTTCTCATGCTAATACTTTTCCACTTTATCATATGGACCAATTAGATAAGTTTTTTTAACAGATAACTGAAAACATTATGAAAAGTTATTGCAAGGGTTAAAGAAATGGTAGATGATTTCAGTTGGCAAGATATTGTAAAAGCCCACATGACAGAATGCAGTGAAATAATATTATGGTATAAAATATGCAAAGATGTGGATTTGAGAGAGATTTGTTTGGTGGTATTGACAGAATTTAGAAACCAAGGACACAAATTGGAAGAGAGTGATGAGAAAACTTATAATCATGAACAAGATTCCCAATTTTTATTGACAGCCGAGACAATGCATATTATTAAATAAGTTAAAAAAGCGAAATCCTCTCATTCTCACAACTATTTTAAATATTATTTAATCTCCTCAAAACTTGGATTTAGTCTCCATCTCCTAACTCTCAGGAGGCGACATTCTCTTTTATTTCAGATTGTCACTTTGTTGGAAGAAACACTATTGGCTTTCCGTCACCAGTTGACCAAAACTGTCATTGACCCTCCTACCTAGGTCTAATCTCTTTACCGACACCATTGGGCCATTCCTTTGCTTGCCTTACAGTTTAATAATTTTTTCCTTACTGCTATATTGTTAATCTATCCCTTTCTAAATGTGCCATCTTATCATTTAAACTTGTCCAAATCTCTCACATTTGAGAATGAGGTCGATAGCCTATTCTGTATTTACTTTATCTTTTTATTTCACTTTACAGACAAATATTTCAAAAAGTTGTCTATATTTGTCCTCCACATGTTTTCATATTTTTAATTTTTTTTACCTTCCTTCATTTTGATTTGTACACCTGGAACTATGATAATAATCGCCACGTTACTAAATCCAAAACACACATTTTGATCTAAGGTACTCATTCATTTCAGCATATTGTGGTCTACCTCTTCCAACTGAGTAACACGTTAGGCTTCCTAATACCAGATATTTTTCTTTAAATTTTGCAAGGAATAGTCGTCTGATGTGAAGGCTTTTTATTAGACATATTTCTTCAATCTTGGTTTTTATCAGTCCAAGGTGCACACACAGTCGCTCACTCTCCCCCTCTTTCTCTCTCTGACTCTCTCTCTCTCTCTCTCTCTGTATGTCTCTTTCCCTCTAATATAAAATGCTACAAAATGTGGCCTGTGAATCATAACTGGGCCAGAAATATGTGTTTGACACACATTTTTTAAAATAAAGCTTTAATTTTTCTTGTAGAAAAGATATTTAGCTGTTCAGGGCAGATTCTCCACTCTTCTTGGAGGGACTTTCCCTACTATGTAGTGGTAAGAGGATGCAGTGCTTTTGGCACCATCCAGAAAGGAGACGTGTAAATTGCAGGAAAGTAACAGGGACAATTATAAGTAGGTGAATCCACTTTATTCTTGCTCACAGCATATGAGACAGAGGATATTGGCCCTAATCAGTCTCTCTCCCTTTTTGGAACTTTGAATACAGATTTGGGTGAGTAGAAATGGATCTAAGCTGTAGTCAACAGTATGTTGAAGATGTTTTAAGCAAATTGTGTATGAAGTTTGTCCTGACGCACAATTTGGCCAAACCTCCTTAGACCCCTTGATTCCTGTCTACTTTCTAAGATGAAACACTTTTTAGTGCCTCATAAGTTATGTGAAGATATATACAATTACAAAAACTTTTCTGTTCATGTAAGACATTCAGAGACCATTTATATTGCTGTGGAAAGAATGACTACAACGTACAACAGTTTATGTAAAAAAATATAGACTCCTGGCTTCCCTTCAAAATTTGATGCTCTGGTAACTCCCTAGTGTTAAAGACCAGCTGGCTTCATTAAATGAGGCATGTGGTCTTTGCTTTCAAACCATCCCTATTACTTTTACATCTGGGAAGCTTGTTTTCATTATCTGAACAACCAGGGTAGTCATTTGGCTTTGTGAACTTCAATTTACACTTTTCCCCAAACATCTCATTCATTCTCACTGCTTAAGATCCCATATGTGTGTTAGAATTCCATAATCTAATATATTAGTCACAGATCATATATTTGAGCCACAGATCTATTGTTAAAATTGTCTTTTAGATATTGTTTTCACTGGCCTAATATTAAAGAAAATAATAAAAGCAGATATCATCACTCATGACAAAAACTTTGCTATTCGCTCCATCTTCACTCTTCATTGAATGCAAACGTGCACAAAGATAGAGAACTGAAATCCATCTTTAACTTCTCTCTCATCCCTATGACTAATTATGGCAATGTCTCAATACTATATACTAAGTATCTCTCACATTTATTTATTCATTTTTTAAATCCCAAAAACCTGGTTCAGGCTACAATAAATTCTTGTGTAAACTACTACATTTTAACTTCCCATATAGCACATTTGCCTCAAATTTTGATTTCCAACAATACTTTCCCACATTGCAGTTACAGCATGAAACCCCGTTAAATAATTTATCTTTTTTCTATAATATCTACCCTTCTTAATAACACTTAAAATTCTTATTCTCATCAGCCACATCCCATGATACTCACTTTTTGTTTTTGTTGGTGTTTTATTCAATGTGAAATACATAGAAATAGTTGGATATTTGTGTATGGAACCTAAACAAGTAGATGTAATCTTTATTTCTAAATCACTTAGGACTGAATAAGTGAAACCTAGATTGGTTGTGGTATCTATTGCAGTGTTTCAAGTAAAGGAGAGGATGTTATTATTTGTGCTCAGACTCTTGTAAATAGGGGCTTATGAAGGTAGTCTTAGATGTCTAAAAAAAATCTAAATTCAAGAAGAGCCCTTAAAAAGTATTCATTAGTCTAAAGAAGTTTAGAAGAAAGAATATGAGTGTAAAACAGTGGGATATTAAGTAAACTAACATTTTGATCCTTGTAATGTACAATACTTTCCTAGACCCCTGGTATCGAAGATCTTACAAATTAAGAGTAGACACATAAATTTTAAAAATACACAAAAGTGTAATAAATAACATGATTTGGGAAATACAGGGTACTCAAGGAATATATATTAGTTTATTTGGCCATACCAAACATGGATATCCACCTGCGTAACAATTTTATGTAGTTTTTCTTACAGCGTGATACTACTTGCACTAGGATATGTAAGATAGTTTTAGAAGATACATAGCTATTGCCATCCCAGCAGCCCACTTCTATGTGCAATACCACTGAGCTTCCTATAGATTCAGAGAAACACAAAACAGAAGAAGATGGAATCAGAGAGAGAATGAGGAATGAGACTATGCAGGATTGTTTAAGTCATTGTAACCCTTTGAATTTCACCCGAATGAAATGGGGGAACCATTGCAGTTTATTGCAGAGGGTTGACATGCTGTCAATTATACTTTTGAAAGATCATTATGGTAGCTATGTTGACAATAAACTGTAGCAATTGTGGGGGAAGGCTAAACAGGTCTGAAGAAACAAGTAAGAAAACCATTGCTATAATTGTGAGAGTGATGATTGCTTAGTCAAGACGGTTAGCAGTGAATAGACTAAGAAAAAATATGGATTCTGGATATATTTATATATACACATTTTTGTTGTTTCCTTAAGATAATATATTTTATTTTTCAAATATTTATTTTGAAATAATTTCAGACTTTCAAAGTTCTAAAAATGGTACAAAAATTGCCCCGAAACTTCAGCAAAATTCCCCAAATGTTAAAACTTTACTGGGCTTTCTTCATCTCTTATTTTCTTTCATTCTCTCTCTCTTCCTCTTTTTTCTATATCTATATCTGTTTTGATCTACATGTGCATACAAATATTATCATTATTCTTGTTGTATGATTTGGGAATAATTTGTAGATATAATGACACTGTGCCTTACATACTTCCATGTGTTTTTCCAAAACACAAAGTCATTTTCTTACATAATCAGGGCTTAATAATCAAAATCATGAAATTGTGTTTGATACCGTATTAATTTCATCTCTGGATATATTGAAGAAGTAGAGTCAACAGGATTTCTTGCCAAATTAAAACTGATTATGAGTAAAAGAAAGGAGTCAAAAATGACACCAGCATTTTTTTATCTAAACAGATGGAAAAATAGCATTGATATTAGTGAGAATAAGAAAACTGTGGGTGGAGGAGGTTTTGGGTGAGGATAGCTGAAAATCAGGAGTTCAGCATTAAACACAATAAGTTTAAGAAGTCTCTTAGCATCTAAATCGAGATAAGTTCTGGAGAGCTGTCTGGAAAGATGTCCTTGGAAAGAGGTAGTCCTTTCTGCATAAGAAAACAGATAATTGTGAACAAAGATGCAAAGTAATTCAATATCTAAAAGGAAGTTAATTGATTAGTGTCGTGAGAGATGACCATTATTTCCCCAAGGAAATAGTCATTGAGAATAGTTTTTTAGAGGTAGATTTTGAAATTAAAGAATGCTAACCATTAGGAATACTTTACAAAAGAACAGGGAAATAATCACAAATGTGGACAATATTATTTTTTCAGATGTATGAGTGGAGAGTTGACAGTCAGAGCTGAGGATCCTAGTTAAAGCAATGTCTCAAAGTGTACACGTCGGGAGAAAAGAAAGAAAAGGGCAGAGGAAATAGAAACATAAGAGCAAGGGGAAAGAAAAGCTAAGGGACTAGAAGAGCATAATAATATATGAGCACAAAAGTAGTGAAACTGAGAGATATGTAAGCCTATCCAAGGACAAGAGAAGTATGGAGTTTTATATTTCAACCCTCGAAGAGTTCATATTGATAACAAGGTCTAAAGTGGGGAATTAGTTGTTGAAATGGAGATGAAGTTTGCTGAAATGGAGGATGCACAATTTAGGAAACAGATCTAAGAATACCTGGCCAGGTCAATAGTCAAAGATGAGCAAGTGGCAGTTTCAATTCTGCATGATTAATTCATTTAACTTTTCCTCTGACAGAAAAGGGCCTAAAATTATATGACATCTACTTTCTTATTCCTTTTGTTCTCTTTACCAGCCCTTCTAGGATATTTTTTTCTTAAATCTGAAGAGAATTTTCCTTCCTGCAAGATTGAAAAATCTTCAGTTTCTATTTATTTGCTTCATTTCCAAGTAAAGTTTGTTTGTATTCTTTATATTCACTGTGAGTCGATAAATAGAAACAAGTTTCAGGGTGCTCTCATTTCACCTAGCAAGTATCTCTTTCAGTAAGATTATAAAAGTGCCTGTCTCTTATCTTTATAAATTTGCATGCATTACATTTACATGATAAGCTGTGGTTCTCTGATAAGTCAACAACTCTAAAATTTCAGAATCTTATCAAGGCTCTTTCAGTAACTGAATCTCATAACTGCTAAGGAAAAAAAATCAAAGATTCTACCATTATACTACCAGCCTTATATATCACTGAAAGGATTTCTAATTTAGATATGTTATTTTGAAATAGACCTTTTTATCATGTTTTCTTCCCACCGGTAATCTTAGACTGGTATCTTCATCTGCCATGAGTAAAAGTGCTATTACTTGCTAGCACATCATTAACGTCCGGCAGGAATATAATAAATTACACCATTTCTCTGCAATTTTACTTGAGCACTGTTTCTTGCTGAAATGTGTAAAACTGGAAAGAAACCTTGGACTTCTACCTGACACAAAAGCACAGAGATATTTTATAACTGTCAAGGTTACTAACACTTTTACAGTCAGGGCAGTCATGTTGTTTTTGGTCTTCTTAAAGAACAGGGCAACAAAAAGTACCCAATTAAATGTGGGGCAAAATCAGAATATATGTGGAAATATGGCACAAACCATTTTTGAGTATATTTGGCAAAAACAGTGAAGTTCTGACATTTATCAACATTAGAGTGGAGTCTAATATTGCTAAATTACTCAATTCAAATGTTCAAAGCAGAGAAAATCAAGGTTATGTGGGCCATAAGATTTTTTTTTAATTTTTGTAGATTCATGTGCAAGTTTGTTACATGGGTATATTGCATAATGACTAGGTTTGAGCTTCTAGTGTACCCATCACCTAAATAGCAAACATTATACCTCTAGGTTATTTTTCAGCCCTTATTTGGCTCCCATCTTCTCCCCTTAAAAGGCTTTCTTTCAAAAAATGTCTCTATAATTTTTCTTTTTTCTTTTTTTTTTTGGTGTTATAATCTTGTATTTTTATTATCTCAGTTATTTCACTTACAAACAAAAATGAAATTTTATTATTTAAAATAAATATTGACATGAATAAATTGACACCACAGTTGTTAATGGTATATATATATATATAACTAAAACAGTAGTACAAAATTGTTAGAAGCATCAACCCTAAACTTTCATTGCAAATCTTTCCTAGTCCAACTTTTAAATATACATAAAACTAACAATATTTAGTCCACATAAAGGCAAGTAGTGTAACTCATTACTAAACATCAGAAATAATTCCATTTCTTAATAGAGAAAAAAGATAATTCAATTTTTCTTACAGAGTATTTTTTTGGCGAAAGCTTTTACAGGTAGTGGGAGACTACATGAACAATATTTTATACTTTCTTTTTTGTACATCATAAGAAGGAGAACTAGGAAAAAGATATTAGGCAGAACACCTGAGACACATTAATTAACTGTAGAAATATTAAATTATTCATTAGCACTCATTTCCACTCCCTTTAAGTGTCAGGTAACAGAAATTTTGTGAATGCATAATGTAAACTTTTACAAAATAGTACTTTATATTTCATTGTATTTCAAATTGCTTTCAGAGTTGCCTCATTTTATGGTCAGAATAACTCTCAGCTAATATTCACATGCTTTTTTTCTCTCTCTGATCTCCTACATATGATCCAATAGTTAATCATCAGTTATAATCACCTGGTGCAATAATAATAAAGACTGTTCTTGTTTTTCCTCAGCCTCATCCCAACAGCCTCAGTTAAATCTGGAAGCATGAATTATGGTTGAGGTAGTTATTCTGCTTCCTGGAAAATCCAATGTAGCATGCATGTTTGAAACATAGATATCCTCCAGTATGAAAAATATCGAATTCAGATTTAAAGGTATCCAACCTTCCTAGATTAAGGTCTATCTAAGCTAAGTGCTCTCACAGTACTTTTTGCATGGTATTTATTATGTTATTTTGTAACTGTTAATTTATTTTCCTGCCATAACAATTTGTGTGTGATTTCTTAAAAGCTGAAAATATGTCTTTTAAATCTGGATTGTGCCTAGCAAAATTCATGGCACTTTTTTGATAATCAGTAACTTTTTGTCTATGCATGATTGGTACTCTCTCCTCTTTACTCCATATAAAACAAAGAAATTTTATTATCCCAGGAATCTTCATTGGCATGCCAATTGATTCAAGGATATTGAGGCTTCCTCTTAAAGGCAATTAACCCAGAAAGAAAAAGACTGAAATAAGTTTAGGATTGGGTAGTGCCTTAGAAAACCCTTGCAAAGTTCTATTAATTCTTCCATCTTTTCTTCACTTGGAGCATCACAAATGCCCTGTTTTGGGAACGATGCCTTTATAAATAAACAAAGATTATATCCTACTTATGAGCCATAAGTATTTGACATAATGCTCTGGAATTTTGCTTCCTGACTTTCATATATCAAATTTGCTACAATCTTCTATTGTTAAAACTATTCTTTGTTTATACTAATGTCATATTCATGTTAACTCTGAATATTTGATATTTCATATTTGGATAAAATCCTGTATGTCTTGTATATAGTCCAATATTTCCTGGTTTTGGATATTAAAAACCACACAGTCCCAATATTAGTGTCTTTCTTCTAACTTTTATAATAATTATTATTTTTAATTTTAGAGGCAGGGATTTGCTCTGTCATCCAGACTGGAGTGCAGTGGCACAATCATAGTTCACTGCAACTTCAAACTCCTGGGCTCAAGCAATTCTTCTGCTTCAGCCTTCTGAGTAGCTGGTGCTGCAGGCATATGCCACCATGCGTGGATAATTTTTTTTAAATTTGCTATAAAGATGGGGATCTCACTATGTTGCCCAGGCCGGTATTGAGCTCCTGGCCTGAAGCAATTCTTCTGCCTTAGCCTCCCAAATTGCTGGGATTACAGAAATTAGTCCATGCCTGGCCCAATTTTTATAATTATGTGCTATAGCTATATGTCACTCCTACATTTCTCAGTATTTTAATCTGTATTCCTGATGACTCGTGATTTGTATGTAGTTCAGAGGCTGTAAAAGGCCTGTGAATAATTTAAAAATAAGTGGGGTACTTTTCATTGGCAAATCCCTGATTTGTTTTAAATTTGTGTTATTTGTAGAAAATATCTTACATCATAAAGGGATATTGTGTAAAATATATTTCAGAAATGGCATTTTGGCTCCTACTGCTGTAGATTTAGAGAATTTATTTATGTTATGAAGGAATAAACAAAAATGCAAAAATATTATTTTATTAAAAAACAGCTAGGGACCATAGAGATGATAAACCAATCTGTGGCTGAAAGCTGTTTAGGGTGGGGAAAACAACAGAAGCGAAGCACAGAAGATTGTTTAGGTGATGAAACTATTTTGTATGCTACAGTAATTTTGAATAGCTGATATTATGCATATACCAAAACTTATAGACCTTTACCACACAAAGAGTAGATATTTTATGCAATATTAAAATATCATTTAAAATCGGGGGTAGATTGCAGAGTTAAATGCAGAATGTGACAAAACAATCTAACTGTATTAAATACACTTGAAATAATCTCACTGAACAGGATAGAAAGAAGAGATGCTGAACTAAGCAACTTTAGAAATGGACTGAGTCTGTGACTAAAGTCATAAGAAACTCTACTTAAACAGTGTACTCTAATTGATAAAGTTATTTCCAATGGGAGTGCAGTAAACAACTGTGAGACCGCTATAGATACTTGCTGGTTTTGAACAATTAAGTAAAAGAATGGCAGATAGCAGGAGCTAGGTTTCTCACTAGTAGACAGTTGGAGGTTACACATAAGCAAGGAGAAGAGTCCAGAATGATCCATATTGTAATGAATTAGAGCTGAACACATTAGTTTAAACTCATATTTTGCTTAACATAGATATAGATGTATCTCTCTATATATACACACATACACACACACAATTATATTTATATATACATTTACGTTTATATATTTCCTTGTTGTGTCAGCTGAGAAGGCCTAGAAACAAAGCCACCTCAGTAGCAAAGAGGATGAAGATCTTAGTCCCTAATACCATTCTTCAATTTAAAAAAAAATTCCTTGGATACATGGTTGATTATAGGACAAGAACAGAAAATATACAAGATAATATAGAAAATAAACATAAAGATCTTGTAGCAGACACTAAAATAAATAGTGACAGCAGGAACAACTACAAAACAATGATGAGTGCATGTCGAAGGGATGTAAGAGCTAAGTAAAAGTGCTACCCATGGCTAATGGTGGAAAACTTTGAGCAACAAAATAAATATAGAAGTATTAGATTGTACCAAAAGTATAAAATAAATATCCATAAGCCCATACTCATATAAATAAATGATAGAATAAAAAATAAATGAAGCAGAATATAGAAATCATCCATGAAGAATTCCAAGTGATTTATGAGGACATCCTATTTTCAAAGAAGTGGAGCATAACTTCTTACTCTTAACTGTGGGCTACACATAATGACTTTCTTCCAAAAAGTATTGTTTGGAAAAGGGGAAAAACATAGCTTATTGTAGTGAAATATGACACTCACTATTTCAAATAGGAGATCAGGGTTAACGTCAACAGTGACAAGTAATGTTTACATAACGTACATTTGATAGGATGGTGATGAGACTAGTGTTTGACCTCAATGCTGTTCCTCCAAAAAACCCATAACCCAAGTCTAATTTTAGGAAAAATATCAGAAAATTCCCTATTGGTGAACATTTTACAAAATACTTGACTGTTCACAATCTATCTTTTTTGACAAACAGCATTGGTGATGCTGCTTCTTAGCTTTTGATAGACTTTTATTGCTTTTTTTATTGGATTTTATAATATTGTGCTATCTTCCTTTGTGGAAAAGTTGTAAGCAGTTTTTCAATGGATTTTTCTAAATAATAGCATTCTTCAGAGTTCGAAGCTCATTTCCCTTTCTTCCCCATTATAGCGCTATGATTAATTATCTACTTTGTTCCAATGACTTTAATGAATATTTCTAAGGTATGAATTTTGAAATATTTATCTCGCGTCCAGATATGATTGCTCATACTCAGAACCACCTTCCCATTAGCATCTTACATCAGGCCTAAAACTCAACATTTTATCTCATTCATATCCCCTGTCTTCACATTCAAATACTTATGCCTCCTGTGTTTGCCATTTAAATATTATTCTATTAATTCATTCAACAAATAGTTATTGAATATTTATATACCAGGAAATTTTCTGTGCAGTAAGGAGACAAAAATTAACAAAAAGACTAATATCTTGCCACCTTGGAGTTTATTTCCATATGAGGTCTGGTGGGAATACAGATAAGATAAATAACTAGATTATGAGTTTGACAATCGTAATAAATTAAGCAGGAGTTAAGAATATGAATTGAAATACAGATTGTTTTCCATTTAAAATAAGCTTAAAATAAATGATCATTTATTCAAGAACTTAAAAGTGGCGAGAGATTAAAACATGAGATCCTCATGGGCTGTTAACTCTTTCCACATTCAGGTTTGCAGATTTGTCAGAATGTCTGGATTAGTTCCTGTAGATATCCAGTATAGTGACAACAACGACAACAAAAATGCCAGAGTGTGCAGTAAAAGCAATATCATGCATCTGAGTGAAAGTAGTACATTTGTAATATTTGATACACCTTCTTGACCAATTTTATATTTTTAACGTTTTTACCACATAGTGGTCAGTAAGTATTATCATTGACTAGGTCAATATGTTAATCATTAAGTGACATTTGACAAAGTGAAGAAGAATTAATTGGAGCATTCAATGATACACGAAATCTAATGAATGAATGAAAGAATAATTTCAAAGTTAAAATGTAAGTACAAATAATTAAATGAAGCAGAAGGGCTTAGTACACAAAATGAGAGCACTCAATTTTAATATGCTTTTCAGATGTAGATTTTAAGCATCCTACAACCACAAAGTTGACTGCAAGATCATTTGGTAAATACTCTTATTTCTTTTTATTAATTCCAAAAAGATATTTTTTCACTAGTCCTCATAAATTGCTCAATGTTTATTTCAGTTTATCCTATCTGTGACAACATCCAAGCAATCAAAATAGTGATTCACAAAGTGTTTCCTATAACGTCTTGTAGGTAATGGTACATAAAATGCTACCAATTATTAGCTCAGAATATGTACTTCTAAATTTTCACAGTATAAAAATTATACATTTCTATTTTTAAATAGTATTTTTATCCCATACTTAAGGGCAATGAGGAGGATTTCTTAATCTTTGAAGTTGGCATCTCAAAGTGATGAATGGTAAAATTTCAGTGTTTTGAATCACAAAAGGCTTTTTAACAGGAGGATGTCATCAATATCTTATGGTCCTTTGAAAATTATTATTCAATATTAATATAATAGGTGACTTATTTGATGTTAAGTCTTCATATTTTGTACATCCTTCACCAAAACAATAAAATTAAAAATAATCCTGGAATATGTCTGCTTTAGCAGCCATTTTTCCATACTCAAGATGATTTGCCTGTTCCAAGCTCAGCATCTATAGCAAGTGGCGGAAGAGAGAGCAATAAAAATAAATTCTAGTAGGGTCGATTTTGATCAGCATTTTTTTTCTTACATAACTTCACCATTCACTAAATATCAAGAGCTATTCTAAAATTCCTGAGCAGAATGGGTTGCAAATTAATGAACACATTTAAAAATGTCTAAGCCTTTTGTTTTTCCAGGTTTTATCATTCTTACTCAAGACACTGGTTCTGCAATCCTGAGACCCATTCTCTCACCACTACTATGAATACTTCTATGTGTAAATCTACAGTGGTAGATTTAGAATGAATGTGCAAAATATGCAGACAAATTGTTTTATTTTAAGAATTTAGAATCAAGTAAATCAAAATTTTCTTTCATTATTTCTATTGTTTAATAGCAAAAACATCTTATGGTAGAGACTTAAACATAAAATATTTGAATGCTTATCCAAGCATGTTAATTTTTCAACATATACCACACTTCAGTATTATATCTTAACATCAATGAATTGATGTTTTCAGGAAAATAAATATTATATAATGTTTATCATGCTCCTTTATCTTTACTAAACTAAAAAAATAAATAATGCTTAATATGGAAAATAGGCTCACTATATCTAATTTTATTGACGAGGTAAGTATTTTGGGGAGAACATTTGGATTTCTCTTTCTCCCCTTCCTAAAAAATGTAGTTTTATTTGAAAACTTATTTCATCATCTAACTGGTGGTAAACAATTTAGGATATTAAAAGAAAGCTTATTAACATTACTTACTGAATTTGGAATTCATATATATGAAATTAGACATTTTGATACAGTATTGGGTATCATGCTGAACTAATATGACTACGTTTATGTAGGAGTTTCTATTAGGAGCAGTGCTCACCATCTCAATAAAATAAGAACACTAACACGCATGAGAATAATATAATAAGTGTTTTTGAAAGGTGGAATTTAAGTACTATGTGATAGCTGACCAAGGAAGATAAAATTTCCAATTGAGTCAATTCAGATGTGCCTTTTATAGGAGTGGGAATTTGAGCTGCATCATAAAGACATAGTTTCTTGGTTCAGATTTCAGGGTATATAACAGAATAGATAATTTGGAAAGACAGGGATACATAAGCAAGCATCAGGTGATTAAAACGTTTTTGGAATAGCTAGAAGTGAAGGCTCTAGTCTTAACTTCTGGAAGCAATTTCAAATTACCAGAATTCACTACCTAATTAAAAGGAAATATTCATTTTCTAAGATGATATCATTTGCTTTGCTCTAAAACTATCAGAACCTACTCTATGTTTCTTCTATTAGTGTGTGCCTAAGGTTACATAAAGCATACCGTCTGCAATAGACACTTCAAGCACAGTTGGATCCAGGCTAAATTAAAACTCTGTTAGCACTGCATCCCAGAAAAGCTGGAGAACACTTTCTTGCTCTAGGTATCTCTTTATGCTGAGACTATTAATGGTCATTATATGAATGAACTAGAGCAATACATGCAAATTTGGTACATGTTGACTCAAAATACAGAGACTTGTCTTGTAACACTTTCTTATTGATACTGGGCTCAAGACAAATCAATTTGTTATTCACTTTGAAGGAGCTATGTTAACATGCCTCAGAAACCTGAAGCTCAGACATTTCAATGAGGTGGGGGGGCTTTAAATTTTTATGTATGATACTTTCATCTTTAGATCACCAGTGCTGTGGGTCAGCATAATGAAGGCCCTTGCACATAAAGCAGAGCTGGAAAATTGATAAAGGCCAGAGCAAAGTTATAGCTTTGAATGAAGGTACTTTGTTGTCATTGTCCATGAGAAAAGAGATTGCCTCTATTTTCTCCTGTGTATTTTTATAGACAGAAGTCATTTACAAAATCATTGGTTATTTGCCAGATACTTAGCTTTATTGATTTATCCCACCAAAGAATCTGTATATGAAACATAAGTTGAAATTGGAGTCCCTACCTAATTTTGCCTACATTAATTTATGGCAATTCTTCAAGATGCACAGCAAAAATCCAAAAGATGATTAAGTGGGAATGTAGAAGAACTTTCTTACTTGGCTTTTAAAATATTCTAGGCACTGTAGTAATATAATAAGTACTTCTATTTTTGCTGGTCTTTGGTTTACTTTTTTTGATAGTGAAGCACACTTCCAAAAATTTCCACTTGGCCTTTCTAATAATAATTATTCTCGCAGCTAAAAATGTACATTATGTACTGATTTAGGGTGTAAGGCTGCAGAGATCTTCTAGAATGTAAAGCACAATGTATGAAAACAGAAAATATCAGATGAAGGAGCCATACCCACATCTTTATAATAAAATGTCCAGTGGTATAGGAAAGAAAAAAGTGGGAGGAAATAAATCATCCAAAACAATAGAAGAAACTTTTTGTTAACTGATGGTAGTCATCAGTCTTCTGGTTGAAAATATCTATGAACTTGTTCCATAAAACAAGTTGCAGGTGGTCATTAGACTGGCACATCTGTAAAGTAGAAAATAATTAAGCACCATCTGTTTATTTATTTATTTGTAAAGATGGGGTCTCACCCTGCTGTCCAGGTTGGAGTGCAGTGGCATAACTATGGCTCACTGCAGCCTGAAATTCCTGGGCTCAAGTAATCCTCTTGCCTCAACCTCCTGAATAGCTGAGATTACAGGTATAAGCCACTGTGCCTGGCAAGCATTGTCTTTTCATTTCCAAGGGAAAATTATTTTGGATTCTCAAGTTTACATTTAACTAAAATATAAATCTATTATGAGAGATAAAACATGATGTGTGAGAAAGAGATAAAGAATTATTTTGGCTTTTCAGATAGGCAATGATTCATACATTCTTCTCATTTAAAAAACAAAACTGGAACTTTCCTGCAACCACTATGGCTAAACACATCACATACCTCAGTAAGAGAAAAAAATATGCTTTGCATTCAGGGATAACCTTAAAACCTATGTCTACCATGTTGCATTTGTTTTCTATTTTATTCTTATGGTTTTGTTTTTGTTCTTCCTCTTTTCCCATTGTCTTTGAGATTAATTGAATATTTTTGGAATTCTCTATAATATCTTCTAATGAGTTTTTAAATTAGAAATTCTGGTGGATCTGGATATTATAATATGTATCCTGAACTTCTCATAGCTCATCCTTTACTAAATAGTATATCACTTTTCAAATTTGTAGGAAGCTTACCATAGTGTAATTCCTTTCACTCCTACGCATGCTTTGTATAATTGCTGTCATATGTTTTACTTCTAAAAGTTATAAATCCTACATTGCACTGCTATTATTTTTGCTCTATCAATCAACTGCCCTTGAAATAATTATAAATATGAAAATATTTATATTTTCATTCATTACAGTGTTTTTCATTCCTTTTAAAGTTTTAAGATTTTTCTTTTTTTGTTTTCATAGTATTTTGAACATTCCTGCAAAACTTTGCAAATAAAAATACATTTTTCTGTCTAGATTTTTCCTTCATTGATAGAGGTAATATTAAAATTTCCTGGCAGATCTACCCAATAAAACAAAACAAATTGTGTTGCTTCTAAAATGCAATTTTTATGTCTCACACCTAGATCCACTTTTCTTGGCTCCTGTAGTATATCTAGCCAAGCAATGAAGATCATTTATTGTTGTTGATTGTTTCTGAAGCTGTTTTGTTTCCCAGCCAAGTCTGTTTTTATTTTGTAAATGTGCATCATTTTGATTTTTGGTTTTTTATAAGCAATGTTGACAGGCTGGTTTTTATTATATTATCTGACCATATGGGCTTTTTTCAAGTGGCAGCAACACTGGTTGTATCTTTGTGTTTATCCTCTCAGTTTGTTCATCTTAAGAATTCTAATATCTCCTGATATTTTAGATAACCTTCCCTACGACCCCATATCATAAGAACATAATTTAGTAAGATATGTGGCTGTGATCTCTACCTAATGCAAAGATGACAAAGTGCTCATATTACATATCCAACCACTGTCTATAACCTATTTTCTAAAACTCTTAATGTTTGTGTTGTTTGCACACTCCTGTGAACTCAAATCACCTAAAAAGGGCTAAATTTTAAAAAGAAAATTATTTCTGAAATGAAAATTAGCTATTGGTTCAAGAAACGTCTCAAGAAACTTATTCATGTCTCCCTAACCTTCCCACCGTGAAACTCCTGCAACTGACTGGTGAATTTTGTTGAGATGCAGACAGTTGTTCCTATATGTACATTTAATCAGTGGCTGAAGTTGATAAACTAAGGCAGATGGCTCCCTGTGTTTGTGTGTGTGTGACTAATTTTTTGAAGCCTTTCTCTTCTTTAAGAAAGAAGATAAAAAGGAAGATTTACAACAGTTAACTTTCAATTATACCACTTTTGTGTCTATGCCTGGCTCCTTTTAAAAACTTTTGAAGATTAATTGGCCATATAAATCTTTTATTTGTGTGCACTATAGAGTAATCTAAATGGAACAGATCCACCATCAAAGGGGTGAAATGTATGCAAAGTTTAAAATATTGAAACTATTTTTGCATGAATTAGAGAGCAGAGAGCACTGACTAAAACATGGCTTTTTTTTGAATGAAAATTATATGAATGAGTCTTAATTAATGTCAGAATCAAATGCACATGAAATGAGCAGTACTTCTGGCTTGTGAAGTGCTCTTTGCCTGCTTTAGATTTCAGAAGAGTTCCAACTGCAGGATTATTCCTTTCATTGAAAAGAAAAATAAGACTCTCATAGAAATACACAAAGTCTAAGTAAAATGTTTACAATGACATTCTGTCTCCAAAAATATTAAACTTTATCTTGACCTACAATCTTTCTAGACTAGTGCTTTAATAAACAACACATATGGAATAGTGAGATATATCCTCTCACTCTAATTCTATTACGTTGAATTTTTCTGTAATTTAAACTATGTAATAGAGTTAAATTTTTACTTGGGGTTCAGTCCCCAATAACATGAACCATAAACCGCAGAGAATCACCATCTCCAAAATTTGACTATCTTGCCTGAGTACTTAATAAGACCTGTCTTTTGTCTTATGTTGTGAAACATTTTGTTATTATTATTTGAAGTACTGCTACTCATGAGGATATTTTCCTAAACAATAGCACAACTTGAAAAGTAATCATACATATGCCCTCACCCATGTCACCACACAACCATGCTGCCTCCTGCAGCCTTAACTTGGTTTTAGTTGGTGCTGTCTGAAGTCAGCAACCTCTATAAAATTTTCCACTCATTAGGCAGAAGGGGACACAAGACAGACAGACTTTTAGCCAAAGAGTAAGCAGAGGAACTCCCAGTCATCCAATTTGAGAGCTTGTTTCAATTCCTGGTTTCAGTCTGGTTGGTGGACAAACTAGACTGTAAGACATGCAACACACAACTCTAGATTTCTGGGAGAGCAGGGGTGCAGGAACCAATTCAAGGAGATCTAATGCGTGTCATTCAGTCAATTGTATGCCATTCCACAAGCGCGGAATTGGAAGCAAGAATAGAAGTGTCAGTAAATAGAGAGATTTCCAGAAAAAAAAATAATTTTGCATAAAGTCATAAATAACAGACATTGTGAAAAATACCACTCTTCTTTTTGTCTTATAGATATGGATGTAAGCATTTTCTTCAAGACAGAAAAGAAAAGCAAAAATAATTTCCAGAATGTTGGCCTAGTGCAACTGAATGCAAATTTTGCCATCTTTTAGAGACACTTACTAAATTAGGTCCTCAGTATTCATAGAGGGAGGATTTGTTCCTGATCCCTACTCCCCCTTCCTCCTCATATACAAAAATCTGGGCATACTTATGTCCCACAACTGGCCGTGTTGAACTCACATATGGGAAAAGTAGGCCTCTTATCTGTAAGTTTTACATCCTGTCGTACTGTATTTTTGATCTGCCTTTTGTTGCTGATGCAGAATATAGACATGGAGACCTACCTGTATTTATTGAAAAAAAATCTGCATATAAGTAGACCTGCACAACTCATATTGTTCAAGGGTCAACTGTACTATGCTTTACAAATCACGTGTGGTTATACTTCGACCATCTGTATACCTCTAGTAACAGCACATAAGTGATTTCAACAATGAGCTCTGGAATCAAAAGACACCCACCCCGAGATTGAGGAGGGAATAAGGATGTGGCTAAGGGGGAGTCTTGCACCAGGTACTGTCCTGGCTGTCTTCATGAAGGATATTGCTGGAACCCCTTTTGCTAAACCCCCCTCTTATCTGAGGTTTTGCTTTCCATGGTTTCAGTTACCTTCAGTCAACCTTGTTCCCAAAATATTAAATAAAAATTACCAAAAAATTTGTAGCTTTAAATTGCACACCAATCTGAGTATTGTAATGAAATATTTTGCTGCCATTCTGCTCCATCCTTTGCAGGATGTGACTTATTCCTTTGTCCAGCATATTCATGCTATCTAGGCTGCCTGTCCATTGGTCACTTAATAGACATGTTGGTTACCAGCTGTCACAATATCACAGCACTTGTATTCAAGTAACCCTTATTTTACTTAATAATGGCCCCAAAATGCAAGAGTAGTGATGCTGGCAATTCTGATATGCCAAAGATAAGCCATAAAATGCTTCCTTCAATTGAAAAGCTGAAAGTTCATTACCTAATAAGCAAAGAAAAAAAATGTATGGCGCGGTTGCTAAGATCTACGGTATGCATGAATCTTCTATCTCAAAAATTGTGAAGAAGGAAAAATAAATTCTTGCTAGCTTTGCTGTCACAACTCAAACTACAAAAGTTAAGTTATGGCCACAGTATATGACAAGTGCTTAGTTAAGTGGCAAGGTATTAAATTTGCGTGTGTAATAATAAGATATTTTGAGAAAGAGACAGAGAGACTATAGTTACATAACTTTTAAATATAATGTTGTTCTAATTATCCTATTTTATTATCATTGTTAATGTTTTTTGTTTGTTTGTTTTTTTGAAGCAGAGTCTTGCTTTGTCACCCAGGCTGGAGTACAGTGGCGTGATCACAGCTTACTGAAACGTCTGCGTCCCAGGTTCAAGCGATTTTTCTGCCTCAGCCTCTGGAGTAGCTGGAATTACAGGTGTGTGCCACCACACCTGGCTAATTTTTGTATATTTATTAGAGACGGGGTTTCACCATGTTGACCAGGCTGGTCTCAAACTCTTTGCCTCAAGCCATTTAACCAGCCTTGGCCTCCCAAAGTGCTGGAATTACAAGAGTTTGCCACCCCACAAACCACAGGCTATTTTATTAATGTTTTGCTAAACCTAATTTATTAATTGGCTTTATTACAGATATGTATGTATAGGAAAAAAATAACATATTGTATATAGTTTGGTACCATGTGTGGTTTCAGGCATCCAGTGGGGGATCATGAAATATATTCCTTATGGATAAGGGGGGTTGCTACTCTATACTAGGGGAATTGTTGGGCTTTAAAGATCAGCAGCCCCTTTTGGAACATAAAGCAAAAGCCATCACAAAATTAATTTCTGCAGGGGATAATATAGTTATTGAAACATCCAGGTTATTTGACTTTTAGAATGTTCCACAGTCTGGAGTTTGCAGATTACAAACTCAATGTAGAATTCTTTTTGGTTTTTTTTTTTTTTTTTGACATGAAGTCTCACTCTGTCATCCAGGCTGGAGTGCACAGGCATGATCTTGCCTCACTGCAACCTCTACCTCCTGGGTTCAAGCGATTTTCCTGTCACAGCCTCCTGAGAAGCTGGGGGATTACAGGTTAATTCTGTGTTTTTAATAGAAACTGGTCTCAAACTCCTGACCTCGAGTGATCCGCCTACCTCAGCCTCCCAAAGTGCTGGGATTACAGATGTGAGCCACCACACCTGGCCTCAGTGTAGAATTTTTCATGCTTCTTTGTTTTCTATCTTTAATGAAAATTGGAAGCTGGCTTTAGAGTTGTGATTGATATAAGTGTATTTATTTAACAAGACCATTGGTCATGTTTTAGTCTTTTATCTGGTGATATGTAACGTATGGTTTCCTTTCTTTTTTATAGTGTTAGCAGTCACTGATGCTCAAACGTAAGTCCTTTATTCATCAATTTATTGGTTTCTTTTCGTTTTTAGCTTGAATATTATTATAAGATAATTATTTTCTTCTATTATTTCATTAACCAGTGATAAAGTTGAAATAGGAAAGGAAAAAATATTTGATTTTTTTTATTTTTTTATATTTTCCAGATAGTTGATTTGTTCCATATTATCTCAGAAAGTGACCAATTGGTTTTGTTATTCTCTTAATATTATTAGAAAATTATAAATTTTAACATTTTTTGTTGAGTGAGTTTCAATCCATTGTAATTCTTCCTGAAGCTCAAATTACTTCTTTTGCTAGCAGACCTCACTTAAATTTGACTTTTAAATCCTTTTGACATGACATCAGAGTGTGATAAATTTGATACCATGCTTATTTTCTATCAGATCTGGACTGGATACTGAAAGATGCTCATTGCTACTGGGTTGGTCACCACAAATTGAAACTCTTTTTTTTCTCAAAGCTCCAAAATGTATATTCTTTTAATTTTATACTTAAATATATTTGCTTACTGAATAAGATTCCCTAACAGAAAAATAAATTCCATGTTTAGAATCTGGTACTTTTACTCTTTCTGGAGTTCCTGATTATACTCAGTTGATTATTTTAAGACATTAATAAAGAGAAAATACAAAGACCTGAATTACAATGTCTTATTCCCATACTAAACAATAATTTCTCAATATAATGTAAAGTAATTCTCCCTTCAGTGATATTTGTGTTTTATTTAATACAAATAAACTTTTATAGGTGTAAAGAGGATCATTTAATCAGTGTAATAGTTAAGGATTGAATGACAGTCTTGATATTCTGTTGTGTGCGTAATTGGGTGAAAAAGTTTTTAAAAAAATTTACCAGGATTCATATTGATAAAACAGCTGTGTCAAATTTACGTTTAAATCAATTCAATTTTATAAGTTTGTTCATCAAAACTCAAAACTACCTGTATTACAGAAGAACAATTAGAATTTATCCAGGTAGTTGTTATGGAATACTAATCTGCACATATTGAAAGACAACAAAAGTTAACATTTAAATGTAGTTAAAAAAAGAGAAAAATAATAAAATCATTGAAAATAAAAATAAAGGCATGTAGAGACACAATAAACTTGAAAAGGTTGGGACAATTATTATATATGAGTAGGAGAGTATAATCTTGAGTATGTGAGAACATGTAATTTGGTGAGAGTAGAAAATCAGAGGTAGAGATACAATTTATGGGAATTTCAAGTTTGTGTTGTAAAGACTGCAGAGTTACTGTCAGCTTGTCTACAACAGAAGCATGGGAAGGAAAGGCAATGGGAATAGAACAGAAATCTAAACACAGAATAAGGAGCAAGCATTTATTCAGAGCAACTCATCAAAAATGTAAATGAATATAACAAAAAATATTGGCAGGAGAATGAAGTAGTGTTTTTTAAAGAATCTAAATTTTGAGTATATCGATGAGAAAATAAAAGAGTAAATGAAAAG
The DNA here is from genome assembly GCF_029281585.2 of Gorilla gorilla gorilla. Classification (NCBI taxonomy): domain Eukaryota; kingdom Metazoa; phylum Chordata; class Mammalia; order Primates; family Hominidae; genus Gorilla; species Gorilla gorilla. The sequence continues at coordinate 78,705,179 of NC_073238.2, read as the reverse complement.
GAAGACAAGGAAAATGGTAACAAATTGTAGCCAGCCCAATGATAGCCATTCTCGCAAACACTTGAATGGTGATTGTTGGACAACCGGGGTTGTGTAATAACCACCTTGCTTTCTGTTTCCTCTATTTTTTATTCCCTTTTCTCATAGCTATACATAAATACAGTCATGTTAAAAATGCTCATATGCAGTAATCCAGCAATTTCCACATAAATACTGAAATTACTGTGATTTGTTTCCAAATAGATCAGCTACAACTTCTTAGGTTGTAGCTTTTAAGTCAAATGTCTTGAAAATCTTTGTGTAGTTTCAAGAAGTGTCTATTTTGCTCTAAGGGAGAAAAAAAAGATTATTTCAACTATCTGTGAGCACATTGATTGTCAACTTGCCCACTCAGTTTTTATGAATAAATCCAAATAATGGCTGTATTTTCACTTAGCACCACTTCCTCTCTAGTAGTAATAGTCTATAAGTGGAAGAGCTGGTAGAGATAAGCAAGTCCGTGTCCTATTATACAAGGTAAACTTTTAGTATGTGTACTTGCACTTCACTTCCCAGAGGAAATCTGCCTTTTTAGACAAACATAAAACCCATAATGGTTTTATGGATCATAGTTTCTGGAAATTACTTTCCACCTGACGAAACTGAAACATTTAGCATATGTATTACATAATTCAAAAGCCAGGTCTGTACATATTGCATTGTTTTATTCAAAAACTGCAACCTAGATACCTTGAATTGACTTTCCACATGGCAGAGAAAAGCTACACTTACTTTTTGTTATATGCTGTACTGAAATTTTTTTAATAGACTCTACTAAACAGGCAAAATCCCAAAGAGGGAAAACTCTCGGCATACGGTTTTAATTCAAAGAAGACTTGGATATAGGATTTAATGGTTGGTGTCAAGTGCTACATCTCAGAAGGAACAGATAATAACAAAAGCTAATGCTTGTAGATGTTTTGCTGGCAGTCAAGCAGTTTTATTTTTTTAAATAGTTATTGATATAGTATTCACATATCATAAAATTCATATAATAAAATATGCAATTAAATGGTCTTTAGCATATTTGTGCATATGTAAATCCATCATCCCAGTCAATATTAGAACATTTTAATCATATAAACAAAACCCATACCCTTTTGCTATCACCCCCATATCCCGCCATTCTTTCCCCTCCATCCTAAGGAACTACTAATTTAGTTTCCGTCACTACAGATTTGTCTATTCTGAATATTTTATATAATGTGTGTTTTCTGTGACCAATGTCTATTACTTAGCATAAGTTTGTAAGCATCAAAGGCATGTAATGTGTCTCTGTACTTTATTCCTTTTTATGACCAAATGATATTACATCGTTTGGATATACTATATTTTGTTTATTTTCTGTATTTATTACTGAACATTGTGATTGTTTCCACATTTTGGCTATTATAAATAATGCTACTATAAATATTCATGTACACCCTTTGTGTGGGCATATGTTTTCATTTCTCTTGGGCATATACCTGGGAGTGGAGTTACTGAGTCATATGGTAACTCTATGCATAATTGTTTCAGAAACTGCCAAACTGTTCACCAAAGGGCCTGCACCATTTTATATTACCACCAACAGCATGGTAAAGTTGTGATTTCTCCGTAATCTTGCCAGAACTTGTTTTCATCTGACTTTGTAAATCTAGCTATTTAAGTGGATGTGAAGTGATAATTCACTGTAGCTTTGATTTACATTACAATGATAAATGAAGATGTTGCATTTTCATGTACTCAATGGTCATTTGTATATCTTCTTTGGAAAAATGTCAGTTAAGATCCTTTGCCCATTTTTAATTGGGTTATTTGTCTTTTTTTGATGCTACTGTAAATGGAATTTTTCTCTTAGTTTTGTTTTTAGATTGTTCATTGAAAGTGTATACAAATACAATTGATTTTTGTATATTGAATTGCATTCCTGGGATAAACAATTGATCTTGATATATAATTATGTATATGTTTCTGGATTCCATTTGCTGGTATTTAATTTTTTTGGCATCCATATTCATAAGATATATTTGACTATACATTTCTAATGATGTCTCTGTTGATCAGTGAGATACTAGTCTCTTTTATTTTGTATAGGAGTTTATGAAGAATTGGTATTATTTCTTCTGTAAACATATGGTAGAATTCAGGAGTGAAGCCATCTGGGCTTGAGCTTTTCTTTGTGTGTTGTTTTTGTTTAATCATATAGCCTTTTTATTTGTCACACTTATATTCAGATTTTCTACTTTTTCTTAATTTTGATAGTGTCTATCTTTTTAGAAATTTGTTTATCTATACTTTTTAAGCTGAGACATATAATTATTCACACTATTGCTTTATAATTACTTTTATTTCTCCAAAGTCAAGAGTAATGGCCTGTCTTTTATTTCTCTTTCCAGTCATTTATGTTTTCTCTCTTTTTTCCTTGGTTAATCTAGTTTGTCAATTTTTTGTATGTCTCAAAGGACTAGCTTTTTTTAAAAAAATACAAAAATAACTTTCTCTGTTACATTTATAGTATTTAATTTATTTTTGGTCCAGGCACAGTGGCCCACACCTGTAATCCCAGCACTTTGGGAGGCTGAGGGAGGAGGATCGTTTGAAGCCAGGTGTTCAAGACTAGCCTGGGCAATATAGCGAAACCCTGTCTCTAAAGAAAATAAAAAATAAATAAAATATCCAGGTGTGGTTGTGTGCACCTGTAGTCCCAGCCACTTGGCAAGCTGAGGCAGCAATGGCACTTGAGCCCACAAGTTGAAGACTTCAGTGAGCTATGATCATTCCAACCTAGGTGACAGAGAGAGACTCTGTCTCTTAAAAATAAATTTAAAAATAAAAATTAATTTGTAACTACAATACTCCTTATTATTTGTATATATAGCTTCAGCAACAGGTAGGTACGGCCAGGATGAAAACTTCTGAAATTCTGTCTCTCCTGGAAAGATAGTCTTTTTGTTGTTACTTGGGGGAGAGGGATCTGCATCAGTATGGAGTGGAGTTTCTGTCTCACTGAGTGGGAGGGGAAGGAGGAGAGGTCTCAGTTCAAGTAGCACAGACTCTTGTTGTCTTTATCAAACTGCAGTAAATATTCTTGAATAAATGCTTCTTTGTTTGTTGTATATACTAAGGAAAATTTCCAGAGACTTTAGTTTTTTAAAAGTATATATAAATTTTATCAGTTTATCAGAGAAATATGTCCACAGAGCTACTCAAACTACCATACTTAAATCTCTCTCTCATAAAGCAGTTTTAATTACTTAAATATTAACCATTCTTTACAACGACACTTTGTGGTAGGTTATTTTCATTATCACTTCCATTTTACATATGAAAAATGTAAGGTGCAAACAAGTTAAGAAATTTCTTTTTAATTCACTATCTACATATTTATAACTTGCACAAATAAAAAGAAGCAGAAGCAGGATTTTAACCTAATGTGATGGTTAATTTTATGTGTTAACTTTACTGAGTTACAACATACCCAGATATTTGGTTAAACATTATTTATGAGGGTGTCAGTGAGGGTGTTTTTGGAAGAGATTAGTATTTGAGTTCGTTGACTGAGCATTACCATCCTCAGTGGGGTGGGTATCATCCAATTCACGGAGGGACTGAATAGAACACAAAGACCAACAAACGATGAATTCTGTCTTTCTCCCTGATGACTCAGCTGGGACATTGGTCTTATTGGGACATGGGATTTACATCATAGATGCTACTAACTCTCATGCCTTTTGGCTTGAACTAGAATGGATACCATTATTCTCTTGATTTTTAGACCTTTGACACAGATTGGAACCACTGACTTCCCTGGGTTTCTAGCTTGCAAATGGCAGATCAGGGGACTTCTCAGCTTCCATAACCAGTGAGCTAATTTCCTATAATAAATTTATATATACACACACACACACACACACACACGCACGCACATTGTTGGTATTTATTTAGTTTTTCTGAGAAATCCTAATATATCCAGGCACTATGACTCAAAATTTTTTTTCATACTCTGCAACCTCGTGCTTTTCAAATTGCACAAAAACTTCTCCTTTTATCGCTGTGTTTGAAGATAGTAAGCTAAAATAAGATATTGTAGCATAGTAAGAAAATCACAGGTTTTGGTAATCAGATTTACCTGGAATCAATGACTGTATTTGTCACTCAGTATTATGTGCAAGCAGATAAATAACTACAACTTGTGTAATTGAAAATTGAAAAAAATCTCTAATATAATTCTATTGAGACCTGAACTTATTCATCATATATGATGTGGTTAATATGGTTCTAGGGATGTAGTGTTTGTTGAAATGGCTCCATAGTAAATAGACATTTTTGGCAAGATATGTCAGAAGATTTATGATTTAAATAAGCAGTATTTGCTGGAAATATTTTGTCATATATTGATATACACAAGAGGACTTTATTAAGTGTCAATTCACAGAAACGTGGTAAACTGTGTGCACTTGAATTCTGACACTTACAGACTTTCAGCAGCTTCCTTCTGTTTATACATTTTCTCGGCCAATAGATGTTACCACTGATTTCAGCAAATACTCTGCAAATTATTGTGCCAGCTATGTTTCAAACTGTGCAGTGACTAGTAAAACTATATATTTAAATCTAATTTTTGTAATGTAGTAATGTAATGTAGTAAACTTCAAACTGCCCTTTGAAGTTTAGGAGGCAAAATGAACTAAATAATAGACAACATGAAGCTGTTAAGTTTGTGATATTGCTGCATATATCACTGTACTGTGTACTTTTCTATACTAGACCCATTCACTATCTAGGACTCCATTGGCTTATGAGTTACAACAAGTACTGTGGCTGCATATACACTTTCATGTTCATGATAAATATGGAAGAAATATTTTTACCTTGAATTTATGATGATGTAGCCAATCTTTGCATTTAAGTATGCTTATATGTACATGATTTTTCTATGAACATAAAGAGTGAAACTCTGACATTGTTTTATCTAAAACCTAGCAGTTTTCTATCTTATTAAATACTAATTTATCTCTATACCCTCAAAGAATTCATCATTTAGTTTCAAGAGACTTTTTTTTGACTAGAGTTGAATGAAATTGAGGGGAAATGAAGCAAAAATATTCTTTTGTAATTCAATTACTTCACTTGATTTATGCAATGCATTGTGGCTGAGGAGATATATATTTCAAGAAAAAGCAACAAAACAAATACCACTTTATTTCCATAATAACACTGTTTTTCTCAAAACATCTCAGGTTGATAGCGTATACATGAAACGTGTAATATAAAGAGAATAGTTTGTAACGTCTTTTAAAATGTATTAATATGGTTGACTCTTATCTGATGGGTGTCAGACTCTAGAGGATGGGCTAATACTAGATTAAGTTTTATTAAAAGATTTTATTGTTTTTAATTATAACTCACTTAAAATATGACTTCATATTTCTGGTAAAAGAGTCTAGTGTGTAGAAGCATAGCCTAGTTCTTTGCTGTTTAGATTCACTGATTAAGTTTCTGTGGCTGATTAGTTTTGCTGGACTAAATGTAGGTCAAACTTGAACTAGCAGAACTTATAGCATTTAAATGTTCTTCTGATGCAATTAGTCTATAGGGCATTATTTTATGTTCCAGGCTGTAAACAACTTGAAAATATCAGATATAGCTATGGTTACCAACTGGAGATTAACACTAGATACTAAAATTTCAACAGCAGTGTAATTCAAACAAATTCAATTTTTACAATGCTCCCTATGTTAGCATAGCTCAACGAACATAATTTGTTGATTTTGAATAAGTATTCTAAGTTTCAGGTTTATTAAGATATTTTCTATTTCTTGATTATTTGTGGTATTTTTCTCTAATCAATGAATGAATCATTTCTCTCATAAATAGCAATTTTTAGAATTAAAGTATTTAATAATATGTTTGGTAGAATATCATTAGAATACTTCCTACGGTGAGATCTACTATTTCAACATTCACTACAGTTGACTAATGGCATTTTGGTATTCATTTTAGTACAAAACTGTGAAAAGTGTTGACTCACTGTGGAGAAAATGGAAAAAATACTACTTTCTTATAATAGGTAAAGTTGAGAAAAATGTTCTAAAAATTGTGAGAATATTATTTTTAAGTTAACTTTTAATGCACAAATAATAATTGCATATGTTTCTGGGGTACAATATGATTTCAGTGCATAAATAGTATTTTTTTAATTTAAAATGTTTTTTGAATGCCTTTAATGCACCATGTATGGATTAGAAACTAGAAAATCACTTAAAAGATTATCAACTTTATTAGTCAAAAGGGAACTGCAAATTAAAACCATAATAAGATATCATTCCTCAAATATTAAGATTAAAAAAAATAAGAACAACAAAAACAACACTGACCATCCCAAGTTTTGGCTAGAATGAAGAACAGCTGGATCTGTAATATATTTCTGGTGGCAATGTAAAATAGTACAGTCATTTTGGAAAACAGTTTGGCAGCGTCTTTATAAGCTCAACGATAAGCAACCCTTAAATTCCAGAAATCTCACTTCTATATATTTACTCAATGAAATAAAATAATTATGTTCAAATAAAACCCAGTAAGTGAATGTTCATAATGGCTTTATTTATAATCACCTAAAACTGGAAAACATTCAAATGTCGTTTAACTGATCAATCAATAAACTCTAGCATATTTACATGTTAAAGAGAAATAATATGGATGAATCTCATGCATGATGCTATGTGAAAATACCCAACTTCCAGAGTGTATGCATATTATGATTCCATCGATATGGCTTTGTGGAAAACTAAAAACAATAAGGACAGGAACCATCAGTGCTGCCAAAGGCTGTTGGTTGAGGAGATGTTGACTATAAACTAACATGAAGTTGACATGGAGAGGTTTTGGAGTGACTGAACTGTTTTTTGTCTTGCTTGTGCTGATGGGTACACAACTGAGTATTTTTCAAAACTTGTAGAACTGTGCACTAAAACGGTCAATGTTGTTGTATTAAATTATACCTAATAAAAATGATAAAATATTTAGGAAAAAAATCTGACAAGTAGATTTGTTACCACCATGATTGCCATACTTACATAATCAGAGATCACGCAATAGTCAAAAGAAATGAATGAATCCTAGTAATAAAATGCTCAAAGAAGTAAATCCCAAAAAGTGCATACAGCATGACATCTTCCTTATAAAGTCAACTAAAACTCAGTAGCGTATTTTGTTCTTTTAGGAATTTCTACAGTTGTGACTTCTGTGCATGTGTGTATGTGTATGTTTATGTGAGTGTGTGCATAAAGTAAGGTCATGGTCTACATAAGAGCCAGGATATTGATTTCTTCTGGGTCACAGAAAAATGTGTAAAATTTATTTTTAATTTGAGTGGTATTTGTCATCTTACAGTTATCAGTACGTATGCTACTTATCCTCTTCCTGTGTATGAAATATTGTACAATGAAAATTAAAAATAATAATATAACAGCGTTTATTATTGAGAATATTGAGGTAGATGTTTTAAATATATTATTTAATACTCAAGGACTAGAATCAGAGATAAGACCTACACTAAAAATTAGACATTGTCATTTTGTCTTTGTGATCTTTGACAAAATATTTAGACTTTAATAGGTCAAACATTTTTAGTTAAATAATGAATAATAAATAACATTATCCTTTGAAAGTTCTTGAGGAGAAAAAAGAAATGATTTTATCCTACATAGAATAGCTCAGGTCTCTAATTACTTAATAAATATTGATAATGCATTGTTTATATTGATCTTATTAAAAAGTTAAATTCTGCTTTGGCAAAAACAATAGGGATAATAACAATAATGAACTTTTTTCTCATTAAAATTATCTTTTGATTTTTAATATTTGTAGTTATAATGTATTAAATTTAAACATTACATTTATCCCAAATATTTAAGACCATGTACTCATGATATGCTTGCTGAGGATCAAATCCTATGTTCATATTTGAAAGAGAGAATAGTGTTAGGCATAAAATAATCATAAATGTAAAACAATTCCTAGGGGAAATGTGCACATATTATTTCAAATTACATTTTAAGGTTGTGAAAATCATACAAAAAAGCTTTTTAAGGCTATTTTGTAATTATATAACTTTTCCTATTCCAGAGTTTCATCTGATTTAACAATATTTTTTCTTTCGTATCTCCTGTGAAATTTAAGATTATGCGACATGCAGGTAGAAGGAAACTACTGTATTGCTCATGGCAGAAACTGAAGTTTTCTCAAAAGTGATTTCACAAATTGATCTCTTAACACCCGGAAAATGATTGAATGTTCTTCTGTGGTTTTATATTTTGCTATCTGAGACAAAATATTCTTAATGCACATTATTTATTCTGTTAAGAAAATAATTGGTACCCTTGAACATTATATGCTTTTGTTAGAAGATACTCCTATCAAGTCAAACAAAAGAAGATTCTTATTACTGAGAGTCTATCATAATAGTTAGCGTTAGATCTGTTTTTTTTTTTTTAAAAAACTGCCCTAGAATCTTAGTCCATACATTTTGTTTCCTTTTATTTTTTATCTTACATATATTATGAAAATAAGCAATATTATACTTCTTGTATTGTTATTTATTAATATTTAAACAATTTGTTATGCAATTTTATTAGATTAACCATTTTGAAACTGAAGTATTAGGACAAAATTATAATAGATTTAATAGGAGGAATTTTCAATAGCAAAATGTTAATTATATATCCAAAATATTGTATCCTTTTTCTAAACTTTTCTTAAATATTTTGAGTCCCCTCATATGACTGTAAATATTTCAAGTTAATAATACATATACTGTGATTGCTCACGGAAGTTAGGGTCGTATGTTTAAAAAGTATTTTAATCATCCTTAGGTAAAACGCAAAAATAAAGGCATTCATTTTCCGAAATAAACTGTGGCCTCACATGTTTTTACAAGACAGATGAAAATTACCTTTGGGATTTACAATGAAGAATCTAGATAATTACCTCTATTCTGATGAAATTGCTGTGTGCTTAATTATATGCAATTATTTTCTATATTATAAATGTTTCACTTTTGTGTTGCCATTTCACAGCCTAACATCTCTGACTCTCAATACCAGAGAAAGAAAGATCCAAATATTTTCTTGAATTGTTCTGTGAATTATATCTCTACCCAAGTAGAAGAACCATTTTTATGATTATCTTAGGGGTCCACAGTGAAATCACCAACTGAACTGGTGGCTAAAGGTCATAAGTGTCTTTCTGCAATTGTTGATAACTTTTGCAATTCCCAAGTGTAATATTCAAGAACAAAATTTAGACAACACTTTTGTCTAATTAAGAAATATGTTTCTTTTATATGTATTGAAGGGAGAGAACATAAGATGCTTATAACTATCATCTTATCTGAACTTGAGGAAATTATGGGCTTTTGCCATAATGTTATTTAGAAGGAGATCAAAATATTGGAACAAAAATGTTAGCAATTACTTAAAGTAGATTGGCTTTAAATGTGTGTGATATTCTATATCAGGAAATTGGGACTTGAGGCTCATGGCTCATTTAAGTCTCACCCACAACTACTCTCAAACAAATCTGAAATATATATTTAGTAATTCTGGAGTTTGTTGTAGGTCCCAAGGTGTCAAAACATCTCAGTTTTTTCAAGACGTATGCATTTCAAAAAGAGCTTATATTTCCAAGAGCTCGAAGGATGGGTTCAGGTCAGAGGCATTCCAATACAAAAAGACAATGCTGTTAGTAGCAGTCTATTTCTTAAGTTCGCCTGCCAATTCCATCATCCCAAATAGACGTGGTTAAGCTCATAGTGTTTTTTTCTAAGGGAAGTGACATTTACACAAGTCAACTTTGGAAGTTCTTGTAATTGAAGAATTTTAAGGAATACTTTGAAATCTGCAAACATGGAATAGGGTTGATATGGATCCTGACTTACATGGTGTAGGAAATATTCAGGAAGAATATATATTTTTATATTCTATGTTCATTGCTCTCTGTCTTGGTTTATATGTTACTCCTCAACCATGGTAATCATAAAGAATAAGGTTAGCTGTGATTAGTTTATCTGGATTATAATTGATAACAAATGCTTGAGAAATATCAATCATTTTTTCATGATGTTTGTCAAAATAAAATAAATATTACTATTATTTCTGGCAAGGTTAATTTTCCAAAACAAAAAGTATCTGCATGTTAAACACAGGGGATATTTTAATCCTGAGACTGTATCATAAAGTTAGTGTTAGTTCTATCTTTTTTTTAATCTTCCTCAACTTTGTATCAAGGAGAAAACATTGTTATACACACCATCCAGGGAAAAGATACAGTGTTTGAATCACCATGAAATGCCAAAATAATAGCTGAGTTACACAGATTTTCTACTAAGTCCCTGGATGTAAATTTATACAATTAGAAGCACCAGACCTTCCACATAATAATAACCCAAGAGAAAACCAATTATATTATTTCTTTTCCAGTCCCAAGGGGTCATTTTAAATTTTTCAGTGAAACAATATGCACTCTTAAATGGAAACATTTGTCTCTTTCAAACTAAAATAGCAGCATGAAGGTAAGGAAAGCTCACTTTTATGTGGCAATTTTCACATTGCCGAGTGCTAGGCATTGTTCTAAGTATTTCATACTACCTCATTTGACTCTTTCAATCAACCTATAAGGTAGGTAAGTTTCATTATTCTCCTCATTTTCCTGATGAGAAGACTGGGACATCCATCAGATAAGAAACACTGCCCAAAGTGTTAGACTAATAAGTGACAGGGTTGGGCAATGAACCCAACCACTCAACCTTCCGGAAAAGTGAGTTTTAAACAATAGATTATGCTAATCTTATCAGAAAAAAATGACATTGTCCGGGCACGGTGGCTCACGCCTGTAATCCCAGCACTTTGGGAGGCCAAGGCGGGTGGATCATGAGGTCAGGAGATGGAGACCATCCTGGCTAACACGGTGAAACCCCGTCTCTGCTAAAAACACAAAAAAGTAGCCGGGAGTGGTGGCGGGTGCCTGTAGTCCCAGCTACTTGGGAGGCTGAGGCAGGAGAATGGCATCCATCCGGGAGGCGGAGCTTGCAGTGAGCAGAGATCGCACCACTGCACTCCAGCCTGGGCGACAGAGTGAGACTCGGTTTCAAAAAAAAAAAAAAAGAAAAAGAAAAAAACGACATTTCTGGAGCAAGTTTTCAAGAATAATGTCCTATCTTCTTGTTGCCACACTGTACGTCAGGTCTCAAGTGATGGATTAAAAAACAAAACAATAATATTGTAGCTCTTTTGCTATATTTTATGATAAAGTAAAATAACTCTATTTTCTAGAACCTAGGTTGTCACACTTGTAGAAGATGAGAAAGTAGTACGCTTGACTTCACCTACAAACCATTTATTGTATAACCTAACACACCAAGAGGCCCTTTATTTCTCATGCATGTATTAAAAATGCTATAAAGTTACTATTGAAACATAATAATTAGTGAAAATAATATCTCTTACCATGCGGATTAGAACTTTTCCTATAGAAGTCCAGATACTCAGTGACCTAAAGAAAAATCTTCTTACATAAAAAAGGTTTCAACATATAATAATAAAACGTACCTATCCAGGTAGTCATACCAATTAGCCGCTACAATCTAGAATTATGGAAATCTGGTTGGTTGTAAGCACTTCCTTTGACTCTTCCTTTTCATTTCTTTGGCCTTGAAAATAAAGTGGCACAGCAATAAATTCAGGTAAAGAACATACTGGTGATAATTTTATATTCAGTTCAAGTTCAGTTGATCATGTTAGGTGGAGTGCTTTCATTAAAATTCAACAATATATCTTGGACATTTTATTATTTTGTTTTTTCTTTCAGCACACAACTATGTAGGTATTCCAAAATATATCTAGAAAGATTCCCAGTGCTTTCTGCATTCTAAATGTGCAGAACCTTCATGGTTCCTTTTTGAATTACACATATTAATATATTTTCAATTTCATTTTTCTCATAAAAAATAACATGCTTCTTGTCTGTTTTGTTATCTGCTTTTTAGTCATAATAAAAATGTTACTTTAAGTCAAAAAAAGCTACAAAATCAACTTCAATCTGGATTATATGCAGGAAAAACATTACAAAAGTGACAAATTGATTTTATGTCTGTCTAATCATTATTAATCATCTCTCTACTTTTGTTAGTGAATAGCCAAATTAATAAAAATTTTAGAACATATCAAATAAGTAAAAGTAACAAGTTTTAGTAATGCAAAACTAAACAGATAATTTGAAAACGTGTGTAGTTTGAAATTATAGAGAAATCCTCTCAATTTGTGAAAAAAAATGAGAGCAATATGATTGAATATGAAGCAATATTAGGTAGTACTGAAGCAAATTTTTTTTTTCATTTTTTGGCTATATACTAGGTAATTAAAATCCTTCATCAGTTCCCTTCCCCTTTATCACAGGCTGTTTTTATTTCACAGACCATTTCCTTAACTTCATAGTGTTTTTCATCTCATGGTTTATAACAAATTCCCAAAATAAATTTGGATCCATTTTAACATCCAATTTCTTGCCAGAGTGAGCCTGACCTATCCTATTCTCACTTACTCTGCTCAGCTATGTTATTTGCAACATTTCCATCTTCAGTATCAAAAAATGTATGTTATAGAATGCCCTATAAATGGCATATTGAGAATAAAGTGATGAATAGAAATGACATGAAAAATATCAAGTTTCTAATGCCCAGAAAAAATGTTAAACATGAGCCTAAAACTCAAAAAACTTCACATAAATTAAACTTATTTAAATAACTTTTGCTCTCAAAGTTGATTATTTACCAAAACAGAGTGTGGGTCACTAGTTTACGAGTACTAAATGATCAATATGAGCAAAGATCATTAAAAATTTCATTCATTAAACTGTCCCATTAATATCAATTAGAAGATACTTATTCATTGATTAACTTAATATTTACTACATAAAGGTATGTAATTTTTTGTATTTTAACTAAATAGGCACATATATGTATGCAAAAGTTGCCCTATCCCATTCAGCATACATAACAACTTATTTGGCAAAACAAAAATACAGGAATAATATACAAGAGATCTATTATCCACCATGGTGACTATAGTTAATAACAATATATTGTACCCTTGAACATTGCGTTTTAGAATGTAGATTTTCGTTGTTCTCATCACAAAAGAATAATAAGAGTTCATGTATATGTTAAATAGCTTAATTTAGTTATTACACAATGTACATAAACATCAAAACATCATGCTGATCACCATAAATATATATAATTCTTGTAAATTATAAGAAAAATAGAGTGCAGTTTTGACGTTCTTGCACAATTAAAGAGAAAGGAGAAGAAAAGTGGAGTCCCTGGGGTAGATATTGAGTGAGTTCGGATATTGGAGGATTTGTGTTGGAGCAAAACAGGACTGCAATGAAATGTCATGCTTGAATGCATCTTGCTTTTGGTAACTGCCTGAGGTAAGCTTCACAGGCATATTCACAATTAGTCTCACTGAACCACATTTGACTAATATAATTTGGCTCACAACTATGCTCATCTACACCACTAGGTGAAGCACTTCTTTTTTTTATTTTATTATTATTATACTTTTAAGTTTTAGGGTACATGTGCACAACGTGCAGCTTTGTTACATATGTGTACATGTGCCATGTTGGTGTGCTGAACCCATTAACTCTTCATTTAACATTAGGTATATCTCCTAATGCTATCCCTCCGCCGCCCACCCCACAACAGTCCTCGGTGTGTGATGTTCCCCTTCTTGTGTCCGTGTGTTCTCATTGTTCAATTCCCACCTATGAGTGAGAACATGCGGTGTTTGGTTTTTTGTCCAACAACAGGTGCTGGAGAGGATGTGGAGAAATAGGAACACTTTTACACTGTTGGTGGGACTGTAAACTAGTTCAACCATTGTGGAAGTCAGTGTGGCGATTCCTCAGGGATGTAGAACTAGAAATACCGTTTGACCCAGCCATCCCATTACTGGGTATATACCCAAAGGATTATAAATCAGGCTGCTATAAAGACACATACACACGTATGTTTATTGTGGCACTATTCACAACAGCAAAGACATAGAACCAACCCAAATGTCCAACAACGATAGACTGGATTAAGAAAATGTGGCACATATACACCATGGAATACTATGCAGCCATAAAAAATGATGAGTTCATGTCCTTGTAGGGACATGGATGAAGCTAGGTGAAGCAATTCCTTTTCTGAGGAAAATAGAACTCACTCTGCTCTGGCTTGTATGAGGAGGAATAGGATATAAGCAGTTGAGGAAGAACGCTCCATGAGTTGCCATCCTTCCCTCTTCCTGCCTGCCAGAAGAGGTAGAGCCCACTGAAGAAGGAGCAGAATAAGGAATGGAAACCTTAGTTACAAGTCCAAGGAATTCTACCCACTCTACTATTTTTTTATGTGTAACTTGATTTATAGTTTTTACTTTGAAAGAATGTAACTATTGTACGTGTTTCATAAAGTATCAATAGCTGAATAGACCAAGAAAAAATGATTGTCTACCCGCTTTCTATGCCCACTCTTTTGCTGGTGGATCTTTTTGCAGTAATGGTCAACAGGACTAGCTAGCTCTTTCCCTTAATGTCTGCAAATAAACATGCAAGTTCTTTTAGTTTTAAAGGAAATATTCATTGCCACAGGGAATAGGCAGGGGATAATAAAACATAATGAAGTAAGAAAGATTCTGTGTCAGTCGGGTTAGATGATGTTATGCTGTGACAACAAACAAGTCTCCCATATCAGTTAAGATTTAGGATAATCTAAGTTAAGATTTAAGTAAATTTCCTTGCAAATCTAGGTGGTCGTCAGAGCAATTATCCTTTACAAGCCACACCAAAAGAGGCTTAACCATCTTGTAGACATATATCTGAATATAGAACTTTCTACTTCCGTGGGCCAGAGAATGAGCGAATGAAAGACTCAAGCACTAGCTAAATTCTTTCACCCAGAGACAACATATATCATTTCCACTCATATTTTCTTGGTCAAAAATCATACAGGAATGCTAACTTTTGGGATCAGGTCAGTATAATATTTCTTTGCAACCAGTATAGAAAAGAAATAGAGATAATTTCTTCCACAATTCTAATCTTACAAGTTCCTTAATCTATGGTTTCTGAATGTATTTTAGCATAATAAAAGAAAGTTTACAAGTATGAGGTTTCATACATGATTATCAAATAATAAGGTATGAATTAAAATACATATGTATAGCTAGGATGCTTAACTGGAGCTAGAATGTAAAAATTATTATATGTAATACACACACACACACACACACACACACACACAGAGTCATGTACCACATAACAATGCTTCCATTTACAATGAACCACATATTTAACAGTGGTCCCATTAGATTAAAATACCATATTTTTACTCTACCTTATCTATGCTTAGAAACACAGATACCTATGAATGTGTTACAAATGCCTATAGCATTCAGTAAAGTAACATGTTATATGGGTTTGTAGGCCAGGAACAATAGGCTAAACCACATAGTTTAGGTACATAGTAGGATATCCCACCTATGTTGGTGTAAGTACACTCTATGATGTTCAAAAAATGCTGAAGAGTCTAATGACCCATTTCTCAGAATGTACCGCCATCGTTAAGTGAGACATAATTGTTTATATATATATACATACACACACATATATACAGGCATACCTCATTTTTGTTTTGCTTTATTGTACTTTTTTAGATACTGTGTGTTTTATATAAATTGAAAGTTCGTTGTAACCTTGTGTCGTGCTAGCGGATTGGTGCCTTTTTCCATCTGCTCACTTCCTGTCTCTGTGTCACATTTTGGTAATTCTTGCAATATATCAAGCTTTTTAAATATTATTTTATCTGTTATGGTGATCTGTGATCAGTGATCTTGGATGTTACGTTTGCAATTGTTTTGGGGTATCATAAACTGGATCCATATAAGATGATAAACCTAATTGATAAATGTTGTGTGTGTTCTGACTGTTTAAGCAACTGGCTGTTACCCCTTTTTTTCAGACCTCCCTATTCACAGACATACAACAATATTGAAATTAGGCCAATTAATAACCTTATAATGCCCTTTAGACATTCAAGTGAATAGTCACAGGTCTCTCACTTTAAATCAAAAGCTGGAAATAATTAAGCTAAGTAAGGAAGGCATGTTGAAAGTGAAGACAGGTCAAAAGCTAGGCTCTTGTACAAAACAGCCAAGTTGTGTATGCAAAGGCAAAATTATTGAAGGAAACTAAAAGTGCTACTCCTGTAAACACAAAGATGATAAGAGAATGAAACAACCTTATTGCTGATATGGAGAAAGTTTGAGTGGTCCGGATAGACGATCAAACCAGCAACAAAGCCTAAGAGTTATAATCCTTGCCTGTTCTGCAAGCCAGAAAACTCAAAGCCTAATTCAGAGCAAGGCCCTAACTATCTTCAATACTACAAAGATTGAGAGAGATGAGAAAACTTCAGAAGAAAAGGTTGAAGCTAGCAGAGGTTGGTTCAGGAGGCTGAGAGAAAGAAGTTGTCTCCATAACATAGAAATGCAAGCTGAAGTAGCAAGTGCTGACATAGAAGCTACAGCCAACTATACAGAAGATCTAGATAGGATAATTAATAAATGTGGCTACATTAAACAAGATTTTCAATGTAGATGAAAGAGCTTTCTATTGGAATAAAACACCATCTCGGACTTTTGTAGCTGCAGTAGAGTCAATGTCTGGCTTCAAAACTTCAAAAAACAGGTTGACTCTTATTAGGGGCTAATGCAGCTGGTAATTTTAAATTGAAGACAGTTCTTATTTACCATTTTTATCTTTCAAAAAATCTTAGGGCCCTTGAGATATACATGAAATCTACTCTGCCTATGCTCTATAAATGGATCATTAAAGCCTGGGTAGCAGCACATCCATTTACAACATGGATCACTGAATACTTGAAACCTATTGTTGAGATCTACTGCTAAGAAGAAAAGATCCCTTTCAAAGTATTACCACTCATTGACAATGTGCCTGGTCATCCAAGAGCTTATATGGGAAGTATAAGGAAATTAATGTTTTCATACCTGCAAACACAACATTCATTCTCCAGCTTGTGGGCCGATGAATAATTTTGACTTTTGTGTCTTATTGTTTAAAAAATGTATTTTGTAAGGGCATATCTATCAAAGCTAGTGATTATTCTGATGGATCTAGGCAAAGTAAATCCAATTTTCTGGAAAGGGTTCACTACTATAGATGCCATTAAAAACATTCATGATTCATTGAGAAAGTCAAAATATCAACATTAACAAGAATTTGGAAGAAGTTAATTCTAATCCTCATGAATAACTTTGAGGAACTCAAGACTTCAGTGGAGGAAGGAACTGAAGATATGGTAGAAATAACAAATGAACTGGAATTAGAAGTGGAGCCTGCAGAAGTGACTGCATTGCTCCAATCTCACGATGGATGAGGGGTTGCTTCTTATGAATGAAGAAAGAAAGTGGTTTCTTTAGATGGAATTTAATTCTGGTGAAGATGCTGTGAATATTGTTTTAATGCCACCAAAGGATTTAGAGTATTCCATAATACTTGGGATATTGATAAAGCAATGGTGGGGTTTGAGAGGACTGACTCTAAATTTGAAAAAACATTCTTGTGGATAAAATGCCATCAAACAGCACCACATGCTACAGAGAAAACTTTTAAATAAGGAAGAGTCAATCAATGTGGCAAATCTCATTGTTCTTTTATTTTAAGAAATTCACACAGCCATCCCAACCTTTAGAAACCACCACCTTGATCAATCAGCAGCCATCAATACTGAGGAAAGACCCTCCATAAGCAAAAGGATTACAACGTGCTAAAGGCTTAGATGATCACTCGCATTTTTAGCAGTATTTTAAATTAAGTTATGTAAATTGTGTTTAAACATAATGATATTGCACACAATAAATTACACTAAAATATAAACATAACTTTTATATACACTGGTAGACCAAAAAAAACTGTGTGACTCACTTTATTATAATATTTAATTTAGGCCAGGCACGGTGGCTCACACCTGTAATCACAGGCGTAGGTTGAACAGCCAGATGTGGAGACACTGTCCAGCTGTACAAGTTATTTTTACATAGAACAACTTATTGCACATATCTGTATCCATGTAAACAATACTTATGTAGGGCAGGAGATATAACAGTCTTCCTTGTTAAAGAAGACACTTCAAGTTCAAAAGAGGCTTTTAATGCTGCCCTATAAAATTGAGGCAAGCCCTTTGCCATCCTCTTAGAGAAAAAGTGAGGCATCAGGGCAGAGTTTTAATGACCTTCTGGACTGCTTATGATGACTTTTCTAAATGTTATTTATTATTACATAGTATCTCCTCCACATTTTGTTCATCTAGTTTCTAGTAAAAGATCACTTGATTTTATTTTTTATATCCCTACTAACCCATGTGCATGTACACACATACACAAAAAGCCATGACCAATATTTTTGTTTTATAAATGTACTCTATAGACTTTGAAATAGCTGTAGAAGATTGAGAAAATAGCCTAGTGGCTTAAATGAGAAAAGAAAGATCAAAACAAATATGAGGCACAATCCCCTCTTGTTTTGTTTTAAGGAATAAATGAGCATTCTGACAGGCCTCTAGCAGGGGGGCCTCTGGAAGAAAGCCAGCCATGTCTCTAGGATCTTCTCTTGAGCACAACATGCAATTTGAAGAAAGTTTAGGATTCAAACCCAAGGGAGGGTTTGAAGCTTTGGACTCTGGAAGGTTTCAGAATTAGGAACTCTGGAGGTAGGCCGGGTTCTACTGATAGATCTCCCCAGGTGTGGTCCCTCCTTGCTCCTGCATTCAATCTTTCCTCAACACTCCTTGCAGCACCCTGCCTCAGCTGCTGCCTAACTGACAGATGGCTTATGATTTGTACAGGTTAGGAGACTATGACTCTTCATCTGTACTCTAATTTGGGACACCTGAGGGGGACACTGTAGCTTGGTTACTTTCATCTGGGTCTTCTATGTCTGCCATTTATCATTGATTTATAATCCTATTACCTACATAATTAGTCACAAGTGGAGAACTGAATTTTGGAAGGGAGATTTCACTCTGTTCAAATGCAATCAGTCCATATGGTAGTTGCAGGAAATGAAAAAGAGGGAAGGTATCTAGGTCATTTCTCAGGCATACTTTAATCTATCCCTTGAGCCCAGATACTGTAGCAAATGCTATACCAGAGCACATACGCCTGACAATAGCTGAACATGAGGGCCACCCCCACCTATTAAGCCATTCTATATTCTATAGAGCACGCAAGTGTTCTGGGGTTAGCATCAATATGGGGTGAGGCTAATGCCTCTTGACATAAAGAATTATTAAGGACAACAGTAAAATTAGTGGAATCATTGCAAGCAGAGTGAAAAGTTTTCCTGATGCCTTCTAATATAGGAAAAATGTGATGGTAGACGTGGCCATGCCTACCCTAATGTAACCAAAAGTAGTCCCAATCATGCAACAAAAAAACGGAACATGGAAAGATGAAATCGCTGCGTTTGTACTTATATTGCCTCCCAACCTCTGACCCCTACTACCACTTAAAATAGAAGAAGAACAATCTATTTGATTTCTTTTCTCTAGCAGTTCCCTCTCCGTTTGTGGTTCTATTTGAAGGAAAGAAAATATGCTCAGCATGTACTTTTGAGTATAAACTGTATCTGATTTTTTGTTTTTGTTTTTGTTTTTGTTTTTGAGATGGAGTCTCACTCTGTCGCCCAGGCTGGAGTGCAGTGGCGCGATCTCGGCTCACTGCAACCTCCACCTCCCAGGTTCAAGCAATTCTCCTGCCTCAGCCTCCCAAGTAGCTGGGACTACAAGTGTCTGCCACCATGCCCGGCTAATTTTTTGTATTTTTACTAGCCTCGGCCTCCCAAAGTGCTGTGATTACAGGCAAGAGCTACCATGCCTGGCCTTATTTTTGAGATTTTTAAAATTTGCCTTTAAAGCTGTTTACTGAAGTATAATATAAATACTTGCAAGTAAATCAGAGTGTAGGTCAAATAATTTTAAAACACTGACTGTGTTGTGTAACTAGCATCCTAGATCAAAACTCTCAGAAGCCTTTTCATATTTCCTTTCAGTTTCTACTCTCTTCCAAAATATAGACAAATATAACTGATATTTTTTCTATTTTTTTCCCTCAAATGTATGAGTAGTATTGGATCTACTATTAATGTGCTTTCCAGGGTTGAAAATCTTTGCTTTAATAGGCCTAAACTACAGTCCAGTTCCATTTGATGCACATCTCTATAGCCTTATTCTGGTCAGTTTAATAGCTATTTTCAGAAGTATACAGTAATTTGGATCCAAAGATATAAGCAAATGGAAATCTGACTTGTAACATACTCTAGCTTGGGAGATTCTCCACAAACTAATTACCCTTGACTTTAATTAATGTAACCCCCAAGTAAATATAACTTAATATCCAACCTATAAAATATATTCCATTAAATCATAATAGTCTACTGGCATGCCAGATTTATTTAACAGTGTTCATTTTTCATGCTTGTGAAGTAGATAAAATTGCATTGTATATCTTGAAATTTGGACTTCTCTTAGTGTTTATCTTCCTCTTACTGTTTATCTTCCTCTTACTAAGAATGCACCTTCCTCTCAGGGTTAAATCAGTATTCTGTTTTTGAATTTCCTTATCTGTTTATTTTCTTGATATTTTGGCAATTAATATGTTACCCTCATGCTAAAGTTCAATTCAAAGTATCAGAAATGTAAGAATCCCCCTACTATTCAATGAATCATCCTCTGAGGTTGTATTCTTTAGGTAAATGCAAGTTGTCTGCTTTTCACTGACATGATTATGCCAAATCTTACACAAATATTCCCAAACAGCATGATAAGCACACATATTTTCAAAGGTATGGGAGGAGGAGAAACTATCGTTTCGAAGACCAGTCCCTGTGGTAAAAATTTGATTGTGCAGGGAATGTGATTGGCACATCACATCTCCGACCTTGTTCATTTTTCAGTGAACCATGAATTGCAGAATATTAAATAAATAAGACTTTATATGTGATTTCACTCTCAAAAACTAAGAACAAGCAAAAACAACACAATAATAATAAACTCATACAAATACTCCTATATTTTATAATTTGGATTGCACTTGTTACTGCAAAACTCTGCAGGTTTATTTCTTTGACAACACAAAATAAATGTGAATTTGGAACTTATGGGTTGAACTGTTAAAATATTGTGAACTATGCACAAACTGTGCACATGATGTAGAACTGAATAGTCTGCCCCTATTATGAAATTTATAATGTGATAGTAGACACTAGACACCTAACAAGAATTAATTTATTTAAAAAAAGGAAAATTACCTGTGGATATTTACAAACTTGTCTTTAGATTTTCAAAACCTATTCTCTAAAGCTTTTCTCCTTTTATAACAATTTTAAACACACGTTCTGTAAGCTTTTCCTCTTTCATAACCATTAAATGGGACAGAAAGAGAGACTGGATGTAACTAAACTGAAAAGGAAAGTGGCAGATGACTCGAATAGGAGAAAATTTTAAAAAGGTTAAAATTATAGAAACACTCATTCGCTATAGATGTCATTAAAATTGAATATCAAAATATTTATGTGCCTCCTTTATCGAAAACATAAAAGCCTACCAGCTATACAAAATTGATAGTATGAGATAGGTTTCTCTCCCTGACATCACCCAGGATATTTTATTTACCTTATATATTTCCTTAAAAGAGAGTGAAATTACAAACCATTTTACCATAGGAATTTTAGGAAGACAATTTTTCATCTTTTCTGTATGGCAGTGTTAAAAATCCAAATAGTAAGAATTTACAGAATGGCTTATTCTATTATGCCTTTTGCTGAATTTCTTTATTATTTATTAGTTTGTTTTTCAACTTATCCAAGGCTTTCAGTTGTTGTAGCCTCTGGGAAATATCCTCATATTATAAAATCCACATACAATTTAGAGTGATTGACAGGCTCCAGTGAGGAGGGATCAAAACTGGACCAGCGGGGGCATTACATGTCAACGATGGTGCACAAACATATCCCAGAGATGCATAGAATTTCTTTATATATGTTTTACTAGGCATATGTTTTGCATCAATGCCTAATTTGCTTAAATCTGGGAAAATATTTCATGCACTGAAAAGAGTAAATAATGAAGTAAAACTGAAAGAGTAAAATACATCGACTAAAAAAGCACAGTTGATGGTAGATGATGTACTGTACTGAAAGCGAATAAAACAACAGAAGATTCTTTCACTATTTCTTGAAAGATAATATGATCCATAATAGAAGACTCTGGACAACCAGGGGATAATGAAAGAAGTTAAATAATAACAGAATAGAATATGTAGAAAAATAATAAGTTTCTTTCTGAGGTTATCATGAAGAAAATTGCAGACAAGATGTCTGGATTAAAAAGAAAGCTTCAAAGAAGCAGCATGAATATTTTCTTTAAAATAAACACATGCAGTTTAAGACAAATGCTGATGGACACAATAAGGACTTCTTGATCATGAAATACATAAATAAAAGTCAAACACAGTTTTCAGAAAAGTTATGAATGCAGATGGCAGTGAGTTAATAAAGTAAAAGCACAAGTCCTTAATTGGTATAAATATTTACAAAATATTTCATGTCATCATCCCTGTAGTAATTACATGTGGAGCTGAACAGAAGATGTGCAGGACAGTGAAAATTTCTGTGACATTTTTCCTCATTAAGAGCTCACTTCTCTCTTTTAATTCTTTTCAAAAACAGTTTTATGAATACTTTGTTTCAGTTTTAATATAACTTTGTGAACCTTCAATGTGAACCCAAGTACTTTATAACTTACCAGTGTCATCATGCTGTTAAGACTTGCATCTGGAAAACACTTCGTGAGTTTGGGGGCTGTACAGTACCCCTGAACTTACATTTGGAAAGGGCCCATACCTGAGTTAATGCTCTGCTATTGCTCGATGGAAATTCTTAATTTTTGAACAAGGGACCCCACATTTTCACTGTGCACTGGGCTCTGCAAATTATGCAGCCAGTCATGCATGCTTTCCTTCAAAGTTAAAAATCTATTTTGCTCTCTTTTTCCACTTCCCCACAGAGGCACATCTAAGGAAAATTCTATTGCCAGTAAAACTATCTTTAGGATGAATCACTATTACTCTCTCTCTCATTTCGTCTTTGTGGAAAATTTCTGAGGGATATTCTAAAATGTCTACAGATGTGGCATTATGTGATTATTGTTTCTGCCTAGGGATTCCTCCTTATTGTTTTTCTCAAGTGTTTTATTGCTATAAATTAAGTTAGGAAACTCAGGGGCAACATAGATTTGTGAGAAAATGATGAACATGATGCTTTAAAATTATTATGGGGCATTCATTGGGAGATTTCTAGAAGGCATTTGGTGAAATGATCTGGAGTTTAGGAGACTGGTTTAGGATAGGAGTCATCAGCCTTTACGTTTTTCATGAAGTCATTTCTGTGAATGTCAGCAGTAAGGTCGAGCGTATAAAGTGAGAAGTTCAAGGCCAGATACCTGGAAAGTGCTGACTTAAAGGGTTGCAATGAGAAGGTCATACTAGACAAAAATAGCATACAGAGGGGTAGAATGAAGGAAAACAAAGTCAAAACTTAGAGAATACAGAAACAAGATTTAGATTTCAACTCCATTATATGTGTCTTATGCTATTGTCAAATTGGGCTGCGTTCCACTTTTTTGAAAGACACTACCCCTGTGTGTTTGCCAGAAATTCACCACTTTTTTATTGTCAAAATTGTCAAAGATCATGCTCGAATATCACTCTTTTTTGCTGTATTTACTGATTCTCAGAGAGAGATATTGTGATGCCCCAGAAATTTATTTCTACCTCTCTTTTAATTATTTCTTAGTTTGCCTTGTCATTGAGTTTTGTACTTTTCTTATCTTTTCTATTGCATAACAGTGGTTTTTGTGCAAGATTCTTGGGCAAACATCTCTCTACCTCCATCAGAAAGTAATATAGTCCAGTGTACACATGAGTATGCCCATGAATATTTGTTGAATATAAATAAATTGTTAGAATTGAGCTGAGTCTAGCTGGCTGATTGGCATAGCTGGTGGTTGTGGCCCAAAGCCTTTGAGCACCTATGGGCACTCTAGTCTGAGTCCTAGAGGGGCCAGTCCCACACAGGAATGGCACCACTGGAGCAGGCACCTTGAGAGGTCTTAACCCTTGCAACATGTCAGTGCCAGGGGAAAACGCATCCCCTCCTCCCCAACCTTAGGCCCAAATTTTCAAGGCTGAGGCCCAGAGTGGGCTTACCTGCCATAGACTCCCCCTATACTACATAGTCTTCTAGGATCTCTGTGGGGCTCACTGTGGGTGATCTTCCAACTTAGCTGGAACATGGAGCGACATGCAGTAAACAGCAATACCTCACCACAGAATACTGGTTTAGAGACTGGACAGATTCTGCAGCAGGAAAGGGAGTATGCCTTGATGTTTCAAGTCAGTAGAGGCCTGTTAAATCACACCAAATGACAACAAATCATTGTCCAAGCTGCCCTTGAGGGACAAGGGTAAACCATCATACAAGTATCTATGTTTGGGACACAGCCTTGTAGCAGATATAGTTGGTCTTGTGGAAATAGATCAAGGTCTGGGGGAAAAAAGTGGAGGATAGAGATACAGAGGGAAAGACTTTACAGGTTCAGGGCCAACAAGACCAGACTCAGAAGATTGTCATCCAGCACGTGCAGACAGCCCTCACCACCAGCCAGACACACAAAGAAGCAGATTGCTATCCAAGGGCAGCAAGTAGGACAGATCATGGTCTACCAGCCAGTTAATGCAGATGGCAACATTCTCCAGCAAGGCACAGCCACCATCTCAGCAGCCACTTTGACAGTGGCATAGACTTTTCAGACAGCAAGCCAATACCAACACAACCAGCAGTGGGCAAGGAACCATCACTGTAACACTACCAGTGGCAGATTATGTGGTCACTTCAGGAGAGACGGTCATGATGGTGCCTGGGCTGTCTCTGTGACTGCCACCCAAAGAATCTCTCACCTGGAACAGAGATAGAAAGACAGCCTCCCAATGTGAATGTGGATAACAACTAGTGACATCATCTTTGTTAAGAGGATGCAAGCCTGGGCTGAACTAGGGGTACAAGGAACATTCCTAAGGGGAAAAAAAAAATATATATATATATAAGTATATATATATATATCTGCATAATTTGTGGTATGGCATAAAAGTGTGGCAGAGTTGAATGTTTTTTTTTTCCCCAAAATAAAAGAATAGTCTCCATATGCAGGTTGCAGACCAAGTAAATGCAGCAGCAATGGCATGCAGAATTTGAGTGTTCTCAAACCAGGCCACATGATAGGGATGTATTATTTGTGACTGTGTTCCACTACTCAAGGAAATTGATCAGCTCTTCCAAAAGGACACCCATGATCATATTCTGCTCTTTTCTGCAGGACAGCAACCACTTAGTTTTTAATGACAGGCTCAATATTATAATTGTAGAAACATCTAGAAAAGTGAAATTGTACGCGTTTGTCTTTTCTTTTCAGTTCTGTGCCTATTTCATACTGTAGATAATATTGACAGTTCTTAGATTAGGATAAATCAAAGAACCCATGCCAGCCAAGGAGTACCACATAAGCACTTTTGCTGATGGGTGAAGCCGGCCATCCATCTCAGCAGGAGAGAGTAACCTTTTCAACCTAAACCAGAGTCAGGGAAGCTACAGTCCACACCTTCCCATAGAAATGTGGTTAGAAGGCATCTCTCTTTCTGATTGGGTAGCTCAGTCTACCAAACTGCACAGGCATTTAATATTTAGAGATGACTTCCAGAAGAGGAAGTTTGTCTTCAGACATGAAAACAATAAATCCTCTGAGATACAATAAATACATACATACATGAATTGTTTATCTTAAAGCAGTGATTTTCAAAAATCGCTTTAAGAAACCACAGTTATATATAGAGAGTTGTTACTTTATAGCAGAGGAGTCCTTTGGCCAGTAATTTTGGTAAATATGTTGCAAACTCAAGCAGGTTTCTAATACTCTAGGACTTATCAAATCTTCTGTTATATTTAAGCTTTGTGAATCTTAGAGAGAGAGATAGAGTGCAACATTTGTCAAAATTATTTAACCATAAAATCAATGTATTCATTTCAACAATCTCATGAAACCAACTTTTCTGTGAAATATGCTTTGGAGAATATAAGTTAAGATTTAATTCTTTCTTATAGAATACAATATGGATCTATATGATGCTAATTTGGTCATATACATGTAAAAGGAATGACATTTTGTTAATTAAAAATTTGATAAAAATAATTAAATTAAATTAAATTAAATTAAAGTGATATTTGATCAGATTTTTATATAGGACTAGTGTTTTCCCTTTAGGAATAATATATATATATTATATATATAATTATATATATATAATATATATATTATTCCTAAAGGGAAAACACTAGTTTTTCCCTTCGTGTGTGTATATATATATATATGTGTGTGTGTGTGTGTGTGTGTGTGTGTGTATATACACTCACACAATATTGTGTATATATACAATATTGCAGCTACTGGTTATTGCAGCATATTTGCTCTGTGAAATCATCACTTTTACTATTTCACATTCTGAGCACATACTCTTCTTGTTCTTTTTTTCTTTGTCTTCCAACTCATTATTTATGTTCTCTGATTTCATTAAGAGTTCTTATTTTTGATCTAGTTATCTCCCTCTCTATCAGGGCACCCTCTATTTCTATCTGTATTAACCCCCTGAAAACAGCAATACACAGAGGCCATTCCAAACATGGACATTTGCAATGCCTAGAACATTGTGCCAGTGGATATGTAAATGAATTATTCCCTGTCCCCCACCTGCACATTATTCCGTTTTCTTGCTCATTGCCACTGCATCAGAAGGGCCTTTCTTTACTCCTAACCATATTAGCACCATCCTGTCCCATGTCTTTCCCTACCTCTTATGATCTAGATCATTAATTCTGGAGTTTTAATTTTAAGGTATACTATATGGGAAAAGGAGGCACCTCAGGAGTCCATGAGAAATAGCATGAAAAGCTTGGGATGCTTATTCCATGGAACTTAACACATTTGCTGAGGTTCCAGAGTATTATCAAAAAACTTAAGAAGAAAAATCAGATTTTTAATACAAAGAGCACATCATAGATGTGGTTTGTAGTTTGTAGACAAAAAATAAAAAAATAAATAAAGAACAATTAAAAGGCAACACTAAATTTTAGGATATAAATTATAAGTACTTGAAAAAAAAAGCAATGTTGTTTTATTTTGTCCAGTGCAATTTGCATAATTGATTGGCTACCCAGGGTCCATTTTCCTTTTGCATTATTCTACCCCACCCATCCACTCCATGTGCTGTGGAGAAGGTAGACCACATCCCCAGCTGGGAAGAGAGGGGAGAGTTGATTTAAATTAATCCATATTTTGTATCCCATTGGGCAGGCCTTGATTAAAATAGTGGACAAAAATAAAATTACTTTTAATTCTTGCTGGGAATCCTAGATCTAAAGGGCTCTGCCTCTAGGCATATATGAGACCCAGAATTGTCGTAACCATTAGATAACACACTAAAAAAATTTATCATGCACAGTTAAAAAATCACAGACAAATACAGCAAAATCATGACTGAACCATGACGTTTCACAACTCTACTTATAACTTAAGCCACTTTGTACTGAGCATTGGTTACTTCCAGCAGAAACCATCCTAAATGATAATACAAATATATTGGAATCATCTAATACAAATATATATAGAATCATCTAACTGATTCATAATCACTTCTAAACCATTGTTTATATCTCCTTTTAGAAGATCTTGTCTGTTTTTGCCTGAGGTGGACAGATCACGAGGTCAGGAGTTTGAGAACGTCCTGGGCAACATGATGAAACCCTTTCTCCACTAAAACCACAAAAATTAGCTGGGTGTGGTGGCACGTGCCTGTAATCCCAGCTACTCGGGAGGCTGAGGCACGAGAATCGCTTGAACTCAGGAGGTGGAGGTTGCAGTGAGCTGAGATCGCGCCACTGCACTCCAGCCTGGAGACAGAGCAAGACTCTGTCTCGAAAAAAAAAAAAAAAAAAAAGAAAGAAAAGAAAATAATTATTATATTTTACAGGTCTGTGAAACTGAATAAGGCAAGTTTAGGCAGAACGAGAAAAATTAACTTTCAATGTCCTTGATTTAGCCTCTTTTATCAGACCCTTAAAGTTATTTTTATATTGCTTTGGTACTTATTTCTTTTGTAGCATTTGAAAATGTTATTTGTCTGTCAGGGCCTGGAGAGAATTATAGAGAAGGCTGACAGATGATTCTGTCATCACTCTAAATGTCATTAGCCTGCCAGTTTTCTCCAGAGCAAATAAAAGTACTTATATAAACAGGAAAAAATTGGATGGCAATATAAATATTTTCATAGTGATTTAATAATATCTATTCACTTAACAAATAATGTTATCTACATGCTGTATATTTAATACATAAATTAATATGAACGTTAACTGGTAGTGTTTATTTTTTCTATGTTCCATCATGAAGATATTAACAATAAATAATTGGGATAGCACATGAGCATAAAATACATTTTTTTTCAAAACCTATGGTGGATGACACATAATGTTAATTAGAAATGTTAAAAAACAGAGAGCTGGCACTCTAACTTTCCAGTTAAGCATTTCACCACTTTAAAATATATAGCTGTCCTATTTATCATGGCACACAAGTACCAAAACCTTTTTTAATTGATAATAGTCTATCTAATGTCCAGCTTAGACATGTTTTTCTTATTTTCTTTTTTCTTCATGCAGTTGTGCTGTATATTATTGCAATTTCTTGAAAAAGCTACACATTATCATATCTTTTTGCATTTATTTGTGTGTCTTCTTCTGCTTGAAAAATTTTTTATTTCCCACCTAATCTAACTGGTGAACTGTTTTTCATCTACCAACCTTAGCCCATATTTTACTTTAATGAAGTCTCTATTGAGTCCCACAGGTGGCAGAAGTAATAGGCTCCTTCCTGTAACATTTAATGAGATGGTAACTGTATATGAACAAGTATTCTGACCAATAGTGTTCCCACAGCACTTTGTATAGATCACCATTATAATGCTCATTATCAGCAGCTAATTTACCATAATGTGAATAAAATGTAGGATTCACAGCCCCTCAATTTTATAGGCATCTTTGAAGTGCCTATAGATGGTTTCCTATTTGTATTCAGTACCATTTTTCGTAAAGAGCGTCTCCCAAGTAGTATATTTCAAACATAGATACACAGTTATTCCTCACATTGCCTCACAGTTATCCATCATTCTAGTCTGAGCGATTGTCAAGGATAAATTTCTTGTCTTAAGCATGCTTATTTCTTTAGTGATTATCACTCTGTTTATACAGCATTCAATAAGGATCTATTGAACAAGTCATATCACTGACCTCATGATGGAATTGGATATGCAATGAACCAAAAAAAAGAGAGGCAGAAAATTTCTTTAGGAGAAAAAAAAGAAAGAAAAAAGAAAAGTTGATTAATATACTTACTTGCCAGACCTGGAAGACAGAATTAGAAAGTTTCCATGTTAGCCTGTATAGGTGTGTAGCCAAGTTGAGCAATCAGCAAGTGTTTTAAAAGAACAGGTTACATTTTTGAAATAAAAAAGGAAATTATATTGGTGGGTTCGTTGTTCCAGCTGTGTAGTTGTGATTAGCAGAAAAGGCACTTTTACACATTTTCAAAATATGGGAAAGCCTTCTATAGAAGTTATTAGGTTATTCCTTGGGGAAACCAGGAAGAGTGATTTCTGTTACTTTGACATTACTTCATCCTTACCTGTAATCTGCTCTGGGAATCAAGTTATACATTAGGCCTTAGTCTCAACAATTAGCCTATACTTGTATTTATAGTGAAGGAAAAATTATCTATCTTTGCCTTGTAAATATTTGAAGGTCAAGCTCAGTTGACCTAGAAATAACCTCCAGAACATATAGTGATGGAGAACTTGATAATTTAACATTTTAGAAAAGATATTACACAAGTATTAGTTGTTTGATCTTACATCCTCTAGAAATGTATACTCAAGTTTCAGTGATAGGAAATAAAGTGAATTTCATATTATTTTATTTTATTAACTTTTATTTTAAGTTCAGGGGTGCACATGCAGGTTTGTTACATAGATAAACTTGTGTCATGGGGGTTTGTTATACAAGTTATTTCATTACTCAGGTATTTAGCCTAGTGCCCATTAGTTATTTTTCCTGATCCTCTCCCTCCACCCACCCTACATCCTCCAATAGGCCCCAGTGTTTGTTGTTCCCCTCTATGTGTCCACGTGTTCTCATGATTTAGCACCCACTTATAAGTGAGAACATGCAGTATTTGATTTTCTGTTCCAGCATTAGTTTGACAAGGATCATGGCCTCCAGCTCCAACCATATCCCTGCAAAGGACACGATCTCATTCTTTTTTCTGGCTTCATAGTATTCCATCGTGTGTATGTACTACATTTTCAACGAAAGTGCCCATTGTATTACTCTTCATTTCTCTTATTTCCTACTCTTCAGCCACTTTTTCTCTTAGCACATTCTTTTAAGGTTTTATTTCTTCCTATACCACACACCAGTTAAGCTAGAAGAAAAGAAAAATCTTAACAATTAATATTATTATACTTAAATGAATTATTTTTATGATGTTTTAAATTAAATCACCTGTTTTAACCTAATTGTTCTTGTATACACGTATCTTCATTTTGTGCTAAATTCTGGTTTTTGCTTTTTTATTTTTTATTTTTATTTCAATAGTTTCTGAAATACAGATGGTTTTTGGTTACATGAATAAGTTCTTTAGTGGTGATTTCTGAGATTTTGATGCACTCATCACCCAAGTAGTGTACACTGTGCCCAAGATGTAGTCTTTCATTCCCTATCTGCCTGCCACCCTTCCCCCTCATTACCCAAAGTCCATTATATCGTTCTTTTTGCCTTTGCATCTTCATAGCTTAGCTCTCACTTACAAGTGAGAACATACAATATTTGCTTTTCCATTCCTGAGTTACTTCACTTAAAAAATGGTGTCCAGTTCCATCCAGGTTGCTGCAAAGGCTATAATATCATTCTGTTTTATGGTTGAGTAGTATTCCATGGTGTATATATACCACGTTTTATTTATGTACTGATTGGTTCATAGGCATTTATGTTGCTTCCCTACTTTTGCAATTGCGAATAGTGCTGCTCTAAAAATGCATGTGCATGTGTCTTTTTCATATAATGATTTATTTTCCTTTGGGTAGATACCCAGTAGAGAGATTGCTGGATAAAATGGTAGTTCTACTTTGAGTTCTGTACAGAATCTCCATACTGTTTTCCATAGTATTTGCCCTAGTTTATATCCCACCTGCAGTGTAAAAGTGTTCCCTTTTCACCACATCCATGAAAACATCTATTTTTTTTATTTTTTATTACAGCCGTTCTTGTTGAAGTAAGATCTTATCTCATTTTTATTTTAATTTGCATTTCCCTGATAATTAGTGATGTTGAGCATTTTTTCTTATGTTTGTTGGCAGTTTGTATATCTTCCTTTAAGAGTTGTCTATTTATGTTCTTTGCTCACTTTTTGATGGGATTGTTTGTTTTTTTCTTGCTGATTTGGTTGAATTCCTTGTAGATTCTGGATATGCATAGTTTGCAAATATTTTCTTGCACTCTGTGAGTTTTCTGTTTACTGTGCTGACTTTTTCTTATGCTGTGCAATAGGTTTTTAGTTTAATTAGGTCCCATTTATTTATTTTTGGTTTTGTCGCATTTGCTTTTGGGTTCTTAGTCATGAATTAGGTGCCTAAACCAATGTCTAGAAGAATTTTTCTAGTGTTATCTTTTAGAATTGTTGTAATTTCAGGCCTTAGATTTAAGTCTTTGATCCATTTTGAGTTGATTTTTGTATAAGGTGAGAGGTGGGGACCCAGTTTCATTCTCCTATATGTGGCTTGCCAGTTTTCCCAGCACTGTTTATTAAATTGGTGTCCTTTCTCC
Source organism: Gorilla gorilla gorilla (assembly GCF_029281585.2). Classification (NCBI taxonomy): domain Eukaryota; kingdom Metazoa; phylum Chordata; class Mammalia; order Primates; family Hominidae; genus Gorilla; species Gorilla gorilla. The sequence goes on along the minus strand of NC_073238.2, from coordinate 78,672,998 downwards.
ACTTTATGTTTTTGTATGCTTTGTTGAAGATAAGTTAGCTGAAAGTATTTAGCTTTTTTTCTGGGTTCTCTATTCTGTTCCATTAGTCTTTGTTCTTATTTTTATACCAATATCATGCTGTTTTGGTAGTTCTAGCCTTGTAGTATAATTTGAAGTTGGGTAATGTGATGCTTCCAGATTTGTTCTCTTTGCTTAGTATTGCTTTGGCTGTATAGGCTCTTTTTGGATTCCAAATGAATTTTAGAATTTTTTTTTCTAGTTCTGTGAATAATAATTATGATACTTTGATGGGAATTGTATTGAATCTGTTGATTGCTTTGGGCAGTATTGTCATTTTCACATAAATTCTGCTTATTAATAAACATTTTTCTCAATAAATGAAGAAATTTAGAAATTAGGGCAAGTCTCATATTATTTCATTATTTATTAAAATATGTCTTGTCTTCTTAATGATGATTTATGATATATGTATACACACACCCAAACACACACATTTAACCCTTGAACAACACAGGGGTTAGGAGTGCTGACCCCCATGCCATTAGAAATCCACAAATAACTTTTGACTCTCCCAAAACTTAACTGCTGATACCCTACTGTTGGCCAGAAGCCTTACAGATAACATAAGCAGTCAAGTAATGCATACTTTTTGTGTTACATGTATCATATGCTGTATTTCTACAGTAAAGCAAACTAGAGAAAAGAAAATTGTATCAAGAAAATAATAAGGAAGCAAAAGTATATTTACTATTCATCAAATTGAAGTGGATTATCAGAAAACTCTTCATCCTTGCCGTCTTCAACTTTGATAGGCTGAGAAAAAGGAGGAAGAAGAGGGGTTGGTGTTGTCTCAGGAGTGGTAGAGTTGGAAGAAAATTTGTATACAGGTGAATCTAAACAGTTCAAACCTGTTTTACTCCTGTTGTTCAAGGGTCAGCTATGTGTGTGTGTGTGTGTGTGTGTTTGTGTGTGTTTTATTTTCTTAGGTCTTAGACAATGAAATGAATGGAAACATAAGCCTGAACATAGGAGAACAGGTAGATTTTCCATTATTACTCTCCCCTATAACGTATTAATAATATGCTTCAACAATCTTAATTGCTTCAATGACCTTCTTAATTTAACAGATTCAACCTTCTCCGTTTGTAATTTTACCAGAGTAATTGGATAAGTAGGCATTGCATGTACCTAAACAAATTAGGCATTTTAATAAAATCTCATTATTCACAGTTCATTAGACAAAAAGTCAGATTTTTTATTATTTTCAATCATACTATAGAGTAAGGTTCAACATTAAACACCATACTTTGTGTTTTAGATTTAAGTTGTTCACAACATAAATTTCAAATCAATTCTAAACTAGTGATAAGACATTTATATTGTATTGAAAGGTATCATTTTAAATTTTCTGTGTGTGAAAGAATTTAAGATGAAGTTGATAGAAACTAGGTAGCAGAACTAATGAGAATTTGTTTTTTTTTACCCTATTTTATTTGCATGCAAAATTGTATGAGTTTCATGCATTCTAGTTTGGTTGTCACGAGTGGTTCATGTTTCTAGAGCAAGATGGCCTTCATATTTCCCTCAGCCTGAGTAAACTTTAGATAGGTTTAGAACTGACTCTAGGCCCATAACCTTTCTATTCTTAGAGCACTTACCTTAGAAAACTTGTGAATTATTTCTTTGCCTCTTTGAAATGTAAACCATTTTACAAGCTTCTCACTGGTTTTACAAACCAGAAATGTCTTTCTCAGGAACCTTGGAACTATCTCTTTAAAATGCAATCAACAAAAAAGAAAGAAACCCTATATTCCTATTTTTGTAGAATATTAGGAGCCTAACTTTGATAGCCATCTTGCCCCAAGTTGTAAAACTATATCTTGTCATGAAGATATGAAAAGTTTGCTTACACAGATGGCTTAAGACTCCCCCGTTCCCTCTCTTCAGCTCTGAAGAATCCTTCTGCTTTGTTTCAGTAGAGTTTAACTCAGACTGAGAACTGGCATCTGGCTTCTATTTCAATAACTTTAAATAAAGTCTTCCTCATCTGTTTTTGCCTGGTGTAATTTTTGTTTTGACATCATAAATTATTTATATGCTTTCATGGCTTATTTTTATATAAGCTCTTGTATCTTTACATGAGTGTTGTTATTTAATACAGAATATAATTTAATACTCCTTTAAATAATTTCATTTGATATATGAACTTCCCACAGGTAGTGATAAAATGTAGCATACCTGTATAATCCCTTTCTCTGTATCACCTGTTGTAAAGATTATCACACAGAAAGCTTAACAAATCTAGGAATTGGTCAACTTCAAATAATAAAAGTTTTTATTAAAAAAATACTGTTGTGAAAAAAATTCAATTATTGTAATACTTTTGAAAAGTGATACCACCATGAAACTGTAAATAAGGCTACATGGAAATATAATTTCAGGTCATGCTGCCCTCCGTCTTCCCCCAATTAAAATAAATAAAACTGATCAAAGCAATACTTGAAATGATTGTGAATGCATTTTTAAACATGGAAATAGTTAAAGGGATGGAGCTTAAACCATTCAATATTGCAGTCTTTACCCGATGCATCTATACTAAGGATTCAAGCAAGTTTGGAAATCTAGAGGACTATTAGACTCTTGCACTTTCAATGGCAGGTAACCAAAGCTCATCTCAAACTGGCTCATGTAATACAAAGGACCAGGAATAACACTGGCTTGAACTGAGCAGCATCCACTGCTAAAATTATATTTTCAGAATAGTTTTCCTCTCTCCCTGTCTTGGTTTTGTCTCCCTATGTTGGCTTTAGTCTTAGGCAGTCTCTCTATTATTGGCAAAATGCATTCTGAAGCTCACGTTCCCTCACATAAGCAATTCCCCACCTGCCTCTGTGTCCTAAACTAGAATATCAATTTCCTAGTATGTTACTCTAATACAAGCCATCCGTTTGAGTCTTTGTGGACAGGTTAGATCAAAAGCAATCCCTAAATGAATCAATGTGGTGGGAGAAATGGAGTATCTTTTTTATTTTATTTTATTATTATTATACTTTAAGTTTTAGGGTACATGTGCACAATGTGCAGGTTTGTTACAGTATCTTGCCTGGAATATATGCTTGTTCCTGTGTCCTGGGGGTGGATTACTTCCTAACAAATCACAGGAACTTAGAGAGAAAATATGTAGCTATACATTACAAGAAATAACAACTTATGCTCTCCCTTTGCATTTTGCACTGAAGAACTTCATGAGGAGAAAATTCTCTCTGAGGAAAGACTTGGTGAAGGCACTTGAGCTGTCTCACATCAATGGTTATATTTCTCAAAGTTAGACTCATACTTGGTACCACTGTTGCTAGTGTTGTCTGTTTAGGTTATCCTCTTAAAAACCCTCAAAATTCTTCACATAATAAGGGCATTGGGAGCTACAATAAATAAAATAAAAAATATAAATTGAGAATTCTCTATCTCTCTCTGAAATATTTATAGAAATTGCAGACATAAATCCTTTGATTTGTGTATATTTACTGGCTTTCAATGGTGTTGTAGTCACACCAATGGGCAATAGAATAATAACAATAATAAAACAACAAAGTAGATATGATCCCTGACTGTATGGACTCTGCATTCTACAGAAGAGATCGATAACAAACAATTAAAAGGTTAAGAAAAACTTTCATTGAGATGGTTAAGCTTTTACAGTGTTGGACTATTGGTTGCACATGGGATTACTAAAAGAAATGGGGAATCAGCAGAAATCATATTTAACATGGAAAGGCTAAAGGCATTGCCACACATTCTGAAATTTAGCAAACTCTGCATAAACAAGAGAAAAATAAATGAAAAACGGCAAATGCTACATTGTAGCCAGAACAATTGTTTGTTCATGGCTTAATTGAAAGAACTTGAGGGAGGGAAAAGTGATCGCAAATTTATGGTAAGGGGATGAGACAGTGCAATGCTGTTTTGTATAATTGTATTTGAAAATATGTGGGAGCTTTGAAACGAGCTATTACAGACTAGGGAAAATTAAAAGTTACTTTCTGTTAAAAGATAATACTTCCTTAGAATAATGTATTTAACACTTATATTGAAATTAAATCTTTTCCACTCATTCTCTTTATGTCTCTCCCTCCTCCTTTTCCCTTTTTTTCTTTTTCTCTCATTTCTTTCATTTTTCACTTTCTATATTTCCCCAAAGGAATTTTATTAGTATTGGTGACTACTAAGTATTATATAGATTAGCTCTAATCTCTGTATCTACTAACATAACATGTAAATAATCGATACAAGGATGGAGGTGCACACTATGTAAACTATTGATAATAGGAGTAACAACGTGACATAGAAAGCAAAAAAAAATCAAATTAATAGCTGAGTAAAACCATGAATATGTATTTCTGAAGCATGAGCTTGAGGAAAACTGTAATGTGCTTGACATGTATGGAAAATCTGTGACTTAGTTCTTAGCATCATTAGTCAGGTAAAAAAAAAAAAAACATGACAAGCCAAATCAAAGACAACCAAAACTACAAGTCTGGAAGTAAAGCAGGAAAAAAAAATGTCCCCTTGCCTCCTTCCAATACACCTTTAAGGAAATAGTGCCCTGAGAAATGGTTCACTCACTTCAAGGATAAAAAGGAGATGGAAATGGTAAAAGTTCACTAAATCACTGGTGTGCTAAATGATGACAATTAATTGAACTCAAATCAAAAGAATATAGGTTTCATTACAGTAGATTTTCGAAGCTGGTACTGCATAATTAATAGTTTAATACATTTTGAACTTTGTTAATTTCTCCATAATATTTTTGAAATGTTAGGAACTTAATTGCAATTGTTTATTTGAATACTGACTTTCTTCCTTGATTGTTAGAAAGGCGATACTGCTCATTGAAGGGTTCACTGCATCCTTAATTTTTACTTATGTCGACCACAGAAAGGCCTACAGATGATTTTGAGTTTATTTACACAAACCATTCAAGTAGTCAAATCTCTCTGTGAATCTCTTTTGTCACATAGAATCCCCCTGCAGTTATAAAGATACTACATATTCTTTGTTACTCTTGCCCTTGACTTTCTTTTTTTGTTTTTGATGAAATGAGTGAACACTCAGCACTTCTTCCTAAAATTACCCATACCTCCCACAGCATTAAGTTTTAAAATGAATAAAAAGACAACTGCATGTACTCCAAGTCAATCAGACTGTAAAAATTGTATCACTGTGATGGGTCATAAATATTAGAATTTATTCTATTATAATTCTTTTGATGAATAACAAATTACCAATACAAATAATGAGTAGGTCTGGGAACAGCTTTTTTTATAACAAGAAAGAAAGGGACTTGTTAGATAGTTTTCACTTTGAACACATCACACACTTAAAGTATAAACAGAAAAGATTTTAACCATGATACCAATCCCTGACTGAGTATTGTAGTTCATTTTGACAGAGGAAAACATTTCGGTGGACACGTGAAATTTTACAAGCATGTCTCAGAATAATTAAATCTCTTAAAAACATTTTTCTATGATCTGCTTTATGAAAACTTAAATTTCAATACAATTTATATGAAAAATCATTTTAGCCTAACTCCCCACTAATAGTATTTCAGGGAATAATTTTAGAAATAACAAAACACTCAGTGCCACTGGTACTGAATTTTGGCATATTCTGAAATACTTAAGACAACCATCATTTAACTAGGATAATTGTTAGTATCTCTGGAAATAATCTTTTGTAGAGATATCATCATGTCAGTAAATCATTGCTGTTTTCCTTTGTTTTGGTTCCATCTGTCTACTAAAGCTTGTACGATACAATCCCTATGGACTTTATTATAGTAGGAGAAACTTATTTATGTATTAGAATACTGTAGCTATGTGCTGAAAACTATGTGAAGATGGTAAGTAAAAGTATTAGAGACAACGTTAATATTGTTCAGAACATATATTTTTAAGTATTCTTTATGTAGAGATGAAAGTAAATAAGATGATTTTATTAGTAATTCAATGAAATTTATTCTTGTTTTTGAACAGAGTTATGGGAAGAGCAAGGGGAAGCTTGGCAAGTTTAGGTCGTCTTATTCAATATTATGTTTTCAAGTTTAAGGGCAAATACGAATTAAAAATAACACCCTTAATTCTCCTAATTGGAAATAAGGGAAGAAATTTTCATCTCCTCTGTTTTGTTTTTAATTGTAATTGCAAGTACTTCACCCTTTTTTTGAAATGTATACAAATTCTTTTCAAAACTAGATAGCACTATTGAAAACTGAATAGACCTTTCGTCAGCTTTATGCCCTGGGAATGTCTTTTTCATGGACCTATACTAGCAAGGAAGATAGCACTTCTTTTTCCCAATTTCTGTCGGAGGATAGGAGCCTAACTTTAGTGGAAGCCTCGATCCAAGTGGCAAAGCTACCTGCCACCTGTCATAAAGATATGAGAAGTGTGATTTTCCTCTGGACAAAAAACAATAAGCTAACACAAATGGTCAACCCAATTACTACATTGAATGTAGGATGAACTACTTGTGACAAATGGTGCTATCAAGTCCTCTTACTTGAAGACTAATTTATTGTTTATCTTCAAAGCATGCATGTAAAAAGTTGTATCTGCTTGGCTACAAAATGGTGAGATTTCTTTATCTTTGTAATCTCCTAGTGGATTGTCTGAATGCACATTAAAGTTTGGTTTAATGCTTATTTGATAATAAAACTTTTTTTCTCTATTACCTTTGTGGAAATGTTTTCTTGGTTGGGAGATTTTGCTATTATTTTACTAAAAGAGGTCATTATTAACATTTTTGTCTCCCCCCGCCCCATGATTTGTTTAAGGATAAAGAAGTATGAAGGGATCACTGTGGATAAATATATTAACTATAATTTATTAACATTTACAGAAACAGTAACAACAGTAACATGGGGAGAGAGATGTATCATAAATATCTTTTATAGAACAATTGTAATACAGTTTTGAGTTTCACCTGTAAAGGTCTTCAGTCTTTATTAAAGAGATTTTTCCCCCTATGGAATGGCATGTTAGAATCAAGGTAAACTCTTGAACAAGTTTCTTATATCACATTTTAGGGATATTATTATTTCTTTGAGAGGTTATTCCCAGTAGTATTATAGTCTTGGCTATCAGTTTTGAAAGCCCACATGTAATTTCTGGCCAAACTTGCAATGCCTGATGATTTGCAGATACCCCATATACCCTGCAAATAATCTATGCAAGACAATTTCCTAGGAGACTACTTCCCAAGAAAGAGCGTGATTTTCTCATAAGAAGTACATCCTAGGTGACTGAAAATTCAATAAGACCCCTCAAATTTACGAGACTATTGTCAGGTCTAATACATCTAATATAGTCTAAGATTGAATAGAGTAAATAAAAGATTGAACAAAGAACCCAATGATAACACAGATATTAAGTTCATCGTATTATATTAAAAATAGTATATTCAGTTCTGCAAAACATATTTTAAAAGACATTTCAAAATGAACTTTTATAACTTTAGTTCTTCCAAAACAGAACTGATAAGATAGTGAGAAATTCTAAAACTATGTCACCTGAAGGACGACTTTTTACTCCATCTTAAAATTTTTATCATGTATCATTTGCAAATGATATAGGGAATATTAATATAAGTATGTTAAAGGTATTTTTCCCTTTAGAGGCTTTTCAATGCAGTAGAATGGATAAGACATATTCACAAATGTTTGTGTATAAGTAGATTTATTGTAGAAGCCAAAATGCTCTTCTAGTAATTTATCTTTCAGTCACATTCTCTATGCCTCCTGAAGACAAATAAAGGGTGGGGGGAGGCAGTTCGTAACGTCCTTGTGAGCTAATCATTTGATTTAATAAATATAACTGGAAAGAAAGGGAGTATATTAATTTCAACATCTCCAATGGATCAGGCACAGCATAATATCACACTGTATATTCAGATAGAGCTAATACAAGCTGTAGTAAAAGTAATCCCGAAATACCAGTGACTAAACAAAATGAAAGTTTACATCTCATTAACATGAAACTTTCAGTTTTTTTTAAAGACTTACTTTGGAATCTATCCCTCATGTAGTAGCTCACTATCTGTCTCTATCCATGACATCTATATCATGGAAAACTTACTTGAATTAGATGTGGATCGAAGTTTGAAATGGTTTCCCAAAAGATTTGTATTATTTAGTAAATAGGTTGCAATTATTAAACTACTAGTAACTGACTCCATATTTCTGAATATTTTAAGATTTTTAAAGGCATCATTATAGAACAAAAAGTGCAATAGCAAAACCATTGCTATTATAAGTTCATTAAATCTTTACTATTTAAGTGAAGAATAAAATAATAGTTATATCAATTAGTTTTAAAAGATCCATTAAAATACACTTTCCTAGAAAATATTTTCTAAAACCAAATTTTCTAATTCATGATTAATATTTAACAGAAAAAAGTTTTTCTCAGTCTAGAATACAGAAGAAATCAAACTCAGTTTCTTGTATACTCTCACTCAACAATAATAATTAACACAGAAGCCTTCTGTGACTATGTGGAAGGGCTTCTCCCCCACATCAAACATGCAATCTATTTTGTAGTGGACACCAGCTGCATGTCCTCTAGTTCATTTCAGATATCATCTACCTGGAGAAGGTGTTAGATTTCACAGGTTGATGGCTGAGTCCCCAAGACTGCTCCCCACCCGAATTCTGATGGCACCAAGTTATTTTGCCTGTGCTTCTGACCAATGGGCTATAAGTCGAGGTATCCACAACCCTCTTCTCAGGTTCAATTAGTTTGCTAGAGCAGCTCACAGAGCTTGTGGAAACACTTACTTATATTTTTCAGTTTATAACAAAGAATATTATAAAAGATAGATATGAAGAGATGCATAGGGCTGGGCATGTGAAAAGGGTCAATTGAGGAGCTTCTATTCCCTCCCCAAGGCTCCCCCTCCAGTAACCTTCACTGTTCAGCTATCAGGAAGTTCTTTGAACCTTGTCCTGTTGGGCTTCTGATGGAGACTTCATTGGATAAGCATGACTGACCACTGAGAAGAAATGTGATTAAACAAAAAGAGTATGATGTAATACTAATAGACTAAATTGGGAAATCCAGCAAAACCTCTCTGTTCAATTTTTCTTTACTTCTCTGTGGAGCATCTCTTCCTCCAGAGTATGGGACAGGAGCTCTTCCAAAATGAGGTTCTTATAACCTACAATCAGACAAGGTATGTCAAAGAGTTTCCCTGTGGCCAGAGGCAAAAAAATATTAACATGTGTTTTTCGTTTCTAAAGCCTGCCTTCACCTGCTAAGGAGCAAATGAAAGGAGGTCAGCAAAAGGGCAGAGAGGAAGATTGTTTTCTGACACCTGCTTCTGAGCCCTACAGCACCCTGATGTTAATAACAAAATACTGCAACAAGGGCTGAGTTATATATAATACAATATATTATATATATATATTATTACATATGATAGTATCACACTCAGACAGCATTATATTGTTTTCTTTTAAACTAAATTTGAAGTTACTTAACTTCAGCTAGATATCAAATTAAAATTTTTACTTAAACACTTACTAAACATGAACATATATATGCTTTTATTTATGTTTCTTATTTCCCGTCAACCAGAAAGTTGGAAGCATTTAATGAGAACATTATCTACTAAGCCATTTAGGCTCACACTAGCTACCTTTGTATCAGCTATAACTTGAGTTTATTTTCTGACCATCTCATCTCCCATGGGCTATAACTTTTAGCCCATTATGAAGATTGCTTCTGCGCTTGCTGATCTAATACTCATTTATGTTATCCATGATTCAGCTTGGCTTAATTTTGCTAGCAAAAACTTGCAAGGACAAATTTGTAACAAAGGCCCAGATACACATACTCTGTGGAAGGAATATAATCCATTTATACATAAATGAATTTCAATATTAAGAGATTGGCCTACATAAGGAAATTAAAAGCCTGAAACTGCTTGACTGAATAAAATATTTAAAAGTTGAGAGCCCATTAAGTAATCAATGTATTCATTTCTCACACTTCATCACTGTGAGAGTCAGAACAATTGATTCAACATGAGAAAAATGCTCAAAGCTCAAATTTGTCTTCAACTCATTCTGCCTCCCACTTTCTGGATGAAAAATGCTAAAACCCCTGTGCATGAGCTTGAGGGAGCAATAGCAAAATAAAATCTTCATCAATAATGGCAAAAAAGAAAGAAAGGGCAGGTAACAAGATAATAGAAATAGATCACGTGGCCATTTAGACAACATTTGTATAATTATTTTATCTACTGTATGATTCCAATTAGAGAACCAAACTCATTAAAGATATTGGAGCAATGCTTTTGAATCAGTATGCTTTTTCTTTGTCCTAGGTTCAAACAATTTCATTCATATGTCACAAAGAACAATCTAATAATCAGTTAAATAATGAATTATAGGAGACTCTTAGAACAAACACATTAGCATGACAGCACAGCATGTCAGGAAATGCTTAAAGAAAACATTTCAATATAATTTTTCCTTTTGCAAATGACAAAGAAAACAGACTATTTACAAGATATTATTTTTTCTTCTAATCAGGTACATACATGATACCTACATGTGCCTCATTTCAAGATCAGTTTTGAGGGAAAGCTGTAACCAGCTATACAATAAAGAAAATTATCTTCAAAGTGGGAGAGTAGGTAAATAAGGCTAAAGAAGAATTGAGGCAGAAAAGAAAAGTTAGTAGTTAATAAAAGAACATCTATATAAGCTCACATATTTAATATTTTGGCTTTGATTTGTTAAATATCAGTGTATTAAAAGAATTCGCAAATGCAAATGCATTCCAAAAGTTTCTATCTTATATTTTTTAGTGGATTATAAGATATGGGAGATATGTACTGGAAACAGAAATTAAAATTTATTTATGAGTTATAAAACATTTCCTTGCTAGAATAATTTAATGAAATAAACTGCTATTGACACCATTTTCTTAAAGATAGGACATTTTGCCTCTGAAATACAGAAAAGCTACAACTTCAAAGTCTTACAATAAATACATTTACATTTACAAAAATCTAACCACGTAGTCCTCATATATCTCATTTTTTTTCTTTGCACAGTAAGAAAATGTTACTCTTTGGCATTTAGGAATCAGTGGCATACATTGATTTCTAAACTTATTTGACATGCAAGATCTTATAACATTTCGAGGGATCTGTATTCCATGGGACACGTTTTGGAAAACATTTCTCTTGACAATGTTTCATTAAATTTTGTGATCAATTACTGTTACAAAGACAATGAAAACAAGATATTTATCTTGAGAATAATACATCTGGGAGAAAAAAAGATACACGGAATAAAATATTTTTTAATACATATGGTAAGATAGATGAAAATCAATAAGGGGAATTTAAAAGTTACATATGTACAGTTATTCATTTAGACTAAAAACAAACAAAACAAACCACAAGAAGATGCGAATTCCTGATTTAAAAAGTTTCATGTAAAGATATTTTCTATAAAAAGTAGAAATAAATAATATAACATATTATGAGGCTCAACCAGGATTCAGTACACCACTAATTATTTGTAAATCATTTTTCAGAAATAGCCACACTTACTCACTTACATATTATCAATGGTCGCTGCTTTCCTGCTACAATAATGGAACTGAGTATTAACAGAGACAATATGGTTCACAAAGCTAAAAATATTTAGTATCTGGCCTTTATTGCAAAATTTTTGCCAATCCCTCTGTTAAACCTAGAGAATACTGTCCTGATCCAAAGAAGTAATGCTCTCTATGTTATTTTTGATGCTCTGAAAACAATGCATTCTTCAGATTTCAGGTGAAAATCACTTTGCCAGTGAAGCATTCCTAACCCCAGATTTATCCAATCCGAATAAAGTTCTTTAAGTATAAGCTATCAGAAAACCCTATTCTTTTTTGTACCAGTATTTACCACAATTATAAATAAACATTCTGATATTATTTAAGTTTTCATTTTCTTCCCCGTAAGTCAAAGCTCTATAATAGAAGATATATGGCTATTTTGCTTACCACTCAGTAACTGTTTATTGAGTGAATAAGCAAACAGTAGAAAAAGTAAAAGGAATACATAAAAATGAAATTAATATAATTGTAACTAACGAGGTAGAAACATTTGCAGTATTTGGAACTATGAGGAGTTGCTGTAATAAAAAAATCATTCTCTCTTGTCATTTATACCTCGATAGGAGAGTAGATGTTGGATAAGTGTGATTGAAAAATGTGGTTTAGATCATGGCCTAGCAAATTTGCTAATACTTCATCTCAAAAGTTGAACACACTTCCACATAGAATCATTTGCACAGTTATACAACTATAGGACTGCTACAGAGAAGTAAGCCATTTTTCACATAGAAGGAAGAGGCCAAAGTAAAGATGCTCTGCAGAAGGTATACCTAACAACAAAAACAGCTACTTTCACCAGTCATTTTTTAAACGTCTTCAGTCAAATCAGCCCTACTTCCCTCAGAAAAAGTGAGAAAGCAGTAAAAAGACAATGGCTTTATTATACGAAAAATCACTCCAAATGATAAACATTCAACCACAGGGAAATGAGGCCCCCCTTATACTTTGGAGAGTATGTCTGAATATACTTCCTTTTACCCTTTCCTCCATATCCTCTGAAGAGATGATATTTAGTTGGTTAAAAGGAGAAATGACAGGAGAAAGTGGAGTTACACAGCTGAAGAGGACATTCCAATGTTTGCCTCCTGACACAAACAGCAAATTGAACAACGATACCAGGCGAGAAAGCACCTTCATAAGAACCAGAAAATCAGTTGAGCAACCACAGTACTTCGTTATAACATCATAACAAGAAAAAAGGCATTGAATAAGGTAAGAAGGACAATTTTGCACTGTCTGCACTACCCCTCCATGAATCCCAGGCAACACAGGGCAGAGAGAGATTGCATGTGCTTCGGAAAGGGAGAGCAAAGGGAGTATGAGACTTTGCATTGGCATTCAGTGCTGCCCTGTCACAGCAGAATGCAATACAGGGCAGAATTCTGCTGGCATCTATGGCAAAAAAACATCTACATCAACCCTGGAGCAGAGGAAAATCCGTCTCTCCAGTAAGAGAAAATCAAGTCCCAGGTGGCTTCACTACCAGCTGACTAACGTGGCCTGGGGCACGAAATAAATGTGAGTGGCAGTCAGGCAACAGGAACTTCAGTCCTTGGTCAAGCCCTGGTGTTGTTCTGGTCTCAGAGGCAGTGGACATGGGATTTGACTCAGTGTGGCAACAGCTGCGAAGGCCATGAGAATGCCTGCAGCTCCTCTCCCAACTCCAGGCAATGCAGCTCAAGGAGATGCCTTCCGATTGGGGAAAGTAGAGGGGAAAACAAACAAACAAACAAACCCAGAGGATTCTGTCTTGTAACTATGGACAAGCTCAGCCACAGTAAAATGAAGAATCAGGCAGATTTCTGAAGCTCCCAATCCCAGCCCTTTGCTCTTGGATGGTATTTCTAGTCCTACTCTGGATCAGAAGAGAATCCACTGGATAATGGGATGAACCCACTCCTGGCAAGATTTCACTGCCTGCTAACTAAAGCACCTTTCAGTCTTGATTAAACATCAGCAGCAGTCAGGCAACACTGGCCATAAGCCTTGGGCAAGCCTCAGTACTGTGCTGATCCGGAAGGCTGTGAGCTTCACGTGTGACCCAGGATTGTGCTAGCTACGGTGGCCATGAGAGAGCCCATGTCACTCTTTTCCCAACTCTATGCAATGCAGCACAGAGAGACTCTGTTTGGAAAAAAGGAGAAGAGTGAGAGACTTTGCCTGGTAAACCAAGGAATTCTTTCATCGTATCCAAGTCCACCAAAGCTGTATTTCTAGGAGCCTGTAAGAGTCTCACTGTTCCTGGGCTTAGGGTGCCCCCTAGAGCTAAAATGGCTGCAGTGACCACAGGCTTAGGTCACAACACTCAATCCCTTTTGAATTCTTTGAAAGTCCTCTTAAGAAAGATGAATACAAACAAGCCCAGACTGCAAAGATTGGAATAAATACCAAACTCTTCAATGCCCAGATGTAAATGATGATCCACAAACATTAAGAACCTACAGGAAAACATAAGCTTACCAAACTACATAAGGCATTAGTTACCAATCTTAGAGAGACAGAGATATACGACATCTCAGATAGAGAATTCAAAATAGTTGTCTTGAAGGAGCTCAACAAACTTTAAGATAACACAGAGAAGAAACTCAGAATTCTATCAGCGAAATGTAACAAAGAAATTAAAATAGTTTTTAAAAATCAAGCAGAAATTCTGGAGCTGATAAATTTGATTGAATAACAGAAAAATGTATCAGTCTCTCTATAGCAGAACTGGTCAAGCAGAAGAATTAGTGAACTCAAAGACTATATGAAACTACACAGCAAGAGGAGAAAAAGAAACATAGACAAAAAGAATAAAGCATGCCTATAATATCTAGAAAATAGCCTCAAAAGGGCCAATATAAGAATTATTGGCCTCAATCAGGATGTAGAGAGTGAGTGAGGTAGAAAGTATATTATTAGAAATAACAACAGAAGACTTTCTGAACCTAGAGAAAGGTATGAATATCTAGTTACAAGAAGGTCAAAGAATATCAAGCATATTCAATCCAAATAAGATTACCTCAAGCCATATAATATCTCAAATGTCATGAATAAGGAAAGAATCCTAAAAACAGCAAGAGAAAAGAAGCAAATAACATAAAAATGAGTTCTGATACATACACTTGGCAAAGTGCTGAAGGGAAGCAAAACCAAAAACTTCCAACCCTGAATAGTGAACACAGCAGAGTTATCCTTCAAACATGAAGGAAAAATAATGATGTTCCCAGACAAGAAGGAAGGAAGGAAGGAAGGATGGAAGGAAGGAAGGAGAAAGAAAGAAAGGAAGAAAGAAAGAAAGAAGGAAGGAAGGAAGGAAGGAAGGAAGGAAGGAAGGAAGGAAAGAGAGAGAGAGAGAGAAAGAAAGAAAGAGAAAGAAAGGGAAAAAGAAAAGAAAAGAGAAAAGAAAAAGCTGAAGAAGTATTTAGGGATTTTCTCAGCACCAGATCTGTCTTACAAGAAATGTTAAGGGAGTTCTTCAATCTGAAAGAAAAGGTTGCTACATGCAACTAATAATTATCTGGAGGTATAAAACTCACTGGTAAAAATAAGTGCACAGACAAATACAAAATAATCTAACACTGTAATTGTGGTATATAAGTCACTCATATCCTGAATAGGAAAAAAGATAAACCTATCAATAATAACAACAATTTTAAGTGACATATGATATTTTAAAATATACATAGAAGCAACAAGAAGTCAGAAAGCAGGAAGAATTTAAGGTGTATAGCTTTTTAGTTTTTTTCTTTGCTTATTTTGTTTTTCCTTTCTTTGTGATCACAGTTAAATTGTCATCAGCTTAAAATCATTTGTTATAAGATGTCATTTTTTTTTACTTTGTGGGAACTACAAAACAAAAATCTATAATAAATAAAAAGCAATAAATTAAAACATACTTCCATAGAAAGTCACTTTTATATAAAAGAAGACAAGAAAGAAGGAAAAAAGGGAATACCAACAACAACAAAAAAAAAACAGAAAACAAGTAACAATATGTCAGTAGTAAGTTCTTATCTATCAGTAATAACAATGAATATTAAAGGACTAAATTCTCCAATCAAAAGACATCGAGTGGTTGAATGGAGAAAAAATAAAACCCAACTATATGCTGCCTATAAGAAACCCAATTAATCTGTAAAGACACAAATAGACTGAAAATGAAGGAGTAAAAAAAGATATTCCACGCAAACTGGAAACAAAAAAGAGCAGAAATAGCTATACTTACAACAGATAAAACACATTTCAAGAAAAATAAACTAAAAAGAGACAAACAAAGTCATTATATAATGACAAAGGAATCAACTTAGAAGGAAGATGAAAAAACTCTAAACATATATGCGCTCAAAACTGGAACACCCAAATATATAAAGCAAATATTATTAGAGCTAAAGTCAGAGATACACCCTAATACTATAATGACTAGGGACTTCAACACCACAATTTTATCATTGGACAGATCATCTAGATAGAAAATCAGAAAATAATAACAGCTGTTGTATGATATGTTCTATTAATGTCTATTAGACTCATTTGTTCTATAATACCAGTTAAGTTTGATATTTATTTTCTGATTTTCTGTCTGGATGATCTTTACCTTACTACATGGAAAAGTCTCCATGATAGACCATATGTCAGCACAGAAAATAAGTCTAAAATTTTTCAAAAAAATTAAAATAATATCATTTCTGATTGCAATGGAATAAAACTAAAAATCAATCATAAAAGAAACTCTGGAAACTATAAACACATGGATATTAAACAATACAGTCCTGAACAATCACTGAATCAATGAAAAAATTAAGAAGAACATTTAAAAAATTTCTTGAAATACCATATGCTAAAACCTATAGGATACAGAAAAAGCAATATTAAGAGGGAAGTTTATCGCAATAAACATCTACATCAACAAAGTAGAGAAAATCAAATAAACAAAATAATAATACTTCTTAAAGAATTATAAAAATGAGAGAAAACTCAACCCAAAATTAGCAGAAGAAAATAAATTATAAAGATCAGAGTAAAAATAAAATTAAGACTAAAAAATACCATAAAAATGAAACAACAATTGATTTTTTGAAAAAATAAACAAATTGACAAACTTTCAGCCAAGCTAAGAAAGAAGAGACAGGACTCAAATAAAATCAGAGACAAAATAGGAGGCATTACGACTGATACCACAGAAATTAAAAGGATCATTAGAGAGTATTATGAGCAGCTATATGCCAATAAATTGGGTCACCTAGAAGAAATGAAAAACTTCCTAGACACATACAACCTACCAAGAATGAACTATTATTGCGGCACTATTCACAATAGCAAAGACTTGGAACCAACCTAAATGTCCAACAACGATAGACTGGATTAAGAAAACGTGGCACATATACACCATGGAATACTGTGCAGCCATAACAAATGATGAGTTCTTGTCCTTTGTAGGGACATGGATGAAACTGGAAACCATCATTCTGAGAAAACTATTGCAAGGACAAAAAAACAAACACCGCATGTTCTCACTTATAGGTGGGAACTGAACAATGAGAACACTTGGACACAGGAAGGGGAACATCACACACTGGGGACTGTTGTGGGGTGGGGGGAGGGGGGAGGGATAGCATTAGGAGATATACTTAATGCTAAATGATGAGTTAGTGGGTGTAGCACACCAACACGGCACATGTATACATATGTAACAAACCTGCACGTTGTGCACATGTACCCTAAAACTTAAAGTATAATAATAATAAAATAAATAAAAATAAAAATAAAAATAAATCCCAAACCTAAATAGAGCAGTAACAAGTAACAATATGATAGAAAGGGAGAAAACTTTTGCAATCTATCCATCTGACAAAAGTCTAATATCCAGAGTCTACAAGGAACTTAAACAAATTTGCAAGAAAAAAACAAACCATATTAAAAAGTGGGCAAAGTGTGTGTGTTTTAGACCTTCTTTGCTTTGTGACTCAAAGTTTATCTTGTATATGTCCAGCCCAAGTCCCAGAATTAGCCATTTCTCTAAGGACATCTGGTGTCTTTTACTGGACAATAGTATTATAAACCAAGATTTTTGTGTTAGGTGAGCCCATTACCATTGAGTTTTTATTTATTTCATTTCCTTGAACTGGCAGAGGACAGACATATATGTATGTATACTAAGTGCTGTATAATCACATTTCTATAAGTATTTCTATATGTAACCATCTTTATCTACATTAAGCAAAACATGACTTCATACTGTTGTCTTCAACTCTAGTCCATTACCGCATGAACCAGTGTAGCCCCTTGCTTATCTCTAAACTACTATTTCAACAGTTAGAAACCTAGCTCTTACCAGCTACCATCCATTTACTTAATTGTTCAATTCCTGTTAGCATATTTAGCAGTATCAGAGTTGTTCACGCATATTCCCAAAGGAACAAATTTTATTGACTAGAATACTTTGCTTATGTGCAATTCCTTTTGCCTTTTGTGTTACAGAACCCACGCATTTTCCAAGTTAATTAGGCCACTACCTTTGCCACCGCCTTTTCCATGGAGACTGTTTCATGCATTTGTTACTCATTTATAATTTCTTTGTGCACATTCTGCACTTTGTCCTACAATCCTTTGACTTCTTAAATGATGCATCTTAATTTGCAAATATTAAGGTTCCACTCTTTGCTGTGAAGTTAAGTGAGTTTTGTCAAATGTATCATGACATGGATCCCTCATTGCAGTATCATACAGAAGAGTCTCACTGTCTAAAAAGCCAGTATTCTCTTCTATTGATTTCTGCCTCCCTCCCCCAAGAAACCCTGGCCTTCACGGGAGCAAATGCTGATAATATGTCTGTGGCATTTGCTAGGAATAATAAAGCTTCTTTTTCTCTGAGCCAGGGATCTTCAGTCCTCTACCAGCACCTATGAATGGGTAGCAGGAGAATTTGTTAACTAACAATTATTATAAATTTTAAAATCCCTTCTCTGTCTTGAAAACCAAAGACAAATATTGAATTAAAATGTATAATAGAAATAAATATGAAACATTTAACAAGTTTTGTAAGAATATACAGAAGTGTATCTTCACAACTTTGAAAAATGTTTTAAAATACGCACATAAATTTAACTATGAAATAAAAAAATGATAACTGCAATTCAATTAAATCTGGAAACTTAATTTCATCAGCAAAATGCAGACTGGGTGTAAGGAAAATTTTATAATTAGTATTGCCAGAAATAGGTGAGAAAAGCAGAAAATAATTTTTTACTTTATGTCATACACATGGAAGGGAGACAGAAGTGACCTTATTTCCAGGTGGCAGCAAATATAAAATTTCTTTGGGAAGAACCAACACCAAATTAGACTCTGAGATTTCTACAATTTAGTCTCAATCAGTTATGAGATCACAGTCTTTTTATTTGGAGTCACTTTAGTTGGTCTCATTAATGTCCTTTAGAGAAAAAAAAAAAACTAGAATAAATCCTGTATTCAAGAACCTGATATAACATACTGCCTTCAGTCTGATGTCTCTTTATTCTCTTTTAATCTGCAAAAATTTAGTCTTTCATTGACTTTACCTACCTTAATCTTTTTGAAAAAGCATAGGGCGTTATTTTGCAAAATGTTCCCCAATGTGGAGCAGTCCAGCATTTCCTCATGATTATATTACAGTTATGTATTTTTTGACAAGCATATGATAGAAGTGATGCTGTATTCTGTTTAGTGGATTATATTAAGAAGGCTTTGATATTGGTTTGTCTCATTATTAGGTATTAACTTTGGTTACTTGAATTTGGTAGTTTATGCCAGTATTCTAACCTGTAGAGTTACACTTTCTCCTCAGTGTAACTAACATTATTTGGGGAGTGATACTTTATAAATATCTGTATGTTATTATGCATCAAACTTTGTTATTATGCATCACTCATTTCAGCATCCATTGCTAAGTATTGTCTATATTTTAGAAACGCTGATCTTTAAACTTTATTGTTTATTTTACATTATTAATTGACATTAAATTATAAAAAGTTCTTTCTTAAAATATTCAAGCTGACTGTTGTTTTGAAAAGCTGGGTCATATTTTTGCTGTGGCTTTACATTTTCTTTGACACATTGCTTTATAGTTTGGCTTATATGTTTGTTAATTTAAAAATAAATAAATAAGAAAATAATCTAAAACATTTTATGTATGATTTAGTTATATATTGTGTGCATGAATATGTGCCAAATGTTGTACAAATTCTGTTCTATTAAATGTGGCTTCTGATCAAGAGAACTGGCCACTGAAATTCAAACTACAGCACTGAGGTTCCGTCAGCGAACTCATAGGTTTCAATTGATTGATCAATAAAAAGATCCCAGTTAAAGAAGCACAAACCTATTATATAATTGGTCTGTCAAATAAAATTGGCTCAAGGGATATAGGTTGATTAAGTGAATTAATTAACCAATTGGTTAATCCAACTATATGTCAGCCCCACATATCTGGGCATCATGAATCATCAAATTCAGATTAAACAACTAATTTATGAATAAATAAAAATATAACACAAACATAATTATCAACTCTGCCAATTTTCTTTAAGGATTGCTAGTTTCTTTTACTTCAATGGGCCGTAGTATACCGTGTACAATGATTACTATTTGAATATCATACAGATACACTTGCTTTGAAACTACAGACAGTGGTACTCTAGTATTTAAACTTCTATCTCAGTACATGTCCATGGTATTTTCCCTATTAAATATTTTACACAAGTCTGGGTGACATAGTGAGATCCCATCTCTACATAAATAAAAATTTTAAAAAATTAACTAGGTGTGGTGGTGCGTGCCTGTATTCACAGTGACTCAGAAGGCTGAGACAGGAGATTTGGTTGAGCCTGAAAGGTCAAGGCCACAATGAGCCATGATCACACCACTGCACTACAGCCTGAGCAAAAGAGCAAGACCCTGTTTCAATAAATAAACAACAAAAATATTGTACAGCTGTGCCATTGTCATGAGTCAGCCCTTAACAATATATATGAAAAGTGAAAGATGTTAAGAAGTCACACGTACCCAAGCACATGTAAAATGTAATTATCTTATCTTACAGCCCTATCGCTTTATATTTATAGAAAATACCATGCATAAAATGTTGATGTGCAACAAGGTTTAAATGAATAATGTTGCATAAGAAATCACTTTGGAGTGTATAAACGCATTTTAAATTTTTAAAAATTTTTTTGCTTTAAAATGCATTTAAATTTTTTTTCTCTAAACTCAGAACATAGCCTTGAAATGCACCTTAAAATTATCTGTTTCTTTCCCTTTCTTACCAGACACTCCCTTCTATCATGCATGCTTATCTAATGATATGCTTGTTTAGTATACCAGGGGATAATCTATAAGTAAACCAGACATGGAGACCCAGCTGTAGAACTCTCCCCCACCTAGAGATTACCTCAAAGTGGATAATCTACAATCCAGTTGCAGCCAAGGTGATGCCAGCTGGAACTCTGGGTAGACAATAATTCAAGACAGCCATCAAAAAATGTGAAGACCTACAACCTGTGCCACTCCCACATATTTCCCATACCAAGTGTCCCTTTTTAAACCCCTTCAGTCAGCCTCCCAATTTAAAACAGCCTTTTGGAGACACGAGCTTGGCTATTTCCCAACAGCTAGCATTTAAATAAAGTTGCTTTCCTTTCACTGCACCTCACTTGTATTTTGCCATTTTAGGTGCGAGCAGCTAGACTTGCATTGACTTATAATTGAACATTTTGAAATTAGATGATTCTGAAGCAACTGATAAAATTAAGCTTTATAGAATGAACACTCCAAAAAATGCAAAGAACGACTTACTCATAAATGAATTATGTACTGTCATTCTGATTTCTTACAAATAATTTATTATTCTATAAAAATAGGGTTGCTCTAATTTAAATGTGACAATTTAGATTTTCCAACATATAGAATTCATTTTCTTAAGGTAAAATGTCAGTACAATCCAAACTCTTTAATTCTCACCCTTTGAAAAAATTAAGCTGCTCTATAATTTTACAGTAAATTTTTATTAGTTTTTTCTCACAATGGAAGTACAAGATATTTTGTATTGAAACTTAAAGAGAACATAAGAATTAAGGCTTTTCAGCCAGGACCTAAAGTGTCCATTCTAGAAAAAAATTCAGTTTGGGGTTATTACCACAGATCCATATAATTTTCTTTCAAGGCTATGTTTAATTAATTTTAATAATTTTCTACAAAATTTTTCCATCTTCTCATTCTCAGAATCCATTATTTCGCTCTTTTATCATCCACCTCTATTTTCTAAATAACCTGAGTGCTTATATAGGCTTCATATTTTTGTTAAGAAGAGATTTGCTTGTAAATATAAGATAATATCTTTAGATTAAATTAGCAAAGTATTAATATTAATAAAATTAGTTTATTCAAACATTTTATATTTTTTAATATAGAGTAATGTGTTGCAGAAAATTCTTATCAAGAATTTTGCTTTGCTTATCAAGGAAAACAAAAGTACAATAAATGCAGCTTATTACTCTTTTTTTTTTTTTTAAGTCAGGGTCTCACTTTGTTGCCCAGGATGTAACTCAGTGGTATGATCATAGCTCACTTCAGGTCATAGCTCACTGCAGCTTCAAATTCCAGGGCTCATGTAATCATTCTGCCTCAGTTGGAATTATAGGCATACTCAGCCACACCCAGGTATTTTTTTTTTCACTTTTTTAAAGATGAGGTCTTATTACATTGTCCAAGCTGGTCTTGAACTCATGGCCTCAAGATCCTCCCACTTCAGCCTACTGAGTGGCTGGGATTACAGGTGTAAGCCATCACACTGTCATGATGTTTTTCATAAGTTATTTAATATATAATCAACTTTAAATAAAAAATAAACCAAAATCACTTCAAGATTATAGCATAACATTTTTACGTTGATTATATATTACAAAAATTAGTTCCATATGTGTGTAGCATCTAGAATCAACACATATTTTTAATATGCTCTTTGATTTCATTTTGATGAATAACAATAATGTTATAACATATAACAGTTTCTAACAATTCAGTTTATATTTATGTGTTAATATACTGATAAAACATTGCCTTCCAATAGTTGTTCATACTTTCAAATATAAAAAGACAATATTATTTATTGACAATGTGCTTACTACAAAGAGGACAAATAATTTTAATAAAGAAATTATTAGAGTTGAGTAGATAATATATTTTAAAAGTTCCAAATGAATGAAGATTTTGGATTTATTTTCATTTATTATCAAAATGAATGCGATGATTACTATTATTGCCTCTAGATTGAGGAAGAAGTGTAATTTCCATTTTCCAATTTACTTATCTGTGAAATGGGAATGTGACAAATTTAAAGAAGGCATGTATTGTTACTAGCATGAATTTAATAAAATCTCACTATTAAAATTACTCTCAGTATTATGAACCTACTTAAGTTAAGAAACCCTTCACATTTAATCAGTCTTGCAAAAGTCTGTATCTCTGCCAGTATGACAGGATAGTTAGTATAGATGATACAGGAACCCTATTGAAAGAAAGTAGTTGAGAGAGAGCTTTGGTTTGTAACTTAGAAGGAATAAATTCCAAACCTGTCTCTGGCTCTAAATTTAGTTGCTATTTGAGCAAGTTAAGTAACTTCTGCCTCAAGATCTTCATCTGTGAACGATGAGGTAGAAATGAAAGTTAGAAAAATGATATCAAAATATATGGCTTCAAAATTTCTAATTCCCTAATCCCTTTTCACTTGAAGGGGAGAATAAAGCTCATTAAATGTGTTTTGATGTCTACCCTTGAAATAAGGCAGAGATCAAAGTGAGGCCTTCCTAGACAGTATTTATCAAAGTAGAGCTCTGACTTCTCTTAAGGAATTGTTCTCAGTAAGATATGCTTTCAGCCAGAAAAAGAACAGTCCCATTTGTCTTTTTCTTTAACTTCTTCATGGTCACTAGTTTGTAACACTTCACCCTCTGGAGAAATAACTGCCTGCTTCTGTCAGTCTCATTAATACTCTCTTCAGTGAATTCCTGGCTGATGCCCAGCTAGGGTGCTTTCCTTCAAATGGAGCTTGACAATAATGTTAGAGATAACTGATTAGACCAGGGCTAGGTTTTTATACATCTGGTTTCACAGCAAAGTCAAACAGCTAGCTTGTAGGCCAGGTGCTAGTAACTAATCCCTTCTTTGGAGAATGTAAAACTAGATAGATGAGGTCATTGCCTATTCCTCACATTGTTGATTCAGATCTTACACAGTCATTGTGTCCTTCCTGTAAAATTTATTTTTAATAATTTTGACATATTTTATATTTATTCCATTTAAATTTAAAAAACAGTGACTTTTTTCAAATGCTATTTACCAATTTGATTTTCTAAAAATGCTAGAGCTTCATAGTCACAATTCATAGCAAATCAACAGATAAACAAATAAAGAAAATAAACTGAGGAAAACCCATCATACACAAACACTCAGATGAATTCTTTAGTTCTAATTTTGTCATGAATTATCAATACAGAATCATCTTTCTGTACTTTTGGATGATACATGATTAATAGCATAAAATGAAAATTGTAGAATTGCAGTATATAGTAATTACATACATCTAGGAAAAAGTGGTAGATGTTATATGTGTACATTCAAGATTTTTTTTAATTGGAAATCTTTATCTGGAAAATTGGTACATAAAATTATGCTGGATAAGCCATCAACATAATTTGTTCATTTGCATTTAGTCAATTTACATAAACATTTTTAGAAAATTAAAAGCTAGATTTTATATAAAAGGTGCATTTGCTTAATGAATCTCAAAAATAATACCTTCTATTCATTTTCCACAGAAAGGCCAAACTACAACTTGTTCATTAAAGTTTTTTAACCAATTTAAATTTCTGGGAGAGATATGAACACTTAATTGAACAAGGGTGGTATCGTTTGCAACCATCTCTTCAAAAGCAAACACAGTAAAGATAGCAACAATTTATACCAAGCAGCTAGAAAAAATATTTTTAATTTATTTTTATACTTTACAATTAACATGCATATGTGAGAAACTTGTTCTTGTGACCTCCTCAAGTAAATAAAGCCTGATGTTTTAATAGAATAAAAAAAGTTTTAATAGAATAAGAAAATGTTTGAAGTATTTCACTAGCCATCAAAGGCATGCATGTAGCTGTGTCTGCTTTATAAACAGAAGTAGCAGTTATGCTTGCCAGAAAACCTATTATTTAGCTGATTCATGGATGTATATTATATTTTAAAGGTCAGAGTTATCCATTAAACTTATTAACACAAAGCAAAATGCATTTAATCAAAACTTCTTTTATACTTTTGTGTCATGAATGCTAAGGCAAGAGAAAGATTTTAATATTTTTGAAACATAATAATCATTACTAAACTGAATGGAATGGCAGTTATCAAAAATTGGAAGAAGAAATATACGTTTTATTTTTTAGAGAATAATGGAGAGAAATTGCTTTTGCATGTTAGAAAAATACTGTTTAGTTTTCCATTTCTCTGTTTCAGAAGAAATTGATTAGGTCTTCCATGTTCAGGAGACACATTTTTCTTTTCTTACACATTTACCACCTTCTTTTTAGAGAATATTGAAAAGGATCTCAAGATTGTAATGGAAGATAAGATTCTTATTCATGGCAGTGGTAGGGAGACAAAGTAATATATTCTTTTCTCACTTGTGGCAAATTTCATGACAGAGACCCCAAAAACAAAGGACTGATTGACCAGAGAAAAGCATATAAATTCATTTAAAATAAGTTTCACAGGAGACTTCAGAAATGAAGAAACAGGGAAGACTGTATTATTATGCTTATGTTTGATGAAAAGTGGACAGTGTCATGGAAGGATGCTTGGACAAAAGTGCACACGGACTAACTGCAATAAAGTGGGGAGAACTCAGGAAGGATTGTTCAGATTCTTCCTTGCTTCTCTATATCTTCATTCCTTTCCTCCCAATGTAGAAAGGACCCCTGTACATGAGGGTCTTCATGAGTGACGGAGAAGACAGAGAGTTACTTTCCTAAGTTTTACAGCCTTCTTCAGGGGAGACGGCTAAGAAGCAAGTGAGAGTGGTCTTCCTGTTTCTGCTATTTTCTCCATTTCCAACTTGCCATACTTTGGGGCAGCATTTATTGCACTCCATCAGCAACCTGTTCCCGGTCCTCAGCCGTTTCTAATCCTTCCAGACTGAAGATCTTTTTAAAATCCTTTCTTTAAGACCTCAATACTCCATTCATTTTACTCCCATCAAAATTTACCCTTTGACTCTTTCTTCCTGACCTCCTACTACCAATCTTGCTTAGTCTTTGGGAGACTAAAAAAAGAAAAACTGGATTGTCAAACATGTATCTAGACTGCCCTTAGGTGATGGCTGCCTTAAGTCAATATTTCTGCTCTAATGAACAGAGACAGAGGTGCTAGCACGACCGCAAGGACACTTAGATCTGCTACCATTTTAGACCCTCACATATTTTACTTGGTGAACTGATTGTGCCAAAAAAAAAAAAAAAAGTGCTTTTTCCCTGGACTAAACATAGCACTATGTTGCAATACAAGATTTAGTGAGCAAAGAATGAGTTACATTTAGCTGGTGTCTTTGTGAAGTGCCCAAACTGCACAAAAACAATCAACTTTAGAGTGACAGAGGAGTGATTTAGGCAGATAAACATAGGTACTTTTGTATAAAACCTTGCCACGTTAATATGACAGACGTGCATGATGCTTTAAATGAATTATACCTAATGCTCAAAATGCTATTAGAAAGAATACTATTTTTACTATTCTAAAGATGAAGACAGTGAAGTTCAGGGGATTTAATAATCTGTACAGGTTTACATAAGTGGTAACTTATTGGTGTGTGTCTTCTCCATTGTACTGAGAACTTCTACAGAAGGTTTATTTCTATTTATCTTTGTATCTGTTCTAGTCTGCAATACACAGTAAATGCCCAACTGGTGTTTTAAGTTAAATTATTAAATGTAAACTGTACTCATTGACATTTAAACAAATAGATATTTTGTTGCAGATTGCTTATTTTTAAAGTATTCATTCTTTGATATTTTCTATTTTTCAGATATCATTAATACTATAATTGTAGAGAATATTTAAATACTACTTTTCGTTACTGATGAATATATGCAGGCCATTTTAAAAGTACTAATTTAGAACATATGATAGGAATATTCAAAGCTGGTTTTGTCATTTCTGAAAAATGCTAGTATTGTGCTTCCACAAAATGTAAATCTATGCATTGACATTTGCATTTTTTTATCTTGAATGTGTGAATGTTTAATACAACTTAACAATTCATGGTGCACCCGCCGGGCACGGTAGGTCACGCCTGTAATCCCAGTCCTTTGGGAGGCTGAGGCAGGCGGGTCACAAGGTCAAGGGATGGGACCATCCTGGCCAATATGGTAAAACCCCGTCTCTACTAAAACTACAAAAATTAGCTGCATGTGGTGGCATGTGCCTGTAGTCCCAGCTACTGGGGAGGCTGAGGCAGGAGAATCACTTGAACCTGGGAGGTGGAGGTTGCAGTGAGCCGATATCGTGCCACTGCACTCGAGTCTGGGTGACAGAGCGAGACTCTGTCCAAAAAAAATAAAAATAAAAAATAAAAAAATCATGGTGCACCATAGCAGTTAACTCATTTTTCTAATCAGAACTTCCATGTTTTACAGATTCAAACTAGCAATGGTTTCATTTCTCTCAGTGACAGTTTAGACTAGAGTATGGGCTAATTCCTCACACTCATATTATCCTTTTTCAAAAGATTAGGAATCACAGGGAGAATACAGTTGCACCAAGCATTAAAATATTAGTTGTTTATCAAAGGAAACCAAGAAATTTCCAAAATTGTAAAAGAAAAAGCTGCATCAGTTTACATACTCACTAGTTGGGTGAATCTATATGTTCACATTTTGCAAGCCTTTTTCTTCTCTTTTGAATTTGGGAGTTGCAGGGCTTGGAAAGGATTTAATTCATCAGAATATTCCACATTTTGTTTCAGGAGTTCAAATTTAATTATTCTTTTATATGTTTAGTTTTCAAATTATATTTAGATTCCTTTATATTTTTTCATACATTTATTTTGAAAAATATTTGTGAATAGGACTCAAATGTGAAAGTTACTTTATGAATTATATAGGATAAATTATGCTTAACTAAACTCTGGGATGATTTTTAAATAGCACAGCAAAGATGTGAGGTAGAAAAAGAGGCTCTACTGAAAGCCTCTGAAAAAGAAAATCATAGAATACATGTGAGAAAGACTTAGAACCCAGTTCTCTGTACTTCTCTTATATCAGTATCCTAGAATTTTAAAAAATGCAGTACTTAAAAATGTTTAAATTATACTTTTTCCCTCTGGTTTCTCTTTGCCTTGAAATTGTTAAAGGACTAAATTTCAGAATTGCAATTAAATATGATAATATTTTGAGTGATTTTAGAGTTCTCTGACACTTTCTGCAATAAACTGAGAGTCTGTTGTATTAAAAACATAAAATACAAATGTGTGATTATATTTGTGTGTATATATTTACATAATTTATATGAAACATGTAAATCATATATGAAAAATTATTCTTTTTATTGAATATATATTCTCGAATATATTTCAAAAAATGTCTATCTTGTTCATAAACACACACATATAGGTCCAATAAATCTGTATTACATTTGCAATCATTAATGACTTTATTGCACAACTTCTTAACATAAAAATAGAAAGGCAGAAGAAATTTTAAGTGAAGCTATTTAAAATATATAGAACCTGTGACATGTGGTTCACACAGTACATTAATTTCTTAGCATACTGTTTATAAATACAGATCAGGAAAAGTTAGTCAATTTTATAGTAGAAGCAAAGATTAAACTTCGATAAAATCCTTTTTGTAAGAAATAGACCTTGATGACTTTTTAAATCACCACTGTTATACTTTGTCTGGTAAATATTATAATCTATATTTCATCATAATTACCCTTCAGATATTTTTGTTTTATTAACAGATTTTCATTCAGTTATCTGCATTTCAGTCAGATAATCTCACAGGAAGAAGAGAAACAATCATGTAATTGTTTATAGCTGGGGTTGTATTCAAATCAAATCTACATAGCTAAAGCAAAATAAATATATAAATAATAATTTGAAAAACTTAAACAATTCAATATGCTATCATACATATATTGTATAAATATGTCTTCAAAATACCTGATGTTAGGAAGCAATTCATTTATCACCAATATGAGCCTTATTATCCATAATAGGTATTAATCAACTTGAAAACATATTGATTTTCTAATAATCTTCATAAAAATTAATGAGCTACCTTTTCATAAAGGATGTAGGGAAAGAGAAATTTTATTATAAAGTTTTTAAAAATAATTCAAATTCAAAAATTATTATATACAACAAATTTATTGTTTAGATTATATTCAAAATTATGAGTTTTTATACGATATTTTATAAATAATTACTAATGTTAAAAATATCTTAATGGACTTTTCTAAATTAGGTAAAAGCAAACTTTTAGAGCTAGAGAAATTCAATAGAAATTAACAAACATTGTGCTAAGTTAAATTTGCTCTGGTTTCTGTGGTATTTTTGCCTAATGCTAAGTTAAAAAAAAAAAAGTGTAGAAATGACAGAGAACTCTATACGGGGCACTAGGTAACACTGCTTCAATAATAGTCACTTCTCATTAATGTATCATCAGCAGTTGCTTTCTGGAAAAAATAACAATAAATCTCTCTTTAAACTAATATTGTTTCTCCCATAATGGAATAAAGTTTCATTCTAAATACTTCATCTCTTGAAGGATTTTATTATATCTTTCTCATTCATTTTACAACCACATTTTTGAAGCTCCTTACTCTTTTGGCCAGGAGTGAGTAAAATATGTGAACTTACATTTCTATCATAAGCAATGAAAAACAAAAAATAACAAAATATTTGTAAAAAACTACTACGGTTACTGAGAAAACAAAAACAAATGAGATGAGAAATATCATTTCCTAGAGTTTCGGCAATTCCAAGATTGTGACTCAGCGATGAGTCCCCAAACAGAGTGCAGAAATCTTGCCCAGTTGAGACAAATTTTGAAGTGTGAGACGTCAAAGTGGCCAGAAGTTCTAGGGCACATTATATGAGAGAAGGAATTTATACTAGAAAGAAATTACAGTAAGAGTTTTTAGTCTGTGACTAAACACCCATCTACACATTTGTAAGGTCGTAACCCAGGGAAAGAACAACTTCCAAAGAAAGAACAATGATCAGATGGTTGTAGATGTGTGGTGCTATTTCTAAGCTCTCTTCTGTTTCATTGGTCTATATGCCTGTTTTGGTACCAGTACGATGCTATATTGGTTACTGTAGCCCTGTAGTATAATTTGAAGTCAGGTAGCATGATTCCTCCAGCTTTGTTCTTTTTTCTTAGGATTGTCTTGGTTATATGGGGTCTTCTTTAATCCCATATGAAATTTAAAGTAGTTTTTTTTCTAATTCTATGAAGAGTGTCAATGGTAGTTTGATGGAAATAGCATTGAATCTATAAATTACTTTGGGCAGTATGGCCATTTTCAGGTTATTGATTCTTCCTATCCATGAGCATGGAATGTTTTTCCATTTGTTTGTGTCCTCTTTTCTTTCCTTGAGCAGTAATTTGTAGTTCTCCTTGAAGAGGTCCTTGATGTCCCTTGATGACTGTATTCCCAGGTATTTTATTCTCTTTGTAGCAATTATGAATGGAAGTTCATTACGATTTGGCTCTCTGCTTGTCTATTGTTGGTGTCAAGAAATTCTTGTGATTTTTGCACATTGACTTTGTAACCTGAGACTTTGCTGAAGTTGCTTATCAGCTTAAGGAGATTTTGGGCTGAGACTATGGGGTTTTCTAAATATAAAATCATGTCATCTGCAGACAGAGAAAATTTGATTTCTTCTCTTTTTATCTGGAAACGCTTTATTTCTTTCTCTTGCCTGATTGATTGGCCATAACTTCCAATACTATGTTGAATAGGAGTTCTGAGAGAGGGTATCCTTGTCTTGTACCAGTTTTCGAAGGGAATACTTCCAGCTTTTGCCCATTCAGTATGATATTGGCTGTGGGTTTGAAATAAGTAGCTTTTATTATTTTGAGGTATGTTCCATCAGTACCAATTTTATTGAGTTTTTAATATTAAGGGATGTTGAATTTTATCAAAGGACTTTTCTGCATCTATTGAGGTAATCATATGGTTTTTGTCATTTGTTCTGTTTATGTGATGGATTATGTTTATTGATTTGTGTATGTTGAACCAGCCTTGCATCCCAGGGATGAAGCTGACTTGATCCTGTTGGATAAGATTTTGATGTGCTGCTGAATTTGGTTTGCTAGTATTTTATTGAGGATTTTCACATCGATGTTCGTCAGGGATACAGGCCTGAAGTTTCCATTTTCTGTTGTGTCTTTGCCAGGTTTTGGTATCAGGATGATGCTGCCTTCATAAAATGAGTTAGGGAGGAGTCCCTCCTTTTCAATTGTTTGGAATAATTTCAGAAGAAATGGTACCAGCTCTTCTTTGTACCTCTGGTAGAATTCAGCTGTGAATCAATCTGGTCCTGAGCTTTTTTTTTTTTTTTGGTTGGTAGGCTGCTAATTACTGCCTCAATTTCAAAACTTTTTATTGGTCTATTTAGAGATTTGACTCTTCCTGATTTAGTCTTGGGAGGATGTACGTGTCCTGGAATTTAGAAATTTCTTCCAGATTTTCTAGTTTATGTGCATTGAGATGTTTACAGTATTCTCTGATGTAGTTTGTATTTCTGTGGGGTCAGTGGTGATATTCCCTTTATCATTTTTTATTGTGTCTGTTTGATTTTTCTCTCTTTTCTTCTTTATTAGTCTAGCTATCAGTCTATTTTGTTTTTGTTTTTTTTTTTCAAAAAAAACAGCTCCTGGATTCATTAATTTTTTGGAGGGTTTTTTATGTCTCTCTCCTTCAACTCATCTCTGATCTTTGCTATTTCTTGTCTTCTGCTGGCTTTCGGATTAGTTTGCTCTTGCCTCTCTAGCTCTTTTAATTGTGGTGTTAGGGTGTCTATTTGTGATCTTTCTAGATCTCCGATATGGGCATTTAGTGCTATAAATTTCTTCTTAACACTGCTTTAGCTGTGTACCAGAGATTCTGGTACATTGTCTCTTTGTTCTCATTGGTTTCAAAAAACTTCTTGATTTCTGCCATAATTTCACTATTTACCCAGGAGTCATTCAGGAGCAGGTTGTTCAATTTCCTACATCTGACCTTTGAAAAATCTGACAAAAATAAGCAATGGGGAAAGTATCTCCTATTCAATAAATATTGCTGGGAAAACTGGCTAGCCATATGCAGAAAACAAAATCTGGACCCCTTCCTTATATTTGATACAAAAATTAAATCAAGATAAATTAAAGACATAAATGTAAAACCCAAAGTCATAAAAACCCTAGAAGAAAACCTAGGGAATACCATTCAGGACATAGGCATGGACAAAGACTTCATAATGAAAAGGCCAAAAGCAATTGCAACAACAGCCAAAATTGACAAATGGGATCTAATTAAACTAAAGAGCTTCTTCACAGCAAAAGAAACTCATCAGAGTGAACAGGCAACCTGCAGAATGGGAGAAAATTTTTGCAATCTAACAATCTGACAAAAGCCAGAATTTAGAAGGAATTTATACAAATTTACAAGGAAAAGAAAAACAACTCCATCCAAAAGTGGTCAAAGGATATGAAAAGACACTTTTCCAAAGAAGACATTTACATGGCCAACAAACATATGAAAAAAGCTCAACATCACTGATCATTAGATAAATGCAAATCAAAACCACAATGGGATACCATCTCATGCCAGTCCGAATGGTGATTATTAAGAAGTCAGGAAACAATAGATGCTGATGAGGCTGTGGAGAAATAGGAATGCTTTTAACACTGTTGGTGGGAATGTAAATTAGTTCAACCATTGTGGAAGACAGTATTGTGATTCTTCAAGGATCCAGAACCAGAAATACCATTTGACCCAGCAATTCCATTACTGGGTATATACCCAAAGAAATAGAAATCATGCTACTATAAAGACACATGCACACATATATTTATTGCAGCACTATTTACAATAGTAAAGTCATGGAACCAACCCAAATGCCCATCAATGATAGACTGGATAAAGAAAATGTGGTACATGTTGGAGCCAGGGAGACTGGATGTCTTGTTCCCAAGACTTGTCCCCACAGCCCAATACATTGGGTTTGGTAATCTGCGGCCAGAGTGCCTCTTCAAGCCTGACTCTGACCCATCCTTCCTCATTGGGCAGGGCTTTGCTACCATAACTCCAATAACTCCAGCCAGAGTCTCAAGGACGGACCTCTAATCTAGAGAGGCAAGAATAAACTAATCCAAAAGCTATCAGAAGTCAAGAAATAACTAAGATCAGAGAAGAACTGAAGGAGATAGAGACATAAAAAACCATCCTTCAATGATAGACTGGATAAAGAAAATGTGGTATATATACACCATAGAATAGTATGCAGCCATAAAAAGGGATGGGATCATGTCCTTTGCAGGGACATGGATGAATCTGGAAGACATCATCCTCAGCAAACTAATACAAGAACAGAAAATCAAACACCACATGTTCTCACTGATACGAGGGAGTTGAATAATGAGAGCACTTGGACACAGGGAGGAGAACAACACACACCAGGGCCTGTTTGGGTAGGGGGGGACGAGGGGAGGGAACTTAAGAGGATGGGTCAATAGGTGCCATGGTGATGGCACACATATACCTATGTAAAAAACCTGCTCATTCTGCACCTGCATCCCAGAACTTAAAGTAAAATAAAAAATAAAAGAACAGTGATCACAAATTTGTAAGATTAAACAATTCCCAGAGCTCATACAGTGCAACTTAACACAAGTGTTCCCTCTATTCAGAATGGAGAATTCTTGCTAAATACATAGGGAATTTATAAAGACTTGCCTTAATAGTGAGACAAAAATAGTTCTAGAATGAAGTCTGCTCTAGATCTGCCATAAAGCAGCTAAAAATTGCATATCACAAACAGTGCAAACTATTGCATTAGGAATATAGTTGCCGTCCAGAAAAATCAACTATTTTTAAATAAATTAAACAAAATTAGACACGTTTACATGTGAAACAGAGTTTCAGAATCTAATCATTTATCACTACACACATAAAGAAACAGAAAAATGTAACATACAACCTGGAACTATAACAGGTAGTTAGGTAAAAGAAACCTAGGAATGACAAAGAAAATCAAATTAGCAACAAAAAATATTAAAACAGCAATTCTAAGAATTTGTAGTATACTTAGGGGTAAACATGATGAGGAGAGAAAAGGATAATATAGAAAAGACTCAAATGGACTTCCAGAGGTGAAAAATACAATACCTGGGAAAATACACTTGAAGAGATTATAAAATGAGTTAAACAGCACACGATAAAGAAAACCAATGAACTTAAATATGTAGCAAAAAGACTTAAAAAATACTCAAAGAATATTTGTGAAACAAAAACAAGGTTTGTCAGCAACTTTTGGTACCAAATAACAGAATCTAACACACACACACACACACACACACAGAGTTCCAAAAGGAGGAGTGTCATGGTGGAAAAATTATTTGAATAAATAATAACTACAAATTTTACAAATTTAGTGAAATATGTAAAACCTGGGATTTAAAATCTAAATAAGCTTCAAACAGCATAAACCTAAAGAAAGCCGAACTAAGACACATCACATTCCAAATGGTGGAAATCAGTGATTAGGAGAAAATCTTAATAATAGTAAATAATAAAAAGACAAATTACATAAAGACAGAAAAAATATAAAAGCAATGGCAGACCTCTTGTCAGACATATTTAAGGAAGACAATGTAGCAAGCCCATTAAGGAACTCAAGGAGGAAAATTTCTGAGATAAAATGCTATAGCTATTAAAATATATCTCCATGCTATATCTATTAAAATATATAAAGGTAAATAAAGACTTTCAGAAAACATGGTTAGCAGAACTTCACCACAATAAATATAAAAATGTAACATCTTCAGACAAAAGGAGGATGGTACCACATAGAAAACTGGATCCACAAGTCAGAATCAAGAGAGCAAAAATGATGAATATTTGAGTATATTTAAAAGCTTAAAGGTGGTAAACACTTTTATTAACTCCATTTTCTCATCTGCTATTTACTTTTCAGTGGACAGCAATTTGGCACCCATCCTCACATCCCCACTCATCTAATAAACTTCCTAATAGCAAAATCCAAAATTATTGTTAGGGCTTATTTACTTGTTCTTTCTTCTATATTGGATGTTCATGGCTAATTCTTTCTTTGGGACACACATGACTTTATCTTTTCTAGTTCTTCTCTTAACCCTCCTATGTTTAAAAGATTTATCTGAATTATGTTTCTCTGTACATCCCATTATACAGTGTTGATTAGTATTTGCAACTGACCATTAGTTTTCTTTTAGATAGGCATTTTCCATCACCAAAACCATTTACTCACATGGTTTTTGTTAACCACTTACATGTTAATTTTTCCCAATTATTTATCTGGCATTTGAATATCTATACTAACTAATGAACCCATGTATTTATTTGTCAGACTTTATTCAGCACCACTGAGCCTCAATATCAAAACAACTAAAATTAACACACAACCTTCAATTGCAAAATACGCATTTACACTTCACGTTCATTATATTGTTGAATGGTACCATCATTTATCTACTTGGGCAACTGCTAACCAGAAATTAAAACTCCTCCATTCATCTTCTTGTCATTGATTTACCAAAATGTACTGAACACTTTCTATATGTTAAGAACTTAAATGTGCCCAAGAAATATAAAAATAAAAAGAAATATCTGTTCTGCTGGAGTGGAGGCATTTGGGAGACAACAAATGAAGTTACAAAACAATGGAAAAGAGGCAATGAGAATAAAGGGAAAGACGTATCTAGAGTTCTTCTGCAGTGATCATGTCATTTGAGACCTCACAGGTGAAGTAATGTCATAGCCGACTGTTGAATATTGATTGGGGTTTGAGAAGACGAAAAACAAAACAAAACGAACAAACAAACAAAACAAGATGTCCAAGGCAGAAGACATAATCTGTGAAGCCATAAAATATTGATATAGAAAAAGAAAGTAGCTCCATGAATATGAGTTAGAGGCACTAATGTAGACTCTGGTGGACCTTAAAGCAGGTTTTTAAGGGAATATAAACTTGGCTTTTTGTAATATATAAAACATTTGACTTTTTTTAATTAAGAGAGTATGTTTTATAATGTTTCTTTCTTGTACTATACCCATTGGTTTTATTTGAAAGGAATGAGGAATGTTGGTGTGGTGGGAATATGAATATATGTGTGTGTGTGTGTGTGTGTGTGTGTGTGTGTGTGTATGTGTGTATATATATATAACTCTGATCTCCTACTGCAGGGAGAAAAATTGCCTGATGAAACTAATCATTATCTTTCTGAATCCACCATTATGTACACACAAAGAATACACTTAACTGAGATGCTCCTAGCCACAAAACTGAGCACAGCAGGATACAAGTGGAGGCCCATTTCTTCACAAACTGGAACTGCTCAAACAAGTGACTTTGTCCTCATCCCTTTGGCTGAAGTTGTCTTTGAGATGCCCTGCCATCTGAGACGTTTTTTGTTCAAATTTCTTTCCCTCTCACTGTATTTTTACAGATATTGGACCTGGTTTGTAGTCCAAAGGCTATCTCTACCTATTTATCTTCTTTCTCTTTAATATTACTGGGCATTCTCTCTCATAACTCCTTCACACATCTAGTCCTTCCTTGGCATCTGCTTCTTGGAGACTGTAAACCAACACAGCTCGTATCTGTTCATTGTAAGTGACAAAACAGATTCTGTAGGTAGACTCTTCAAATACTATTTAGTGAGAAAATTCTCTAACCTCAACATCCCATTGGTACCCATAAGCTTGATAAGAAAAGGGGTTTACCAGGACTTTCATCTGTTGATACTGGAGAGACTGCAGTTAAGTAATGAATTTATGAACAACAACAATGATAAAAGCAGTAATAAGCTCATGTTGAATAAATTTAGCACTCTGTGTGTGTGTATAATATTCATATATTTAATAGAAAAGCTGACGAGGATTCTCTGTGTTAAGTTAGCTAATTTCTGTAGTTAACACTTTATTTGATATTCTTAAATATTTATTAAAATGTTACCCTCTTTTAGATCAAGAGTCTATGGCACAGAGAATAAATAAGTTATATCTGTGCATAGTGCTATTCAATGTCAAAACAGAGATTCAAATGGGCCTGTATGTTTCCAGCTCAGCCTACTTAAAGTATTGTAGTGTCTTTTCTGACAAAAATTGAAGTAGAAAAACTTTTGACAGAAAGTGTATTTCATGTTATTTTATCTTTATCCTTTAGCAACTCTCATTCCAAGAAAAATATTCAAAGGCAAGATCAAAGCTTTACACCATGAGATATGCCAAGCTTACAAAGATTAATTATATCTAAATTATAATTGAATGCATATTATCTATCTTTCTAAATAAATATAAAAAGAATTTCATAAAATTGTTACAATGAAAATTCTTAGCTATTTTATGAAATCATTGTTATTTCATCTGAAAACTGATTCAATAAACTTCAGGACATAGCAATATAGGACACAGGTCTTCAAATATATTGCATTATCTTAGCTCAGATTCTATTTATAAACTTCTTAAAGATGGTGCTAATGATGAAACAGGCCATTAAACAAACAAGAGAATAGTTTTCTTGCAGGTTTAATATTCTGAACCAGTATTAGGGCTATAATAGTTGAGGATTATCACCTTTATTCTATTACCATGTTCTTAATTTTCATTAACTTAATAACTTCTAAATTATAAGATAGGAACTAACATAAACTTTATCAATGTGAAAATAAATTTTATGAAACAGTATATTGGAGATACTCTTAAAACTGGTAATATTTTTGTCCAAATTTTTTTAAACTTGCCTTTTCTTTTTGTCTATAGCATACTTTATAATGTTCTGTCCAGTCTGGCTCAATCTTTCATTTCAAGATCACTTTCATGTTTTCCATCCACCCAGTGGTATAAGTAACCCATAGTGTTTCTGTGCATTTTTTTTCATGTTTTGTTTTCCAGAATTACTTTTTCTCTTCATCCTAAGTATCTGGGTCAAATTATACCGATTTGTAGAAAATCTCTTTATACCCCAACAAAATGCCAACTACATAACAACATTGAAAAACAGAAATTAATTACTTTACTCGCCCATTACTGGTAATAATTGTCTTTGGATTTCTAATAAAACTGGATAGCTTGCAATTTCCCCACAAGTGTCTATAAGTTATAACATTTCAAAGACTTTTTAACATGTACCTACATGCTGAGGAGGCTTACTACTTCATGTCCACAAAGTTTCTGAGTTTCTACTTACATAGGTGAAGTTGTGCGTTTCTTTGCAAGGTTTCTCAAAGTTAAGTATGCATAGAAATCACTTGAGAATCTTAATAAAAGGCAAATTCTGATTCAGTAATTGGGAAGGCGTTTAAGAATATACATTTCTAAAAGCTTCTATGATGCCACTAATCTGTGGGCTACACTTCGAATAGCAATATTGTTGAGTACTACAACAACTCATTTATTAAATTAAATCCCTTCCTTAATTTCTACAAATATATTAATATACAATTTGTACAGAAACTTCTGAGGAAAAATTGGGAAGGGTTCTAAATTAAAACATTATAAATTATTTTAAATGAAATGAGAAGGTTCATCACTGTTAAAGTGTCCTTTGTTTTTATCCCACAAATCAGGAGATTCAATAGCATTTCACCCTATGTAATACTAGCCTCTTTTCATTGAGTTGGTTCTCTCTACCACTGTACTTTTTTCTTCTTAACTTGTACTTTGAATCAGCCAACATAATCCATGCAGGGTTTTACCCATTTTAAGAGTACTTATTAGACACTTTTACACAGAAAAATACATTGCTCCATGAGGGAAATTCTGGAACCAGTTATCAAGAAAACAATTGTTACCTCATTAAATAATATAGATAACATAGAACCATGGTCCACAAAAATCTTTATATGTCTTGAGGACAAATAAGACTCAGCAAAGGTTTTTTAAAAAGAAAGACAACTCTATAAAACTAACTCTACTTACTCAAATCATGTGAAAGAAATAAGGATTTTTCTATTAAAAATGAAACAAAACAAAACAAAACAAAACATGTACTTATGGCTGGGCACGGTGGCTCATGCCTGTAATCCCAGCAGTTTGAGAGGCCAAGACGAGCGTGCATCGCTTGAGCCCAGGAGTTCAAAACTAGTCTGGCAGCATGATGAAACCCCATTTCTGCAAAAAAATACAAACATCAGCCAGTCGTGCTTGCATGTGCCTGTAGTCCCAACCACTCAGGAGGCTGAGAGGGGAGAATCTTTTGCACTCAAGAGGTTGGGGCTGCAGTGAGCTGTGATCGTGCAATTGCACTTCAACCTGGGTGACAAAGTGAAACCCTGTCTCAAACAAACAGAAAAAAAATAAACTTTTATGTTGGCGTGAAAACATCTTTTAAAAAAGTGTTTTAATTTTTACTGAAATATTATTATATATGTACCTCTGGAAAAATAGCCATAACTTCTGATGATTAATAACAAAATATAATTTTCAAAAGTTACTCTTCTCTATTAAATTCACACAGAGCAAGAGTTTAAAGGATGGCAGGCTTAGCACTCTGTTCATGTGCAAAATTTCTTCACAGTCAGCTTGTTGCCAATATAATAAAAATAATCTACTGATTTTCAGTGAAAAGCTGTCTGATACCTAAATAATGATAAATTCATCTTTGTGCTATTATGCTTAGTGTTCTTTGGTTCTTGGTCTTTTCTTTTACTGAAAAGTAGCGGTCGTTTTCTCTCTCCTTTCTGCTAAAAATAGTGAGATCTTTCATCATATCCTCCAGCTTTATGACAGTCATATCAACTTCTGTTAAGCCTATAGTTTTATCACGCATTCTCTTATCCACTTAAAGGAAGTACATAGACAAACTTCACAAGCAGAGTAACATTTATCTTCTAAGTTCTTCACTTGTTGAAAACATATTCTCTTATGCTAAAAATATCTTTTTACAGAAAGAAAAATAAGTTGAAATGGGACGCCAATTCTCAGGAGGGATTGTTCAAACACAAATGACCTGATTTTTTTTTTTTAACTAGGAATATGTTTCCTACTATAAGAAAAGACAGCAAAGAGTGATACATTGGTAATATTAGAAAGGGGAAACTTGCTGTTAACAACCCATAGAATTTGAACATTAATGTACTCAAAGCATACATCAAGTATATTTTTTTACTTGCTCTTACTATGTCTCACAGTTAAATAAATCTAAAGATGCAAAGTGATAATATATATTCAAGCTGCTGACAGCAGAAATATTTTCATATATATATATTTTTTTTTTCCAGAATTCTTTTCATGGCCTAGTAGTTTCAGCTTAGAAAAACCACAAATCAGGAAATAGAATATTAAGAAAATGAGAGGGGTTGGGACAATTTAATTTGACAAAATATTTTGTGGGAATTCTGAAAGATCTTACAAAATTTTGGTTAGCAGAAATACTTGCATGGTAATGGTTACAATATATCAAGAAAATATAAGGTGCTGGTTGTGTGCAAGAATGTGTCTATGTGATTGTGTTAAGGTTTTTGAAAGACAAGTAGATTTATATTGGAACAATGGAGGTATTAAAAATAGAATATTTGATCTATGTAACACTTTATTATTTATTTATTCGAAACACTATTTTAAAATTTGCCTTTAATTTCACTGTAATTAATGTTGCTATTTATTCAATGAATTTCTTTGCAAACATTTATATATTTTTTAAAACGAAATCACAAATATGCTATATTTAGATATAATCTTAATATTTTTCTTATGTTAATAACAGAAACCATTTTACATTATATAATTTTAACTAATACCATATCAAGTATATTTTCTACTTTGCTACAATTTGTTGTTTTTATTACCTCCACAATTCTAGGCTTTTTGTTTCTCGTGATTATATTTTCCTTGCCCATACTATCATTCTTGTGTGCAATAAAAATAATTAGAAAAACATAGTAATATGTCTCTATGATAGTACAAAATACAAATTTCCTTATAGCTTTCTTTTTTTTTTACTTTTGTTTATATCATTGAGATCCAAACACATGAATTGGAAAGTAAATAATTCAATCCTTTGTAAATGGCTTAGAATTTTATGGTAGGGCTGTTCTATAATGATTTCAGCATATTCATTATTAATGCACATTTACCTAAGTTCAAGGTTAACTGACCACCCTCCACCCACACTATAACACTGTAATAGATTTTCTTGTATTGCATCCTAGATATATGCCTGTGTTTGTGGATTATGTGTGTGTGTGCGTGTGTATGTGTGTGTGTATGTGTATGTATTTGATTCCCAGGGGTGGCAGAATTAGATAAAAGTGTCTGCCTTATTCACAAATATTAAGAAACATATTCCTATATATTTGTGGAATTTCATAATTTTTAGCAGTGAATAAGACTAGACTTTTTCATACTTTCATGCTAGCACTTAGAATTTTCACCCTCTGAATTATGTTAATGTGAAAGTTGGGTAGTTAAATCTTAGTTTTTTAATTGGCTTTTTCCTGAATATTAACAAAATTGAGTGATTTTTTTTGTATTCTGGACATCTGAATTTCCACTTCAATTACTTATTAATAAAATGCCCCAGTTTAAATTAGGTTATTATTTTATAATCAAATGTAGGGTTTTAAAAAATATTTTGAAACTATTTCTTTTACTGTCACTAGATTTGCATGTATTTTTTATAATATACTATTTTTGTTGTGTATTTGGCATATTTATCCATAAAGTCTTAATTTTTTTGTTATTGTAAAATACTGCCATTCATTTTAACTTCTGCCCCTTCTACCTTCCTTAACATGAAAATGTTAAATAGATATTTTCTAAATTAACTTCTGAAATTATTACTAATTTAATAAACATTTTAGCATTTATTCCATTTGGATTTTGTATTTATAATTTGGTGTTATGGTCCACATTTGTTTGTTTTTTAAATAGATAACCAATGTGTCAGTACCATTTATTCAGCACCGTTTACTCAGCACCTTCTATCATAGAATAAAGGTCAATAGTACAGAATAAATTTTATTCATTTACAATTGTCTTTTCTGAGCTCCAATATAAATATCATATTACTTTGTTTACAAAAGCTTTTTAAAATGTTTTCATACATGTTAAAGCAAAATTGTCCTCGTCAACTTCTTTTAACATATTCATTGGGAATTAACATACATTAATTATTATAAGGATATTAATATTTAATCTATTACCTATGCCATCCTCAAAAAGAAAAAAAAGCCATCAGAAAATCTAACTGGAATTACATTAAACTTAAATAATAGTCTTCTAATGATTGTTAGTCACAGATACTTTCATCTAAGAGCATGATACTTCATTTCATTTGTTTTAATGCTATGGTAGGTCTTTCACTTAGATATTGTAGGTTGTGTCTCATAAATGTAGTTATTATGTGTTTCTTAAACTTATAACTATCTTTTGTCTATTGTGAAATTTAATTGACTACTACTGATCTATTAATGGTAATTTAAACACAGTTTTATGGCTAACAAAACTTAATATTATGACCTCCAAAACTAATGTTAACATTTTCAGATAAATCAAGGGACTCGGTATGAGTTCAACCTAAAGGTTTGGCATTCTGGAGATCTTTAAAATTTTATAAAGTAACTAAGAAGAAAGAGCACAAAGATCTAGTTCTCTCACCAAAGTCCAAAAGCCATAGTACCCACCATTATCTCTACAAAGAGAGAGCTTTTGCGGCAGGACGTCCAACAAATATGGCAGTTTGGGAGCTACTTTTCAAAAGCAATGTCATTCTAGTTACTAGCACGGGATGGTGAATAAAATTAATCAGGAACAAAGACTACCAAGTTTTGAGGCCTGGAGTGGTGGCTCATGCCTGTAATCCCAGGATTTGGGGAGGCTGAGGCAGGTGGATCACTTGAGCTCACAAGTTTGAGACCATTCTGGGCAACATGGTGAGACCGGATCTCTACAAAAAAATACAAAAATTATCTGGCTATGGTGGTGCACATGTGTGGTCCCAGCTACTCAGAAGCTGAGGTAAGAAGCAGAGATTGAGTGAGCTGAAATCACCCCACTGTATTCTTGGGCCAGAGAGGCAGACTGAACTGAAATTGCTGCCAGCCTAGGCAATAGAGCCAGACTTTTAATAAACTGAAAAAAAAAAGAAATAAAAAGAACAGAAAGAAAGAAAAGAAAGAAAGGAAAGAAAGGAGGGAAGGAAGGAAGGAAGGAAGGAAGGAAGGAAGGAAGGAAGGAAGGAAGGAAGGAAGGAAGGAAGGAAGGAAAGTTATCCTGCCAAATGCACACACACACATACGCACACTCTCACACAAGCCTGAACTAAAACTGACTCTGACTCTCTAACTATTCGAGTCTATTTAGCACCCCACTATCAGCATGAAAGAACAGAGTATTCTCAGAAAATAAAAGCATATTCCCCAATACTCAAACCTGATACAATCATATAAAAAATTTTAAAGGATGAAACTACCAAAGGATGGTGCCAGAATCCATAGAGCTTTAGAATCAAGGCATTTCCTCCCATAAAGAAGAATCAAAGCCTAATCAAGGAACATTTCTTAACTTCAATATATGGGTCCCTCAAAATATCTGTCCTTAGAGATTTCATACTTGCTATGAACAAACAACTTCCATGCATTTCAATTTTTTTATTTCCAAATAGAAGTGCTTATTTTGTATAGAATCTTACTATTCCAACATTGTATGTTAAATGTGTTAATGACAAATTACCTTTGTTAGGTAACAGGTCTGCAGATCACAAGATACCTGTTGAGAAACTATAGGTCATTAGTGAGGGTTCCTTGACTTTGAACTTGAGTCTGTAATTGGATTACACTTTATGATGATTGAATAAATGTGTTTTGCATGTGGAAATCTCTTCTCCTATATAGTCCTATAAGAATATAATTGTTTCCAAATGCATTAATTTAGGTGTAGTCATGCAACTTACTTTGGCTAGGTTACTGTGAATGAAAGTAGGATGTAGTTTATTCTAGAAAAAATAGATGTATCA
This sequence comes from Gorilla gorilla gorilla, assembly GCF_029281585.2. Taxonomy (NCBI): domain Eukaryota; kingdom Metazoa; phylum Chordata; class Mammalia; order Primates; family Hominidae; genus Gorilla; species Gorilla gorilla. Next base: position 78,629,057 of record NC_073238.2, on the reverse strand, counting down.
TTCTCTATATTCTCTTTTCCTGCCTGAGAGAACTATAAAGTCTTATGTTGTAATGGTGGTTTCATTACATGAAGCAGCATTTTAGCTAGGTCTCATGAATGAATATGGCAAACACAGTTCCCCTAATAAACAACATTTTATTATGGCATTTGATTATGCACTGTGAATGAGAAATAACTATTGTTGTATGAAGACACTGACATTATTCTTAATTTCTGTTTTTGTTTTTTTGTAAGAAAATGCTATATTTGTCAACTAAATTTGAAGAGTTTTCATCTCTCGTATGCACGTATGCATGTACTGACATTATGCAAACACTATTGGTATGATTAGCTTTTAAAAAATTGGAAAACATTCAGCCAAAAGTAGTAGTAAAAAATAATTCGCATTTTATCAAGATAATTTCCTGTGTTGTCTTTATTAGGTTTTTGTTTACTTTGGAAAATTGAGCTTTAAAGTTAACATTTTTAATTTGTATAACCTTCTGTATTGCTTTTGATGTATTATGATTATCATTCTGGTTAAATTAATATTATTCACTTGGATATATATATATTCAATTTGGATATATATATTCAATTTGGATTATATATATATTATTCATTTGGATATATATATATATATATATATACACACATATATATATGTATATTCAATTATGGTGACCTGTTATTCTGTTTTGATCGATGTTTGAAACTTTTGGCACCTGTGGTCAGCTTTTACCTAGGGTGAAAATTCTAAATTAAGTCCTTTTCATTTAGAATTAACTTTGAGATTTTTTTCAGTTGAGCTCCTGGAAAGTCTCAAAAAGCATATATCTCATCTTGTAGGGATATTAAATGATTGGGCGTTTTGGTAAGTTGTTTGGTAAGTCAAATGGAAACTGATACTAAACATTTTAATTATATCTATGGGTATGTTATTGATGTGAATCTTTCAAAAATTATATAAACTCATAGAAATCTAATATGTATTCTGTCATAATTTTAGTTGTTATGTGAAATCTTTTATAAAGTTATATTTATTTGGATAGGTTACCCATGTGAGTATTCCAAAGATCATGTGAAATATATAAATGTCTGATGATCCTGATGTGATGCTGTCAGTTATGATTCAGATTATCTTACAATGCTTCATGTAATAAAAAAATAAGTAATTTTTCTTGTCAATTGTGAACTATCAGATTTTTAACCATGGCTCTTCAAAGATTTTTTTTTAATCCACAGTTTTGATTTATCTCTAAATGCATTTGTAATAATATTTATGGAAAGGACTGTAACAAGTATTATTGAGCATAGATTTCTTATAGCTTTGGACTTGTGCACCTAATACAATTTTTCAGAACTCTGAGAAAAACAAACTGATGTGATCATAAAATTGCAAATCAAGATGAATCAGAACAAAAACTAATTATATGAAGGTAAATAACTGAAGATAATATTTTTATGATTTTTATTTGAAACAGAAACATTCTTGGTTCTTTACTTAAATATTGTTTTTTCCAGATTTAGAAAAAAATTTCTTTTAGGCTATCTATAATCTCCAACCATTTGGTAAAGAATATTTTGTAAACAAAGGTGAAAAGATTTGCTTCTTCTTTCTACTTGAGTCTTCCAAAATTCATAAACTATTCCTGAGTATTCTTCTTTTTTATTACAATAGGGTTATGTGTATAAGTTCAATAAAAATCTGTTCTCTCTTTATAGTGGAATATAACATTGGTTATATTACAATGGCTTGGACTGAAATATATTTAATACTTTGGTTATATTACCAAGGCTTTGACTGAAATGTCATACTGATAATGTGCATAAAATGTTCAACATCAAGAGTTCCCAGCCTTACAGTGAATGAGAAAAATAAAATCACTTCCTAGCAGACCCAAAAACCTTGATATTATAAGTGAAATCTAAAGTCTGCCTTGGTTTGACTTCCTACACTGAAGAGCCTTTTAAGTTTAAAAATCCTATGAGCTCAATGTAGAGAAAAAATTGTGTTTATTAAAAAAACTATAATGTATCTGTTAATAGATTGTAGCATTATACATTATTTTCATGTTCTTGTTATCTGTCTGTATACTAGACTAAATCCTGAACTCTTGTAGATCTTTTCAATTCACCATTCTTCCAGGGAATTGCTAAAAACAAAAACTGCTCTGTTCTTAAAACATTAAATGCTGAAAACTAGATACATTTTAAGGGACAAGCCTCATGCCTGATGTATGGGCCACACAAAAACTTCACCAAACCACATAGTATCAGAGACATTGATACTGCAAATCCAGACAAGAAGTTAATGCTTTCATGCTGTAGGCAGCTTTTCCCAAGATGTCAGAACAAGACTTAATTTATCATAATGAGAGTCTTACCAGCCTTAATGCTACTTTTTGCACTTGGCAGGAGGATAATGTAATTGAAGTTTTACAATCAGTAGCCTCTGCCTGTAACTTGACAGAAACTGACCTGAGATACCCTTTAGTATCCATTGGTTAAATAAGGAAATGTCTATGCTATTGCTAATACCACATGCTGTACCTAGATAAATTCCTCTAGAACAGTTGAGACCCATGTGCACAAAATTAGAAAACAGGCAATATGCTTACAACAGGTCTCACCTACTTTCTTAAGGTCCTTGGATTTACTCAATTAGTTGCCTTTCAGCCTACATTAAGATGTTAATGGCTCAAATCAAATCAAATGAAATTTCAAAATGCTCTCAGATGCTAGAGACACTTATGGAATGCAAGGTTCCAAGAAATAAAGAGAAAGTGTTGAACCCTGTTTAAAGAATGACTTCAATATATTAGGGAGTCAATGATTTCAATGAAGAGAATTTATGATGAAGTTATGAGAATTTAAGATGAAGTTTATGGGTTTGTCATATTACTATTAACTTTACTTTGTATTTTCTCTTTTTAAACTTTGTATCTGTTACTTATTACATTTTGCAGAAGTACAGTTCCTGACAGGTTAATGTTAGCCCTGCATTTTGAAATAATAGCAAAAGACAACACAACAGACAAAATTGAACTTAATAATAGACTCCAGGTAGACTTAGCCTGAGAGTCATTCCCTTCAGACCTTCTTTATTCCTCAGATATGGCTGAAAGGGTTTTGATACTGACTCCTAGTTGCCAATTACTCCCCACAATGTGGGACACGACCACCAACCAGGATAGGTCCATCCTGGCACTGAGGGACATCCAAACGTAATGATGGGATGATTGACTAGTGATGCTTTCGAGAATAATCTTGATCAGATGGATAATGTGTGAAAATTGTCAGAACCAGAAGGTAGTCATTCATGTTAAAAAAAATTTTTGACAAATAGAGCCAGCAATGGCTATGAGGAGAGGGTTTTCATGCTTATTTGCCTCATAATAATCTACCACAAAAGACTTTACAAAAACCCAAAACTATACCCTTGCACAAAGGCCATGACAAGCTCACACAAAAATACTTCAGGGTCATGTGCCCAGCAACTGCCACTCTAACCCCACACTGGTGTGATCCTTGCTATTGATGTTTGCAGTCAAGGATAATGATTTGAAGACAATTATGTTATCCTCTTCATTTTTACTTTAAAAACTGTTGTCTCCCTTTACCTTCCTGAATGTGCACATAGTTTACTAAGACATGAGTATTCCCATTGCAATGCTCTGTTCAATAAACATTATTTTCTTTTAGAGAGTGTCTCTCTGTTTGTTATTTAGTTTGACAAATGTTTCTGCCTGATATCTTCTTGGTCTCGGACTTCACTCACTTCATGTCTTGCTTTAATAATCACCTCTATAAGAGGTAGTTATTCATAGAGGACAGTTTCTGTAACATGTATTAATAACTTTTACTAAACAAGTCTAAAATTACATTTTAATTGATTTTTAATTGTTGAGGAAAAGTGACACAATACTTTTAAAATTTGCTTGTATTCCTATATATATATATATATATATATATTGTTTTTTAGACAGGGTTTCTCTCTTTTGCCCAGGGTGGAGTGAAGTGCCATGATCTGGGCTCACTGCAACCTCGGCCCCCTGGGTTCAAGTGATTCTACAGCCTTGGCCACCCTAGTAGCTGGGATTATAGGCGCCGACCACCACACCCAGCTAATTTTTGTATTTTTAGTAGAGACAGGGTTTCGCCATGGGCCGGTCTTCAACCTCTGACCTCAGGTGAACCACCTGCCTCAGCCTCCCAAAGTGCTGAGATTGCAGGCATGAGCCACTATATGTTTTTTGATTTCAACATATTTTTAAATTCAGGTGTACTTCATATAAATAATACATCGTTTTTACTGTTTTGCACTGATAATAAACTTCAATTTTCTTATTTATGACATATTAATTTGGAACGAAGAATATAAAAATTATTTTTTAGTCTTCTAAGGATTACATAAATGGTCCCCATATGAATGACATGTAAAAATGTTCACTTACCATTAGTGGACTGTATCTATACAACAATTTTAACAACTTATATACATTTAATGTAGAATTCAAATACAAATAAATAAATTCATACACACTGACAAATTCTTAACCCCTCAAAGTACCTTTATTTGGTAAAATATATTGTTATAATAATTTCTAAAATTATTTTCTTTTTATTGCTCAATTGTCAAATAGTTTATGTAAATTTTTACAAAACTATATCTTTCTGTGCAATGTCATTGAGCCTATTGTTGCAGAATTCAGGTTGTTGGAGAAAACACAGCAATGGAGAAGAAATTTTCTTCATGAGAAATGCAGCTGTGGTCAAGTCCTATATGACACCCAGTCAACACTGGGCAGCACATGGTGGAAAGAACATCATGGTCGGACTGCAGCCAGGCTTTAGAAGAAGCAAACCACGATGGGACTGGTGTAGAACAGAAAGCAAGCCAATCACAGGAGGAGGAGTGTGTGGAAGATTAAGACAAGGTCCTTGTTGTTTTACATAAACAACACTCTTTCAGGGATATATAAGACCACCCCACCTCTGAGTTTGGGATCACTAGATGGAATCACTAGACTTAGCATATAATTGTCCTCATGGATCAAATTTACTATAGCAATGTAGTAAGGATACTTAGCCATATAGTAAGAGGGAAATACAGGTGTGTTGTGAAGGAATCCATATGCAGCTTCCTATGTTTTCTCCCTCCTGTGAAGAGTCACAGTCTTTCCTTAACACCAAACACTCAACAACAGGTATGTTATATGTCTTCCACAAGCAGTTCATCAGAGACATAGTGACTACAGTTTTTATTTGGGCTGATCATATAGGCACTCTCTACTTAGCACCAAATAAAACTCCAGAGTCCCATAAGCAGGATAGGTCCTCAGCATAAGCACCATTGTTAGCACAGTCTAGGGACAATTAACCTCCTTTGTCAGTCACCTGTTAATTGGGAACACCACAGGAGCTGGACTCCCAGATACCAAACTTGTAAGCAACCTTTTCTAAATGTAACTGTTTCAAGACTCCTATGATAACATTTTACCTACGCTTTCTATAATCATTAACATTCCCTATAAAGTTACTAAAGTTTTGAAATATATGTGGGTTTCCATTTATTGTAGAAATGACTTAAAGGTTAAAACATGGCAAAATATAAGTGCACTTCTATTTCTTGCAAAAACCTCTGAAAAAGTAAAATCCTGTAGAAGTAAAATTTGAGGTGTGGAGCTTTATTTCAGTTTACTTACTGGTCAAGTCAGGGATGAAGAATATTATTAGAGATGCGCCATAAAGTATACAGTCCAAAAGACACAGCACAGCCCAAGTTACATCCTGCACTCGGAAAACAAAAGGGCCAGCAGACCCTTGGGTTACATTTTTGGGGATCATCATGAATAATGAAATAAGTCACCATACTCAACTAAATATTAAACTTGAAGATCACTACAGGCTGAATTCACCTTGGAAATAATGCCAGCCAAAGCATTACACACACTGTGGAGTTGTGCAGACCAGTCATGCAGCATCAGTGTGAACACTGTGTACATCACCTCAATCTCCTGGGAAAGGCAGACTGTTACCTGCTCTGAAATTTGCATTATAAACTTTATAATAAAGGATGTTTTAGATGGATTGCTGAGGCATAAGCGTTACAAGAATGTACAAGAGAAGTCTAAGGATAACCACATGAGGTAAATGGATTGAGGTCAAAGTTTAGCCTGGCTCAAAGATACTTTCATTATTTTGATTAAGGACCTCTACTCAACAATGTCTGTCCCAGCATTCACTGTGTGGCTGGCTAGTAAGTCAGAAATTAAATTTTAAAATGCTCCCAGATGCTAGAGACACTTACGGAATGTAAGGTTCCAAGAATAAAGGGAAAGTGTTGAACTCTGTTTAAAGAATGACATCAATATATTAGGGAGTCAAGGATTTTAATGAAGAGAGTTTATGAATTTTAAACAAATTTTTCAGAAACTAGAATTTTAAATTATACATGCTGTTTTACTTATATGTTGATTAGATCAGAATCACACTACCTAACATTGTTCAAACAGTTACCAGATAATTTGAAAAACTGAATTCTACTTTGAGTTTCTGATTACTCTCCAAGTAAAGGAGAAAATTCTTTACACATGTTTAGGATAGAAAGATTTAAAAACTAAAATGAAGCTATAGAGAGTTGTATGAAAAAATAATTTATTGTATTTAGCTGCTAAAAAAAAATTTATGGTAAACCTGTATTGAAAAATCTCAAAATTTTGCCACTTGTTTGCATTCAAATTTTGTTTGTTCTGTAGTTAATCCCAGTAGAGACAGAAAAAAAAAGAAGAAGAGAAAGAAAGAAGGAGAGAAAGAAGAAAGAAAGAAAGAAAGAAAGAAAGAAAGAAAGAAAGAAAGAAAGAAAGAGAAAGAAAGACAAAAGGAAAGAGAGAGAAGGAAGGAAGGAAGGGAGGGGGGAAGGGGAAGGGAGGGGAGGGGAGAGGAAGGGAAGGGAAGAAAGAAGGAAAGGAAGGAAGAAAGAAAGACAGACAGACAGACGGGAGGGAGGGAGGGAGGAAGGAAGGAAAGAAGGGGAAGGGAAGGGAAGGGAAGAAAGAAAGAGAGAGAGAGAGAGGGAAGGAAGGAAGGGAGGGAGGGGAAGGGGAAGGGAGGGGAGGGGAGAGGAAGGGAAGGGAAGAAAGAAGGAAAGGAAGGAAGAAAGAAAGAAAGAAAGAGACAGACAGACAGACGGGAGGGAGGGAGGAAGGAAGGAAAGAAGGGGAAGGGAAGAAAGAAAGAAAGAAAGGAGGGAGGGAGGGAAGGAAGGAAACAAGAGAAGGAAGGAAAATATATCACAATGACTATTGAAAATTGAGAAATAAATATTGATTGGAAAACGTAAAAGCAAGTATAATTTAATTTCTTTAGAAAAATACTTTAGGAATGTGGCAAACAAAGCCCAGGAGATAGAGGTTTAATTGGTCACTTAGCCCACAGATGTGTTTGCTGTGGGAAGCTTTTTCACAAATAGAACAGATATGACAAATCACATTCAACCCATTTTTCTAAGCCCAAGAATGTTTCACTTTTCCGAAAAGAAAAACCCTTCAGGGAGCCTAACCCTTTCACTACCACCATACTTTTTTTCATGTCTCTGTCTTTTGAATACTTTAAAACATTACAATATACAAACACATGTACACCTTTTCTGCTTTCGTTATTTATTTCTATGTATTTTTTAAAAAAGATAAAAATGAATTATGGAAACAGAATGCACTAAAAAATTACAACCTACCATCTCCTTAAAATATTACAATTAACATTAATCAATTAAGTGGTATGAAACAAACCCCTCACATAGTGAACTTAGTTTTGAAAAAGCAAATTTGGAACCCATTTCTCTGTTAAAAATTAGATAGACGGCTTAGTTATGAAAATAAAACTTTAACTACTGGAAAAAAAAATAAGGCCTCAAAGGTAGAACCAAAGTAAGGAAGCATTCTTAAGAAGCATTTGGCAGCCATAAAAATGCAACTTTTTTTTTTTTTTTGACAAAGTTTTAACTGTTGCCCAGGCTGAAGGGTAGTGGCGCCATTTCGACACACTGCAACCTTTACCTCCCGGATTTAAGTGATTCTCCTGCTTCAGCCTCCGGAGTAGCTGGGATTACAGGCGTGCACTACAGTGTCCAGCTAATTTTTGCATTTTTAGTAGAGACAGGGTTTCACCATGTTGGCCAGGCTGGTCTTGAACTCCTGACCTGAGGTGATCCATCTACCTCAACCTCCCAAAGTGCTGGGACTACAGGTGGGAGCCACTGTGCCCAGCTGAAAATGCTCCTCTTAATCTAGGGGGAATTATAATTGACCAAAGGTCCCTGCTGCTAAACTCAAATCCATCTCCACATTCACATCAAGCCCCAGCTTCCAATAGCCTGTTCCCCACCAAGGACTGAGTGTTTCAGGGACACTAATGCTGGCCTCTTACTAGGAGATGGGATTCCTCTGATGGGCAATTTTGACTTAATTGCCTATTAACCTTTCCGGAAATCCATAGGATTATACTGCAATCTGACAGAATTCCATTAAAACTTCCTTCATGCTCAATAAGCACACCTTCTGTGTGCCACAGTGATGATGAAGGAATTGCATCAGGGTCTGTTGGTTCTCCAGGTCTCCTTTGAATTTATCCTAAAGTCGTTTTTTCAGTGTGTGTATGTGGTTTTTTTTTTTTTTTTTTTTTTGGTTGGGGGAAATGTTCAAGATTTACTTTTGAACAGACAGACAGCAGCATCACATAAGACTAACGAAGGTTCTGCACAGATCATACATTCACAGGACATTACTAGCTCAACAGCAAGAAAGTCACTGATGTGTTTTCTGTAACAATGTCCACCTCACAGTGTAAATAGGAACTATTATTGCGTTCACTTACAATTTTAGAGAAGACATAACTTGGAAAAAGTGGGACATCCTCAAGTCAGGTGCAATAACTAAGAAACAAAACTTTAGCTAACAATTTTGGATCCATGTTTCAATCAGGGCCTTCCACATAGAGGGGAATGACTTTTCTACCAGAAGTAAGAGTCTTTCTTTCTCCTTTCTTGTAAATTCATTACAATAATGTTTTGTATGCTCCATATTATTACGTGTACAAAAGAATAATTGTTTTCTAACAATTCTGTAGAAGATCTAATCTTATCTTGGTGTCTGCTTCATGGAAGACCTGTACTAAACAAAATGGTATCTTAATTTATAATAGCAAGAAGAGTCCCTACGGAGGAAAGAAAGAAGGATGTAAGCCTGAGAAACTATGCAGCCTTGAATTCATCAGATTATGCTTCTTATTGGGGTCTGAGGAGGGTTAGTCAAACATCCAAGGGGGTACTGACGTTGATAGTAAAACAAAAAAAAATTGGGGCAGAAGACAATAGAATGAAATTTTTACTTATTCATTTAGGTAAAATTTAACCCAAACACTCCCCTTTTGAATAATATGTACATAAACTTTCACAGCATCTCTAGAATCCTGTAAGAACACAGAAGTTATTTTATATCATTTTGTTTATGTGGTCAGATAAATTTTTCTACAAATGTGTAATAATAAATATTTTAAACTTTGCAGGCTACATACGAGTCTCTGTTGCTTCTTCATCTTCTTTGCATTCTTCTTCGCATTCTTCTTTTATCCTTTTTCCCTCCACCTTTTGAAAAATGAAATGTAAAAATATTTTTAACTTGCAGGTAGTACTAACTGAGGACAGGAACTAGAAAGTAGTTTGCTAATTCCAGCCTTCGATGGAAAGAAAGACAATTTCACTATCACATTATCAAATTTGAAAAAGAAAATAATCCAAATGGGGATTTAGATAAGAGCTCATCACAATCTCTGCGAAAAATTATGTAAACTTGAATTTCATCTTATGCTAACTTTTGACCTCATTCTCTCATTTTTTGGAAATCTCGCTGATACAGTTTGAATATATGTTCCTGCCAAATCTCATGTTGAATTGTAATCCCCAGTGTTGGAGGTGGGGCCTGGTGACAAATGCTTTGGTCATAGGGGTGGATCCCTTGTGGCTTGATGCTGTTCTCATAATAGTTCTCTCAAGTTCTCCTGAGATCCAGTTGTTTAAAAGTGTGTGCCATTCCCCACCCCCCATTTCTCTCTCTTGCTCCTGTTCTGGCCATTTGACATGCCTGGTCCTGCTTGATCTTCTGCCATGAGTAAAAGCTCCCTGAGCCTCCACAGAAGCCAAACAGATGCTGGTGACATGCTTGTACAGCCTACAGACCCATGAGTCAATTAAGCCTCTTTTTCTTATAAACTACCCAGTCTCGGGTAATTTATTAAGAAATTATTTATAGCAATGTAAGAATGCCCTAATACATTTATGTAACCAAACATGAGGTGGCTTTTAAAAAAACGAAGTACACACACAAACACACATACACACATTTGTATACACTTGCACATGTGCACACATGCACATACTCAACTATGTACTACATAATGTGTAATTTCTGGTGGGTTGCACAAAGCATGTTATATACACTTCAAGTAAGACCAATAGTTAAGTGGAAAAATAGAATTTTAGCCCCTGAGGGCTGGCTATTTATAGAGAGAACATTCACTTTGTGAGAACATGGGATTTTTAGCCTAAAAAATTATGGGACTATTATAAAACAAGACGGGAAGGAGAGAAATGTTAAGCAAAAAAGAAAATAATGCCTGGAAAATTGTCATCTTGCCTTTAAATCTCTCAAATTACTATTAAGTTTTATAATTTCAATTATGACTGAAATGTCATAAACCTAAGTTACAATATTATTTAAAAGTATATTGTATGACTATAATATGGGAAATTATAAAATGGCCTTATTACATAAGAGAAACATTTTTTTCAAATGAATCATGAATAGATATGTAGAGATTTGGAACTCTATAATTTCAAATGTCAAGTTGAAGAAGCAAGAGTTGAAGAAGGATGGGGCACTTCTCCTTTCATTATTGTATATTAAGTAAGGCTTTCAAAAGACAGAGAAATAATGGTCTTACCCTTAATTTGTAAAAATAAAAAATTTAATTGTGATATAAAATATAGTAAACTGCACAAAGTATAATGGATTTGCTCAGTGAATTTTTATGTATGTACACTCAAGAGTAACCTGAAATAAGATCAATTTATAAAATATTGATAATTTTCTGCAAAGTAGACTTTAGGAAAAGTGATATCTAATATGACTTTTGACAATTTGTATATTCTGTGACTCTATATAGAACATTTACTTTAACCTATTATATAAGAGGCATAAAATGAAAAATTTAGACAGTGTCACAAAAATAGTTTTTCTCATTTGTTTTAAATATATTCCATTCCTACTTTTAGTCACTTGACATTTAATCTCAAGATAGCTGAGGCTGTATCTGTGCCATGCCAAAATATTTGAGTGTGGCAAAGTAAAAAATCAATCAATACAGTCTTACAATAAGCCAGGCTTGTTGTGGTATATATAATCTTACTCTAATATCCAGAAAATCTGAAGAGTTTAGAAAAATATTTTTCTCTGCATACTGACTGATGCAAATGAAGACATTTATAATGCTGTCATAACCATAGCACATACAGAAAAAATGTTAATGTATTAATTACATCCCCAGCTCAACCTATCATTTGATTGCCATGATACGTAATTTTTGCTATTGGTCTACCAAAATACTATTTTTTATGCATTTTTGCTTTTATGAAAAAGAATTGGCCCAGTTTCCTACTTTCAAATTTTGACATTATGGTTTCTATCCATCTATGCTAAATAAAGCTAGTAAAATCCTCTAATTTTGCTACCTAAGACATGGCAAATTTATGTGACACAAGGTAAGTCACCTAACTTCTTTCTATATAAGAAATGCAAGAGAGCTATAAAAATAGATTTATTTTTTGATATTGTCAATTTAGTAGAGAGTGCCCTGATATTGCTCATTTCAGTCTAGTTGTTTCAATAACAGTAGTAACAAGAAGTAGCTTTTATCATTCTGGCATCATTAAGGTACCAAGACACAGTAAAATGAGATGCTTTTCATAGCACTTTAAGATGTATACTCTGATGTTCTGTAAGTCAGATAAGAGAGTGGCTGAAACTATTTGTGATTTCTAAATCAAGGAAAAATATGCAATAGAAGCAAATTAAACTTATAGAATACAGGAGGGCAAAAGTGATGAGATTTCCCATGTATTAAGTGGACACTAAAGACATTAATTTTAATAAAATGGGATTAAAAGTGTCTCATTCAAGAGGATTCCCTGTCATGGTGAAGTTTCTCCTACAGGAAGAGACTATATACTGTTCACATGCAAGCATAAGCCAAGGGGACCATGATATCACCAGAGAGGGCACTACCTGTTCCAAGGAAATCGTGTCATAGGTCCCTGGATGCTCTGAGCAACCATTAAAAACAAAGTATGTAGGTCATCTTATACTATTATAAAATAGTAATTAAGATTTTGTTTTTGTTTACATCTTCCTCTGCATTAGTTTGTTCTCACACTGCTATAAAGAACTAATAAAGATTGGGTAACTTATAAGGAAAAGTTGGCTCAAAGTTGAACAGGTTATACAGGAAGCATGGCTGAGGAGGCCTCAGGAAACATACAATCATGGTGGAAAACGAAGGGGAAGCAGCGCATCTTCACATGACCAGAGCAGGAGGAAGAGAGAGAAGTGGGAGGTGCTACACACTTTCTCATGAGAACTCACTCACTATCATGAGAACAGCTAGGGGGAAATCCAACCCCATGATCCAATCATGGCTCCTCCAACACCTGAGATTACAGCTCAACAAGAGATATGGGAGGGGTCACAGATCCAATCCTCATCACCCTCTGTATGTCAACCTGGAGGAAATAAAGACAGAAGAAGAGCTAGGGGTGGGAAGAGAAAGAACCCTGAGTGTATATCACCTCCTTTCCCATTGCAGGTTTCCTAGTCAGATTCAAGCATGAGCCAACCCAAGGGAAAATGCTGTAAACTGAGTGTGCCATGAAAGTTTTTCTCAAATTTAGATTGAACTGGTTACTTCAATATGTACTTAAAAGTGAAGTAAAAGCTATGAAATTTACTCAAGATATCAACCATGGGTAGGAAAGAAATACAAAAAAAGTTGTAGGTTCAAATAACAAAGGTGGCAGGAAAAAGGAAGACAGTTTGTTGTTTACCAGCAAGGGGTCCATCTCATTAAGTAAGCTAGTTATAAATAAATTTAGACTTACTATTTTTCTAATATGAAGATTTGTACGTGGCAAATATGAAAAGAAACTGAGATTGTAATTTTTCTGACATTTTGAAAATATACTAAAGGGTATGATAATTTCCTATTTCAATTTAATGGAAGACAAGACTAAATAATTAAATGCTTTATAAGAAAGTACACTTAAAAATCAGAACATGTTTATTTTAACAAGTAGATTGAAAATAGACATGTTGATTCTTTAAAATCTTTTATGGCCAAGAAAACATAAATGTTTTATTATAATAAATAAAAAAATATATATTTTTCAGAATAGCCTTGTACAAATGAGAACTTCTTTTTACAAAATTTTTTGATTAGCTATATTAAGAGAGACATATTGTAAAAAAAAAAAAAAGAAGTATTTACTGGCCAATCTCTCATTAATAAAATACTACAAATTAGGAAGAGGAAAGAAAATAATCGTTTGACAAAGATAACAAACAATAACAACAACAAAATTACCTTTTGCTGAAAATTTTATGATCTTGTCAAGTTTCCTTAAATATTTATTTTGACCCCTTGTAATCCAAAAGACCTGTAGACATGTTTAGAAAACTAATGAATTGAATGAACTTGGGTAGTTAGATCAGGTGTAAGAAAGTAGTTACAAGATGAATCAGCTCTGGGAAGCTAATGTGCAGTATGGTGGCTATAGCTAATGACAATGACAATGTACTCTTTACTTGACATTTGATAGGAGAGCAGTTAAGTGCCTTCACCACACACAAACACACATTTACACAAATAATAACTATGAGTAGTGATATGTTGATGTGAATGTGACAATCATTACACAATATATATGTATATGCATCAAATCATCTTGCTGTGCATCTTGAATGTATACAACCTTTATTTGTTAATTAGATATTTTTAACAATGAGGAAGTTGTGTCCAGGATGAAAGCCAATAATCTTTACCAATATCAAAGCCATGAGAGAAAAATCCTAAAGGGATTAGGACGATGATAGATTTTTACCTTGTTCTCAAATCACTCACTTACCATAAGGCACCAAGAGAAAATCCTGATTCTGAGTGTTTTGTCTGAATGAAGAAAAATTATGATAATAATATTATGGCAATAATGATTTTATAAGTATATACATATAGAGATATATATATTATTATTGGGAAATGAAATAAACTGTCAGTAAAAAAATTCAACAATTTCAATAATTACATGTGATCATGAAATTATATACAACTATTCATTAGTAGTATATTTCATATAAAATATTTGTTAAGTTTTGACTTGTAAATTGTCTTGTCATTTTTTTCTCTTTAAAACTCAAATCCAAACCACAAGTAAACAGAGAGAAAATTTAGGAAGACAACTAGAAATAATTCAAGAATTAGATTTACTTTCTTGTAGCCATAGAATTAGGTTCAGTGAAAATTTGTATTTTTTCAAACATGATTTACCTTAAGCAAACATAAGGAACAGAATTTGTCATATAAATAATCTAGTGACCAGTTCTATGGGTCCTTATTTTTATAATGCTTTTAAATAAATAAATGTCTCATAGTGATATATAATTTATCTTTATGAACAATAAAAATGAATAATTTGTCCAGGGTTGAAAAATGAAAGAGGCAGAAGACTACTAGTTACATTACACATATTTAACAATTATTATTTAATGTTGCTTGTCTTGACATATTTGCTAAATCATATCAACTCTTAAATTGAATTAAATTTGGCCTAAAGCTGCTTCTGTATGTAGTGAACTGTAACCTAACCTAGTATGTAAAAAACTGCAAGTGAGCTTGAGAATATATTCTTTTAACAAGTAACCAGCTGCTAAGCTTTCAGCCAGTCAGAGCTTTCAGCTAATCACAGGCTGCAAACTGGTCAAACAAGTTCAAATAAAGTAAATGCTGAGCTGTAGCCAATCAAGCTGTTTCTGTATGTCACTTTTTTTTTCCCCCTCTTTATAAATACTGCTTGCCCACTTGCTGGGTGAAGTTCTGTGAACTTTTACTCCTTCAGGGTGCTGCCAAGTTTGTAAATTTTTTCTTTGCTCAAATAAATTCTGCTAAATTTAACTTAACTATAATGAGAAAAATATCATGTCAGTTTATTAACTCATAATTAAAAGCAGGTAAAATTTTCATTGCTCTAAGCAAAATGTCACCAATATCATAAACAAAAGGCAGAATTCTCAAGATGGACAATCAAGTACTGAACAAAAGAATGCTCTATTGGGTTAAATATAAATAAATATAATCCTAATTTACTGCAGACCCTAAGCATTTTAGGATGCATTGTTTATGTGTCTTCTCATTGTCATTGTACTGAGTATGAGAAAAATGAGTTGAGAAAATTATTTAATTGTACTTGTTATAGTAGTCAATAAAGCTTGATTTCATTGAACAGTGTTGCAGCTGTAAAGTTTCCTGAAAATAAAATAATGAAAAATTTCATTTATCGTATAACACTGGCTCAATTTATAGGTTAAATATACTGATATGATTTAATGTGATTTTATATAAGGTTAATTTAGCAAATAGGAACAAAAGTGTGCCAGTATGCCAATATGAACTGTGTGTGAAAAGCAAGTTGTAGAGCAATATGTATAATATAATTTCATTACTATAAAAATACACAGACACATGCTTTAGTACAGAAAGACTTGTTACCACATAGGGAGAAGAAGGTGTGGGAATTTAGGAAATTTTATTTTTATTGCTTTGTAATCTTTTAATTATATTCATTCATTAATAGACTATATTTTGAACTTCTTTTTAAAAAATATGAAGCTACAAAAGGTATTGAAAAATTAGATATTCAGAGTTCTCAAATAAAGTTAGATACAGATCTTCAACTATGCATAGAAATTAACCCAAGGTTTGTAATAAAACTAAATGTAAAACTCAATAAAAATCTAGGAAAATAAAAGTAAATATTATTGCAACCTTGGGTAAGAAAACGATTTCTTAGATACAAATCTGTAAACATGATCCATTAAAGGCACTCTTAGCGTATTTATGCCTAGTGTTCCATTATTGGAACGCTAAGCATGTGGGAGTTACTTATATCCTACTGCTAAAAGTCATCGCCGTGGTCTATTTCTCAAATTCAAAAAATTGCACTCTCAAGCAAAAAAGGGTTAAAAAACTGAAAACTATTAGCCACAAGTTGCCAATTGTTCTTCAAAATAGATATTAAATCTATTTGCATAAAAGTGAAATAAAAAGTTTTATGCTGATACATGAACAACAAATGAAGGCATGCATATTATTTTGAAAACAGAAAAAGGGAGAAAAATTTTGTAAAAGAAATAGGTGAATCAAAAGACAAAATATAAAAAGCATTTGACATAATTACCACTATATTATTAAGTTAAAGATAAACACTTGCTGGATATTTAAGAAGATGAACTTCTTATACAGAATTTGCCATAAGAAGATTAACAGTTACCACTCCTTCTGGAAGCGTTCAAGCAAAACAGCAACAAAAAAAAAATAAGGAATGGAAAAAATAAGAATGGCAAACTCTTATAAATGAGTATACTTAGCTGCCTGAAGTTACAGAATGCTCAATAAGATGTGGCTATCATTTGGCTTTTAATGTTAATTTTAAAATCATTTTATATATCACTAAAATCGCTTACTTTGATAACTGGCCACATCCCAAGCTACACAGAAGCTGGTGGCAGATGCAAGACTTAATTAAGTTCAGCTCTTCTGCCCCCAGTTCAGGCCACCTTTCCTTTGATGGCCTCTCCATTTCCAGGGGCTGCCTCTCCACTTCTCCACTATGGGAAGATTCTTTTCAAGGCTCCCCATTAGAAGAATGGCTAGTGGGTTGTGGTGCTGGACACTGTGGAAAAGATTCCAGAGTTCATCTGGGCCCTTGAGGAAGCAGCTCTGAAATAATCACTTGATGATATCTGGCTCAGTCTGGGCTGGGGCTCTGTGGTATGAGTGTTGTGGGTCTTTCATCACTGCCCCAGTGACTGTACGGAGCTTAGTTTGGTAGTACTGAGAATACTCAAGATAGTTTACGGTACTCTCACTCTTTGCCACCTTTTACAAAGTCTTTAAAGAAAATAAGGTAGGGAAAGAGAGAGAGTGAGAGATAGAGACAGACACACAGAGAAAGAAGTAGAATAGAAAAAAAACAGAATAAGAAAAATTTATTTGTTGGTAGATACTCCACCATCTAAAGGAATAAACAAATTGAGGATCTCAAAATTCCTTGAAGCTTTTTTTTTTTTTAAAGTAAAGGTCAAATTTAACCACATTTTTAGGTCTAGAGGTCAGATTTTGCAGTCAGATACACCTAGCTCAGAGGTTCTTATGTTTTAGTAATTATTAGTTATCCTACAAAATATTTCTTAATGTTGTTGTGCTTCTGTTATTGTACCTAAATATATGTATCTCACAGAGTTGTACTGAGAATGAAGGGGCACTATTAGGCCCATATTTTACAACATTGTTTTTCATCTTTCTTTTCGTGAAAAAATCTTTCATTCACAGGATTTCGACAGATTCAGAAAGCCTCCTGTTGTCTTATTCTGCACCATGGGGATTTCAGAAGAACATTTCACAGCAATGAAAAATTGGACCAGCATTCAGTGACAATTTTTCCTGAACACATTTATATTTATAGTGTTCATTTTTATAAATAGCATCAACATTCAATGTACTTTATAAAAATATTATTTTATTAAAAAAGGTAGCAAACTAGCTATAAACAGAAACTGAATTGGAGATGGTGTATTTTCACACAGCCAAGACAGTAATGTGATCTATTAAAAGGTTAGAATTGATAATTATTCATCATTTCATGACTTTTGCTATCTGACCACATTTGATAAAGTACTGCTGATATATATACATATATATACATATATACACATATATAC
This sequence comes from Gorilla gorilla gorilla, assembly GCF_029281585.2. NCBI lineage: Eukaryota > Metazoa > Chordata > Mammalia > Primates > Hominidae > Gorilla > Gorilla gorilla. The sequence continues at coordinate 78,610,975 of NC_073238.2, read as the reverse complement.
ACACATATATATACATATATACATATGAATGTGTATATGTATATATATACATATATATGTGTATATATGTATATATCTACACACATATACACATAGCCAGATGATAGAGATAGGAAGTCAAATAAAGATCAAATCTGTTTGCTTAATGGATATATTTCTCTTCATCAATATCAAATTTTACTCTTTTCTCCAGTGAACTGATAATTATATCATTATTTGCTTTTAAATTTGAAAGATAATCTATTTGGCTTCTACATCTGGTAATTTCTGCCATGGAAATAGATGAAGACGGTCTTGTAGATTTATCATCATAGCCACAAGAGATATTACTGCACAACTTTTGTTCACTAAGGAGACTTGAGGATGTTTGGCAGTACATTGACATTCGTAAGCAAGGTCATGGAGGATTAAAGCATGCTTGCTAATTCTTCCTATTATGATTAATGCAGAAAATCTTTTTGTTTGCATAAACCTATTAAAAGGAATTCTAAACTGACCTTTCATCAGCTTAGCAAGCACCTATTTTATAATTCTATTGACACCAAAAGTATACTAATATCTCAGTGACCTGGGATCTATTTATTTACCATTCCATATTGCTTCAATGCCCTAAAATTGTTCAGAGCTAAGAAAATAATACAGGTTAATAGTAATGTATAGTTAAATGACAAAATGCTGCATTATATTTTATTTATATTTTATGAGATTGAATAAGCATGATTATAAAGTTGTTCACATGTTACCATAATTATGACTGTGTTAGTTGGAATAAGTCAACAGCATCTTAAAAATGAATATTAAAAATAAGTATGTTAAATCCATTGGTTAATTCTAAAATTGTCACATGTATTCTCACTATATCTTGTAAACATTGTTACAATTAATACAGAAAAAATTTATATTGGTGCACTTGAGAAATATGTTTTATTATTATTGATAATTTATTTGACATTTCATTTATTTTCATCATAGTTTGGATTATGACAATTTGTAATTCTTGTCAGTGTAAAATAAATGAGCTATGAAAATGATTAAATAGATTTAAATAATTGTATTCGGATTAATTTGGGTGACATAAAATTTTGATACAATAGAAAATAAATCTGCTCCATTCTAGTTCTAAATATTGAATATTTCTGGGTTACAGTAAAATAATACAATTTGAAAAATAATCTATTTGGCTTCTACATCTGGTAATTTCTGCCATGGAAATAGATGAGGACAGTCTTGTAGATTTATCATCATAGCCACAAGAGATATTACTGCACAACTTTTGTTCACTAAGGAGACTTGAGGATGTTTGGCAGTACATTGACATTCATAAGCAAGGTCATGGAGGATTAAAGCATGCTTGCTAATTCATGGTTGAACAACCAACTGGAAGTAAAATTCTATATTTATTTTCATGGAAAACTCATATTTTGTTTACCCAAACTAATATAAAAGATGTAATTTTTCAAGTATTCTGTTTATTTGTGCCAATCTGAAAAATTTTCATTAAGAAAACATTTCACACAATTCTTTGAAATACAAAATTTGAAGGGAATATGCATTAAGAGACTATAAACCAAAATCTTAGTTTAACTGATCTCCAATGACAGGATAAAATGTAGGCAAAAATTCTATGCTTTAGGTGATCAATATCTACTAGTCAATTTATTTAGTTTTACACACAAGCTATGGGGTCTACTCATAATCATATAAAAAATTAAATATCAATGAATACATTAATTTGTTTGCACTGTTTTTCAAGTAATTAGATTCTTTAAAGGCTGTGATGTTCAATTTTGACTATATTTAAAGGGACTTGGGTAAAGTAGAAAGGGTACAGTGAGAATGAGGCAGGAGCCGGAACTCAACTCCAGAGTCGGGACTCAGACACTGGATCAAATTGAGGACTAACTAATACAGGTCCAGGGAAAGCACCTCTCCATAAAACATGCTCACCAGTGTGCCATGTCAGTTTACCATTGCCATGGCAACAGCCAGCTGTTACCACCTCTTTCCGTGGCAACGACCTGACAACGCAGAAGTTACCACCCTCATCCTAGAAATTTCTACATAAACCTCCCGTTAATTTACATATAAGTAGTGATAAATATGAATGCAGAACTTCCTCTTAACTGCGATTCTGGGCACTTTGCCTATGGCGAGCTCTGCTCCGCCAGGACAAGTAGTACTTCTGCTGCTGCACTGACATTTCAATAAAAGTTGCTGGTTAACACCACCGGCTCACCCTTGAATTTTTTCCTGGGCAAAGCCAAGAATCCTCTTGAGCTAAGCCCCAATTTGAGGGCTTGCCTGTCGTGCATCAATAATGCAAAATTATAAAAGAAATGGAGATTTCTACTTCTAGTTATAATTAAATCAATTCCTATCGGACTGATTCTCATACAAAAAAAAAGTATGAACATATAATAAAAAGTAGCTCCTGGAAAAGCACTAGTGTGAAAGAAACAGATAAATCTCATGGGAAAGGAGACTTAGATTAAGGAAACTGCATAAACTGTGTTTCTATTTTCATGACTTTTAGAGTGGCCAAAGAGCAGTTGGCCCACTATATTGAAAGAGTTAGTGGTTAAGCACACCGACTTTCTAGCCAAGAGATCCAGGTGCTGAAGCCAGGAAAGATATTACATAGAGTGGAAAGAGCCAGAAAGGGGATCTCAAATTCTAACTATTCACAATCCTGATTGATCCCTGAATTATTCATGTGGAAAAGAAACCCAAAGCAGCTAAGACAAAAATGAAGAGCTCTGAACTGAGACCACAGATATCACGCAATGAATTGTGTTTAGAGTTGGATTCCAAACAAAATAACTACTGACTAAAGCAAACAATATTGATTTGACAAAAACAACAGAATCCAAATTCTTCACAATGTACCATTTATAATGTCTACAACACAATCCGACTTATCCTAATACGAACCATGAAGAAAAGGTAACAAGTTTTCAAGTGAAAAGAAAATCAACGAAGACAGATCCTGACATAATTCAAATGTCAAAATTAGTAGATAAGGATTTTAAATGTAACAACCAATACTACTTCCAAAAAAAGTAAAATAGGATATGCTTATGGAAATAATATAGACAACTTTAGTAGAGAAATAGAAATTTTTTTAAGGGATCAAAGGAATGCTTGTGGAAATTTAAAACTTGCAATACTTGGAATAAATATAATAACTGGGTGAATCAATAGAAATTATCTAGTGTGATAAACATTAAAGTGATAAAAATAAAAAATGAATACAGCCTCTCGAACTGGTTGGTAATATTCAGTGGTAGAGAACGTGTACATTTGGAGTAAATATAGAGAAAAGACGGTGATGTGTCTGCTAAAATATTTCCATGTAGAATTTCTAAAACAAAATTTATCTCCGGCTTGTCGTGACTATTCTTAATTATCATATAAAGAGTAAGAGATTTCATCTTATTCTTTTGTTTTCATTTTGTGTCTTTTCTGCCTTAAAAAGTTTACCTAACATAATATCACAATTGTTACTATAATTCTTACATGTATAGCATTTACATGGGTAAATCTATGACAGATTTCAATTTTTTTGGCGTAAGACTTAAAATTCATTTTTTCTTGTTTAGTACCTTGGAATCCTTGTTCAAAATAAATTGATTATAAAAGTTGAGTTCAATTTGGATTCAAATCAGTTCTTTTGGTATATATTTCTACGTTTAGTTGAATACCACAGTACAGATCCTATACATATTAAAAGGACAATAAGGGAATGTACATGACAATACATTTGAAAAATTAAATGAAGTGTACAAGTATTTTAACAAATGTGAATTACCAAAAATGACACATAACTGCCTCAAAAGAAAAATTCAGGCTCAGATGGTTAAACAATTCAATTGTATCAACCATATAAAGAATAAATAATACCAATTGTAAATGTTTCTAGGAAATAGCTAAGGAAGTAGCCTTTAACTCATTATAAGATTAATATTGCCCTTAAACAAATTCAAAGACATTAGAGGAATGGAATTTTACAGATCAATAATCCTTATTAGTGAATATGCAAAAATTCTTAAAATTTTAACAAATGAAGTACACAAGTAGACAAGGAATAATAAGCCATAAAAAAGTACAGTTAATTTTGAGAAAGCAAGGTTAGCTTGGCGTTTGAAAATCAATAGATTTTACAAGCTATAAAATTACAGAAAAAAATCACATGTCATTTGTTCAGGGAATGGTTTCAAATGCATTAGCAGAACTGGTTTATTGCAGTAAAGTCCTGTATTTTGATAGGTATAGGATGTATAGTGATGTTTACTCTTTTATTCCAAACATTGGTAGATTATGTTTTATTTTGTTTGGTTTGTCTATCTCTTTTTGTATCCATTTGTCAAGTAACTGGCTAACTTGACAAAGTTTACTGATCTTTTCAAAGAATAAGTCTTTGGTTTAATTATGTCTTCTGTTTATTAATTTTTTTACTTGATGTATTTCTGCTCTTATTTTATTATTTCTTTCCTTCTTACTTTGTTTAATTTGCTCTTTTTATTTTAAGTTCTAATGTAAGATTAGATCGTCTTTTGGGATTGCTGTTTCCCTTTAATTCTGAATTTTTAACATAGCTTGAAGTTTGAGCATATTTACAATTGATGTGCTGCTCTCTTCAAGAAATGTCCCTCTTGATCACTGGTCTTCTGAATTTTTGTCTTCTAATTTGTTTTACTTAATACATCCCTAATATTAACATAGCCACCTCAATATATTTCCTTAGTATTTGAATGGTATGTTTTTCTTTCCCTTTTTTTCCTTTCAGATTCTCGGAGTACAGGTGCTTGGTTGTTATATGGGTATATTGCATACTAGTGAGATTGGGCTTCGAGTTTACCCATTATCCAAATAGTGAGCATTGTACCTGACGGGTAATTTTCTAACCCTCATCCCCCTTGCATCAACCCCATTTTGGAGTACTACATGTCTATTATTTCCATCTTTATATTCATGTGTACCCAGTGTTTATCTCCCATATATAAGAGAGAACATGTGGTATTTGGTTTTCTGTTTCTTAATTTACATAGGATAATAGCCTCCAGCTCCATCCATGTTACTACAAAGGATATAGTTTTATTCTTTTTTATTGCTGTGTAATATTCCAAGGTGTTTACATACCACATTTCTTTATCCAGTCAACTACTGATGGATACTTAGGTTGACTCCCTGACATTGGTATTGTGAATAGTGCTGCAATAAGCATATAAGTATAGGTGTCTTTTGTTCTAATTTCTTTTCTTTTGGGTAAATATCCAGTGGGACTGCTGGGTTGAATGGTAGTTCTATTTTTAGTTTTTTGAGAAATCATCACACTTTTTTGTGTGGAAGTTTAACTAATTGACATTCCCATCAACAATGCAGAAGCTTTCCTTTTTCTCTGCAACTATGCTAACATCTGTTGTTTATTTACTTTTTAATAGAAGGCTTTCTGATGGCAGTAAAATGATATTTTATTGTGGTTTTAATTTGTATTTCTCTGATGATTAGTGATGTTAAGCATTTCTTCATATGTTTGTTAGATGCTTACTTTTATTTTATCTTTTGTGAAATGTCCATTCAAGGTGCATCATAGGAAAGAAACCACAAAATTGTGCAATTCGGATATTATATAGGACAGTTGGTGATCTGCTCACCCTCCATTCTGGAAATACAGAACTGGATGTGTGTGAGAGAGAGGATGAGAGAGAGAGAGAGAGAGAGAGATTATCTTCAGCTCAGAATATAAGCAAATCTCCCTTGAAGGGAAGGTTAGGTCTTTATGCTTTATCTTGACTACCTCAGTACATCATCGAGGAGGGTGATGTCTCTACACTTTACTATCCTATAATGTCTCCTTATAAAAATATCCTTCACTTGGCTACAAATGGCTACAAATGGCTCAGAGGATCTAGAACATGTATAAATATGAGATATTTGTAAAGAATTTTCTCCAAATAGGTATTATATTTTATATATCTATTTTACAAATTCAGAAAGCTAATATTTGTATCATATTAAAATAATAATCATCTTTAATAAGCATGGAATTGTAAATCACAGATGAAATTTGCAATATTTAGCTAATCTGTTTCAAATTTATTTTCACATTACACTGTGATTACTATTTAGAGAAAATCTTAATTTATAGAGCTAAATGCCAGTAGCAATAGGTTTTAAAGTTTGACTTTCAGTCTCAGCCTATTCTTACAAATCCTGAAAAAAGTAGGAAATTTCTGTTTTAAAGTGAAATTACAACCCATGTGAACAGTGCTCAAAATTCTTGTCATAAATATAAATATTAAACAAAAGATATTCAAAACTGCAAAAAAGCACTGAGACTTTGTGTGGATGAGAGTACTCACAAAGCAGAAATTCCTAAATCTAGTCTAGTAATTGGGTATAGCACAGTATATATTCTCTGTACCACAGCATTTGTTACTCAGCTTCAAAGAAGCAACAAGTCAAGGATCTAGACTTAAAAATGGAAAGTTATGAGTTTTTATCTTATTTGTAATAAAGAGGCTAATAATAAATCTCTGATATAACCTTTCCTAAAAGGAACCGACTAGCTACCTGGTTAATAGTTGTATATTGGATGCCTTTCTGTGTGGATGGACAACAACTTATCCTCATTAGAATTGTCATTTGCTTTGTATATGGATTTATTTCCCTGTTCGCTGTGCTTCTGCATCACCATGAGAATCACTGTAATTCTTATTGTTTTGTGGTTGATGTCCATATCTAAGTTGCTTTTAAAATTGTTATCTTCTTCTAAATCTGTCCTGTTAATAAGTGAGGCTTACACAGGTAAATAGAGTTTTGTAAAACAAAGTCAAAACATTTGTTCTTCTACCTTGTCTTTATAAGCCAGTAATTCTTGTTTCTAAGTTGGTTTTCAAAATTCTCCCATTTAATCATTATCTTTACAGTAATGAGCTGACCTTAACTGACAAGAATATACCAATTATCTCAGCAGCATTGTGGAGAAAGAGACTATTATCTCCTTTCTTTTGATGAGACACCTGTGTCAATGAAATGGGAAATCATACCAGCTTTATTTGCTGGAAGAATATATTGCAAACTCTGCACTAATGTGCTGTCATAAGGATTTCAGAAATCTGATATCTTTAGGACCTAAGCTGAATTAAAAAATCATCTGTTTGTTCTTTATTTTTTCTTTATGCAAATATGGTAATATGCTATTTCATTTATTAATGCAAATTGCTGCATAACAAACTTCTTCAAAAATAGTTGCTTAAAAGAAAAATTGTATTACTTCTCTAGATTCTCTAGGCTGGCTGAGTACCTAGATATTTATTCTGTTAGCCTCACTTGAAGTCTCTCAAACAATTCAGTCCTCATGTTGGCTGGAGATGAAACGTCTAAAGACTACTCCACTCACAAATCGAGAGCTGTAGTCCTCTTTAGTGTGGCCTCTCTTCTTCTAGTAAGATACTTGGAGTTCTTAATGGAGTAGCTCAGAAGGCAAGAAGTAGAATCTACTGCTTCACTGTCTAAGCTCAGAAATCTCAGAATGTCAATTGAACAGCATTATGTTGTTCAAAAACAGATTAAAAAAGTGAGAAACAGCTTACCTATAGATGGGGAGGAGACTACTCTCCTTGTTTCTTTTGGTAGGGAGGTGGCAGTTGTAGAAACTGTCTGCCAAATGTGCCTTGTTAAATTTACATTCAAATAGCACTAGACAAAAAAAAATTCAAAGAAGAATACATTTCAGGGTTTTGTGTAGTTCCTTGGTCCTAATATTAATTAAGCAATAAGGTGTGTATGAGTTGCTCTCCATTACAAAGAAGAGTAGAACTTTGGAAATATGATAATGTAGTGCTCTAATGTTTCCCACTGTAGTGGCAGGAAGTTTAAAGCATTCAATTTTTGTAGATAGGATTATGTTTCTATAATCCCATAGATATTTATCACAATAGTAATAATTTTCCCATTAAGACCTACTTTCCTCCTGGGCTCATGGAGCACTTGGCTGGGCAATAAACTGTTCATTCCCCTTTGCACTTACTAATTTCATGCGTCTAAATTTGCTGTGTGAGCATAAGTGGTGGGTCCAATATCTATCTAACTTGCCTAACAGTAAATTGATTAGTCTATATCTCCTCTTTCCCTTCTTTTGTGTTAACTGGAATGGCAATTTAACAGAAAACTTTATTTGTTTTTCATGTTCGTTTGTTTGTTTTGTTTTGACAATTAGACAGGTCTAATGACAAAAGGTAGATGGAGCAACAAGAAGGAAGAAGCCAGGATCCCTGAATCCTGCAGATTACAGCAGGCTTCTGGGCTAGAGGAGCAGAGCTTTTAACTGACAGAGTCATTCTTAGGTTTTTTGGTCGTTGGTGGTTTTTCCTCAGCCCACTCCATTTTAGTTAAGTTTGGTAGGGTGTTTAGTCTTTCCATAACTAAAACTACCACAATTTTTATTAATTAGTAGAATCAATCTCATTTGAAGTCAATATAAATTTAAGAGAATTATTGCCATTGAAAACACAAATAAAAATATGAGCTACTGAAACTGAAAAGTATGTACAGATTAAAGAATAAAATAAATAACGATGCTATTTCTTACTTTAAAAAACTTATTTATTTTAGAAAGTCTTTTATTTTTCAGTCTTGTAAAATTCATGCATTTGATTTTTTTAATTCTAAGTAAGCTAATTATAGTAAGAAATAAGGATTTATAAATGTGCAGACATTTATTAAGTGTACACCAGAGTCTCTGTTACTATAAAATAATTAACAAATTACTGATAATTTCAAAGTCCTGTGAAAGCAAATAATAGAAAATAAAAAGAGAAGACACTGGATATTGTTCAGTGGAGACACTTTTTCAGAGAGTTGTCCATGTCTAGCTCAACCGATCTCATTGCTAAACAGTGAGAAAAGAATCAGGTTATCATATGGTACTCACCCTCAGATAAATATCTTCCAATAAAAGCAATAGTAACATAATGACTTAATATGACATGTTTTGTTTTAAAATATTTGCGTTTACTCATCGTTCCTATGTATTGCATATGTATGTTATAAATTGTAATATATAGATTTATATTTCTATTTATTTTGATGTATCTGTGTATATAGGTATGTATGAATGTGTGTATATATCTATTATCTATCTCTTTCTCTGTCTATTCAGCTATCCATCCAGCTCCCTAGCTATCTAGCTATACATGCACAAACATAAACATAGAAAGATGAAATTTTCCTTTCAGAAAATCTCATCTCTATTTGTGGTATTCAGAAATTTTACTGTGTTAAATCCAAGTGCTTTGCATTTGTCAATTGCTTTAAATTTTTCAATTTGAGAACTCTTGTTTTTCAGCAATCAGTTTTTTGCATATTGCCTTTTAACTATTTCTTTTTTTTTTTTTTTGTCTACTTCAAGGTGTACTCTTTGTACTATGCTAAATTTTAGACATCTAAACTTTAATTGTCTTTATTTCCCATTCCTTATATATTAGTGCTGTATTTGGTGGTATCCTCTAAATTTGTCTTAATTTATTTATACACTTTTCACCTATGCATAGTCTTGTCATTTTGAAAATAAACGTAATTATCTCCAAAATTAGTTCTTGACTTGTGATATGGTTTGGCTCTGTGTCTCCACTCAAATCTCATGTTGAATTATAAGCCTCAGTGTTGGAGGTGGGGCCTGGTGGGAGGTGACTGAATCACGGGGATGGTTTCTAATGGTTTAGCACTATCCCCCTCGTGCTGTCTTGTGATAGAGTTCTCACAAGAGATCTGGTTGTTTAAAAGTGTGTAGCACCTCCCGTTTTGTTCTCTCTCTCCTGCTCCACCATATGAAGATGTGCCTGCTTCCCCTTCACCTTCTGTCATGTTTGTAAGTTTCCAGAGGCCTCCCCAGATACGCTTCCTGTACCACCTGTGGAACTGTGTCTCAATTAAACCTCTTTTCTTCATAAATTATCCAGTCTCAGGTAGTTCTTCATGGCAATGCAAGAAAGGACTAATACCCCTTGGATTTTTGGTCTTATTTTTAAAACACTTGTTTATAATTGTTTTAGTTCATTTGTTCCACTATAACATAATACCACAGACTGAGTAATTAATGAATAATAGATATGTATTTCTTACAGTTCTGGAGACTGAGAAGTCCAAGATCAAGGCATCAGCAGATTTGGTCTATGGAGGGCTGCTGTCTGTTTCAAAGATAGTACTTTGTTTCTGCATCCTCCAGTGGGCATGAATGATATGTCCTCACACGGTGGAAAGAAGGGGAGGGACAAACTCGCTCCGTCAAGTCTTTTTTCTTTTTCTTAGTAGAGAAGGGGTTTCTCCATGTTGGTCATGCTGGTCTTGAACTCCCGACCTCAGGTGATCCATCTGCCTCAGTCTCCCAAAGTGCTGGGAATACAGGCGTGAGGCACCGCGCCCGGCCCCATCAAGCCTTGTTATAAGTCACTAATTGATTTATGAGGACAGAACCTTCATAGCCTAGTCACTTGCTAAGGGCCCCCCATCTTCCTATTGTTGTATCAGGGATTATGTTTCAACATGAATTCTTCAGAGGACACAAACATCCAAACCATAGCAATTAAAACTCACATCTTTATTTGTAAATAATATAATTATTTGCATTATAGTCTTTTCATATTGCTTTATTATCGCTAGTCACTCTAATGTATGTTTTTTGGTTTGTTGAGTGTATTATTCTTAATTATGTTGGCTTTCCTCATGTATTTTGAAATACTTGATTTTAAAGTCATCTTATATAGAAGGCATCTTTTGCTTGATCTTGCGCACTTTCATGTGTCCCATCTTGGCTCGAGCTTCCTGTGTAAACTCTCTGTTTATCGTTTTAGGGAATAGGATCACTATTATGTTTAGGTGACATGGTATTGACCCACCCTTCCAAACTGTGGACAAACAGCTCCACCTAGGCTGTGGTCCTGTTGGGAGAGCAGAGTTGTTCTAAATGCTCACTTCACAGACAGCGTCTTCCTAGCTGTAGACATAGTCAGACAGTAAGGCTCCAGTCTTGAAATCTGAGCCTTATAGCCTACCTCTTTTCCCTGACTTTCTTATATATCGATTCACTACATTCCCTGTGGAATATTGTGCATTTTGGTGTGCTGCCTTTTTTAAAGTTATATTTATATATATATATATATTTTTTTTTCTAGATACTTTATTCTAGTGTTTGTGCGTGTGTGTGTGTGTGTGTGTGTCTTTTCTATGGCTTTCAGCACAAAGTAATTTTCAACATGTTTTTAAGATTTCATCTTAAATAAATTATTCATATTTCAGTCATGTTCACACTTTTATTCTTTTTGAGGCCTATCAAAAATATCTGTTCGAACCCCCTTGTAGGAACCTTAGATAACTAGAGCACACATTTTTACCAATAGGAATCTAATACTTCTCAGTTGTAACCTCAGGTTTTATTTTCAAAGTCTAAAAATTTTCAGTGTTCCAAAGGGGAATATTACAAATATAAGCCATATGTTTATAAGTATAATACTGGCTTTCACTTTGCTACAGTTGCAGACCCTTCCTTTTTGCCAGTAATAATTGAATCCTGTTTGCTGCTCCTGGCCACAGTGTAATTATTTATCACCAAGAGTTATGGTATGTAACATAGGGCTATAAATAAAACACCATGAATTGCTATGCAGGTATATTTTACTTTCATTCTGTATTATAATAATTGGTTCAAGTTCTCAATTTGAGGTCTTAAAAGTTATTAATAAAATCTATAGTGCCTGAACAAATTTTTACCTCATTATAAATTGTTACAACATTGACACAAGGCTGCTACAATAACTAGATATTAGCTTAAAGCAGCATCTCAGGCAAAATGTTCCAAGTAATATGAGAGACTAATTTCTTCTGCTTGCACAGAGTCTTCTTAATGGAGGAAACCTGAAAATATGATTTTGAGTGAAAAATCAAAATTTTATGTTATAAAAATATCTACTTAAATCTTCTTTATTGGGGAAAAAACCCTGAGGTTGTGCTGTATTTGTAAAGGATATTTACATCACTGTCTGTTCCTCTTAGCAATGTAGCTAAGTGATTTATCACAGCTATGTGAGCATTCATCTCCACAGGCTTTCTAACAGAGTGTGGAAAGGCATGCAAGCCAGAGTGAATCTTTATGACATAAGTCATTGTACATGTGTTTGGTAGCATAAGTGATTAATATCTTAAAGATATATATCCAAGACACTTCTCTACACTGGCCAAAGCAAATCTAAATCTATTAAATTTATTTTGGATTATAGTTGTGGGGGCATGTGCGTGTACACACATGCATGTACATGCATGTCTCAGATATTCTTAGGGTAGTTCTCTTGACTTTTCAAGGCAATAACTTCTTATTTCCTTTAGTTTTCTAAAACATTAAATGAGAATTGCCAGTACGGTGAGAAATGTAAAACATGTAACTTTCTCTTTCTGAATGCTGTTGAGAAACAAAATTATTCTCTTCTGTTGAACACAGAAAAATTAGTGTGTGGAAAAGGAAGAACTGATATGCCCAAGGTTGGATTTATTAGAGGAAATTCACTTGGGTTGTGAGGATTTCAAGGGTGATAAACCATTTTATGCAGATCCATAGGAAAGTCCTGATCAAAATTACTTTGACCTTTTACCAACATCGTGATATTTTCTAAGGTGTACGATGAGGTTACCAAAAGACCAGAAAAAATACATTCTTAATATCTCTTTAGTCCATCTACCACTTATTCCTATGTCAAAGGTAAATCTGGTATGGTATATGTACTCCTCTGAGATTCCTTCACACTTCCAAACACATGCTATATATATTCATGCTGTGACACTTTCTTTAAAACATGTCTGAGGAATTTTTTTTCTTTCAACCATGTTTTCTACACATTTGATAGTTATCCCAGTGAAAATCATGGTAAATATTTAGCCCAGTGATCCCCAAATTCTACTCAGTGGATTGTTGACTAGCTGACCATGGAGTGAGAATCACATAAGAATACTAACTACAGTATAGACATTTTCCCTATACTACTCTACATATTCTTGCTCCATCCTCAGAAATATGGATATTTTTCCACAGATATGTACAACCACCACAGCAGTTTTAGAATATTTTCATCATTCCCCAAAGAAACTCTGTATTCTTTAGCCATTACCTGCCCTACTACCACCTGTAGCCCTAAGCAGCCCATAATCTACTTTTTGTCTCTATAGATTTCCCTATTTGATACTTTTATACAAGTCACATAATATGTCATTTTTTATTACTAGCTTCTTTCACTTAGTAAAATATTGTCATGTTCTTTCCATATTGTAGGATGTATCAGAATTTCATTCATTTTATGGCTGAATAATATTAGATTGTATAAATATACCACATTTAGCATGCTTATCCAATCATTTATTGATGGACATTCAGATTGTTCCCACCTTCTGGCCACGATGAATAATCCTGCTATGAACATTCATGACCAGGTTTTGTGTAAATATGTTTTCCTTTCTCTTGAGTATATAGTTTGGAGAGGAATTGCTAGTTCATATAATTCTATGTTTAATCATTTGTCAACTGTCAAACTGTTTTCTAAGATAGTTGCAACATTTTACATTTCCACCAGTGGTGTACAGGGATTCAAATTTCTCCACATACTTGCCAATACTGTTATTTGACTTATTAGTCCTAGCCGTCTTAGTGTGTGTGACATAGTATCTGATAAGTAATGATGTTGAGCACCTCTGCATTTGCTTATTGGTAATTTGTATATCTTCTTAGGAATAATATTATTTCAGATCCTTTGTCCATTTTTAAATTTTATGTTATTGAATCATATGAGCCCTTTGTATATTCCAGATACAAATCCCCTGTGACATGTATGATTGCACATACTTTCTTCCTTTAATGGATTGTTTTTTAACTTTTTTGATAATTTCAACTGAATACAAAGTCAATGTATATACATTTTTGCAGCAAATTATAAAGAGACACAATTAAATAAAATGAACAGTAATATAAAAATCAAATATGAAGTATAAAATAGATACACAGTATTGCACAAATATTTATTGAACAGAAATTTTAAAAAATCATTTAAATGAAAGGACTTATCATGCACATTGATTGAAAAATTCTCCTTTTTCGTTTCTAAGTCAACCTTTGTATTTTATGCAAATTGCAAAAGTAATTTTTGATAGAAATTAAATAGGTAATTTAAAATACTATGCAAAAATCAAAACACAGAGAATCCTCAATACACTCTTGAAGAAGAACGTGTTGGAAGAAATATTCTCCCACGTACCTAAAGTTATAAAAACATAGTAATTAAGATACTGTGATATGTACAAAGGATAAACATATAGGCCAATTAACATAAACTGCCCAATCCTACATAGATACTTGACTTTGACAAAGGACACTAAAAATCTGTGAGGAAAAAAAAGAAAAGAAAGAAAGAAAAAGAAAAACCTTTCCAACATAAGGTACTGTGTTATATTAAAAAGAAAAAAAATAAAGAAACAATACGAAATAGATTTGAGTCCATCTCACACCACACTAAACAACATAAACTAAAATAAATGTTAGGTGGATAGTAGAATAAAATATAAAAAGTAAAATAACAGAGTATTGAGAAGATAATAGGAAAGCATATTCATGATGTTAGAGTAGGAAAGGATATTTTAAGCACAACAATTAAAAAAAAACTACCAAGAAATTTGATTAATTGAACTACACTAAACTTAAGGGTTTTTATTAATCAAAAGACCTAATTAAGACAGTAAAAGGCAAACCATGTAGTTGAAGATATTTCCAACCTTTACCTCTGAAAAGGGCTCATATCCATAATTTAAAATAACTACTAAGTATTAAAATTAAAATGCAATCTTAAAATATGCATAAATTCAGCTTCGCATAGAAAATCGGCAAATAGTTAACATTTTAAAAGTTCTTAAACTTATTATATATCAAGGTAATGCAAATTTTAAAATGAGATACCACAATAGTAACAAGTAATGGCTGTGATGAAGAGTAATGTGAACTCTCATTCATTTCTTTTGTAATGTCAATTGATACCACTACCTTAGAAATCATTTTGGTAGTAAAAGACATGCATAAGAATATTTAGAGTATTATTACTCATAAAGCTCAAAATGTAAAGGGACTATATAAACATATTTTGATATATTTAATAAACACAATATTTTACAGCAATGAAAATTAATGAGCTATTGGTATATGAAGCAACATCATGAATTATTCTCACATTGTTGAAATAATTCTGATATAATATGCTTACACTTTGAACTTACATGCAGTTTAAATTCTGGCGTTATTATAACGTAGCTATCCAGTTGAAAGTCTTGGTACTGATTATTTTTGGATGAGAGGAACAAAAGGCAGTGACTTTCAGGGAGCAAAAAGAAGGCACATAAGATACCAGTATTTTTTCTATATTTTGTAATGTAATCTAAATATATAGATGTGTTTTACGTTACACATTTTTTTAAATCCCCATACTGCCAGGAAAAGACTAATTGTTTTGTCACCATAATAACAAGTAACCACCAGGTTCTGTTTTAATAGGGTTTAATTGATTGGTGACAACTTGACTCAGTTTAATCAATGGGAACATTGAGCCAATAATGTAATTCTAAAAATGAATCTCTCAGTGATAATCCCATACTTTTGTGAGCCAATCAGTGAAAGCCTCCCTGCAGTGAGTACACTGCCAACCAATCAATAGTTTTACCTGAATAATCACACTTCCACAATATACATTAACCAAAACTCCCCTCTAAAAGGCCAACAGTCCCTGAGCTCCTTGGTTCTTGCTTCTCTAATCCCTGTGTTTTATTAGACTCCTGCTTTGTCCAGAGAGGGGCTACAGATAAGCATACCTCTTTCCCACTTCAGTATGCAATGCACTCACTCTTTATTTCCTGTATTGCTACTGCATTATTTTCTCTCCTCTTTCAGTAAGAAGATTGATAATTTATTAAGAACACTTAAGATTTCTGCACTTTGTAGGGATGTATATTTCAATAAATGTTTGTAAGATAAAAACTGCCTTCCAAAATTCTGTGAGCTTGCCAGGAAAAGCTAAGGAACTCACTGTAAAGAACAACTCAGCTCAGTCCAAAACTACGGGAAGCTTTTGATAATGAAGGGTGAAGTTGCATACAACATTAGTTTCATATATTCTGCCAACATATTTTCTGTTAACTAAAGCCAGTTTCTCCCAGGGAAGGTTTGTTGAGAGCTGGAGATAGTAAACAAAGTTTAAAAAAAAAAAAAAACACAAAACAACAGCACTGTTTAAAACATGCTAATGAAGTTAGCCTTCCTTATTAAGGGTCCATTCCTATTTGTCTCATGGTTTGTGTGGTTATGTCCCCTGTCAAAAGTATGTACTAAATATACACTTATGATAAGTAATTACATGTGCAAGGACTTCTGTGTACAATTTTTTTTTTTTTTTTTTAGACAGAGCCTCTCTCTATCACCCAGGCTGGAGTGCAGTGGCAGGATCTTGGCTCACTGAAACCTCTGCCTCTCAGGTTCAAGAGATTCTCCTGCCTCAGCTTCCTGAGTAGCTGGGATTACAGGCGTGCACCACATCCGGCTGATTTTTTAATATTTTTTGTAGAGATGGGGTTTCACCATGTTGGCCAGGCTGATCTTGAACTCCTGACCTCAAGTGTCCCGCCTCAGCCTCCCAAAGTGCTGGGATTAAAGCCGTGAGCCACTGTGCCCAAACCTGTGTGCAATTTCTTACTGAAAGTTTTCACAATACTTTCAGTTGCCAAAACTGGAAACCAGATCCCCTCTCCAGTCACACCCAGTTAGCCTATTCCTATCTAACTTTAAATTATGAATGTCTTTTAAATCTATTCTTTTAGTTTTAATTACACTGCCACCACCTGCACTTGAATTTATCATTATTTTATACCTAAAGTATAGCCCCAATCTACCTGTTCCCACTCTTTTCTTCCATATACAACCATTTCAGTCCAGCAATAATCCCTTACATTGTAGTCAGTGTTTTATTAAAACTGACACATCATTCTTCTGCTTAAAATACATCATTTTTATCCTTTGTATAAACTACAATTTATTGAGGGAGGAATTAAAGTTGTTTATAACCTGGTTCATGTCTCTGCCCTTGCTGTATTTATCGCTACCTGTATAACATTTTGAAAGATAAACCAAAGTTTTAATCATTTCATTTTATTAACTATTATTTCATTTTAGTAACTGTGGCCCTTGCCCTAATATTGGAAATTTGCATTTCTATTCACTTTAGGATTCACATCCCAGAAAGGAGTAGAACGGATTCAAATCTTGAGTTTTTATTTTCAAAACTTTGTTTCTTGTGAAGCAAGAAACATACTTCCAGAAATAAACAATAGATTTAAAAGATACCTGGTGAATCAGACCAAAGCAGCTCACCTGTAGAAACAGGACTACTTTCTAATCTGAGAATAGAAGAAAAAGATCAGAAATAAATTATAATTTAGGTAGTCTAGGTCCCAAAGGCAAGAAGAACCTTAAACTCTGTTCTTTCCTTTCTCAAAACTGAAATAAAAGAACTCAAAATTGAAAGAAAAGAAATGACAGAACTCCCAGATTTGTCTGTGCAATCTCAGAGTTCCTGGGACCCAGAAAAACAAAATACCAGATTAAAAAGGAGTTGCCTACTTTTTAGAATGAGATATTTCCTGTAATTCAGAACGGCCCAGGAGATGAAGAATGTTTTCATATAACTGGAAGAGTCAAGAAAACCTGACTTAGCCCTGATATCCACTACAAAAGTCACTTTAGCAGCAATCTATGGGTCCTTTGACAAAATATGACAAGAACCAACATATTTTTAGAATGTGCCAGTGAACACAGGAATCTACTCTGGTGAACAGAAGTCCCTGCCTGACTCACAGTCACTGTATCAGCTCCTCAAAATTCAGGTTAATTCCTGTCAAAGGGAAGAAATAAAATTCAATTAAGTTGTGTATCAGCAAAATAAGAATTCATAAGATAAATTAATTTAAAATATATAAAAAATAAGATAAGTAGATGATTATGTAAAGTGAGGAGTACTTGTATATAACTTCCAAATATTTATGTGAGGTTAATTGATAAATGTATTTGTAACTGAACAAAAAGATAAAATTCTAATATTTCTAGGAAGAGTAATTCGATATACGACTATTTACGCTACTAAAATATGAGGTATTTTATGATCACATGATCCATATATACTTTTTGTTGTATTTAATATACTGCATTCTGTTGGTGACAGAAAGCACCTAGATATTTACCTAATTTTTCTCCCTATTTTGTAAATTTAGCAATAGTAAATAAAAAGTGAGAATAGGGTCAATGAAGATACTGTTTTTTTCAGAGTTGAGAAAAGTCATTTATCTTTCTGTCAGAGCTTCATCCCTGAGTGACTACTTTTAAATACCTGGCCCTTCCCTGTCTTCTCTTTTGAAACATACAATTTGAGAAAGTTTTTGAGAAGACAAAGATGTGATATGCTTCAAAAGATTTTTTTAGTAGTAGCCAAATCATTAAAAAAATTAAAATTTGTATGGGTAGATAACAATTATACATATCTGTGGGGTGCATATAATATTTTGATACAAGCATACAGTGTGTAATGACCAAATCTGAGTAACTGGGTATCCATCACCTCAAACATTATTATTTATTTGTGTTGGGAACATTCCAAATCACCTAGCTACTTTTAAATATACAATAAATCATTGTTAACTATATTGTTAACACTGACGTTTATCCCTTCTCTGTAACAGTATTTTTGTACCCAATAGCCAAATCTTGACTTTTATTTTCAAATGTATCAATGGAACTATTACTTGTTGAAAGTCCAAGTTTACAACTCTTATATTATGATTATGGAGAGAAGGGAAGTAATGTATCAATCAGGCATTGCGCTAGGGGGTTTTCATCTGCCCATTTTCTTTAATCATGGCCATCATCCTAGAAAGGAAATATTATTTCAGTTTTATAGATGTGGACACTGAAACAGAACATTTAAGTAACTAGCCCAAAATCCACGATAAATGTTCCACTTCAAATGTCTTTCCCCTTGGCATGCTGCTATGGAAATACCTATAATTAACATCAAGTTTTAAAATACAGGCACTCGATAACAAAACTGGAACTTTTCTTTGTGTGTGAGACATGTTTCCCTTTTATTCTGAGATGTCCTTCTGTATTATTTTTAACTTCGAAATTCAGGGGGACATGTGCAGGTTTGCTATGTAGGTGAATTGTATGTCACAAGGGTTTGGTGTATAGACTATTTCATCACCCAGTTAATAAGCATAGTACCTAATAGGTAGTTTTTCAGTCCTCACTCTCCTCCCACTCTTGCATATTTCAATCTATTAAAGTTTAAAAATATCATGCCTTTCATAAAAGAAGTTACTATATATGACGTTATTACAAGAAATCATTTTAATCTTTCATAGTAATATCATTAATACATTAAATTATATGAAGGCTACTAGAAATATCAGAGTGTTTAACAATTTGTAAAATATTTAGGAAAAGGATTTCAGCTTCTGATAATTAAAATGCTTGGCAATAACCTCATTATAAGCACAAAAGAAATTCAGAAACTGTAATTCATTTGCTTGCTTTAAAGGCAACGACCAAGACTATGCTACTATAAATAAATGTGTTTTAGTTTAACAATAGATGAATCGAACTAAAATGCACATATCATGAATTCACAGTTCATTGAAAATATATAAGTAGCACATTGGAAAGCTATATATCTCTAACACTTAATTTTAGAAACAATTTATAGAAAAGGTACTTAATATTTTTTAGATCCAATCTGATAAAGGCTTTAAACTATTTTCTCCAAAAAAACACAGAATTTTGGGGGAGTATATGAGATCATTTATGAATGACAGTCACCCAAAATATCCAAAATAAGATCTATTTTTCTAAAGTAGACTTTTTTCTCCTCAAAATTGATTTATATATTGGCCTTTGAAAACAAATTACTGTCACAAAATTTTTATAATAATTATTTATTAAGTAGGTATTACATGTATTTTAATAATATGTGCAAACTTAAAATTATGTGTAAATTTAGAATACGCATACAACCATAAATCCATAATACTTTATATAAACTAAAGACTACCAATCAATAACTTGCAAATCAATGAAATTTTTTTTCTGATATCTGAAAACCAATCCATCCTCATTTCTTTTTTTATTTTAATATATTGATATTTAATATATACAGTGTACACATGATCAAATCAGGGTAATTAACATATCTATTACCTCAAACATTTATCACTTTTTTGGGATGTTGGGAACATTCGAAATGCCTCATCTTTTTATCCAGCACAGTACCTGCTGAAAGGTAATATTTAACAGTTTGTTGAAACAAGAAAACCAGATTGGTTTAAATTTTTGCTGCTAAGAATTAAATTCATTAAAAATGTATTTTCTTTTAAATTTTAAAAATTGTTAAGTAGTGCTGGCTCCTTATAAAATATTTGGGAAACATTGAAAAGTAGAAATAAAAGAAATGATAAAAACTCATCCATGTTCCCATTTATAATTTTATCTTGATTTTTCCTTCTTAGTTTAATGAACACATAATAACCTTCAGTGGGAAGAGTTTACTCCCCTCTTCTACAAGTCCCCATTCATGTACCCTAAAACTTAAAGTATAAATATATATATATATATGACGATGAGAGCATGACAAAGCACACACATCAAGTGGTGGGATTCAAGATGGGTGCTCACAGTCTATTCAATTCACCCCCAAATTCAATTCCCACAAGAACTTAACTCTAGACCCCAGGGGCACCATACTGGCTTCAGTGTGAAAAAATATTGCATCTGTCAAAACACAATGAAGCATAACCTTCTGTTAAGATGTTTTTATGTTTTCTTATATTAACAGATTACCCTTCTCTTCCCCACTATTAATTGACGTTACAGCAGGCTCCTTTCTTTTTCGTTTAGTACGGGGTTCCTCACTTCTTATATATTTCTAGTGTTAAAAAAATGCATGAAGTAAAATGGGAAAACTATAAACACATGCCTCAATGGATTATCATAATCTCTATACCCATATAACTGACACTCAGTTCAAAATCTGCATACATAATATAAGATTCCCAGAACTTTTTCTTGTGTCCTTTCAAATCACTAAAATCTCCCTCCTTTCCAGGTTAATCAATATTTAAAATTCTAAAATTGCAGTTTAGATTTGCCTTTATTTAAAAATAATAGTAATGAATTTATTCACCAACTTTATTTCATATCGTACTTATTTTGCCCAGTACTATATTTGTGAAATACATCAATGTTTTTGTACTTTCTACATTTTTATTTGTGCATGCTGCTCTATTTTATGAATGAACACATAACAAATTATTTCTTCATTCTACTGCAACCAGACTTTTTTTTCTGAAAATTTAAATATAACTATGAACTTTCACAAATAAGTTTTTTCATTCACAAATGTATATATTAATATAAATTATATACAGAGTATATCTCAACCAAAAGTATACTTTATAACTTCAGTCATAGAACATGCAGATTTTTAATTTTGCAAAATAACTAAATTTTTCAAAGGGTGTGCCAAGTTACATTTCCAACAGCAGTATTTGATAGTTATGTTTGTTTCACTCTTTTGCTCAACATTTAGATTGTCGATATTTTTAACTTTGGTTGTTCTGCTGGGTCATAAAGGTATCTTACAATACGTTTAGTGTACGTTTCACTGAAATCGAATGGTGTTGAAAACCTTTAAGTGTACATATTCTTTTTTGTTGACAGCCCTTTGTTTTATTTTTAAATAAAATACCCGCCCAGATATATATATATATACACACTCACACATATAAATATATGCATATATATGTATATGCATATATATACACATATATATATATATTCACCTATAAAAACAACTAAAAATACCAAGAACCCAGTATAAGGACCCAATAATATTGGCTTATAATATATATATATATATATATAAAAATTGTATGTGTGTGTGTATATATATATATGCACGTATATGTATGTGTGTGTATAAATGTTTGTGTATATATAGTATATATATTAGAATGGATTATATATAAACACTACAATATTATACATATATATATTCTACTACCCAGAATCATGTAAACAGAAGTCTTATTTAAGCCTTTGATTAGAAAATGTATATTTTAACAAAAGTTTTTAATATTAATGTTGTCTAATTTGCAACCAAATAATTCTTTACACCTCTTGTTTAAGGTGCTCTCCCTCCTACAATGTGAGAGGTACCACTCCTATTACTTTCTGAAATGTTCAGAATTTTGCCTTTAGAATTTGGATGCACAATATATCTGGAAAGAAATGTTGCATTGTTATGAGGTAGTAATAAGGATATTCAATTGAACCAGTACTATTTACTGAAGACTTCATTTTTCCCATTTTGTTTTTACAGTTTCATGTTTTTCTTTAATCCAGTGTTCTATACAGGATTCTATTTCTGGTATTTCTACAATGTTTATTGCTCTACTTGTCTAGATTTTGAGCAATATCATAGGTTATTGTTACAGATTTATTATGATTTAATGTTATTTTCTTTCCTATTTCTGGACCTTTGTATTTTTACATATATTTTAAATTAGCATTTTATTTTCCACATCTTTTTTGACTAGGATTGCATTTAATATATAAATGAAATTTGTGAGATTGACATATTTATGCCACCAAATTTTCCAATTTAAGACAGTTGAAAGCTTTCATATTATCTAATCATCTTTAATTTTCTCCCAATGTTATTTTTGTAAGTGTGGGTTTCTTGCAAATCTTTTTAAAGACTTAGTCTAAGGCTTCTGGTATTTTTGATAATATTATAAATATTGTATTTTTGTCTCACTTTAAAGATATAAAACTGCATAAAAATGAAATTAACCCTTCATATTAACCTTTTGCAAAAAATTGTACTAATATTACCTACACATTCTAATAATTTACCTGTAGATACTTTACGATTATGAAGAAATAATGGTATTACACAGAGAAATGCAGCATCAATAAATAAGTCACTTTTAATTTTATTTTGCTTTTTCATTCTTAATGTTAAACTAATTTTGCACTTATAAAAGTATCATGATTAACTATTTTTTGTTTATATTATTGGTTTTTCTGCTGAATAATTTTTAGAAACTATGAAAACTATTTCCCTGTAATATTCTTTTCTCTCATGCCGAACTCATAAACAGAATTGTAAAGTATTCCCCTGAGTCTTCTGAAGATCGTCATTAAATTTTGTTTAATTATTATCTGGAACTCACTCCTGAAGTTATGTGAGTCTGGAGATAAAGATGGAAAGAGAGATGGAGACACTTATAGAGAATTGTGTGAGCTACAGATCTAATATAGGATAATTTGGGTATTCTATATCTTGTTATTTTTGTAAGTAATATAATTCTAGTGATTTTGTTTTTCATTTCTGCTTCAAACTGGCATAGAGTTGTTCAAGTTATTCTCTTATTATTTATTAAACTCATATGATGTGTGATGATGCCTATCTTCGTTTATGTAACTCTCAGTGCGTTGAGTTTTAATCTTTATTCGTTACTAAAACAGGATTTTAAAACAGCATGTTTTCTCTGGCCACATTTCTTAAGTTATTTTTATATCATTTTATTATAATTAAAGTGTTTTCTAAACACATTATGATTTTATTAAGACATATGCATTATTTAGACATGTACTTCTTAATATTAAAGATAGTATTTGTAATTGGTTTTGACCTTATTCAGACTATGGTTAGAGTACATACTAAGCAAGAATTAAAGGCTTTCCTTTTTCTTGAGATTTGTTTTGTGGTCTCTGTCATGCAGTCAAAAAATTTTCATTATTCCTAGTGCAATTGTAAAGTAAGTGCATCCCACATTTTGGGGTACATTGATTTGTAATACTCATTCTGTGTATTTGCTATACCTTTATTCATTACTTCCATTTATTAACAATTAAATCACAGGCTTTGTGAATTTATATCATTTGCCTTTTACTTTCTCAATTGTTTCTTAATTTATACAATACTGTATTAGTAGGTGCATCCAGTTTAAGTGGTTATATTTTCCTGGTGAATTAAATATTTTTATTATTTTATTAAAATGGTGGTCTTCATCTTTCATGATATATTTCCCTTAATGTCTCCAATGTCTCATATCATTATAGGAATGCTAGCTTTCTTTCGGTTAGTGTCTATACATTCTATCTTTTTCTATCTTATTATATCAATATTACTGCACCTGAATAATTGAAATGTCTCATTTGTAAAGTGTATGTATTTATTATTTTACTGAAGAGTCTGTCTTCTAAATGTATTAGTCTATTTACATGAACACAATTTGTATTTAATATGTTTTAGTCATATGCCATTTATTTGCTATTTATCCAGTCTGATCTATGTTCTTGCTCTCTTTTTGACTTAGAGTTTTTAAAATATTATTATTACATTTCTCTGTGTATGAGCTTGATAGTTGTATTAGTCCATTTTCTCACTGCTGTAAAGAACTGCCTGAGACACAGAGGAAAGAGAGCAAGGTAGCTCTCTGATGTCATCTTATGAAGGCACGAACCTTATTCATTAGGGCAGCACTCTCATGACCCAATTACTTCCCAAAGGCCCCATCTCCAAATACCATCACATTGGGATTAAGATTTCAACATATGAAATTTGGGGGAGCACATTTAGTCCATTGCAACATCTTTAGCTTATCATAGAATACCTTCAAGTAATATTCAACTTCATCTACAGTATAAGATATCTGTAATTGTATACTTCTCTTTCCCCTCTCCTAGGCTTTATGCTACTTTTGTCATACATTTACTTATTCAGTCTTCTAAACCTTAAAACATGTTTTAGTGCATTCAGGCTGCTATAATAAAATGCCATAAACTGTGTGGCTTATAAACAATGAAAATTTATTTCTCACAGTTCCGGAAGCTGAGAAGCCCAATATTAATGTACAAGCAGATTTGGTTTCTGGTGATGGCCTGTTTCCTAACTCATAAAAGATGTATTCCTGCTGTGTCTTCACACGGTGGAAGAGGCACACTAGCTGTTTGGAGTCTCTTTTATAAGGCATTAATCCCCAAAATTAGGGTTCAAGCTAATTACTTCTCAAAGACCTCACCTTTCATCATAGTGGTTAATATTTTAACATATGAATTTTGGGGATACAAATTCAGAGCACAGTATAACACATTATTATTATTATTATTATTATTATTATTATTGCCTAATACCATCAGTTACCTTGTGAGGATACTTTAAAAATATTTCATATTCATTGGTATGTCAATTTTAATTGGAATCATAAACTTTTAAAGCAAGAGTAAATAAAATACATTCCTCAAGAGTAGAATAAGACTTAAGTATTATAACTGTCATTTTGCCTCATATGTCATTTAATAACATTAAATAACATAAGAAATATTCTTAAACTATTGCTAAAATTTAATTATCCATCTAAAAGTTTGTCAGTTTATTTAAAAATTGGATTATAATTATTTTATTATAGGACTAAGTCAAGTTAAATTTAAGAACTGTTTCCTTATTCACTTTTGTAAATATCTTATATTGAAACACAAATGTGGACTTTCAAAAATATTTTCTGTATAAAATAAAATACAAATGCAAATGTTCATTTTGTACCGATAATAATTTTATGAATCAATCGTTGTTTATAGCAGAGTATATGAGAATTTGTTTCTCACAGTTTAACACTTATTAAGAAACAAGAGTTTCTAAATTTCCTAATGTTCCAGGTTTAACTTTAATAATTATGTTTATAGTTAAAAATTAAACAACTAATTTTAAGCTTTATGGATACACGTATAAAGTTAAGATTATCTAAAATAATATTCAAAAAATTTACAGAATTATTGCTTTTAGCACTCAACTTTTAATTACACATAATTATAGTCTCAAATCTGCAAGAAATTTTGACCTCATAAAAATACACATTATACTCAGTGTAAAAGCGGTAAAAAAGGATACCAATAGTTTCTTTTTACTTCCCCTCTCGAACATACACACTGCCTGGTATCTTATTTACAATCATTACTTCTTATTCCACAACTGAAAGTTAATTTTGTAAAGAATGGCAAAATGGCTTTACCAATGAAGATTAATGTAACATTAATATAAGCAGAAAACTAACCACCTGAGAGGATTTTGATAGTATACTACAAAAATTATTTGTGTAATTGAAAAATATCCTTTTGAATGTTGATTTCTTATACATGGAACATATCAGTTGTTATTTTATATAAAAAGTGAATAGTAGATGAACTATAGACATAATTAGATATTAAAATAGCAAATCAGGCATAGATACTATGTTTATCACTATCTGTATAAATCCTTAAAACACAAACATGATTAAGACTGTTCAGGGTTGATTAATACTGTTTAAAAGTGTTTAAGAATGATTAAAAATGTTTCTTAATTAAGACTACTTAAAAATACATAAGGATTAAGGAGAAAAGAGATTAATTGTAATCCAACTTAAAATGTCAATTGTATTAAAAAGAGGCTGAAAAATAACTGTAGACTCATATAGTAATTACATTTTAATATCCCTATTTAAAAACTCACTGTGAATAGTGTAAGGAGAACATTTACAATGAAATACACTGCACAGGTGAAGGAAAATAAAGATATGGAGACAATTGAAATATTGGCTCAGTTTTATAGGCACACATTTCAACACATTTAGTAGTATATTATTAATATAGTATTGCTAACATAATGTTCATATATAATTTCATAATATTAAGAAAAGTTAACCCATTTGAAAAATGTTTTCACAGATTATTGTCTTATATTGACAAATATAAGGTAAACGTTACATAAAATTTAACAGTGCGAGGCTAGTATGAGCTATCTCTCTAAGATTCATTGTTTCCCTCAGGCACAAAAATGTGATTGCAAATATGTTGAGTAGTCTCATAACTGTTATGAAGTGAATCTTGAACATACTTATATTAGATTGTGTTACTACTAGATTATGTTAAATTAAGTATTGGTGGTATGCCCAGCACTATGTTGAAGCATTAATACTGAAGGTATTGCCCTTTCCTAGAGAGATTGGTAATTGGCAAGAAAGCCTATTTATACTTGGCTCAAGAGATAATAATAGAAAATAAAGTGCCAGTGTCAAGTTAATTTTCAAAATTAACTTTTCAAAATTGCTTTTATTCAATTAAATTTTCAAAATTGCTTTTATTCAAGTATTTATGCCTCCATATTCTCTTTATATAGTTATATTACTTGACACCGTTAACAACCCAATGAGCAAGTTATGCAGAAATTATTGTCCCCATCTGACATTTGAAGAAAGTTCCTTTATCTAGGTGAAGAATTACACAGTGACAGAAACCTTGGGTTCTCAATTTGTAGTCCAACAAATTATCCAATCCACTTCCTTTGCTATATAGTGGATATACATTTCAGGGATACACAATATGGATATCAAAAATCAGTAGTCATGTCATAAAATCAGTGATTGGTTTAATTATATAGAAACTCATTCAGAGATACGTAGAATTATTTTTCATTAGCTACTTCAGAACAAGTCAGTTTTGAAGCTCTTGTGGATGAAGTTGAGTGAACTGCTCATCCTCATATCCCTAGGGTCTTTCTTAGTTTTAGCATTAAAATTCCTGCATCCTCGGAATCCTCTTAGTCCTAGATAAATCGAGATGTATTTCTTGAAACAATTGGAATATCCGTGTTTTGAAAGGAAAAGTCCTACATGATGAATCCTTCCCTCCACCAGTTCTAGGAAAAAACAGGAAATCTGGTCACCTTAAGAGAAAAAGTAAGCCTTGTTTGTGTGTGTGTGTTTTTGTTTTTGTTTTTGTTTTTTTGAGACGGAGTTTCGCTCTTGTTGCCCACGCTGGAGTGCAGTGGCACGATCTCAGCTCACTGCAACCTCCACCTCCCAGGTTCAAGCAATTCTCCTGCCTCAGCCTCCCGAGTACTGGGATTACAGGCGTGTGCCACCATGCTCGGCTAATTTTGTATTTTCAGTAGAGAAGGGGTTTCTCCATGTTGGTCAGGCTGGTCTCCAACTCCCGACCTCAGGTGATCCTCCCGCCTCGGCCTCCCAGATTTCTGGGATGACAGGCGTGAGCCACCGTGCCCAGCCTAAGCTCTGTTTTCTTAACTGTAAGGGCAAAGAGTAGAATTGACATGAGGTCAGAACATGAAGGAAAATAATAAAAGGACGATAGAAAATACATTATTAGAATTTATGTCCTGAAATAGGAGGAAAACCCTGAGGAAATTTCATAGATAATGATTTGTCTTGGTTTAAAGAGCAGGAAAGGGACAAGAAGTTTTTGAGCGAGTCTAGAGAAAGGACAGGAAGAGAAAGCCTGCCACAAGTTCAAATAAATTATCAAAACAAAAAGAAAGCATTAAAAAGATATAAGGACAGAAAATAACAGAAAAATGTATCTTTTTCTAATAGGTTCTCTTGCTGCAGTTGTTCAAATTTTATTCTAGCACATATGGAAGAAGGGTAAAGTTAACAAATTAATTGCCCGTAGGATAAAGAAGACAGGTTTTTAGATAAGAATAAGGGGATAAATCTTTTATTATTGTGATGGATTTATCTTCCTATATTTTTCCTAGATGTTTTTACCTAGAATTTTTACCTTTATTTACATTCATTCACTTATTCATTAAAAATACTTTTTATGAGAAGCTACAGTATGCTACAGACTGTTGTAAATTCTAAAGATATAGCAGTAAGCAAAACACAAAAAAGCTGTGTGTTGGAAATTATATTTCTAGTAGGAGATACAAAATACATAGCATTAGTTTCCTATTGATACTATAAAAACTAACACCAATTATTTTAGAACAACAAAACTTTTATTAATTTACAGTTTTGGAGCTTATAATTCCAACGTAGGTCTCATTGAGTTCAAATAAGAACACTGGCTGTAAGGCATTGTTTTTCAGAATCCCAGGGCAAAATCAATTATCTTGCCATTTCCAGCTTCTAACAGGAAAGCTGTTCACATTCACTGGATTATGTCCCCCTTTCATCTTCAAACCCAGCAACATTCAATTTAATCTTTTACACGTTGCATCACTCTGACATCTTAACACTTTTGCCTTCCTTTTTTGCTTTTAAAAGACCCTTGTGATTGTATTCAGCCCACCCACAAAATTCAGGGTACACTCTTTATTTTAATGTCGGCTGATTGACAGCCTTAGGTCCATCCGCAATCTTAATTTTGCCTCATCATACAACTTACTTAACACATTCTCACATTCCAGGGAATAACACATGGACATCTTTGGACCATTATGACTCTTCCTATCACACAACTAATAAGTATAGCATAATGATTGTTAGATGCGAGTTAGTGTTTTGGCAAAATTTAAAAACAAGAAAGGAAGATAAAAGGTCGTAGTGTGGGAAGGAGGCACTATTTCAAAATAGGAGGACTTGAAAAGCTCTAAATGTAATATTTTTGCAAAAATATAAATGAGAGAAAGGAACGAGAGGCATGTATATTCTCATTAGAAGTGAAACAAGCAGTAATAACAGGAAATGGAAAGGCTCTGATGCAGCTAGATACCGGACATGTTCAAGCACAGTAAGAAAGCCAATAGGGTAGAATTCAGTGAAAATACAGGAAGGTAATAGATATTGCAGGCAATGTGGTAATGGAGTATGAGAAGTGCAGATAACTTAATACATTGTGGAATTTGGGCTTTTGATTTAAAGAATATGGGAAGTCACTGGGTAATTTTAACATAACAATTTCTAAATTCTGTTCAAGAGATATATTTCAGAATAGATTATAGGAGAAAAAGTTTGGGAGCAATGAGGCTAGTTTGAAGTCTCTTGCTTAATCACGTTGCAGGTGATAGTAACTTGGATCTGAATAGTATGACCGAGATGGTGGGAAGATTCAGATTCTATTTTCATTTTTAAGGTCAAGCCAACATATGTTGCCAACAAAGTAGATAGAATAGAATAGAATCAGAAAAGTCTGTTTAATCTAAGTTTTTTTGGCTCAAATAACAGAGAAGATATACTTGGAATTTTCTACTTTAGGATGTCAAGCAAAATAACAAACACAGAGAGGCTGTCTAAAAGAAAATGATATTTATTTGGGAATAGGACATTGCAATGGGAATATGTGTGCCATAGTAAACTATGTGCATATTCAGGGAAGTAAAGGACGACAAAGTGTTTTTAAAGGTAAAATGAAGATAATTCATAATTGTTTAGAGATAATTAAGCTGGACACGCAGTTGCTTGGTGCATGTCTTTGCAGAAGTAATTTTTGGGTAAGAGTGTGATAAAATTTATGCAAGGTTGCAGTATTTGCAGAGTCTTGTGATACTTTTTGCTATCACACATGTATGCATGAGAAGCCTATACTTACAGCCTTCCCTGACTGTCAGTTTTGTTTTTTTTCTAACACAAGTGACTCCATGTTAATTCCGACTACTTTCTCATTTTCCACTTTTGATCAAGATCTTTCTCTGAAAGCATAACTGATTCATCATTCTGTAATTAGGTTTTGAGGACTCTTGGTGCCAGGATGGACCTATCCCAGGTTGCTTACCTGGTCCTGTTAGAGAGAGTGAATGGCAGCTAGGAGTCAGTGTTAAAACCATTTTAGCCACATTTGACAAACAAGGGAGGTGTGAAGAGAATGGCTGCCAGGAAAAGTCTGATAAGAGTTTATTATTTAGTTTTATTTTTATGTGTTGTAGCCTTTTGTTATCTCAATGTGCTGGACCAACATTATTTTGTCAGGAGTTACACTTCTGCAAAAAATTAACAAGTAACAGATGCAAAGTTTAAAAACAGAAAATATGAAGTTAAACTGTTAGTAATATGACAATTCCAATTTACACAATAGTTTTGAGCCATATACCTCAACTTAAAAGCTGCCAATTAAAAAAAAAAGATAGGCATTAAGAGGGATAAGAGTTTCAGTATGGAGTCTTGTTCTGACATCTTGGTAATAGCTGTTTTCAGTGTGGAAATATCAGTCTCTCATCCAGGGTTGAAGTTTTGTTGTCTCTGGTTAAGGCATTGAGCAGTTTGGTGAATTTTGTGTTGCCCACACGTCAAACATGAGACTTCTTCCTTAAAATTTATCTTGTTTCAACTTATAGGTTTTCAGGAACAAAGAAGTTCCCATTTTTAGTAATTTTATGAAATAAAGTTGGGTTGCAGGAATCTAGAATAATTCACTATGTATTCTAGTGTACAGGTAAATAACAAGAACTCAAAAAGAATGCTCAGAGCTACACTCTATATACAATCAGGTATATTATACTTTCTCTTTTGAAAACTTACCTACATTGATCACATAGAAATCTCATATTTGAAAACATCTGGATGCTAGCAAGCCAAACCAAGGCAGAATTTAGATTTTACTTATAGTCTCAAGGTTCCTGGGCCTATTAGAAAGTGACAACTTTTACTGACTGTAAGGCTGAGAGCCCTTGAAACCAGACATTGCATGCACATTCTCAAGCGCTATATTTCAGTCAAAGTGTTGGTAGCATAATCAATGTTTCCAATTGTACCTGCTATAAGGAGAGAGTTAATTTTAGTGAACTTATACAAATAACCATATTGCCATATAAAACAAGAATACTGACAAATAATTTCTGCATTTTGTAGAAATCAAGCAGAAAGAAAAAAAGAATTTTTTGATCTTTGTTTACAGAAGTATACCAAGTTGCATAAACTATAGATAGCTATTAAAGAACATTTTCTTAAATCTGGGAAACAAAAAATTTAAGTAAAGAACCAACAGCACTTTAACTAAAACTCATAAAAACAGTATCATCATCAGTTATTTAATCTCTTGTAAATGTTTTTCTACTTTACCTTGATTAGCAGTTTTATGAACCCTGTTTTTCCATTAGAATTTTGAAAAAATTATTTAGTCAATTGATCTTAAAGTTATGAGAAATCTGTATTCAAGAGTGCTTGTTAGCATCATTTCAATGAATCTGATTGTAAACACCTTCAGAGAAGAACTCAATGTAATAAGTACAAATGACAAAAACTTAGAATAATTATTGTAAAAAACATGATGAAAGTTTATTATCAGCAACTGACAAGGAAACTTAGTTATTTTTGTGGCTACAACAGTATTCAGAGGTATGACTGCTGAAATATATATCTAAGAGTTTCATATAATTTTGGAATATTTATATCAATGAAAAGCCCTTACATGCATTAAAAGATTTAATATCACTCATCATTTGACAATGTTAACCATATGACTTACCAAAGAAGCCAAATTCTTTAATATCGCCAAAGATAATGTCCAACTAAAAAATACCAAAGTTAGTTATAGATCAGAAAGATTTAATTAGAATTTTGATCCTAAGGAAGATTTTCAGAATGTCAAAAGGTTTGAAAAACTTGAACAAAACAAGATCACAGGTCAATGTAAAATAACAGTCATTTATTTAACAAAAGTCATTGTGAAACAATAGTCATTGGTGAAATAAATCATTCATTTAACAAAAGTGATAATCAAAAGTCTCCAACAGTCTTTCAAAAGAAAGCTACACAAATGTAAAAAATAATTAAACTTTTCAAAGCTCAGTTTTCCTAAACAATAAAAAATGAATAAATGCAACACCAAAAATTATCTTGATAAAATGTATGATCTGTGTTTTTTACACCAGTTATCAAATGTAAAGAAAAACCTCCTGCAGTGCGATTGCTTTCTCTTGTAGAAAGCTCATTTAGATTACTTTGAGGTTAAGCCTAAAGAAAGGTACTTGAATTTGTCTAGACACAGGAAGAATGTGTCCAAGGTTGTAAGTATATACCACAACTTAAAGAAATATAAATAAGAAAACCATTTCCTTGAGCAAGGGAATATATGGCTCTGAAAAAAAGTAAAAGTATGTGAAATCTCCTGGTTACATAGAAGAATTCAGACATATCCAGAAAAGCCAAGCATACAGAATCAAGTTATACTGTAGGAAAACATTGCTTTTCTATTCCTTTAAAACAAACATCTCAGTGGTAGGTAATGACATTTTAGTTAGAACCAGGGGGAGAAATGCTACATAAGCAGATGAAAAAGTTCAAAGTGAGTTATTATCACAGAAATTCTCAAGGAGAAAAATACCTAAAGAAAATGATGCATGACTTACAAATCATATACTACAAAATACTGCCAAAGTAGAACTTCTTTTATTTTATTTTAGGTTCAGGGGTACATGTGTAGGTTTGTTATAAAGGTAAGGTAAGCTTGTGTCACACAGGGTTGGTTTTACAGATTATTTCACCACCCAGTACTCAATAGTTATTTTTTCTGTTCTTCTCCCTCCTCCACCCTTCACCCTCACGTATGCCCCAGTGCATGTTGTTCCCCTCTATCTGTCCATTTGCTCTCATCATTTAGCTCCTGCTTATAAGTGAGAACAGGCAGTATTTGATTTTCTATTCTTGTATTTGTTTGCTAAGGATAATGGCCTCCAGCTCCATCCATGTTCCTACAACGGATATGATATTGTTCTTTATGGCTGCATAGCATTCCATGGTGTATATGTAGCATATTTTCTTTGTTCAGCCTACCACTGATGGCAATTATATTGCTTTCATGTCTTTGCTATTGTGAATAGCATTGAAATGAACATATGCATGCATGTGTCTTTATGATAGAATGATTTATGTTCCAAATTTGAACTTCTGAAATATGAATTTGAGAAACTATAAGAGGAAAAGTCTACCTCAAAACTTTGAATTACTATTTTGAATGAAAAGACAGCATTTCTAAACTGAAACTAGAAAAATTAAATTGATCTCAGGAACAAATATGGCAAAAATAGAAACTGTCTGCAGGTTAGAAGATGACAGGCCAAAAAAATTTTCAGAATTAAAAATTAAAACTTCTTGTAACATGTACTAAGAGCAAATCAATACTTTAAGAAAAACTTGTTGTTCTAATGT
Organism: Gorilla gorilla gorilla; assembly: GCF_029281585.2. Taxonomy (NCBI): domain Eukaryota; kingdom Metazoa; phylum Chordata; class Mammalia; order Primates; family Hominidae; genus Gorilla; species Gorilla gorilla. Next base: position 78,576,931 of record NC_073238.2, on the reverse strand, counting down.
AGGGGACCATATTTTTAGTTTTGTATGCGTATTTTTAACATCAAAGCTCAAATATTTAGAAAGAATTAGAAATAATTCCCTCCTATTATAGCCAACTTGATCACACACAAATTATTTTTATAAATTCATCCTTCACCAACCTTTTTACAACCTACTGAGACTTTTGACAGCATGTTTATACTTTCTTCTATGTCCTATACTTCCTTATTCTTAAATAACTAGTCATTTTACTTTAGGACAAAAATGTACCACATAAGATTTTTTCCTCATACAAAATTATACTCTTTTCTTATTAATCTTACTAGTCAAATATAACATTTTTATACTCATGACTTGCTTAACATCTGTCTCTCCTACTTACTAGTGCCTTTCTTTCTATTAGGTTCCTATTTCTTACCTAATTTTATATTTTGAAACAGCATTTAATAACATTTAAATTTAGTCAAAATTATTATTTTTCCTCAATAAAGAATAAATTTTTATTTCTCATAATTTTTGTCATCAAAAACTCTTTTTCGATATACTTCGTATATGGGATTATATATAATGAACTCTTAGTAACCTTAATTTCCAGCAAAAACCTAGAAAGCAACTAATTTTGAACCATCACATATTAGTATTTTATAGATGAGAACCATTTTATAAGTTTTAAAAGAATATTTCTTCATAACACAATTTTTGTGGTATTAATAGACTCAAATAAATGTAGTCTTTTTCTAAAATTTAAGAAGCTAAGCACAAACATATTTGTGTTTAACAAATTGTTTCAGTATTTTTATCTTAATTGAAAATGGCCCAAACATTTAATGAGTATCTATTATTTAATTTAGTATAGCTTTAAGACTTCACATTACATGGAAAGTTAATTTGTAAACATTTATCTCATTTACATTTACCTAATTTAATTTTTAACAATTATGCCTAGACTACTTATAAAACAGATATTAGACAAAACTACTCATCATTTCATTACGTTTTTGTTAACCATTTTTATAATCTATGGAATATAAGTTGTTCAACTAAGTAGGAATCTTAAATATGTACATATTCTGCCAACAACTCCGATGATCCACCTGTTTTCATTAAATCAACAATATTAGATTATTAAAGAACTGCACAAATAAAGGTCATTCTGGTTTAGCCTAGGTTTGTAGTTTTATAAACTTTGTGTCAAATCCTGACACCTTTAAACATCTAATGAGAAAAACATGAAACTGTCTAGATGGGCATGGTGGTGCATGCCAGTAGTCCCAGCTACTCAGTGGTCTGAGATGGTAGGATTGCTTGAGCCCAGGAGTTCAAGGCTAGCCTGGGCAATATAGCAATACCTTACCACTTAAAAAACAAAATAAAACCCCAAAATTGCCTGACCAATAAGTAAACCTATACAAAAATGCATGCTGACAATTTTGAAGACATTTCTATTTTTATGTTACTGACTACATTACAACAAGTTTATCAAAGATTTACTTAATTCATGTAAACTAAAAGAAAGTTGAGTTAATTACTATATATTTTATATGAACATTCTTTTATGTAATCCAAGCTGAATAAACCATGTTTAGGGAATTCTGAATGTCTATGCTAGATTCTACTACGTAGACACAATACACAATGAAATATGCACATAGATGTAAACACACCTGTATTAGGCTGTTCTTGCACTGCTATAAAAAATACCTGAGACTGGGTAATTTATAAAGAAAAGAGCTTTAATTGGCTCACAATTCTTCAAGCTGTACAGAAAGCTTGATGACATCTGCCTGGCTTCTGGGGAGGCCTCAGGAAACTTACAATCATGGCGGAAGTCCACAAGGAAACAAGCACTTTACATGGCTAAGGAGGAGGAATAGGAAGAGAAGCGGGAGGTGCTACACACTTTTAAACAACCAGATCTCATGAGAACTCACTCACTATTGCAAGGACAGTAACAAGGGAAATGGTATTAAACCATTCGTGAGAAACTGCCCTCATTATCCAATCGCCTCCCACCAGGCCTCACCTCCCACTTTGGGAATTACAATTCAAGATGAGATTTGGTGGAGACACAGATCCAAACCATATCAAGACCTAAACACATATATACACACACGTAGATCTTGTAGCTTTCCATTTAGAATTTTAGTCATGGCGTAGTAATACAACTCTCTTGTATATAAAATACACTTGAATCCAAATTACATTTCTGATACAATGAGGCCTGTTCACAGAGCTATTTTCCCTACTATGTAATCTAATGAAGACTGTGAACCAAAATTTTGGGTATAGTAGTTTGAGTAAACCATAGCACTTTGGTTTTAAAATAACATTTCTCAGTTTCCAATAAGTTTAAGGTTAAGCTTTCAATGTTTACATTTTAACTAGGATTGGCTGATTTGTACATTTTTAAAAAATAAAATCTCCAAATTATTTTGAATTTGTAGTAACAAAATTATCTTTTGTTTGTTGGTCTAGTTTGCTTGACTAGTCAATGCAGGTGGGCAAGCACTTTAGTAGGATTTGTTTCATATTTTTCTTTTTGTCTCCTTCATGGCAGAAAAAGGAATTTTATACTGGACAGCGATATCTTATGTTAGTTCTCTGAGTTCAAAATTTTGACCTGTGTCATTTAAGAGTCTAAATTCTATAAACATGTATCATTTACCTAGTTCTTTCCTTTTAGACTATCAATCATTCAATTAACTGTTCCATCACCTAAACAATTGTTAGTTAGAAAAACCTAAATTTACATTTCCAAAAGATATCTAGGTTGTTGGTTGCCATGTAGCTGTTGTAATTTGTAAAGTCATATTTGAAAATTCTTTAAAACTTTAAAAAATAGTCATGGCTAGAATGCCATTGGTAGTGAGTTTTATCTCCACACCAGTAGAAAAGTCTGAAGCAGATTCAAAGTGGGCAGCAGAAAAACTAGAGCAACACAGAATTATATACTCTACATGCTAACTTTACAGTTGCAAGTTATTTTTAGATAGTTTAAATAATAACCAAATGAACTCTAAGTTTGTGTTGATGTAATTTTCCCAGCAGTTAAAAAAATGTACGCAAATGTGGGTCATAATATAGCCAAGTGTATTCTCAGAAAACCTTGACATGCTTTAAGGTTTGAGAATCCTATTCGATTTCTTATTAATTTCTCAAGAGCAAAGGCCTGTACATCCTGTCAGAGAATGTCAGGAGTTTGAACTAGTTTTTGAAATCGTGATGACTGCTTTAGTGGCTTTTAAGTAGCCATCCTGCACCCATTATTTTGGATGTTTATTTTTCCTCTGAGAAGATTTTCAAAAACAAGCCAGGGAAAAGAGCTAAACCATTTACAGACGTGCATAACTAAAACAAAATAAAACCAAAATAAGATTGTTCACATAATATTAACCCAGGCATGCAGATACAACAAAATATTAAATTAAATGTGCAGAAAGAACCAAAAGGAAATTCACCGGGAAAGCTAAGCCTCAGAGACAAATGTAAATCCTATAGAAACCAAATTACTCAAATCAGAAAAATACTTAATTAAAAAGGACTTTTGTCCAAAAAGGACAAAAAGTCTCTTATCATTTCAGGAGGGAAGTAAAGCCCTTTATTAAAGGTGGCCTCATAACTAAACAAATTCCAAATGAAATGAAAAAGCCTCTACCAAAGAAAAGAAGGTTCAGCTTGAGAAGTCTCACCAGGGCAGAAAAGGCAAGCCATGGAACCAGAGAGTTCAAAGGGCTCAAGTGAGTACTCAACACCAGTTTCAAGAATTACTGATTCTTTCCAATAATGAACTTTTTTTGGTTCCACTAATGGATATCGTTTAGGTCAACTAAATAACAGAGAGAGTCTCTCTAAAAGAAAATAACACTTATTTGGAAATAAAGCATTGCAAATAGAATATGTCTGCCATAGTAAACCAGGTGTGTGTTCCAGGAGGTAAAGGAAGACAAAGGCTTTTCAGGAATGTATAAGAAAGATTACATAATTGTTTTGAGATAATTACTATCTTTTGCTACAAGGGCGATCCCAGCTCAAGGCTGGGCAGGAAGTTGCTGGGCAGATGTCCTTGTAGAAGCATTTTTAAAATTTTTGGATGTAGAAGTTTATTTTTTGCAGTCTTTCGTTACAGTTTTTGTCATCAGGCATGTATGCCTAAGAATTCTCTCTTCATAGCTTTCCCTAGCTGTATTTATCAGGGTGTGGATTTTTTTCAGCACGAGTTACTCCATTTTGATTCTAAAATTTTTCACAGGGGATATAATGAAAAGAAAAGTTTGGATGTTAAAGTTCAAGAATTCATTTGGGAACACGGTTACATTGAAATAACTAATGGACTTTCAAGTAGAAATATGTAGTAAATAGTTGAATATATCGGTCTATGATACAAAGAAAAGATTATAGCGACAAATACAAATTGAGGATTATTTGCATACAGACAATATTTAAAACCATGAAAGTGAATTACTTATATATCACATATGAAATATATTTAGCCAGTATTCAACTTTATTTCACCGTATTAGAGGTACAAAATATGCATTAGATGTTAGATATACTAACGGTGGCTAATTCGTCAGTTAGAGATTATATAGAAGGTGATCTAGGTGTTTTCTCCATCAATGTGTGTGTAGAGAGAGAAGAAAGAGGATATGATAGCTGCCATCTAGGGTATTTCAATGTTTTATGGTTACATAGAAGAAGAGAAATAACACAGGAAATCGAGAGGTAGTAAGGGTAAAATAGGATGACAATTTCAAGAATATGGGTCTTGAAAGTCACACGAGAGAAGGAAGATCCTGTTAAACTGGTGTTTTCCTGAGAGGCCAAAGGAGATGAAGACTAAGAGAGCTAACCATTGTGTTTAGCAATTTGCAGATCATTGGTGACCTTAAACAAATTCCTGGAGGGGTGACAGCAAAATCCTGATTGGACAAGTTGTAAGAGAAAATGGTTAGCAGAGGAATTGAGGAGAATACAGATAAACAACTCTTTCAAAATAAACATTGAAAGAGAAATATTGTGGTATCTGGCATGGTATAAAACAACAAAATAGTGTTTTTTTTAATGGGAGAGATTATAGCATATTTTATATTCATTAAAATTATTAATACAATTTGATAATACAAAAGGAAAATGGTGCAATAGCTGAAGTCATGCCTCAAACAGTCGGGATACAGAATTACATATTGGAGAGTTTACGCTTAGGCAATTCAACCACACTATCCAGTGGGAAAGACATAAAATCAGTAAACAGAGATGTGATAAAGTGATCAATACAGAGGTCCACAACCCCCAGGCTGCAGACTGGTAATCAGTCCAAGACCTATTAGGAACCAGGCCACACAGCAGAGGAGGTGAGCAGGATGCCAGTGAGCATTACCACCTGAGCTCCCCCTCCTATCAGATCAGCCTGGCATCAGCTTCTCATAAAAGGGTGAGTACTACTGTGAAATGTGCATGCCAGAGATCTAGGTTGCCTGCTCCTTATGAAAATCTAACTAATGCCTGATTATCTAAAGTGGAACAGTTCCATCCTAAAACCATCCTCTACCATTCCCCTTCCTTGGAAAAACTGTCTTCCAGTATCCCTGGTGCCAAAAAGTTTGGGGATTGCTGATCTTTAAGTCTCTTATTGCTTCAATTATCTAAGTGAAGTAGGAAGCACAACCATCTGCTGAGAAAGAGAGATCAAGTGTTGTTGACAATAGTTTGAACAGAAAAACAGCATTTTGGATGAATGAACAATTACTCAAAACCTTTACTTCAATAGTTTTAAGAGCCATTTTGACAGGGTGTCAAGAAATATTTATGAAATATGGACAACAATTGAATTGATATACCATTTTATGTATAAAATTTTGTGCTATGAACACAGATGATATATATCAGCAATTTAGTGGCATGGGGCATTAAATGTCCATGTTACAGTACGTTGTATAGACAGGTGTTGGGGTGTGAATAAATTATATGGTATGTTATAGAGACTTGAAATTCCTACAGATGGTATAAGGTTTAAGGGAGGAAAGTAGTGTGATGAAGTCATCAAAGAAAATCTTATAAAGTAAAGAAGTTTTAAAATAATATAGCATGTTGTTCTTTTAGTCTCTGTGGATTGTAGAAGAAAATATAGAATTGTTTTTGCAACTACAATTTGATCCCTGCTTCCAACAAGAATCAGGTTAGAGTGGTAGTTCACCCTTGTTGGTATGGTAGTAGTTTCCTTTGATTAGAGTTTAGATCTTATTGGAGATTGTATGTAGTGGTAATTAAATTCTATTTTAAAGGTTGATCATTTTGAAAATGTAACTCAAACAAAAATTGTAATTAAAATCAGCATAAACCAAGTTGATTGATATATTTTAGACCTCTCTTTTAAATCTCATAAAATTAGTAGCTCTGAGTCGAAATTTTTTTAATTTTTTATGATTATTTTATTTTTATTTTATTTTTATTTATTTTTTTTTTGAGACAGAGTTTCACTCTGCCATCCAGGCTGGAGTGCAGTGGCACGATCTTGGCTTACTGCAATCTCTGACTCCTGGGTTCAAGCGACTCCCATTCCTCAGCCTCCAGGTTACAGGTTTACTGGGATTACACGTTTCGCCATGTTGGCCAGGCTGATCTCAAACTCTTGACCTCAAGTGATCTGCCCGCCTCAGCCTCCCAAAGTGCTGAGATTACAGGCATGAGCCACCACACCTGACTGAAAAATTATTTTATGTCCTCGTAAAAATTATTTTATATATTTGTGTAAATTTTGTTCTATTACTTACATAGAATATATTTTGGAAAACAATCCATTTTAAAATATAGGGTTCTTTAGAGAATGTTGTAAGAATTTCATCTTCTGTAAAGAATAAGGTAATATACATTTAAAAAGAGATAGACATATATATTCTAGGCTAATTCCTTTAGATTGGGGTTGACAATTTTTTTTCTGTGATGGGCCAGTTAGTGAATATTTTTGATCTTGCGAGCCAAATAATCTCAGTCACAACTACTCAGTTTTTCCATGGTTGGACAAAAGCAGCCATAGGCTTGAATGAATAAGCATAGCTGTGTTGCAATGAAGATTTATTTACAAAAAACAAAAAAGAAAACACAAAAATAGCTGTTGGCCAGCCAGATTTAGCCCACAGACAGTGTTTGTTTATCCTTGATGTAGATGATTATATTTAGTATTAGACATTAAGCATGAATAATATTTAAAAGAGAAGCAATCAATATCTCATGCACATTTTTTAACTGGAAATTTCACATTAAAAATAGCAAGGGAGCCAGGCATGGTGGCTAACAACTGTAAACCCAGCACTTTGAGAGGTGGGAGGATTGCTTGAGCTCAGAAGTTTGAGACCAGCCTGGGCAACACAGCCAGATCTCGTCTCTACTAAAAGTCAGAAAAATTAGCCAGGCAGGGTGGCACACATCTGTAGTCCTAGCTATTAAAAAAGTAGAAAATTAAAAATTAAAAAAATAAAAAGCGAAAGAAAATCTGCCTGTGGTGGTGAATGGATATAGGGTTTTTTCTGACCTAAGTCCAGAGGTAGGTGGCTGCCAGCCTTGGTTTAGCTGTAAAAGGCTCAAGCATAATAGAGCTAAGGTTTTTTTAATATTGTTATGGTCTTTTCTTCATGGTCACTGGATAGTTTCTTCCTTCAAGCTATCATATCTATCTTACAGGAAGAAAGGAAAAAGAAAAATAGAATTATTTTCTAAAATTCTCTCCATACGTGCCATATGCCTCAACGAACACATCTTTGTTACACAGCTACAGTTGACTGAAAAATGCCTTAGAGGAAGGGGATAGGGAATTAGAATTTTGTTACTCACTCGATACTATGTACCACAATACACAAGATTTCAAGTCAATACAGTTTCAGAAGTGGTAGTATCATTAGGAGGAATAGGGAGGAATATTATTTGTTTTTATGAAAATGGCAACACTTTGCTTTTTAATTTTTTTATTGAATCAGTTTGATACAAAGGAAAAACATCTTAAAGAAAATTTCCCATGGAATACTGAACATGTGAAAATGTAGAGCTCTGGGAGGATAAAATATACAATAGTAAAGCTGAGAATCGCAAGAATTAAGTTATGATGAAACAATATTACAAGATAAAAAATATATACAAATATAGAAAAATATAGAAGAAAATTTTCCAACACTTAGGGAATATTTTACACATGGGGTTTACACAAGCAAGAAATGTTCACCCAGTAAAAAGACATGCTTGTTTTGTTTTTAATTCGTAGTTGTAAAAGTCTCTGACAACAAATTTTATTTAATTCGTCTAAAGGTGTATTAACTAAAAATGTATAGTAAAATATTTGAACTATGTAGCTATGACCGAGAATTCAAAGATTTCAAGTTTACTGGATGAATTTTGAAGATTATTGTACCAATATAAATGAAAACCTATAGCCTGAATGAGTGTAGAAACAATGATAAGAATCATAATAAAATAGGGGAAGATTTGATAAACTATTTTATTCTTCCTTTTAATAGGCTAAGAAGGCTCATTTTCTATACTTTTCTTAAGCCATTTAATATTAAAGCTATATGTATATATATTAACTTCTACTCACATTCGAAATTGAACTTTGCATTTCTAGGGTTTAAAAATCCTGTTGGTCAAATGATCAGTGCTCAGTACAAAGGATATTAGAATGGTCTTTATAGTAAATGTAATTTTTGAAAAGAATTTGACTTTTGCTTTTTTTTTTCTCAATGACCTGTGTCAGCTACCAGAAACACAAATTTAAGAAGCTCTCAATACAACCTAGTCAATAACTTACTATGATTTTACTTTTAAATGCCCTCCCAGTTTTACTAAAGTTCTAAAGTAGCTAATAACTTGTCCTCAGAACTGAGGCCAGATTTTGGAGAATATCTTTCTGAATATTGTCCTACACAGCAGTATTCTACACGTATTTGTTAATGTGTCAATCACCATGATATTGAACTTCTCTTTATACTTTGTTTCCATGTACATTGTATTACGTTTTTCACTGAGAAGCATCTAGAAAAATCAGAATACTTAAAATGTCATTAATTTGGTTTTTATGCAAGATTCTGAAGTGTTGATAATAATTCTTGGTATCAAAGCTCAGCTATCTCAGCTTAGTATTTGTGGTCATGCACAATAAACTCCAGCTGTTGTACCAATTTTTTCCCTCTAAATGGCCAAAACACACCCTCTTTAAAGGAAGAATTCATAATCCATATTAACTTTAAAATAAGGTTTACTCAAACTTTTTCCCCAACTTTAATAATTTGTCTCACATTTTGTTTGAATTTCAGTACCTATTCATCTCATAGCTGAAAAGCTCCATGTCCAAATAAGAACTTCTAATTTTCTTTTCTCTCTGAGCCTAAAATGACTGGACATCTATGAAATATGTTTTGGTATGTCAGGATATCCTACTTGAATTAATATCTATTTTCGATGTTTCCCATTTATCAAGTAGTTCCCGGAGGCAAATCATGCATTTGCTTTGTGTCCTATTCTATCAGTTGTTACAGAAAAATAATTGTGTGTAGCATGGTGGCACATGCTTGCAGTCCCAGCTACTCAGGAGCCTAAGCATAAGTTTAGAAGTTTGAGGCTGCAGTGAGCTATAAACATGCCACTGCACTGCAGCCTGGCCAACATAGCAAGACCCTGTCTCTGAAACAAACCAAAAATAAAAAAGTAAAATGTTAAATGAATAATTCATAGTAAAAATTATATGAAAAAATATAATGTTGGCTAAATTCAATAATGAAAGTAATGTATGGACTTACAAAATGTCTGTTTGTCCTACTCTATATGTTAACTTATACGTAAATATCATTAGAAAGTGATTTTTTAGGTTTTTTTCCCAGTCATCTTTTTTTATTTCTCTGTTACTTCAGATTAGAGACCCACGTTAAATAGAGAAACTATGTTCTATACAATATTTGTATCACAGGCAGTAGTAAAGCATACTATAGATGTGAGTTCCTCATGAATATTTTATGATGTCTCTTCGATAACTCTCTTCCATCTTACATTCCCCGAGGGGCCCGAATCAGGTTCCCAATCCAGTAGTTTCTACCAGAGAAAGAACTCATGCTGATTTTGATAACTGCTAGATCAGAAAGTGAATATGCCTTTCTCACTGCTGGAGACATTGTCTGTAACCAAAGGTTTTCCCGTTTTCTATTGATGAACATGTAGAACTCTCGTTAACACCATGGAACTTATGCATGCACTTCACCAAGGGTATGTACCTTAGTGTTGAAAGATGAACATTCCTAAAATAAACTCCTTTTACATCTAAATTGCAACACACAGGAGGTCTCACTCCTGAGCCGTGAACAAATAAGGAAGAGGAAGACTCTCGTGGATAATGATTATATGCAAAATTCTTTAGTGAGTAATCACAGACACTGGCTAAGGCAATATGCGACTGTGCATGCATAACAACAGTCTCAAAAGCTGAGCTGCTTGGATCATGGTTTGTTGCTGTGTAAAAGAAGTTAATCTGGGGATGAAAAGTTATTATGGCACTGGCTTAACAAACTATAAAATAAACTTAATGTAACTATATCTGATATGAATTTAAGTATGTGGCATAATCACTGAGTTTGAAAAAGATGAATCTGAGAGGATATGAAATACCTGTAGTGACAATTATTTAATAACGTCTCAGGAAAACAGCTATTTAAAAAGTTTGGTATGCCTAAAAAGTTACATACAAACAATACATTATTCACATTTATGATAGACAGGATCTGAAAGTTATTCCTCTGCTGAGTAAGACCACAGTTGTTTTGGATTGGCCAAAACCGGGGCTGGGAGACCAAGATCTGACTTAAATAAATAGAAAATGGAAATAAAGCTGACTCTTGGACCCTCATCCTGGCTCTTCCTCTCCTCTTTTTTTTTTTTCCCTTTCTCACCTTGTTCTCTCCTTTCTGTCTCTGAACTCCTGCTTATCCATGTTCTTATCTCCCACTTTATATTTGACTTCTCTCTGCTCACCCTCATATTTTTTCTTCTCAGCAGTGTCCCTCCTTTTTCCTGCATCCTCGCCCACAATAATAACAGAGCTATTTTTTTCATAGGGATCAAAAATAGGAGGATGAAAAAGCTGTATACTTTTTTCTCCCCATACCATTTTCAAGAGTTACTGTTAGTTAAACCATGACTAGAAAAGGAACCCCAGAATTATGCATAATTGACCATTGAATATTATGTGATCCATTGGGCCAGAGAGAGAAACTTGGTAAAAAACTTAATGATGTTGAAACAGCATGGACTCAAGCAGAAATCAGGCCAAATATTAACTCTGATATTTTGCCTATTAATTTATGATTTACAATAAAAATAGATGATGGATGTAGGCTTTAACACACTCTACAATCTACAGCCTAATCTAATATTCTTACTTTGTATCATTTATATTAATTTTGAATCACTTTTTTGTTGATATATGATATTTGTACATATGTATGTGATACTTACGATATTTTGTTACCTGCATAGGATGTGTAATAATTAAGTCAGGGTATTTCGGGTGTATATCACCTTACGTATTTATCATTTCAATGTGTTGGCCACATTACAAGTTCTCTATTCTAGCTATTTTGAAATATTGAATACATTCTTCTTAATTATAGTCACTCTACACTACTATCAGACATAAGAACTTATTCTTTCTTACTGTATGTTTGTACCCGTTAACCAATCTCTTTTTATCCCTCCCATCACACACACCCTTCCCTGCCTCTACTATCTATCATTCTGCTATCACCATGAGATCAAATTATTTAATTCTCACATATGAGAACATGCAATATTTGTCTTTCTGTGCCTGGCTTGTTTCATTTAACATGATTACTTCTGATTCCATTCCCATTGTGCAAACAACATGATGTTAGTCTTTTTTATGGCTGAAAGATATTCCACTGTGTATATATACCACATTTTCTTTATCCATTTGTTCATTGATGGACACCGAGCTTTATTCCATATCTTGGCTACTGTGAATAATGTTAGAATAAGCACAGGAATGCAGATATATTTTTAATATATTGATTTATTTTGCTATGGTTAAATGCCCAGATTTGGATTGCTGGATCTTATGGTAGTTCTGTTTTTAGTTTTTTGAGAAATCTCTATATTATTTTCCATAGAGGCTATACTAATTTACATTTCCACCAATTATGTATAAGGATTCTCTCTTCTCCACATCATCAGCAGCATCTGTTTTTTTTTTTTTTTTGTCTTTTTTTAAAAAATTGTTCTAACTGGGGTAAGTAATATCTTTTTGTAGTTTTGATTTAGATTTTCTTGATGATGGTGATGATGAGCATTTTTTCATGTACTTGTTGGCCACTTGTCTGTTTTCCTTTAAGACATATCTACTCATGTCCTTTTGCCCACTTATTATTATTATCATTGCTACTACTACTTTGAAGTGTTTGAGTTTCTTGTATATTGTGGATATTAGTTACTTGTCTGATGAATGGTTTGCAAATATTTTCTTCCATTCAACAGGTTTTCTCTTCACTCAATTTTTTCTTTGCTTTGCAGAAGTTTTAAGTTTAGTATAGTCCCATTTGTCTGTTTTTATTTTTCTTGCCTGTGCTTTTGAGGTCTTACTCATGAAATGTTTGCCCAGACCAATATCCTGAAGTGTTTGCCCTATGTTTTCTTCTAGTAGTTATATAGTTTCTGGTTTTATGCTTCAGTCTTTAATCCGTCTTGCATTCATTTTTACATATGGTGAGAGATAGGTGTCCAATTTCATCCTTGTGTATATGAATATCCAATGTTCCCAGTACCATTTACTGAAGACAGTGTCCTTCCCTCAATTTATGTTCTGGCATCTTTGTCAAAAATCACTGAACTCTAAACACATGGATTTATTCCAAGGATCTCTATTCTGTCCCATTGTTCTGTGTGACCGTTTTTAATATCAATAGTATGCTGTTTTGGTTGCTATGCAATTACAATGTATTTTGAGGTCAAGGAATGTGATGACTACAGTTTTGTTCTTTTTGTTCAGGATTGTTTGGCTATTCAGGTTCTTTTTTATTGTTGTTCTATACAAATTTTAAGATTCTTTATGCTTTTTCTGTGAAAAATAACATTGTTATTTTGATAGTGATTGCATTGAATCTGGAGATTGCTTTGAGTAGTGTGTTCATTTTAATGATATTAATTTCTTCCAATCCATGTGTATAGGATGTCTATCTTTGTGTGTGTGTGTGTGTGTGTGTGTGTGACCCCTTTCTTTTCTTTCATCGATGTTTTGTAGTTTTTCTTGTAGAGATCTTTCCCCTCTTTTGTTGTAATTAATCCCATTTTATTATTTTGTAGCTATTGCAAATGGGACTGACGTTTTTATTTCTTTGTCAGTTAGTTCATAAATGCTACTGGCTGGGCATGGTTGCTCACATCTATAATCTCAGCACTTTGGGAGGCCAAGGTAGGCAGATTTCTTGAGCTTAGAAATCTAAGACCAGCGTAGGCAACATGGTGAAACCCCATCTCTACCAAAAATAGAGAAAATTAGCCAGACCTGGAGGTGCATGCCTGCAGTCCCAGCTACTCAGGATACTGAGGTGGGAAAATCGCTTGAACCTGGGAGGCAGAGGTTGCAGTGAGCCAAGATTGCACCACTGCACTCCAGCCTGGGTGACAGAGCAAGACCCTGTGAAAGAAAGAAAAGAAAGAAAGAAAGAAAGAAAAAGAAAGAAAGAAAGAAAGAAAGAAAGAAAGAAAGAAAGAAAGAAAGAGAGAGAGAGAAAGAAAGAAAGAGAAAGAAAGAAGGAAAGAATGAACCACTGATTTTTGTATGTTGATTTTGTGTCCTGGAACTTTACTGAATTTATTTATCAGATCTAACAGTGTTTTAGTGAATTCTCTAGGTTTTGCTAGCTATATGATTATATTATCTGCAAAGAAGGGCAGTTTTACTTCCTCTTTTTCAATTTTGATGCCTGTTATTTCTTTCCTTTGCCTGATTTCTCTGGCTAGCACCTCCAGTACAGCATTGAATAGAAGTGGTAAAAGTGGATATCTTTTTGTTGTTCCAGTTCTTAGAGGAAAAGATTTTAGCTTTTCCTCATTCAGTGTGATGTTAGCTGTGGATTTGTCATAGATGGCCTTTATTATGTTGAAGTACATTTCTTCTATGCCCAGTTTCTTGAGCGTTTTTATCATGAGATGTTAAATTTTATCAAATGCTTCTGCATCTCTGAGATGATTATATGGTTTTTCTTCTTCATTTTCTTGATGTGATGTAACATGCTGATTGATTTACATATGTTGACTCATCCTTGCATTCCTGGGATAAATTCCAGTTGAACTTGGTGTATTGTATTTTTGGTGTGTTGAAATATTTGGTTCGCTAATATTTTTATTGAGGATTTTTGTGTTTATATTCATCAGAGATGTTGGTTCGTATTTTGTTGTTGTTGTTGTTGCATCTTTGTTTGGTTTTAGTATCATGGTTGTATTGACCTCAGAGAATTAGTTAAGGAGAAGTTCCTCCTCTTCAATTCTTTTGAAATAGTTTGAGGATAATTGGTATTAGATTTTCTTTGTAAGTTTCGTAGATTTCAGCAATGAAGTCATCTAGTCCTGGACATTTCTTGTTTTGGAGACTTTTTATCACCGATTAAATTCATTACTCATTATTGATATGTTCATCTCTTCTGTTTCTTCCTTATTCGGTCTTGGTAGGTTGTATGTGTCTCAGAACATACTCATTTCCTCTAGGTTTTCCAGTCAGTTAGTATATAGTTGTTCATAATAGTCTCTGTGGTATTGGTTGTAGTGTCTACTTTTTAATTTCTAATTTTATTTAGTTTATTTATTTGGGTCTTTACTTCTGGTTACTCTAGCCTAGAACCATATTAAGTTTTTTATCTTTTTTACAAACTAAATTTTCATTTCATTGCTCCATTGTATTGTTTCCTTAGTTTCTATCTTGTTTAGTTCTCTGATCTTTATTACTTCTTTTCTTCTACTAATTTTTAGTTCGGTTTGTTGTTTTTGTAATTCCTTTAGGCACATCACTAGATTCTTTTGAACTCTTTCCGCTTTTTTTATGTAGGTGTTTATTGTTATATACTTTCCTCATAACACTGTTTTTTTCTGTATCCCATAGGTTTTGGTATGTTGTGTTTTGATTTTTGCTTTAAGATAGTTTCCTCTTTAATTTCTTAATTGACCCAGTCATCATTCAGGAGCATTTTGTTTAATTTCTGTGTAACTGTTCCCAAAGTCCTTGTTACCAATTTCTAGTTTTATTCCATTGAAGTCTGAAAAGATACTTGATATGATTTCAATTTTAAAAAATTTGTCAAGTTTTATTTTGTGTCCTATAATATGGTCTAACCTAAAGAGTGATCCATGTGCTTTTAAGAACAATGTGTATTCTGTAGCTGTTAGATGAAATGTTCTGTAAATGTCTGTTAGGTCCTTTTATTTAAATGCAGCTTAAATCCAATGTTTGTTTGTTAATTTTCTGTCCAGATAACCTGTCTAATGCTAAGAGCGAGATGTTGAAGTTTCTATTATTGTGTTTTATTCTATCTCTACCTCTAAATCTAATAACATTTGCTTTATATATCTGAGTGCTCTGGTGTCAGGTGCATATATTTCTAGAATTTTTATATTTTCTTGCTGAGTTCATCCTTTTATCATTATATAATGCCCTTCTTTGTCTCTTTGCACTGTTTTTGACTTATACTCTGTTTTATCTAAGTACAGCTCTTCCTGCTTTCTTTTGGTTTTTGTTTGTGTGGACTATATTTTCCATGCCTTTACTTTCAGTCTGTATGTCTATTTACAGGTGAGATGAGTTCATTGTAGGCAGCATATGGTTGGATCTTGTTTCTTACACATTCAGCTAGTTTGTATATTGTAAGTGGGAATTTTAATCATTTTACATTTAAGGTTATTTTTGATATATGAAGGCTTTTTTCTGTCATATTATTGTTTGATTTCTGGTTGTTTTATGATTCTTTCATTCTTTTCATTCTCTTTTATTGTTTATCTTCATGGTTTGGTGGTTTTCTGTAGTGGCAACATTTGAGTCCTTTCTCTTTTTTACTTGTGTGTTTGCTGTATCAGTGAGTTTTATATTTTCATGTGTTTTCATAATGGTAGGAAGTTTTCTTTCACTTCCAAGTATGAGTTCCTTAAACATTTCTTCTAGAACCAGTCTAGTGGTGATGAGTCCCTTCAACTTTTGCTTAGCTGGAAAATATTTTCTTTCTTCTTCATTTATATAAGATAACTTAGTTGGATACAGTAGCTTTAGCTAGCAGGTTTTTTTGGTTTGGGTTTTGTTTTTTCTTTCAGCATTTTCAATATACTATTCTGTTCTCTCCTGGCCATTGAAGTTTCCGCTGAAAAGTTTGCTGTTGGTCCAATTATCGCTCTCTTATAAATGACTAGCTTCTTTTATCTTGCTTTTTCAATAATTTACTATATCTGTTTTTTTTTTAATTTTTATTTTTTATTATACTTTAAGTTTTAGGGTACATGTGCACATTGTGCAGGTTAGTTACATATGTATACATGTGCCATGCTGGTGCGCTGCACCCACTAACTCGTTATCTAGCATTAGGTATATCTCCCAATGCTATCCTTCCCCCCTCCCCCCACCCCACAACAGTCCCCAGAGTGTGATATTCCCCTTCCTGTGTCCATGTGATCTCATTGTTCAATTCCCACCTATGAGTGAGAATATGCGGTGTTTGGTTTTTTGTTCTTGCGATAGTTTACTGAGAATGATGGTTTCCAATTTCATCCATGTCCCTACAAAGGACATGAACTCATCATTTTTTATGGCTGCATAGTATTCCATGGTGTATATAGACTGGATTAAGAAAATGTGGCACGTATACTATATCTCTTTAACTTTTGAAAATTTGACTATAATGTCCCATGAAGAAGATATTTTTGAATTATATCTGTTGGGAATTTGTGAGCTGTCTGCATCTGAATGTTTAAATCTCTTGCTAGGTGTGGGAAGTTTTCAGCTACTTTGTTAAATTTGTTTTCTATCCCTTTTGTTTACTTTTCCTCTTCTATGACACTTAAAAATCTGAATATTTAGTTGCATTATGGTGTCCTATATGTCATGTAGGCATTATTCATTCTTTTTCATTCTTCTTTATTTTTCTTTGACTATTTCAGTTCCAGGATTGTTTGGGTCTTTTTAATGATTTCTATCTCTTTGGTAAGTTTCTCATGTATGCACTGAATTGCTTTTCTGATTTATTTGTATTATTTTTCTGTGTTCTTTTGTATCTCACTGAACTTTGTTAATATCTTTTTTTTCTGGAATTTCATAAGTTTCTTTTTCATTGGAATCTATTGCTAGAGAAACACCATTTCCTTGAAAGGTATGATATTTCCTTAATATTTTTATGTTGTTTGTGTTCTTACACTGATTTCTGTGCTTCTAGTGTAAGGGTTGCTTCTTCCAATGTTTTGAAGTTGCTTTCATGGGGCGGGCTTTATTCTGAAGATGTATCTATTATGTTAGTTGGTGTCTTAATCCATTTGTGTTGCTATAAAGGAATATCTGATACTGGGTAATTTATAAAGGAAAGATGTTTATTTATCTCATGGTTCTGTAGCTGTACAAGGAGCATGGCTCTAGCATCTGCTTCTCGTGAGTACCTCGGGAAACTTCCAATCATGACAGAAGGCAAATGGCGAGGGGGGGAGGTGTCACATGGCAAAAAAGGGAGCAAGAGGGAGCACGAGAAAGTGTGAGATACTCTTTTGAGCATCCAGCTCTTGTGTGAATAGAGTGAAAGCCCACTCATTATCTCAGAGAGGACATCAAGCCATTCATGAGGCATCTGCCCCCATGAGCCAAACACCTCCCATTAGGCACCATTTCTAACATTAAGTATTAAATTTCAACATGAGATTTAATAAGAACAAATATCCAAACTACATCAGGTGGGTAGGGTACTTTGGCTTTGATTCTGGATGCATATAGTAATGTCGTCTTCATGTGTTTTCTTCAGCTATAAACAGTATTACTGGTGCTGTGATTTCTTCAATGGCTGAGGTGCAGTTTTAATGCAGGTTATTATAATCTTTTACTGGGAATTGTTAGGCCAGCTGGGCCCGTTGTCAGGCCACAGTGGTTTCAGTGGCAGGTTGCTTGTCATTGGGCCCTTGAGTGGTATACACTGCCACTGGTTTTACCTGGTCAGGTGAGCTGATTCTTGGGCCACTTGCTTAAATGCTGGAAGTGGCAGTAGTGGGAGGGGTAGGTGGGTGGGTTCTTGTGACTTGTGACCCTGGGCAAAATGCATAGCATAGGCAATGGCAATAACATGGTCGGACAACCCTCTGGCTGTCAAAAGCCATACTGATTTTGGTGGTGGCTGTGTGGGCCACTCCCCAGGTCTGCAGGTGGCATGTGCAGGTGGGTTCCAGCTATTTTGGTAATGGCAGGTAGAGTGATCCCAACCTCAGGTTCTTGTGAGGAATGCACAGGTACAAACCACGTTGCCTTGGCTGGGCTATCCCCAAGTCTCAGATGGCATGCTTTGGCACTCATGGGGGCAGAGCATGGGCAGAACTGGGCCAGGTGCACCTGTCCTCAGGTCCCACATTGGTGGGTGCAGGTACTGGCTGTGGTAGACAGGTGCAGGGTTATCCCGATTCCCTCAGTGGAATACTCAGGTTGGGGTGACAGTGGCTGTGCTATGGCTCTGCTATTGAGGAAGGTGAGCAACGTTCCTTCCAATGGCAGCAACCATAGGTAGGTGACTAGGGAGCATGTACTAAGACCCCAGTTGGTGACTACAGGTGAGGTAACCTGTTCCCAGGTCCCTTGTTTATGCACAATGGCTCTGTTGCTGCAGGGGTCACTGCAAGTGGCTCATAATTCAGCCCTGGCAGCAGTAGCCAACCACAATGGTGGCTGCAGGTAACTGATGTCAGTGGGGCTCCCAGGATGTGGAGATGCAGAAATTTTTAGTCCCCAGGGCAAAATGATGTATAGTGGGAGCTTATTTCTCAAAATGGTGCCTTGCTGTAGCTGCTTATGACTGTGGAGATATGTGGGACCCAGTGTGAGCTTCCTCTCTGAAGCAATGTCATTGCATGCACCTTCCTATGTTAAGTCTCAGGGACCAGAAGAGTCAAGGTGCACTCCCATGGCAGGAATTGCAGGAGTTTTCCGTGGTAATGTAGACCACTGGGGTTCTCTCACTTACTGTATCCCATATTGGGGAGCCTCTCCAGGCTTCTAGGCAATCCTGGCCAGTCAGGCTGCCTCACTTCTGTCTCCTTCCTTGCTTTCAGTTTTTTACATCACTTCTCAGTTGAATCGCAGTGTCCTGTCTTAAATGAGATATTTGAATTATCTACTTGCTATTTTGTTTCTTCTTTATGGAGAAGGTAAGTACCAGAGGCCTCTAGTCAGCCATCATGAAGCCTCTCCTCCATTTGACTATTAATATTAATGTGTATGTTTTTTAATATTTAGTTTTCTAAATAAGAAGTAAACCAATGAGCCCATATAATTTCTCTATGAGAAATACCTGTAAACTAAGGTAACTAGTGATAGAAAGCTCTACTCTATAACCTTACTTGATTAATTCATCCAAAACACAGTTCTATTTTAAAAGTTCTTATTAATTATGACTCATTGCTATTAGCCAGTGAGGTTAATTCAGAAGACCAAGATGTGCTACTCTTGTCACTGGAGCATACAAACTTTCTTCCAAGTAAGTGGTTCCCAAGCCTGGCTGCATATTTCAATTATTTGGAGAGAATTTTAAGAATCCATGCTTTGGCCTCACCTCAAAATCATGGAGTATGGGTTCTGGACATCAGTATATCTTTAAAGATTCAAAGATAATTCTAAATAATGCTGCTTTATTTAAGAACCTCTGCTACAAATAATTGAGTTAAATTTATGGGTTGAAATTCCAGGTAGGTAGAGCCAGACAATTCAGTTTTCCATAGGGTGGCTGAGAGACAATCATGTAATGTCCATACTCCAAATTCTTCGTGTAAGATGTCAACTGCATAATATTTTGCTGATCTCAGTCTCTACCATCACAATACATGAACACCAATCAGTCTATCTTCATAATCTTGCCAGAAACATCGGAACCCCTATGATGCATTTATTGTGTGTTTAAGAAAAGTCTCTCTCAACCTCCAAAGTAAATTAAATAATTCCCTCTTATTTCTGTCAATTTCATCCGTTGGCAAGGCCTGTACTATTCATGAAGGAAGCACCATTCTTGATACCTGAAAAAGATGATCATAAAGGAAACTAAATGTTATTATAATGCTTTTGAATCATGTTCCTTTTAAAGTTACCAGAGTTACTTTCTGGAGCTGCTAAAATTATTCATAAGTATTAAATACAAGTTCTACAATTCCTACCACCTGCACTGCTGCACCACTCAAGACATTGTTAGTGCAATTGAATAAATCATTATCTCTTTCTTAAGCTAGGATATGCAACAGTATCAGTTCAGTTTCATTGATTACATACATAATTAAATACTAATAGGTATCAGGCTCTTTGTTAGATGCTGCTCAGTAACCCTGTTTTTGCAGAAGGCAACACATGTAGCACAGCATCTGCCTTCTGTTAGTATCACAGAAATAACCTGACAACATCAGTGTCCTGCCCTGAATTCATCCCACCCAAGGAGACAGAACTCCTATTTCCACTTTTGTGACACATTCTATTATTTTGCTACAAAGGCACCATTGGGTTGTTATTGGAGTCTTCTCACAGCTATTTAGTTTGAAAATTTTTTTTACGTTCTTTTTAACAATTCACTCTACTTATTCCCTAGAGAGTTAGAGGTGAAGAATGTGTGTGTTTGTGTGGAAAATGGGTGGGAGACTTTTATTCTAAATGACATGCACCATGGTCTGTTAAATATCTTTCATTTTCTTTCTCTTAAACTTACAGCACTGCACATAAAAAACATTCCTCACTATCTCTCCCACTTTTTTGGGGAGTTTCCTCAATCCTTCATGCAGATAGACTCCTAGAGAAATTTTATGGGCCATAGAAAAATTGAAGTGGGCTCATGATATCACACTTACTATAATTTATGAAATTATTCCATTTATCAATTTTACTCTATTTGTAATTTAAAATTTCAGTATCGTTTTCAATTTCTAACAATATACACTGGTTTTCCAAGGAGCTATTTAAAATTATTTTATAACACTATATAACTCATGTCTTAATAAATATTGATTTTCTTTGGGAAATGATGCTCAAGTTTTTGACTGATTATATTCTATCTGCAGGTCAGTCATAAGAATGTATCAGAGAGAGCTTTGGTTTCTCAGTTCATAAGCGCAACACACATAAATCATTAAAAGCAAGTGATAACTAATCAGTACATCTTATTCGATATTTTAGAAGGAGCATTTGTAATCATTACCAACTCTATATTCATGTTATCAAATGTGGGGATGCGTTATGTATATAATCTCTACATTTCTGTTATTAAAATCTATAATAATAATAAACACTATGGACAGAGTAAAGTCTTTTATTTTGAAACCCAAGAAATGCAATGTACAAACAATAAAAGGCAGTGGGAGAGCACCAGCCTCTCTATTGACACAATCCTTCTCATTTTCTCCTAGGGTCTTGCTGATCATGGGATTGTATCAAATATTCTTAACAGCATGAAATAATCAACATCCTGAACTAGAGAAAGAGCAAGATCAGTAGGCAGAAAAATGTTATGTAACCATGAAAATAGTTATGAAATTTGATGATAATCTCTCTTTTCTTACAGTTTTATTAAATGCATATATATGTAATAATTATTAAACAGCATAATAATATAGATAACAATTTTTTTAAAAAAACCCCACCCTCTACTAAACTTCCTGGATGTGATTTATGATATGTAAATATCTTAAGTTTAAAAATACAGAAAAAATATTACCTTCAGAAAGAACAGAAATTGTAAGTAATCCTTTCATTTCCCCTTACATATAGGCATCTCAAAAATCTCACTCAAAGAAGAAGATCCTGCCATTTGCAACAACAATCACTAAGTAAATAACTCAGACAGAGAAAAATGAACACTGCATGATCTCACTTTTATGTAGAATCTGAAAAAATAGAACTCATAAAGGCAGAGAGTGAAAAGGTGGTTGTCAGAGGCTTGTGGGGAAGTGGATTGGGAAAATGTTGGTAACTTTCAGTTGTAAGGTAAGTTATGGGACTAACATAGAGCATGGTGAGTATAGTTGACAATATTGTATTTTTATTTGAAATTTGATAAGGAAAATTTTAAGTATCCTACACAAACACACACACACACATGCACATGCATATACACAAATGGTAACTGTGTGTCGTGATAGATGCGTTAATATATACTATACATACAATTGGTATCCAATATATATATGTATACATAATATATATACAATTTTTATGTCAACTAAATATATTTAAATAAATTAATCTTATTAAATATACAATACAAATTATAACAAACTGCACACTTCTGAAAATTTTCTCCAATTCACTTCAAACTGTTCTTTCATGAAAGCTCTTACTTCTCATTCCAATATCCTATATTATATTCTTAGCAATATTTGACATAAGTACTTTTTGGGGGAATGTACCACATAGTGATAAACATAGGTCTATTTTTATTTCACAGAGGTCTGCAGATTATCCTTGTCCATTTTTAGTTCTCAATGATAAATTATTAATTATATACATCCATTTTAATAACTATTTATTGTTAAAACAGTGGCTATCACCCAGATAGACAAATTTTTTAAAAAGAAACGCTACATGGTTTTAGTGCTAGTTAAGGTCAAGTGATAGAAATAGAAAATAAATAGTGATAAAAAATAAATGGTGATAGAAAATAAATGGTGATAAAAAATAGCGTTACCCCTTGAGTTTACATCAAAATTGTATTTAAATTACATTTTACCATTGCTTATGTCAATTTAATAATACTCTTTGCAGATAAGGTAGATTTTCACAATAATGGTCCTGATTAAATCACCCTTCGTCTGTCCACAACCCAGTAAGTTGATTGCTGCTGAGTAGCCATTTTCCCACGTCTAATACCTGAACTGGCCTTGTGACTCACACAGACCAATACAAAGTCGCAAAATGATGTTGTGTCACTTTGAGGCCTTATGAGGTCTTATAGTTTCCATTCTTGCTTCCTTGCAATGATTCACCCTAAAGGTTTTCTATCAACTGCATGAGTCTGCTGAGACAGAATACTGGCACAACAAGTCAAGCAAAGTATACATATCATTCGCAGATAGGCATCAAGGATAAACAATCCCTAGGATCCATTGCAAGCTGAACTCCAAAGTTCAGGAAAACTGCATAGGTTAAATAGTCTCGTCTGTGCATGCCTCACAACACACTGCAGCTAAGGGACCTGAGAGCACTCCATTGTGGGTTTTACATTGGAAACGACTTGTCACACTGAGTTCAGGTTTGCAGAACATCCTGTTCTGAGAGGAATAAGGACATAGTCTGGGTTATTTCAGACATCTCCCCTTTATCTCTGGATGTTGCATTCTTGATAAATTCTGAGAACTGCAAGCAGGAGGGAGAAGAGCTGAGGAAGACTTAGAAAAAATAAAATCTCTGAGCCTCTTTGTATTCCTAGAAATAGTGATTTAAACAGGCCTTTTTCACCATAAGAATACATTTGGGGAAGAAGCATTCTTCTCTCACTTTTGTATTTGCTTTTCATGTTATGACATTTTTTGCTTGACCATACAGTCAATAATCTGTTATTAATGGAATATTTTATACTCCTAGAACTACACTTCTAAGAATTATAATCTCACAGTTGGAATTATCTTTCAGTAGAAATTTTTAATGATGGACATCATTATATTATAGTAGAAATCTCTCATGTCATGCTCAAGAGAAATTATTGATGAGCCTGGATAGCTAACCGGGAGGAAGAAAAATATCAAAAGCATTTTCCTTCGTGGGGAGGTTTTCTGGATGATATAAATCAAGAACTCACAAGGAAGTGCCTCCTTCAAGTAAAAAATTTGATTATGAGATATTACGACCCTGAAAACCAGCATCTGTTTTTTGATAATTTATTTTATTTTCAGAACTGTGTTTCGAGATGCCATTTTTGCCTGATGCTTTATATATCCCATATGAGGAAAGATGACCTTTTCACATATTCCAGATTAGTTATAGAATACTAAAAATAATCAGTATAAATGAATGTGACAAAGTGTCATGAGTGGGAAGAAATACTTTCATAATACTTTATGGGTTAAGTTCAGGTAAAGTAAATGCAAAACTTCGAGTTTAAAGTTTCTTCATTAGCAAAGTTTTGGAAAGACATAGACATGATCTCAGACAATAATATAATATACGTGTAAAATTAAAATGATTATTTAGAAATAAAACCTTAAGAGTAAAATATAGTAGTACAAAATATTAAGTTCAGTGTGGATTTTAAAGCTACATTAAAATCTGCCAGGGAAACAAAACTAAACTATGGAGTGCTTTCTCATCCTTGCACTGGATTATCTTCACATTAAATAAGGAGTAAGTATTTATATTCTCAGATTCTATAATAAATATTGGCATGACATGTAAGACATGAAGTCAGAGCATTTATTTATAAATATCTTGATAAATATCATTCTCATGTCTAATCTTTTCATTGTAATACACAATAGAACCGACTTTCTCCTTCCTGAATTTTCA
Source organism: Gorilla gorilla gorilla (assembly GCF_029281585.2). Lineage (NCBI taxonomy): Eukaryota > Metazoa > Chordata > Mammalia > Primates > Hominidae > Gorilla > Gorilla gorilla. The sequence continues at coordinate 78,552,216 of NC_073238.2, read as the reverse complement.
CAGTATGTAAATGATGCAATTATCACTTCAGGCAGACATTGCTTTTTTTTTTTAATTATGTCATGGCAAAAGCAGAATAAAGCCAAAATTTCAAAAAGTTTAATAGTTAGCCATCTATAAGAAGTGGCACCTCTTAAATAAGCAAGTCACCAAAAATACACCTGTGTAAGAAATGTCAGAATGAAATACAGTAAAACCGAATTTGTACTGAGAATCTTTATCAGAGTGCATAAGTCTTTTCACATGTGGCCTGTTATCCTAGTGTTAAGATCATAGGGGAAATAATTGCTAAAGGGTGCATCCAGCTGAGTCTCTATTTTATCTCCGTATTTATGAGAAAGAAGATCAAGGGCAGTGCTCAATCTAGCAAGATCAGAGTTTACGGCTCCTGTTGGATGTTAGTTTTGAACTTGGGTAATACAGGTTGCTTTTCCTAATGAAGTGATAAAATGTGAAGATGAACAATTTAAACCTTCTCTAATAAAAAAATCAGTGGAATATAAAGGCATCACAATTAATTAGTCTATTTTTAAATTTTCCTCTTTGATTTACTTTCAGGTTATTATAATATGAAACTTGAGTCTATGTTTAGCAAACGGAAAAAAAGAACATTTAAATCTAATGAAGATCAAGGTAATTAAAACAATTGAATATAACAGCAGAAACTCAGGCTGTGAAAACACCTTTAATGGAATCATTCGATTAACCTGATTCAGTAATATCATTCAAAACAAGAGTTTACTCAGAAAACATTAGGTGCTTGACAGGATATGCCATTCTCTGTTTTGGCAGAGGTAATGTCAAACTTGGTATATATAAGGACGGATAGTAAGAAATCAGAATGCGTACCTATATTGCACTTTTAAAAATGTTTCAAGAAACTTATCTTCCGTTATACTTTGTTAAATGGACTCCTGCATAGAAAAAAAAAGTAAATATGTTCTTTATATTTATGTATTCATTTACTTATAGCCTTCTCTTATATGGGAATATTCTAAGGAAGCTAAATGTTACATTAATGTGCATATATTTCATATTTTAAATAAATGATGTTATTCCAAATTTTCAATATCTCAAAAATTAAAGATTATTTGTTGCTATTTTAATAATGACTCTTCATTATTCTTGATTATTAATGATTATACACCAGTAGAGTACAGATCAATATTTTAACTTTCACATACATTGATAGGCAAAATGTAATAGGGAATGTAATATAAATAGTACTACCTTTGCTAGATGAAGTTTACACTATCCCACTGTGTTGAAATGTAAATGTTTAAAATGTAATTATTTGAAAGTGTCATATGAAAGATTTACATGTGGCTTAATCTATATTGATGGGCCACTATTGACATTAAAGTAAATTCAATAGGTTGTTTATACGAATGGTTTGACAATTATATCAACTTTCCTAAAACTACAAGAAATATTTTCTTTTGTGTTGGAGATAAAAAATCTAAAATTTTATCTAAATTTTACTGAAAAATGTAGAGTTTCTAATAGCATGTGAATCCATCAATGACCACAATACTCAAAGGGGATCTTTATCAAGTATTAACTGTCAACTATATTTTAATCAGTGTAGCATAACATCTTGACAAGGTCAATAAAAATGACTTTCAAAGTGTTTAGAATTGACGGCATATGCAACAGTAATTAATTCTGGACAATTTTATGTTTTAGAGAGAACCTTGGATGATAGGAACATTACAGACTTTAGAAAAAAAAATTTTAAAAAGGAGATTCTCATCCCAGCTGAGCTCTCAGCTAGGAGTGAGTGCTACGGGCAACTGACCTAACTTCATTGTCTCAGTTTCTTATGTGTAAAATAGTAATAAATGGGCATTACTATCCTTGGTTGCTAGTAACATTTAACATACTGATTCTTATTTAGAATATTTTGAATAGGAAATAAAATAGCAATTTACCTATTTTCTTTCTGTCTTCTCCTTTTAAATAACTTAGCTTTTCTTAAGTTTTTGTTGTAATTCAAAGGCAAGAGATAAAACAAGCATAAAAACATTCACTATTTTACTTATATCAATATAATATCACATTTGTAAAGTTGGTAAAATGAAAGAATTTTAAGTCAGCCTAAAGTGTATAATTGTCATTGTTAGCCAAAGCATCTAAAGAAGAAGCTTAACTTGGAAACTAAGTGTCACTGTTAATGTGCCATCAAGTTCATGTTTATTGTATCTTAGATATCTAGGAGACTTGAGAAGGATGCTTACATACACTCACACAAACATATTCTCTATCTTTTGCTTAATTTTTTGTGATGCTTACTTTCCTGAATTTTCAGTCTGTAAGTAAAGCAATTGCATATATGCTAATGTCCACGAAGTGTAGAGGTGTACTAAAATTGAGTATGTATAAGCAGGTTTTAGAGGCCTCACGAACAGGTGACACATGCTAATACTACTAAAACTTCTATTTTGTCCTTGAATCCCATTTATATCAGTTTGTAACTTATAAAAATCATAAGGTGTTTGTTTCACTTATTTTCTTTCTCTTTGTCCTTTTCTTCCTGCATGCATGCTTGCTTGCACACAGTCATTTTGATAGAAGATAGTCACTAGTAATTGATTAACTTCATATTCTAACCCCCAAGTGTTGCCTACAAGATTAATGAGATTGTTTTTGTTTTAAAGAACAATAATCTTAGGTTATGCGGACCTCCTTGATGGCATCCAGAAGTCTGATCAGAGGAGGGATGGACACAGCTTTGACCAGGAGATCTCACCTCCCGCATACCGACCTTACTCATAAAAGCTTCTGGTTATGTTCAAAGGCGAGTCGGATTTGAGAATTTGCCTCTCGCACTCTCTCATTTTGGCCAAATCAAATAATGCCTTTCTCTCTTCCTAAGCGCTGATGTATCAGTGTTTGGCTTATTGTGCATTGGGTACTCAAACTTAAATTTGGGGGTTTTGTAACAATTTCACTCTTCTGCGATCAATTGAAATAAGTTTTCTCCTTTGATTTCTGTTTGTTCTTTCACTCACCCGCAATGATTCTACCAGAAATGTTTTAATCAGTAAAGATATAGCTTGAATTTTTATACTTAACTCAAATTTACATGTCAAAATAAAAAATGAAAACAATAAAAAAATCTATGCATGCCTCTCCATCTACACATTAATGGCAAAAGTGCAAGATATAGAAAGCATGGCTTGAGTGCTGTGTGTGTACTGATTATTTCATACATATGTACTCTTCAGACTTTATCTATGTAGAGAAATAAATTCTAAGATTACTGCTCTTTCTCAAATAATAAAAAGCTCAAGAACTGCTAATCACAGGAATAAAAAAATCCCTATATAATATTTCATTAGTGATATTTTCAGCCCGAGTGCTTCTATTACCTATATTTTTTGGTAAGTACATTTTTAGATAGTTATTTATGGAATATCTGATTTACTATAATAATAAATTTGTGTTAACAAAAAGTTTAAATATTGAATGCATTAAATAAAATCTAGTTACTTGTCTAGGAAATTTTCAAAGCAAAACTTACTCAAATATTAGTTGACATTGTGAAAATAGTTCTGAACATAATGTCTCAGACATAACATAAAACTTTTTAAATGAAAGCGAGAATTTATGTCTAACATGTAAAATAAATTGTGTCAGTATTAGAATAGTATTTTGACCTTGACCAGAAATATATCTATAATAATCACTATGTTGCCAAAATGAGAGAAAATAACACTATATAAATACTTAATCAAACAGTGCTTTATCTTTTCATCTAATAATATAGATATACCCCTAAAATTTACCATTCTAAGAATGTGTACATGATGTATTACTAGCCATATAAAAATAATTGTGGTGGGCATTTTTGAGGGGTCGTTTTAGAACTTTTCAAAATTCCCCTGAGAATATTTTGTTAGAATAGGTGCCATATATTTTTAGAATCTTGATTTGGGAGCTTTTTCAATATAAGTATTTCTAGTTATTTAAAATGAATAATTTTAAAAAGAACAGCAGTAAGGCAAGAAATAAAAGATTAAAAACTTTTAGATTTTTATTTAAGACAGTTAATGTACATTACAGTCACGTACCATGTAATGAAGTTTCAGTCAATAATCCACTGCATATAGGATGGTGGTTCCATAAGATTGTAATGGAACTGTAAAATTTCTGCCCTCTAGTGATGCTGTAGCCATCACAACTTCACAGGACAACACATTACTTACATGTTTGTGGTGATGCTGGTGTAAATGAACCTACCTTCATAAATGTATAGCACATATAATTATGTATAGTATGTAATACTTAATAATGATTATAAACTACCATGTTACTGGTTTATGTATTTACTCTACTATACTTTTATAGTTATTTTAGGTATTCCTTCTACTTAAAAAATAAAAATAAAGTTAAGTGTAAAAGAGCCTCAGGCTGGTTCCTTAGGGAGATATTTCAGAAGAAAGCATTGTTATCATAGGAGATGACAGCTCCACACATGTTGTCCAACATGACCTTTCAGTGGGCAAGATGTGGAAGTTGAAGACAATGATATTGATGATCCTGATTCTGTGTAGGCCCAGGATAACATGTGTGTTTGTGTTTTCATTTTTAATAAAATGTTTTAAAAGTAAAGAAAATAACAATTAAAATTGAGGCGGGTGCATCATCTGAGGTCAGGAGTTTGAGAGCAGCCTGGCCAACATGGCAAAACCTCGTCTTTACTAAAAATACAAAAAAAAAAAAAAAATTAGCCAGGTGTGGTGGCATGCACCTATAGTCCCAGCTACTCATGAGACTGAGGCAGGAGAATTGCTTCAATCAAGGAGGCTGAGGTTGCAGTGAGCCGAGGTCCACCATTGCACTCCAGCCTGGCTAACGAGCTAAACTACATCAAAAAAAAAAAAAAAAGAAGGAAGGAAGGAAAGAAGGAAGGAAGGAAAAAGAGAAGGAAAAAAACAGAAAAAAACTTATAGAACAAGGATCTAACGAAAAAAATGCATTGTTGGCATGCCTCTCCCACATAGAAAGACAAACTAATGTGTAGAGTCTCACACTATGAACTTTTTTCCAAAAAGAGATTCAGGAACTTAGAAAAACTAAAAGAAACCCCAGACTCTTTGAAAAAAAAAAAAAAAAAAAAAAGCTGCAGGCTGCATGCTATACTGTGAGCCTGGTGGAAAACTGTAAGTTCCCAGAATCTGAGAGGGAGATGAACCGCCTCCAGGATATATACTTCCAGCAGGGAACCTGGCAACCCAGGCCACGAGGGAAGGCCTTAACCCTACCCAGCACTGGAACTGATTTAGGAAGCAATGGGGAATATAAAAGTAGGTACAGCTACTGGAAGAGCCTTGCGTGCATTCCCAGTCTCCAGTGTAGGTGGAGGGAGACCGTTTCTGACTCTACCTCATAGGAGACCTCAGGGAAGTCTGCCAGCTAAATAAGGCAGTGGTAACAGCTTAAGAGAAGCTCCCAGCTAAAATTCACAATATAATTGAGTGGTCATGAACTCCCTTGGCCAGAACCAGGGGGTGAGTGGGAAGTGTGTTGCAGCTACGTGTGATGGAGCTGGGCACCATTGCTTAACAGTTGGTCAAGGAGGAGCATGATCTGAAAGTCAGGCTTATGGCCTGGGACAGTTTTGATTTCTAAGTGCAGAATGCCTGGAATTTAGCTAGCTGTAGCTAGCAGACCACTACAGGGGTGAGACCTGCCTTGCCAACTACATGAGAGCTGGGTGAGGCTTACTGTTGTCTGCTACTCCACACTCCCTATGTAAACTGTGCAACAAAGGCAGCCTTGCTTCCCCCTAGAACATTATCCCAGCAGCCAGAGAATCATCAACAAATCCCCACAGGGGCTATTGCTTGTCCCATGCATGGAAAGACAGAATACGGACCTATCTGATCCAGCCCCCACCTGGCTTTGCCCCTGAGCCTGCCCTGATAGTTTACCACAACAGACAGAAACTTTTGGGAGCTCTATGTCCCTGGTCATTCCTTGAGAATCCAGAATAACTCCCTAGGTAACATAAGGCAAACACAAATCCCACTGTTACCATCATAACTGGCACTCTTTTGCAACTGTCATCTTCTGGCTGGAGGTCAGCTGGCACAGTTCATTCATTATGTCATCTCCAGGCATATTAATGCAGTGCTCAAGAAGGAGAAAATTTGTGCATAACCTCAGCTATCATCATTGCCTTCAACACCCTGGCTAACCAGGAGGTCCTGAGTCTTTCCACATGACCAGTTAATTCCTACTACAACCAGCATTGGAGAAATCCAACACACTAAGGATATTTATAACCAAGGAAACTCACAGGGTCTATGTCACTAACCTGTCACCCCCATCAGAGCTGGTGTTGGTACCCACTGCTGTGGGTACCTGCAGCTCTATCCAAATAGTCAGGCAGCCCTGATACTTGTGAGATGTCTGGGAGAAGGGGACTTCTTTTCCCACTCATTCATCACTACAGACACAGCCGGGAATTCTCTCATGGGACCTCAGCATGGGTGTAACTATAAACAGACTTGAGGACAGGTAACATCACTGGATCCCTTGCAGACATTCCGGAGCATCCACATGAAGTGTAGCAGCCCCACTGTATGGCTAGACCCAGAGGAGCAGCAGCATACACGGTAGAATAGCTCTCAGGGCATTCTACTCCTAGGAGAAAGAAGAATGCACCACATCAAAGGAACATTCCGTGGGACAAAACAATCCAGATGGCAGGCTTTGAGTCCCAAAATTTTTCTGCCGGTGGGAAGTTTCTTTTAGTAGAGGCATAGGTGCAGTGCTGGGCTCAGCGGGGAATACCTGCAGCTCTATCCAAATACTCAGGCAACCCTGATACTTGTGAGAGGTCTGGGAGAAGGGGACTTCTTTTCCCACTCATTCATCACTACAGACATAGCTGGGACTTCTCTCATGGGACATCAGCATGGGTGTACCTGTAAACGATCTTTCTGGAACACTTCAGGGCGACTGCATCACCACCAAAGGAGTGCTCTTCAGGTTCAGGCTTGCATGAGGGGTAAGGTAACAATTCCTCTCTATTTGAATGTCCTCTCGATATTCCTACAGATGATAAGAGGTGCCTGTCTGATCTGAACAGCCAGAATACTGGGCCAAGAGAATGACTGTGATATGGTTTGGCTCTGTATCCCCATCCAAATCTCATTTCAAATTGTAATCTTCACATGCTGGGGAGGTGCCCGGTGAGAAGTGATTGAATCATACAGGAGGACTTCCCCCTTGGTGGTCTCCTGACAGTGAGTGAGTTCTCATGAGATCTGGTTTGAAAGTGTGTGACACTTACCCCTTTGTGCTCTCTCTCTCTCTGTGTCTCTCTCCTGCTGCCATTGTGAAGAAGGTCCTTGCATCTCTTCCACCTTCTGCCATGATTTTAAGTTTCCTGAGGCCTCACAGTCATGCTTCCTGTTAAGCCTGTGGAACTGTGAGTCAATTAAACCTTTTTTCTTCATGAATTACCCAGTCTCAGGTAGTTCTTTATAGCAGTGTAAGGATGGATTAATACAACTATAAGATGGATCACTTTCCTGCTGGCCTGGCAGTAGAGTTGAGGTGGCTCCCACTCTTCCCTCTGATAAGACCTCAGCGTGTTACATTGGGAGATCCCTCAGTCACCCTCAAGGCTGTGACCTCTGTCTATCATTGCATATTGCATTTACCCACCTGCTTTAGTGACAACTTGTTTCTACCCAGGGACACCTTCCCTACTGGACTGCAGCTTGAACTATTCAACCTAATAAATAAAATACTGTGGAAAAATAAATAAAGTGAAAACCACAAGGGAATGAGATAGGCTTCAACAGACCTCTGCCATTCTAGCTTCATAGGAGACAGTAAACTTGCTCATACACCATCATCTGAGGAATCCACATACACAGGCCCTCTATAACCAAGGAGCTGATACAGTCTTCACCCCTGAAAACATCAATAGCTGAATTACACCACAATTAACTATAAACATGGAAGTCACATCCTTAAGGGGAAAAAAGAAATTAAAAAAAAAACACAGTCAATTCAAAAATAATTTGAAGAAATAGTCTACCCAAATGAGAAGGAGCCAGAAAAATAATTCTGGCAATATGACAGTATGTATGTAACACCTCCAAAAGATCACATTACCTCTCAAGCTATGAATCTATATCATTGCGAAATCTTTGACATACCAGATAAAGAATGCAAAAGGTTGATTATTAAACTACTCTATGAGATAAAAGAGAAAGGTGTACACCAACATGAAGAAATTAAAAATAATAATTCAGAATATGAATGAAAACTTCCTAAAGAGTTAGATATTTTAACAATATCAGAACTTGTGGAAATGAAAGACACATTTAGGGAATTACAGAATGCAGTGAAAAATTACAACAATAGACTAGATCAAGTTAAATAAAGAATTTCAGAGCTCAAAGACAAGGCTTTGGAATTAACCCATCAGAAGAAAATAAAGAAAAAAGAATATAAAGAAATGCACAGTCTCCAAGAAATAGGGGATTAGTAAAATGGCCACATCTAAGAATAACTCATATTCCTGAGGGAAAAAAGAAGGCAAAAATTTGGAAAAATTTATTTGGGGGAATAATTGAAAAAACTTCTGTGGCCTTGCTAGAGATTTAGATATTCAGATACAAAAAGCTCCAAGAACTTTTGGGAGATTTATTGCAAAAAGACATTGCCAAAGCATGTAGTTATCAGGATGTCTAAAGTCAACCTGAAAAAAAAAATCTTTTTTTAATCAGAGTTTCAGAAATCGAATATAATATATAATATTAAAATCATTTTATACAAGAGCATTGAACAATATGAAATTGAATTTTTTCAAATGGTACTTATAATAGCAAAAAATACAAAATACCTCCAGATAAGTCTGATAAAATATGTGAAAGTTTCACACAGCTAAAATTATAAAACACTATTAAAAATTAATGATTACCTAAATAAATAAAGATACTTTTTCTGGTAATACAATAGAATGATATTTTTATTTTTGTTTTTGTTTTCAATTTTACCTTAAGTTCTGGGATACATGTGCAGATCATGCAGGTTTGTAAAATAGGTATACATGTGCCATGGTGGTTTGCTGTACCCATCAACCCGGCATCTAGGTTTTAAACCCCACATGCATTAGGTATTTGTCCTAATGCAATCCCTCCCCTTGACTCCCATCCCCCAAAAGGCCCCAGTGTGTGATGTTTCCCTCCCTGTGTTCATGTGTTCTCACTGTTCAATGTCCACTTATGAGTGAGAACACGTTGTGTTTGGTTTTCTGTTCCTGTGTTAGCTTGCTGAAAATGATGGTTTCCAGCTTCATCCATGTCCTTGCAAAGGACATGAACCCACCCTTTTTATGGCTGCATAGTATTCCATGATGTATATGCACCACATTTTCTTTATCCAGTGTATCATTGATGGGCATTTGGGTTGGCTCCAAGTCTTTGCTATTGTGAACAGTCCTGCAATAAGCATACATGTGCATGTGTCTTTATAATAGAATAATTCGTAATCCTTTGGATATATACGAAGTAATGGGATTACTGGATCAAATGGTATTTCTTGTTCTAGATCCTTGAGGATTCGCCACACTGTCTTCCACAATGGTTGAACTAATTTACACTCCCACCAACAATGTGAAAGCATTCCTATTTCTCCACATCCTCTCCAGCATCTGCTGTTTACTGACTTTTTAATGATTGCCATTCTAACTGGTGTTAGGAGCCAGCTCCTCCTAACCAGGGCGCTGACGCATCACACCCCTGCGATGGGGGTCCTAAGAGCCAGGGGGGGAAGAGGGGCTGGCTCTTACTCCCCGAATAGCGGGGGGTGCCTCCCCACCCTGCGATGGGGGTCCCGAGTGTCGGGGGGGAAGAGGGGCTGGATCTCAGTCCTCGGCGCGCGGGGCTGCCTCCCCCCAACTGTGATGGGGGTCCTAGGAGCCAGGGGGGAAGAGGGGCTGGCTCTTACTCCCCGCATCGCGTGGAGCGCCTCGCCCCCCTGCGATGGGGGTCAAAAGAGACAGGGGGGAAAGAGAGGCTGGCTCTCAGTCCCCGCCTCTCGGGGGTTGCCTCCCCACCCTGCGATGGGGGTCTCGAGTGTCTGGGGGGAAGAGGGGCTGGATCTCAGTCCTCGGCCCTCGGGGGCTGCCTCCCCCCTCTGCGGTGGGGGTCCTAAGAGCCAGGCAGAGAAGAGGGGCTGGCTCTTACTCCCAGCATCGCGCGGGGCGCCTCACCCCCCTGCGATGGGGGTCCTAAGAGCCCGGGGGGGAAGAGGGGCTGGCTCGTACTCCCCGCATCACGTGGGATGCATTGCGCCTCTGAGATGGGGGTCCTAAGAGCCAGGGGGGAAGAGGGGCTGGCTCTTACTCCCCACATCGCGGGTGGTGCCTCACCCCCCTGCACTATTCACAATAGCAAAGACTTGGAACCAACCCAAATGTCCTTCAATGATAGACTGGATTAAGAAAATGTGGCACATATACACCATGGAATACTATGCAGCCATAAAAAGGATGAGTTCATGTCCTTTGTAAGGACATGGATGAAGCTGGAAACCATCATTCTCAGCAAGCTATCACAGGGACAAAAAAAGCAAACGCCTCATGTTCTCCCTCATAGGTGAGAATTGAACGAGAACACTTGGACACAGGAAGGGGAACATCACATACTGGGGCCTGTCATGGGGTGGGGAGACGGGAGAGGGATAGGATTAGGATATATACCTAATGTAAATGACGAGTTAATGGGTGCAGCGGTGTTGGTGTAACATGGGACATGTATACATATGCAACAAACTTGCACATTGTGCTCATGTACCCTAGAACTTAAAGTATAACAACAAAAAAAATACATACATGTATATTTAAAATGAAGCTGTTTAGGTTTTAAAAGGCTCCTCCATGACAATTACTTATATAGCTGAAGAAATGGGAGACAAAAGGAGGGCTTCTCTGCCTCCCCAGGGTCTTGGTTTGCCTGGAGGATGGAAGGAAAATATAAGAAGCACTTGCAGATAGCATACAGTCTGACTTTGAATGATCAGATGTGAATATGTTTCTTGGGATTTGAGGGAGGTTGGACAAGGGGTAGGTGTGGAAGTGCAGAGTGAGTTGGAGAAAGAAGTCTGGCAAAGAAGTTGTAATGACTCAGGAAAGGGAATAGGGTTGTCTCTTTCCCTGTGGGTAGAGGTAGATATTTTAGGAAAAAAGAGAGAGAAAAAGGATAAAATTTTGTTATGATCCCCCCAAAACTTGTTATGTAAGATATATATCTACTGATAGGACATTTTGAAAATTAGTATCAGCTTTATATTTGGGCACATGATTTCACTGAGATGGTTCTTTGGCAGAGCAGATTAAAATGATGTTCCTGAAACGAAACTCGAGTCTCCAAAATAATTGGCTCATTTTAAGCAAAATATTATTGATGATCAACAGTGACTGGCACATAATAATTGTTTAAATATTTGTTGGCTAAGTCAGGGAATGAATGATATGCTTTGGCAATTACTGACAGTATATAAAGGTCTCAGGGAAGTAGAAGACATCCACACCTCAGAAGCATCTTCTTGAAACCCATCTCAATTCTCTCCTCTTGACAACATGTGTTGCCACTACTACGGCAACTCCTGTGGCTATGGCTCCAGCTATGGCTGTGGCTATGGCTCTGGTTATGGCTGTGGCTATGGCTCCAGCTATGGCTGTGGCTATGGCTCTGGTTATGGCTGTGGCTATGGCTCCAGCTATGGCTGTGGCTATGGAACTGGCTACAGCTGTGGCTATGGCTCTGGCTCTGGCTGTGGCTATGGAACTGGCTACAGCTGTGGCTATGGCTCTGGCTCTGGCTGTGGTTATGGAACTGGCTACGGAACTGGCTACGGCTGTGGGTATGGCTGTGGTTATGGAACTGGCTATGGCTGTGGATGTGGCTCTGGCTCTGGCTACTGTGGCTACCAGCCATTTTGCTTTAGAAGATGCTCTTCTTCCTGCTAAAACATCACTGTCAGAGGACCATTTGCTTCTAAAATGACACGTCTAAAGATAATATTGATTCAAAGATTCATACTCCAAGATTTCTATATCAGAATTACATGCTTGACAGAGTCTTGGACCTCTAGCCTCACATTTCTTTGAATGAAATCATGGCCATAGGATCCACGGTGTCATCTGACTGTTTTCCAAATGTTATCTTTTGCTCCCTTAATCTCTGATTCTCTGTTATGACTGTGTTAATGATCATAACATCTACAATTGGGGAAATCAATCATTTGTAATAAAAATGGTTCTTTATTCCAAAAAAAATGTTTTAGTACAAAAGAGTCAAAAAGCTAAAATAAAATATAGTTTATAAAGCAAAAAATTATCAGTAAGCTAAGTTTAATGTATTATTGAAGAAATAAAATGTATTTTATACATTTACCCTAATGCCTAATGTTTAAGACATCTACTGTAGTGTACAGTAATATCCCAGGCCTTCACATTCACTCACTAATCACTCACTGATCCACCCAGAACAATTTTCAGCCCTGTAAGTGCCATTCGTGCTAAGTGGTCTATATAGGTACTGTTTTATTATTATTATTATTTTATACTGTGTTTTACTGTATCTTTTCTAGATTTCAATAAGTTGAGATACACAAATATTTATTATTGTGTTACAATTGCCTGTATTATCCTATATGGTAACATGCTGTGCAGGTTTGTATTCTACAAGCAATAGGCTATACCTTATAACCTAGGTGTGTTCTAAGCTATACCATACAGGTTTATGTAAGTACACTGTGAAATCTGCATGGCAAACATCATTGCCTTATGATACATTTCTCAAATTTTCAGAACATATCCCTGTTGTTTAGCAGCACGTGAATGTATTTGATTTATTGTCTTGATGTCCCTTTGCTTTCCCCATGTGTTACCATCAACTGCCTAATGAAACAGCCTGGGATTATGTAATGACTAACTTAGTGCTTTGAGTTTAATTCTTTTTCAGCCACTGTGGTATGTTGATTACTATATTAATAATGTGTCTCCTTTATGTGTTTTTAAATAGTTACTTGGTCATGAACTATTTATAAGCTTTGGAAACATGATTTCATTTATTCTGCAGGATAACTTCAGGAAGTGGGTATTAATTCTCACTGTATAAGTGAAGACATTAAGCACCAGAGTTTAAGTAGCTTGGTAAGTGTTATTCCAGTAATTAAATAGGCATAAATAGAGTTCAACTTTCTCAGTTCTATCTATAATTTCTCTCTATGTATGGGCTTATTTATATCAACCAGTATACACCTTGGTTTCAGCAATCAATTATTGACTTTCTTTAAAGAAGGAAGAGAAGAAAAAAGAGAAGAAAAAAAAAACCGTAACCCTCTTTTACTATCAGACACCACATTTTTCTCTTCCACATTATCTTCTTTAAAGAACTGCATGTTGCAGAGTCCATGAGTGCAAGTGCTAGAAAGGCCAGGTAGAAATATTAAAAGTGATGCAGTTCAATACTGACAGTGATGAAATACAGAATGTATGGACCCTAATACACCATGGAATACTATGCAGCCATAAAAAAGGATGGGTTCATGTCTTTTGTAGGGACATGGATGAAGCTGGAAATCATCATTCTCAGCAAACTATCGCAGGGACAAAAAACCAAACACTGCATGTTCTCACTCATAGGTGGGAAATGAACAATGAGAACACTTGGACACCGGAAGGGGAACATCACACACTGGGGTCTGTCGTGGGGTGGGGGAAGGGGAGAAGGATAGCATTAGGAGATATACCTAATGTAAATGATGAGTTAATGGGTGCAGCAGACCAACATGGCATATGTATACATATGTAACAAACCTGCACGTTGTGCGCACATACCCTAGAACTTAAAGTATAATAAAAAAAAAAAAAGAGAGAATGTATGGACCCTATAATCTCAAGGAGGGGCAGCAACCCGGTTGAATATTTTTTCAAGCCAGTTTAGGGAAAGATTGATAAGGTTTCCATTTTTTCAAAAGGACCCATAATCCAAATTTTTATATGAAATCTAATTTTTAATTTGAGTTGGAAATTAAAATCAATGTGTTATTTATGTTATGATCTCCACTTTTGGTTCTATGAGATTATTACTTGTTTAACTCTCTGTAACCTGAATTCTGCCACCCACAAGCCATATTAATGGAGATCGTGAATGACTTACATATTGTCTTTTGAATACATATTAATTTGCATCTTAATTGACCTGCAAGAAGTTTAAAACTCTTCAGGTGTGTTTATCAAAAGATTCCTTCGTGTGACTTTTTATCTTTCTCTACTCTTTCATCAGTCTCATTTATTATTAAATTTCGGTTATCAGCTGCCTTGCCAATAACTGCCAACTCTAAACATTTATCACAGTTTACTATGCAAGCTTTATAGGAATATTGATATACTTCATATTCACATATTCAGTATACATCTTAAGTATTAATTCCCCAAACATATGATTGTCGTTCAGGAGACTTTCTTTGAACCTCAATAAATGTCATTACACTTTATAGCACTCTATTTTTGTTTCATAGAACTTCACTGTTTTATTAATCATTTCTTTGGATAATATCATATATCTTCTACAAAAGTATAATTTCTATAGGGAAGATAATTTTCTTTCTTATTTTTACTATGACATTTTAGCATCTACTATGCTGGCCAGCATGCCACATATTTGTCAATAAATAATGTATTGCCTCTCAGCTCCAAATTTACCCCGCAATCACTCTGCCATAATGTGTGGAATTCCTCTTGTATTTACTTCCTCATAGTGAGCACAGTATTCAAGCCTTCTCAGTAGAGGGCACCGGAGAGATGTTGTAGAGGAAAGGGCTCTCCTATGGTGCCTGGCTCCTTACAGTGAGTGGGTGGTGTGAGTGTGAGAACATCTAGAGGTGCTATACTTCAGAATCTGAGGTCCCTCAGGAATCTTACAGCTGGGGCTGGCTTCCTGCAGCCTTCTCAGCATGGACACCACAATTTCCAGGCTTCATACCTCCACAGGTTTTTTGATTCCCTCTGCCCACCTGTGTACCTGGGCCCTTGCTAACTTTTGCCTGTGGCCTGCTTGCAGTTAAGAATTTGTCATTAAAAAAAAAAAAAAAGAACTTGTCATTGGCAGCCGGGCGCGGTGGCTCACGCTTGTAATCCCAGCACTTTGGGAGGCCAAGGAGGGCGGATCACGAGGTCAGGAGATCGAGACCATCCTGGCTAACACGGTGAAACCCCGTCTCTACTAAAAATACAAAATTTAGCCGGGCGTGGTCGCAGGCGCCTGTGGTCCCAGCCACTCTGGAGGCTGAGGCAGGAGAACGGCATGAACCCGGGAGGCGGAGCTTGCAGTGAGCCGAGATCACGCCACTGCACTCCATCCTGGGCGACAGAGTGAGACCCCGTCTCAAAAAAAAAAAAAAAAGACTTTGTCATTGGCTCACTCCTTCTATATCCTTTTACCTAGATCCACTGAAAGAGATTCAACTGTGTGGAACCTATGCCGCGGAGAATTGCTTTCTGCCATTGTTATTGTCCAGCAGTTGCCGAATAGCTCTGACCTGAGCAAAGCAGTGAAACGCGGTGCTGCTGAGTGGGTTGCCACTGCACCCTTTTCAACTACTCTAGTCTTGTGGAGAAAACACCCCTTCTAAAGTTTTTCTTCATTGAATACTGTCCCGCAGCTCCAGGGTACCATATAGAGTTTTCTTGTATTTTAGAGTTACTGTTTTATCAAAGTTTACCAGTCTTTTGTATTACATTTCTCCTGTCTAAATCAACTGTGTGGTTTCTACTCATTATGGATATAGATTGATACAAACTCAATAAATATTTTTGAATGAATAACTCCACAGTCCAAGTTATTTTAATCACTATACAAAATCTCCAGAGTTTCTTCCATATTTCTGAACATGGTAACTATGTATCAAGAGACAAACCACAGATTTAAAGAAGGTGTGGTCAAATTTTATAAGTGTTTATAACATTTGTAAATGTTTGGCATCTAGAATACATGTATAATTCCAACAAATAAATAAGAAAAAAATAAATAATCCAGTGGGATATTGGGCAAAATATTGAAACCAAAGTGTCATAAAAGAGGAAATATTACTTTTTAATACACGTGGAAAATGTGTACCCACCTGAGCAATCACATAATGCAAATGAAAGTTAAAACAAAATACAACAAGGCAAAAAAAATTCCCTTGCCTAAGCCTAATGTAAACAAACAAACAAAAATTCATCAAAAGACTATTAGTTTCTATACAGTCAAGGATAATGTCCAAAATCTGGAGCCGGGAACTGATTCAGTGAGGAAACCACACTCACCACCATTAAAGATAAGTTGCTATAACTTACATGGGTGTCACTATTGTTTCAGTAACTTGATCTTGCCCCTACTGCTATTGCTACCAGTGAGAATTTTATAGTGCTTAAATGTATCATTATATCATAATTAAAATTCTGGGGAGTGGGTTAACCTAATTGGTAGAGCTTAGGTCATCGGGCATACCCTAGTTGCAACAGAGACCGAGATAATGATTACCGTTATCTTCAGCTTCTATAGTAGGTGGCAAGCTCTCCATTGCAACAACAAGCACAAAATAAAAGGTTTCTCAATCATATAAAGGTGTTAAGATACTGAGCAGCCGAAATGCACATATGTACATAAACAGACACTCTCATTACACATATGCCCAAAGAGATTTATTTCAGTATTCTATATAATGTTAAAAAGTTGAAGAAAATCTAAATATTGGCCAATACAAAAATGCTTGAATAAATGGTGACATGTTATTGGCAGACGTTATTATTAGCAGCCATAAGTCAGTCTCTATATGCCACTTCCTCTGGCATTCTACTATGGAAAATAAACAAACACTTTCAAAGTTTTTCTTTTGCCTTTTAGTCCATGTAAATTATATCTTGGTTAGTAATATTTGAAGAGAGATCTCCTGTGAGGTTTATGAGAAAGTTATTTCTCTTCCTATAAAGACGTGTGTGTGTGTGTGTGTGTGTTGAGGGGCTGTACATAGGAGACCAGCCTAGTTCTTGCTTAATAGTG
Organism: Gorilla gorilla gorilla; assembly: GCF_029281585.2. Taxonomy (NCBI): domain Eukaryota; kingdom Metazoa; phylum Chordata; class Mammalia; order Primates; family Hominidae; genus Gorilla; species Gorilla gorilla. The sequence continues at coordinate 78,535,135 of NC_073238.2, read as the reverse complement.
AGGGCATAATACGGTGAATTGAAGCAACTACCTTTCAGTTATGAGGCTGCGGGTCTAAGAATGAATGTGAGGATTGCTGATGGAAAGAAGTGAGCCTGGCTTACAATAACATTATTTAGGGACTGACTCTCTGTCCAAATCTTTATTATTTGAGAAAACAACCCCTAAATTTAAATGGAAGGTTGTCGGGAATTTCTATTAAGTAAACTGAAAGTATCCTTAACTTACTCAACATTTATTTCATAGAATATTAAACAGCACTTGATTATGCTGGACCCAAATGCATCAATGGGAATACATCTTAAAAGTATAATGTTGAGTAAGAAACCACTATGTTTGGAATAAGTATAATATGATGAAATGTATTAATTAAGAAAAATTATAAAACATTTCAGAATATTGTTCAAGCATACATATTTAATGATAATGTGAAATATGAATAAGGAAGTTGCACAGCGACACCAGAGAGGGAAAGAATAAAATAGAAATCGTTCAGGAGAGGAAAATTTTGACTCCCTCTTTAATACTCAGAAATAATATAAAGCAAGTTTAATTAAAACTGTTGAATATGGAAGTAAATACGTGGATGTCTATTATATTATGCTATTTTGTTTTGTATGTTAGGCATATCTCAAACTTAAAAACTTTTAGAGTGCTTTCCAAAGTAATGTGCAATTAAATTCTTAGAGAAACACTGTAAAGAAAGTAGTATTTTCTCATACTACAGAGTAAACTACTGAGCCTCACTGACATGAAGTAATTTGCACAATTGTTTCTACTCCAATTGAAGTATTTTACAAATTGTTATGTCACAACCTGGGATTTTTCTTTTGCATTATCATCATAGATATTCAGGAAATATCTACTCATATGTTCATAAAATTGCCTTAAAATGTTTTTTACCAAAGAGACAAATGTTTTCATAGCCTTCATTCTTTGAAAAACCATCTATAACTTTAAACTCATGATAATGTGTTTCAAGAAATACGTGAAATATGAAATTTTCCCACAGATTAAGTGGTAAAGATGAGAGCTCAGTGGTGGAAAAAGGACAATAATAAATAGCTATTTTTGTATTTCACCTTTTTTACATATTGCTTTTCTTCACTATAAATCAAATATACATTAAGTATTTTATTAAAATAAGTGAAACACTAGAATCTAAATATCTACAAAAATTAAGTGAGGAAATATATGAGAACCCATTGTAGGTTGAGCATTCTGAATCTGAAAATATGAAATGCAAAACACTTCAAAATCTGAAAGATTTTAAGTGCTAATATGATGCCACAAGTGGAAAATTCCACACCTAACTTCATGTGATAGGTTGCAGTCAAAAGGCACAACCCACAGTTTATTCAGCATCTCCAAGGAAAAATGACCATCTTAGCCCACTTCAGCTGTGATATATCTTCTCCATGCCCTTCTACGAAGGGTAATAAAATGGCACATGCACAGGCTGGATGTGTGTTCCCACCAGCGCCCTACATGGGGCCAAGACCTACGTGCATTACTGACTGTGCTTTTTCTTGCTTATTCTCTGCTCTTTGGTATAAAGACATTACTGAAAATGTCAAAAAGGTCTGCAAATACCTCTGTGGGTAATGGTAATAAGAAAAAATAAAAGTGTTTCTGTTTATCTATATAAGAGAAAGTCAAGTTGCTAGAGAAACTGGACAGCAGTGTACGTGTGAAACATCTTACAGAAGAATATGGTGGTAGAATAACTGTCATATATACCCATGGAGAAACACAAGGATAGACTGTTGAAGATCTGTGCTGAAAGTGATGAGCAGAAGATATTGAAAAATACGAAAACACTGCATAAAGCTAAAAATAAATATGTAAGTTGTGTAACCAAAGTGGATATGTTAGCATCCCTGAAGAAACACATATATATACCCCTGAAGAAACTTAAGGGTAAACTGCTGAAGATCTGTGCTGAAAGTGATCAGCAGAAGATAATGAAAAATACAAAAACACTGAATAAAGCTAAAAATAAATATGCTTTATTTATAAAGCATGCCACTTAATGGTGTGTGGATCATGACATTAGCAAAGATCTATTACAATGAACTAGAAAATTGAAGAGAACTCTGAATATTAAACAGATTGGTTGCAAAAATTTAAGAAAAGTCATGACATTACATTTTTAAAGATTTATGGGGATAAAGCATCTGCTGACCATTAGGCTGTAGATAAATTTATTAATGAGTATACCCAGATTATCACTGATGAAGACCTGATGCCAGAACAAGTCTGTAATGCTGATGAAACATTCATTTCTGTTTTGGTGTTGTTGCTCTAGAAAGACATCGACTAGAGCTGATAAGACAGCCACTATAGGAATTAAGTATGCCAAGGACAGAATAAGTGGCTGGGATGTACTAATGCAACAGGCAAACATAAGTATAAACTTCCTGTGATAGGAAAAAGCTTGCATCCTCACTCTTCTCAAGGAGTAAATTTCTTAGTCCATTATCATGCTAACAAGAAAGCATGAATCATCAAGGCGTCTTCTTTGACTGGTTTCACAAACATTTTGTACCAGCAGCTCAAGCTCACTGCAGCGTCGCTGGACTGGATGATGATTGCAAGATTTTGTTATTCCTTGACAACTGTTCTCCTCATCCTCCTGTTGAAATTCTCATCAAAAATAATTTTATGCCATGTGTTTTTCCCCAAATATGACTTCATTAATTCTGTCATATCACCAAGATATTGTTAGATCAATAAAGAGTAAATATAAAAACACTTTTTTTGAAGAGCATGCTAGCAGCAGTGAACAGAGATGTGAATGTAGAAGATTTTCAAAAGAAGTTTAGCATGAAGGATGCCATCTACGCTGTTGCCAATGCTTAGAATAAAGTGACTAAAGACACAGTTGTGCATGTCTGGAATACCCTCTAGTCTGTAACCATGTTTAGTGATGATGATGAATAAGGTGGTGGGTTTGAAGGATTCCACATATCAAGTGAGGGAAAAAAAACGATGTCTGATCTCCTTACGTATGCAAAAAATACCTTCAGAGTTCCTTAGTAAGCCAGAAGAAGTGGAATTTAGGAAGTTTTTAACAGTGATAATGAGAATGCAGTTTTTCATTCATTGACTGATGATCAAATAGCCAAAATGGTTCCGAATCAACGTGATCATGAAGATGATTTATACGTTGCAGAAAAAGAGCCCACGACAACATGGTGAAAATAAGTGATGAGCTTATTGAAGGCCTAAAGCAGTGTGCACTCATAACAGAAACAGAAATCTTCTCAGTTCATCAAATCAGAAAGTGACTTCTAAGACAAAGAGTGTTGTTAATGAGACAGACGATTCCGGAGGAAGCATTTAAAAAAGTCATCCAGCTGAATGTCTCCTCATCCCTAGAGGATCCACTTCCTGGTTGGCGACTGTTTCTAGTGTTTTTTTCTCACCTACAAAAGATAAAATACTGTCTACAGTAACCTTTTAATCAAAACACAGCTTCTTAGGTGGAGACTGAAAGCCTGCTCTTCTTTTTTGTTGCTGTTGTTTAACAGTTGTTAAAGGTATTCTGGTGAAGCTGGTGTGCTGATTAGTTACCCTAAACCTATTATTTTTCCACTGTATTAATATTATGTCATATTTATTATGGTTAAATGCTTATGTGTGAAAAAATATAAGAAAATGCTTATCAGTAGTGATAAATTCAGAGTTAGGAATGATGGTGTTGCCAAAAAAAAAATCCCCACAGACTGTTCACGTGGGTGGCTGAGATAGTAGCACTTTTGGTTTCTGATGGTTCACTGTACAAGAACTTTATTTTAGGCACAAAATTGTTAAAAATATTATGTAATGTTAGCTTCAGACTATCTTGGTAAAGTGCTTATGAAAAATAAATTTTGTGTTTACATTTGTGTCTCAACCTCAAGACGTCTCATTATGTGTATGCAAATATTTCAAAATCCCAAACAATTCAAAATCTTACACACTTCTGGTTCCAAGAATTTTAGACAAGGAATAGTTAATATGTATGAATAAACAGCACTTAAGAGAGAAAATGAAATTAAATAAAAGCTGAGAGAAGAATAAAGAAATTTTACTTCACTAAGAAAAATAAAAATAGCAAAGAAGAAATGTGATGTGTTACTGTGCTACCCTAGAGTTAGAGTTATGCTACCATTGCAATGACTTTCAGGAATATTTGATGATATCAACAAGATATTGCTTCTGCAATACATGGAAAAGGCTACAGAGATAGTTTTGGCTTAACTGAAGTGGAGCTAACATTGTTAGTTTTACTAACAATGGAAGTGATATGCATGATATTAGAATTATATAATTGTTCTGCAGGTTTTGATTGCATGCTCTATGTCACCAATTTTTAATATTACAAAAGTATAAGAGTGGGAAAAGTACAAATGGGCATTATTTTTTGTGCGTGCTTAATGTGTTGCCAAAATGTAAGGGCTGGTGATTGGTAATTCTATCAAAAAGAACACACACACTGCATACATACATATCCTGGAAAGAGAAGATTTAAAAGAAAAGTGAAATTAAGATCAATAGAGTCTGTGCTAAATAACAGTTGACATAACAGACATTGTATACTATTTCAAATAATAATTTCCATAATAGCTATAAGATAGGTTACCATTATTATTCAAATTTTAGAGATAAGGAAACTGAATTATGGTTTTATTTAGCACTGGAGAAAGCACAGACAGTAAGTAGTAGATATTTATGTAAAACAATATTCATATTTTATCTAGAGCCCACAGTTTGAACATAATATCATAAAGGATTAAGTTGGAAAAATTAAGAACTATTAGAAGGTGATGACAGTCCTAGGTTTACATCATATTCTTATAATTTATTAATTTTTCTTCCATATTTATGTGTATTTTCTCAACCCGTTTCCTTATCTTAAAAATGGAAGTGTTAATACTAGTCTTGTAAGAGTTATTCTATCTTTCCCACAATTTTATCATGGACAGAAAAAAAAACTGATAGCTACATACAAACGCATGAAAAATGAAATGATATTCATTGTTCAAATATTTTATCACATATATGTACACCTCTTGTTAAGCTTTATTTTTTCACAGAAAATGATACAAGTTATTATTAAATTTGTTGCTTAATCAATGTCTTATAAGCTTAATTTATAAGTTTGTAGTTGGCCATTTTATTCTCTATTTTATTGAGAATTATTCACTAACCATGCAGTAGTATTGTTAGTACCTTTCTTTTTGATCATATGAATGATTTTTTAAAAAGTGAAGATAGAGTTTTGTGGATTAAATACCATTCAAATTATAATTTATTGTTTTATTTCACTGGCACTGCTAGAAAACTAGTAGGTTTAACTATGTAAAGACGCTCCATGTTTTTCTTATTTTAACTAAATGTTATATTTAGTTTAACTATATAAATATTAACTTCCTAATACCCCAATATATTACTCACAAGCCGTGAATGAACATACTTTACATGGTAGTCAGTAAAAAACAACTTTTACAAGTAGACTCAGATGCCAGTATGTAATTCCCAAAAGGCTAAGAGGCTAAGAACTTGGTCTTGTGTACTGCTGTATTACTAATGGCTGAGAAAATGCCTGGGACTCAGTGAACACTCCATAAATATTGATCCTATGAGCGTGAGAGTGTGTGTGTGTGTGTGTATGCACGCATGTGTCTGCGTGTGTGTGAGAGAGAGAGAGAAGGAGAGAGAGAGAAAGAAGAGAGATCAACTTCCATCTCATTATTTCAGGCAAGAGCCACCACAAACAATGTGTACTAAGTCGTAAGAAGAAATGGAATTAGAGCTTTATTTTGGAATAAGTACTCACTGATATTAAGCAATGTCAAACATACAGAAGATTAACGTAATGTTCAGGATTTGAGTAAAAATAAATCAGAAGAACTGGGAAAAGAATATATCTGCTTAAGTTTTGAAACCCTACAAAACAAAGTAGCAGCTTACATATATCAAAGTCTGGCTGTTTAGTAACTATTTTCTACTTCTGTTTAATTTTTATTGTGTGTGTGTGTCTGTGTGTGTGTGTGTGTCTGTGTGTGTGTGTGTGTGTGTTTGTGTAGCCTTAAATTTGCAGAATAACTTAGGACCATTTCACATTATTATCAAATTAATGCAGCAAATGAGGAAAAAAGTCAGTGTATCTACATCAAAAAGCAAGGGTTATTTTTAACATTAATAGTAATGAAATGTTTAAATTCATTGTTTAAAATTCAAAACAGAAGTGATAGGTGCCCATTTTTAATGAGAGGAGGCAAATGAACATTTGGGAATTTTCCAACAATTCCACAATTAAAGAATATATAAAAACTAGATATTGAAAATGTGTATATCATCAGGGTGTTTGACTAAAATGTGTTGTCTGTTTCGATGAACCAAAGCAAGGAAGTGTTTCAGGAGTTCATCAGTCTTGAACAGTTGCTGACAACTTTGTTCTAATTTTTGAAAACAATTGTTTGCTAAATTATGGGGTACCTGATGAATAGCTTTAATTAGATTAGCATCAAGAAAAAAGAATAAAAAAGAATATATTCTTTAACTACATCAAGATCTAAGCTTATGTTTATATTCAGTGAAAGAAATCTATTAATGAGAAAACCTTTTTGTTTTTCCCAAAAAATACAATTTAAAAAGCAGATGTCTGTCTCTTACGGTCCACTGTTTTCCTGGTTTTAATACCAGGGTGTGCTTCCAGTTTTAAACTCCTTTAGTCCCCTTGATGGTAGAAATCTTTTTCGGAGCCAACATCATCATTTCTTAGGGCATATATCAAAAGCTTAACATATTATTTCAGGCTGAAAATATATCAGTGCAAATGTAATTGCAATCTCTGCAGCATCAAAGTAGAAATACCCAGAGTTCATGATTGGTCATTTTTATCCATGAATGTATCATAATAGGCTGATATGCTCCCTTTCCCAGGAAACAAATTTTCCTTTGGACATGGTCCTTCCGATTAAATAATATCTTATCACAAAGAATGACACTAATCGTAGAAATTTCAGGCCTTGGACATTTCATCACTGATCCAACCTTGTAAGTATAGAACATTATTAAAGGGGAAAAAATGCTTATAAGTTGCTTAGTAATCAATCAACTAGCATTTACAACCATCATTTGATTATTACTGTCTGCGGTACTGTAGTGGAAGGAGAATCTAAGCCATCCATCCACTCCTAAAAGAGATTTGAATTAAGCATATCTGATATATCACATCAATTTAATGAGTAAAATTATTCAATTGAGCACTTTCTGTTGAATATTTTCAAAGAGCAGCTTTGGACACTGTCAGTGTTATGTTTAATGCTTTTTCCCAGAAAGTGCTAGCCAATCTAGTATTCAATGATCAACTCTAGTCACATCATTTCTAAATTATATCTATAAATGTAAACTTTCTTTAATATTCCAGAAATCTATTTTCGTATTTAATATATTTCATTTATTCAAAAGATACATTTATTAGTCGCCTATTTACATGTACCTCTCTAAGCTCTGTAACAATTTTACCAGTTTTGATAGCTCAGTGTTGTAATCGTTGATTCTTGATCATTGAAATGTTCAATAACATGGACATCAAGTCAAGCAATCATAGACACTTAAATTACTTATAAAAGCCCCTAGACAATTAATTTTCACTTACCAATCCTTATTTGCTAAAAATTTTGTCAGGATTTATTCCTTCTAGAGTATTCAGATGGTACTTTTATGAAACTTAACCTGAGTTTTTCTATTTTTCAAAAAATATTTATTCAAATTTGTATTTTCTAGAGTAGTTATCCAATTTTTATCTAGAATTTCAATTTCTTAAAATTTTTACTTTATATTTTTTAAACCTGATTGTCACCAAGATAATTTTTATTTAGTACAGTAGGCACACAATTTTTCTGCTAAATATATACTTAGTTCTACATTTCTACCTTTGATTCCACCACAGCAAAAAAACAAAGTCTGGCATAACCTCCTCCTTTTGTTTCAGCTTTTTTTCTCATAGATATTGGCCTGCAGCTTTGAGTTTATTTATTCATCTGCATCATTTACCTATTCCAAGTATTGTTGCAAAAATGTGCCCATCTATCTACCTTTTTCTTTACTTCGCATTTTACTGCCAACTTCCTTTTTCTTCTCTTTTCTAATTGCGATCAATAAGTATAAAGCATCACAGATTTCAGTGTGAAAATTAATGTGGCTGAAAAAAGAGATGTTAAGAAATAAATGCCTATAAATGCATTTTAGGTAAGGGAAATATTATCCTGTGTAAAGATTCCTGAATTACTCTGGTGGAATTTACTTTATTCTTGTTTGTGGAGCACGGGAATGATTAAGATAAATAGAGCTTTGTTGATTCCCTTCCCCTAGTGAATGGATTCCTCCCCACACATTCACAAATTTGGTAATAGAGAATATGTTACCAGAGAAAAAGGAATACTTTTATTGATTTTTTCTTTTTTACAAACATCATGTGCAAGCACCACAGTATGATTTTATGCTATCTTTATCCCAGAATGAATGAAATGTTAAATTTTATCTAATATTGGCTTCTAGGGACAATAGGGAGTGAAATAGATTAAAGTGGATTATCTCAGAGGCGGGGCAGATTGAAATTCCAGTGCTTTGATGTGGGAGACAGGTGTAGTATGGCATTAGAAATAGTGCTGGAAATCCTAAACTGAGACCATTAGGTATTTGAATGCTGTTTGCATGAATAATACCAAATAATTTGCATATATACGTCTTTGCAGAGGCTGAAAATGAACATGTAGCACTTCTGCCTTGGGATTCTAAGCAAAGGCCTTGTTGGCTGAATGTTGCCTTTGCGAGGAAAGATCATTCTAGGGGAGTTTACTATTGAACTTCGAAGGGGCCATGTGGGCACAAGAAAGGTGCCAAGTTGGCCCAGGAGAGGTGCATGTCAGCCATGGCAACAACAGGAAGTTCTTCCCATTTCCCTGAAGTGTATAAACTTCAGGACACTCAGGATGCTCAAATGCTTTCAACTGGCAATCTTCATAAACAATTAAAGATTAACTCTGGAGAGAGTAAGGGGAGCGGGACAGATTTATTTTGCTCAGGAAAAAAAAAGGAATACAATATTTCTTTCACCTGCAGATATTTTAAAACTGTAAATTACCCTTGAATTTCAGTCAGTTATGAACTGAGATTAAATCTTACTTAGAATATTGTTCTACTTCAGGAAACACGCACTGTGATTCTCTAATGAGAAAAAGCAATATTGTGCTATGTGTTCTATAAAGATTATTAAATACATGGAGGGAATAATGTTTACTTAGCACAATTAAAATAAACATTATGATAGGTGAGGATTGGTATCTTATTGTTGTTTAATTTGAAAGACTCCAAAGATTAATGAGCAAGTTGGAATATGTTCAGCTTTCAGGCAACTTGGTTATACTCTTTTTTGCAGTACCCAGTCCAGTCTTGGCCCCTGTGCATGTGTGTATACACACACACACACACACACACACACAGACACACACACACACGCAAAGAGAATTATTGAATTCTCTTGAATTATTAGGAAATCATGACTTTTGTTATGGATTGAGGTTAAAGTTCAAGGTGTTTTTAAATCCAATATGAATATCAAATTTCTTCAGCATGACATTAAAAAATAAGCTATACTTTTTCATATATATATATTTAAAGAGAGAGACAGAGAGAGAGCGAGTGAGAGAGAGAGATCATGAGCCTATAGAGGTGAGTCTTTTTCTGGACTGGCTTTTGTTCCATTAGTGTACATCCTATTTTTGTTTAATACTACACTGTTTTAATTATTGCAGAATAGGAATCCTTGATATATTGTAGGGCATAATCTCCATCTCTGCTCTTTTTCAAGATTGATTTGGCTCTTCTAGATTCCTTAGGATTTGCTTAAGGTTTCCACAAAAAATAAAAATGCAAACAATCAAATAAATTTTATAGAAAGAAAACTTTCCATGACATAAAATATCACAGGATATAGATAAAACTTTTTCACAATTATAAAGTAAATAATTAAATGTTCATTTAGGAAAAGAATAAATTAACTAAGTATTCCAGTTGGCTGAAGGAAAGGGAGAATGACCATATTATAGGAGGAAGAACAAAAAGTAAATTAAAAAAAATACAGTAATCACAGTGATTAATGCAAACACTTTAAGGAAAGGTAAACCAGAAAATATCTAGAAAATCTAATCATAATTTTTAATAAACAAACTTCAAATAAGATAAGAGCATTAATTTGCACAGAGGCTACTTACAATATATAATACATTTCAAAGTACATTAATATGACATATGTTTAAAAATATTTTTATTTTTGTAAATAAGATGGCAGAAACAAAATGGCACAAAGCAAGAATAATAATAGGGTAAAGAAGCAAAGAAGGAAGGTGAAAAATTTACTTTGTATATTAGAGACATTTGAGGATTATAATATATATTATGAAGATACGAGAATCATTACTTCATTTTATGCTCTAAAAATGAAATATAAATTCAAATAATACTATCTTAATCATTCTTTTCAGTTTTTCTTAAAAATAAATAAACTGATGGTGCATTCTTAGGTGAAGTATAAGTGAATTTGCAAGTTTAGAGAAATACAAGATTATATATTTCTCATTAAATGCATGAATTATTCAGCATTTAGAGAAACAAATTCTTAACCAAACATTATGGAACCATCCAGAATCTAAAGTAAAAGGTTATGATGTGCACAATGGAATAAATAATTTGAATAAAGATATATTTTAAGCAACAGTTAGGTATTAAAATTAAACCTCTTAAAAATTTATTTAAAATATTAAAGCTAACTGAATATGCACAGAAATATGTGTTTGCACAAGCAGTAAAAGGACATAAAAATTCATTAACAGAAAGTGTTGAGGCATCATTCTTTACTTAGGTTATGCTTATTCAATGTTACCTTGCTTCTAATTATTCTTCATTTAACCACTTGTGTCTCAAAGGTTTTCTGATATAAAGGAAAAATGCAGCTTGAAGCAAAAACCAAATGCTCGAATGCATTCAAATTTATACACCTGGATATACTTTCTCAACGTACAGAGGCACTTTTGTGAATTACCACTTCATCAGTGAAATGAGGTGAAAAACTAACATTGCTTTTACCTTAGGCATTCTCTTCAAGGGAACATTAGAAGCTGAAAAATGAGACTCCTTAAGTCTTCATTTATCATATTCTCCAAAATCTTAAAGTAATTGTATGTCATTTCACAAATAAACACAGCACATCCACGTCCCTGGATATTCTAAAAACAAAATCACAAACTATCTGTGAAAACTGTTATATTAAAATGTGGATCAGAACAGCTGTTAGCATTGTTTTATTTGCTTTCTTAAAAATCTAATGTTATGAACATTAATTATCCATAAAATATCATCATTAAGTAAAAGAGATAATTTCTCAAATCACTTTTTCTCCAAACTAATTACAGTCGAATAAAACCATGCTTCATCACTTTATGAGAAAAGAAGGGACGTATTAAAAGTGTAAGCTTAGAAGCCCATCACAACTTATAAGTAAATACTGACATAAAAATAAATCTACTTTGACCTGTCTCTGTTCTGCTTGTCACTTCTTCAAGGAGTTTCTGTAACTTCTCTAATCCTCTTTTGTCTCTCTATCTTATGCTCTCCCAATTCCACACATTTTTATTTTATTCAGAAATTAACTTAGGGAAACATGACTTTTTTTCTGCTTATGCCTGTGGCATCATAGAGATTGCTGATTTTAGCATGCTGGCATTTCCCCATTTTCTAGAAGACCATGGTTTCAAAAGGGTGAAACCATCACTTCTATGTGAGAACATGGTAAATTAGATAATTTATTCACTGACTATGTCAATAATAGTGGAAGAGAAGGATAGTTTTTGAAACTATGGCAAATATTGTCTTAATTCTTTAATTCTAGTTATATATAAGTGACATTAAAATGAGTTTCACTACATAACTCATTAGATTTTATTTTTAATGAAGATTTCAAACTGAGTTTGAAAACAATTCATTTTCTCATAAAACACAAAAATGACTGAGACTTTAAAACATATAAATGTATTCACATAAATAATTGTACCTGGAGTTATGGAATAAATACTTTAAGACTATTAAGGAAAGTTAAAAGAACTTTCCATAATTAAAATATTATATTTTTGATGTAGAATATAATGAGTTTGTTTTGGGAGCCCTTATATAATAGAGAAAAAAGGATTTCATTAAAACATAGACGATGCAAACATTATGGTCAATATCTTACAAATCTCATGGATTTTGAATTGCCTTGCAGAATAAATGAGGAGAATAAAAGTGTTGACACAGCTTGATGAGTTGATATTTTTTAATGCTTACTTTAAAAGAGTGCCTGGTGCAAGCTATTTGGCAATTTTGCCAAGTTTCTAATTTCTGAACTCTCATTTGAATTAAACTGTCTACCAACCTCTTGCTCCTTGCATGAGGAGACATAAAAACTGAATTAAGTTGATGGAATATACATTTTAACTAAACAGTTTTTTAAGTGTATTGTATGAAACCGGAATTAAAATTTTAGCAACTATAAAGACGCCCCACTATCCAAAAATAAATAGATAATAGCTCAACTTATAACTTTATAACTATAGTCACTAATTCTGTCTTAAAATATTTCCTCTTATAGTATATAATTATTCAATGCTAACACTAAATGGTTACAATCTAAGATGTAGTATTTGTGAACTTACATTAATAAAAGATGCTATCGGTGGTGGCGGGAGGCAGACAGGTTCCTAGGCAGGGCAGGTCCCTGGTGGGGCCCAACCATCAAGTCAAGGATAACCTAAAGCCTGGGGGCTGGGCTTCCAGTTCTGGGTAGGGTCTGCAACCCAGAGTGGAAACTTCCTTGATGCCTTTCAGCCAGTCAGTTGGCGCTTTTTCCACACTCACCCATGGACCAACTCAGAACCACTTCCTCCTGCCCATGGACCAATCAGCATGCACTTCCTCCATTCTGAGCCCATAAAAACCAAGGACTCAACCGGACTCAGCCACCTCACAGGCTACTCAACTTTGGGTAGGGGGCTGCCCTCTTTGGGTCCCCTCTCTGCTAAAAACTGTGCTGTTGTCGCTCAGTAAAAGTTTCCACCCTCCTCATCCTTCAGTTATCAGAGTAACTTCATTCTTCTTGGAAGTGGGACAAGAACTTGGGACCTGCCAAACGTTGGTATGAAAAAGGCTGAAGCACTGTAGCCCACGGTCCTCCACCAGTGTCCGGTGGCTGCTCTAGACAACAGAAAGTAGCAGTGGGGCTGGGTCTGCCCAGGAACCACAGGCCAGAGTTGGGCAACACGACTGAAAAAGATGTTAACACACCCCTTACACTGAGCTGCAGAGGGTGGGAATGATACCCCCTCAATAATAATACTGGAGTTGCTGGTGTCTCCGAGTTTCTTGGCAGCCACTGCATTCCCCTCATCCAGATGCAGGTGCCCAAGGTGGAAGAAGGTTGCTGCATGCCCGGCTGAGCTGCAGGCTGAGTGTGGGATCCCACCGTGAGTGCTTGATCCAGCCTGGAGCACAAGCCAAAGGCAGCCCACTGAACCAAGTGGGTGGGGTACCTCCTGTGGCAATCCAAGGGCAATCCTGGGTAGGGGCGTCACCAGCCTCAGAAGTCACCAGCTGGCAAAGCAGCACTGAAAATTCCTGTGTCACTAGTCTACTTTCTTAGTTTAAGATACTGGGAGAAGACATAGTTCTTTGCTCTGCTGATACTAATAAAAAAATACCTTTTGAATATTAAGCCTCCTTCTTACTTGTGCCTCCCCCAACAATTTGCTCTATAAATTCAGACAAATGTCTTAGCATCACCAATGCATTTTTCATTAGCTCAACCTATTTCTCAGTTCCTTCATGATCTGGCATATTTTTTCAAGGTGACCTATTACTGTATAAATTCTATTTAAGCAACACTTGAGCAGGACACAATGCTTTTCTAAGTAAGTATTCATTGACAAAGTGTATTTTCTAACATAAGTAATTCTCTAAACATCACCATATATTGAACTAGAATTCTTAGTATTTGATGTACTTAACCTAAATTTTATATTAACTTAAACATTTGTGTCAAACACAAAAAATATCGCAGGCATGAAAAAAGTACATTTCACAGAGAATGAATTGAATCAATAAGGATAAATTTGAAAAGTGTTAGGGAAATGAATAGAAGGTCAAAAGTCAAATATTCTTTTGAATATATGCAAACAGTCTTAGTGCCAAGGCTGAAAATTAGTTTTTATGATTACAGAAGCTGTAGATATGCCCTGACATTTGCAAAAAATATGCTATAGTAGTGGGCCAAGGGAGGTAGTCTAGAAACTGATTGATTTGGAGAACATATAAAATAATCAGCTTAAAATGTATTATTATTGTTTTCTTACCATAGCCAGTTCTGTGAATCAGGAATGAATCTAGGAATGCTGTATTCTGAATCTAGGAATGCATGTGGTGATTTTATGGTTCAAGTAAAACAATAACAAAAATATTAAAATAAGTACCACACACTTGTTACAAAAGGAATGAACACTGAAAAGAAGTCAAATATGATTCAATTTTAAATCTCTTAGATATATTAGTGTATCTTGACATCACAAATGTATTTAATAAATATACTTCTAATTTGATGTCAATTTGAATTAAGAGATTACATAATAACATAATTATTATTAACTGGTAAAGAGCTTCTTTTTTGTCAGACACTATTCTATTTTGTTTACTCCTTACAACTCAGTGAGAAAGTTATTTTTTTTTTCATTTTACAACAGAGGAATGTGAGGTTATAAATGAATTTCCCAAGATCACACTATTCCTGACTTGATACCAGTTATATCTTAGTCCAAAATAAAAATAAAAGCTGTAATTTGTTTTAAAAATTTGTGTAAAGAATATTATGTTATTTATCATCTATTTATCTCTATCAGCTGTATTTCTTATAACATCCCAATTGCTAGATACCATGACACTGCAAGTCATTCAATCCCTTCTCAGAATTAACGAGATTTAATAGTGCTGAGTATATTAAGTATATTTTGACTGTAAATGAAATGTTTAATGACTGATATTCAAGTACAAAGGCATCAATCATCTGGCACGCACCATTTTTAAGAGAAAAATAATGTATTTTAAATTCATGATGAAAGAAGAAATTCCTAATTTGGACTCAAAATAAGATCAAAAGTCCAACGACTAGCACTGGTTCTGCTAATAGCCATCTTAATGGCTCCTTGCATAAAGATACCTGATATTTTCCGTCTCACTCATCTCCATATTTATTCAAACAGTATTTTAAAAGGACTTATGATGTGCCAAAAACAAAAGCCGAGCTCGGAATAAAGTGATATAACAGAGTCATCAAACATACAGACTACTTTTCCAGGCATTGGACTGCACGAAATAACTTAGCAACAGGGTGCAGAAATTATAATAGAGAGGTGGTTGGAAGTCTCAGTTCGTAGACACAGAAGAAATTCCAGATCCATAAAATGAAAAAGGATAAGCAAAGGGGAGTGAGAAACAGCTGCCAATGTGATAGAATTTAAACCAAGGTAAGATATCGCGAGAGGGCGGTCCCGCTAGGCTTGGCGTCGCTCCCGAGCTGGAGCTCTTACCGGCGTCTCCCCGCGAGCAGCGGCTGAAGTGCTGGCGGCTAAGGGCCCGTGAGCAGCCGCCACTCCTTCGGCCGTTGGCTCTTGCGCCGGGGTCGTTGTTTCGTCACAACCACCCAGGTAGCCGTTTCTGAGACGGCAGATGCGGCCGCTTTAGCCCTGAGCGGGCTCCGCGGCTGCCTGACGGTCTCTGCCAGTGCCCGACTCTTCTCTTCCGGACTCCACGCCAAGCAGCGACCCTGAGCCAACAGCCAGAGCGCCCAGAAATGGCGGCCTGGACTGCCTCGCACTGGCCAGTCAAGGGGATCCTGAAGAACAAGACCTCTACAGCTTCCTCTATGGTGGCCTCGGCTGAACAGCCCAGCGGGAGTGTCGAGGAGGAGCTGAGCAAAAAATCCCAGAAGTGGGAAGAAATGAACATCCTGGCGACATATCATCCAGCGGACAAAGACTATGGTTTAATGAAAATAGATGAACCAAGCACTCCTTACTGTCGTAAGATGGGTGATGGTGAAGATGCGTGTAGTGGTACAGAAACCACTGAAGCCGTGGCACCAGATATCTTAGCTAAGAAATTAGCTGTTGCTGAAGGCTTGAACCCAAAGTATCGGGTTCAGGAACAAGAAAGCAGTGGAGAGGAGGCTAGTGACCTCTCACCTAAAGAACGAGAAAAAAGGCGACAATTTGAAATGAAAAGGAAGCTTCACTACAATGAAGGACTGAATATCAAACTAGCTAGAGAATTAATTTGAAAAGACCTACATGATGACAAAGATGAAGAAATGTTAAAGACTGCAGATGGAGAAAGCATGAAGACGGAAGAATCAAATCAAAGCTCTACAACAAGTGACCAACGGCAAAACACATTCAGTAAGTTCATAGAAGAGCTTTGTTCAACACTGCAACTGTTTGCTAGATAGAAACCCTGTTACTATAATACATTGCTTCTTGTTCTCCACAATTTATGATTTAAGTATCAAAATCATACCAGTTATTATATATTACCAAGAATTAAATGATATCCTTAGAAACTGATTAGACTGAACATGCCTAATTGTTATATGTATCTTGTGCCTAGTACTTTACCACAAATACAGTGTAATATCATCAGTCCAAAACTGCATTACTTTTGTAAAAACACTGGTTAATTTGTGTAAGATATTATATAGCATTTTTAGAGGATAAAAAATATCTTTGGGGAGGGGAACTAAGTTATTTTCATCACTCTAAATGGGGCGATACCTCTCATAAGTTTGTTGGTTTGCTTTTTTTTTAAATCAAAAGACAATTGAACAACAGGATGTATATAGGCTGATAAATATTCAGGCCGAATAGTATTTTAACACTTGTCTTCAACTTGATTTGTCTGTTTAATTGAAAAGGATTATAAGAGTTACTCTTGCGTTTTCTGTCCTACTACCTTTAAAGTTCCTGTTGAGTTTCTTTGTATTTACAAGGAAAGGACTGAACTTTTTCTCATCAAAAGTAGCCTTTTTTCTCACAAATAAATTATCAGTTTAAACTTGCAAAAAAAAAAAAAAATTAAGCCAAGGTAGAATGTAGTTGTGGTCTGAGGAAATTAATGTTCTAAAAGTTGTAGAATGATAACAGGGTGTGAAAAGATACTGTTAAGTCAACTTAAACATGAACTGATAATTGACCACTTGATTCAGGTGAGCAGAGATGACAACAGC
Source organism: Gorilla gorilla gorilla (assembly GCF_029281585.2). Lineage (NCBI taxonomy): Eukaryota > Metazoa > Chordata > Mammalia > Primates > Hominidae > Gorilla > Gorilla gorilla. The sequence goes on along the minus strand of NC_073238.2, from coordinate 78,517,782 downwards.
ATGTGATATTTCTTCAGAGCAGAGGAAGCAAAGTCTGATTGAAGTTTGTTGGAGAGAGGATGGGAAGAGAAAGAGTTCAGACAGTAAGTACAGTTACACTTTCAATGAGTTTTGTTGAATAGAACAGTCAAGTCAGGCATTAGAGGAAGAGGCAGAGTCAATGGACTTTTATTTTTTTTGTTGCTTTGTTTCTAAGCCAGTAGAAACTGCAATGTTTCTATGCAAATGAAAATGCCCAAATAATAAGGAAAACAGTGATCATACAGGAACATGACAGGGAAGTTGCCGGAGTAATTCACTTTGCAAACAAGAGGTAATGGGATCTGTTGCACAAGTGTAGAGCTGAGACTTATATAGGAGCATATAGCTTATTTGTTGTGGGAAGAGGATAGGAGTATAGGAAGGTTGATAGACTCGATGATGGGTCCATGCAGGCATTTTCTTCATATACTTTCTACTTTCTCAGTGAAATAATAGCCATGAATATGTATCTGGAAGAAAAATGCTCTAGTTCCATAGAGTGGGGAATAATTGGAACAGTTACTCAGAATAATGGGAGAGCAAATTGAATAAGGAGATAGAGTGGTATCACCTTACAGCCTTAAGGAATCCCTTGAGTTCAGTGGTCAGGATATTAAAATGAGATCATTCAACACTGTTGTGAGGTTTTCTCCTTTAAGTTCACTTATTCGATGATGACTTAGAACAGGTGACCAGTGAAAAACCAGTGAAAACAGTAAACATTTTTTTCAGGAAAATAAAACAGGGGTGTTGATAATGGTATTGAGGCTTTATGAACAATGGAAAGAGATTATAATGAGTGGTCATAAGATGTAAGTCAGATAGGTAGGAAAGACATGGTGAACAGTGAAAATACAGTAGTATCAATGGATTGGTTGGAAGATGGGATGAACCTAGTAATAAGTGAGGAAGAGGGGTTAGCTGTTACTGGTAATTTTCAAAGTTCAGATGGCTGAACTAACAGGGACCAGAAGTCCATTGAAGGAGAATTCCTAAAGGAACTGCGTGTGTAAATGGATATTGAAAGCATAGTGTATATGGATAGGAAATTTACTGAAAAGTTGCAGAGATAGTTTGGAAGAGAAAGATAGTAAGCTGAATTACTAAACTTCCAGAGAATGAGGGAGACAAAATTACAGATCTGGAGATCTGTAAATAGCTGTGGCAAAAAGGGGCAATGTGTGTCATAAACTGTTGTCATGAGCTTCAAAATAGATGAGAGTTAGGAGAAATGATAAGGAACATTGGTTTGTTTGTTGTGAATAACACCACAGATCATTATGGGATAAGTATAAGACTTTTGAGTGGATATGAAGAATCAGGTAGGCCAAAATCATATGAGCATAAATTGTGTTTGTTGATTGTAAATGCAGTGGGCTCCTTGAGTTAGCGAACTGGGTGGTCCTTGATGCTTCCCAAGAGTCTGCCTGGCACTTGGTCTGCCACACCTTAGGATCAGACTTTTTGGTAACCACACCCTGATTATAAATACCCGTGGTTTATCTGTCTGTTGAATCACATTTCTCCCCTCCTATTCAACAAGACTTGTATATTTAAGAAACCATTATCCTACTACAGTGGGAAATCAGTACCTTGTCCCATACTCCAAATAGAATTTCCTCACTCCAACAGAGTAGCACTTCCATTGTGATGCTATAAAACAGGGGGCACAAACTCAAATATGTACAGGAAATTTAAATAAAGTTGCTAGAGGAAAGAAAAATCAACTACCAAAAATATAATAAAACACTACTTTTACAGAACTATGTAGTAAATAACAATATAAGGATGATTAGTCCTAACAACTATATTTTAAATTTAAAAAAAAGTAGTGCAATTACAATCAAAACAGCTGTGCATGACCTTTTTCTTAACTTTTGATTCAGTTTTGATATAATAGAACTTTTTTTCTTAAGTTCAAAATGAGAATGTTATATCTTTTTTTTTTTTTGGATGTTGTAATATAAACCATAGCATGTCAGAAACTTTTATAGCGACCACGTGAAGATTATTTTAAAATTAGATGTTACAATTTTAAATTGTAGTTATAAGTTGTTAGTGAATTGAAAATATGTTGAGTAAATTAAGTTTTTATTTTTAAAGGTTAGTATCTATAATTGTCAACTATAGTACTGATGTAAGGATTTTGTTGGGAATGTAGGGATTAAATTATAATGACACCATGAAGAATAATTCTATCTTCAGAAGTTACTAAAAATAAATCGACTCAAAGATCAGAAGATTGGAGGATTTGTGAGGTCAGGAAATGTGTCTGTATTGTTCACTGTTACATTCTTGGAACATGGAATAAGGCCTGGAACATAGCATCCATTCAAGAAATATTTTTGAGTCAGTTAATAAATATATTTCATACCTGTGAAAGAATTTTTTTCTGTTAATGCTGCCTAAAAGGACATTGCTAGATAAATTTTAATAATTTTATGTCTCACTTAATGAACACGTCATGTTAACAATAACATAAAAAGTAAATTATTTTCGTATTTGAAATTAACTTTTGTAAAATCGATGTTCCCTTTTTTTGCTTCTTTGTTTCCAGAAAAGTACAGCGCTATGCATTTACCCTTGAAAAAAAGATATGCTTTAAAATAATGAATTGAATCCCATTATTTAAGGATGTGAATGCATTATTCTGTAGAATTTACACTTGAAAATGTCAATTAGTAATTGGGGCAGTACTTATTTTGAAGTGCAGAAATCTGATCATAGGATCATAGGCTATATAGTGTTCATCTTTACAGTGCTACAAGGCACAAGCCCAAAGAGATAACAGTGTATCTTAGAAATCCTGCAGAGAAACACACCCCTGTCACCCAGGCTTCAATCACAAGCCTATGATAAGGTTTGAGTATAGAAGAATATTACTCCCTTTATCTCATTCCTGTCCCCAGCTACTCTGGCTAAGAAGAATCAGTGGAAGAACATTAGGCTTAGTAATCATTTTAATGCATGCCTGAGCCTATTTGTAGCTATCTCTCATAGACAATGTTGTTTCTTTAACCTTCCATAGTTTCTGATTGTTCTGTTTGTGAATGGTTTTATTGTTTATAATGAGGTTCTGTATTGTTGATTGTTGTAGTTTTGTGTTCTTTGAGGTTTTTTTCTTTGTTTTTTTTTTGTCCTATCTAGCTGTAGTTGCCTCTGTTTCTTCATGGTATGTTTATGTGTGGTTGTGTATGTCTGCATGCACCTATGTGTGTGTGTCTTTACAGAGTACTCTGTAGACAAATTTGGAACTCCAGATCTCATGAGTCTTCTGTTGGAACAGTGAGACTATCCAGAGTTGACCTCAGTCTAACTCAGTGTGGGAAATTTACGTGACATAAATTAAAACTCGTTATGTAAATAGGAAGAGATCCAAGTTAACATAGTTTCTAATAGTCCCACAAGGTGTTACAGTTCATCTGACAAGATTATCAGGCTATTTCATTTATATGAGTCATTATGTTCTGCATTACATTCTTCAAAGTAAGACTGTTTACTTTAGCTCCTAGGAAGCAGTCACATTACCATCAGTGATAATTACCATCATTAAAACAATACCTTAATAGAACACTAATTTGGGGGCTCTTGCAATTCTTTTATAGGAAGCATTACATAATGAGTGGATGTTACACTTACTTTCACACAAGTTCCTAATAATAATGAGACACAAGAGAGCCTCCCATTGGGAAATGTCTCACCTCACCAAACACTGCAGAATTTCACGGGAAGTGATTTTAATTCAGATATAAAAGTATATTCATAAAAATTCCAACTTGTTTAACTACTTGTATTTTTATAATGAATGAACAAATACATAATTATATTTTGAGTTTGGAGAAAGGAGTATCATCATCAACTATTTGATTTATAATTATAGTTATACCCTTTGGTGCAAAAAATGTGTGTTAAATATATCTAACTAATGGCTGATTGGTTTTAAAATAATGATGGAGCTGTGTGGAAACAATGGAGATATAAATGTAAGTTTTAAAATTTTGATTATCTTGAATGTGTCTAGTATTTACAAAAATCAATCCCTTACATCAGTGGTTCTCTCCTTAGGCTGCATTCTGGTATTACCTTGAAGTCCTAAAAACCCGAGTGTGCTGGATGCAACCCAGTCCAATTAAATCAATATCTCTAGAGATGGGACCCAGGGACCTGTATTATATAAAGCCTCAGGTGATTGTTTTGTGCAGACAGTGATGAGAACCATTGAGGATAATCTGAATACATGATTAGGCTTCAAGCTAACCTGGAAAACTTCGTAACAAAAGAATGATGTGAGTCAAATCAAACACAAATTTTTTTATGAAGATAATCAATAACAGTGTTTTTCCTGAAGAAAATGTTCTATAGCGAGTTATTATCCCAACTAGCTACTGATTTTGAAGAGCTATAACCAATATTTTCTCACTGTTTTGTGTGCTTTTCCATAAGACAGTTTATTAACACCAAAGATTATTGTATTTATCACTTAAGTCAGATAAGCAGTTTATTAGAATAAAGTTATATTCTATGTCCTTTATTTTCTCTAATGTGTGGGACACATATGTACACTACATATATATGTGTATGTATATATATGTGTGTATGCATATATGTGTATATATGCATATATATCTTAAAAACTATTCTGGTATACTAATTTTTGAGAAAATATAAGTATATACTGAAAAAATATAGTGATGTTTGTTGTATATACACAAATGAGCTCTGAAACATGAGCTCATTTCTTTGCTAGATTATGTCAATTAAAGGACTTTAAGATAAGCTCAATTATTCATCAATATTCAGTTTTTTCAAGAAATTCTTTCAAAGAGTAATATTTAAGAACAACGTAAGTTCATTTAAAAATACCCCCACCCAGATATAAGTCTTACAACAATCCCATTAAATGCATTGGATTTTATTTAAGCTTTTAAAACATATAGGCCCCTCAGCAGATATGCTGCTTTTTGTTAAAATTTCCCAACCTCTTTTGGACAGTAAACATATCATGCATGTTTTATGCAAATGGTAGAAACAATTTTCCATATGTGAATACTTTTAGCAATTAAAATAACTACTTTCATGAGTATACTAGTGTCTTTTGAACATTTTAAAACTGACCTTATGCTAATTTTTCCTGTGATAATTTTTTAAACAGGGCATTTTTCTGACCTAGAGAACTACCTCTATACATTTTGTTTGTCCAAAAGATCAAGAAAACCAGTATCATTATAATTTTCCTGTATAAACTGCAAGGTGCAAGGGTTTCATTATTGTTCTATATCTGAAATTTAACATGTAATTTATGTTATTACGTACCCATTTGCATATCAAATTAGATAATATGCTGTGCTCAGTGACATAAATAATTATATTCATTTATGTCACAGAGGTTAATTATATTCAACCTCTGTAGGCTGAATGTCTTTTTAGCTCTCTAATCAAATGATGATTTAGAGTTATAGGATTAAATAAAATTATAAAATAATTAGTTATATATCTCATCTATTGATTACAACAGAAGCTTGTTTGTTTTATCAACAATAAAATGTATGTCATTCTAAATAAGAATTTTGATACCTTGTAGCTCTTTGAAATAATTATCATTATGAACTGAATATAAATGATCACTTAGGCTATAATCAATAAAATATGTCAATATTGTTTTAAAAAGTAGTCCTTTTAATGTTTAGTTATCATGCTTTTGAACACTATATAAAATAAATGGTTTTGAAAATTTTTATAAATCCACTTTTACAGCACAAATTTTAAAAACTTGAATACTGTATATAGGTAATAGTCTTATTCACTGTTTTATTAGAATTCAAGCATCCTACTTAACTACTTAGATTTATAATATGTTACCTGCAATATAATTTTATAATTAATGGTAATATAATCAGTCTTCCATCGCACATATTATTAGGCACCCCTAAATACACTTAAGATATTACCAAATAAACAAGAATTTATGCTTTCTTACAACCCAGTTCTAAAAGATGGATGTTTGTTAGTTGCTGCAGCAGTAAATAAATCTTGGCCATGACTCTCCTGAAACAGTCCAACACGCTGTGTGGCAAGCTTGCCCCAGGTAAAGATGTGGTAGGTACGAAATTAAATGTTAGCTTAAAGGTTAGAAAGTTAAGTTCAAACAAGTTGAGAAAGGCAGCATATGCAACTTCTTGCTGCCTGCATGGCTGCGTAAGAGTGGCCTTGGGCCTGTAATATTTCTTATTGGGAGATAAAAAACCCTCACAGCCTGGGCTGGGCTTGTCATATTTCCAGCAAGAAAATACTTTTCCCTATTTAGGCTTGATGTATGCTCCATAAATATTCTGCTTAGGCCCAAGCTTCAGTGATCCTTTGGCACTCCCCCAGCTTTCTATATTTCAGACCCAAGGGGAAGAGGTCATGGTCCCTTTAGTGCAGTACAAAGTGAGGGACCTGCAGCCACACTAACCACATCGGCTATGGAGTGGATTCTCTGGCCATGGGGAAACAAAGTCTTGCACTCCTTTTCTTCTTTTTCTGTAAATAAATAGCTGTACCATACCACTGGAGCCTAGTGTACATGTCTTCAGTTCTCAGTGACCCCAAATCATGCAGGTCTCTTCCCTGGGTGGCATTCATCTGCTTGTTAACCTTGGCCACACTCATTTTATATTCTGTCCTGCAGCACAGCTTGACCGCCCCGTGAACAGTGAAACACAGCTATTTCTAAAAAGTATTTTGGTAAACTCTCTTGGAAGGAACAAAACTAGTGTTTGTTGGTCTTCTATATTACCATGTGAAACTGAGAGTGTTAAGGCACAACTACTGCAGATAGTTGCTAAGTGATGTCAGGGAAACTTGTGCACCTCTTAAAAATGTGAACAACTCAAAGTTGTGCTGTATTCAAAGTTTAAAATCAGGCTGGGCGCGGTGGCTCACGCCTGTAATCCCAGCACTTTGGGAGGCCAAGGCGGGCGGATCACGAGGTCAAGAGTTCGAGACAAGCCTGACCAACATAGTGAAACCCCGTCTCTACTAAAAATACAAAAATTAGCTGGGCATAGCGGCGCGCGCCTGTAATCCCAGCTACTTGGGAGGCTGGGGCAGGAGAATCGCTTGAACCCGGGAGGCAGAGATTGCAGTGAGCCGAGATTGCACCACTGCATTCCAGCCTGGGCAAGAGGGCGAGACTCCGTCTCAAAAAAAAAAAAAAAAAAAAGTTTAAAATCAAGCATACAGCTTCAAATATTTTGACACATGCTTTTAAACAAGAGTTTGTCCAAGTAGGCTATACATCAGAAAAATCTAGAGGCTCAGAACATACCTTGCAAATAGAATTGTAAAAAATGTAGCCTAAGTAAAAGCAGATAAAATCTTCTGATTGAAAAAATTACTGCATAGCATTGGGCAATTTTTTTTTTTTTGAGACGGAGATCTGTACTGAGAAACTATTATATACAGGAACTGAAGTCATCATTTGGGGTACACTAGAGTAAATAGAAAACAAAAATAGGAAAAAGATAAAAGAAAAAACAAAATATATGAAGGTCTCCGTCTTTGTGTGTTTTATATTCTGGATAGGAGAGATGGATTATAACCAAAAAGGTACAATCAGTTAGAAAATGTTATAGAGGCTAAAATATAATAAATGTTAGTGAAAGAATAAACAAATAGATCAACAAAATAGAAAAAAAAGAGAAAGACTAGAATAGAAAGCCCAGGAATAAACCCAAATAAATACAATTGATCTTAAATCAACTTAACTTAGACAAAGGAGTAAAGGTCATACAATGCAGGAAAGACAGTATTTCCAACAAATGGTGCTGGAGCTTCTGTGTATCCACATGCAAAATAATGAAATCTAGACACAGACCTTACATCCTTCACAAAATTTAATCCTAAATGGATCTTAGATCTAAATGTAAAACACAAAAGTATACAACTACCAGAAGATAACATAAGAAGAAGCCTAGATGATCCTGGGTATGGTGATGACCTTTTAGATACAACGTCAAGCGCATGATCCAAGAAACAGAAAAATTGGTAAGATGAATTTAAAAACTGTTCTGCAAAAGACAGTGCTAAGATAATTAGAAGACAATCCACAGGGTAGGGGAAAATATTTGCAAAACACACATCAGATAAAGGACTGTTACGAAAAATACGACGAACTCTTCAAATTCAACAATAACAAATCAAATAACCTGATTGAAAATGCAAATTAAATAAGAATGAGATGCCACTACACATCTTTTGAATGATCAAAGTCTGAAATACTGGCAACACTAAATGCTGGCAGGTATTTTGAGTAATAGGCACTCTCATTCATTGCTGGTGGGAATTAAACATGGTACAGTCACTTTGGAAGACCATTGGCACTTTCTTGCAAAATAAACATAAAACCCAGCAATTGCCCACTGTCCACCTGTATACTTAACAAAGGAATTGAAAACTTATACCCACACAAAAACTTGCACAACATAGTTTTATAGCAGCCTTGTTTATCATTTCCAAAACTTGGAAGCAACCAAAATGTCCTTTAATAAGTGAATGGGTACATAAACTGTGACACATCCAGACAATGAAATATTAATCATCACTAAGAATAAATGAATTATCAAGCCATAAACAGACATAGAGAAACCTTAAATGAATATGACTAAGTGAAATAAAACAATCTGAAAAGATACATACTGTATGATTCTGTCAGTTTGATATTTGGACATTTGTCCAAACCCATACAGCGTAAATCCTAATGTTAACTATGAACTTTAAGTTATTATGAGATGCCAATATAGGTTCATCAATTATAACAAAGGTATAATTGTGGTAGGGGATGTAGATAATAGGGGAGCAAATGCATGGGTGTGGGCAGTGGGTATATAGCACACTAGTCACATCTTATCTACGGGGTAGAAGTTCTAAGACTTCCAGTGGATGCCTGAAACCACTACAGATAGTACCAAACTTTGTATTTTTAGTTGACTCTTGAACAGTATAGGGGTTTGGGGTGCCAGTCCCCCATGCAATAAAACACCCGCATATAACTTTTGTCTCTTCAAAAACTTAACTACTAATAGCTACTGTTGACTAGAGCCTTATCAATAACATAAAAGAGTCAATTGACACATATTTGTTGTATGTATTATATACTATATTCTTACAATAAAGAAAGCTAGGAAAAAGAAAATATTATTAAAATCTTAAGAAAGAAAATATGTTTTACTGTTTATTAAGTGGAAGTGGATCATCATAAAGGTCTTTATCATCATTATCTTCACATTGAGTAGGCTGCGGAGGAGGAGGTAGGGGAGGGGTTGGTCTTGCTGCCTCAAGGGTGACAGTGGTGGAAGAAAATCTGTACATAAGTGGACCCACTTAGTTCAAATCTGTATTGCTCAAGGGTCAACTGAGTGTTATGTGTTTTTCCTATACATATATACCTATCTACAATAAAGACACTTTAATTTATTAATTATATTAAGAAATTAATAACAATATTACTGTATTAATCAGTTTTCATGCTGCTGATAAAGACATATCTGGGGCCAGGCGCGGTGGCTCATGCCTGTAATCCCAGCACTTTGGGAGGCCGAGGTGAGTGGATCACCTGTGGTCAGGAGTTCGAGACCAGCCTGACCAACGTGGTGAAACCCTGTCTCTAGTGAAAATACAAAATTAGCCGGGGGTGGTGGAACGTGCCAGTAATCCCAGCTGCTTGGGAGGCTAAGGCGGGTGAATCACTTGAACCCGGGAGGCGGAGGTTGCAGTGAGCCAAGATTGCGCCATTGCACTCCAGCCTGGGCAACAAGAGCAAAACTCCATTTCAAAAAAAAAAAAAAAGAAAAAGAAAAAGAAGATATACCTGGGACTGAGAAAATTTACCAAAGAAAGAGGTGCATAGGACTTACAGTTCCATTCCACATGGCTGGGGAGGCCTCACAACCATGGTGGAAGGCAAGGAGGAGCAAGTCACATCTTCGGTGGATGGCAGCAGGCAAAGAGAGCTTGTGCAGCTCAACTCTCGTTTTTTAAAACCATCAGATCTCATGAGACTTTTTCACTATCATGAGAACAGCAAGAGAAAGACTCACCTCCATGAATCAATTACCTCCCGCTGGGTCCCTTCCACAACACGTGGGATTTCAAGATGATATTTGGGTGGGTACACAGCCAAACCATATCAACTACCAATAAAATATGACAGATAAAAATATACCAGCATCACAGTCCTTGTACTTTGGGGGTTATTAAGTAAAATAAAATAAGGGTTACATAAACACAAGCACTACAGTTCCATGGCAATCAATCTGATAACCAAGGGGTCTACTAAGTGACTAATGGGTGGGATGATTTGTGGCCCTGGTCCCTGGGCAGGACAGAGTGGGACAGCATGAGGTTTCATCATGCTACTCAAGATGATGTGCAATGTTAAACTTATGAATTGTTTATTTCTGGAATTTTACATTTAATATTTTTGGACCATGAAAGTAACTGAAACTGAAAAGTCAAACCACAGATAATGAGAGACTACTGTAATTCTCTGTACTTTCTGCTCTATTATGGCATGAGCTTAAGCGCTCTAAATAAAAATAAAATCTTTAAAAGTAAAAAAAAAAAGAGGTGGCTTATTTCATCTACATATAAAAATATATATGCATATATGGTAAATGTTACATTTTTTTAAAGTAGAATATGGATTATGAGCAGTTCCCATGGTAATGCCTCATGGTGCAGTATTGTGGGCATAACGACACATAGAGAAGATGAGATTTGAGCAAATCTTTGAGAAAGGTAAAGGAGATGCCAAGCAAATATTTTAGAGATGTGCCCTGCAGTCATGGGGAGTGTTGAAAGAAGAACACTGTGGTCAGTGTGCCTGGATATTATCTGTTCTTACATGGAAATCATTTTATTATTCTGCGTGTTGTGGGTTTCCATGAAAATGCCATTTCTGTTGTTTAATCATAAGCTGTGTATGAAAATATATTTTCTGTAACTCATTTTTTATCCCTGCATATCCTGGTGGTTAGGAGCTGCATTGAACCAAATTAATTCTAGATATGAAGTCAGACAAAAATGATAAATAAAGTTTTCATAAGCATCCAGTTTGAATTACTCAAAAGGTATAAAGGGAAAGAAAAAAATAATGAGAATGCAATGTTTATATGATATTTGTAATGAGGTCAACTTTAATGTTATTTTTCTGTGTTTTGGGTCAGCTTTGCATGGGGGGAGGATGATCTAGTCAGTATGCTCAGTTGAAAGAGATATATAACCACTAGAAATTTACAAAGATAATTTATATAAAACAACATTGCTTACTTAGCAGACAAGACTGAAAAGCAGTTAATAAGCTGAAATATATAACAAGAAAATTCTGAGAAGACAAAGTAATAAGCATGTAAAAAATAAAGCAATAAAAAGACATAGTAGGCAGAGTAAGGTAGTATGATCTGCATCTAATTGAAGTTCTGGAAATAAACATAAAAATAAATGTGTAAATATGTAATAATTTCAGAGGTAATGGTAAAATTTATGGCAAGTGTTGACACACAGATTTAAGAAGCCCCAAATTCAAATCATAATGCATAAAATATAAATTTCACTTCAATGCATCTTAGTAAAGCTAGAGTTAATAAAAAGACTTTAACAATTGCCAGAGAAGAGATAAATAATAACTGGAAGTCAGAGAATAAATGAATGTCTGCAGAGTACTAAGAGAAAATAATTAGCTTAGAATTCTAACGCACAGTCAATATATCTTTCAAGAATGATAGTGGAATAAAAATACTTTCTACTAACAAATGTTCTCTATGAAAGATATTTTCTAATGAAAGATCTAATAGATGTTTTTATGATGAAGAAAAATTACTTCAAATGTAAAATTTGAGATTCAAAAAGTAATGATAAAGAAAATAATTGATAAATTTGTAGGTTGATAGAAACAAAGACATAATTTTTTAAAATCATTACTTCATTTAGCATGAGGAAAGAGATATTAATTTTAACAATTACTTGGTTGACATACATTCTGGCTTCCCACGATATTTTTAATGTATAATTATGTAAATAAACTGTATGTCTCACTATAAATACAAATATAACTCATACTTTCAACAATGCCCTGAATTAGATGACAAATCATATGCTAATAGTGGCCCTAACATGATAGGTGAGTTTTATAGCAAAAATCTGTCAGAAAATATTAGGGAAATGGAAATGACATATTTAAGTTACAAATTATTAGAGAAAATAAAGAAAAAATTTAAATCAATTAAAACATAAGAAAATAGAAAAACCACATTAAGGGATGGTGTAAACAGAAATTACATAAGATATTTGAGAAATAACAGTAGTTCAGTAATATAATAATTATTAATTAATAAAAAAGACCTAGAAAAGACAAAGATTATAAAACTGCATTAAACTACTAAATTTATCTATATATTTTTTAAATAAACATACGTAAAAACAAAGAACAAATTTTCAGAATAAAAGAGTGATAAAAGATGATCTAGCCAAATATGTAGTAACTGGAAATAGCGGAGATAGCCACGTTTGTATCTGACAATATAGACTTTACATAAAATTTTTACTAGAAAATAAGAATTCAAATTACCCTTAAATATCTAAATCTTTTAAAATGTATAAATGTAAATATTCCTAACAGCACATCTTCAGAATATATAAATTAAAAATTTATGTTCTGGTTAGGGGATGGGTAGCAGCAGAAACCTAGCGGTATTCATTGTGTATTTGGTGGTTCTACCATCAGAAGAGTATATGAATTTCAGTTCTCATTATCAAGTTGATTTTGGGGGTTGTATATCTGGCCAGTTGTTCTGTGAGAAGGTGATTTTCTTCAGCGTGATTTCACCTGACAATAGACTAAAAACAGAGAAGTTCTCCTTTATGGAAATCTTTAGGGGATACTCACGAGACTGCTTGTTGAATTTCAAGTTGGGCAGATTCTAGAACCTCTTGTTGCAGAGAATCCCATTCAGAGTGGGCTGATTTGTGAATTATAGCATAAATTAGGCTAAATAAAATTTTAAAATAGGAATATATTGCCTCCAGGACCTTCAAAGCCTTAAAAGAAGTGAAGATTCTTTCAACATTCTTGGCGCTGAGATGATCAATAGTTTGTTGTTGTTGTTGTTGTTGTTTCTAACAGTGTCAGGGATGGAACAGTTTTTAACAAACCAAATAATTTTCAGAAATCTAACTGAAGTAGTGGGACCTTGTTGTAAATGCAGAGTTATAACCTATTTCCACTGCTACTTTTTGTAAACGCCTTTGTGATTACTTTTATGTCCTGCATGTGTGTGTGACAAATAAATATCCTTGGAGGAGATACCATCAATGTAATGTCAGACCTGTGCTCCTGAAGAAAGCCAGATACAACTAAGATCTTTCCTACAAAGACTGTAAAAGAATGCAAGGCTATTGAATCACCCCATCAGTATCCAGGAAAATGCATATCCCTTCAAAGGTGAAGGCACTGCAGCTGAAATAAGCACTAAACAGAACATGTTCACCTAACTAGGCACTGAGTAGAGCATATTAATGAAATCTAGTACTATAAAGTATTTACTAGTTGTTGATTGGATGGAATCGATGATTTCAGTAATTTTATAGGTGTGGGCTTTAATGGGTAGAGCCACACTGAGTTCATGGTCATCCACTGCCACTGCAAGATGTCCACCATTATTTTCAGTTTTAAGAACAGATTGAATTGGGCTATTTAATAGTAAAATAGTAAAAATAATCATCCTTTTCTACATAGGGCTACAAAGTAGATTTCAAACATTGAAACCCACATTTTAATTTATATTAGGCTTTATCAACTCTTTTAATTAAAAAAACTAGAAGATCCATCAGGTTTTATTTGTCAAGTCGATTTTAAGTGCCAAAGACATAATTTTATTTCAATTATTTACTTGAGTCAAAGGGGCCACTATAGGATATTTTAAGGGCAATGAATACTATGGCCATTAGAAATTTTGGCAAAGCAACATTTCTCATGGTTAAGGTAACACATATCTGTTAGTTTTCTGTTTTATGCCTGGTAACTTCCTTAAGAAAATAGCAGGTACTTTGTTTAAATTTAGTGAATTTAGTGGGACATCCATCTATAATAACAATTTTGTCACCTATATCAGTTAAGGCCATGAATGGTTGTCAATACGTACATTTCAGCAGATTTTAAAATGAATTTAGAACCAATGATGTAGAGATTTAAATGTCAAACAGCACCCTTTTAATATTTCTATTGGGTAAATTCTTTAAGTAAGTAAATTTATTTCCATTTATATCAGACTGTGGGCTTCTGTCTCAGTTTCTGGCTTGTCATCATGTATCTAGGTGTCTGTCTTGGTTTTTGTTCTGATGGTAGCTCATTTTGTGTATTTGTCCCTGTTACTCCCCATGTTCTTAGGGTCCTTCTCTACACTCCTAACATTTATAAGTTTCTTCCTCCAGAAGTTCCCAAATTGCTGTCATCACAGTAAAGAGGCTCCCCACGGTACTTATTGCATTACTGGCTTTAGAGGCACTAGGCAAAAGCAAGGTTTGAATGATCTCTTTGGTATGTTGACAAGCCACAACATTCATCAGACTCACAGTGCAACCATTTTATCCTTGTCCAATAGATTGATGATGCCCCCTGGCTTTTTAAAGAAGAGGTGGGTGGAAGATAAGGCGATATAAAAGATTCAAGACAACTTTTCCCAAGATCTATGCCAAGGTTCCTTGGATGTTTTCCTCCTTAAGTTTGAGGATCAGAATCTCTGTTGTGATAGAAGTATAGGTGGCGGTAGCAGCATTTGGATTCCTAGAGACCTATCTGATATTAAGAGCGTTGACATCAGCATTCAAAAATGGTGACTATAGTTATTTAAGCAACCACCTAATGGGTCCATAAATTGTACAGTATATAGGTGTTTTCCCAAGCACTCAGTAGAAAGTGAGCCAATGTTTTATTGATGTCTAGATTCAATCAAAGCTTATGTTTAGATCAAAATAAATGATTTAATTTGACACACAGATAGGTATAGGCTGAGACACACAATCTGTGCCATGTTAAGGAAGATCCCTAATCCCATGCTGGTATTCTTGAGCACCAACTACCAAAATTTTCAAATAATGCCAGTTAAATATGAAGCAGAACCTTGACAGAAGTAACATATGTGGCACTAAGAAGTAAAGCTCAAAGCACATGGAAGTCAGCTGGCAACAGCTCAAAGTACATACTGTGAGCAGAGCCAATCAGTGAACCAGGACGTAAAGAGCCACAGGTGGTGGCCATTACCTAGGCTATCCTGTTCACATACCAATTGTTTTCTGGTTCACTATGGGATCCATCCCTTCAACCCAAAACTGGCATGGATGTGGAGATTGATTATACCACAAATACACCAAGGTATAAAAAGATTTATTACTCACATAATGGGATTTTTTGATTGAGTGTTTCAGGTGGAGGAGCAGAGAGAGGGTTTCTGCATGGGAGCTTGGGTTTGTGTTGTTTGATCTTTCCTGTTCATCAAAGAAAGGTGCCTGTGGGCTCTATCTGCTTTTCCAGAAATAGCACAAAAACAGAAAGGGGCAATTTAGGCCTCAAAGCTATCCAACAGTCAAATATTAAAAACAGAGTCATTTAAAAAGATTGTGTCTTTTTATTTGTATAAATATAACAGGTATATAAAAATTTCACAAGGCATATGTATATCAAATCATCACATTGTATACTTATATATATATAATTTTTGTCAATAGATATTAATAAAGCTAACAGAATTTTATTTTAAAAATAGAAGTCTATAACCACAATCCAATTAAGCAAAAATAAAGAGAAACCAGGAAAAATGTGTTTGGAAACTAAAATATATTTCTGAATAAATCAATGTCAAAAAAAGGGAAAATATAATAAAAGCAGGAAATTATCTTAACAGATGTCTTTCTTTCTTTCTTTTTTTTCTTTTTTTTTTTTTTTTTGAGACGGAGTCTCACTGTGTCACCAGGCTGGAGTGCAATGGTGCGATCTCGGCTCACTGCAACCTCTACCTCCCAGGTTCAAGCGATTCTCCTGCCTCAGCCTCCTGAGTAGCTGGGATTATAGGCATGTGCCACCATGCCCAGCTAATTTTATATTTTCAGTAGAGATGGGGTTTCACTGTGTTGGTCAGGCTGGTCTTGAACTCCCAACCTCAGGTGATCCACCCGCCTTGGCCTCCCAAAGTGCTGGGATTACAGGCGTGAGACACTGTGCCAGGCAAATAGATGCCATTATTAAAGCTGTGAACTAAGACTACAATATTGCTCCAGAAATAAATGAATTGATTAATGGAACATTAAAACACTTCAAAAATATATATTGTTTCAGTTGGCCTTAGTTGCATGTGATGGGCTGAACTGTGGCAAAATTCAAATGTTGAATCCCTATCTCCCAGTGGATTTTATTTGGAGATAGAGCCTATACGAAAGTGATCATTGTTAAATGAAGTCATTATTGTGAGAATAGGGCTGATGATGTTATAAGAAATGACATCTCTATCTCTGTGCACACCCAGAAGAAAGGCCATGTGAAGCTACTGCCAGAAGGGCCATCTGCAAACCAGGAAGAGACCTCACTGGAGACAAACCCTGACATTACCGTGATCTAGATGTATAGACCCCAGAACTGTAAGAAAATAAATTTCTGACATTTAAGCCAGGCTGTGGTATTTTGTTATGGCAGCCCAAGTAGGCTAATACATTCCATAACACAATAGTGGCTTAAACAACAATTAATTACTTCTCATGATTCTGTGCATTGGCAAACTTGGTGGTTCTTCTCTTTGTTTACTTAGAGTCAATTATATGGCAGCAGTAGTCTGGTATCTAGGCTGGAGCTAGAGATTGTCTTAGAGACCCTCAGCCTAGTAGTGCCTCACCATACACCTGCCTCCAGTGCTTCATCACGCTAGTACTGGACAGTGATCATGAGGTCTGGCACCTCATCAAATGCCGACCGCACATTTTCTCTCATTTCAGATGTCCACATTTTTCTTGGGTGGAGGGTGTTCCTATGGCACAGTCATTCATATTTCATTCACGTGAGTGGTGGATAAATTTTTTAAAAAGCAGAAAACCAGGAATCACACAAGCACAGGGCCCTCTCAGGCACTCACTAGCACCTAAACATTGTCTTCACTACTTCTAGACTCTTGCCCTGTGCTAGGCTGGTTTTTCTACTTTATTTCCCACCAGTTGTTTATAGTGTAAATCTTAAGATTGCCTTAAAGCTTACTATTTTAAAACTCTAATGGCGCTTTCAATGTTAAAAAAAATGCTTGCTTGAAAAATGTAAAATATTTACTCTCAACACTGCTCTTCTGATATAAGTTTCTGGATGATGTTTTGGGCCACTATAGCAATCATTCTTTCTTTATGTAATCTTGCCATCAAATTTTCAGTGCTTCTAACTAAAAAAGAGGGTTGTTAAATCTGTCGGATTAGGTCATGTCATGCAGCTGTACAAAACATTCTAAAAATCATGGAAACTTATTGAAACAGACCTTATTTCATTTTCCCATTTTATTTTAATTATGGGTCAGTGGTTGCTCTGCTCAATGTCATCTAATTTGCAGGACTCAAATCGCAAAGCAGCTTCTATCTAGGCTATTTCCATACATCACAGCAGAAGAGAAAAGACATCTGCACTTGATTCATGCATTTCTACCTTTCATTGCCAACAAGAGTCACATTCATATTTCTGAGTAGAGCAGGGAGAAATTGTAGTCTTGTATGGAAGGCAACTGCCAGGAAGAAAAACACATGTAGCATGGTCACCTATGCAGAAGGCCAGGTGTTATGTTGCCACAATTTTACTACTAATATCTATGACTCATCAAATATGTAAAATACAGAGTGTTATGGAACATTTTACACTTTTTATCTCAGTGAATTTTCACGCTAATTTTATGAGTAAATTTGCCTAGACCACACAAATTTTAGTGACACTTCTTATATAAACCCAATCCTGTGATTCTTGGTTTTCTGCTTTTTGAAAAATGTCTCTACCTCTTATGTTAATGAAATATGAATTACCGTATGCTGCTTCATAATTATAACACATTGCATTTATGTAGTATCCATATTATACAGGTGGTTCTTCTAGTTTTTCACTTATAAAATCAATTGATTCATATATGTATTTAGCAAATATGCACAGAATGTCTAATATGTACCCCCAAAGTTACTCTGGGGCACAGTATTGAACAAAGCAAATATGTGACCTACTATCATAGAGCATATTGTCTAGTGAACAACGGAGACATATCACTAAAGTGACAAATAATTTCCAAATCATGTATAGAGATTTGCAAATGCCTATGGTAGTTGAATCTAGTTTACTCTGTGCATTTAGGGAGACCAGTCTGAGAACCCACTTTTATACTGAGATCTGAAGGTGAGTGGACAAATTGTTTCCAATAAAAGCACTTTATAGCTAAAGCGTATCATATTCTTGACCATAATTATATAATCAGGCATGTTTCATCTTTAACTCCACCATCATTCACTGTAGTGTTGTGCATTAAATGATCAAAGTTTTCTATTTACCAGCAATAAAAGTTCAATTGTAGTTGTTTAGCACTTTCTCAAGATATTTTTTGGCTAAGCGGTTTATCAAAAAAGCATCAACATAAGCATCTCTAAAAGATGGTGAGAGCTGCAAAAAGAGCATTAATATACTTTGGGGCTGTAAAGGTGATCTCTTCTGTCTCATCTCACACAGCTTCTATCCTTCCGGTATAATTCTGGATGAACACAGGCTGTTCAGAAGAGCCTGCAGACAATGACCTAGTGTACTATGTGGCCTGAGGTAAAATTGCTATTCATCAAGTCAGTTCCTTTTGAACTTAACTCTTACAGTTGTCCTTGATTCATCACAGTTGTCATTCTCAGTACAGCACAAACATTGTCCTTCTTTGTCAATATAGATTTATTTATGAGCCTCATTTTTATGTAAATATCTAAAATAACTGTAAAATATGATGTTTTTCCTCATGCAAATGTGATCAACACATTTCAGTGCTAAAATAAATTTTATAATATTGTTGAAGGGTTATTTCTCTGTGTAGGCAGCTTTGTATGTAACTTTTTCCCCTCTTATTTGTTATTCTTTTGAAATGTTTGTTATTCTTTTGAAAATCAACAATGTCTGTTTTATTACAAATTTATATTATTATTTTTGACAGTTGACTCTACCAATATAGTAGCAGGAATGTAGGAGCAATTTTTTCACATCAAATTTAGGATTACAGTAATCACCAATGACAAATTTTAATGTTAACAATGTTCACCTCACAAGTAACAAATGACAGTATGTTTGCAGACAAAATCCTTGAGAAACAAGTTAAAAATACAAAGTGAGAAAAAACTGAAAAGGGCACAAATCATCCACATGTATATATGTAATTATCTTGGAAAAATACTCTATTACCTATTTCATAATGATTAATATTAAACCAAATCAATTTATAAAAATCATTATACCAGAAGGAGTCTCTAATTTTTAATTATCCAAATAGTGCCTCAACAATTAATCCGTAATCCAGTATACAAGTTAAAGAATAAGGGTGTGTGTTTGTGTTAAACTAAACAGAATTATAACAAAATGAATTATTATCCCTTGACAGAATGATTTCTGGCTACAAGAGAGTGCTTACTTAACAAAACCAGGCATGAGAAACGAAAAAATAATATAATGTCTAAAATGGAAATAGGAGAAAATGCTCTTATCTCAATTTATTGAGTGTTCTCTCATGAGAAGAAAAGGTAGTCTAAATATTCTGTTATTTCTATCATGTGAAATGAGAGAATTGCTTTTCTATCTAACCCAGACTTTACTTTTTGCAACTTAATATAAATTCTGCCTGGCATCTTTGCTTTTGATTCTTTTCTCAAATAAGTTGTGGCTAGTATTACATTACTTTAAGTGCATTTCTCCTGGTGGAATAAAGAGTGATTAAACATTTGCATTTCTATTACAGTGTTAAGGTACTCCTGTTCTGTTTTTTTTTTTGAAATATTTTATCCACATCTGACCCTCCGTATTCCATTAAACACTAGTTTCCTTTTGTTTTGCATTATCAGTCACTGTTTCAGAAATTTGTATTTGATTCCTGAAAAAGACGTTCTTATTACCTATAGTCATATATAACCAAGTCGTTATTAAATAAAGTGATTTTTTTAAGCAGCAATGTATCAGTAAATATACTGTGAGGAATAAACTATTCTAAGAATCTTCGGGATGAATTAGATCAGAGAATAATTTGATTTTGATTACAGGTTGTCTCTCTACTCCTCATATAATGTTCCATTAAGATTATTTTTTAGTCAAGCCAGGTAGAATCAAAATATCCAAGAATATAGTTATGAATTGTCATAGGAATCTGGCATTAATCACATACTTATTATTAAAATGCAAAGGTTACTCTGTCTTCCTGGAAATCATAATTCACTTTTCTCTGCCTTTTCTGATGCAATTTAAAATTTTCCCATGTAGATGCTCCATCAAAAGCATGGAAACTTAATTTTTTGTATTTAGAAAAATGTCTTAAATATCTTATGGGCAGCTGATTAGAACTTTATCGATGATATTTAACTCAAGTTTATAAAATATTTTGCTATTAATAAGGCTAAGGTAACAATAAGGTAACTATGCTAAGTAAAGCCTTTGTGCATTATTTATATTTATTATTTGTCACATTTAAATATATAAAAGACGGGAATAGGCATTATTTTGTCTTTTTAAATAAGTTTTAATTTTTGTGTGTACATGTTAGGTGTGTACATTAATGGGGAACATGAGATCTTTTGATTGAGGCATACAGTGCATAATAATCACATCAGGGTAAATGGGGTATTCATCACCTCAGGCACTTATCCTTTCTTTGTGTTACAAACAACCCAATTATAATGTTTTAGTTATTTTAAAATGCATAATAAATTACTGTTGACAGTAGTCACCATGCTGTGCTCTCAAATACTAGATCTTATTTGATTCGATCTTTTAATCAAATGGTTTAAATCATTTTCATTTAATTTAAATGATTCAATTTAAATTTAATTTGGTTACATTTTCTTTTTTTTCCTTTAACTTTTAAGTTCAGGAGTACATGTGCAGGATATGTGGTTTGTTACATAGGTAAATGTGCACCATGGTGATTTGCTGCACAGATCATCCCATCACCTAAGTATTAAGCCCAGCATCCATTAGCTATTCTTTCTGATGAGCCCCCTCCCACCACAACTCCCCTGACAGGCACCAATATGTGTTGTTTCCCCCACAGTGTGTCCATGTGTTCTCATTGTTCAGCTCCCACTTTTAAGTAAGAACATTAGTGTTTGGTTTTCTGTTCCTGCAAAAATTTGCTGAGGATAACAGCTTCCAGCTCTGTCCATATCCTTCCGAAGGACATGATCTTGTTCCCTTTTATGGCTGCATTGTATTCCGTGGTGTATATGTATCACATTATCTTTATTCAGTCTATCGTTGATGGGCATTTGGGTTGTTTCCATGTCTTTGCTATTGCGAAGAGTGCTGCAATAAATATACGTGTGCATGGGGCCGGGCGCGGTGGCTTACGCCTGTAATCCCAGCACTTTGGGAGGCTGAGGCGGGCGGATCACAGGCTTAGGAGATCGAGACCATCCTGGCTAACATGGTGAAACCCCCTCTCTACTAAAAATACAAAAAATTAGCTAGGTGTAGCAGTGTGCGCCCATAGTCCCAGCTATTCGGGAGGCTGAGGCAGGAGAATGGTGTGAACCCAGGAGGCAGAGCTTGCAGTGAGCCAAGATCGTGCCACTGCACTCCCGCCTGGGCAACAGAGAGAGACTCTGTCTCAAAAAATAAATAAATAAATATATGTGCGCATGTATCTTTATAGTCGAATAATTTATATTCCTTTGGGAATATAAATTATTCCCAGTAATGGGATTGCTGGGTCAAATAGTATATCTAACTCTAGATTTTTGAGGAATTGCCACACTGTCTTCCACAATGGTTGAACTAATTTACATTCCCACCAACTGTGTAAAAGCATTCCTTTTCCCCTGCAACCTCACCAGCATCTGTTGTTTCTTGACCTTTTAATAATTGCCATTATCACTGGCACGAGATGGTATCTCATTGTGGGTTTGATTTGCATTTCTCTAATGATCAGTGATGTTGAGATTTTTTTTTCATATTTGTTGACCGCATGTATGTCTTCTTTTGAGAAGTGTCTGTTCATGTTCTTTGCCCACTTTTTAATGGGGTTGTTTGCTTTTTTTCTTGTAAGTTTGCTTAAGTTTCTTGTAGACTTTCCGTATTAAAGCCTTGTCAGATGGATAGATTGCAAAAATATTCTCCCATTGTGTAGGCTACTTGTTCACTCTGATGATACTTTCTTTTGCTGTGCAAAAGCTCTTTAGTTTACTTAGATCCCATTTGTCAAATTTTGCTTTTGAAATTGCTTTTTGCATTTTCATCATGAAATCTTTGCTGGTACCAATGTCTTGAATGATATTGCCTAGATTTTTTTCTACAGTTTTTATAGTTTCCAGTTTTACATTTAAGTCTTTAATCTCTCTTGAGTTAATTTTTGTATAAGGTATAAGGAAGGGGTCCAGTTTTAATTTGCTGCATATGGCTAGCCAGTTTTCCCAGCATCATTTATTAAATAGGGAATCCTTTCCCCAGTGCTTGTTTTTGCAGGTTTTTTGATGATCAGATGCTTATAGGTGTGTGGTTTTATTTCTGAGGTCTCTAATCTGTTCCGTTTGTTTTTGTATCTGTTTTTGTACCAGTACCATGCTGTTTTGGTTACTGTAGCCTTGTAGTATAGTTTGAAGTCAAGTAGCATGATGCCTCCAGCTTTGTTCTTTTTGCTTAGGATTGTCTTGGCTATTCAGGCTCCATTTTTGACTCCATATGAATTTTAAAATAGTTTATTCTACTTCTGTGAAGAACATCAATGGTAGTTTAATGCGAATAGCATTGAATCTATAAATTACTTTGGGCAGTGTGTCCATTTTCACAATATTGATTCTTCCTATTCATGAGCATGGAACGTTTTTCCATTTGCTTGTGTCTTCTTTGATTTCCTTAAGCAATAGTTCATAGTTCTTAAAAAGGTCCTTCACTGCCCTTATAAGCTGTGTTCCTAAATATTTTTTTCTTTTGGTAACAATTGTGTATTGCAGTTCATTCCTGATTTAGCTCTCTGCTTGACTGTTGCTGGCGTATTGGAATGCTAGTGATTTTTGCACATGGATTTTGTATCCTGAGACTTTGCCTAAGTTTCTTATTAGCTTAAGAAGCTTTTTGACTGAGACAATGAAATTTTCTTGACATAGGACCATCTGCAAATAAAGATAATTTGACATTCTTTCTCCCTATTTAAATACCCTTTATTTATTTCTCTTGTCTGATTGCCCTGGTCAAAACTTCCATACTATTTTGAATAGGAGTGGTGAGAGAGTGCGTCCTTGTCCTATGATGGTTTTCAAGGAGAATACTTCCAGCTTTTGCCCTTTAAGTATGATATTTGATGTGAGTTTGTAAGATATGGTTCTTATTATCTTGAGGTATATTCCTTTAAAACCTAGTTTATTGAGAGTTTTTAAGATAAAGGGATGCTGAATTTTGTCAAAGGTCTTTTCTGCATCTATTGAGAAAATCATGTGGTTTTTGTCTTTAGCTCTGTTTATGTGATGAATTGTATTTATTTATTTTAATATGTTAAACCAACCTTGCACCCTAGGGATGAAACTAACTTGAATGTGATGGATAAGCTTTTTGACGTGCTGCTGGATTTGGTTTGTCAGTATTTATTAAAGATATTTGCATCAGTGTTAATCTGGGATATTAGCTGAAGTTTTCTATTTTTGGTGTATTGTGGTCAGGTTTTTGGTATCAGGATGATGCTGGCCTCATAAAATTAGTTATGGAGGAGTCCCTCCTTTTCAACTTTATGGAATAACTTCAATAGAAATGGTACCAGCTTTTCTTTGTACCTCTGTTAGAATTCAGCTGTAAATCCATCTGGTCCTGGGCTTTTTTGGTTGGTAGACTACTTATTACTGACTCAATTTTAGAACTCATTATTGGTTTACTCAGGGTTTTAATTTTTTTCTGGTTCAGTCTTGGGAGGATGTATGTATTCAGGAATTTATCCATTTCTTCTAGATTTTCTAGTTTATGTGGTTTATGTGCATACAGGTGTTCATAGTATTCTCTGATGGTTGTTTGCTTTACTGTGGGGTCATTGGTGATATCCCCCTTATCATTTCTGATTGTGTCTACTTGATTCTTCTCTATTTTATTCTTTATTAGTCTAGCTAGTGGTCTACTTTATTTTTTTTTGCAAAAAAAAAAAACTCCTGGATTCATTGGTTTGTTGAAGGAATTTTCATGTCTTTATCTTTCAGTTGCCCTCTGATCTTGGTTATTGCTTATCTTCTGCCATCTTTGGGTTTGTTTGCTTTTGGTTTTCTAGTTCTTTTAGTTGTGATATTAGGTTATTAATATGACATCTTCCTAGCTTTTTGATGTGAGCATTTAGTGCTATACTTTTCCCTGATAACACTGCTCTATCAGCATCCCAGAGATTCTGATACATTGTCTCTTTGTTCTCATTAGTTTAAAAGAACTTCTTGATTTTGCCTTAATTTCATTATTTACCCACGAGTGACTAAGGAACAGCTTGTTCAATTTCCATGTAGTTTTGTGGTTCTAAGTGAATTTTTCAGTCTTGAATTCTAATTTGATTGTGCTGTGATCTGAGATACTGTTATGATTTCAGTTCTTCTGCATTTGCTGAAGAGTGTTTTATTTCAGATTATGTGATCGATTTTAGAGTAAGTGTATATGGCAATGAGAAGAATGTATATCCTGTTGTTTGCAAGATGAGGAGTTCTGTATATATCGATCAGGTCTGCTTGATCCAGAGCTGAGTTCAGGTCCTGAGTATCTTTGTTAATTTTCTGTCTTGATGATCCATCTAACATTGTCAGTGTGGAGTTAAAGTCTCCCACTATTATTATGTGGGAGTCTACATCTCTTTGTACGTCTCTAAGAACTTGCTTTATAAATCCAGGTGCTCCTTTATTGGGTGTATATCTATTTAGGAATAGTTAGCTCTTCTTGTTGAATTGACTCCTTTACCATTATATAGGGCCCTTCTTTGTCTTTTCTGATCTTTGTTGGTTTAAAATTTGTTTTGTCAGAAACTAGGTTTGTGACCCCTACTTTTTTCTGTTTTCCATTTGCTTGGTAAATTTTCCTCAATCCCTTTATGTTGAACCTATGTGTGTCTTTGCATGTGAGATGGGTCTCTTGAAGACAGCATACCAACAGATTTTGACCCCGTCCAGCTTGCCATCCTATGTCTTTTAATTGGGGCATTTAGCTCATTTACATTTAATGTTAATATTGCTATGTGTGAGTTTGATCCTGTCATCATAATTCAAGCTGGTTATTTTGCAGACTTATTATGTGGTCACTTCATAGTGTCACTGGTCTGTATACTTCAGTATGTTTTTGTAATGGCTAGTAACAGTTTTTCCTTTTCATATTTAGTGCTTCCTTCAGGAACTCTTGCAAAGCAGGCCTGGACGTGACTTATTTCCTTGGGTTGGAAATTCTTTTCTTTAAGAATGTTGAATATTGGCCCCAAATTGCTTCTGTCTTGTAAGGTTTACACTGAGAGGTCTGTTATACTGATGGATTTCCCTTTGTAGGTGACCCAGCCTTTGTCTCTGGCTGCACGTAACATTTTTTCTTTTCTTTCAACCTTGGAGAATCTGACGATTATGTGCCTTGGCATTGATCTTCTTGTGAAGTATCTTACTGGGGCTCCCTAGATTTCTTGAATTTGAATCTTGGCCTGTCTTTCTAGATTGGAGGAAGTTCTCCTGGATGACCTCCCGAAGTATGTTTTCCAACTTGGGTCTGTCCTCCCTGTCTCTTTCAAGTACCTCAATTAGTTGTAGGTTCAGTCCTTTTACATAGTCCCACATTTCCCAGAGGTTTTATTCATTCCTTTTCATTCTTTTTTCTCTATTCTTGTCTGCCTGTCTTATTTCAGAAAGATAGTCTTTAAGCTCTGAGATTCTTTTCTCCACTTCATCTCTTCTGCTATTGATACATGTCATTGCACTGTGAATTTCCCATGTTATGTTTTTCAGCTCCATCAGGTCAGTTATGTTTCTCTCTAATCTGGCTATTCTGGTAAAAATATGGAATGCTTCAAAGATGTGTGTGTCATCTTTGCATAGGGGCCATGCTAGTTTTCTCTCTATTGTTTCAATTTTAGTATAAGTGCCAAAGTGAGCATGACAGTATATTTTTAAAATCCCAAGTGGTTTGTATTTATACCCCATTTATTTACTGACTCCAGAATTATGAAGCTATTTTAAAAATGGTTAGCAAATTTCCCATATCTAGTTTACTAACAGATTTCAAAAAGGCAAAACATAAAAATAAAACAAAATAATATGAAATTAATATGTACAGTATAATAATGAAAACTGTTATTTAATGTTAGGATTTACTATAGTCATCATTTATATATTAATTTGTGATATAGCAATTTTTAAATCTTAATGACTTATATTAATCCTTTTAAAAGTGCTTCCTTCTAGTAATATTTAACATGCTGATTAATGCATTTTAATTTTGTTGAGGTTTAATTGATGTACAATAATCAGTGCATAAAGTGTTTAATTTGTTGAATTGATATGCATATAAGCTACTCAAATAAACACTGCAATATAAATTGATAAGTATACCCACCAGCCCCAAGAGTATCTTCTTTTGTAATTCATATAGAGTCCTACAACCTCTCCTTTCTACAACTATTAATTTCCTTTCTGTCATTATATTTTGTTTTTCTTATTTTAAGCATTTTATATAAGTGGAATCTCACATTATGTACTCACTTTGTGGAGTTTATTTTACTACCTTGTTTTTGTTTTCAGATTTATTCACATTTTGGTGTTAATCAACACTTTAAAATTTCTGAATAGTATTCTGCTTTATGGGTATACAATTTGTTTATTCATTTACCTGTTGATGGATATTTGGAATGTTTCCAGTTTGGTGCTTTACAAATAAAGCTATAAAAATTTGTGTATAAATCTTCATGTGAACATAAATATCTAGGAATGAAATGTCTAGAATATATGCAAGTTTAAGTTAGAAAGAATTTCTAAAACTATATTATAGAAGAGCTTGCTAGCAAGATGGCTGAATAGGAACAGCTCCAGTCTGCAGCTCCTGGCGAGATCAACACAGAAGGCAGGTGATTTCTGCATTTCTAACTGAGGTACCCAGCTCATCTCATTGGGACTGGTTAGACAGTGGGTGTAGCCCATGGAGGGCAAGCCAAAGCAGAGTGGGGAGTCACCTCACCTTGGAACCACAAGGGGTCGGGAAGTCCTTCCCCTAGCCAAGGGAAGCTGTAAGGGACTGTGCCGTGAGGAACAATGCACTGAGGCCTAGATACTATGCTTTTCCCACAGTCTTAGCAACCTGTAGTCCAGGAGATTCCCTCGGGTGCCTATGCCAGCAGGGCCCTGGGTTTCAAGCACAAAACTGGGCAGCCATTTGGGCAGACAATAACCTAGCTGCAGGAGTTTTTTTTCATATCCCAGTGGCACCTGGAACACCAGTGAGACGAAACCATTCACTCCCCTGGAAAGGGTGCTGAAGCCAGGAAGTCAAGTGGTCTAACTCAGCAGATCCCACCCCTATGGAGTCCAGCAAGCTAAGATCCACTGGCTTGAAATTCTCACTGCCAGCACAGCAGTCTGAAGTCAACCTGAGACACTCGAGCTTCGTTGGGGGAAGAGCGTCCACCATTACTGAGGCTTCAGTAGGTAGTTTTCCCCTCACAGTGTAAACAAAGCCACCAGGATGTTTGAACTGGGTGCAGCAAACTGGAGCTCTGCAAAGCCTCTGTAGCCAGACTGCCTCTCTAGATTCCTCCTCTCTGGGCAGTGCATCTCTGAAAGAAAGGCAGCAGCCCCAGTCAGGGGCTTATAGATAAAACTCCCATCTTCCTGGGACAGAGCACCTGAGGGAAGGGGCAGCTGTGGGCGCAGCTTCAGCAGACTTAAACATTCCTGCCTGCTGGCTCTGAAGAGAGCAGCAGATCTCCCAGCACAGTGCTCGAGCTCTAAGGGACAGACTGCCTACTCAAGTGGGTCCCTGACCCCTGTGCCTCCTGACTGGGAGACACCTCCCAGCAGGGGTTGACAGACACCTCCCAGCAGGGGTCCACAGACACCTCATACAGGAGAGCTCTTGCTGGCATCTGACAGATGCCTCTCTGGGACGAAGCTTCCACAAGAAGGAACAGACAGCAATCTTTGTTGTTCTGCAGCCTTTGCTGGTGAAACCCAGGCAAAGGGGGTCTGGAGTGGACCTCCAGCAAACTCCAGCAGACCTGCAGAAGAGGGGCCTGAGTGATAGAATGAAAACTAACAAACAGAAAGGAATAGCTTCAACATCAACAAAAAGGACATCCAGACAGAAACTCCATTTGAAAGTCACCAACATCAAAGACCGAAGGTAGATAAATTCATGAAGATGAGGAAAAACCATTGCAAAAAGCCTGAAAATTCCAAAAACCAGAATACTTCTTCTCCTCCAAAGGATCATAACTCCTCACCAGCAAGGGAACAAAACTGGATGGAGAATGAGTTTGACAAATGGACAGAAGTAGGCTTCAGAAGCTGGGTAAGAGCAAACTCCTCTGAGCTAAAGCAGCATGTTCTAAACCATTGAAAAGAAGCTAAGAATCTTGAAAAAAGGTTAGCGGAATTGCTAACTAAAATAAGAGTTTAGAGAAGGAGTTAAATGACCTGATAGAGTTGAAAAACACAGCAGGAGAACTTTGTGAGGCATACAGAAGTATCGATAGCTGAATTGATCAATCAGAAGAAAGGATATCAGAGACTGAAGATCAACTTAATGAAATAAAGCATGAAGACAAGATTAGAGAAAAAATAAATAAAAGGAACAAGCAAAACCTCCAAGAAATATGGGGCTATGTGAAAAGACCAAACCCACGTTTGACGGTGTACCTGAAAGTCATGGGGAGAAAGGAACCAAGTTGGAAAACACTCTTCAGAATATTATCCAGGAGAACTTCCCCAACCTAGCAAGACAGGCCAACATTCAAATTCAAGAAATACAGAGAACACCAAAAAGATACTCCTTGAGAAGAGCAACTCCAAGACACATAATCATCAGATTCACCAAGGTTGAAATGAAGGAAAAAATGTTAAAGGCAGCCAGACAGAAAGGTTGGGTTACTCACAAAGGTAAGCCCATCAGACTAACAGCGGATCTCGCTGCAGAAACCCTGCAAGCCAGAAGAGAGTGGGGGCCAATATTCAACATTCTTAAAGAATTTTCAACCCAGAATTTCATATCCAGCCAAACTAAGTTTCATAAGCGAAGGAGAAATAAAATCATTTACAGACATGCTGAGAGATTTTTGTCACCACCAGACCTGCCTTAAAAGAGCTCATGAAGGAAGCAGTGATTATGGAAAGAAAAAGCCGGTACCAGCCACAGCAAAAACATAACAAATTGTAAAGACCATCGATGCTATGAAGAAACTGCATCAACTAACAGGCGAAATAACCAGCTAGCATCATAATGACAGGATCAAATTCACACATAACAATATTAACCTTAAATGTAAATGGGCTAAATGCCCCAATTAAAGGACACAGACTGGCAAATTGGATAAATAGTCAAGACCCATCGGTGTGCTATATTCAGGAGACCCATCTCACGTGCAAAGACACACAGAGGCTCAAATTAAAGGGATGGAGGAATATTTACCAGGCAAATGGAAAGCAAAAAAAAGAGCAGGGGTTGAGTCCTAGTCTGTAATAAAACAGACTTTAAACCAACAAAGATCAAAAAAGACAAAGAAGGGTTTATATAATGGTAAAGGGATCAACGCAACAAGAATAGCTAACTATCCTAAATATATATGAACCCAATACAGGAGCACCCAGATTCATAAAGCAAGTTCTTAGATACTGATACAGAGACTTAGACTCCCACACAATAATAGTGGGAGATCTTAACAGCCCACTGTCAATATTAGACAGAAAATTAACAAGAATATTCACGACTTGAACTCAGCTCTGGACCAAGCTAACCTAATAGACATCAACAGAACTCTCCACCCCAAGTCAACAGAATATGCATTCTTCTCAGCACCACATAGCACTTATTCTAAAATTGACCACATAATTGGAAGTAAAACAATCCTCAGCAAATGCAAAAGAACAGAAATCATAACAAACAGGCTCTCAAACCACGGTGCAATCAAATTAGAACCCAGGATTAAGAAACTCACTCAAAACTGCACAACTACATTGAAACTGAACAACTTGCTCCTGGAGGACTGCTGGGTAAATAACGAAATGAAGGCAGAAATAAATAAGTTCTTTGAAACCAGTGAGAACAAAGATGCAACGTATCTGAATCTCTGAGAAACAGCTAAAGCAGTGTTTAGAGGGAAATTTATAGCACTAAATGCCCACAAGAGAAAGCAGGAAATATCTAAAATCAACACCCTAACATCACAATTAGAAGAACTAGAGAAGCATGGGCAAACAAATTCAACAGCTAGCAGAAGACAAGAAATAACTAACATCAGAGCAGAACTGAAGGAGACAGAGACATGAAAAACCCTTCAAAATATCAGTGAATCCAAGACCTGGTTTCTTGAAAAAATTAACAAAATAGATAGACTGGTAGCCAGCCTAATAAAGAAGAAAAGAGAGAAGAATCAAATTGACACATTAAAAAATTACAAAGAGGATATCACCACTGACCCCACAGAAATACAAACTATCATCAGAGTATACTATAAAAACCTCTAAGCAAATAAACTAGAAAATCTAGAAGAAATGAATAAATGCCTGGACACATGCACCCTCCCAAGACTAAACCAGGAAGAAGTTGAATCTCTGAATAGATCAATAACAGGTTCTGAAATTGAGGCAGTATTAATAGCCTACAAACAAAAAAAAGCCCAGCACCAGATGGATTCACATCCAAATTCTACCAGAGGTACAAAGAGGAGCTAGTACCATTCCTTCTGAAACTATTCTAAGCAAATGAAAAAGAGAGACTCCTCTCCAACTCATTTTTTGAGGCCAGCATCACCCTGATAACAAAACCTGGCAGAGACACAACAAAAAAACACAAAATTTCAGGCCAATATCCCTGATGAACATTGATGCAAAAATTCTCAATAAAATACTGGCAAACTGAATCGAGCAGCACATCAAAAAGTTTATCCACCACAATCAAGTCAACTTCATCCTTGGGATGCAAGTCTGGTTCAACATATGCAAATCAATAAACATAATCCATCACATAAACAGAACCAATGACAAAAACCACATGATTATCTGAATAGATGCGGAAAAGGCCTTCCATAAAATTCAACACTGCTTCATGCTAAAAACTCTCAATAGAGCAGGTATTGATGGAACGTACCTCAAAATAATAAGAACTATTTATGACAAACCCACAGCCAATATCATACTGAATGGGCAAAAACTGGAAGCATTCCCTTTGAAAACTGGCACAAGACAAAGATGCCCTCTCTCACCACTCTTATTCAACACAGTATTGGAAGTTCTGGCCAGGGCAATCAGGCAAGAGAAAGAAATAAAGGATATTCAATTAGGAAAAGAGGAAGTCCAATTGTCTCTGTTTGCAGACCACATGATTTTATATTTAGAAAACCCAGTCGTCGTCTCAGCCCAATATCTCCTTTAGCTGATAAGCAATTTCATCAAAGTCTCAGAATACAAAATCAATGTGCAAAAATCACAAGAATTCCTATACACCAATAATAGGCAAACAGCCAAATCATGAGTGAACTCCCATTCACAATTGCTACAAAGAAAATAAAACACCTAGGAATACAACTTACAAGGGATGTGAAGGACCTCTTCAAGGAGAACTGCAAATCACTACTCAATGAAATGACAGAGGACACAAACAAATGGAAGAATATTGCATGCTCATGGATAGGAAGAATCAATATTGTGAAAATGGTCATACTGCCCAAAATAATTTATAGATTCAGTGCTATCCCCATCAAACTACCATTGACTTTCTTCACAGAATTAGACAAAACTACTTTAAATTTGATATGGAACCAAAACAGAACCTGTATAGCCAGGACAATCCTAAGCAATAAGAACGAAGCTGGAGGCATTACGCTACCTGACTTTGAACTACACTACAAGGCTACAGTAACCAAAACGCATGGTGCTGGTACCAAAACAGATATATAGGCCAGTGATAGAACAGAGGCCTGAGAAATAATGCCACACATCTGCAACCATCTGATCTTTGACAAACCTGACAAAAACAAGCAATGGGGAAAGGATTTCTATCTAATAAATGGTGTTGGGAAAACTGACTAGCCATATGCAGAAAACTGAAACTGGACCCCTTCCTTACACCTTATACAAAATTAACTCAAGATGGATTAAAGACTTAAATGTAAAACCTAAAACCATAAAAACCCTAGAAGTAAACCTAGGCAATACCATTCAGGACATAGGCATGGGCAAAGTCTTCATGACTAAAACACCAAAACCAATGGCAACAAAAGCCAAAATTGACAAACTGAATCTAATTAAACTAAAGAGCTTCTGCACAGCAAAAGAAACTGTCATCAGCATGAATGGGCAACCTACAGAATGGGAGAAAATTTTTGCAATCTATCCATCTGACAAAGGACTAATATCCAGAATTTACAAGAAACATAAACAAATGTACAAGAAAAAAAAAATCAAAAAGTGGGCAAAGGATATGAACAGACACTTCTCAAAAGAAGACATTTGTGTGGCCAAGAAACATATGAAAAAAAAGCTCATCGTCACTGGTCATTAGAAAAATGCAAATTAAATCCACAATGAGATACCATCTCATACCAGTTAGAATGGCAATCATTAAAAAGTCAGGAAACAACAGATGCTGGAAAGGATGTGGAGAAATGAGAAGGCTTTTACACTGTTGGTGGGAATGTAAATTAGTTCGACCATTGCAGAAGACAATGTGGCGATTCCTCAAGGATCTAGAACCAGAAATACCATTTGACCCAGCAATCCCATTACTAGGAATATACCCAAAGGATTATAAATCATTCTACTATAAAGACACATGCACGTGTATGTTTATTGCAGCACTGTTCACAATAGCAAAGACATGGAACCAACCCAAATGTCCATCAATGATAGACTGGATAAAGAAAATGTGGCACATATACACCATGGAATACTCTGCAGCCATAAAAAGGATGAGTTCATATCCTTTGCTGGGACATGGATGAAGCCGGAAACCGTCATCCTTAGCAAACTAACACAGGAACAGAAAACCAAACACCACATGTTCTCACTCATAAATGGGAGCTGAACAATGAGAACACATGGACACAGGGAGTGGAATATCACACACCAGGGCCTGTCAGAAGGTGGGGGAGGGGGCTAGGATAGGGATACCATTAGGAGAAATACCTAATGTAGATGACGGGTTGATGGATGCAGCAAACCACCATGGCACGTGTATACCTATGTAACAAACCTGCACATTCTGCACATGTATCCCAGAACTTAAAGTATAATAAAAAAAGAAAAGATTAAAAGCTCATCATCACTGGTCATTAGAGAAATGCAAATCAAAACCACAGTGAGATATCTCATGCCAGTTAGAATGGCGATCATTAAAAAGTCAGGAAGCAACAGATGCTGGAGAGGATGTGGAGAAATAGGAACGCTTTTACACTGTTGGTGGGAGTATAAATTAGTTCAACCATTGTGGAAGACAGATTCCACAATGGTGATTCCTCAAGGATCTAGAAACAGAGATACCATTTGACCCAGCAATCTCATTACTGGATATATACCCAAAAGATTATAAATCATTCTACTATAAAGACAAATGCACACATATTTTTATTGCAGCACTGTTCATAATAGCAAAGACTTGGAACCAACCCAAATGCCCATCAGTGATAGACTGGATGAAGAAAATGTGGCACATATACACCACTATGCAGCCATAATAAAGGATGAGTTTATGTTTTTTGCAGGGACATGGATGAAGCTGGAAAACATCATTCTTAACAGTTTCCAGCTTCATCCATGTCCCTGCAAAAAAAAAAAGGAACAGAAAACCAAACACCGTATGTTCTCACTCATAATTGGGAATTGAACAATGAGAACACATGGACACAGGGAGTGGAGCATCACACACTGGGGCCTGTCAGCAGGTAGGGGGCTGAGGGAGGGATAGCATTAGGACAAATACCTAATGCAGATGACAGGTTGATGGGTGCAGCAAACCACCATGGCACGTGTATACCTATGTAACAAACCTGCATGTTCTGCACATGTATTCAAGAACTTAATGTATTTTAAAAAAAACCGTATTATAGAGGGTCAAATGCCAGACTTCTTAACATATTAAGAAACTGCCATTTTTAATGAATAGAAATTTGTTTCAGCTTACTAGTGTATGCCAAATAATTGCCCACATAGTCATTTTCATAATAGAATCGTAAAATAATACACTCCTTTGTACTTTACACTTTCTTGTGTCAATGTGTTTCATTCTCTCTAATTATATGGTAAGAAATAGTTGGGATTCTTCAACTGAGGTGGTTGAACAGGTATTTGCTATTATTTTATTTTATTTTATTTTATTTTGAGACGTAGTCTTGCTCTGTCGCCCAGGCTGGAGTGCAGTGGCGCGACCTCCGCTCAGTGCAAGCTCCGCCTCCCAGGTTCACACCATTCTCCTGCTTTAGCCTCCAGAGTAGCTGGGACTACAGGCGCCCGCCACCACGCCTGGCTAACTTTTTTGTATTTTTCATAGAGACGGAGTTTCACCGTGTTAGCCAGGATGGTCTTGATCTCCTGACCTTGTGATCCGCCAGCCTTGACCTCCCAAAGTGCTGGGATTACATGCATGAGCCACCGCGCCCAGCCAGTATTTACTATTTCTTTGCTATTCTCAACTATGTATACACTGAATAGTTTAATAGGTTAAAATTGTATATTTTCAAAGGAGTTACAAATTTTAGAGTTTAGTCTTTAAATATTATTTAATCATGTGCATAGGTATATATTAAAATACAAAACTATCATTGTTAACTCATTCTGTTGTTTTAAAATATGATTACTTCAAAGGTAACACTTGTTTTCAAAGGTAGTTGATTGTCAGTTATTTTCCACGTATGTTCACAATGAAAAAAATTAAAAACTATAAAAACCGTTTTTTACATAGCTTGAAGTGATTAATTACTATAAGATTCAAATTAACCAACAGTTTGTAACCATCTCTGTAGTTTAAAACATTCCTTTATCTGGTAATTTGGGTACTACCCAAATTTTCACACATTTATTAGAAAGACAAATGTATTCAAGACATTAACATTTTAAGAGATTACCTCCTACAGGAACATGCTACATCTGAGCACTTCACATGATCACCCCCACTAACCTTGATGCCTACTTTCTAATGATCACTATCATCTCATACCTGGACCTTCTTAATGGTCTCCTTGCTGCTTTCTTCATTTCCATTCTTACCACAAAGGAGCAGGAAAGATTCTCCATGAACATAAATCATCCCCTGTTTCTCTTTTGCTTAAAACATTCCAGTAGCTTTCTATTACAACTAAAAAAAGTACAAACTCTGGCAGGGTTCTATGTATTCCTGTTGAGTAATTTATTTATCTTGGCCATGTTTGATATGCTCCCAGGTGAGCAAGGTTTATGCTTGTTTTGTTGTCTCCCAAGAATCTAAAACATCCTGGCACACAGTGGGCACCCGATATATATTTGTCTAGTGGATGTATAAAACATTTTGCCATTTTATTTTTTCAGTGTAATTGTATTCATGTATTCTTGCATATTTAAGCTTCAAAAAAAGTTTTATTTAAAGGATAGTTGTTGATCATATGTTAGAAAGAAAATAAATATCCATGTGATGATAAGAAAATTTACCCAGCAATATCTCTTGGGAAATAAAAAATTGCAGGTAGTTCCTTATTCCCTAAATAAGTATGGTGTGTTGAATGTTTGCAAATATGCTTTCTGTGTTAACGCACTAGCAGCTATTTTTTTTGTAAACACTGCACACTAAGTTAGCAGAAGCTGAATTTTATTCAAAAATTTAAATGGAAGTCTAAAATAAAGACATCGAAGAGTGAAGACGGTGAGGAGTGAAAGTTTCAGGGGATTTTGTTCTCATTCTAATAGGGATATGCCTAAAACTGGATTTATTAAGTGTGAATGTATAAGCAGAAGCTCTTTGGACTTTTTTTTTTCTTTTTTTTACAAGCATAAAAGATTTGTCTGCCACTCTTGGAGGCAATCCCAAAGGAAGAGTTCCTTTGAATGTGGCTTCTCTGTTCCCTGGGGCAATAAAAGGCATGCTATTGCTGAAAACTTGTGTTTTACTTGTATCAAGTGGTGAGAAATTATGCTGCAATGCATCCAAGAATTCTTTTAGATGTCTTCTTTTTTATAACAGAGTCTTTTACTAATTATTCCTTACATAAAACCATCGTCAAGAGAGATGTATAAATGTTGTTATAATTTCCCTGAGTTTGATAATAGTGACTGCTAAACTAAGGTCATGTGGAGTGACCATGTCTTAGGGACAACATTTAATGAAATAAAATCACGTCTTTCAGTCAAACAATAAAGCTTCGAGATGATGTATTGCCATCTGAAGGCAGCAGTGTTTTCCATTATGTATTAAAGTTATTGCCATAGTAAAGTAACATCAAATAGACATGGATAAAGCTTGTCTTTCATCTATTGTTGCTTCAGGTTTTCTATATTAATTTCAGCATAATTCTACATTCTTGTGTTTTATATGGAGGTGTAATTTGTTTGCTTTGAGTCTATCAAATTTATTCATGTATTCTCTTAAGTTTATCTTTAATAGAATATATTTACATACTTCAAAAATGTTAAGGTCTTCTGATTGTTTACTAGATATAAGTGGGACAGATTTGACATTGACATACTCTTTATGCTACAAGATATATACGATACAATTTAAAATGTCAACTACATTTAACATATATGTTGAACATTGTGTAAAAATGAGTAAAGTAGTATCATTTATCCTGAGTTTATCACAAGTATTTTTGTGGTCAAAATTCTCTAAATTAAACCAAAAATTGATAAAATCACTTTTGGAGAGCTGAAGATTTTTCAAGGTAAAAATGACGTTAAATATTTTTTCCAAACTCTTTTATGTATAAATTCATTCTGCAAAATGCACTGCCTATGCAAATGCAATTGTCAGAACTTTTATATTTACTCAAACTTTTTTATTTTTGAAAAAGCCTTTATGTGCTGTTAAGATTTTCAGTATCACTTTATAAACTCTCAATAATGGACTTTTTGGTTTAAATAGTAATATTTATTTTTATTAACAATTATTTTGTGGTTTCCCTGTGCTAGACACTGCAACAATTGGTTTATATGGAATATCTTGTTTATTTAACAAAATTATACAATGAGGGAACCATTTTTACTTTTCCTATTTATAGAAGGAAAAAAATAAGGATTATGTGACTTCTTCAAAGCTCTATGCCAGTAATAGAAGAAATTAGAATCTAAATCAAGCTAGTCTAAATTTGCATATTATAACCCTAACAAGATATATCATGTTCATACAGGCACGGCACTTCTATTTTTTGATGATGAAGGTGATGATAATCATGATCATAATGAGAATTTTATGTTTTATTAAACCATTTTAGATTTAATTAGTCACAGCTGTTACTTGATGTCTCCCTGCACAGAATTTTAAGTCATGTAGCGTACAATTAGATTACATGTATTCAAGATGGACAACAACCAGAAAAATACAAAGACGTAAAAACTTATCATTTATTCAGCTTTTGTACAAGTAAAGAAACCAATTTAAGTCAAGTAATCTGTGGAAGCTGGGAATATGTGAAGTGGGGGAAGGTAGGGCAGTGGAAAACACATGAACTTTTGAGGCAGGTATAAATGGGTTTTAATCCCTGTTCTCTTATTTGGAATATCTGCCTTAATAAATTACACATGACATTGAAAGATCAGTTTCTTCATTTTTTAAAACAAATTAGCATTAAAATAATTAGTCTTTTTTACCTTATGTAACTTTTCATGGCTGTTTTTATTATTTTTATTCTCATATTTGATTTTTGATAGTTGTATAGTGTAATGCTTCAGAATATTTTTCTTTTGCTATTTATCCTGCTTAGTATTTATAGTGGTTTTTATATTCATAGTTTCATGTCTTACATCAATTTCATGAGCCTTTCATGCAATAGGTCATCAAATATTGATGCTGATTTATTTTCTTCCCCCTCTTTTTCTGGTACTCAATTAGCAGTGTGTTTGCCATTTTGATTCTACCTCCTATGACTCCATACTATTTCTTTATTCTGGACATTTCTTTCTTTTTTTCAGTTTATTAGCTATCTTATTAACTATGTATAATGTGTTTTAAATCCATGCATTACGTTCTTAGTTTTATTTATTGAGTTTTTCATTCTATACATATCATTTATTAGAATCTATTACAGTTCTTTGACAAAAAATTTTTAATTTAAAATCCATCTTACATGCAAATTTTAATGAAATTAAGGCTTGTGCTTAATAACAAATATGTCAGCAGAATCTCACTATTGCACTTTCAGAAGCTATTTCCAAAATAATTTTCCAATTTTTATTATCAATATAATATTTATACAAAAAAATAGGTTTCCTAGTCATACCAGTTAAATATCACTCTGTAATAAAATACCACAAATCTCAGTGACTTAAAACGAGAACAATTATTATTTCTTATTACTGGTAGTTATGTGAGATTGCTAGGGCAGACTCAGTTAATCTGGCCTTAGGCTTGTGTCTGCCATGAATTGATTTGGCTGTGGTCTAACTGCACAAGGATGTCCTCAGTTGGACAATTTATTTCTGATCCACCTGCACTCTTATTTTTTAACAAGTTAGCACAGACTTATTCTCATGTTGGTTTCAACAGAAAATGGAAATGTGTGAAGACTCAAGGACTACACTTGAAACTAGCATACTATAACTTTTCTTAGTTCAAGAAAAGAAAGAAGCCAGCCTAGGCTAGCTAAGAATGAGAAAATACATTCAAACTCTTGATGAGAGGATTTGCAGATGACATTAATATGGAAAATTTGAGACTTGTAGTCATTTTTCCAATCAACCCAACATATTAGCTTGTACCTAAAATTCTCTTAATTTAATAAAGTTCAAATGGCATAGTGATCTAAACATGTACAATCATATCTAAAGGGATGTTTTTTTTTGTTTTTTTTTTTTTTTTTTGAGACGAAGTCTCGCTCTGTGGCCCAGGCGGGAGTGCAGTGGTGCAATCTCGGCTCACTGCAAGCTCCGCCTCCCGGGTTCACGCCATTCTCCTGCCTCAGCCTCCCGAGTAGCTGGGACTACAGGCGCCCGCCATCACGCCCGGCTAATTTTTTTGTATTTTTAGTAGAGACGGGGTTTCACCGTGTTAGCCAGGATGGTCTCGATTTCCTGACCTCGTGATCCGCCCGCCTCGGCCTCCCAAAGTGCTGGGATTACAAGCGTGAGCCACCGCGCCCGGCCTAAAGGGATGTTTTAAACAAAGAAGTCTGAGCAAGAATAGATTAATAACTATCTAAAATTGTAATAATAATGGTTTATCAAATAACCTATTAGCACATTAACCTAACCTTAGTTAACAGTTTTTAAGAACATTATGCATACTATAATTAAGAGCAAAGTATAAGTCAGATAAAATTCCCCGTACTTTCTCCATAATTAAAAAAAATTTCCAAATTAGAAGATGACACAGTAAACTAAATATTCTCTATGATTATAAAATCTAAAAGCATAAACATTATCATAACCAGCTACCAAACAATTTAATTTGTCATTTTTCTTTAAACTTTAGCCAATATTTATATTCAATTTTATGACTTGTATACTATTTGCATTTATACATACACATAATACTCAATTTAAGGATTTCAAGATCTGGAAACACATATTTTCAAACTTCCAAGTACAGAATTAAAGGATTTTAGATATTGTATTGGTGAATTAATTTTGACATAGTACATTTCCAAGTCCAGTGACCTCAATTATGGAATAGTTAATGATGGCAAACATTCTTAATCCAAGGAACTGTATTATATCTTAATTCCTGAATAAATCCAATATTTAGTTAATAACTTTAGAACCAAGGTCATCTTAATTACAAGTTTTCATCTCACTTATCTTCTCATTTTTTTGTGAAGGAAACTGTTTTCCTCTTTCAAATGCATTTTTCAGCATATTAAAAACACAATAGAAATATATTATTAATTTTCTTATGAAAAAAACCCACTAAAAAAACAGAACGCTTTTATATGGCAGCATTAGTATCAGCCAAATAATTTGTGTTAAGGTGATCTATTTTGATTTCTTAAAACCAATACATGGTTAAATGAACCAAATTTCGCTTAACATTGTGTTCTTACTACCTAGCAAAATGTGGTAGCTTGAAAAATATTTGTTTAATAAATTATGTAAATCATAATTAGAAGTAAATATTATATTGTCAGCAAATTTTAATTTGTTTTTAGGCCATAGCTATTTAATTGTAAAAGGCCTTCTTTAATCTTTGACAGAAAAGAGCATGAAGTAGGTGAAGGCAGTACAAGGAGAATTCCATAGCAGAAGTTTCCCTTTGTTTTGGTTTGGTTTTTCCATATTCTTACTGATTTTCCTCTTACACCGATTATTTTCTCCTTCTCATCTACACCTATATCCCTTTCTTCAGTACACCTATGTCGAGAGCACGGCACATAATACAATCAGTATATTTACTGAGACCTGGTATTCTCAAATAGGCGTCCTGTTTGTCTGCTGGCATTAGGTCTTATCCATGCAAACTTCATTGCTCTGATCTTTATGCCCAAAGAGATTAGCTCATATCTATAGGCCACAAAATTGGTGTTACCCAGGCTTAAAATACCTGATGATGATGAATGCCTTTGCAGAAATGCCTTCTCAGAAAAGAGGTGAATGTCTTCTTAGAAAAGAGAGTAGTGTTCAGGGAAAACAGAGCTTGAAGAAAATAGAGAAAAATGAAGTATTTCATAAATGTGAGACTAACATAAGCTCATGTGCTCTTCTCTATTCCTGTCCAATGAGAATTCTTGTAGAAAATTAGAAAAAGAAGACCAAAGAAAGTATTTGCTTTCTCTGGAGTTAAAATTTTTAACAAATAACTGGACCTACTAAATTTATCTTAAATATTCTTTTTTTAATTTATT
Organism: Gorilla gorilla gorilla; assembly: GCF_029281585.2. Classification (NCBI taxonomy): domain Eukaryota; kingdom Metazoa; phylum Chordata; class Mammalia; order Primates; family Hominidae; genus Gorilla; species Gorilla gorilla. Next base: position 78,476,344 of record NC_073238.2, on the reverse strand, counting down.
TTTTAACTTTTATTCTAAGTTCAGGGGTAAATGTGCAGATTTATTACATAGGTAAACTTGTGCCACAGGTTTGTTGTACAGATTAGTTTTTGTCACTCAGGTATTAAGCCTAGTGCTCATGAGTTATTTTTCCTAATCCTCTCCCTCCCTCCATCCTCTGACAGCTTCTAGAGTCTGATGTTCCCCTCTATTTGTCCATGTGTCCTCATCATTTAGCTCCACTTATAAGTGAGAACTTCTGGTATTTGGATTTCTGTTGCTGTGTTAGTTTTCTAAGGACAGTGACCTCCAGCTCCATCCATATTCCTGCAAAGGACATAATCTTGTTTTTTTTTTTTATGGATGCAGAGTATTCCATGGTGTATATACACAACATTTTCTATATCTGATCTGTTATTGCTGGACATTTAGGTTGATGCTATGTCTTTGCTGTCATGAGTAGTGCTGCAATGAACATACGTGTGCATGTATCTTTATGATAGAACAATTTATTTTCCTTTGGGTGTATACCCAGTAATGGGATTGCTGGGCTGAATGGTAGTTCTGTTCTTAGGTCTCCAAGGAATTGCCACACCATTTGCCACAATGGTTGAACTAATTTACACTCCCACCAACAGTACCATTTGGCACAATGGTTGAACTAATTTACACTCTCACCAACAGTGTATAAGTGTTTCTTTTTCTCTGCAAACTTGTCAGCCCTTGTTATTTTTTGACTTTTTAATAATAGCCATTCTTACTGGTGTGAGAAGGTATCTCCTTACAATGCAGAAGATATTGGGTGCCAATATTCAATATTTTCAAATTGAAGAAATTGCAACCCAAAATTTCATATCCAGCCAAACTAAGCTTAATAAGAAAAGGAGAAATAAGATCCTTTTCAGACAAGGAAATGCTGAGAGAATTTGCTATCATTTAACCTGCCTTACAGCACCTTTGGAAAGAAGCACTAAATATGGAAGTGGAAGACCATTACCAGCCACTACAAAAACACACTTATGTTCACAAACCAGAGACAATATGAAGCAATCATATAAACCAATCTGCATAGCAAATAGCTTACATTATGATAACAGGATCAAATCCACACGTATCAATATAACCTTGAATGTAAACAAGCTAAATGCCCCAATTCAAAGCTACATATTTGCAAGTTTGATAATGAAGCAAGACCCAATGGTATGCTGTCTTCAACAGACCTATCTCACATGCAGTGACACCCATAAGTTCAAAATAAAGAGATGAAGAAAAATCTACCGAGCAAATGGAAAACAGAAAAAAACAGGGATTGCAATTCTAATTTCAGACAAAATAGACTTTAGCAAAGATAAAAAAAGATAAAGAAGGGCATTACATACTGGTAAAGGGTTCAATTCAACAAGAAGACCTAACTATCTTAAATATATATGCAGCCAACACAGGAGCACCCGAATTCATAAAGCAAGTTATTAGAAACATTCAAAGAGATTCAAATAGGCTTTGAATACTCTGGAGGAAGTGAAGAAAGAGGGATCATGATTTAGTATTTTTAAATAAACTTGATTTGATTTTCTATCTTTTTGACACACATCTTTAAATAACAGCTTGTTAAATAACACTGCACTTGCACAACTTAAAGATAAACTGAGGTATGTCAAACATGATCTTGATTCAGGTAATAGTATATTTTTCTCCTTTATGTTAATATTTAATTAATTAATTAATTACTTTTTTAGAGACAGAGTCTCACTCTGTTGCCCAGGCTGGAGTGCAGTGGAGGAATCCTCGCCCACTGCATCCTTGAGCTCCCACATAGCTTCATGGTAATATTAATACTATTTTTTCAATACTGTTTTTCTATTCTCTCTATTACCTGTGAGTTTTCATATCACAGATTTTTGGAATCAGATAAAATGGGGAGGGAAAATAAGTTATGCTCCCTGAGCCTATGTCAGTGGTCCCTAAGACTTATCCCAGGACTGGCAATTTGCTAGGAAGGCTCAATGAACTCAGCATATAGTTATATTCATGTCTATTATTAAATGCAGCAAAAAGATACAAAGATAAGTCCACAAAAGTAAAAGGTGAATGCAGCAAACTTTACAAGAAACTAGGTACAAGTATCCAAAAGTCCTCTCACAGTGGAGTCACACAGGCCTATATCCTCCAACAATGAGTTATGACAATATATATGAAATATTGTCTATCAATATTTTATTAGTTCATTCATTAGCATATTCTAATTAGCTCATTAGAGACTCGGTGCCCAGGGTTTTTACTGGGCTTGGTCATGTAGGCACTTTTTGCTTTGTATATATCAAAATTCTTGGTTCTCAGAAGGTAAGTAGGTATTCGGCATAAACCATACTGTTTGCAAAAAAAGTTTAGGTATAATAGTTCCTCTTATAAATTTTGGGAATGATAGGAACTCTCCTGTAATCCATGTTCCCAGATCAGCTAACAGACAACCATAAGAGCAGTCCTTTCTAAGGATATCAGTCTCCAAACTACTACATTAACTCTTTTCTGCGCAATCTTTATTTGAAAATTAGAATAAATGCTTATGTTAGAATACAGTTTATTATAAATAATACAAACATAGCATGCCTGTGGCAGGGTTACTTATATAATGCTGCGTTTACTATTTTTATATTTTTTATTCATATATATCATTTCCCTGTGTATATTCGCCAACAAGAATTGAAGAAAAGTCAACTGTTTATTCTTTTCCTTCAGTTAATTCTTACATCCAATTCATGGATTAGTACTTTGTATCAGTCATTTCAGACTGTCATAACAAAATATTGTAGTCTGAGTTGCTTACATGGTAGCAATTTATTTTCTTACAGTTGTGGAGGCTAGAAGTCTGAAACCTGGATGTCTGGATGTCAGCATAGTCAGGTTCTGCCTCTCTTTCTGGCTTATAGACTGCTGCTGCCTTTTCACTGGGTGATCACATGACTTCCTTTTTGTGCATGCAAAGAAGGCAAGCTATATGTAGTCTATGCTTGAAAGGACACTGACACAATTATAAGGGCTCCATCCTTGTGTCCTCATCTGCTCTAACCTCCAAAGGCTTTATATCCAAATTCTGTCACACTGAGGGTTAGGGCTTCAACATATGAGTTTGGGGGAGGGGCAATCATTCAGTTTATAATAGTTTTCTGATTTTATATTGAATCAGTTGATTAACAAAATCATTAACTTGTCTGGGATCATACAGAGAGTATCCTTTTTCTAAATTCCTGTCATCTTGTTATTGTTATGCCATTAAAGCCTTTGAGAAATATAATTGAACATATATAAAAAGTTGGAATAAGCAATACAGGATAATAGAGAGTGGAAGGTAAATACGTTGTTTAAGCAAAATTAACAGAGCTAGCTATTGTCAGAAAGTGATTTCCAAAGTAAAAGAAAGCTTTTCTTAAACTCCAGATGTTGAATTTGAAGATCTAATGCAAGTCTCACAAATTAATATTGATGTGAAACCTACGGCAGTCACTTAACCTCTTTAAATGTCATTGTTGTTACGTGTTAAATTGAAATAATAATTAGACTTGCATCACCTTTGAAGTCCCAATTACCCATGCCTTTACTTTCTAATTGTTTTAGAGTTTCACTTGTGTGTGTTTGGGGGGAGGGTAAAATTCTGGTTTATTTCTGTTAACATCTCCCTCTGCAGCTCTGTAGACATTTCATTTTCTGCTTACCCCATTCTCCTAAATTATTTACTTTGCTGCAACCACTTTAAAGCTTTTACAATTATGTTGAAATATTCTACCAATGCTTACTAATATTCTTATCTTTGTAGGCTTCTAATTAAAAAAATTCTCTCATTGTACTAATAAAAATTGGTGAATAAAACACTTTCTATTAAAAACTTTGCTATTTAATAGCAAAGAGAAGAAACACATGTAAACAATATATGAAATTGAAATGATTTTATATCATATGTTATGTACATTAATATGACAAGGAAATTACAAAAAAAAAAGTCAGATTGAGATTCCAGATATGTGATTTTGTTCTAGAGAAAACAGAATTTGAAACAAATGGGATGTTTAGGCTATTCTGGTACAGCACTAAGTTTTATATGGGCCTAAGGTATAGAGCATAAGTTAAGGAATAAATGAGAGGCCCATTGGAGGAATAATGAGTATTTAATTTTGGTATAAAAAGTTGTAGAAATGGAAGACAAAACTGGAAATTTACTTACAAATTTTATAGTTCTCTCACATATTTACTCTATTTACCATTATTGAGAACTAGGTTAAACAAAATGCACAGATTCTATGAATTGCAACCCATTCAGTTTTCATGCTCATGATATGGCCTTAGATTTCAAATGTCAAAATAGAAAAGCATTATTATGTTTATTCAAAATGTACATTTATTTTCATGTCAGGTTTACTATCTTGAAAAAAAAATGGCTATGATTATTTCCTTCTCTATATCCAAACCCCTTTCCATGTGACTTAGCAGATTCTCCTAAGAAATGTGGTGAACTTTCTCACCCTTTCATAAGGGCTGGCCTTGTGTGATGGTTAATATTAAATGGCAACTTAATGCGATTGTAGGATGCAAAGTATTGTCTCTGGGTATATGTGGGTGTTTCTGGGTGTTGCCAGAAGAGATTAAGATTTGAGTCAGTGGACTAGGAGAGGAAGACCCATCCTCAGGAAGACCCATCTACAGTGTGGGTGGGCACCATCCAATTAGCTGCCAGACTGGCTAGGAAAAGGCAGAAGAAGGTGGAAGAAGCTGACTTGCTGAGTCTTCCAGCCTTCATCTTTCTCCCATGCTGGATGCTTCCTGCCCTCAAACATCTGACTTCAAGTTCTTTGGCTTTTGGACCCTTGGACTTACACCAGTGATTTGCCAGGGGCTCTCAGGCCTTTGGCCACAGACTGGAGGCTGCGCTATCGGCTTCCCTGCTTTTGAGGTTTTGGGACTTGGACTGAGCCACGACTGGCTTCCTTGCTCCTCAACTTGCAGATGACCTAATGTGGAACTTCACCTTGTGATTGTGTGAATCAAGTCTCCTTAATAAACTCCCATTCAGATATACATATATCTGATTAGTTCTATCCATCTAGAGAACCCTGACTAATATACCTGGGACGTGCTTCAGTCAGTAGAGTGTGGCAGAAGTGACAGGTTGTCAATTCTGAGCCTCCCTCAAGATATCTAGTATATTTTTGCCCTTTTTCTTGGGTTTCTGAAGAGCAAGCCCAATCTAGGATGGTGGTGCATAAGAAAATATGTGAGGTAGAGCTGAGTCAACTGTTTCATCTCTACCAGGTTTCCAGATACACAGAAAAACCTAGCCAAGATTAGCAAAGCCAATCTGCCATTGATCCTCTAACTGACCTCTAAAAATTGAGCAAAACTCTCTTAGTCATTTTCCAGCTGACCTACTGATTTGCCAGCTAAATAAATGCAGCTATTTTACGCCACAATATGTTTTGAATTGTATGTTACATAGCAATGACTGTTACATTATCAGATGGAAAGTGCTATTATTCAAAGTACATTTTTTGTACTAGTATTTCCATTACCTAATATAGGGATTGGAATGTGTATATGCACAAGATGGAAATGAAATTACAAGTACTTAATAAAATAAATGAATAAATACAATAATAAAATAAAATAAATAAAAATTATAAGTACTTAAAAACATAAAGAAATTGTCATAAAAAATCCTTAAAGATGGTTACCAGAAGCTGGGAAAAGGGTAGTTGGTGGGTGAGAGGAAGGAAGGGAGATGGTTAATGTGTACAAAAAATAATTTAAAAGAATAAATAAAACCGTAGTTGATAGCACACCAAGGGGACTATAGTCAATAATAATTTAATTTGACATTTAAAAATAACTAAAAGAGTATAATTGGATTGTTTCTAACACAAAAGTTAAATGCTTGAGGGCATAGATACCCAATTTTCCACTATGTGATTATTACACATTGCATGCCTGTACCAAAATATCTCACATACCCCATAAATATGTACACTGACTATATACCTAAAAAATTCAAAATTAAAAAAATCTAATTAGAAATTGCTTAAAGATATTAATGAAACAGCAAACAAAGGGTTTGTATTAGTTTCTTCTCACACTGCTATGAAGAAATACCTGAGACTGGGTAATTTATAAAGGAAAAATGTTTAATTGATTCACAGCACTGAATGGCTGGGGAGGCCTCAAGAAACTTACAAAACGTCATGGCAGAAGGCAAAGGAAAAGCTGACACCTTCTTCATATGGTGGCAGGACAGAGTGAGTACAAGAAGGGGAAATGCCAGATGTGTATAAAACCATCAGATCTTGTGAGAATTCACTCACTACCGTGAGAACAACAGCGGGGAAACCGCCCCCATGATCCAATTACCTCCACCTGGTTCCACCCTTGACACATGGGGATTATGGGAATTACAAGAGATTTCAAGAGGACACAAAGCAAAACCGTATCAGGGGCACTCTTCATTATTAATTGTAATTTTTAATAAAAGTGTTACTTCCGCGTGGTGCATTTTTTTATACACTGGTATTTGTTTAATCCTCCTTGCATAGCCCAGTGCTTAGAATATAGTAAAAGCATTGTAAGTACATGTTCGTTTTAATAAATAATGTTAAAATATTGAAGGTGAATGAGTCTTACGTAATTTACTAATTTAATTTCTCTTATTTTAAAATCTTATTATATTCATTCAGTCCTCCCTCCATATTTATGGGTTCTGTATCCATGGATGTAACCAAGCTCTGATTAAAAAAAACTTATAAAGTGCAATAAAATTAAGTCAAAATGAAAACAATAAAATAAAACAACTATTCATATAGTTGTATATATAAACATATATAAATAGCATTATATATGTAAATGTATTACATATATAATGTAATATATATAGCATTACACATATAAATAGCTTTACATATAAATATAGCATTACATAAAATAAATATAGCATTGCAAATACTACACCATTTTTGTATCTATAAGGAGAATTTTGTATCTATTAGGGGTCCTAGAACCAATCACTACATGATATCAAAGGATAACTGTATGGTTTAAATGGTAACTTTTCATTAAACAAAATAGTCAATGACCTAGAGTAATTAATCACATCTCTGTTTGTGTGTTTGTTTATATGCGTGTGTGTGTGTGTGTGTGTGTAACTTCAAGCAAAATGTGTTCCATGTATCACAACCTATGTAAATGTTTATTTTAAATAGGTATTGTAACTGAAAGCCAGTGAAATAAATAATGAAGTATTTCTGATTATTTTTTAGAAATATTAAAATAGTCATTTAAAACCTAATTCAACAAGAAATAGCCAGATGTTCAGAAATGAATAAAGAAATTTCATAGGATGACTTTTAAAAATTGGTTTCTGTATCCAATTTCATTAAAATGTTTGAACAACAAAACTCATATTTTCATAGAAGATATAGCATCATTTTGTTAAAAATTACCCAACTTCAAAAATTGTCTCTTATGAATAATAATAAGTGTACAATTTACTTTCTAATGTTACAAATGCTGCAATGTATAAGAAAGCTTGAAAGTATAAAGAAAACAAAAAATTTATATTTAAAAAAAGGAAATTTGTATCTATGTCAATATAATTTTTAGGTTTAATTAAATAAAAATAAGCTGGTGAAAAATAAAACCACACTGACTTATTTTGAATTCATATATATGTCAAACTATATCATTATAAGAAAAATATTAAACAAAAACATAAAACTGACCAATTTATCATGTGCAGAGCACCATCTCAACAAAGTTATTTATTAAAGCTGCATGAATTCCAAATACCCATATGAGGTATAATTGTAGCTGCTAATAAGTGACTACGTATAATTCAAAACTATTATAACCTAGCTGTCTAATGAGACAGTAATTTCTTCCTCTGACAGCTTCATTTTAAAGAATTCACATTATTTATGCTCCATCATGGATTATAAACTATGAAAAGGTTAAATTATAATGAGTGCCGATTTTATTTCACTGCAAAGGGCAGAGAATTTATAAAGAATGCATATTAATTTAATTACTCCTCTAATAATAATACTATGCACATGTGAAGAAGATTAGCTCAGAAGAAAGTAAGTCTGAAAGCCCAATGGAAGACAAAGCAATATGAAGAGGCTATAATAAATTGTTAAATGGAATTTGACTTTGACTCTTGACTTAATAACAGCAACATATTAGCTTAGGTAAATGCATCGATCATGATTTTTTTTCATGTAGGATGTATCAGTCAGGATAGAATGGTTGTGTTGTGCTAACAATGGATATGACATGACTGAATTATATCTCTCAGTTCCAAGCGTTCTCAATCTTCCAAAGGTTATCTTAGCATTTTAGTTAGGTTCCTTTGGTCTCCAGGGCACCTACTCATAAACGTATATTCACATGGACTGGATCTGGATAATCAAGGATGAGGAATTAAACGCTTCTGCCCAGAAATGAGAGCTATTACTTTTGCTCATATTCATTGTCACAAGCAACTCATTTCACTATGGCCTAACTTAAAAAATACAGGAAAGTTCACTCTTTCCAGCTGCCAGAAAAGGAAGAGAACCTGATGTGTGGTTTACTTGTGATATCATTTACTCTTCCATGTTTTAGAAATTTTGCTATATACTTAAGTTTGTTAGGGATAACATACTTAATTGAAGAATACAATTTTAAAGTTAATCACCCAATGGTGACGAAAATCATGCACAATATTGCATGATTCTTTCAAAGTGAACATTTCTTGAAAGTTCCATGACTTTAAAACAGACAGCCTAGAGCTGACGGCATTAATTTGCCATTTGGCACTTTAAATTGACTATTAGTAATCTTTGATTTTCAAAAGATAAGTGTCTTTTTTTACAATTAAATCAACGCATTTTTGAAAATCAGATTTAAAAGTTGTAGTTATGACAGAAAAAGGCATTTAAAAAAATTTTCTTAGGAAAACGTAATTGCAATAAAGTTAAGACAGCACTTTAAGAACATTTGCTTCTCAAATATAGTCAATCAAAAGTTTTATCCAAATGCCTTAATATTATTACAACCACCAACCTCTTGCAAAATGTACTGATTTAATTAAATGGTAAGAGAATCATTTAAAATTGCTCCTGAAAAATCTACAATTTAGAAAATAAATAATTTTTCATTACTGCATATTAATTGAAAATCATTTTTATTTGTGACATTATATAATTATGCACTTGAGTTAAATTTTTCAAAATAATCTTTGGTGAACCTGTATTAATTTATAATGTGAAGAATTATGGTTTCATATTCATACTATAGAAAACTTTCTGTAGTATCGTAGCCCAATGATATGCATGAACAAGATATTAAAGCCAGCTGCAAAATTAACCTTTGCTCTTATGTAATATAGCAAAGCATTCACTATTTAGAGGTGAAAAGCCTGCCTCTACTTACTCTAATTTTATCGTATACTATATTGTTGATACTGGCAATTATCTTCTTTTTCTATTATATTTCAGAAATTTTATCTATAAAATAGTTTCCGTTTATTGTGGACTACGAGAAATCTACTTTAAATATAGCATTCGTAATTTAGTTGTTTTTTGAACTTTTATATAAATATTAATCCAAAATCTTATAAACTCTGGATTTCAATACTATTCAACTAACTTATATTCTACATGTTCTTCATTGCTTGAGCAGAATGGTAAAATTAACAACAATAACAGCAATAAATTATAGTAATAAAAGGAGAAGAGAAAAAAATGAAGGACATATGTTGGGTAAGATGAAGAAAAAAATTGAACTTACCTGTCATCAATGACGAACTTTTCTTCTGTGCTCTATGGGTTAAGAAAATCATCTATATGAATTTTAGTTGGACCTTATAAATTATTTTGTTCAGTGTATTAACATTTAAATTTATTAAAGTTTTAATGTATACTCTACTATTAACTAAGCATTTAAAACATGCATCCAGAATGAAAACTTTCCTTATAATTTCTTCACATGGAAGAAAACTAACCTTTTTGGTAAATTATACAGCACACTCTTTCTATCTATATCCTACTAATCTGACAAATTATCGAACTTTCAATCAGAAAACCACCACATAAACCATAATATTGAATTCAGTAAAGTTTTTGGATGTTAAAACAAGTGGAGAACCAACTAAAGAAATGAATTATTAATGTAATGAAAGTTTCTGACAGGTGGTAAAAGCCCTAGGGTTATGAAGATCAATGTACAGACATCCTTCAGATGTCAAATCTTGTTCCTAACAGAAACATAAAAATGTTTGGGAAATATGTATTAAGGAACAAAAAATTACTTTATCCACATCTAGGCTTTAGAATATATCTTTTAGCTAAAATCTAAAATATAGATAATACAATCTATAATATGTTCACATAAAATAGGATTGTATTTTGTATTTTCATTGGATGTATTTTTATTTTATATTTTTCTCCATTTTAAAAGACAGAAAAATACTCAACAAAAATAAATTTAAAAAATATTTCCCAAAAGAAAGTATAATAATAAATACTAGAAAACATATATAAGGCTTTTATTCCTATTTCAAAGCATTTTATGTTTTCAGGTTTAAAAAAAAGTCATAAAAAGTGTACATTTTTCCAGAATTTTTGAATTTGCACTTTTACAAGACTAGAATGGCATCCTTCATTAGAATAATTTTACATGGTTGAGATATTTGTTTAAAAAATTGAAGTTATAAAGAGCATTAGAAACAGCAATAACTCTTGATTAATATCCACAATCCTACTATCAACTTGTTAGTCTGGTAGATGAATCAGTAAAATTCAGAAGTTTTTATAAATTACTGGGAAGAAACCCAATTCTATTGCAAAGCAATAAAAAATTAGATTTAGTGATATTTTTAAAAAATAACTTTATTGAGCCTTTTCAATATATCTTAAATGTGTTATTTAGCCCTTCCAATATGCCCATTTGTAGATATTATCTTCATTTAGCTGTTATTGTAACAACTGTTAAAGTCATATTTAACATTACTGTCTTATTTCATCCTCACAGCATCTCAATGAGAGGATTGGTATTAATTTCCTCATCATTTGATTGACTGATAATCAGCTTTCATCATTTCATAGGTGAGAACACTGAGGCATAAACAGGCTAGAAAACTTGCCTGTGTCACACAGCTAGTTTTTGGCCACATAGGCTTGAAGTTCTGCCTAGGAATGACATTATTCTTCTCTGAATAGTAATCTTTACTTAGACTCTTAAATATCCTCCACAATTTTAAAAAGCATTTGCCTTAATCTCTTTCTCCTTCTTATCGCTCTATCCTTCCCCACTCCCCTTCTTTCTGTATGAATGGATAAGTCTGAGTTTGATTTTAGCACATTTAGCACTTTGAGTTATCTTTATGACATAGAATACCTAGGAGTGTTTAGAATAAAGGATCAATAAACAAATATAATATCCTTCTGAGTTCTACTCACATTCTTTAGATACAAATGTCTAAGAACAACTTTTGATGCCTGTCAATAGTATGCCCTTCTGAGTTAGAAAGACGTAATATAATCAAATATTTTTTTCATATATTTTATAAACTCAATACCAAGAACAAACAAATGAAAGAAAAGTTTATTAATATATCCTATCCTTATCCATGCATTGGATATTTTAAAATATACTCTTTTCTCATTTTAGACTACTTGCCCAGAAATATATCTATCTTCTAAAATTATATTCATAAGTAATTATTAACATACTTCAGGAACAAGGATCAAAGTATATCACCTTGTTTTCTGCTGAGAAGTAAGTCCTGAAAATGTAATGGTAGCATTCTAGTCCAGGAAGCAACACTTCTGCTTTTTCCACAGTAAGCAGTTATCAGTATTTCTGAGCAGCCACAGTGATTTCAGACACACTCTGATAAAGGTTTCACTATTTTCAGACTCTGGCCTGATAAGTCAAGATATCGAGTTTTGTCAAACTGCTGAGATATTTAGAAACTCAGCAATCGGATTCACTAAGTAATCCTTTATAATAGCAACAAGACTCCTAGGACACTTTCTTTTTTGAGTAGGTTTAGGTGAATCATCTGGTTTAGCTTGACCTCTTGTCTTCTTGTACCAGCTAAGACAGATTCCTAATTTAAAAATACCTGGGGAGTAAAATCGGTAGCATCTGGAAGGGAAGGCTTTGTAGCATCTGGAGTGATGAGAGCTTTTGATCCCCATTTCCCTGTAGGTCTCTGACTTTGCAATTACATTTGAAGGACTTCTCTGTTGAATAATAGTTCCAGTCAAGGTGATATAATCATAGACAGGGGGAGAGGAAACAAGGGAGGAATAAAAAACAAAAATCTTCGAATGGAGACGTTGATTTTCTTTGTTATTATAATACAATAAAATGATTGTTTTTCCTGGCTTAAACACTCTTACTTATTTCAGTTAGGTGCCTTGACTCTTATTAGGCATTTCACAAATAATCTTTATCTGATGTGTTTTTAAATTGTATAACCCCTGCCAAGTTGAAAGCACACACCTTAACAAAGAATTTAGGCAACTAAACCTTTCTAACAGCTTCATCAACCATAGAGGTTGGCCATTCTAGTCATTTCCACATTTGATTGCTTTATTTTATAATTATAGAAAAAGTTTCCGTAAATCATTGGCATGTTTTCAGTGACAAGTAGCAAGGACAAAAATCAAAGGAAAAAAAAATGATGGGAAGGGCATAGTGTACCCAGGGATTGCTTTACTGAGGAGCAGGTATGTGAACCAAGAACTGCAAGACGCCAGGTAGCTAGGCAGGTATATGTCTGGGAAATAAACTTTTGAGATGAAGAGAAGAGCAAATTCAAAGAACTGGAGGCAGAAGTGTGCCTGACATTTTTGAGAAAGATTGAGGTTAGTGAAACTGAGCCGAGTGAACAAGTGGCAGAATGGGAGGAATTGAGATAAAGGCTCGGGAGGAAACAAAAGCGCTGGATGTTCTGGGATCTTGTAAGGACTGTGGCTTTTACTGTGAGAAGGTGCGAAGCAAAGGAGGGGCAAGATCTACTTTTGAAGAGGATCACTCAGACTGCTGGATGGAAAATAGACTGAGGAGAGGTGATAGCACAAAAGAAGAGTGACAGTTCAGAAGGCAATCACAGTGACCCAGAGATGCTGGAGACTTGGGCCAAAGAAGTAGTAGCTGAAGTTTTGAGATGTAGATGGATTGTTGATATAATTTGGAATTTTCTATGAATAGATTTGATGACCAATTAAATGTGGGGACACAAAGCCTAGGGTGATTCCAAGGTTTTTGGCCTGAGAAACTGGAACAATGAAGTTTCCATTTATTGAGATAATGTTGTTGGATTGTCCTAAAAATATACATTATCCGTGGTGATTAAAATGATGCCGAGAAAACTGGTGCTTAAAATTACTTTCTTGCCTGGGCGCAGTGGCTCATGCCTGTAATCCCAGCAATTTGGGATGCTGAAGTGGGTGGATCACCTGAGGTCAGGAGTTTGAGACTAGCCTGGCCAATGTGGAGAAACCCCGTCTCTACTAAAATACAAAAATTAGCCGGGCGTGGTGGCGGGAGCCTGTAGTTCCAGCTACTCAGGAGGCTGAGGCAGAAGTATCGCTTGAACCTGGGAGGCAGAGGTTGCAGTGAGCAGAGATCGCGTCACTGCACTCCAGCCTGGGTGACAGAGTGGGACTTTGTCTCAAAAAAATTACTTTCACAAGTGTGTCTGTTAGCATTGAGGAAATAAGCCCTCTTGAGTGCGTTTTACCATGAGTGATAAATATTTTATACTTGTATTTATTCGTAAAGCAACTCAAGACATGAATGTGTATTTTTTTCTAATAGAAAACAAAATATGACCTACCTCAGACAAATATAAAATATAAGTTATCTGTGCTGTCTTTTGCATCTTTTTCTAGAGTTTTTTCAAAGAAACATTATGCTTGAAATGGACTTTTCTATAGCAGCTTATTTCTTTGTTTTATCTAGTGAAAGTTAAGTTCAATATATATATTTGTATTGATAATATACATAAAACACTGTTTTAGGTGCCAGGTAAATTTTTGTTAAAGAAACCATTTAATCAAAAGTGTCCACTGTAATAGAAGCATAGATTAGGTAAGTATGACATTACATGTTTCTTGGATCCAAGAAACAGAAAAAATAAGACCTGCAGTATTCTGGTTCAAAGTATTCCTATTACAAACCTACTGACATAATGAACAGAGGACTTTATATGACAAGACTTCACCTTGATAGATAGAGATCCAGTTGTGGTCTCTTACACAGCAGTGTTCAATGACAATTTTGAACAATTTAAAAATCAGGCCTCATTATTACCTTCTGATTTTAAACAAGTAATTAAACTGCTTTCAGTTTTTATTTCTTCAGATGTAAAGAAAAGAAACTAAGGGATATCCAGTCAATAGAACAAATTGAACCAATATTAAAGGATTGTTTTCCCCATCTCATTTGTCTAATTTCAGATTAAAATACTGAAGCAAATAATGAAGGAAAATAAGTTTTAATACATATTTGCATCTGAGACTACCTAAGATGGGCTAATCAGCTACTCTGGATTGACCAATTCTTATTCCCAAGGTTTCTGGGAGCCTGACAAGACTTTTGGGCCAATGCTATGAAATATATGGAATAGAAACAAATAATGTTTTGTAATCATAGATCTGTGAGTTGTTTTGGGAGCAGACCATACCATCCTAGCTATTTATTAACAGTAATTGAATGTGTGATTTTAAGCTTATGTTTAGTGAAGCCTGAAAAGTTTTGATAGATAAGGCTTGGTCACATAGCTGGAATGTGCTTACACAGCCAGCTTATATAAGAGATCAGGGCAGTCTTTGGACTTCCTGGTACAAAGTGCATTGCAGGTACGCTGGTGATGGTTTCAGACATGGAGGTCCAGGAACCCAACAGTATGAGGAAGAATACGTCTGTGCCTTAGCTGTCAGGACACATTTCAGTGCATATCCTTTTCCTGATACTGCTGTACTGAGTACCTTGCCTGTATAGGAAAGCTGTTGCACAAGTATGAAACCTTGTGGGCCCAGTGATTTGCCTTATAGTCGTTAATGCACAATTAAAGCTAAAACCAAGGCAGGTAAATTCCAGGTTCCAGAAATAAAAATCAAATCTAAGTCAGAAGAGTAGGTAAAGGTAACATTTCTCTAGATCTTAAGAATTGGACATGGGTTTCTGAAGTTTGAATGCCTCTTATGAGGAGAGAAAGAATGTAATTGTCCCACAGTCAGACATCATGGCTATGATTTTAGGATCCCATCCTGTAAGACAGTTGTCTGGATGGGCTTGGACCAAACCAGTTTTATTCCCTTTCTTTCTTGTAATTCTCAAGAATAACTGTAGAATGTGCTGGGAATGCAACACCTTGAGATTATGGGAAGATGCCTGAAACAGCCCAGGATCTCTTCTAATTCCCCCTGGATATGGGATGACTTTTATTCTGGGGATCTCATTGCCCCAGAATAAAAAACTTAGGATGGGCTGTTTTTCAGAGTCCCTCAGCTACAGTGCAAGGGGGCACACACACAGGAGACTCCATCTGCCCCAAGCAGTGTTTCTGAAGCTTAGGGGACTGGCTCACATTGATTCTCAGGGTTCTGTTGTCCCTTTCTGCCTATCTGTAAGTATTAATAATAAACTCACTCCATGTAACTTGTATACATGGGTGTTCTGTCTCACCAGACCAGACAAGTTGGCAACCAGTGCACAGTGAACCTGCTTCACACATGCTGATTTGGCCTTTTATAGAGGAGAAAATATATGAACCCAGCAGCCATCCCAAAAATTGTCTGCTGAAACATCATGTTTCCAGATAAAATAATCATTTAATGACTTGCGAGGTACTCTCATTGTGTCTCAACTTCTCCACACTGACCATTGTCACTAGTTAGTATCTATTGTAATTGTCAGGATATCCTTCTGTTCCTTAAATATGCCACTCTGAATTTGAAGAAGAAAGTTTAAGGAAGAGGAAGAAGTGTTAACTTTATTTGTCCTGTGGTGTGTGGTGTGTGTATGTGTGCGTGTGTGTGTCTGCACACACAAGTGTGATTGTCTATGTCTTGCTGAGTTTTACAGAGATTAATCTTTTGTGATCACCAGGTTGTATGGCAGAATTTGACACGTTATTCTATTTATCTGTTCTATGGTAACCTGGTGTGGTTAGTATAATCTCTATGTTAAAGATCAGTAAATGGAAGCAGACAGAATTTAAGAGGAACCTCACAGATGACATAACTTGTTAGTGATTTGGCTATGACTGGGATCCAATTCCAAAGATTTACTAATTTACCATTCTATTTAAGGATAGGAGGGAGTTACTCGAATCCATGTACTGGCTCAACAATATTTTCAGAGAACTAATGTTGCTTCTGTTCTAAAACTGAAAAATCCAGTATGCAAAATATGGCAAATACAATGAAAAAGACACTGGAAATTAGCCAGTGAGTTTGAAGGATTGAAATGCTGTACCTTGTTTTAGTTAGGGGAGTATTGCTATTGCTATTTTGTTCATTTTTTTGAACTCAAAGATATTCTGTAGCTAGTTTTATTCTGTTGTTAAGACTGTAACAGAGCCAAAGAAGGAAAAAGCATACAGAGTGCTGTTTTGTTGTTTAAAATAATTCACTTTTAAATATTAGGGCAGAGAAAACAGGAGACATAGCCCTTTGGGTAAAAATAATCAATAAGAATTATACTTCCTTCATGGACAAGTGTGTAGATACTGAAAGTAGCCAGTTTAAATGAATCATGGTGTCTAGGTTTTGCTCCTATGAATGACGAAGTCTGATTCTATGAGTAGTATTCCAACCTTTTAATTTTAAAAAATAACTATTTTAGCTCAAGAGGAAGGTATGTCAGTAGGACTGATGATCTTCCTATTTTCAACAGAATGATGCACCTCTAAAGTTGATTCAAGCTCTTGCACTCTTATTAAAAAGCTCTTGACAAAAAGTACCAAGTTTTGAAGCAATCCTATCCTTATGGAGTGATTTAAGAATCTTGGTTTAGAATTATTGGATGCCTATTTTTAGAAGTTCCCTTCTCATGTATCTTTATTGATTCAAAGTGTCATTACATTTCTGGAGCTGTAAGGAAATTGTCTGCTCACAATTCAAGGATTCAAGAATGTTCTACTACAGAAAAAATCTTGGCTAGTTCAGTTTTTCATTTTCATTGGAACTGAGGGAAATTGCTCAAGTGAAATATAAAGTGCTGAGTTTAAAAAATAGCCTTAAGGTTTTACTAAGTAGACACTTCATGTATAGTTGACAGAGTTTCTAGGCAAATATTTAAGTTCATCTAACTACAGGTTATCTATAAGTGGGGAAGAAAGGGAGATGATTTTGTTTGTGCATACAAGACAAACACAAAGTAAATATATATATATATTTCAATAAATTATTTAATGAAATTAAATGGCAGAACAACATAAGCTGATAAACATCAATGCAACATTATATATATTATCTTTCAAACATATGATCAAGGATGACATTGAATTTCTATAACAATTGCTCTAGCATGAGCTTTAGCTAACAAAATGCACACCTGCCATACTGGAGCAACCTGGGACCCACTGGTGCATATTGGCTAGATAACAGCCTTATTCATGGCCAAGTGAAGCAATGGTGAGATTAGAGATGCAGCCTGTATCACTATGCAGTGATAGACATAAAGAACCCTAACATAAATTTACAAATTGTTATGGCATCATTGTTATTAGCAGTGCAAAAAAGAAGTATACAACACATACCTGTGGTTTTAATTGCATTTTATATTTGAACAATTTGTCTATATTTTTCAATCATGTAACAAAATACTTCTATTTCAGTAAATCAAAATGGAAAGAGGAGAGAATATATGGACAGAAATATTTTTACATTAGCACAAGAAGCTGCATGGCAGATTTAGAAAGAAGAGTGATTTCTCAGCAAAATACTAGTATGGGCAACAAGGTGAGAATAAAAGCTTCAAAAAACTGGCAACTGCTTATGAAAACTGCTATGAGATATGCAATAAGATTCAAAAGGTATTCTACATGCAATAAAATTTTAAAATCTCTGATTGAAGGAGTGGGTTTTTGTGATATTTGAGCGAGCTGTCAACAAAGATGTAAGTACTCTACAGTAACTAAGCAGACAGAGGTTCACACACTTCAGGATGAGCAGCGCAGTTATACAAAAAAAAAGTCTAAGGACTGAATAATTTTATAATATAGCTAGACTTCAGGTTTAGCAAGGAGCAAATAAAGCCATAAAAAGTTGATAGCTGGAGCGATTAAAGTTGGAGGCAGCAGGTTGTAGAAAAGAGAGCTGAGAAGTATAAATTTTTGAAAAGGACAGATAGAAAGTAATGTCAATGTGTTATCTAAGTGCTTATACTTACACCAACAAAGCTTGTTAATTTTAGGAAAAATATAAAAGTAGAGAAGTAAGTAATGGGTTAAGGTAATACCACTAAGATGTAACAAATAAAGCTTAAAATGTAGTGTCCTAGTGCAATAAATACTCATTTCTAACTCACATAAAGACTGACTTCTAAATCGTTTACTGAGTTCAGGTGTCACATTTAATGTCACACCTAAAGATATCAAATCTTGAATTCTATTTTTAGGAAAATTGACTTCGTAATAGGGGATGGGTAAATAGCAAGTGTATTATAAATCAATTAGATTTAGAAATAGATAAAAACAAAAGATACAATAGGAAATAAACTAGGCAATTTCTGAACATTTCAATATATTTACCTTGAAGAAAATATGCAAATTTTTGACATAGTATTGAGGGGAAAGTAAGTTTCCTTGTCATGAACAGATGTATCTGTGAATAGCCTGTGGTGAAATCACGTGGCAAAAGGGGAATATGTTCTGACTGATGGGATATGCAGCAGCACAAGACAATTCTTTTTCCAGTCCCCTCTACTAGACGCCTCTACTCTCTCATGGTTTTGCCTCTGAGGGAGATAGATCTGAAATAATAATAGTAGTTTAGAGTGAAATTAACTAATACCTAACTACAACTGCAACTAATACCCCAGATAGAGCTTCCTGAGTGGAAAAAGTCAAGACATCCCCTAACACTTGGAGATAACAATTTATAAAATGATTTTCTCTACCCTAATAGAGAAACCTTACAACTTACCACAATATTAATCAGACTTCTGTCTAATAACAGGGGATCTGAGTTGGAATAACTGAGACTCAGACTTTTTAAATGTCTCTAGAGAAACTTCAGGACAAGAAACAAAAGGCACTAAAAGGAAATGTTAGCCTTTGACACTTACAGCAACAACAAACAGTAAACACAGCCTAACTCTTAGATAAACATAAAACCTCACACTAAAGATCTATTTGCTTCAGTTCCTTTTACCAACACATCGTGTTTAGCTTTCAACCACAAATTACAAGCACATTATGAGGCAAAAGAAAACACATAATGAAGCGATAAAGAAAGTATCAGAAACAGACTCAAATTAGATTTTGGAGTTATCAGACAGGTAATTTAAAATAACTATGATTGATATGTTAAAAGCTCTAACAGAAAAAGAGAACAACACACAGGAACAGATGGGTAATGAAATGAAATAAAGAGAAATGAAAAGTCTAAGAACGGCTCAAAGGGAGATGCTAGAAATCAAAAACACTGTATCAGAAATAAGCAATGCCTTTGACAGACTCATCAGGGAACAGAACATGGCTAAGGAAAAAATAATTAAGGTATGTCTAGTAAAATTTCTCAGACTGATAAACATAGAATAAAATGAAAGAATTAAACAAATGAACAGAATATGTGAGAACAGCGGCCAATTAGAAAACGTACCACAAATGCAAAATTAAACATCAGAAGGAGAAGAGAGAGGAAAAAAAAAACAAAAAACAGAAAAAATACTTGAGGTAATAATGACTGAAAATGTTCAACTGTGAATATGAATCAAAGCCATAGGTCCACTAAACTCATAAAACACTAAGACAGTTAAACATTTTAAAACATTTTAAAAATCGAAACATGAGCATAACATACTCAAACTTGCAGAATTTCAAAGGGAAAAAGAAAATCTAGAAAAAATTCAGAAGAAAAACACCTATAGTTCTGAGTCTTCTCCTTCATGTGGTTACTTTGGAATGTTCACGGCACATAATACAATCAGTATATTTACTGATTGTGTATTGGTGAATTGGTGCTGGCTCTCAGTTCCCGCCTCGCGGGGGGGGGCCTGACCCCCCCTGCGATGGGTGTCCTAAGAGCCAGGGGGGGAAGAGGGCCTGGCTGTCAGTCCCCGCCTCACGGGGGGTGCCTCCCGCCCCTGCGATGGTGGTCCCAAGAGTCTGGGGGGGAAGAGGGGCTGGCTCTCAGTACCCGCCTCGTGGGGGTTGCCTCCCCCAGGTGCGATGGGGGTCCTAAGAGCCAGGGGTTGCAGAGGGGCTGGCTCTCTGTCCCCTCATCGCGGGGGTTGCATCCCCCCCTGCAATGGGGGTCCTAAGAGCCAGGGGGGGAAGAGGGGCTGCCTCTCAGTCCCCGCCTCGCGGGAGGTGCCTCCCCCCCTGCGATGGGGGTCCTAAGAGGCAGGGGGGGAAGAGGGGCTGACTCTCAGCCACCGCAAAATCGGTGGCCTTTATGTTCAGGTTTTGCCCAAGAGTCAGCTTATTTGCTTCTTCTACTAGGAGGGCAGTTGCTGCCACTGCCCTCAAACACGGGGGCCATCCTTCAGAAAACCTGTCTAGTTGTTTAGAGACCTAGGCCACCGGCCTCAGCCAGGGCCCCACAGTTTGGGTTGAATGTCCAGCTGCCATCTATTTTCTCTCAGATGCATTCAAAAGAAAAGGCTTTGTCAGATCGGTTATCCCAGGGCTGGGGCTGCCAGAAGTTTTTCCTTTAACTCATGAAAGACTTGCTGTTGTTGGGATCCCAATTCCAAAGGTTCCCGGTCCCCGCCCCCTTTGTGACCTCATACAAAGGCTTGGCCAATACTGCAAAGTTTGGGATCCACAGTCTACAAAACCCCACAGCTCCTGAGAATTCTCTCGACTTCCTTCGGCCCTTAGGCTCCAGTAGATTGCAAATAACCTGCTTTCTTTCTGTTCCCAGGCTGAGTTCGGACCCCTGTCAGATAGTAAATCGCAAGTAAGTTACCTGCCATCAGCAGATTTGAGCTTTCTTCTTGGACACCTAATACCCACAGTCCTCAAGGTGGGTCCTAAGGTTCTTAGGATCCACGATGGGGGTCATAAAGCAGCTGGGGAAGAGGGGCTGGCTCTCACCCACCCCAAAATGGGCAGCCTTTATGTTGTGGTTTTGCCCAAGAGTCAGCTTATTTGCTTCTTGTACTATCAGGGCAGTTGATGCCACGGCCCTCAAACAGGGGGGCCATCCTTATAAACCCTGTCTAGTTGTTTAGAGACGTAGGCCACCAGCCTCAGCCAGGGCCCCAGAGTTTCGGATAAAAGTCCAGCTGCCATCTTTTCTCTATCTGACGCATTCAGTGGAAAAGCCTTTGTGAGATCGGGTAGCCCCAGGGCTGGGGCTGCCAGAAGTTTTTCCTTTAACTCATGAAAGACATGCTGTTGTTGGGATCCCCATTCCAAAGGTTCCCGGTCCCCGCCCCCTTTGTGACCTCATACAAAGGCTTGGCTAATACTGCAAAGTTTGGGATGCCCAGTCTACAAAAGCCCACAGCCTCTAAGAATTCTCTCACCTGCCTTCGGCCCTTAGGGTCTGGTAGATTGTCAATAACCTGCTTTCTTTCTGTTCCCAGGCGGCGTCTGACCCCTGTCGCAGACTAAATCCCAAGTAAGGTACCTGCCATCGGCAGAGTTGAGCTTTCTTCTTGGACACCTAATACCCACAGTCCTCCAGGTGAGTCCTAAGGATCTTAGGATCAGCGATGGGGGTCCTAAGGAAGGGGGGGAAGAGGGGATGGCTGTCACCCAACCCAAAATGGGCGGCCTTTATGTTCAGGTTTTGCCCAAGAGTCAGTTTATTTGCTTCTTGTACTATGAGGGCAGTTGATGCCACGGCCCTCAAACATGAGGGGCCATCCTTTAGAAACCCTGTCTAGTTGTTTAGACACGTAGGGCACCGGCCTCAGCCAGGGCCCCAGAGTATCCGTTAAAAGTCCAGCTGCCATCTTTTCTCTATCTAACGCATTCAATGGAAAAGGCTTTGTCAGATCGGGTAGCCCCAGGGCTGGGGCTGCCAGAAGTTTTTCCTTTAACTCATGAAAGACTTGCTCTTCTTGGGATCCCCATTTCAAAGGTTCGTGGTCCCCGCCCCCTTTGTGACCTCATAGAAAGGCTTGGCTAATACTGCAAAGTTTGGGATGCCCAGTCTACAAAACCCAACAGTCCCTAAGAATTCCCTCACCTGCCCCCTTTGTGACCTCATACAAAGGCTTGGCTAATACTGCAAAGTTTGGAATGCACAGTCTACAAAACCCCATAGCCCCTAAGAATTCCATCACCTGCCTTCTGCCCTTAGGCTCCGGTAGATTGCAAATGTCCTGCTTTCTTTCTGTTCCCGGGCTGCGTTTGGACCCCTGTCGGATAGTAAATCCCAAGTAAGGTACCTGCTGTGGGCAGATTTGAGCTTTCTTCTTGGACACCTAATACCACAGTCCTCAAGGTGGGTCCAAAGGTTCTTAGGATCCGCGATGGGGGTCCTAAGCCAGGGGGGGATGAGGGGCTGGCTCCCAGTCCCCGTCTCGCGGGGGGTGCCTCCCCCCTCTGCGATGCGGGTTGTAAGAGCCACAGGGGGAAGAGGGGTTGGCTTTCAGTACCTGCCTCATGGGGGGTGCCTCCCCCCCACTGCGATGGGGGTCCTGAGAGCCGGGGAGATGAGGGGCTGGTTCTCAGTCCCCGCCTCATAGGGGGTGCCTCCCTCCCTGCGATGGGGGCCCTGAAAGCCAGGGGGGAAGAGGGGCTGGCTCTCATTCCGTGCCTCGTTGGGGGTGCCTCCCCCCCCTGCGGTGGGGGCCCTGAAAGCCAGGGGGGAAGAGGGGCTGGCTCTCAGTCCGTGCCTCGTTGGGGGTGCCTCCCCCCCTGCGATGGCTGTCCTAAGAGCCAAGGGGGGAAAAGGGGCTCGCTTTCAGTCCCCACCTCATGGGGGGTGCCTCCCCCCCTGCGTTGGGGATCCTAAGAACCGGGGGGCGGAAGAGGGGCTGCCTCTGAATCCCTACCTCGTGGGGGGTGCTTCCCCCTCCTGCAATGGTGGTCCTAAGAGCTATAGGGGGAAGAGGGGCTGGCTCTCAGTCCCTGCCTCGTGGGGGTTGCCTCCCCCCTCTGCGATGGGGGTCCTGAGAGCCATGGGGGATGAGGGGCTGGCTCTCATTCCCCACATCGTGGTGGGTGCCTCCCCCCCTGAGATGGGGGCCCTGAGAGCCAGAGGGGAAGAGGGGCTGGCTCTCAGTCCCTGCCTCGTTGGGGGTGCCTCCCCCCCCGCGATGTGTGTCCTAAGAGCCAGGGGGGAAGAGAGGCTTGCTCTCAGTCCCCGCCTCGTGGGGGGTGCCTCCCCCACCTGCGATGGGGGTCCTGAGAGCGAGGGGGGGCAGAGGGGCTGGCTCTCAGTCCCCGCCTCGCAGGGGGTGCTTACCCCCTGCGATGGGGGTCCTAAGAGCCTGGAGCGGAATACGGGCTGGCTCTCAGTCCCCACCTCGTGGGGGGTGCCTCCCCCCCTGCGATGAGGGTCCTAAGAGTCTGGAGCGGAATACGGGCTGGCTCTCAGTCCCCGCCTCGTGGGGGGTGCCTCCCCCCCTGCGATGAGGGTCCTAAGAGTCTGGGGCAGAAGAGGGGCTGGCTCTCAGTCCCCGGCTCGCAGGTGGTGCCACCCCCTCTGCGATGGGGGTCCCAAGAGCCAGGGGGGGAAATGGGCTGCCTCTCAGCCACCACAAAATGGGGGGCCTTTATGTTCACGTTTTGCGCAAGAGTCAGCTTATTTGCTTCTTCTTCTAGCAGGGCAGTTGCTGCCAAGGCCCTCCAACAGGGGAGCCATCCTTCAGAAACCCTGTCTAGTTGTTGAGAGACGTAGGCCACCGGCCTCAGCCGGGGCCCCACAGTTTGGGTGAAAAGTCCAGCTGCCATCTTTTCTCTCTCTAACACATACAATGGAAAAGGCTTTGTCAGATCGGGTAGCCCCGGGGCTGGGGCTGCCAGAAGTTTTTCCTTTAACTCATGAAAGACTTGCTGCTGTTGGGATCCCCATTCCAAAGCTTCCCAGTGCCCACCCCCTTTGTGACCTCATACAAAGGCTTGGCTAATACACAGAATTTGGGATCCACAGTCTACAAAACCCCACAGCTCCTGAGAATTCTCTCGGCTGCCTTCGGCCCTTAGGCTCTGGCAGATTGCAAATAACCTGCTTTCTTTCTGTTCCCGGGCGGCGTCGGACCCCTGTCGGAGAGTAAATGCGAAGTAAGGTACCTGCCGTCGGCAGATTTGAGCTTTCTTCTTGGACACCCAATACCCACAGTCCTCCAGGTGAGTCCTAAGGATCTTAGGATCAGCGATGTGGATCCTAAGGCAGTGGGGGGAAGAGGGGATGGCTGTCACCGAACCCAAAATGGGCGGCCTTTATGTTCAGGTTTTGCCCAAGAGTCAGTTTATTTGCTTCTTGTACTATGAGGGCAGTTGATGCCACGGCCCTCAAACATGAGGGGCCATCCTTTAGAAACCCTGTCTAGTTGTTTAGACACGTAGGGCACCGGCCTCAGCCAGGGCCCCAGAGTATCCGTTAAAAGTCTAGCTGCCATCTTTTCTCTATCTGACGCATTCAATGGAAAAGGCTTTGTCAGATCGGGTAGCCCCAGGGCTGGGGCTGCCAGAAGTTTTTCCTTTAACTCATGAAAGACTTGCTCTTCTTGGGATCCCCATTTCAAAGGTTCGTGGTCCCCGCCCCCTTTGTGACCTCATACAAAGGCTTGGCTAATACTGCAAAGTTTGGGATGCCCAGTCTACAAAACCCAACAGCCCCTAAGAATTCCCTCACCTGCCCCCTTTGTGACCTCATACAAAGGCTTGGCTAATACTGCAAAGTTTGGAATGCACGGTCTACAAAACCCCATAGCCCCTAAGAATTCCATCACCTGCCTTCTGCCCTTAGGCTCCGGTAGATTGCAAATGTCCTGCTTTCTTTCTGTTCCTGGGCTGCGTTTGGACCCCTGTCGGATAGTAAATCCCAAGTAAGGTACCTGCTGTGGGCAGATTTGAGCTTTCTTCTTGGACACCTAATACCACAGTCCTCCAGGTGGGTCCAAAGGTTCTTAGGATCCGCGATGGGGGTCCTAAGCCAGGGGGGATGAGGGGCTGGCTCCCAGTCCCCATCTCGCGGGGGGTGCCTCCCCGCTCTGCGATGCGGGTTGTAAGAGCCACAGGGGGAAGAGGGGCTGGTTCTCAGTCCCCGCCTCGTGGGGGGTGCCTCCCCCCCCTGCGGTGGGGGCCCTGAAAGCCAAGGGGGAAGAGGGGCTGGCTCTCAGTCCGTGCCTCGTTGGGGGTGCCTCCCCCCCTGCGATGGCTGTCCTAAGAGCCAAGGGGGGAAAAGGGGCTGGCTTTCAGTCCCCACCTCGTGGGGGGTGCCTCCCCCCCTGCGTTGGGGATCCTAAGAACCGGGGGGCGGAAGAGGGGCTGCCTCTGAATCCCTATCTCGTGGGGGGTGCTTCCCCCTCCTGCGATGGTGGTCCTAAGAGCTATAGGGGGAAGAGGGGCTGGCTCTCAGTCCCTGCCTCGTGGGGGTTGCCTCCCCCCTCTGCGATGGGGGTCCTGAGAGCCATGGGGGATGAGGGGCTGGCTCTCATTCCCCACATCGTGGTGGGTGCCTCCCCCCCTGAGATGGGGGCCCTGAGAGCCAGGGGGGAAGAGGGGCTGGCTCTCAGTCCCTGCCTCGTTGGGGTTGCCTCCCCCCACCTGCGATTGGTGTCCTAAGAGCCAGGGGGGAAAGACGGGCTGGCTCTCAGTCCCCGCCTCGTGGGGGGTGCCTCCCACCCAACGATGGGGGTCCTAAGAGCCTGGGGCGGAAGAGGGGCTGCCTCTGAGTCCCTGCCTCGTGGGGGGTGCCTCCCCCTCCTGCGATGGTGGTCCTAAGAGCCAGAGGGGGAAGAGGGGCTGGCTCTCAGTCTCTGCCTCATGGGGGGTTCCTCCCCCCCCTGCGATGGGAGTCCTGAGAGCCGGGGGGGATGAGGGGCTGGCTCACAATCCCCGCCTCGCCGTGGGAGCCTCCCCCACTGCGATGGGGGCCCTGAGATTCAGGGGGGAAGAGTGGCTGGCTCTCAGTCCATGCCTCGTTGGGGGTGCCTCCCCCCCCGCGATGTGTGTCCTAAGAGCCAGGGGGGAAGAGAGGCTTACTCTCAGTCCCCGCCTCGTGGGGGGTGCCTCCCCCACCTGCGATGGGGGTCCTGAGAGCCGGGGGGGCAGAGGGGCTGGCTCTCAGTCCCCGCCTCGCAGGGGGTGCTTACCCCCTGCGATGGGGGTCCTAAGAGCCTGGAGCGGAATACGGGCTGGCTCTCAGTCCCCGCCTCGTGGGGGGTGCCTCCCCCCCTGCGATGAGGGTCCTAAGAGTCTGGGGCAGAAGAGGGGCTGGCTCTCAGTCCCCGGCTCGCAGGTGGTGCCACCCCCTCTGCGATGGGGGTCCCAAGAGCCAGGGGGGGAAATGGGCTGCCTCTCAGCCACCACAAAATGGGGGGCCTTTATGTTCACGTTTTGCGCAAGAGTCAGCTTATTTGCTTCTTCTTCTAGCAGGGCAGTTGCTGCCAAGGCCCTCCAACCCGGGAGCCATCCTTCAGAAACCCTGTCTAGTTGTTGAGAGACGTAGACCACCGGCCTCAGCCAGGGCCCCACAGTTTGGGTAAAAAGTCCAGCTGCCATCTTTTCTCTCTCTAACACATACAATGGAAAAGGCTTTGTCAGATCGGGTAGCCCCGGGGCTGGGGCTGCCAGAAGTTTTTCCTTTAACTCATGAAAGACTTGCTGTTGTTGGGATCCCCATTCCAAAGGTTCCCGGTCCCCGCACCCTTTGTGACCTCATACAAAGACTTGCCTAATACTCCACAGTTTGGGATCCACAGTCAACAAAACCCCACAGCTCCTGAGAATTCTCTCGCCTACCTTCGGCCCTTAGGCTCTGGTAGATTGCAAATAACCTGCTTTCTTTCTGTTCCTGGGTGGCGTCGGACCCCTGTCGGAGAGTAAATCCCAAGTAAGGTACCTGAGGTCCGCAGATTTGAGCTTTCTTCTTGGACATCTAATACCCACAGTCCTCCAGGTGGGTCCTAAGGATCTTAGGATCTGCGATGGGGGTCATAAAGCAGCTGGGGAAGAGGGGCTGGCTCTCACCCACCCCAAAATGGGCAGCCTTTATGTTGTGGTTTTGTCCAAGAGTCAGCTTATTTGCTTCTTGTACTATCAGGGCAGTTGATGCCACGGCCCTCAAACAGGGGGGCCATCCTTATAAACCCTGTCTAGTTGTTTAGAGACATAGGCCACCAGCCTCAGCCAGGGCCCCAGAGTTTCGGATAAAAGTCCAGCTGCCATCTTTTCTCTATCTGACGCATTCAGTGGAAAAGCCTTTGTGAGATCGGGTAGCCCCAGGGCTGGGGCTGCCAGAAGTTTTTCCTTTAATTCATGAAAGACATGCTGTTGTTGGGATCCCCATTCCAAAGGTTCCCGGTCCCCGCCCCCTTTGTGACCTCATACAAAGGCTTGGCTAATACTGCAAAGTTTGGGATGCCCAGTCTACAAAAGCCCACAGCCTCTAAGAATTCTCACACCTGCCTTCGGCCCTTAGACTCTGGTAGATTGCAAATAACCTGCTTTCTTTCTGTTCCCGGGCGGCGTCGGACCCCTGTCGGAGAGTAAATCCGAAGTAAGGTACCTGCCGTCGGCAGATTTGAGCTTTCTTCTTGGACACCCAATACCCACAGTCCTCCAGGTGAGTCCTAAGGATCTTAGGATCAGCGATGGGGGTCCTAAGGCAGTGGGGGGAAGAGGGGATGGCTGTCACCGAACCCAAAATGGGCGGCCTTTATGTTCAGGTTTTGCCCAAGAGTCAGCTTATTTGCTTCTTGTACTATCAGGGCAGTTGATGCCACGGCCCTCAAACAGGGGGGCCATCCTTTAGAAACCCTCTCTAGTTGTTTAGATACGTAGGCCACCGGCCTCAGCCAGGACCCCAGAGTTTCGGATAAAAGTCCAGCTGCCATCTTTTCTCTATCTGACGCATTCAATGGAAAAGGCTTTGTCAGATCGGGTAGCCCCGGGGCTGGGGCTGCCAGAAGTTTTTCCTTTAACTCCTGAAAGACTTGCTGTTGTTGGGATCCCCATTCCAAAGGTTCCCGATTCCCGCCCCTTTTGTGACCTCATACAAAGGCTTGGCTAATACTGCAAAGTTTGGGATGCCCAGTCTACAAAAGCCCACAGCCTCTAAGAATTCCCTCACCTGCTTTCTGCCCTTAGGCTCCGGTGGATTGCAAATGACCTGCTTTCTTTCTGTTCCCGGGCTGCGTTCAGACCCCTGTCGGATAGTAAATCCCAAATAAGGTACCTGCCTTCAGCAGATTTGAGCTTTCTTCTTGGACATCTAATACCCACAGTCCTCCAGGTGGGTCCTAAGGTTCTTAGGATCTGCGATGGGGGTCCTAAGCCGGGGGGGATGAGGGGATGGCTCTCGGTCCCCGCCTCATGGGGGGTGCCTCCCCCCCGCGATGGGGCCCCTAAGAGCCAGGGGGGAAGTGGGGCTTGCTCTCAGTCCCCGCCTCGCGGGGGGTGCCTCCCCCCTCTGCGATGCGGGTTCTAAGAGCCACAGGGGGAAGAGGGGCTGGCTCTCAGTCCCCTCCTCGTGGGGGGTGCCTCCCCACCCAGCGATGGGGGTCCTGAGAGCCGAGGGGGATGAGGGGCTGGCTCTCAGTACCTGCCTCGTGGGGGGTGCCTCCCCCTCCTGCGATGGAGGTCCTAAGAGCCAGAGGGGGAAGAGGGGCTGGCTCTCAGTCCCTGCCTCGTTGGGGGTGCCTCCCCCCCTCTGCGATGGGGGTCCTGAGAGCCGGGGGGGATGAGGGGCTGGTTCTCAGTCCCCGCCTCGTCGGGGGTGCCTCCCCCCCTGCGATGGGGGCCCTGAGAGCCAGAGGGGAAGAGGGGCTGGCTCTCAGTCCCTGCCTCGTTGGGGGTGCCTCCCCCCCTGCGATGGGGGTCCTGAGAGCCAGGGGGGGCAGAGGGGCTGGTTCTCAGTCCCTGCCTCGTGGGGGGTGCCTCCCCCTCCTGCGATGGTGGTCCTAAGAGCCAGAGGGGGAAGAGGGGCTGGTTCTCAGTCTCTGCCTCATGGGGGGTGCCTCCCCCCCCTGCGATGGGAGTCCTGAGAGCCGGGGGGGATGAGGGGCTGGCTCTCAATCCCTGCCTCGCCGTGGGTGCCTCCCCCACTGCGATGGGGGCCCTGAGATTCAGGGGGGAAGAGGGGCTGGCTCTCAGTCCCTGCCTCGTTGGGGGTGCCTCCCCCCCCTGCGATGGGGGTCCTGAGAGCCAGGGGGGGCAGAGGGGCTGGCTCTCAGTCCCTGCCTCGTGGGGGGTGCCTCCCCCCCTGCGATGAGTGTCCTAAGAGCCTGGGGTGGAAGAGGGGCTGGCTCTCAGTCCCCGGCTCGCAGGTGGTGCCACCCCCTCTGCGATGGGGGTTCCAAGAGCCAAGGGGGGGAAACTGGGCTGCCTCTCAGCCACCACAAAATGGGGGGCCTTTATGTTCAGGTTTTGCGCAAGAGTCAGCTTATTTGCTTCTTCTTCTAGCAGGGCAGTTGCTGCCAAGGCCCTCCAACAGGGGAGCCATCCTTCAGAAACCCTGTGTAGTTGTTGAGAGACGTAGGCCACCGGCCTCAGCCGGGGCCCCACAGTTTGGGTGAAAAGTCCAGCTGCCATCTTTTCTCTCTCTAACACATACAATGGAAAAGGCTTTGTCAGATCGGGTAGCCCCGGGGCTGGGGCTGCCAGAAGTTTTTCCTTTAACTCATGAAAGACTTGCTGTTGTTGGGATCCCCATTCCAAAGCTTCCCAGTGCCCACCCCCTTTGTGACCTCATACAAAGGCTTGGCTAATACTACAGAATTTGGGATCCACAGTCTACAAAACCCCACAGCTCCTGAGAATTCTCTCGGCTGCCTTCGGCCCTTAGGCTCTGGTAGATTGCAAATAACCTGCTTTCTTTCTGTTCCCGGGCGGCGTCGGACCCCTGTCGGAGAGTAAATCCGAAGTAAGGTACCTGCCGTCGGCAGATTTGAGCTTTCTTCTTGGACACCCAATACCCACAGTCCTCCAGGTGAGTCCTAAGGATCTTAGGATCAGCGATGGGGGTCCTAAGGCAGTGGGGGGAAGAGGGGATGGCTGTCACCGAACCCAAAATGGGCGGCCTTTATGTTCAGGTTTTGCCCAAGAGTCAGCTTATTTGCATCTTGTACTATCAGGGCAGTTGATGCCACGGCCCTCAAACAGGGGGGCCATCCTTTAGAAACCCTCTCTAGTTGTTTAGACACGTAGGCCACCGGCCTCAGCCAGGGCCCCAGAGTTTCGGATAAAAGTCCAGCTGCCATCTTTTCTCTATCTGACGCATTCAATGGAAAAGGCTTTGTCAGATCGGGTAGCCCCGGGGCTGGGGCTGCCAGAAGTTTTTCCTTTAACTCGTGAAAGACTTGCTGTTGTTGGGATCCCCATTCCAAAGGTTCCCGATTCCCGCCCCTTTTGTGACCTCATACAAAGGCTTGGCTAATACTGCAAAGTTTGGGATGCCCAGTCTACAAAAGCCCACAGCCTCTAAGAATTCCCTCACCTGCTTTCTGCCCTTAGGCTCCGGTGGATTGCAAATGACCTGCTTTCTTTCTGTTCCCGGGCTGCGTTCAGACCCCTGTCGGATAGTAAATCCCAAATAAGGTACCTGCCTTCAGCAGATTTGAGCTTTCTTCTTGGACATCTAATACCCACAGTCCTCCAGGTGGGTCCTAAGGTTCTTAGGATCTGCGATGGGGGTCCTAAGCCGGGGGGGATGAGGGGATGGCTCTCGGTCCCCGCCTCATGGGGATTGCCTCCCCCCCTGCGATGGGGCCCCTAAGAGCCAGGGGGGAAGTGGGGCTGGCTCTCAGTCCCGGCCTCGCGGGGGGTGCCTCCCCCTTCTGTGATGCGGGTTCTAAGAGCCACAGGGGGAAGAGGGGCTGGCTCTCAGTCCCCTCCTCGTGGGGGGTGCCTCCCCACCCAGCGATGGGGGTCCTGAGAGCCGAGGGGGATGAGGGGCTGGCTCTCAGTACCTGCCTCGTGGGGGGTGCCTCCCCCTCCTGCGATGGAGGTCCTAAGAGCCAGAGGGGGAAGAGGGGCTGGCTCTCAGTCCCTGCCTCGTTGGGGGTGCCTCCCCCCCTCTGCGATGGGGGTCCTGAGAGCCGGGGGGGATGAGGGGCTGGTTCTCAGTCCCCGCCTCGTCGGGGGTGCCTTCCCCCCTGCGATGGGGGCCCTGAGAGCCAGGGGGGAAGAGGGGCTGGCTCTCATTCCGTGCCTCGTTGGGGGTGCCTCCCCCCCCTGCGATGGGGACCCTGAGAGCCAGGGGGGAAGAGGGGCTGGCTCTCAGTCCCCGCCTCGTGGGGGTTGCCTCCCCCCTCTGCGATGGGGGTCCTGAGAGCCAGGGGGGATGAGGGGCTGGCTCTCAATCCCCGCCTCGCCGTGGGTGCCTCCCCCACTGCGATGGGGGCCCTGAGATTCAGGGGGGAAGAGGGGCTGGCTCTCAGTCCCTGCCTCATTGGGGGTGCCTCCCCCCCCCGCGATTGGGGTCCTGAGAGCCAGGGGGGGCAGAGGGGCTGGCTCTCAGTCCCTGCCTCGTGGGGGGTGCCTCCCCCCCCCGCGATGAGTGTCCTAAGAGCCTGGGGCGGAAGAGGGGCTGGCTCTCAGTCCCCGGCTCGCAGGTGGTGCCACCCCCTCTGCGATGGGGGTCCCAAGAGCCAGGGGGGGAAACTGGGCTGCCTCTCAGCCACCACAAAATGGGGGGCCTTTATGTTCAGGTTTTGCGCAAGAGTCAGCTTATTTGCTTCTTCTTCTAGCAGGGCAGTTGCTGCCAAGGCCCTCCAACAGGGGAGCCATCCTTCAGAAACCCTGTCTAGTTGTTGAGAGACGTAGGCCACCGGCCTCAGCCAGGGCCCCACAGTTTGGGTGAAAAGTCCAGCTGCCATCTTTTCTCTCTCTAACACATACAATGGAAAAGGCTTTGTCAGATCGGGTAGCCCCGGGGCTGGGGCTGCCAGAAGTTTTTCCTTTAACTCATGAAAGACTTGCTGTTGTTGGGATCCCCATTCCAAAGCTTCCCAGTGCCCACCCCCTTTGTGACCTCATACAAAGGCTTGGCTAATACTACAGAATTTGGGATCCACAGTCTACAAAACCCCACAGCTCCTGAGAATTCTCTCGGCTGCCTTCGGCCCTTAGGCTCTGGTAGATTGCAAATAACCTGCTTTCTTTCTGTTCCCGGGCGGCGTCGGACCCCTGTCGGAGAGTAAATCCGAAGTAAGGTACCTGCCGTCGGCAGATTTGAGCTTTCTTCTTGGACACCCAATACCCACAGTCCTCCAGGTGAGTCCTAAGGATCTTAGGATCAGCGATGGGGGTCCTAAGGCAGTGGGGGGAAGAGGGGATGGCTGTCACCGAACCCAAAATGGGCGGCCTTTGTGTTCAGGTTTTGCCCAAGAGTCGGCTTATCTGCTTCTTGTACTATCAGGGCAGTTGATGCCACGGCCCTCAAACAGGGGGGCCATCCTTTAGAAACCCTCTCTAGTTGTTTAGACACGTAGGCCACCGGCCTCAGCCAGGGCCCCAGAGTTTCGGATAAAAGTCCAGCTGCCATCTTTTCTCTATCTGACGCATTCAATGGAAAAGGCTTTGTCAGATCGGGTAGCCCCGGGGCTGGGGCTGCCAGAAGTTTTTCCTTTAACTCATGAAAGACTTGCTGTTGTTGGGATCCCCATTCCAAAGGTTCCCGATTCCCGCCCCTTTTGTGACCTCATACAAAGGCTTGGCTAATACTGCAAAGTTTGGGATGCCCAGTCTACAAAAGCCCACAGCCTCTAAGAATTCCCTCACCTGCTTTCTGCCCTTAGGCTCCGGTGGATTGCAAATGACCTGCTTTCTTTCTGTTCCCGGGCTGCGTTCAGACCCCTGTCGGATAGTAAATCCCAAATAAGGTACCTGCCTTCAGCAGATTTGAGCTTTCTTCTTGGACATCTAATACCCACAGTCCTCCAGGTGGGTCCTAAGGTTCTTAGGATCTGCGATGGGGGTCCTAAGCCGGGGGGGATGAGGGGATGGCTCTCGGTCCCCGCCTCATGGGGATTGCCTCCCCCCCTGCGATGGGGCCCCTAAGAGCCAGGGGGGAAGTGGGGCTGGCTCTCAGTCCCGGCCTCGCGGGGGGTGCCTCCCCCTTCTGCGATGCGGGTTCTAAGAGCCACAGGGGGAAGAGGGGCTGGCTCTCAGTCCCCTCCTCGTGGGGGGTGCCTCCCCACCCAGCGATGGGGGTCCTGAGAGCCGAGGGGGATGAGGGGCTGGCTCTCAGTACCTGCCTCGTGGGGGGTGCCTCCCCCTCCTGCGATGGAGGTCCTAAGAGCCAGAGGGGGAAGAGGGGCTGGCTCTCAGTCCCTGCCTCGTTGGGGGTGCCTCCCCCCCTCTGCGATGGGGGTCCTGAGAGCCGGGGGGGATGAGGGGCTGGTTCTCAGTCCCCGCCTCGTCGGGGGTGCCTCCCCCCCTGCGATGGGGGCCCTGAGAGCCAGGGGGGAAGAGGGGCTGGCTCTCATTCCGTGCCTCGTTGGGGGTGCCTCCCCCCCCTGCGATGGGGGCCCTGAGAGCCAGGGGGGAAGAGGGGCTGGCTCTCAGTCCCCGCCTCGTGGGGGTTGCCTCCCCCCTCTGCGATGGGGGTCCTGAGAGCCAGGGGGGATGAGGGGCTGGCTCTCAATCCCCGCCTCGCCGTGGGTGCCTCCCCCACTGCGATGGGGGCCCTGAGATTCAGGGGGGAAGAGGGGCTGGCTCTCAGTCCCTGCCTCATTGGGGGTGCCTCCCCCCCCCGCGATTGGGGTCCTGAGAGCCAGGGGGGGCAGAGGGGCTGGCTCTCAGTCCCTGCCTCGTGGGGGGTGCCTCCCCCCCTGCGATGAGTGTCCTAAGAGCCTGGGGCGGAAGAGGGGCTGGCTCTCAGTCCCCGGCTCGCAGGTGGTGCCACCCCCTCTGCGATGGGGGTCCCAAGAGCCAGGGGGGGAAACTGGGCTGCCTCTCAGCCACCACAAAATGGGGGGCCTTTATGTTCAGGTTTTGCGCAAGAGTCAGCTTATTTGCTTCTTCTTCTAGCAGGGCAGTTGCTGCCAAGGCCCTCCAACAGGGGAGCCATCCTTCAGAAACCCTGTCTAGTTGTTGAGAGACGTAGGCCACCGGCCTCAGCCGGGGCCCCACAGTTTGAGTGAAAAGTCCAGCTGCCATCTTTTCTCTCTCTAACACATACAATGGAAAAGGCTTTGTCAGATCGGGTAGCCCCGGGGCTGGGGCTGCCAGAAGTTTTTCCTTTAACTCATGAAAGACTTGCTGTTGTTGGGATCCCCATTCCAAAGCTTCCCAGTGCCCACCCCCTTTGTGACCTCATACAAAGGCTTGGCTAATACTACAGAATTTGGGATCCACAGTCTACAAAACCCCACAGCTCCTGAGAATTCTCTCGGCTGCCTTCGGCCCTTAGGCTCTGGTAGATTGCAAATAACCTGCTTTCTTTCTGTTCCCGGGCGGCGTCGGACCCCTGTCGGAGAGTAAATCCGAAGTAAGGTACCTGCCGTCGGCAGATTTGAGCTTTCTTCTTGGACACCCAATACCCACAGTCCTCCAGGTGAGTCCTAAGGATCTTAGGATCAGCGATGGGGGTCCTAAGGCAGTGAGGGGAAGAGGGGATGGCTGTCACCGAACCCAAAATGGGCGGCCTTTGTGTTCAGGTTTTGCCCAAGAGTCGGCTTATCTGCTTCTTGTACTATCAGGGCAGTTGATGCCACGGCCCTCAAACAGGGGGGCCATCCTTTAGAAACCCTCTCTAGTTGTTTAGACACGTAGGCCACCGGCCTCAGCCAGGGCCCCAGAGTTTCGGATAAAAGTCCAGCTGCCATCTTTTCTCTATCTGACGCATTCAATGGAAAAGGCTTTGTCAGATCGGGTAGCCCCGGGGCTGGGGCTGCCAGAAGTTTTTCCTTTAACTCATGAAAGACTTGCTGTTGTTGGGATCCCCATTCCAAAGGTTCCCGATTCCCGCCCCTTTTGTGACCTCATACAAAGGCTTGGCTAATACTGCAAAGTTTGGGATGCCCAGTCTACAAAAGCCCACAGCCTCTAAGAATTCCCTCACCTGCTTTCTGCCCTTAGGCTCCGGTGGATTGCAAATGACCTGCTTTCTTTCTGTTCCCGGGCTGCGTTCAGACCCCTGTCGGATAGTAAATCCCAAATAAGGTACCTGCCTTCAGCAGATTTGAGCTTTCTTCTTGGACATCTAATACCCACAGTCCTCCAGGTGGGTCCTAAGGTTCTTAGGATCTGCGATGGGGGTCCTAAGCCGGGGGGGATGAGGGGATGGCTCTCGGTCCCCGCCTCATGGGGATTGCCTCCCCCCCTGCGATGGGGCCCCTAAGAGCCAGGGGGGAAGTGGGGCTGGCTCTCAGTCCCGGCCTCGCGGGGGGTGCCTCCCCCTTCTGCGATGCGGGTTCTAAGAGCCACAGGGGGAAGAGGGGCTGGCTCTCAGTCCCCTCCTCGTGGGGGGTGCCTCCCCACCCAGCGATGGGGGTCCTGAGAGCCGAGGGGGATGAGGGGCTGGCTCTCAGTACCTGCCTCGTGGGGGGTGCCTCCCCCTCCTGCGATGGAGGTCCTAAGAGCCAGAGGGGGAAGAGGGGCTGGCTCTCAGTCCCTGCCTCGTTGGGGGTGCCTCCCCCCCTCTGCGATGGGGGTCCTGAGAGCCGGGGAGGATGAGGGGCTGGTTCTCAGTCCCCGCCTCGTCGGGGGTGCCTCCCCCCCTGCGATGGGGGCCCTGAGAGCCAGGGGGGAAGAGGGGCTGGCTCTCATTCCGTGCCTCGTTGGGGGTGCCTACCCCCCCTGCGATGGGGGCCCTGAGAGCCAGGGGGGATGAGGGGCTGGCTCTCATTCCCCGCCTCGAGGTGGGTGCCTCCCCCCTGCGATGGGGGCCCTGAGAGCCAGGGGGGAAGAGGGGCTGGCTCTCAGTCCCTGCCTCGTTGGGGGTGCCTCCCCCCACCTGCGATTGGTGTCCTAAGAGCCAGAGGGGAAAGACGGGCTGGCTCTCAGTCCCCGCCTCGTGGGGGGTGCCTCCCACCCAACGATGGGGGTCCTAAGAGCCGGGGGCGGAAGAGGGGCTGCCTCTGAGTCCCTGCCTCGTGGGGGGTGCCTCCCCCTCCTGCGATGGTGGTCCTAAGAGCCAGAGGGGGAAGAGGGGCTGGCTCTCAGTCTCTGCCTCATGGGGGGTGCCTCCCCCCCCTGCGATGGGAGTCCCGAGAGCCGGGGGGGATGAGGGGCTGGCTCTCAATCCCCGCCTCGCCGTGGGTGCCTCCCCCACTGCGATGGGGGCCCTGAGATTCAGGGGGGAAGAGGGGCTGGCTCTCAGTCCCTGCCTCGTTGGGGGTGCCTCCCCCCCCTGCAATGGGGGTCCTGAGAGCCAGGGGGGGCAGAGGGGCTGGCTCTCAGTCCCTGCCTCGTGGGGGGTGCCTCCCCCCCTGCGATGAGTGTCCTAAGAGCCTGGGGCGGAAGAGGGGCTGGCTCTCAGTCCCCGGCTCGCAGGTGGTGCCACCCCCTCTGCGATGGGGGTCCCAAGAGCCAGGGGGGGAAACTGGGCTGCCTCTCAGCCACCACAAAATGGGGGGCGTTTATGTTCAGGTTTTGCGCAAGAGTCAGCTTATTTGCTTCTTCTTCTAGCAGGGCAGTTGCTGCCAAGGCCCTCCAACAGGGGAGCCATCCTTCAGAAACCCTGTCTAGTTGTTGAGAGACGTAGGCCACCGGCCTCAGCCGGGGCCCCACAGTTTGGGTGAAAAGTCCAGCTGCCATCTTTTCTCTCTCTAACACATACAATGGAAAAGGCTTTGTCAGATCGGGTAGCCCCGGGGCTGGGGCTGCCAGAAGTTTTTCCTTTAACTCATGAAAGACTTGCTGTTGTTGGGATCCCCATTCCAAAGCTTCCCAGTGCCCACCCCCTTTGTGACCTCATACAAAGGCTTGGCTAATACTACAGAATTTGGGATCCACAGTCTACAAAACCCCACAGCTCCTGAGAATTCTCTCGGCTGCCTTCGGCCCTTAGGCTCTGGTAGATTGCAAATAACCTGCTTTCTTTCTGTTCCCGGGCGGCGTCGGACCCCTGTCGGAGAGTAAATCCCAAGTAAGGTACCTGCCGTCGGCAGATTTGAGCTTTCTTCTTGGACACCCAATACCCACAGTCCTCCAGGTGAGTCCTAAGGATCTTAGGATCAGCGATGTGGATCCTAAGGCAGTGGGGGGAAGAGGGGATGGCTGTCACCGAACCCAAAATGGGCGGCCTTTATGTTCAGGTTTTGCCCAAGAGTCAGTTTATTTGCTTCTTGTACTATGAGGGCAGTTGATGCCACGGCCCTCAAACATGAGGGGCCATCCTTTAGAAACCCTGTCTAGTTTTTTAGACACGTAGGGCACCGGCCTCAGCCAGGGCACCAGAGTATCCGTTAAAAGTCCAGCTGCCATCTTTTCTCTATCTAACGCATTCAATGGAAAAGGCTTTGTCAGATCGGGTAGCCCCAGGGCTGGGGCTGCCAGAAGTTTTTCCTTTAACTCATGAAAGACTTGCTCTTCTTGGGATCCCCATTTCAAAGGTTCGTGGTCCCCGCCCCCTTTGTGACCTCATACAAAGGCTTGGCTAATACTGCAAAGTTTGGGATGCCCAGTCTACAAAACCCAACAGCCCCTAAGAATTCCCTCACCTGCCCCCTTTGTGACCTCATACAAAGGCTTGGCTAATACTGCAAAGTTTGGAATGCACAGTCTACAAAACCCCATAGCCCCTAAGAATTCCATCACCTGCCTTCTGCCCTTAGGCTCCGGTAGATTGCAAATGTCCTGCTTTCTTTCTGTTCCCGGGCTGCGTTTGGACCCCTGTCGGATAGTAAATCCCAAGTAAGGTACCTGCTGTGGGCAGATTTGAGCTTTCTTCTTGGACACCTAATACCACAGTCCTCCAGGTGGGTCCAAAGGTTCTTAGGATCCGCGATGGGGGTCCTAAGCCAGGGGGGGATGAGGGGCTGGCTCCCAGTCCCCGTCTCGCGGGGGGTGCCTCCCCCCTCTGCGATGCGGGTTGTAAGAGCCACAGGGGGAAGAGAGGCTGGCTCTCAGTACCTGCCTCATGGGGGGTGCCTCCCCCCCACTGCGATGGGGGTCCTGAGAGCCGGGGGGATGAGGGGCTGGTTCTCAGTCCCCGCCTCGTGGGGGGTGCCTCCCTCCCTGCGATGGGGGCCCTGAAAACCAGGGGGGAAGAGGGGCTGGCTCTCATTCCGTGCCTCGTTGGGGGTGCCTCCCCCCCCTGCGGTGTGGGCCCTGAAAGCCAGGGGGGAAGAGGGGCTGGCTCTCAGTCCGTGCCTCGTTGGGGGTGCCTCCCCCCCTGCGATGGCTGTCCTAAGAGCTATAGGGGGAAGAGGGGCTGGCTCTCAGTCCCTGCCTCGTGGGGGTTGCCTCCCCCCTCTGCGATGGGGGTCCTGAGAGCCATGGGGGATGAGGGGCTGGCTCTCATTCCCCGCCTCGAGGTGGGTGCCTCCCCCCTGCGATGGGGGCCCTGAGAGCCAGGGGGGAAGAGTGGCTGGCTCTCAGTACCTGCATCGTGGGGGGTGCCTTCCCCTTCTGCGATGGAGGTCCAAAGAGCCAGAGGGGGAAGAGGGGCTGGCTCTCAGTCCCTGCCTCGTTGGGGGTGCCTCCCCCCCTCTGCGATGGGGGTCCTGAGAGCCGGGGGGGATGAGGGGCTGGTTCTCAGTCCCCGCCTCGTCGGGGGTGCCTCCCACCCAACGATCGCGGTCCTAAGAGCCGGGGGCGGAAGTGGGGCTGCCTCTGAGTCCCTGCCTCGTGGGGGGTGCCTCCCCCTCCTGCGATGGTGGTCCTAAGAGCCAGAGGGGGAAGAGGGGCTGGCTCTCAGTCTCTGCCTCATGGGGGGTGCCTCCCCCCCCTGCGATGGGAGTCCTGAGAGCCGGGGGGGATGAGGGGCTGGCTCTCAATCCCCGCCTCGCCGTGGGTGCCTCCCCCACTGCGATGGGGGCCCTGAGATTCAGGGGAAAGAGGGGCTGGCTCTCAGTCCCTGCCTCGTTGGGGGTGCCTCCCCCCCCTGCGATGGGGGTCCTGAGAGCCGGGGGGGGCAGAGGGGCTGGCTCTCAGTCCCTGCCTCGTGGGGGTGCCTCCCCCCCTGCGATGAGTGTCCTAAGAGCCTGGGGCGGAAGAAGGGCTGGCTCTCAGTCCCCGGCTCGCAGGTGGTGCCACCCCCTCTGCGATGGGGGTCCCAAGAGCCAGGGGGGGAAACTGGGCTGCCTCTCAGCCACCACAAAATGGGGGGCCTTTATGTTCAGGTTTTGCGCAAGAGTCAGCTTATTTGCTTCTTCTTCTAGCAGGGCGGTTGCTGCCAAGGCCCTCCAACCCGGGAGCCATCCTTCAGAAACCCTGTCTAGTTGTTGAGAGACGTAGGCCACCGGCCTCAGCCAGGGCCCCACAGTTTGGGTGAAAAGTCCAGCTGCCATCTTTTCTCTCTCTAACACATACAATGGAAAAGGCTTTGTCAGATCGGGTAGCCCCGGGGCTGGGGCTGCCAGAAGTTTTTCCTTTAACTCGTGAAAGACTTGCTGTTGTTGGGATCCCCATTCCAAAGCTTCCCAGTGCCCACCCCCTTTCTGACCTCATACAAAGGCTTGGCTAATACTACAGAATTTGGGATCCACAGTCTACAAAACCCCACAGCTCCTGAGCATTCTCTCGGCTGCCTTCGGCCCTTAGACTCTGGTAGATTGCAAATAACCTGCTTTCTTTCTGTTCCCGGGCGGCGTCGGACCCCTGTCGGAGAGTAAATCCGAAGTAAGGTACCTGCCGTCGGCAGATTTGAGCTTTCTTCTTGGACACCCAATACCCACAGTCCTCCAGGTGAGTCCTAAGGATCTTAGGATCAGCGATGGGGGTCCTAAGGCAGTGAGGGGAAGAGGGGATGGCTGTCACCGAACCCAAAATGGGCGGCCTTTGTGTTCAGGTTTTGCCCAAGAGTCGGCTTATCTGCTTCTTGTACTATCAGGGCAGTTGATGCCACGGCCCTCAAACAGGGGGGCCATCCTTTAGAAACCCTCTCTAGTTGTTTAGACACGTAGGCCACCGGCCTCAGCCAGGGCCCCAGAGTTTTGGATAAAAGTCCAGCTGCCATCTTTTCTCTATCTGACGCATTCAATGGAAAAGGCTTTGTCAGATCGGGTAGCCCCGGGGCTGGGGCTGCCAGAAGTTTTTCCTTTAACTCATGAAAGACTTGCTGTTGTTGGGATCCCCATTCCAAAGGTTCCCGATTCCCGCCCCTTTTGTGACCTCATACAAAGGCTTGGCTAATACTGCAAAGTTTGGGATGCCCAGTCTACAAAAGCCCACAGCCTCTAAGAATTCCCTCACCTGCTTTCTGCCCTTAGGCTCCGGTGGATTGCAAATGACCTGCTTTCTTTCTGTTCCCGGGCTGCGTTCAGACCCCTGTCGGATAGTAAATCCCAAATAAGGTACCTGCCTTCAGCAGATTTGAGCTTTCTTCTTGGACATCTAATACCCACAGTCCTCCAGGTGGGTCCTAAGGTTCTTAGGATCTGCGATGGGGGTCCTAAGCCGGGGGGGATGAGGGGATGGCTCTCGGTCCCCGCCTCATGGGGGGTGCCTCCCCCCCTGCGATGGGGCCCCTAAGAGCCAGGGGGGAAGTGGGGCTGGCTCTCAGTCCCCGCCTCGCGGGGGGTGCCTCCCCCCTCTGCGATGCGGGTTCTAAGAGCCACAGGGGGAAGAGGGGCTGGCTCTCAGTCCCCTCCTCGTGGGGGGTGCCTCCCCACCCAGCGATGGGGGTCCTGAGAGCCGAGGGGGATGAGGGGCTGGCTCTCAGTACCTGCCTCGTGGGGGGTGCCTCCCCCTCCTGCGATGGAGGTCCTAAGAGCCAGAGGGGGAAGAGGGGCTGGCTCTCAGTCCCTGCCTCGTTGGGGGTGCCTCCCCCCCTCTGCGATGGGGGTCCTGAGAGCCAGGGGGGCAGAGGGGCTGGCTCTCAGTCCCTGCCTCGTGGGGGGTGCCTCCCCCTCCTGCGATGGTGGTCCTAAGAGCCAGAGGGGGAAGAGGGGCTGGCTCTCAGTCTCTGCCTCATGGGGGGTGCCTCCCCCCCCCTGCGATGGGAGTCCTGAGAGCCGGGGGGGATGAGGGGCTGGCTCTCAATCCCCGCCTCGCCGTGGGTGCCTCCCCCACTGCGATGGGGGGGGCCCTGAGATTCAGGGGGGAAGAGGGGCTGGCTCTCAGTCCCTGCCTCGTTGGGGGTGCCTCCCCCCACCTCCGATTGGTGTCCTAAGAGCCTGAGGGGAAAGACGGGCTGGCTCTCAGTCCCCGCCTCGTGGGGGGTGCCTCCCACCCAACGATGGGGGTCCTAAGAGCCGGGGGCGGAAGAGGGGCTGCCTCTGAGTCCCTGCCTCGTGGGGGGTGCCTCCCCCTCCTGCGATGGTGGTCCTAAGAGCCAGAGGGGGAAGAGGGGCTGGCTCTCAGTCTCTGCCTCATGGGGGGTGCCTCCCCCCCCTGCGATGGGAGTCCTGAGAGCCGGGGGGGATGAGGGGCTGGCTCTCAATCCCCGCCTCGCCGTGGGTGCCTCCCCCACTGCGATGGGGGCCCTGAGATTCAGGGGGGAAGAGGGGCTGGCTCTCAGTCCCTGCCTCGTTGGGGGTGCCTCCCCCCCCTGCAATGGGGGTCCTGAGAGCCAGGGGGGGCAGAGGGGCTGGCTCTCAGTCCCTGCCTCGTGGGGGGTGCCTCACCCCCTGCGATGAGTGTCCTAAGAGCCTGGGGCGGAAGAGGGGCTGGCTCTCAGTCCCCGGCTCGCAGGTGGTGCCACCCCCTCTGCGATGGGGGTCCCAAGAGCCAGGGGGGGAAACTGGGCTGCCTCTCAGCCACCACAAAATGGGGGGCCTTTATGTTCAGGTTTTGCGCAAGAGTCAGCTTATTTGCTTCTTCTTCTAGCAGGGCAGTTGCTGCCAAGGCCCTCCAACAGGGGAGCCATCCTTCAGAAACCCTGTCTAGTTGTTGAGAGACGTAGGCCACCGGCCTCAGCCGGGGCCCCACAGTTTGGGTGAAAAGTCCAGCTGCCATCTTTTCTCTCTCTAACACATACAATGGAAAAGGCTTTGTCAGATCGGGTAGCCCCGGGGCTGGGGCTGCCAGAAGTTTTTCCTTTAACTCATGAAAGACTTGCTGTTGTTGGGATCCCCATTCCAAAGCTTCCCAGTGCCCACCCCCTTTGTGACCTCATACAAAGGCTTGGCTAATACTACAGAATTTGGGATCCACAGTCTACAAAACCCCACAGCTCCTGAGAATTCTCTCGGCTGCCTTCGGCCCTTAGGCTCTGGTAGATTGCAAATAACCTGCTTTCTTTCTGTTCCCGGGCGGCGTCGGACCCCTGTCGGAGAGTAAATCCGAAGTAAGGTACCTGCCGTCGGCAGATTTGAGCTTTCTTCTTGGACACCCAATACCCACAGTCCTCCAGGTGAGTCCTAAGGATCTTAGGATCAGCGATGTGGATCCTAAGGCAGTGGGGGGAAGAGGGGATGGCTGTCACCGAACCCAAAATGGGCGGCCTTTATGTTCAGGTTTTGCCCAAGAGTCAGTTTATTTGCTTCTTGTACTATGAGGGCAGTTGATGCCACGGCCCTCAAACATGAGGGGCCATCCTTTAGAAACCCTGTCTAGTTTTTTAGACACGTAGGGCACCGGCCTCAGCCAGGGCACCAGAGTTTCGGATAAAAGTCCAGCTGCCATCTTTTCTCTATCTAAGGCATTCAATGGAAAAGGCTTTGTCAGATCGGGTAGCCCCAGGGCTGGGGCTGCCAGAAGTTTTTCCTTTAACTCATGAAAGACTTGCTCTTCTTGGGATCCCCATTTCAAAGGTTCGTGGTCCCCGCCCCCTTTGTGACCTCATACAAAGGCTTGGCTAATACTGCAAAGTTTGGGATGCCCAGTCTACAAAACCCAACAGCCCCTAAGAATTCCCTCACCTGCCCCCTTTGTGACCTCATACAAAGGCTTGGCTAATACTGCAAAGTTTGGAATGCACAGTCTACAAAACCCCATAGCCCCTAAGAATTCCATCACCTGCCTTCTGCCCTTAGGCTCCGGTGGATTGCAAATGACCTGCTTTCTTTCTGTTCCCGGGCTGCGTTCAGACCCCTGTCGGATAGTAAA
The DNA here is from genome assembly GCF_029281585.2 of Gorilla gorilla gorilla. NCBI lineage: Eukaryota > Metazoa > Chordata > Mammalia > Primates > Hominidae > Gorilla > Gorilla gorilla. Next base: position 78,432,882 of record NC_073238.2, on the reverse strand, counting down.
TCCCAAATAAGGTACCTGCCTTCAGCAGATTTGAGCTTTCTTCTTGGACATCTAATACCCACAGTCCTCCAGGTGGGTCCTAAGGTTCTTAGGATCTGCGATGGGGGTCCTAAGCCGGGGGGGATGAGGGGATGGCTCTCGGTCCCCGCCTCATGGGGGGTGCCTCCCCCCCTGCGATGGGGCCCCTAAGAGCCAGGGGGGAAGTGGGGCTGGCTCTCAGTCCCCGCCTCGCGGGGGGTGCCTCCCCCCTCTGCGATGCGGGTTCTAAGAGCCACAGGGGGAAGAGGGGCTGGCTCTCAGTCCCCTCCTCGTGGGGGGTGCCTCCCCACCCAGCGATGGGGGTCCTGAGAGCCGAGGGGGATGAGGGGCTGGCTCTCAGTACCTGCCTCGTGGGGGGTGCCTCCCCCTCCTGCGATGGAGGTCCTAAGAGCCAGAGGGGGAAGAGGGGCTGGCTCTCAGTCCCTGCCTCGTTGGGGGTGCCTCCCCCTCTCTGCGATGGGGGTCCTGAGAGCCGGGGGGGATGAGGGGCTGGTTCTCAGTCCCCGCCTCGTCGGGGGTGCCTCCCCCCCTGCGATGGGGGCCCTGAGAGCCAGAGGGGAAGAGGGGCTGGCTCTCAGTCCCTGCCTCGTGGGGGGTGCCTCCCCCTCCTGCGATGGTGGTCCTAAGAGCCAGAGGGGGAAGAGGGGCTGGCTCTCAGTCCGTGCCTCATTAGGGGTGCCTCCCCCCCCTGCGATGGGAGTCCTGAGAGCCGGGGGGGATGAGGGGCTGGCTCTCAATCCCCGCCTCGCCGTGGGTGCCTCCCCCACTGCGATGGGGGCCCTGAGATTCAGGGGGGAAGAGGGGCTGGCTCTCAGTCCCTGCCTCGTTGGAGGTGCCTCCCCCCCCTGCGATGGGGATCCTGAGAGCCAGGGGGGGCAGAGGGGCTGGCTCTCAGTCCCTGCCTCGTGGGGCGTGCCTCCCCCCCTGCGATGAGTGTCCTAAGAGCCTGGGGCGGAAGAGGGGCTGGCTCTCAGTCCCCGGCTCGCAGGTGGTGCCACCCCCTCTGCGATGGGGGTCCCAAGAGCCAGGGGGGGAAACTGGGCTGCCTCTCAGCCACCACAAAATGGGGGGCCTTTATGTTCAGGTTTTGCGCAAGAGTCAGCTTATTTGCTTCTTCTTCTAGCAGGGCGGTTGCTGCCAAGGCCCTCCAACCCGGGAGCCATCCTTCAGAAACCCTGTCTAGTTGTTGAGAGACGCAGGCCACCGGCCTCAGCCAGGGCCCCACAGTTTGCGTGAAAAGTCCAGCTGCCATCTTTTCTCTCTCTAACACATACAATGGAAAAGGCTTTGTCAGATCGGGTAGCCCCGGGGCTGGGGCTGCCAGAAGTTTTTCCTTTAACTCGTGAAAGACTTGCTGTTGTTGGGATCCCCATTCCAAAGCTTCCCAGTGCCCACCCCCTTTGTGACCTCATACAAAGGCTTGGCTAATACTACAGAATTTGGGATCCACAGTCTACAAAACCCCACAGCTCCTGAGCATTCTCTCGGCTGCCTTCGGCCCTTAGACTCTGGTAGATTGCAAATAACCTGCTTTCTTTCTGTTCCCGGGCGGCGTCGGACCCCTGTCGGAGAGTAAATCCGAAGTAAGGTACCTGCCGTCGGCAGATTTGAGCTTTCTTCTTGGACACCCAATACCCACAGTCCTCCAGGTGAGTCCTAAGGATCTTAGGATCAGCGATGGGGGTCCTAAGGCAGTGGGGGGAAGAGGGGATGGCTGTCACCGAACCCAAAATGGGCGGCCTTTATGTTCAGGTTTTGCCCAAGAGTCAGCTTATTTGCTTTTTGTACTATCAGGGCAGTTGATGCCACGGCCCTCAAACAGGGGGGCCATCCTTTAGAAACCCTCTCTAGTTGTTTAGACACGTAGGCCACCGGCCTCAGCCAGGGCCCCAGAGTTTCGGATAAAAGTCCAGCTGCCATCTTTTCTCTATCTGACGCATTCAATGGAAAAGGCTTTGTCAGATCGGGTAGCCCCGGGGCTGGGGCTGCCAGAAGTTTTTCCTTTAACTCATGAAAGACTTGCTGTTGTTGGGATCCCCATTCCAAAGGTTCCCGATTCCCGCCCCTTTTGTGACCTCATACAAAGGCTTGGCTAATACTGCAAAGTTTGGGATGCCCAGTCTACAAAAGCCCACAGCCTCTAAGAATTCCCTCACCTGCTTTCTGCCCTTAGGCTCCGGTGGATTGCAAATGACCTGCTTTCTTTCTGTTCCCGGGCTGCGTTCAGACCCCTGTCGGATAGTAAATCCCAAATAAGGTACCTGCCTTCAGCAGATTTGAGCTTTCTTCTTGGACATTTAATACCCACAGTCCTCCAGGTGAGTCCTAAGGTTCTTAGGATCTGCGATGGGGGTCCTAAGCCGGGGGGGATGAGGGGATGGCTCTCGGTCCCCGCCTCATGGGGATTGCCTCCCCCCCTGCGATGGGGCCCCTAAGAGCCAGGGGGGAAGTGGGGCTGGCTCTCAGTCCCGGCCTCGCGGGGGGTGCCTCCCCCTTCTGCGATGCGGGTTCTAAGAGCCACCGGGGGAAGAGGGGCAGGCTCTCAGTCCCCTCCTCGTGGGGGGTGCCTCCCCACCCAGCGATGGGGGTCCTGAGAGCCGAGGGGGATGAGGGGCTGGCTCTCAGTACCTGCCTCGTGGGGGGTGCCTCCCCCTCCTGCGATGGAGGTCCTAAGAGCCAGAGGGGGAAGAGGGGCTGGCTCTCAGTCCCTGCCTCGTTGGGGGTGCCTCCCCCCCTCTGCGATGGGGGTCCTGAGAGCCGGGGGGGATGAGGGGCTGGTTCTCAGTCCCCGCCTCGTCGGGGGTGCCTCCCCCCCTGCGATGGGGGCCCTGAGAGCCAGGGGGGAAGAGGGGCTGGCTCTCATTCCGTGCCTCGTTGGGGGTGCCTCCCCCCCCTGCGATGGGGGCCCTGAGAGCCAGGGGGGAAGAGGGGCTGGCTCTCATTCCGTGCCTCGTTGGGGGTGCCTCCCCCCCCTGCGATGGGGGCCCTGAGAGCCAGGGGGGAAGAGGGGCTGGCTCTCAGTCCCCGCCTCGTGGGGGTTGCCTCCCCCCTCTGCGATGGGGGTCCTGAGAGCCAGGGGGGATGAGGGGCTGGCTCTCATTCCCCGCCTCGAGGTGGATGCCTCCGCCCTGCGATGGGGGCCCTGAGAGCCAGGGGGGAAGAGGGGCTGGCTCTCAGTCACTGCCTCGTTGGGGGTGCCTCCCCCGACCTGCGATTGGTGTCCTAAGAGCCAGGGGGGAAAGACGGGCTGGCTCTCAGTCCCCGCCTCGTGGGGGGTGCCTCCCACCCAACGATGAGGGTCCTAAGAGCCGGGGGCGGAAGAGGGGCTGCCTCTGAGTTCCTGCCTCGTGGGGGGTGCCTCCCCCACCTGCGATGGTGGTCCTAAGAGCCAGAGGGGGAAGAGGGGCTGGCTCTCAGTCTCTGCCTCATGGGGGGTGCCTCTCCCCCCTGCGATGGTGGTCCTAAGAGCCAGAGGGGGAAGAGGGGCTGGCTCTCAGTCCCCGCCTCGTGGGGGTTGCCTCCCCGCTCTGCGATGGGGGTCCTGAGAGCCAGGGGGGATGAGGGGCTGGCTCTCAATCCCCGCCTCGCCGTGGGTGCCTCCCCCACTGCGATGGGGGCTCTGAGATTCAGGGGGGAAGAGGGGCTGGCTCTCAGTCCCTGCCTCGTTGGGGGTGCCTCCCCCCCCTGCGATGGGGGTCCTGAGAGCCAGGGGGGGCAGAGGGGCTGGCTCTCAGTCCCTGCCTCGTGGGGGGTGCCTCCCCCCCTGCGATGAGTGTCCTAAGAGCCTGGGGCGGAAGAGGGGCTGGCTCTCAGTCCCCGGCTCGCAGGTGGTGCCACCCCCTCTGCGATGGGGGTCCCAAGAGCCAGGGGGGGAAACTGGGCTGCCTCTCAGCCACCACAAAATGGGGGGCCTTTATGTTCAGGTTTTGCGCAAGAGTCAGCTTATTTGCTTCTTCTTCTAGCAGGGCAGTTGCTGCCAAGGCCCTCCAACAGGGGAGCCATCCTTCAGAAACCCTGTCTAGTTGTTGAGAGACGTAGGCCACCGGCCTCAGCCGGGGCCCCACAGTTTGGGTGAAAAGTCCAGCTGCCATCTTTTCTCTCTCTAACACATACAATGGAAAAGGCTTTGTCAGATCGGGTAGCCCCGGGGCTGGGGCTGCCAGAAGTTTTTCCTTTAACTCCTGAAAGACTTGCTGTTGTTGGGATCCCCATTCCAAAGCTTCCCAGTGCCCACCCCCTTTGTGACCTCATACAAAGGCTTGGCTATTACTACAGAATTTGGGATCCACAGTCTACAAAACCCCACAGCTCCTGAGAATTCTCTCGGCTGCCTTCGGCCCTTAGGCTCTGGTAGATTGCAAATAACCTGCTTTCTTTCTGTTCCCGGGCGGCGTCGGACCCCTGTCGGAGAGTAAATCCGAAGTAAGGTACCTGCCGTCGGCAGATTTGAGCTTTCTTCTTGGACACCCAATACCCACAGTCCTCCAGGTGAGTCCTAAGGATCTTAGGATCAGCGATGGGGGTCCTAAGGCAGTGAGGGGAAGAGGGGATGGCTGTCACCGAACCCAAAATGGGCGGCCTTTGTGTTCAGGTTTTGCCCAAGAGTCGGCTTATCTGCTTCTTGTACTATCAGGGCAGTTGATGCCACGGCCCTCAAACAGGGGGGCCATCCTTTAGAAACCCTCTCTAGTTGTTTAGACACGTAGGCCACCGGCCTCAGCCAGGGCCCCAGAGTTTCGGATAAAAGTCCAGCTGCCATCTTTTCTCTATCTGACGCATTCAATGGAAAAGGCTTTGTCAGATCGGGTAGCCCCGGGGCTGGGGCTGCCAGAAGTTTTTCCTTTAACTCATGAAAGACTTGCTGTTGTTGGGATCCCCATTCCAAAGGTTCCCGATTCCCGCCCCTTTTGTGACCTCATACAAAGGCTTGGCTAATACTGCAAAGTTTGGGATGCCCAGTCTACAAAAGCCCACAGCCTCTAAGAATTCCCTCACCTGCTTTCTGCCCTTAGGCTCCGGTGGATTGCAAATGACCTGCTTTCTTTCTGTTCCCGGGCTGCGTTCAGACCCCTGTCGGATAGTAAATCCCAAATAAGGTACCTGCCTTCAGCAGATTTGAGCTTTCTTCTTGGACATCTAATACCCACAGTCCTCCAGGTGGGTCCTAAGGTTCTTAGGATCTGCGATGGGGGTCCTAAGCCGGGGGGGATGAGGGGATGGCTCTCGGTCCCCGCCTCATGGGGGGTGCCTCCCCCCCTGCGATGGGGCCCCTAAGAGCCAGGGGGGAAGTGGGGCTTGCTCTCAGTCCCCGCCTCGCGGGGGGTGCCTCCCCCTTCTGCGATGCGGGTTCTAAGAGCCACAGGGGGAAGAGGGGCTGGCTCTCAGTCCCCTCCTCGTGGGGGGTGCCTCCCCACCCAGCGATGGGGGTCCTGAGAGCCGAGGGGGATGAGGGGCTGGCTCTCAGTACCTGCCTCGTGGGGGGTGCCTCCCCCTCCTGCGATGGAGGTCCTAAGAGCCAGAGGGGGAATAGGGGCTGGCTCGCAGTCCCTGCCTCGTTGGGGGTGCCTCCCCCCCTCTGCGATGGGGGTCCTGAGAGCCGGGGGGGATGAGGGGCTGGTTCTCAGTCCCCGCCTCGTCGGGGGTGCCTCCCCCCCTGCGATGGGGGCCCTGAGAGCCAGGGGGGAAGAGGGGCTGGCTCTCATTCCGTGCCTCGTTGGGGGTGCCTCCCCCCTTGCGATGGGGGCCCTGAGAGCCAGGGGGGAAGAGGGGCTGGCTCTCAGTCCCCGCCTCGTGGGGGTTGCCTCCCCCCTCTGCGATGGGGGTCCTGAGAGCCAGGGGGGATGAGGGGCTGGCTCTCATTCCCCGCCTCGAGGTGGGTGCCTCCCCCCTGTGATGGGGGCCCTGAGAGCCAGGGGGGAAGAGGGGCTGGCTCTCAGTCCCTGCCTCGTTGGGGGTGCCTCCCCCCACCTGCGATTGGTGTCCTAAGAGCCAGGGGGGAAAGACGGGCTGGCTCTCAGTCCCCGCCTCGTGGGGGGTGCCTCCCACCCAACGATGGGGGTCCTAAGAGCCGGGGGCGGAAGAGGGGCTGCCTCTGAGTCCCTGCCTCGTGGGGGGTGCCTCCCCCTCCTGCGATGGTGGTCCTAAGAGCCAGAGGGGGAAGAGGGGCTGGCTCTCAGTCTCTGCCTCATGGGGGGTGCCTCCCCCCCCTGCGATGGGAGTCCCGAGAGCCGGGGGGCATGAGGGGCTGGCTCTCAATCCCCGCCTCGCCGTGGGTGCCTCCCCCACTGCGATGGGGGCCCTGAGATTCAGGGGGGAAGAGGGGCTGGCTCTCAGTCCCTGCCTCGTTGGGGGTGCCTCCCCCCCCTGCGATGGGGGTCCTGAGAGCCAGGGGGGGCAGAGGGGCTGGCTCTCAGTCCCTGCCTCGTGGGGGGTGCCTCCCCCCCTGCGATGAGTGTCCTAAGAGCCTGGGGCGGAAGAGGGGCTGGCTCTCAGTCCCCGGCTCGCAGGTGGTGCCACCCCCTCTGCGATGGGGGTCCCAAGAGCCAGGGGGGGAAACTGGGCTGCCTCTCAGCCACCACAAAATGGGGGGCCTTTATGTTCAGGTTTTGCGCAAGAGTCAGCTTATTTGCTTCTTCTTCTAGCAGGGCAGTTGCTGCCAAGGCCCTCCAACAGGGGAGCCATCCTTCAGAAACCCTGTCTAGTTGTTGAGAGACGTAGGCCACCGGCCTCAGCCGGGGCCCCACAGTTTGGGTGAAAAGTCCAGCTGCCATCTTTTCTCTCTCTAACACATACAATGGAAAAGGCTTTGTCAGATCGGGTAGCCCCGGGGCTGGGGCTGCCAGAAGTTTTTCCTTTAACTCATGAAAGACTTGCTGTTGTTGGGATCCCCATTCCAAAGCTTCCCAGTGCCCACCCCCTTTGTGACCTCATACAAAGGCTTGGCTAATACTACAGAATTTGGGATCCACAGTCTACAAAACCCCACAGCTCCTGAGAATTCTCTCGGCTGCCTTCGGCCCTTAGGCTCTGGTAGATTGCAAATAACCTGCTTTCTTTCTGTTCCCGGGCGGCGTCGGACCCCTGTCGGAGAGTAAATCCCAAGTAAGGTACCTGCCGTCGGCAGATTTGAGCTTTCTTCTTGGACACCCAATACCCACAGTCCTCCAGGTGAGTCCTAAGGATCTTAGGATCAGCGATGTGGATCCTAAGGCAGTGGGGGGAAGAGGGGATGGCTGTCACCGAACCCAAAATGGGCGGCCTTTATGTTCAGGTTTTGCCCAAGAGTCAGTTTATTTGCTTCTTGTACTATGAGGGCAGTTGATGTCACGGCCCTCAAACATGAGGGGCCATCCTTTAGAAACCCTGTCTAGTTTTTTAGACACGTAGGGCACCGGCCTCAGCCAGGGCACCAGAGTATCCGTTAAAAGTCCAGCTGCCATCTTTTCTCTATCTAACGCATTCAATGGAAAAGGCTTTGTCAGATCGGGTAGCCCCAGGGCTGGGGCTGCCAGAAGTTTTTCCTTTAACTCATGAAAGACTTGCTCTTCTTGGGATCCCCATTTCAAAGGTTCGTGGTCCCCGCCCCCTTTGTGACCTCATACAAAGGCTTGGCTAATACTGCAAAGTTTGGGATGCCCAGTCTACAAAACCCAACAGCCCCTAAGAATTCCCTCACCTGCCCCCTTTGTGACCTCATACAAAGGCTTGGCTAATACTGCAAAGTTTGGAATGCACAGTCTACAAAACCCCATAGCCCCTAAGAATTCCATCACCTGCCTTCTGCCCTTAGGCTCCGGTAGATTGCAAATGTCCTGCTTTCTTTCTGTTCCCGGGCTGCGTTTGGACCCCTGTCGGATAGTAAATCCCAAGTAAGGTACCTGCTGTGGGCAGATTTGAGCTTTCTTCTTGGACACCTAATACCACAGTCCTCCAGGTGGGTCCAAAGGTTCTTAGGATCCGCGATGGGGGTCCTAAGCCAGGGGGGGATGAGGGGCTGGCTCCCAGTCCCCGTCTCGCGGGGGGTGCCTCCCCCCTCTGCGATGCGGGTTGTAAGAGCCACAGGGGGAAGAGAGGCTGGCTATCAGTACCTGCCTCATGGGTGGTGCCTCCCCCCCACTGCGATGGGGGTCCTGAGAGCCGGGGGGATGAGGGGCTGGTTCTCAGTCCCCGCCTCGTGGGGGGTGCCTCCCTCCCTGCGATGGGGGCCCTGAAAACCAGGGGGGAAGAGGGGCTGGCTCTCATTCCGTGCCTCGTTGGGGGTGCCTCCCCCCCCCTGCGGTGGGGGCCCTGAAAGCCAGGGGGGAAGAGGGGCTGGCTCTCAGTCCGTGCCTCGTTGGGGGTGCCTCCCCCCCTGCGATGGCTGTCCTAAGAGCTATAGGGGGAAGAGGGGCTGGCTCTCAGTCCCTGCCTCGTGGGGGTTGCCTCCCCCCTCTGCGATGGGGGTCCTGAGAGCCATGGGGGATGAGGGGCTGGCTGTCATTCCCCACCTCGAGGTGGGTGCCTCCCCCCTGCGATGGGGGCCCTGAGAGCCAGGGGGGAAGAGGGGCTGGCTCTCAGTCCCTGCCTCGTGGGGGGTGCCTCCCCCTCCTGCGATGGAGGTCCAAAGAGCCAGAGGGGGAAGAGGGGCTGGCTCTCAGTCCCTGCCTCGTTGGGGGTGCCTCCCCCCCTCTGCGATGGGGGTCCTGAGAGCCGGGGGGGATGAGGGGCTGGTTCTCAGTCCCCGCCTCGTCGGGGGTGCCTCCCACCCAACGATCGCGGTCCTAAGAGCCGGGGGCGGAAGAGGGGCTCCCTCTGAGTCCCTGCCTCGTGGGGGGTGCCTCCCCCTCCTGCGATGGTGGTCCTAAGAGCCAGAGGGGGAAGAGGGGCTGGCTCTCAGTCTCTGCCTCATGGGGGGTGCCTCCCCCCCCTGCGATGGGAGTCCTGAGAGCCGGGGGGGATGAGGGGCTGGCTCTCAATCCCCGCCTCGCCGTGGGTGCCTCCCCCACTGCGATGGGGGCCCTGAGATTCAGGGGAAAGAGGGGCTGGCTCTCAGTCCCTGCCTCGTTGGGGGTGCCTCCCCCCCCTGCGATGGGGGTCCTGAGAGCCAGGGGGGGCAGAGGGGCTGGCTCTCAGTCCCTGCCTCGTGGGGGTGCCTCCCCCCCTGCGATGAGTGTCCTAAGAGCCTGGGGCGGAAGAAGGGCTGGCTCTCAGTCCCCGGCTCGCAGGTGGTGCCACCCCCTCTGCGATGGGGGTCCCAAGAGCCAGGGGGGGAAACTGGGCTGCCTCTCAGCCACCACAAAATGGGGGGCCTTTATGTTCAGGTTTTGCGCAAGAGTCAGCTTATTTGCTTCTTCTTCTAGCAGGGCGGTTGCTGCCAAGGCCCTCCAACCCGGGAGCCATCCTTCAGAAACCCTGTCTAGTTGTTGAGAGACGTAGGCCACCGGCCTCAGCCAGGGCCCCACAGTTTGGGTGAAAAGTCCAGCTGCCATCTTTTCTCTCTCTAACACATACAATGGAAAAGGCTTTGTCAGATCGGGTAGCCCCGGGGCTGGGGCTGCCAGAAGTTTTTCCTTTAACTCGTGAAAGACTTGCTGTTGTTGGGATCCCCATTCCAAAGCTTCCCAGTGCCCACCCCCTTTCTGACCTCATACAAAGGCTTGGCTAATACTACAGAATTTGGGATCCACAGTCTACAAAACCCCACAGCTCCTGAGCATTCTCTCGGCTGCCTTCGGCCCTTAGGCTCTGGTAGATTGCAAATAACCTGCTTTCTTTCTGTTCCCGGGCGGCGTCGGACCCCTGTCGGAGAGTAAATCCGAAGTAAGGTACCTGCCGTCGGCAGATTTGAGCTTTTTTCTTGGACACCCAATACCCACAGTCCTCCAGGTGAGTCCTAAGGATCTTAGGATCAGCGATGGGGGTCCTAAGGCAGTGGGGGGAAGAGGGGATGGCTGTCACCGAACCCAAAATGGGCGGCCTTTATGTTCAGGTTTTGCCCAAGAGTCAGCTTATTTGCTTCTTGTACTATCAGGGCAGTTGATGCCACGGCCCTCAAACAGGGGGGCCATCCTTTAGAAACCCTCTCTAGTTGTTTAGACACGTAGGCCACCGGCCTCAGCCAGGGCCCCAGAGTTTCGGATAAAAGTCCAGCTGCCATCTTTTCTCTATCTGACGCATTCAATGGAAAAGGCTTTGTCAGATCGGGTAGCCCCGGGGCTGGGGCTGCCAGAAGTTTTTCCTTTAACTCATGAAAGACTTGCTGTTGTTGGGATCCCCATTCCAAAGGTTCCCGATTCCCGCCCCTTTTGTGACCTCATACAAAGGCTTGGCTAATACTGCAAAGTTTGGGATGCCCAGTCTACAAAAGCCCACAGCCTCTAAGAATTCCCTCACCTGCTTTCTGCCCTTAGGCTCCGGTGGATTGCAAATGACCTGCTTTCTTTCTGTTCCCGGGCTGCGTTCAGACCCCTGTCGGATAGTAAATCCCAAATAAGGTACCTGCCTTCAGCAGATTTGAGCTTTCTTCTTGGACATCTAATACCCACAGTCCTCCAGGTGGGTCCTAAGGTTCTTAGGATCTGCGATGGGGGTCCTAAGCCGGGGGGGATGAGGGGATGGCTCTCGGTCCCCGCCTCATGGGGGGTGCCTCCCCCCCTGCGATGGGGCCCCTAAGAGCCAGGGGGGAAGTGGGGCTGGCTCTCAGTCCCCGCCTCGCGGGGGGTGCCTCCCCCCTCTGCGATGCGGGTTCTAAGAGCCACAGGGGGAAGAGGGGCTGGCTCTCAGTCCCCTCCTCGTGGGGGGTGCCTCCCCACCCAGCGATGGGGGTCCTGAGAGCCGAGGGGGATGAGGGGCTGGCTCTCAGTACCTGCCTCGTGGGGGGTGCCTCCCCCTCCTGCGATGGAGGTCCTAAGAGCCAGAGGGGGAAGAGGGGCTGGCTCTCAGTCCCTGCCTCGTTGGGGGTGCCTCCCCCCCTCTGCGATGGGGGTCCTGAGAGCCGGGGGGGATGAGGGGCTGGTTCTCAGTCCCCGCCTCGTCGGGGGTGCCTCCCCCCCTGCGATGGGGGCCCTGAGAGCCAGAGGGGAAGAGGGGCTGGCTCTCAGTCCCTGCCTCGTTGGGGGTGCCTCCCCCCCCTGCGATGGGGGTCCTGAGAGCCAGGGGGGGCAGAGGGGCTGGCTCTCAGTCCCTGCCTCGTGGGGGGTGCCTCCCCCTCCTGCGATGGTGGTCCTAAGAGCCAGAGGGGGAAGAGGGGCTGGCTCTCAGTCTCTGCCTCATGGGGGGTGCCTCCCCCCCCTGCGATGGGAGTCCTGAGAGCCGGGGGGGATGAGGGGCTGGCTCTCAATCCCCGCCTCGCCGTGGGTGCCTCCCCCACTGCGATGGGGGCCCTGAGATTCAGGGGGGAAGAGGGGCTGGCTCTCAGTCCCTGCCTCGTTGGAGGTGCCTCCCCCCCCCTGCGATGGGGGTCCTGAGAGCCAGGGGGGGCAGAGGGGCTGGCTCTCAGTCCCTGCCTCGTGGGGGGTGCCTCCCCCCCTGCGATGAGTGTCCTAAGAGCCTGGGGCGGAAGAGGGGCTGGCTCTCAGTCCCCGGCTCGCAGGTGGTGCCACCCCCTCTGCGATGGGGGTCCCAAGAGCCAGGGGGGGAAACTGGGCTGCCTCTCAGCCACCACAAAATGGGGGGCCTTTATGTTCAGGTTTTGCGCAAGAGTCAGCTTATTTGCTTCTTCTTCTAGCAGGGCGGTTGCTGCCAAGGCCCTCCAACCCGGGAGCCATCCTTCAGAAACCCTGTCTAGTTGTTGAGAGACGTAGGCCACCGGCCTCAGCCAGGGCCCCACAGTTTGGGTGAAAAGTCCAGCTGCCATCTTTTCTCTCTCTAACACATACAATGGAAAAGGCTTTGTCAGATTGGGTAGCCCCGGGGCTGGGGCTGCCAGAAGTTTTTCCTTTAACTCGTGAAAGACTTGCTGTTGTTGGGATCCCCATTCCAAAGCTTCCCAGTGCCCACCCCCTTTGTGACCTCATACAAAGGCTTGGCTAATACTACAGAATTTGGGATCCACAGTCTACAAAACCCCACAGCTCCTGAGAATTCTCTCGGCTGCCTTCGGCCCTTAGGCTCTGGTAGATTGCAAATAACCTGCTTTCTTTCTGTTCCCGGGCGGCGTCGGACCCCTGTCGGAGAGTAAATCCGAAGTAAGGTACCTGCCGTCGGCAGATTTGAGCTTTCTTCTTGGACACCCAATACCCACAGTCCTCCAGGTGAGTCCTAAGGATCTTAGGATCAGCGATGGGGGTCCTAAGGCAGTGAGGGGAAGAGGGGATGGCTGTCACCGAACCCAAAATGGGCGGCCTTTGTGTTCAGGTTTTGCCCAAGAGTCGGCTTATCTGCTTCTTGTACTATCAGGGCAGTTGATGCCACGGCCCTCAAACAGGGGGGCCATCCTTTAGAAACCCTGTCTAGTTGTTTAGACACGTAGGGCACCGGCCTCAGCCAGGGCCCCAGAGTTTCGGATAAAAGTCCAGCTGCCATCTTTTCTCTATCTGACGCATTCAATGGAAAAGGCTTTGTCAGATCGGGTAGCCCCGGGGCTGGGGCTGCCAGAAGTTTTTCCTTTAACTCATGAAAGACTTGCTGTTGTTGGGATCCCCATTCCAAAGGTTCCCGATTCCCGCCCCTTTTGTGACCTCATACAAAGGCTTGGCTAATACTGCAAAGTTTGGGATGCCCAGTCTACAAAAGCCCACAGCCTCTAAGAATTCCCTCACCTGCTTTCTGCCCTTAGGCTCCGGTGGATTGCAAATGACCTGCTTTCTTTCTGTTCCCGGGCTGCGTTCAGACCCCTGTCGGATAGTAAATCCCAAATAAGGTACCTGCCTTCAGCAGATTTGAGCTTTCTTCTTGGACATCTAATACCCACAGTCCTCCAGGTGGGTCCTAAGGTTCTTAGGATCTGCGATGGGGGTCCTAAGCCGGGGGGGATGAGGGGATGGCTCTCGGTCCCCGCCTCATGGGGGGTGCCTCCCCCCCTGCGATGGGGCCCCTAAGAGCCAGGGGGGAAGTGGGGCTTGCTCTCAGTCCCCGCCTCGCGGGGGGTGCCTCCCCCTTCTGCGATGCGGGTTCTAAGAGCCACAGGGGGAAGAGGGGCTGGCTCTCAGTCCCCTCCTCGTGGGGGGTGCCTCCCCACCCAGCGATGGGGGTCCTGAGAGCCGAGGGGAATGAGGGGCTGGCTCTCAGTACCTGCCTCGTGGGGGGTGCCTCCCCCTCCTGCGATGGAGGTCCTAAGAGCCAGAGGGGGAATAGGGGCTGGCTCGCAGTCCCTGCCTCGTTGGGGGTGCCTCCCCCCCTCTGCGATGGGGGTCCTGAGAGCCGGGGGGGATGAGGGGCTGGTTCTCAGTCCCCGCCTCGTCGGGGGTGCCTCCCCCCCTGCGATGGGGGCCCTGAGAGCCAGGGGAGAAGAGGGGCTGGCTCTCATTCCGTGCCTCGTTGGGGGTGCCTCCCCCCTTGCGATGGGGGCCCTGAGAGCCAGGGGGGAAGAGGGGCTGGCTCTCAGTCCCCGCCTCGTGGGGGTTGCCTCCCCCCTCTGCGATGGGGGTCCTGAGAGCCAGGGGGGATGAGGGGCTGGCTCTCATTCCCCGCCTCGAGGTGGGTGCCTCCCCCCTGTGATGGGGGCCCTGAGAGCCAGGGGGGAAGAGGGGCTGGCTCTCAGTCCCTGCCTCGTTGGGGGTGCCTCCCCCCACCTGCGATTGGTGTCCTAAGAGCCAGGGGGGAAAGACGGGCTGGCTCTCAGTCCCCGCCTCGTGGGGGGTGCCTCCCACCCAACGATGGGGGTCCTAAGAGCCGGGGGCGGAAGAGGGGCTGCCTCTGAGTCCCTGCCTCGTGGGGGGTGCCTCCCCCTCCTGCGATGGTGGTCCTAAGAGCCAGAGGGGGAAGAGGGGCTGGCTCTCAGTCTCTGCCTCATGGGGGGTGCCTCCCCCCCCTGCGATGGGAGTCCCGAGAGCCGGGGGGCATGAGGGGCTGGCTCTCAATCCCCGCCTCGCCGTGGGTGCCTCCCCCACTGCGATGGGGGCCCTGAGATTCAGGGGGGAAGAGGGGCTGGCTCTCAGTCCCTGCCTCGTTGGGGGTGCCTCCCCCCCCTGCGATGGGGGTCCTGAGAGCCAGGGGGGGCAGAGGGGCTGGCTCTCAGTCCCTGCCTCGTGGGGGGTGCCTCCCCCCCTGCGATGAGTGTCCTAAGAGCCTGGGGCGGAAGAGGGGCTGGCTGTCAGTCCCCGGCTCGCAGGTGGTGCCACCCCCTCTGCGATGGGGGTCCCAAGAGCCAGGGGGGGAAACTGGGCTGCCTCTCAGCCACCACAAAATGGGGGGCCTTTATGTTCAGGTTTTGCGCAAGAGTCAGCTTATTTGCTTCTTCTTCTAGCAGGGCAGTTGCTGCCAAGGCCCTCCAACAGGGGAGCCATCCTTCAGAAACCCTGTCTAGTTGTTGAGAGACGTAGGCCACCGGCCTCAGCCGGGGCCCCACAGTTTGGGTGAAAAGTCCAGCTGCCATCTTTTCTCTCTCTAACACATACAATGGAAAAGGCTTTGTCAGATCGGGTAGCCCCGGGGCTGGGGCTGCCAGAAGTTTTTCCTTTAACTCATGAAAGACTTGCTGTTGTTGGGATCCCCATTCCAAAGCTTCCCAGTGCCCACCCCCTTTGTGACCTCATACAAAGGCTTGGCTAATACTACAGAATTTGGGATCCACCGTCTACAAAACCCCACAGCTCCTGAGAATTCTCTCGGCTGCCTTCGGCCCTTAGGCTCTGGTAGATTGCAAATAACCTGCTTTCTTTCTGTTCCCGGGCGGCGTCGGACCCCTGTCGGAGAGTAAATCCCAAGTAAGGTACCTGCCGTCGGCAGATTTGAGCTTTCTTCTTGGACACCCAATACCCACAGTCCTCCAGGTGAGTCCTAAGGATCTTAGGATCAGCGATGTGGATCCTAAGGCAGTGGGGGGAAGAGGGGATGGCTGTCACCGAACCCAAAATGGGCGGCCTTTATGTTCAGGTTTTGCCCAAGAGTCAGTTTATTTGCTTCTTGTACTATGAGGGCAGTTGATGTCACGGCCCTCAAACATGAGGGGCCATCCTTTAGAAACCCTGTCTAGTTTTTTAGACACGTAGGGCACCGGCCTCAGCCAGGGCACCAGAGTATCCGTTAAAAGTCCAGCTGCCATCTTTTCTCTATCTAACGCATTCAATGGAAAAGGCTTTGTCAGATCGGGTAGCCCCAGGGCTGGGGCTGCCAGAAGTTTTTCCTTTAACTCATGAAAGACTTGCTCTTCTTGGGATCCCCATTTCAAAGGTTCGTGGTCCCCGCCCCCTTTGTGACCTCATACAAAGGCTTGGCTAATACTGCAAAGTTTGGGATGCCCAGTCTACAAAACCCAACAGCCCCTAAGAATTCCCTCACCTGCCCCCTTTGTGACCTCATACAAAGGCTTGGCTAATACTGCAAAGTTTGGAATGCACAGTCTACAAAACCCCATAGCCCCTAAGAATTCCATCACCTGCCTTCTGCCCTTAGGCTCCGGTAGATTGCAAATGTCCTGCTTTCTTTCTGTTCCCGGGCTGCGTTTGGACCCCTGTCGGATAGTAAATCCC
Source organism: Gorilla gorilla gorilla (assembly GCF_029281585.2). Classification (NCBI taxonomy): domain Eukaryota; kingdom Metazoa; phylum Chordata; class Mammalia; order Primates; family Hominidae; genus Gorilla; species Gorilla gorilla. Next base: position 78,417,235 of record NC_073238.2, on the reverse strand, counting down.
AAGTAAGGTACCTGCTGTGGGCAGATTTGAGCTTTCTTCTTGGACACCTAATACCACAGTCCTCCAGGTGGGTCCAAAGGTTCTTAGGATCCGCGATGGGGGTCCTAAGCCAGGGGGGGATGAGGGGCTGGCTCCCAGTCCCCGTCTCGCGGGGGGTGCCTCCCCCCTCTGCGATGCGGGTTGTAAGAGCCACAGGGGGAAGAGAGGCTGGCTATCAGTACCTGCCTCATGGGTGGTGCCTCCCCCCCACTGCGATGGGGGTCCTGAGAGCCGGGGGGATGAGGGGCTGGTTCTCAGTCCCCGCCTCGTGGGGGGTGCCTCCCTCCCTGCGATGGGGGCCCTGAAAACCAGGGGGGAAGAGGGGCTGGCTCTCATTCCGTGCCTCGTTGGGGGTGCCTCCCCCCCCGTGCGGTGGGGGCCCTGAAAGCCAGGGGGGAAGAGGGGCTGGCTCTCAGTCCGTGCCTCGTTGGGGGTGCCTCCCCCCCTGCGATGGCTGTCCTAAGAGCTATAGGGGGAAGAGGGGCTGGCTCTCAGTCCCTGCCTCGTGGGGGTTGCCTCCCCCCTCTGCGATGGGGGTCCTGAGAGCCATGGGGGATGAGGGGCTGGCTCTCATTCCCCACCTCGAGGTGGGTGCCTCCCCCCTGCGATGGGGGCCCTGAGAGCCAGGGGGGAAGAGGGGCTGGCTCTCAGTCCCTGCCTCGTGGGGGGTGCCTCCCCCTCCTGCGATGGAGGTCCAAAGAGCCAGAGGGGGAAGAGGGGCTGGCTCTCAGTCCCTGCCTCGTTGGGGGTGCCTCCCCCCCTCTGCGATGGGGGTCCTGAGAGCCGGGGGGGATGAGGGGCTGGTTCTCAGTCCCCGCCTCGTCGGGGGTGCCTCCCACCCAACGATCGCGGTCCTAAGAGCCGGGGGCGGAAGAGGGGCTGCCTCTGAGTCCCTGCCTCGTGGGGGGTGCCTCCCCCTCCTGCGATGGTGGTCCTAAGAGCCAGAGGGCGAAGAGGGGCTGGCTCTCAGTCTCTGCCTCATGGGGGGTGCCTCCCCCCCCTGCGATGGGAGTCCTGAGAGCCGGGGGGGATGAGGGGCTGGCTCTCAATCCCCGCCTCGCCGTGGGTGCCTCCCCCACTGCGATGGGGGCCCTGAGATTCAGGGGAAAGAGGGGCTGGCTCTCAGTCCCTGCCTCGTTGGGGGTGCCTCCCCCCCCTGCGATGGGGGTCCTGAGAGCCAGGGGGGGCAGAGGGGCTGGCTCTCAGTCCCTGCCTCGTGGGGGTGCCTCCCCCCCTGCGATGAGTGTCCTAAGAGCCTGGGGCGGAAGAAGGGCTGGCTCTCAGTCCCCGGCTCGCAGGTGGTGCCACCCCCTCTGCGATGGGGGTCCCAAGAGCCAGGGGGGGAAACTGGGCTGCCTCTCAGCCACCACAAAATGGGGGGCCTTTATGTTCAGGTTTTGCGCAAGAGTCAGCTTATTTGCTTCTTCTTCTAGCAGGGCGGTTGCTGCCAAGGCCCTCCAACCCGGGAGCCATCCTTCAGAAACCCTGTCTAGTTGTTGAGAGACGTAGGCCACCGGCCTCAGCCAGGGCCCCACAGTTTGGGTGAAAAGTCCAGCTGCCATCTTTTCTCTCTCTAACACATACAATGGAAAAGGCTTTGTCAGATCGGGTAGCCCCGGGGCTGGGGCTGCCAGAAGTTTTTCCTTTAACTCGTGAAAGACTTGCTGTTGTTGGGATCCCCATTCCAAAGCTTCCCAGTGCCCACCCCCTTTCTGACCTCATACAAAGGCTTGGCTAATACTACAGAATTTGGGATCCACAGTCTACAAAACCCCACAGCTCCTGAGCATTCTCTCGGCTGCCTTCGGCCCTTAGGCTCTGGTAGATTGCAAATAACCTGCTTTCTTTCTGTTCCCGGGCGGCGTCGGACCCCTGTCGGAGAGTAAATCCGAAGTAAGGTACCTGCCGTCGGCAGATTTGAGCTTTTTTCTTGGACACCCAATACCCACAGTCCTCCAGGTGAGTCCTAAGGATCTTAGGATCAGCGATGGGGGTCCTAAGGCAGTGGGGGGAAGAGGGGATGGCTGTCACCGAACCCAAAATGGGCGGCCTTTATGTTCAGGTTTTGCCCAAGAGTCAGCTTATTTGCTTCTTGTACTATCAGGGCAGTTGATGCCACGGCCCTCAAACAGGGGGGCCATCCTTTAGAAACCCTCTCTAGTTGTTTAGACACGTAGGCCACCGGCCTCAGCCAGGGCCCCAGAGTTTCGGATAAAAGTCCAGCTGCCATCTTTTCTCTATCTGACGCATTCAATGGAAAAGGCTTTGTCAGATCGGGTAGCCCCGGGGCTGGGGCTGCCAGAAGTTTTTCCTTTAACTCCTGAAAGACTTGCTGTTGTTGGGATCCCCATTCCAAAGGTTCCCGATTCCCGCCCCTTTTGTGACCTCATACAAAGGCTTGGCTAATACTGCAAAGTTTGGGATGCCCAGTCTACAAAAGCCCACAGCCTCTAAGAATTCCCTCACCTGCTTTCTGCCCTTAGGCTCCGGTGGATTGCAAATGACCTGCTTTCTTTCTGTTCCCGGGCTGCGTTCAGACCCCTGTCGGATAGTAAATCCCAAATAAGGTACCTGCCTTCAGCAGATTTGAGCTTTCTTCTTGGACATCTAATACCCACAGTCCTCCAGGTGGGTCCTAAGGTTCTTAGGATCTGCGATGGGGGTCCTAAGCCGGGGGGGATGAGGGGATGGCTCTCGGTCCCCGCCTCATGGGGGGTGCCTCCCCCCCTGCGATGGGGCCCCTAAGAGCCAGGGGGGAAGTGGGGCTGGCTCTCAGTCCCCGCCTCGCGGGGGGTGCCTCCCCCCTCTGCGATGCGGGTTCTAAGAGCCACAGGGGGAAGAGGGGCTGGCTCTCAGTCCCCTCCTCGTGGGGGGTGCCTCCCCACCCAGCGATGGGGGTCCTGAGAGCCGAGGGGGATGAGGGGCTGGCTCTCAGTACCTGCCTCGTGGGGGGTGCCTCCCCCTCCTGCGATGGAGGTCCTAAGAGCCAGAGGGGGAAGAGGGGCTGGCTCTCAGTCCCTGCCTCGTTGGGGGTGCCTCCCCCCCTCTGCGATGGGGGTCCTGAGAGCCGGGGGGGATGAGGGGCTGGTTCTCAGTCCCCGCCTCGTCGGGGGTGCCTCCCCCCCTGCGATGGGGGCCCTGAGAGCCAGAGGGGAAGAGGGGCTGGCTCTCAGTCCCCGCCTCGTTGGGGGTGCCTCCCCCCCCTGCGATGGGGGTCCTGAGAGCCAGGGGGGGCAGAGGGGCTGGCTCTCAGTCCCTGCCTCGTGGGGGGTGCCTCCCCCTCCTGCGATGGTGGTCCTAAGAGCCAGAGGGGGAAGAGGGGCTGGCTCTCAGTCTCTGCCTCATGGGGGGTGCCTCCCCCCCCTGCGATGGGAGTCCTGAGAGCCGGGGGGGATGAGGGGCTGGCTCTCAATCCCCGCCTCGCCGTGGGTGCCTCCCCCACTGCGATGGGGGCCCTGAGATTCAGGGGGGAAGAGGGGCTGGCTCTCAGTCCCTGCCTCGTTGGAGGTGCCTCCCCCCCCTGCGATGGGGGTCCTGAGAGCCAGGGGGGGCAGAGGGGCTGGCTCTCAGTCCCTGCCTCGTGGGGGGTGCCTCCCCCCCTGCGTTGAGTGTCCTAAGAGCCTGGGGCGGAAGAGGGGCTGGCTCTCAGTCCCCGGCTCGCAGGTGGTGCCACCCCCTCTGCGATGGGGGTCCCAAGAGCCAGGGGGGGAAACTGGGCTGCCTCTCAGCCACCACAAAATGGGGGGCCTTTATGTTCAGGTTTTGCGCAAGAGTCAGGTTATTTGCTTCTTCTTCTAGCAGGGCAGTTGCTGCCAAGGCCCTCCAACAGGGGAGCCATACTTCAGAAACCCTGTCTAGTTGTTGAGAGACGTAGGCCACCGGCCTCAGCCAGGGCCCCACAGTTTGGGTGAAAAGTCCAGCTGCCATCTTTTCTCTCTCTAACACATACAATGGAAAAGGCTTTGTCAGATCGGGTAGCCCCGGGGCTGGGGCTGCCAGAAGTTTTTCCTTTAACTCATGAAAGACTTGCTGTTGTCGGGATCCCATTCCAAAGCTTCCCAGTGCCCACCCCCTTTGTGACCTCATACAAAGGCTTGGCTAATACTACAGAATTTGGGATCCACAGTCTACAAAACCCCACAGCTCCTGAGAATTCTCTCGGCTGCCTTCGGCCCTTAGGCTCTGGTAGATTGCAAATAACCTGCTTTCTTTCTGTTCCCGGGCGGCGTCGGACCCCTGTCGGAGAGTAAATCCGAAGTAAGGTACCTGCCGTCGGCAGATTTGAGCTTTCTTCTTCGACACCCAATACCCACAGTCCTCCAGGTGAGTCCTAAGGATCTTAGGATCAGCGATGTGGATCCTAAGGCAGTGGGGGGAAGAGGGGATGGCTGTCACCGAACCCAAAATGGGCGGCCTTTATGTTCAGGTTTTGCCCAAGAGTCAGTTTATTTGCTTCTTGTACTATGAGGGCAGTTGATGCCACGGCCCTCAAACATGAGGGGCCATCCTTTAGAAACCCTGTCTAGTTTTTTAGACACGTAGGGCACCGGCCTCAGCCAGGGCACCAGAGTTTCGGATAAAAGTCCAGCTGCCATCTTTTCTCTATCTAACGCATTCAATGGAAAAGGCTTTGTCACATCGGGTAGCCCCAGGGCTGGGGCTGCCAGAAGTTTTTCCTTTAACTCATGAAAGACTTGCTCTTCTTGGGATCCCCATTTCAAAGGTTCGTGGTCCCCGCCCCCTTTGTGACCTCATACAAAGGCTTGGCTAATACTGCAAAGTTTGGGATGCCCAGTCTACAAAACCCAACAGCCCCTAAGAATTCCCTCACCTGCCCCCTTTGTGACCTCATACAAAGGCTTGGCTAATACTGCAAAGTTTGGAATGCACAGTCTACAAAACCCCATAGCCCCTAAGAATTCCATCACCTGCCTTCTGCCCTTAGGCTCCGGTGGATTGCAAATGACCTGCTTTCTTTCTGTTCCCGGGCTGCGTTCAGACCCCTGTCGGATAGTAAATCCCAAATAAGGTACCTGCCTTCAGCAGATTTGAGCTTTCTTCTTGGACATCTAATACCCACAGTCCTCCAGGTGGGTCCTAAGGTTCTTAGGATCTGCGATGGGGGTCCTAAGCCGGGGGGGATGAGGGGATGGCTCTCGGTCCCCGCCTCATGGGGGGTGCCTCCCCCCCTGCGATGGGGCCCCTAAGAGCCAGGGGGGAAGTGGGGCTGGCTCTCAGTCCCCGCCTCGCGGGGGGTGCCTCCCCCCTCTGCGATGCGGGTTCTAAGAGCCACAGGGGGAAGAGGGGCTGGCTCTCAGTCCCCTCCTCGTGGGGGGTGCCTCCCCACCCAGCGATGGGGGTCCTGAGAGCCGAGGGGGATGAGGGGCTGGCTCTCAGTACCTGCCTCGTGGGGGGTGCCTCCCCCTCCTGCGATGGAGGTCCTAAGAGCCAGAGGGGGAAGAGGGGCTGGCTCTCAGTCCCTGCCTCGTTGGGGGTGCCTCCCCCCCTCTGCGATGGGGGTCCTGAGAGCCGGGGGGGATGAGGGGCTGGTTCTCAGTCCCAGCCTCGTCGGGGGTGCCTCCCCCCCTGCGATGGGGGCCCTGAGAGCCAGAGGGGAAGAGGGGCTGGCTCTCAGTCCCTGCCTCGTTGGGGGTGCCTCCCCCCCCTGCGATGGGGGTCCTGAGAGCCAGGGGGGGCAGAGGGGCTGGCTCTCAGTCCCTGCCTCGTGGGGGGTGCCTCCCCCTCCTGCGATGGTGGTCCTAAGAGCCAGAGGGGGAAGAGGGGCTGGCTCTCAGTCTCTGCCTCATGGGGGGTGCCTCCCCCCCCTGCGATGGGAGTCCTGAGAGCCGGGGGGGATGAGGGGCTGGCTCTCAATCCCCGCCTCGCCGTGGGTGCCTCCCCCACTGCGATGGGGGCCCTGAGATTCAGGGGGGAAGAGGGGCTGGCTCTCAGTCCCTGCCTCGTTGGAGGTGCCTCCCCCCCCTGCGATGGGGGTCCTGAGAGCCAGGGGGGGCAGAGGGGCTGGCTCTCAGTCCCTGCCTCGTGGGGGGTGCCTCCCCCCCTGCGATGAGTGTCCTAAGAGCCTGGGGCGGAAGAGGGGCTGGCTCTCAGTCCCCGGCTCGCAGGTGGTGCCACCCCCTCTGCGATGGGGGTCCCAAGAGCCAGGGGGGGAAACTGGGCTGCCTCTCAGCCACCACAAAATGGGGGGCCTTTATGTTCAGGTTTTGCGCAAGAGTCAGGTTATTTGCTTCTTCTTCTAGCAGGGCAGTTGCTGCCAAGGCCCTCCAACAGGGGAGCCATACTTCAGAAACCCTGTCTAGTTGTTGAGAGACGTAGGCCACCGGCCTCAGCCAGGGCCCCACAGTTTGGGTGAAAAGTCCAGCTGCCATCTTTTCTCTCTCTAACACATACAATGGAAAAGGCTTTGTCAGATCGGGTAGCCCCGGGGCTGGGGCTGCCAGAAGTTTTTCCTTTAACTCATGAAAGACTTGCTGTTGTTGGGATCCCCATTCCAAAGCTTCCCAGTGCCCACCCCCTTTGTGACCTCATACAAAGGCTTGGCTAATACTACAGAATTTGGGATCCACAGTCTACAAAACCCCACAGCTCCTGAGAATTCTCTCGGCTGCCTTCGGCCCTTAGGCTCTGGTAGATTGCAAATAACCTGCTTTCTTTCTGTTCCCGGGCGGCGTCGGACCCCTGTCGGAGAGTAAATCCCAAGTAAGGTACCTGCCGTCGGCAGATTTGAGCTTTCTTCTTGGACACCCAATACCCACAGTCCTCCAGGTGAGTCCTAAGGATCTTAGGATCAGCGATGTGGATCCTAAGGCAGTGGGGGGAAGAGGGGATGGCTGTCACCGAACCCAAAATGGGCGGCCTTTATGTTCAGGTTTTGCCCAAGAGTCAGTTTATTTGCTTCTTGTACTATGAGGGCAGTTGATGTCACGGCCCTCAAACATGAGGGGCCATCCTTTAGAAACCCTGTCTAGTTTTTTAGACACGTAGGGCACCGGCCTCAGCCAGGGCACCAGAGTATCCGTTAAAAGTCCAGCTGCCATCTTTTCTCTATCTAACGCATTCAATGGAAAAGGCTTTGTCAGATCGGGTAGCCCCAGGGCTGGGGCTGCCAGAAGTTTTTCCTTTAACTCATGAAAGACTTGCTCTTCTTGGGATCCCCATTTCAAAGGTTCGTGGTCCCCGCCCCCTTTGTGACCTCATACAAAGGCTTGGCTAATACTGCAAAGTTTGGGATGCCCAGTCTACAAAACCCAACAGCCCCTAAGAATTCCCTCACCTGCCCCCTTTGTGACCTCATACAAAGGCTTGGCTAATACTGCAAAGTTTGGAATGCACAGTCTACAAAACCCCATAGCCCCTAAGAATTCCATCACCTGCCTTCTGCCCTTAGGCTCCGGTAGATTGCAAATGTCCTGCTTTCTTTCTGTTCCCGGGCTGCGTTTGGACCCCTGTCGGATAGTAAATCCCAAGTAAGGTACCTGCTGTGGGCAGATTTGAGCTTTCTTCTTGGACACCTAATACCACAGTCCTCCAGGTGGGTCCAAAGGTTCTTAGGATCCGCGATGGGGGTCCTAAGCCAGGGGGGGATGAGGGGCTGGCTCCCAGTCCCCGTCTCGCGGGGGGTGCCTCCCCCCTCTGCGATGCGGGTTGTAAGAGCCACAGGGGGAAGAGAGGCTGGCTATCAGTACCTGCCTCATGGGTGGTGCCTCCCCCCCACTGCGATGGGGGTCCTGAGAGCCGGGGGGATGAGGGGCTGGTTCTCAGTCCCCGCCTCGTGGGGGGTGCCTCCCTCCCTGCGATGGGGGCCCTGAAAACCAGGGGGGAAGAGGGGCTGGCTCTCATTCCGTGCCTCGTTGGGGGTGCCTCCCCCCCCGTGCGGTGGGGGCCCTGAAAGCCAGGGGGGAAGAGGGGCTGGCTCTCAGTCCGTGCCTCGTTGGGGGTGCCTCCCCCCCTGCGATGGCTGTCCTAAGAGCTATAGGGGGAAGAGGGGCTGGCTCTCAGTCCCTGCCTCGTGGGGGTTGCCTCCCCCCTCTGCGATGGGGGTCCTGAGAGCCATGGGGGATGAGGGGCTGGCTCTCATTCCCCACCTCGAGGTGGGTGCCTCCCCCCTGCGATGGGGGCCCTGAGAGCCAGGGGGGAAGAGGGGCTGGCTCTCAGTCCCTGCCTCGTTGGGGGTGCCTCCCCCCATCTGCGATGGGGGTCCTGAGAGCCGGGGGGGATGAGGGGCTGGTTCTCAGTCCCCGCCTCGTCGGGGGTGCCTCCCACCCAACGATCGCGGTCCTAAGAGCCGGGGGCGGAAGAGGGGCTGCCTCTGAGTCCCTGCCTCGTGGGGGGTGCCTCCCCCTCCTGCGATGGTGGTCCTAAGAGCCAGAGGGCGAAGAGGGGCTGGCTCTCAGTCTCTGCCTCATGGGGGGTGCCTCCCCCCCCTGCGATGGGAGTCCTGAGAGCCGGGGGGGATGAGGGGCTGGCTCTCAATCCCCGCCTCGCCGTGGGTGCCTCCCCCACTGCGATGGGGGCCCTGAGATTCAGGGGGGAAGAGGGGCTGGCTCTCAGTCCCTGCCTCGTTGGAGGTGCCTCCCCCCCCTGCGATGGGGGTCCTGAGAGCCAGGGGGGGCAGAGGGGCTGGCTCTCAGTCCCTGCCTCGTGGGGGGTGCCTCCCCCCCTGCGATGAGTGTCCTAAGAGCCTGGGGCGGAAGAGGGGCTGGCTCTCAGTCCCCGGCTCGCAGGTGGTGCCACCCCCTCTGCGATGGGGGTCCCAAGAGCCAGGGGGGGAAACTGGGCTGCCTCTCAGCCACCACAAAATGGGGGGCCTTTATGTTCAGGTTTTGCGCAAGAGTCAGCTTATTTGCTTCTTCTTCTAGCAGGGCAGTTGCTGCCAAGGCCCTCCAACAGGGGAGCCATCCTTCAGAAACCCTGTCTAGTTGTTGAGAGACGTAGGCCACCGGCCTCAGCCGGGGCCCCACAGTTTGAGTGAAAAGTCCAGCTGCCATCTTTTCTCTCTCTAACACATACAATGGAAAAGGCTTTGTCAGATCGGGTAGCCCCGGGGCTGGGGCTGCCAGAAGTTTTTCCTTTAACTCATGAAAGACTTGCTGTTGTTGGGATCCCCATTCCAAAGCTTCCCAGTGCCCACCCCCTTTGTGACCTCATACAAAGGCTTGGCTAATACTACAGAATTTGGGATCCACAGTCTACAAAACCCCACAGCTCCTGAGAATTCTCTCGGCTGCCTTCGGCCCTTAGGCTCTGGTAGATTGCAAATAACCTGCTTTCTTTCTGTTCCCGGGCGGCGTCGGACCCCTGTCGGAGAGTAAATCCGAAGTAAGGTACCTGCCGTCGGCAGATTTGAGCTTTCTTCTTGGACACCCAATACCCACAGTCCTCCAGGTGAGTCCTAAGGATCTTAGTATCAGCGATGTGGATCCTAAGGCAGTGGGGGGAAGAGGGGATGGCTGTCACCGAACCCAAAATGGGCGGCCTTTATGTTCAGGTTTTGCCCAAGAGTCAGTTTATTTGCTTCTTGTACTATGAGGGCAGTTGATGTCACGGCCCTCAAACATGAGGGGCCATCCTTTAGAAACCCTGTCTAGTTTTTTAGACACGTAGGGCACCGGCCTCAGCCAGGGCACCAGAGTATCCGTTAAAAGTCCAGCTGCCATCTTTTCTCTATCTAACGCATTCAATGGAAAAGGCTTTGTCAGATCGGGTAGCCCCAGGGCTGGGGCTGCCAGAAGTTTTTCCTTTAACTCATGAAAGACTTGCTCTTCTTGGGATCCCCATTTCAAAGGTTCGTGGTCCCCGCCCCCTTTGTGACCTCATACAAAGGCTTGGCTAATACTGCAAAGTTTGGGATGCCCAGTCTACAAAACCCAACAGCCCCTAAGAATTCCCTCACCTGCCCCCTTTGTGACCTCATACAAAGGCTTGGCTAATACTGCAAAGTTTGGAATGCACAGTCTACAAAACCCCATAGCCCCTAAGAATTCCATCACCTGCCTTCTGCCCTTAGGCTCCGGTAGATTGCAAATGTCCTGCTTTCTTTCTGTTCCCGGGCTGCGTTTGGACCCCTGTCGGATAGTAAATCCCAAGTAAGGTACCTGCTGTGGGCAGATTTGAGCTTTCTTCTTGGACACCTAATACCACAGTCCTCCAGGTGGGTCCAAAGGTTCTTAGGATCCGCGATGGGGGTCCTAAGCCAGGGGGGGATGAGGGGCTGGCTCCCAGTCCCCGTCTCGCGGGGGGTGCCTCCCCCCTCTGCGATGCGGGTTGTAAGAGCCACAGGGGGAAGAGAGGCTGGCTATCAGTACCTGCCTCATGGGTGGTGCCTCCCCCCCACTGCGATGGGGGTCCTGAGAGCCGGGGGGATGAGGGGCTGGTTCTCAGTCCCCGCCTCGTGGGGGGTGCCTCCCTCCCTGCGATGGGGGCCCTGAAAACCAGGGGGGAAGAGGGGCTGGCTCTCATTCCGTGCCTCGTTGGGGGTGCCTCCCCCCCCCCTGCGGTGGGGGCCCTGAAAGCCAGGGGGGAAGAGGGGCTGGCTCTCAGTCCGTGCCTCGTTGGGGGTGCCTCCCCCCCTGCGATGGCTGTCCTAAGAGCTATAGGGGGAAGAGGGGCTGGCTCTCAGTCCCTGCCTCGTGGGGGTTGCCTCCCCCCTCTGCGATGGGGGTCCTGAGAGCCATGGGGGATGAGGGGCTGGCTCTCATTCCCCGCCTCGAGGTGGGTGCCTCCCCCCTGCGATGGGGGCCCTGAGAGCCAGGGGGGAAGAGGGGCTGGCTCTCAGTCCCTGCCTCGTGGGGGGTGCCTCCCCCTCCTGCGATGGAGGTCCAAAGAGCCAGAGGGGGAAGAGGGGCTGGCTCTCAGTCCCTGCCTCGTTGGGGGTGCCTCCCCTCCTCTGCGATGGGGGTCCTGAGAGCCGGGGGGGATGAGGGGCTGGTTCTCAGTCCCCGCCTCGTCGGGGGTGCCTCCCACCCAACGATCGCGGTCCTAAGAGCCGGGGGCGGAAGAGGGGCTGCCTCTGAGTCCCTGCCTCGTGGGGGGTGCCTCCCCCTCCTGCGATGGTGGTCCTAAGAGCCAGAGGGGGAAGAGGGGCTGGCTCTCAGTCTCTGCCTCATGGGGGGTGCCTCCCCCCCCTGCGATGGGAGTCCTGAGAGCCGGGGGGGATGAGGGGCTGGCTCTCAATCCCCGCCTCGCCGTGGGTGCCTCCCCCACTGCGATGGGGGCCCTGAGATTCAGGGGGGAAGAGGGGCTGGCTCTCAGTCCCTGCCTCGTTGGGGGTGCCTCCCCCCCCTGCGATGGGGGTCCTGAGAGCCAGGGGGGGCAGAGGGGCTGGCTCTCAGTCGCTGCCTCGTGGGGGCTGCCTCCCCCCCTGCAATGAGTGTCCTAAGAGCCTGGGGCGGAAGAGGGGCTGGCTCTCAGTCCCCGGCTCGCAGGTGGTGCCACCCCCTCTGCGATGGGGGTCCCAAGAGCCAGGCGGGGAAACTGGGCTGCCTCTCAGCCACCACAAAATGGGGGGCCTTTATGTTCAGGTTTTGCGCAAGAGTCAGCTTATTTGCTTCTTCTTCTAGCAGGGCAGTTGCTGCCAAGGTCCTCCAACAGGGGAGCCATCCTTCAGAAACCCTGTCTAGTTGTTGAGAGACGTAGGCCACCGGCCTCAGCCGGGGCCCCACAGTTTGGGTGAAAAGTCCAGCTGCCATCTTTTCTCTCTCTAACACATACAATGGAAAAGGCTTTGTCAGATCAGGTAGCCCCGGGGCTGGGGCTGCCAGAAGTTTTTCCTTTAACTCCTGAAAGACTTGCTGTTGTTGGGATCCCCATTCCGAAGCTTCCCAGTGCCCACCCCCTTTGTGACCTCATACAAAGGCTTGGCTAATACTACAGAATTTGGGATCCACAGTCTACAAAACCCCACAGCTCCTGAGAATTCTCTCGGCTGCCTTTGGCCCTTAGGCTCTGGTAGATTGCAAATAACCTGCTTTCTTTCTGTTCCCAGGCGGCGTCGGACCCCTGTCGGAGAGTAAATCCGAAGTAAGGTACCTGCCGTCGGCAGATTTGAGCTTTCTTCTTGGACACCCAATACCCACAGTCCTCCAGGTGAGTCCTAAGGATCTTAGGATCAGCGATGGGGGTCCTAAGGCAGTAGGGGGAAGAGGGGATGGCTGTCACCGAACCCAAAATGGGCGGCCTTTATGTTCAGGTTTTGCCCAAGAGTCAGCTTATTTGCTTCTTGTACTATCAGGGCAGTTGATGCCACGGCCCTCAAACAGGGGGGCCATCCTTTAGAAACCCTCTCTAGTTGTTTAGACATATAGGCCACCGGCCTCAGCCAGGGCCCCAGAGTATCGGTTAAAAGTCCAGCTGCCATCCTTTCTCTATCTGACGCATTCAATGGAAAAGGCTTTGTCAGATCGGGTAGCCCCAGGGCTGGGGCTGCCAGAAGTTTTTCCTTTAACTCATGAAAGACTTGCTGTTGTTGGGATCCCCATTTCAAAGGTTCGTGGTCCCCGCCCCCTTCGTGACCTCATACAAAGGCTTGGCTAATACTGCAAAGTTTGGGATGCACAGTCTACAAAAGCCCACAGCTCTTAAGAATTCCCTCACCTGCCCCCTTTGTGACCTCATACAAAGGCTTGGCTAATACTGCAAAGTTTGGAATGCACAGTCTACAAAACCCCATAGCCCCTAAGAATTCCCTCACCTGCCTTCTGCCCTTAGGCTCCGGTAGATTGCAAATGTCCTGCTTTCTTTCTGTTCCCGGGCTGCGTTTGGACCCCTGTCGGATAGTAAATCCCATGTAAGGTACCTGGTGTCGGCAGATTTGAGCTTTCTTCTTGGACACCTAATACCACAGTCCTCCAGGTGGGTCCTAAGGTTCTTAGGATCCGCGATGGGGGTCCTAAGCCACGGGGAGATGAGGGGCTGGCTCTCAGTCCCCGCCTCGTGGGGGGTGCCTCCCCCCTCTGCGATGCGGGTTCTAAGAGCCACAGGGGGAAGAGGAGCTGGGTCTCAGTACCTGCCTCGTGTGGGGGTGCCTCCCCCCCACTGCGGTGGGTGTCCTGAGAGCCAGGGGGGCAGAGGGACTGGCTCTCAGTCCCCGCCTCGCAGGGGGTGCTTACCCCCTGCGATGGAGGTCCTAAGAGCCTGGAGCGGAAGAGGGGCTGGCTCTCAGTCCCTGCTTCGTGGGTGGTGCCTCCCCACCCAGCGATGGGGTCCCTGAGAGCCAGGGGGGAAGAGGGGCTGGCTCTCAGTCCGTGCCTCATTAGGGGTGCCTTCCCCCCTTGCGATGGGTGTCCTAAGAGCCAAGGGGGTATGAGGGGCTGGCTTTCAGTCCCCAGCTTGTGGGGGGTGCCTCCCCCCCTGCGTTGGGGATCCTAAGAGCCAGGGGGCGGAAGAGGGGCTGCCTCTGAGTCCCTACCTCGTGGGGGGTGCTTCCCCCTCCTGCGATGGTGGTCCTAAGAGCTATAGGGGGAAGAGGGGCTGGCTCTCAGTCCCTGCCTCGTGGGGGTTTCCTCCCCCCTCTGCGATGGGGGTCCTGAGAGCAATGGGGGATGAGGTGCTGGCTCTCATTCCCCGCCTCGCGGTGGGTGCCTCCCCCCCTGCGATGGGGGCCCTGAGAGCGAGGGGGGAAGAGGGGCTGGCTCTCAGTCCATGCCTCGTTGGGGGTGCCTCCCCCCACCTGCGATTGGTGTCCCAAGAGCGGAGGGGGAAGACAGGCTGGCTCTCAGTCCCCGCCTCGTGGGGGGTGCCTCCCACCCAACGATGGGGGTCCTAAGAGCCTGGGGCAGAAGAGGGGCTGCCTCTGAGTCCCTGCCTCGTGGGGGGTGCCTCCCCCTCCTGCGATGGTGGTCCTAAGAGCCAGAGGGGGAAGAGGGGCTGGCTCTCAGTCTCTGCCTCATGGGGGGGTGCCTCCCCCCCGTGATGGGAGTCCTGAGAGCCGGGGGTGATGAGGGGCTGGCTCTCAATCCCCGCCTCGCCTTGGGTGCCTCCCCCACTGCGATGGGGGCTCTGAGAGCCAGGGGGGAAGAGGGGCTGGCTCTCAGTCCCTGCCTCATTGGGGTGCCTCCCCCCCCTGCAATGAGTGTTCTTAAGAGCCACGGGGGGAAGAGGGGCTGGCTGTCAGTCCCCGTATGTGGGGGGTGCCTCCCCCCTGCGATAGGGGTCCTAAGAGCCTGGGGCGGAAGATCGGCTGGCTCTCAGTCCCCGCCTCGCGGGTGGAGCCACCCCCTCTGCGATCGGGTTCCCAAGATCCAGGGGGGGATAAAGGGCTGGCTCTCAGCAACCATAAAATTGGGGGCCTTTATGTTCAGGTTTTGCCCAAGGGTCAGCTTATTTGCTTCTTGTACTAGCAGGGCAGTTGCTGCCAAGGCCCTCAAACAGGGGGGCCATCCTTTAGAAACCCTCTCTAGTTTTTCAGAGATGTAGGCCACCGGCCTCTGCCAGGGCCCCACAGTTTGGGTTAAAAGTCCAGCTGCCATCTTTTCTCTCTCTAACACATACAATGGAAAAGGCTTTGTCAGATCGGGTTGCCCCAGGGCTGGGGCTGCCAGAAGTTTTTCCTTCAACTCATGAAAGACTTGCTGTTCTTGGGATCCCCATTCCAAAGGTTCCCGGTTCCCGCCCCCTTTGTGACCTCATACAAAGTCTTGGCTAATACTACATAGTTTGGGATCCACAGTCTACAAAACCCCACAGCTCCTGAGAATTCTCTCGCCTGCCTTCGGCCCTTAGGCTCCGGTATCTTACAAATAACCTTCTTTCTTTCCGTTCCTTGGTGGCGTCGGACCCATGTGGGAGAGTAAATCCCAATTAAAGTACCTGCTGTCGGCAGATTTGAGCTTTCTTCTTGGACTCCTAATACCCACAGTTCTCCAGGTGTGTCCTAAGGATCTCAGGATCAGCGATGGGGGTCCTAAGGCAGGGGTGGAAGAGGGGCTGGCTCTTACTCCCCTGCGATGGGGGTCGTCATATCCACAGGGCGAGAGGGGGGTGATATGACTGCCTGCATCGCGGGTGGCGCCCGCCCCCCTGCGATGTGGATCGTCTTATTCAGGATGTGAAAGGTGGGCGATATTACTCCTCGCGTGGGTGGGGGTCGCCCGCCCCACTGCGACGTGGATCATAATATCCAGAGGGTTGGAGGCCGGTGATATTACTCCCTGCATCGCGGGGGGCACTCGCCCCCCTGCGATGTGGATGGTCATATACAGGGGGCCATAGGGTGGTGATATTACTCCTGGATTTTTCCTTGGATCCTTTCTATACTGCCACCCTCGGTTCACACCCTGGAACATTATCTTCCATATTCTAGCGAGATGCCGCTTCTAAAGTCGCAGGAGGTATACACCCTTCAATATTATTCGTAGTTTTGTAGGGGAATGTTAAACCTGATGTCACAGGACTCTGTACACTGCGATGTTATTCCCAATGTCCTGCTTTACCTTAATAATAATGTCACATTGTGTGTACACCTAGTGGTGTTATTCTTATTCTCCTAAGGGGAGGTTGCGTTTATTGTGACACGGGGTATGTTCCTTTTGATATTATCCATAATGTCCTAGAGGGATGTCACCCCTTATGTCACAGGGTTTGTACACCTTGTGAAATTACTCGTATTATCCTCATAAGATGTAACTCCTCATATCACAGAGGGTGTACACTCCGTGATATTGTCGTCATATTCTAGGGAAATGTTACTTTTAATGTCACAGAGGGTGCACAGCTTGTGAATTATTCATTATAATTTTGTGGGATGTTACCCCTAATGTCACACGGCGTGTACACACTGTGATGTTACGTGCAATATGCTATGGAAATGTTACTCGTAATTCAGAGGTCCTGTACACCCTTTAATATTCTTCATAGTCTTCTAGGAAAACGTTACTGCTAATGTCATAGGGCCTGTAGACCCTGTCATAAAATTCCTAATATCCTAGCGGGAGTTCACTACTAATTTCACAATGTGTGTACACCCTTTGATATTATTTGTATTGTCCTGAAGAGATGTTACTACTGATGTCCCAATGCAGGTACATTCTCTGATCTTATTGGTTATATCCTCGGGGGATGTTACTTCTAATGTCACATGAGGTGTCCTCCCTGTGTTCTATTTCGTAATATCCCACGGCAATTTTACTTTTAATGACACAGGGGGTGTACACATTGTGATATTATTCGTGATATTCTAGAAAGATGTTACTCCTAATGTCACAGGGCTGTACACCCTGTGATAGTATTCATAATTTCCCAGGGGTCTATACTCCTATTGGCACAGACGATAACACCCTGTGACATTATTTGTAATATTCTAGCGAGATGATACTCCTCATGTCACAGGGGGTGTACACCCCCTATTATTATTCTTACTATTCTAGGGGGATGTTACTCCTAATGTCACAGGGATGTACACCCTGTGATATTATTCATAGTGTACCAGAGGAATATTAGCACTAATGTCACAATGTGTGTACACCTTGTGATATTATTTGTCATATCCTAATGTCACAGGGGGTGTGTTCCATGTGACAGTCTTCCTAACATCCTAGACGGATATTGCTCCTAACTTCACAGGGTGTGTACACCTTGTCACATCATTCATAATATCCTAAAACTACATTATTCCTCAGGTCACAGGGGGTGTTCACCCTGTGATATTTTTCATCATAGTTTTGTGGGATGTTACTCCTAAAGTCACATGGGGTGTACACAGAGTCACACAGTGATATGAGTTGTAACATTCTATAGACATGTTACTTGTAAATCACAGGGGCTGTACCTCCTGTGATATGATTCCTAATATTCTAGGGGAATGTTGCTATTATTGTCACGGGGGTGTACACCCTGTGATATGACTCGTCATATCCCAGCGGAATGTTACTACTAATGTCACAATGCCTGTACACCCTGTGATACTATTTGTAATATCCTAAAGAGATGTTACTACTAAGGTCACAATGTATGTACACCCTCTGATATTATTTGTTATATCCTTGGGGGATGTTATTCCTAATGTCACATGGGGTGTACTCCCTGTCATATTATTCATAATATCCAAGGGGGATGTTATTTTTAATGTCACCGGGGGTGACATTACACATTAGAAATGCGTATTCAACACCTGTGATACTATTCCTAATATCCTAGGGGCATGCTCTTCCGAATGTCACATGGGGTGTACTCCATGTGTGTACACCTGCTGTGATATTATTCATAATATCCTAGGGGGATGTTACTCCTGATGACACAGGCGGTGTACACCATGTGTGTACCCCTCCTGTGTTATTATTCATAATATCCTAGGGGGATGTTTCTTTTAATGTCACAAAGTGTGTACAAAACGTCACAGAGGTGTACACGCTGTGACGTGATCTGTAATACCCTAGAAGGATGTTACTCCTAATGTGTCACAGGGGTGTACATGCTTTGATGTTATTTGCAATCTCATAGAGAGATATTACTTCAAATATCACAGTGCATGTACACACATAGTATATACCCTGTGATAGTATTCATAATATCCTAGGGAGATACAACTCCTGATATCACAGTGCGTGTACCCCGTGCGTGTACACCCTTGATGTTAGTCGTAATATCCAGGGTAAATATTACTCCTCATATCACACAGTGTGCACACCCTGTGATATTTTTCCTCATACTTTAGGGAGATATTGCTTCTAATATCACAGTGGGTGTACCCCATCTGTGTATACTCTGTGACAGTATATTCTATATCCTAGGGAGGTATTACTTCTAATATTGCATTGGGTGTTCACCCTGTGATATCATTCTTATTTGACCTTGCTGCCTTTTTTAACCCACACTACAAAAGGAATGGAACAGATAAGAAGATACTGAGATTGGACGGTGCTGCCGTGTGGCCGCCGCAGGACACTTTTAATATCCCTGTTCCTCAGGCTGTAGATGAAGGGGTTCAGCATGGAGGTGATCACCGTGTACATCACTGAGGCCACTGCAGCCTTTCTCGGGGAAGATGACACATCTGAACTGAGGTACCCTCCAACGCCTGTTCCGTAAAATCAGCAAACAACTGACAGGTGAGACCCACAGGTGGAGAAGGCCTTATACTTCCCACGTGATGATGAAACCCTCAGAATGGAGGAAACAATTTTATAGTAAGAGAAAAGGGTCCCCGAGATGGGAAGAAAACCAATTATGGCAGCAGGCAAATACATGATTATGTTATTGGTGAAGGTGTCACAACATGCAAGATGGGGGAGTTGACAAGGGTCACAGAAGAAACTAGGAATTTCCGCATCCTGGAAGCAGGTCATTTGTAAGGCAATCAAGTTGTGCAGCTGGGTGTCTAAAAGACTGAGAAAAAAAAAAAAAGACAAGAAAACTAGAAAGCCACAGAAACACGAGGTCATGATGGGGTTCCTAAGAGCCAGGGGTGGGAGAGGGGCTGGCTCTTACTTCCCGCATCGCAGGGGGTGCCTCACCCCCCTGCGATGGGGGTCCTAAGAGCCGGGTGGGGGGAGAGGGGCTGGCTCTTACTCCCCACATCGCGGGTGGTGCCTCACCCCCCTGCACTATTCACAATAGCAAAGACTTGGAACCAACCCAAATGTCCTTCAATGATAGACTGGATTAAGAAAATGTGGCACATATACACCCTGGAATACTATGCAGCCATAAAAAAGGATGAATTCATGTTCTTTGTAAGGACATGGATGAAGCTGGAAACCATCATTCTCAGCAAGCTATCACAGGGACAAAAAAAGCAAACACCTCATGTTCTCCCTCATAGGTGGGAATTGAACAATGAGAACACTTGGACACAGGAAGGGGAACATCACATACTGGGGCCTGTCATGGGGTGGGGAGAGGGGAGAGGGATAGGATTAGGATATATACCTAATGTAAATGACAAGTTAATGGGTACAGCGGTGTTGGTGTAACATGGGACATGCATACATATGCAAAAACTTGCACGTTGTGCTCATGTACCCTAGAACTTAAAGTATAACAACAACAAAAATATATATATATATATTTAAAATGAAGCTGTTTAGGTTTTAAAAGGCTCCTCCATGACAATTACTTATATAGCTGAAGAAATGGGAGACAAAAGGAGGGCTTCTCTGCCTCCCCAGGGTCTTGGTTTGCCTGGAGGATGGAAGGAAAATATAAGAAGCACTTGCAGATAGCATACAGTCTGACTTTGAATGATCAGATGTGAATATGTTTCTTGGGATTTGAGGGAGGTTGGACAAGGGGTAGGTGTGGAAGTGCAGAGTGAGTTGGAGAAAGAAGTCTGGCAAAGAAGTTGTAATGACTCAGGAAAGGGAATAGGGTTGTCTCTTTCCCTGTGGGTAGAGGTAGATATTTTAGGAAAAAAGAGAGAGAGAGAAAAAGGATAAAATTTTGTTATGATCCCCCCAAAACTTGTTATGTAAGATATATATCTACTGATAGGACATTTTGAAAATTAGTATCAGCTTTATATTTGGGCACATGATTTCACTGAGATGGTTCTTTGGCAGAGCAGATTAAAATGATGTTCCTGAAACGAAACTCGAGTCTCCAAAATAATTGGCTCATTTTAAGCAAAATATTATTGATGATCAACAGTGACTGGCACATAATAATTGTTTAAATATTTGTTGGCTAAGTCAGGGAATGAATGATATGCTTTGGCAATTACTGACAGTATATAAAGGTCTCAGGGAAGTAGAAGACATCCACACCTCAGAAGCATCTTCTTGAAACCCATCTCAATTCTCTCCTCTTGACAACATGTGTTGCCACTACTACGGCAACTCCTGTGGCTATGGCTCCAGCTATGGCTGTGGCTATGGCTCTGGTTATGGCTGTGGCTATGGCTCCAGCTATGGCTGTGGCTATGGAACTGGCTACAGCTGTGGCTATGGCTCCAGGTATGGCTGTGGCTATGGAACTGGCTACAGCTGTGGCTATGGCTCTGGCTCTGGCTGTGGCTATGGAACTGGCTACAGCTGTGGCTATGGCTCTGGCTCTGGCTGTGGTTATGGAACTGGCTACGGAACTGGCTACGGCTGTGGGTATGGCTGTGGTTATGGAACTGGCTATGGCTGTGGATGTGGCTCTGGCTCTGGCTACTGTGGCTACCAGCCATTTTGCTTTAGAAGATGCTCTTCTTCCTGCTAAAACATCACTGTCAGAGGACCATTTGCTTCTAAAATGACACGTCTAAAGATAATATTGATTCAAGGATTCATACTCCAAGATTTCTATATCAGAATTACATGCTTGACAGAGTCTTGGACCTCTAGCCTCACATTTCTTTGAATGAAATCATGGCCATAGGATCCACGGTGTCATCTGACTGTTTTCCAAATGTTATCTTTTGCTCCCTTAATCTCTGATTCTCTGTTATGACTGTGTTAATGATCATAACATCTACAATTGGGGAAATCAATCATTTGTAATAAAAATGGTTCTTTATTCCAAAAAAAATGTTTTAGTACAAAAGAGTCAAAAAGCTAAAATAAAATATAGTTTATAAAGCAAAAAATTATCAGTAAGCTAAGTTTAATGTATTATTGAAGAAATAAAATGTATTTTATACATTTACCCTAATGCCTAATGTTTAAGACATCTACTGTAGTGTACAGTAATATCCCAGGCCTTCACATTCACTCACTAATCACTCACTGATCCACCCAGAACAATTTTCAGCCCTGTAAGTGCCATTCGTGCTAAGTGGTCTATATAGGTACTGTTTTATTATTATTATTATTTTATACTGTGTTTTTACTGTATCTTTTCTAGATTTCAATAAGTTGAGATACACAAATATTTATTATTGTGTTACAATTGCCTGTATTATCCTATATGGTAACATGCTGTGCAGGTTTGTATTCTACAAGCAATAGGCTATACCTTATAACCTAGGTGTGTTCTAAGCTATACCATACAGGTTTATGTAAGTACACTGTGAAATCTGCATGGCAAACATCATTGCCTTATGATACATTTCTCAAATTTTCAGAACATATCCCTGTTGTTTAGCAGCACATGAATGTATTTGATTTATTGTCTTGATGTCCCTTTGCTTTCCCCATGTGTTACCATCAACTGCCTAATGAAACAGCCTGGGATTATGTAATGACTAACTTAGTGCTTTGAGTTTAATTCTTTTTCAGCCACTGTGGTATGTTGATTACTATATTAATAATGTGTCTCCTTTATGTGTTTTTAAATAGTTACTTGGTCATGAACTATTTATAAGCTTTGGAAACATGATTTCATTTATTCTGCAGGATAACTTCAGGAAGTGGGTATTAATTCTCACTGTATAAGTGAAGACATTAAGCACCAGAGTTTAAGTAGCTTGGTAAGTGTTATTCCAGTAATTAAATAGGCATAAATAGAGTTCAACTTTCTCAGTTCTATCTATAATTTCTCTCTATGTATGGGCTTATTTATATCAACCAGTATACACCTTGGTTTCAGCAATCAATTATTGACTTTCTTTAAAGAAGGAAGAGAAGAAAAAAGAGAAGAAAAAAAAAACCATAACCCTCTTTTACTATCAGACACCACATTTTTCTCTTCCACATTATCTTCTTTAAAGAACTGCATGTTGCAGAGTCCATGAGTGCAAGTGCTAGAAAGGCCAGGTAGAAATATTAAAAGTGATGCAGTTCAATACTGACAGTGATGAAATACAGAATGTATGGACCCTAATACACCATGGAATACTATGCAGCCATAAAAAAGGATGGGTTCATGTCTTTTGTAGGGACATGGATGAAGCTGGAAATCATCATTCTCAGCAAACTATCGCAGGGACAAAAAATCAAACACTGCATGTTCTCACTCATAGGTGGGAAATGAACAATGAGAACACTTGGACACCGGAAGGGGAACATCACACACTGGGGTCTGTCGTGGGGTGGGGGGAGGGGAGAAGGATAGCATTAGGAGATATACCTAATGTAAATGATGAGTTAATGGGTGCAGCAGACCAACATGGCACATGTATACATATGTAACAAACCTGCACGTTGTGCGCACATACCCTAGAACTTAAAGTATAATAAAAAAAAAAAAGAGAGAATGTATGGACCCTATAATCTCAAGGAGGGGCAGCAACCCGGTTGAATATTTTTTCAAGCCAGTTTAGGGAAAGATTGATAAGGTTTCCATTTTTTCAAAAGGACCCATAATCCAAATTTTTATATGAAGTCTAATTTTTAATTTGAGTTGGAAATTAAAATCAATGTGTTATTTATGTTATGATCTCCACTTTTGGTTCTATGAGATTATTACTTGTTTAACTCTCTGTAATCTGAATTCTGCCACCCACAAGCCATATTAATGGAGATCGTGAATGACTTACATATTGTCTTTTGAATACATATTAATTTGCATCTTAATTGACCTGCAAGAAGTTTAAAACTCTTCAGGTGTGTTTATCAAAAGATTCCTTCGTGTGACTTTTTATCTTTCTCTACTCTTTCATCAGTCTCATTTATTATTAAATTTCGGTTATCAGCTGCCTTGCCAATAACTGCCAACTCTAAACATTTATCACAGTTTACTATGCAAGCTTTATAGGAATATTAATATACTTCATATTCACATATTCAGTATACATCTTAAGTATTAATTCCCCAAACATATGATTGTCGTTCAGGAGACTTTCTTTGAACCTCAATAAATGTCATTACACTTTATAGCACTCTATTTTTGTTTCATAGAACTTCACTGTTTTATTAATCATTTCTTTGGATAATATCATATATCTTCTACAAAAGTATAATTTCTATAGGGAAGATAATTTTCTTTCTTATTTTTACTATGACATTTTAGCATCTACTATGCTGGCCAGCATGCCACATATTTGTCAATAAATAATGTATTGCCTCTCAGCTCCAAATTTACCCCGCAATCACTCTGCCATAATGTGTGGAATTCCTCTTGTATTTACTTCCTCATAGTGAGCACAGTATTCAAGCCTTCTCAGTAGAGGGCATCGGAGAGATGTTGTAGAGGAAAGGGCTCTCCTATGGTGCCTGGCTCCTTACAGTGAGTGGGTGGTGTGAGTGTAGGAACATCTAGAGGTGCTATACTTCAGAATCTGAGGTCCCTCAGGAATCTTACAGCTGGGGCTGGCTTCCTGCAGCCTTCTCAGCATGGACACCACAATTTCCAGGCTTCATACCTCCACAGGTTTTTTGATTCCCTCTGCCCACCTGTGTACCTGGGCCCTTGCTAACTTTTGCCTGTGGCCTGCTTGCAGTTAAGAATTTGTCATTAAAAAAAAAAAAAAAGAACTTGTCATTGGCAGCCGGGCGCGGTGGCTCACGCTTGTAATCCCAGCACTTTGGGAGGCCAAGGAGGGCGGATCACGAGGTCAGGAGATCGAGACCATCCTGGCTAACACGGTGAAACCCCGTCTCTACTAAAAATACAAAATTTAGCCAGGCGTGGTCGCGGGCGCCTGTGGTCCCAGCCACTCTGGAGGCTGAGGCAGGAGAACGGCATGAACCCGGGAGGCGGAGCTTGCAGTGAGCCGAGATCACGCCACTGCACTCCATCCTGGGCGACAGAGTGAGACCCCGTCTCAAAAAAAAAAAAAAAAAGACTTTGTCATTGGCTCACTCCTTCTATATCCTTTTACCTAGATCCACTGAAAGAGATTCAACTGTGTGGAACCTATGCCGCGGAGAATTGCTTTCTGCCATTGTTATTGTCCAGCAGTTGCCGAATAGCTCTGACCTGAGCAAAGCAGTGAAACGCGGTGCTGCTGAGTGGGTTGCCACTGCACCCTTTTCAACTACTAGTCTTGTGGAGAAAACACCCCTTCTAAAGTTTTTCTTCATTGAATACTGTCCCGCAGCTCCAGGGTACCATATAGAGTTTTCTTGTATTTTAGAGTTACTGTTTTATCAAAGTTTACCAGTCTTTTGTATTACATTTCTCCTGTCTAAATCAACTGTGTGGTTTCTACTCATTATGGATATAGATTGATACAAACTCAATAAATATTTTTGAATGAATAACTCCACAGTCCAAGTTATTTTAATCACTATACAAAATCTCCAGTTTCTTCCATATTTCTGAACATGGTAACTATGTATCAAGAGACAAACCACAGATTTAAAGAAGGTGTGGTCAAATTTTATAAGTGTTTATAACATTTGTAAATGTTTGGCATCTAGAATACATGTATAATTCCAACAAATAAATAAGAAAAAAATAAATAATCCAGTGGGATATTGGGCAAAATATTGAAACCAAAGTGTCATAAAAGAGGAAATATTACTTTTTAATACACGTGGAAAATGTGTACCCACCTGAGCAATCACATAATGCAAATGAAAGTTAAAACAAAATACAACAAGGCAAAAAAAATTCCCTTGCCTAAGCCTAATGTAAACAAACAAACAAAAATTCATCAAAAGACTATTAGTTTCTATACAGTCAAGGATAATGTCCAAAATCTGGAGCCGGGAACTGATTCAGTGAGGAAACCACGCTCACCACCATTAAAGATAAGTTGCTATAACTTACATGGGTGTCACTATTGTTTCAGTAACTTGATCTTGCCCCTACTGCTATTGCTACCAGTGAGAATTTTATAGTGCTTAAATGTATCATTATATCATAATTAAAATTCTGGGGAGTGGGTTAACCTAATTGGTAGAGCTTAGGTCATCGGGCATACCCTAGTTGCAACAGAGACCGAGATAATGATTACCGTTATCTTCAGCTTCTATAGTAGGTGGCAAGCTCTCCATTGCAACAACAAGCACAAAATAAAAGGTTTCTCAATCATATAAAGGTGTTAAGATACTGAGCAGCCGAAATGCACATATGTACATAAACAGACACTCTCATTACACATATGCCCAAAGAGATTTATTTCAGTATTCTATATAATGTTAAAAAGTTGAAGAAAATCTAAATATTGGCCAATACAAAAATGCTTGAATAAATGGTGACATGTTATTGGCAGACATTATTAGCAGCCATAAGTCAGTCTCTATATGCCACTTTCTCTGGCATTCTACTATGGAAAATAAACAAACACTTTCCAAGTTTCTCTTTTGCCTTTTAGTCCATGTAAATTATATCTTGGTTAGTAATATTTGAAGAGAGATCTCCTGTGAGGTTTATGAGAAAGTTATTTCTCTTCCTATAAAGACGTGTGTGTGTGTGTGTGTGTGTTGAGGGGCTGTACATAGGAGACCAGCCTAGTTCTTGCTTAATAGTGAGGGCATAATACGGTGAATTGAAGCAACTACCTTTCAGTTATGAGGCTGCGGGTCTAAGAATGAATGTGAGGATTGCTGATGGAAAGAAGTGAGCCTGGCTTACAATAACATTATTTAGGGACTGACTCTCTGTCCAAATCTTTATTATTTGAGAAAACAACCCCTAAATTTAAATGGAAGGTTGTCGGGAATTTCTATTAAGTAAACTGAAAGTATCCTTAACTTACTCAACATTTATTTCATAGAATATTAAACAGCACTTGATTATGCTGGACCCAAATGCATCAATGGGAATACATCTTAAAAGTATAATGTTGAGTAAGAAACCACTATGTTTGGAATAACTATAATATGATGAAATGTATTAATTAAGAAAAATTATAAAACATTTCAGAATATTGTTCAAGCATACATATTTAATGATAATGTGAAATATGAATAAGGAAGTTGCACAGCGACACCAGAGAGGGAAAGAATAAAATAGAAATCGTTCAGGAGAGGAAAATTTTGACTCCCTCTTTAATACTCAGAAATAATATAAAGCAAGTTTAATTAAAACTGTTGAATATGGAAGTAAATACGTGGATGTCTATTATATTATGCTATTTTGTTTTGTATGTTAGGCATATCTCAAACTTAAAAACTTTTAGAGTGCTTTCCAAAGTAATGTGCAATTAAATTCTTAGAGAAACACTGTAAAGAAAGTAGTATTTTCTCATACTACAGAGTAAACTACTGAGCCTCACTGACATGAAGTAATTTGCACAATTGTTTCTACTCCAATTGAAGTATTTTACAAATTGTTATGTCACAACCTGGGATTTTTCTTTTGCATTATCATCATAGATATTCAGGAAATATCTACTCATATGTTCATAAAATTGCCTTAGAATGTTTTTTACCAAAGAGACAAATGTTTTCATAGCCTTCATTCTTTGAAAAACCATCTATAACTTTAAACTCATGATAATGTGTTTCAAGAAATACGTGAAATATGAAATTTTCCCACAGATTAAGTGGTAAAGATGAGAGCTCAGTGGTGGAAAAAGGACAATAATAAATAGCTATTTTTGTATTTCACCTTTTTTACATATTGCTTTTCTTCACTATAAATCAAATATACATTAAGTATTTTATTAAAATAAGTGAAACACTAGAATCTAAATATCTACAAAAATTAAGTGAGGAAATATATGAGAACCCATTGTAGGTTGAGCATTCTGAATCTGAAAATATGAAATGCAAAACACTTCAAAATCTGAAAGATTTTAAGTGCTAATATGATGCCACAAGTGGAAAATTCCACACCTAACTTCATGTGATAGGTTGCAGTCAAAAGGCACAACCCACAGTTTATTCAGCATCTCCAAGGAAAAATGACCATCTTAGCCCACTTCAGCTGTGATATATCTTCTCCATGCCCTTCTACGAAGGGTAATAAAATGGCACATGCACAGGCTGGATGTGTGTTCCCACCAGCGCCCTACATGGGGCCAAGACCTACGTGCATTACTGACTGTGCTTTTTCTTGCTTATTCTCTGCTCTTTGGTATAAAGACATTACTGAAAATGTCAAAAAGGTCTGCAAATACCTCTGTGGGTAATGGTAATAAGAAAAAATAAAAGTGTTTCTGTTTATCTATATAAGAGAAAGTCAAGTTGCTAGAGAAACTGGACAGCAGTGTACGTGTGAAACATCTTACAGAAGAATATGGTGGTAGAATAACTGTCATATATACCCATGGAGAAACACAAGGATAGACTGTTGAAGATCTGTGCTGAAAGTGATGAGCAGAAGATATTGAAAAATACGAAAACACTGCATAAAGCTAAAAATAAATATGTAAGTTGTGTAACCAAAGTGGATATGTTAGCATCCCTGAAGAAACACATATATATACCCCTGAAGAAACTTAAGGGTAAACTGCTGAAGATCTGTGCTGAAAGTGATCAGCAGAAGATAATGAAAAATACAAAAACACTGAATAAAGCTAAAAATAAATATGCTTTATTTATAAAGCATGCCACTTAATGGTGTGTGGATCATGACATTAGCAAAGATCTATTACAATGAACTAGAAAATTGAAGAGAACTCTGAATATTAAACAGATTGGTTGCAAAAATTTAAGAAAAGTCATGACATTACATTTTTAAAGATTTATGGGGATAAAGCATCTGCTGACCATTAGGCTGTAGATAAATTTATTAATGAGTATACCCAGATTATCACTGATGAAGACCTGATGCCAGAACAAGTCTGTAATGCTGATGAAACATTCATTTCTGTTTTGGTGTTGTTGCTCTAGAAAGACATCGACTAGAGCTGATAAGACAGCCACTATAGGAATTAAGTATGCCAAGGACAGAATAAGTGGCTGGGATGTACTAATGCAACAGGCAAACATAAGTATAAACTTCCTGTGATAGGAAAAAGCTTGCATCCTCACTCTTCTCAAGGAGTAAATTTCTTAGTCCATTATCATGCTAACAAGAAAGCATGAATCATCAAGGCGTCTTCTTTGACTGGTTTCACAAACATTTTGTACCAGCAGCTCAAGCTCACTGCAGCGTCGCTGGACTGGATGATGATTGCAAGATTTTGTTATTCCTTGACAACTGTTCTCCTCATCCTCCTGTTGAAATTCTCATCAAAAATAATTTTATGCCATGTGTTTTTCCCCAAATATGACTTCATTAATTCTGTCATATCACCAAGATATTGTTAGATCAATAAAGAGTAAATATAAAAACACTTTTTTTGAAGAGCATGCTAGCAGCAGTGAACAGAGATGTGAATGTAGAAGGTTTTCAAAAGAAGTTTAGCATGAAGGATGCCATCTACGCTGTTGCCAATGCTTAGAATAAAGTGACTAAAGACACAGTTGTGCATCTCTGGAATACCCTCTAGTCTGTAACCATGTTTAGTGATGATGATGAATAAGGTGGTGGGTTTGAAGGATTCCACATATCAAGTGAGGGAAAAAAAACGATGTCTGATCTCCTTACGTATGCAAAAAATACCTTCAGAGTCCCTTAGTAAGCCAGAAGAAGTGGAATTTAGGAAGTTTTTAACAGTGATAATGAGAATGCAGTTTTTCATTCATTGACTGATGATCAAATAGCCAAAATGGTTCCGAATCAACGTGATCATGAAGATGATTTATACGTTGCAGAAAAAGAGCCCACGACAACATGGTGAAAATAAGTGATGAGCTTATTGAAGGCCTAAAGCAGTGTGCACTCATAACAGAAACAGAAATCTTCTCAGTTCATCAAATCAGAAAGTGACTTCTAAGACAAAGAGTGTTGTTAATGAGACAGACGATTCCGGAGGAAGCATTTAAAAAAGTCATCCAGCTGAATGTCTCCTCATCCCTAGAGGATCCACTTCCTGGTTGGCGACTGTTTCTAGTGTTTTTTTCTCACCTACAAAAGATAAAATACTGTCTACAGTAACCTTTTAATCAAAACACAGCTTCTTAGGTGGAGACTGAAAGCCTGCTCTTCTTTTTTGTTGCTGTTGTTTAACAGTTGTTAAAGGTATTCTGGTGAAGCTGGTGTGCTGATTAGTTACCCTAAACCTATTATTTTTCCACTGTATTAATATTATGTCATATTTATTATGGTTAAATGCTTATGTGTGAAAAAATATAAGAAAATGCTTATCAGTAGTGATAAATTCAGAGTTAGGAATGATGGTGTTGCCAAAAAAAAAATCCCCACAGACTGTTCACGTGGGTGGCTGAGATAGTAGCACTTTTGGTTTCTGATGGTTCACTGTACAAGAACTTTATTTTAGGCACAAAATTGTTAAAAATATTATGTAATGTTAGCTTCAGACTATCTTGGTAAAGTGCTTATGAAAAATAAATTTTGTGTTTACATTTGTGTCTCAACCTCAAGACGTCTCATTATGTGTATGCAAATATTTCAAAATCCCAAACAATTCAAAATCTTACACACTTCTGGTTCCAAGAATTTTAGACAAGGAATAGTTAATATGTATGAATAAACAGCACTTAAGAGAGAAAATGAAATTAAATAAAAGCTGAGAGAAGAATAAAGAAATTTTACTTCACTAAGAAAAATAAAAATAGCAAAGAAGAAATGTGATGTGTTACTGTGCTACCCTAGAGTTAGAGTTATGCTACCATTGCAATGACTTTCAGGAATATTTGATGATATCAACAAGATATTGCTTCTGCAATACATGGAAAAGGCTACAGAGATAGTTTTGGCTTAACTGAAGTGGAGCTAACATTGTTAGTTTTACTAACAATGGAAGTGATATGCATGATATTAGAATTATATAATTGTTCTGCAGGTTTTGATTGCATGCTCTATGTCACCAATTTTTAATATTACAAAAGTATAAGAGTGGGAAAAGTACAAATGGGCATTATTTTTTGTGCGTGCTTAATGTGTTGCCAAAATGTAAGGGCTGGTGATTGGTAATTCTATCAAAAAGAACACACACACTGCATACATACATATCCTGGAAAGAGAAGATTTAAAAGAAAAGTGAAATTAAGATCAATAGAGTCTGTGCTAAATAACAGTTGACATAACAGACATTGTATACTATTTCAAATAATAATTTCCATAATAGCTATAAGATAGGTTACCATTATTATTCAAATTTTAGAGATAAGGAAACTGAATTATGGTTTTATTTAGCACTGGAGAAAGCACAGACAGTAAGTAGTAGATATTTATGTAAAACAATATTCATATTTTATCTAGAGCCCACAGTTTGAACATAATATCATAAAGGATTAAGTTGGAAAAATTAAGAACTATTAGAAGGTGATGACAGTCCTAGGTTTACATCATATTCTTATAATTTATTAATTTTTCTTCCATATTTATGTGTATTTTCTCAACCCGTTTCCTTATCTTAAAAATGGAAGTGTTAATACTAGTCTTGTAAGAGTTATTCTATCTTTCCCACAATTTTATCATGGACAGAAAAAAAAACTGATAGCTACATACAAACGCATGAAAAATGAAATGATATTCATTGTTCAAATATTTTATCACATATATGTACACCTCTTGTTAAGCTTTATTTTTTCACAGAAAATGATACAAGTTATTATTAAATTTGTTGCTTAATCAATGTCTTATAAGCTTAATTTATAAGTTTGTAGTTGGCCATTTTATTCTCTATTTTATTGAGAATTATTCACTAACCATGCAGTAGTATTGTTAGTACCTTTCTTTTTGATCATATGAATGATTTTTTAAAAAGTGAAGATAGAGTTTTGTGGATTAAATACCATTCAAATTATAATTTATTGTTTTATTTCACTGGCACTGCTAGAAAACTAGTAGGTTTAACTATGTAAAGACGCTCCATGTTTTTCTTATTTTAACTAAATGTTATATTTAGTTTAACTATATAAATATTAACTTCCTAATACCCCAATATATTACTCACAAGCCGTGAATGAACATACTTTACATGGTAGTCAGTAAAAAACAACTTTTACAAGTAGACTCAGATGCCAGTATGTAATTCCCAAAAGGCTAAGAGGCTAAGAACTTGGTCTTGTGTACTGCTGTATTACTAATGGCTGAGAAAATGCCTGGGACTCAGTGAACACTCCATAAATATTGATCCCATGAGCGTGAGAGTGTGTGTGTGTGTGTGTATGCACGCATGTGTCTGCGTGTGTGTGAGAGAGAGAGAGAAGGAGAGAGAGAGAAAGAAGAGAGATCAACTTCCATCTCATTATTTCAGGCAAGAGCCACCACAAACAATGTGTACTAAGTCGTAAGAAGAAATGGAATTAGAGCTTTATTTTGGAATAAGTACTCACTGATATTAAGCAATGTCAAACATACAGAAGATTAACGTAATGTTCAGGATTTGAGTAAAAATAAATCAGAAGAACTGGGAAAAGAATATATCTGCTTAAGTTTTGAAACCCTACAAAACAAAGTAGCAGCTTACATATATCAAAGTCTGGCTGTTTAGTAACTATTTTCTACTTCTGTTTAATTTTTATTGTGTGTGTGTGTGTGTGTGTGTGTGTGTGTGTGTAGCCTTAAATTTGCAGAATAACTTAGGACCATTTCACATTATTATCAAATTAATGCAGCAAATGAGGAAAAAAAGTCAGTGTATCTACATCAAAAAGCAAGGGTTATTTTTAACATTAATAGTAATGAAATGTTTAAATGCATTGTTTAAAATTCAAAACAGAAGAGATAGGTGCCCATTTTTAATGAGAGGTGGCAAATGAACATTTGGGAATTTTCCAACAATTCAACAATTAAACAATATATAAAAACTAGATATTGAAAATGTGTATATCATCAGGATGTTTGACTAAAATGTACTGTCTGTTTTGATGAACCAAAGCAAGGAAGTGTTTCAGGAGTTCATCAGTCTTGAACAGTTGCTGACAACTTTGTTCTAATTTTTGAAAACTATTGTTTGCTAAATTATGGGGTGCCTGATGAATAGCTTTAATTAGATTAGCATCAAGAAAAAAGAATAAAAAAGAATATATTCTTTAACTACATCTGGCCAGATGTATTATATCTATAATTTTAGAAGATAGATATATTACTGAATTCAATATTATGGTTTATGTGATGGTTTTCTGATTGAAAGTTCGATAATTTGTCAGATTAGTAGGATATAGATAGAAAGAGTGTGCTGTATAATTTACCAAAAAGGTTAGTTTTCTTCCATGTGAAGAAATTATAAGGAAAGTTTTCATTCTGGATGCATGTTTTAAATGCTTAGTTAATAGTAGAGTATACATTAAAACTTTAATAAATTTAAATGTTAATACACTGAACAAAATAATTTATAAGGTCCAACTAAAATTCATATAGATGATTTTCTTAACCCATAGAGCACAGAAGAAAAGTTCGTCATTGATGACAGGTAAGTTCAATTTTTTTCTTCATCTTACCCATCATATATCCTTCATTTTTTTCTCTTCTCCTTTTATTACTATAATTTATTGCTGTTATTGTTGTTAATTTTACCATTCTGTTCAAGCAATGAAGAATATGTAGAATATAAGTTAGTTGAATAGTATTGAAATCCAGAGTTTATAAGATTTTGGATTAATATTTATAATAAAAGTTCAAAAAACAACTAAATTACGAATGCTATCTTTAAAGTAGACTTCTCGTAGTCCACAATAAACGGAAACTATTTTATAGATAAAATTTCTGAAATATAATAGAAAAAGAAGATAATTGCCAGTATCAACAATATAGTATACGATAAAATTAGAGTAAGTAGAGGCAGGCTTTTCACCTCTAAATAGTGAATGCTTTGCTACATTACGTAAGAGCAAAGGTTAATTTTGCAGCTGGCTTTAATATCTTGTTCATGCATATCATTGGGCTATGATACTACAGAAAGTTTTCTATAGTATGAATATGAAACCATAATTCTTCACATTATAAATTAATACAGGTTCACCAAAGATTATTTTGAAAAATTTAACTCAAGTGCATAATTATATAATGTCACAAATAAAAATGATTTTCAATTAATATGCAGTAATGATAAATTATTTATTTTCTAAATTGTAGATTTTTCAGGAGCAATTTTAAATGATTCTCTTACCATTTAATTAAATCAGTACATTTTGCAAGAGGTTGGTGGTTGTAATAATATTAAGGCATTTGGATAAAACTTTTGATTGACTATATTTGAAAAGCAAATGTTCTTAAAGTGCTGTCTTAACTTTATTGCAATTACGTTTTCCTAAGAAAATTTTTAAATGCCTTTTTCTGTCATAACTACAACTTTTAAATCTGATTTTCAAAAATGCGTTGATTTAATTGTAAAAAAAGACACTTACCTTTTGAAAATCAAAGATTACTAATAGTCAATTTAAAGTGCCAAATGGCAAATTAATGCCGTCAGCTCTAGGCTGTCTGTTTTAAAGTCATGGAACTTTCAAGAAATGTTCACTTTGAAAGAATCATGCAATATTGTGCATGATTTTCGTCACCATTGGGTGATTAACTTTAAAATTGTATTCTTCAATTAAGTATGTTATCCCTAACAAACTTAAGTATATAGCAAAATTTCTAAAACATGGAAGAGTAAATGATATCACAAGTAAACCACACATCAGGTTCTCTTCCTTTTCTGGCAGCTGGAAAGAGTGAACTTTCCTGTATTTTTTAAGTTAGGCCATAGTGAAATGAGTTGCTTGTGACAATGAATATGAGCAAAAGTAATAGCTCTCATTTCTGGGCAGAAGCGTTTAATTCCTCATCCTTGATTATCCAGATCCAGTCCATGTGAATATACGTTTATGAGTAGGTGCCCTGGAGACCAAAGGAACCTAACTAAAATGCTAAGATAACCTTTGGAAGATTGAGAACGCTTGGAACTGAGAGATATAATTCAGTCATGTCATATCCATTGTTAGCACAACACAACCATTCTATCCTGACTGATACATCCTACATGAAAAAAAATCATGATCGATGCATTTACCTAAGCTAATATGTTGCTGTTATTAAGTCAAGAGTCAAAGTCAAATTCCATTTAACAATTTATTATAGCCTCTTCATATTGCTTTGTCTTCCATTGGGCTTTCAGACTTACTTTCTTCTGAGCTAATCTTCTTCACATGTGCATAGTATTATTATTAGAGGAGTAATTAAATTAATATGCATTCTTTATAAATTCTCTGCCCTTTGCAGTGAAATAAAATCGGCACTCATTATAATTTAACCTTTTCATAGTTTATAATCCATGATGGGGCATAAATAATGTGAATTCTTTAAAATGAAGCTGTCAGAGGAAGAAATTACTGTCTCATTAGACAGCTAGGTTATAATAGTTTTGAATTATACGTAGTCACTTATTAGCAGCTACAATTATACCTCATATGGGTATTTGGAATTCATGCAGCTTTAATAAATAACTTTGTTGAGATGGTGCTCTGCACATGATAAATTGGTCAGTTTTATGTTTTTGTTTAATATTTTTCTTATAATGATATAGTTTGACATATATATGAATTCAAAATAAGTCAGTGTGGTTTTATTTTTCACCAGCTTATTTTTATTTAATTAAACCTAAAAATTATATTGACATAGATACAAATTTCCTTTTTTTAAATATAAATTTTTTGTTTTCTTTATACTTTCAAGCTTTCTTATACATTGCAGCATTTGTAACATTAGAAAGTAAATTGTACACTTATTATTATTCATAAGAGACAATTTTTGAAGTTGGGTAAATGATGCTATATCTTCTATGAAAATATGAGTTTTGTTGTTCAAACATTTTAATGAAATTGGATACAGAAACCAATTTTTAAAAGTCATCCTATGAAATTTCTTTATTCATTTCTGAACATCTGGCTATTTCTTGTTGAATTAGGTTTTAAATGACTATTTTAATATTTCTAAAAAATAATCAGAAATACTTCATTATTTATTTCACTGGCTTTCAGTTACAATACCTATTTAAAATAAACATTTACATAGGTTGTGATACATGGAACACATTTTGCTTGAAGTTACACACACACACACACACACACACACGCATATAAACAAACACACAAACAGAGATGTGATTAATTACTCTAGGTCATTGACTATTTTGTTTAATGAAAAGTTACCATTTAAACCATACAGTTATCCTTTGATATCATGTAGTGATTGGTTCTAGGACCCCTAATAGATACAAAATTCTCCTTATAGATACAAAAATGGTGTAGTATTTGCAATGCTATATTTATTTTATGTAATGCTATATTTATATGTAAAGCTATTTATATATGTAATGCTATATATATTACATTATATATGTAATACATTTACATATATAATGCTATTTATATATGTTTATATATACAACTATATGAATAGTTGTTTTATTTTATTGTTTTCATTTTGACTTAATTTTATTGCACTTTATAAGTTTTTTTTAATCAGAGCTTGGTTACATCCATGGATACAGAACCCATAAATATGGAGGGAGGACTGAATGAATATAATAAGATTTTAAAATAAGAGAAATTAAATTAGTAAATTATGTAAGACTCATTCACCTTCAATATTTTAACATTATTTATTAAAACGAACATGTACTTACAATGCTTTTACTATATTCTAAGCACTGGGCTATGCAAGGAGGATTAAACAAATACCAGTGTATAAAAAAATGCACCACGCGGAAGTAACACTTTTATTAAAAATTACAATTAATAATGAAGAGTGCCCCTGATACGGTTTTGCTTTGTGTCCTCTTGAAATCTCTTGTAATTCCCATAATCCCCATGTGTCAAGGGTGGAACCAGGTGGAGGTAATTGGATCATGGGGGCGGTTTCCCCGCTGTTGTTCTCACGGTAGTGAGTGAATTCTCACAAGATCTGATGGTTTTATACACATCTGGCATTTCCCCTTCTTGTACTCACTCTGTCCTGCCACCATATGAAGAAGGTGTCAGCTTTTCCTTTGCCTTCTGCCATGACGTTTTGTAAGTTTCTTGAGGCCTCCCCAGCCATTCAGTGCTGTGAATCAATTAAACATTTTTCCTTTATAAATTACCCAGTCTCAGGTATTTCTTCATAGCAGTGTGAGAAGAAACTAATACAAACCCTTTGTTTGCTGTTTCATTAATATCTTTAAGCAATTTCTAATTAGATTTTTTTAATTTTGAATTTTTTAGGTATATAGTCAGTGTACATATTTATGGGGTATGTGAGATATTTTGGTACAGGCATGCAATGTGTAATAATCACATAGTGGAAAATTGGGTATCTATGCCCTCAAGCATTTAACTTTTGTGTTAGAAACAATCCAATTATACTCTTTTAGTTATTTTTAAATGTCAAATTAAATTATTATTGACTATAGTCCCCTTGGTGTGCTATCAACTACGGTTTTATTTATTCTTTTAAATTATTTTTTGTACACATTAACCATCTCCCCTCCTTCCTCTCACCCACCAACTACCCTTCCCAGCTTCTGGTAACCATCTTTAAGGATTTTTTATGACAATTTCTTTATGTTTTTAAGTACTTATAATTTTTATTTATTTTATTTTATTATTGTATTTATTCATTTATTTTATTAAGTACTTGTAATTTCATTTCCATCTTGTGCATATACACATTCCAATCCCTATATTAGGTAATGGAAATACTAGTACAAAAAATGTACTTTGAATAATAGCACTTTCCATCTGATAATGTAACAGTCATTGCTATGTAACATACAATTCAAAACATATTGTGGCGTAAAATAGCTGCATTTATTTAGCTGGCAAATCAGTAGGTCAGCTGGAAAATGACTAAGAGAGTTTTGCTCAATTTTTAGAGGTCAGTTAGAGGATCAATGGCAGATTGGCTTTGCTAATCTTGGCTAGGTTTTTCTGTGTATCTGGAAACCTGGTAGAGATGAAACAGTTGACTCAGCTCTACCTCACATATTTTCTTATGCACCACCATCCTAGTTTGGGCTTGCTCTTCAGAAACCCAAGAAAAAGGGCAAAAATATACTAGATATCTTGAGGGAGGCTCAGAATTGACAACCTGTCACTTCTGCCACACTCTACTGACTGAAGCACGTCCCAGGTATATTAGTCAGGGTTCTCTAGATGGATAGAACTAATCAGATATATGTATATCTGAATGGGAGTTTATTAAGGAGACTTGATTCACACAATCACAAGGTGAAGTTCCACATTAGGTCATCTGCAAGTTGAGGAGCAAGGAAGCCAGTCGTGGCTCAGTCCAAGTCCCAAAACCTCAAAAGCAGGGAAGCCGATAGCGCAGCCTCCAGTCTGTGGCCAAAGGCCTGAGAGCCCCTGGCAAATCACTGGTGTAAGTCCAAGGGTCCAAAAGCCAAAGAACTTGAAGTCAGATGTTTGAGGGCAGGAAGCATCCAGCATGGGAGAAAGATGAAGGCTGGAAGACTCAGCAAGTCAGCTTCTTCCACCTTCTTCTGCCTTTTCCTAGCCAGTCTGGCAGCTAATTGGATGGTGCCCACCCACACTGTAGATGGGTCTTCCTGAGGATGGGTCTTCCTCTCCTAGTCCACTGACTCAAATCTTAATCTCTTCTGGCAACACCCAGAAACACCCACATATACCCAGAGACAATACTTTGCATCCTACAATCGCATTAAGTTGCCATTTAATATTAACCATCACACAAGGCCAGCCCTTATGAAAGGGTGAGAAAGTTCACCACATTTCTTAGGAGAATCTGCTAAGTCACATGGAAAGGGGTTTGGATATAGAGAAGGAAATAATCATAGCCATTTTTTTTTCAAGATAGTAAACCTGACATGAAAATAAATGTACATTTTGAATAAACATAATAATGCTTTTCTATTTTGACATTTGAAATCTAAGGCCATATCATGAGCATGAAAACTGAATGGGTTGCAATTCATAGAATCTGTGCATTTTGTTTAACCTAGTTCTCAATAATGGTAAATAGAGTAAATATGTGAGAGAACTATAAAATTTGTAAGTAAATTTCCAGTTTTGTCTTCCATTTCTACAACTTTTTATACCAAAATTAAATACTCATTATTCCTCCAATGGGCCTCTCATTTATTCCTTAACTTATGCTCTATACCTTAGGCCCATATAAAACTTAGTGCTGTACCAGAACTACAGCCAGGGCCCCACAGTTTGGGTGAAAAGTCCAGCTGCCATCTTTTCTCTCTCTAACACATACAATGGAAAAGGCTTTGTCAGATCGGGTAGCCCCGGGGCTGGGGCTGCCAGAAGTTTTTCCTTTAACTCATGAAAGACTTGCTGTTGTCGGGATCCCATTCCAAAGCTTCCCAGTGCCCACCCCCTTTGTGACCTCATACAAAGGCTTGGCTAATACTACAGAATTTGGGATCCACAGTCTACAAAACCCCACAGCTCCTGAGAATTCTCTCGGCTGCCTTCGGCCCTTAGGCTCTGGTAGATTGCAAATAACCTGCTTTCTTTCTGTTCCCGGGCGGCGTCGGACCCCTGTCGGAGAGTAAATCCGAAGTAAGGTACCTGCCGTCGGCAGATTTGAGCTTTCTTCTTGGACACCCAATACCCACTGTCCTCCAGGTGAGTCCTAAGGATCTTAGGATCAGCGATGGGGGTCCTAAGGCAGTGAGGGGAAGAGGGGATGGCTGTCACCGAACCCAAAATGGGCTGCCTTTGTGTTCAGGTTTTGCCCAAGAGTCGGCTTATCTGCTTCTTGTACTATCAGGGCAGTTGATGCCACGGCCCTCAAACAGGGGGGCCATCCTTTAGAAACCCTCTCTAGTTGTTTAGACACGTAGGCCACCGGCCTCAGCCAGGGCCCCAGAGTTTCGGATAAAAGTCCAGCTGCCATCTTTTCTCTATCTGACGCATTCAATGGAAAAGGCTTTGTCAGATCGGGTAGCCCCGGGGCTGGGGCTGCCAGAAGTTTTTCCTTTAACTCATGAAAGACTTGCTGTTGTTGGGATCCCCATTCCAAAGGTTCCCGATTCCCGCCCCTTTTGTGACCTCATACAAAGGCTTGGCTAATACTGCAAAGTTTGGGATGCCCAGTCTACAAAAGCCCACAGCCTCTAAGAATTCCCTCACCTGCTTTCTGCCCTTAGGCTCCGGTGGATTGCAAATGACCTGCTTTCTTTCTGTTCCCGGGCTGCGTTCAGACCCCTGTCGGATAGTAAATCCCAAATAAGGTACCTGCCTTCAGCAGATTTGAGCTTTCTTCTTGGACATCTAATACCCACAGTCCTCCAGGTGGGTCCTAAGGTTCTTAGGATCTGCGATGGGGGTCCTAAGCCGGGGGGGATGAGGGGATGGCTCTCGGTCCCCGCCTCATGGGGATTGCCTCCCCCCCTGCGATGGGGCCCCTAAGAGCCAGGGGGGAAGTGGGGCTGGCTCTCAGTCCCGGCCTCGCGGGGGGTGCCTCCCCCTTCTGCGATGCGGGTTCTAAGAGCCACAGGGGGAAGAGGGGCTGGCTCTCAGTCCCCTCCTCGTGGGGGGTGCCTCCCCACCCAGCGATGGGGGTCCTGAGAGCCGAGGGGGATGAGGGGCTGGCTCTCAGTACCTGCCTCGTGGGGGGTGCCTCCCCCTCCTGCGATGGAGGTCCTAAGAGCCAGAGGGGGAAGAGGGGCTGGCTCTCAGTCCCTGCCTCGTTGGGGGTGCCTCCCCCCCTCTGCGATGGCGGTCCTGAGAGCCGGGGGGGATGAGGGGCTGGTTCTCAGTCCCCGCCTCGTCGGGGGTGCCTCCCCCCCTGCGATGGGGGCCCTGAGAGCCAGGGGGGAAGAGGGGCTGGGTCTCATTCCGTGCGTCGTTGGGGGTGCCTCCCCCCCCTGCGATGGGGGCCCTGAGAGCCAGGGGGGAAGAGGGGCTGGCTCTCAGTCCCCGCCTCGTGGTGGTTGCCTCCCCCCTCTGCGATGGGGGTCCTGAGAGCCAGGGGGGATGAGGGGCTGGCTCTCAATCCCCGCCTCGCCGTGGGTGCCTCCCCCACTGCGATGGGGGCCCTGAGATTCAGGGGGGAAGAGGGGCTGGCTCTCAGTCCCTGCCTCATTGGGGGTGCCTCCCCCCCCCGCGATTGGGGTCCTGAGAGCCAGGGGGGGCAGAGGGGCTGGCTCTCAGTCCCTGCCTCGTGGGGGGTGCCTCCCCCCCTGCGATGAGTGTCCTAAGAGCCTGGGGCGGAAGAGGGGCTGGCTCTCAGTCCCCGGCTCGCAGGTGGTGCCACCCCCTCTGCGATGGGGGTCCCAAGAGCCAGGGGGGGAAACTGGGCTGCCTCTCAGCCACCACAAAATGGGGGGCCTTTATGTTCAGGTTTTGCGCAAGAGTCAGCTTATTTGCTTCTTCTTCTAGCAGGGCAGTTGCTGCCAAGGCCCTCCAACAGGGGAGCCATCCTTCAGAAACCCTGTCTAGTTGTTGAGAGACGTAGGCCACCGGCCTCAGCCGGGGCCCCACAGTTTGAGTGAAAAGTCCAGCTGCCATCTTTTCTCTCTCTAACACATACAATGGAAAAGGCTTTGTCAGATCGGGTAGCCCCGGGGCTGGGGCTGCCAGAAGTTTTTCCTTTAACTCATGAAAGACTTGCTGTTGTTGGGATCCCCATTCCAAAGCTTCCCAGTGCCCACCCCCTTTGTGACCTCATACAAAGGCTTGGCTAATACTACAGAATTTGGGATCCACAGTCTACAAAACCCCACAGCTCCTGAGAATTCTCTCGGCTGCCTTCGGCCCTTAGGCTCTGGTAGATTGCAAATAACCTGCTTTCTTTCTGTTCCCGGGCGGCGTCGGACCCCTGTCGGAGAGTAAATCCGAAGTAAGGTACCTGCCGTCGGCAGATTTGAGCTTTCTTCTTGGACACCCAATACCCACAGTCCTCCAGGTGAGTCCTAAGGATCTTAGTATCAGCGATGTGGATCCTAAGGCAGTGGGGGGAAGAGGGGATGGCTGTCACCGAACCCAAAATGGGCGGCCTTTATGTTCAGGTTTTGCCCAAGAGTCAGTTTATTTGCTTCTTGTACTATGAGGGCAGTTGATGTCACGGCCCTCAAACATGAGGGGCCATCCTTTAGAAACCCTGTCTAGTTTTTTAGACACGTAGGGCACCGGCCTCAGCCAGGGCACCAGAGTATCCGTTAAAAGTCCAGCTGCCATCTTTTCTCTATCTAACGCATTCAATGGAAAAGGCTTTGTCAGATCGGGTAGCCCCAGGGCTGGGGCTGCCAGAAGTTTTTCCTTTAACTCATGAAAGACTTGCTCTTCTTGGGATCCCCATTTCAAAGGTTCGTGGTCCCCGCCCCCTTTGTGACCTCATACAAAGGCTTGGCTAATACTGCAAAGTTTGGGATGCCCAGTCTACAAAACCCAACAGCCCCTAAGAATTCCCTCACCTGCCCCCTTTGTGACCTCATACAAAGGCTTGGCTAATACTGCAAAGTTTGGAATGCACAGTCTACAAAACCCCATAGCCCCTAAGAATTCCATCACCTGCCTTCTGCCCTTAGGCTCCGGTAGATTGCAAATGTCCTGCTTTCTTTCTGTTCCCGGGCTGCGTTTGGACCCCTGTCGGATAGTAAATCCCAAGTAAGGTACCTGCTGTGGGCAGATTTGAGCTTTCTTCTTGGACACCTAATACCACAGTCCTCCAGGTGGGTCCAAAGGTTCTTAGGATCCGCGATGGGGGTCCTAAGCCAGGGGGGGATGAGGGGCTGGCTCCCAGTCCCCGTCTCGCGGGGGGTGCCTCCCCCCTCTGCGATGCGGGTTGTAAGAGCCACAGGGGGAAGAGAGGCTGGCTATCAGTACCTGCCTCATGGGTGGTGCCTCCCCCCCACTGCGATGGGGGTCCTGAGAGCCGGGGGGATGAGGGGCTGGTTCTCAGTCCCCGCCTCGTGGGGGGTGCCTCCCTCCCTGCGATGGGGGCCCTGAAAACCAGGGGGGAAGAGGGGCTGGCTCTCATTCCGTGCCTCGTTGGGGGTGCCTCCCCCCCCCCTGCGGTGGGGGCCCTGAAAGCCAGGGGGGAAGAGGGGCTGGCTCTCAGTCCGTGCCTCGTTGGGGGTGCCTCCCCCCCTGCGATGGCTGTCCTAAGAGCTATAGGGGGAAGAGGGGCTGGCTCTCAGTCCCTGCCTCGTGGGGGTTGCCTCCCCCCTCTGCGATGGGGGTCCTGAGAGCCATGGGGGATGAGGGGCTGGCTCTCATTCCCCGCCTCGAGGTGGGTGCCTCCCCCCTGCGATGGGGGCCCTGAGAGCCAGGGGGGAAGAGGGGCTGGCTCTCAGTCCCTGCCTCGTGGGGGGTGCCTCCCCCTCCTGCGATGGAGGTCCAAAGAGCCAGAGGGGGAAGAGGGGCTGGCTCTCAGTCCCTGCCTCGTTGGGGGTGCCTCCCCTCCTCTGCGATGGGGGTCCTGAGAGCCGGGGGGGATGAGGGGCTGGTTCTCAGTCCCCGCCTCGTCGGGGGTGCCTCCCACCCAACGATCGCGGTCCTAAGAGCCGGGGGCGGAAGAGGGGCTGCCTCTGAGTCCCTGCCTCGTGGGGGGTGCCTCCCCCTCCTGCGATGGTGGTCCTAAGAGCCAGAGGGGGAAGAGGGGCTGGCTCTCAGTCTCTGCCTCATGGGGGGTGCCTCCCCCCCCTGCGATGGGAGTCCTGAGAGCCGGGGGGGATGAGGGGCTGGCTCTCAATCCCCGCCTCGCCGTGGGTGCCTCCCCCACTGCGATGGGGGCCCTGAGATTCAGGGGGGAAGAGGGGCTGGCTCTCAGTCCCTGCCTCGTTGGGGGTGCCTCCCCCCCCTGCGATGGGGGTCCTGAGAGCCAGGGGGGGCAGAGGGGCTGGCTCTCAGTCGCTGCCTCGTGGGGGCTGCCTCCCCCCCTGCAATGAGTGTCCTAAGAGCCTGGGGCGGAAGAGGGGCTGGCTCTCAGTCCCCGGCTCGCAGGTGGTGCCACCCCCTCTGCGATGGGGGTCCCAAGAGCCAGGCGGGGAAACTGGGCTGCCTCTCAGCCACCACAAAATGGGGGGCCTTTATGTTCAGGTTTTGCGCAAGAGTCAGCTTATTTGCTTCTTCTTCTAGCAGGGCAGTTGCTGCCAAGGTCCTCCAACAGGGGAGCCATCCTTCAGAAACCCTGTCTAGTTGTTGAGAGACGTAGGCCACCGGCCTCAGCCGGGGCCCCACAGTTTGGGTGAAAAGTCCAGCTGCCATCTTTTCTCTCTCTAACACATACAATGGAAAAGGCTTTGTCAGATCAGGTAGCCCCGGGGCTGGGGCTGCCAGAAGTTTTTCCTTTAACTCCTGAAAGACTTGCTGTTGTTGGGATCCCCATTCCGAAGCTTCCCAGTGCCCACCCCCTTTGTGACCTCATACAAAGGCTTGGCTAATACTACAGAATTTGGGATCCACAGTCTACAAAACCCCACAGCTCCTGAGAATTCTCTCGGCTGCCTTTGGCCCTTAGGCTCTGGTAGATTGCAAATAACCTGCTTTCTTTCTGTTCCCAGGCGGCGTCGGACCCCTGTCGGAGAGTAAATCCGAAGTAAGGTACCTGCCGTCGGCAGATTTGAGCTTTCTTCTTGGACAC
The DNA here is from genome assembly GCF_029281585.2 of Gorilla gorilla gorilla. Lineage (NCBI taxonomy): Eukaryota > Metazoa > Chordata > Mammalia > Primates > Hominidae > Gorilla > Gorilla gorilla. The sequence goes on along the minus strand of NC_073238.2, from coordinate 78,373,933 downwards.
CCAATACCCACAGTCCTCCAGGTGAGTCCTAAGGATCTTAGGATCAGCGATGGGGGTCCTAAGGCAGTAGGGGGAAGAGGGGATGGCTGTCACCGAACCCAAAATGGGCGGCCTTTATGTTCAGGTTTTGCCCAAGAGTCAGCTTATTTGCTTCTTGTACTATCAGGGCAGTTGATGCCACGGCCCTCAAACAGGGGGGCCATCCTTTAGAAACCCTCTCTAGTTGTTTAGACATATAGGCCACCGGCCTCAGCCAGGGCCCCAGAGTATCGGTTAAAAGTCCAGCTGCCATCCTTTCTCTATCTGACGCATTCAATGGAAAAGGCTTTGTCAGATCGGGTAGCCCCAGGGCTGGGGCTGCCAGAAGTTTTTCCTTTAACTCATGAAAGACTTGCTGTTGTTGGGATCCCCATTTCAAAGGTTCGTGGTCCCCGCCCCCTTCGTGACCTCATACAAAGGCTTGGCTAATACTGCAAAGTTTGGGATGCACAGTCTACAAAAGCCCACAGCTCTTAAGAATTCCCTCACCTGCCCCCTTTGTGACCTCATACAAAGGCTTGGCTAATACTGCAAAGTTTGGAATGCACAGTCTACAAAACCCCATAGCCCCTAAGAATTCCCTCACCTGCCTTCTGCCCTTAGGCTCCGGTAGATTGCAAATGTCCTGCTTTCTTTCTGTTCCCGGGCTGCGTTTGGACCCCTGTCGGATAGTAAATCCCATGTAAGGTACCTGGTGTCGGCAGATTTGAGCTTTCTTCTTGGACACCTAATACCACAGTCCTCCAGGTGGGTCCTAAGGTTCTTAGGATCCGCGATGGGGGTCCTAAGCCACGGGGAGATGAGGGGCTGGCTCTCAGTCCCCGCCTCGTGGGGGGTGCCTCCCCCCTCTGCGATGCGGGTTCTAAGAGCCACAGGGGGAAGAGGAGCTGGGTCTCAGTACCTGCCTCGTGTGGGGGTGCCTCCCCCCCACTGCGGTGGGTGTCCTGAGAGCCAGGGGGGCAGAGGGACTGGCTCTCAGTCCCCGCCTCGCAGGGGGTGCTTACCCCCTGCGATGGAGGTCCTAAGAGCCTGGAGCGGAAGAGGGGCTGGCTCTCAGTCCCTGCTTCGTGGGTGGTGCCTCCCCACCCAGCGATGGGGTCCCTGAGAGCCAGGGGGGAAGAGGGGCTGGCTCTCAGTCCGTGCCTCATTAGGGGTGCCTTCCCCCCTTGCGATGGGTGTCCTAAGAGCCAAGGGGGTATGAGGGGCTGGCTTTCAGTCCCCAGCTTGTGGGGGGTGCCTCCCCCCCTGCGTTGGGGATCCTAAGAGCCAGGGGGCGGAAGAGGGGCTGCCTCTGAGTCCCTACCTCGTGGGGGGTGCTTCCCCCTCCTGCGATGGTGGTCCTAAGAGCTATAGGGGGAAGAGGGGCTGGCTCTCAGTCCCTGCCTCGTGGGGGTTTCCTCCCCCCTCTGCGATGGGGGTCCTGAGAGCAATGGGGGATGAGGTGCTGGCTCTCATTCCCCGCCTCGCGGTGGGTGCCTCCCCCCCTGCGATGGGGGCCCTGAGAGCGAGGGGGGAAGAGGGGCTGGCTCTCAGTCCATGCCTCGTTGGGGGTGCCTCCCCCCACCTGCGATTGGTGTCCCAAGAGCGGAGGGGGAAGACAGGCTGGCTCTCAGTCCCCGCCTCGTGGGGGGTGCCTCCCACCCAACGATGGGGGTCCTAAGAGCCTGGGGCAGAAGAGGGGCTGCCTCTGAGTCCCTGCCTCGTGGGGGGTGCCTCCCCCTCCTGCGATGGTGGTCCTAAGAGCCAGAGGGGGAAGAGGGGCTGGCTCTCAGTCTCTGCCTCATGGGGGGGTGCCTCCCCCCCGTGATGGGAGTCCTGAGAGCCGGGGGTGATGAGGGGCTGGCTCTCAATCCCCGCCTCGCCTTGGGTGCCTCCCCCACTGCGATGGGGGCTCTGAGAGCCAGGGGGGAAGAGGGGCTGGCTCTCAGTCCCTGCCTCATTGGGGTGCCTCCCCCCCCTGCAATGAGTGTTCTTAAGAGCCACGGGGGGAAGAGGGGCTGGCTGTCAGTCCCCGTATGTGGGGGGTGCCTCCCCCCTGCGATAGGGGTCCTAAGAGCCTGGGGCGGAAGATCGGCTGGCTCTCAGTCCCCGCCTCGCGGGTGGAGCCACCCCCTCTGCGATCGGGTTCCCAAGATCCAGGGGGGGATAAAGGGCTGGCTCTCAGCAACCATAAAATTGGGGGCCTTTATGTTCAGGTTTTGCCCAAGGGTCAGCTTATTTGCTTCTTGTACTAGCAGGGCAGTTGCTGCCAAGGCCCTCAAACAGGGGGGCCATCCTTTAGAAACCCTCTCTAGTTTTTCAGAGATGTAGGCCACCGGCCTCTGCCAGGGCCCCACAGTTTGGGTTAAAAGTCCAGCTGCCATCTTTTCTCTCTCTAACACATACAATGGAAAAGGCTTTGTCAGATCGGGTTGCCCCAGGGCTGGGGCTGCCAGAAGTTTTTCCTTCAACTCATGAAAGACTTGCTGTTCTTGGGATCCCCATTCCAAAGGTTCCCGGTTCCCGCCCCCTTTGTGACCTCATACAAAGTCTTGGCTAATACTACATAGTTTGGGATCCACAGTCTACAAAACCCCACAGCTCCTGAGAATTCTCTCGCCTGCCTTCGGCCCTTAGGCTCCGGTATCTTACAAATAACCTTCTTTCTTTCCGTTCCTTGGTGGCGTCGGACCCATGTGGGAGAGTAAATCCCAATTAAAGTACCTGCTGTCGGCAGATTTGAGCTTTCTTCTTGGACTCCTAATACCCACAGTTCTCCAGGTGTGTCCTAAGGATCTCAGGATCAGCGATGGGGGTCCTAAGGCAGGGGTGGAAGAGGGGCTGGCTCTTACTCCCCTGCGATGGGGGTCGTCATATCCACAGGGCGAGAGGGGGGTGATATGACTGCCTGCATCGCGGGTGGCGCCCGCCCCCCTGCGATGTGGATCGTCTTATTCAGGATGTGAAAGGTGGGCGATATTACTCCTCGCGTGGGTGGGGGTCGCCCGCCCCACTGCGACGTGGATCATAATATCCAGAGGGTTGGAGGCCGGTGATATTACTCCCTGCATCGCGGGGGGCACTCGCCCCCCTGCGATGTGGATGGTCATATACAGGGGGCCATAGGGTGGTGATATTACTCCTGGATTTTTCCTTGGATCCTTTCTATACTGCCACCCTCGGTTCACACCCTGGAACATTATCTTCCATATTCTAGCGAGATGCCGCTTCTAAAGTCGCAGGAGGTATACACCCTTCAATATTATTCGTAGTTTTGTAGGGGAATGTTAAACCTGATGTCACAGGACTCTGTACACTGCGATGTTATTCCCAATGTCCTGCTTTACCTTAATAATAATGTCACATTGTGTGTACACCTAGTGGTGTTATTCTTATTCTCCTAAGGGGAGGTTGCGTTTATTGTGACACGGGGTATGTTCCTTTTGATATTATCCATAATGTCCTAGAGGGATGTCACCCCTTATGTCACAGGGTTTGTACACCTTGTGAAATTACTCGTATTATCCTCATAAGATGTAACTCCTCATATCACAGAGGGTGTACACTCCGTGATATTGTCGTCATATTCTAGGGAAATGTTACTTTTAATGTCACAGAGGGTGCACAGCTTGTGAATTATTCATTATAATTTTGTGGGATGTTACCCCTAATGTCACACGGCGTGTACACACTGTGATGTTACGTGCAATATGCTATGGAAATGTTACTCGTAATTCAGAGGTCCTGTACACCCTTTAATATTCTTCATAGTCTTCTAGGAAAACGTTACTGCTAATGTCATAGGGCCTGTAGACCCTGTCATAAAATTCCTAATATCCTAGCGGGAGTTCACTACTAATTTCACAATGTGTGTACACCCTTTGATATTATTTGTATTGTCCTGAAGAGATGTTACTACTGATGTCCCAATGCAGGTACATTCTCTGATCTTATTGGTTATATCCTCGGGGGATGTTACTTCTAATGTCACATGAGGTGTCCTCCCTGTGTTCTATTTCGTAATATCCCACGGCAATTTTACTTTTAATGACACAGGGGGTGTACACATTGTGATATTATTCGTGATATTCTAGAAAGATGTTACTCCTAATGTCACAGGGCTGTACACCCTGTGATAGTATTCATAATTTCCCAGGGGTCTATACTCCTATTGGCACAGACGATAACACCCTGTGACATTATTTGTAATATTCTAGCGAGATGATACTCCTCATGTCACAGGGGGTGTACACCCCCTATTATTATTCTTACTATTCTAGGGGGATGTTACTCCTAATGTCACAGGGATGTACACCCTGTGATATTATTCATAGTGTACCAGAGGAATATTAGCACTAATGTCACAATGTGTGTACACCTTGTGATATTATTTGTCATATCCTAATGTCACAGGGGGTGTGTTCCATGTGACAGTCTTCCTAACATCCTAGACGGATATTGCTCCTAACTTCACAGGGTGTGTACACCTTGTCACATCATTCATAATATCCTAAAACTACATTATTCCTCAGGTCACAGGGGGTGTTCACCCTGTGATATTTTTCATCATAGTTTTGTGGGATGTTACTCCTAAAGTCACATGGGGTGTACACAGAGTCACACAGTGATATGAGTTGTAACATTCTATAGACATGTTACTTGTAAATCACAGGGGCTGTACCTCCTGTGATATGATTCCTAATATTCTAGGGGAATGTTGCTATTATTGTCACGGGGGTGTACACCCTGTGATATGACTCGTCATATCCCAGCGGAATGTTACTACTAATGTCACAATGCCTGTACACCCTGTGATACTATTTGTAATATCCTAAAGAGATGTTACTACTAAGGTCACAATGTATGTACACCCTCTGATATTATTTGTTATATCCTTGGGGGATGTTATTCCTAATGTCACATGGGGTGTACTCCCTGTCATATTATTCATAATATCCAAGGGGGATGTTATTTTTAATGTCACCGGGGGTGACATTACACATTAGAAATGCGTATTCAACACCTGTGATACTATTCCTAATATCCTAGGGGCATGCTCTTCCGAATGTCACATGGGGTGTACTCCATGTGTGTACACCTGCTGTGATATTATTCATAATATCCTAGGGGGATGTTACTCCTGATGACACAGGCGGTGTACACCATGTGTGTACCCCTCCTGTGTTATTATTCATAATATCCTAGGGGGATGTTTCTTTTAATGTCACAAAGTGTGTACAAAACGTCACAGAGGTGTACACGCTGTGACGTGATCTGTAATACCCTAGAAGGATGTTACTCCTAATGTGTCACAGGGGTGTACATGCTTTGATGTTATTTGCAATCTCATAGAGAGATATTACTTCAAATATCACAGTGCATGTACACACATAGTATATACCCTGTGATAGTATTCATAATATCCTAGGGAGATACAACTCCTGATATCACAGTGCGTGTACCCCGTGCGTGTACACCCTTGATGTTAGTCGTAATATCCAGGGTAAATATTACTCCTCATATCACACAGTGTGCACACCCTGTGATATTTTTCCTCATACTTTAGGGAGATATTGCTTCTAATATCACAGTGGGTGTACCCCATCTGTGTATACTCTGTGACAGTATATTCTATATCCTAGGGAGGTATTACTTCTAATATTGCATTGGGTGTTCACCCTGTGATATCATTCTTATTTGACCTTGCTGCCTTTTTTAACCCACACTACAAAAGGAATGGAACAGATAAGAAGATACTGAGATTGGACGGTGCTGCCGTGTGGCCGCCGCAGGACACTTTTAATATCCCTGTTCCTCAGGCTGTAGATGAAGGGGTTCAGCATGGAGGTGATCACCGTGTACATCACTGAGGCCACTGCAGCCTTTCTCGGGGAAGATGACACATCTGAACTGAGGTACCCTCCAACGCCTGTTCCGTAAAATCAGCAAACAACTGACAGGTGAGACCCACAGGTGGAGAAGGCCTTATACTTCCCACGTGATGATGAAACCCTCAGAATGGAGGAAACAATTTTATAGTAAGAGAAAAGGGTCCCCGAGATGGGAAGAAAACCAATTATGGCAGCAGGCAAATACATGATTATGTTATTGGTGAAGGTGTCACAACATGCAAGATGGGGGAGTTGACAAGGGTCACAGAAGAAACTAGGAATTTCCGCATCCTGGAAGCAGGTCATTTGTAAGGCAATCAAGTTGTGCAGCTGGGTGTCTAAAAGACTGAGAAAAAAAAAAAAAGACAAGAAAACTAGAAAGCCACAGAAACACGAGGTCATGATGGGGTTCCTAAGAGCCAGGGGTGGGAGAGGGGCTGGCTCTTACTTCCCGCATCGCAGGGGGTGCCTCACCCCCCTGCGATGGGGGTCCTAAGAGCCGGGTGGGGGGAGAGGGGCTGGCTCTTACTCCCCACATCGCGGGTGGTGCCTCACCCCCCTGCACTATTCACAATAGCAAAGACTTGGAACCAACCCAAATGTCCTTCAATGATAGACTGGATTAAGAAAATGTGGCACATATACACCCTGGAATACTATGCAGCCATAAAAAAGGATGAATTCATGTTCTTTGTAAGGACATGGATGAAGCTGGAAACCATCATTCTCAGCAAGCTATCACAGGGACAAAAAAAGCAAACACCTCATGTTCTCCCTCATAGGTGGGAATTGAACAATGAGAACACTTGGACACAGGAAGGGGAACATCACATACTGGGGCCTGTCATGGGGTGGGGAGAGGGGAGAGGGATAGGATTAGGATATATACCTAATGTAAATGACAAGTTAATGGGTACAGCGGTGTTGGTGTAACATGGGACATGCATACATATGCAAAAACTTGCACGTTGTGCTCATGTACCCTAGAACTTAAAGTATAACAACAACAAAAATATATATATATATATTTAAAATGAAGCTGTTTAGGTTTTAAAAGGCTCCTCCATGACAATTACTTATATAGCTGAAGAAATGGGAGACAAAAGGAGGGCTTCTCTGCCTCCCCAGGGTCTTGGTTTGCCTGGAGGATGGAAGGAAAATATAAGAAGCACTTGCAGATAGCATACAGTCTGACTTTGAATGATCAGATGTGAATATGTTTCTTGGGATTTGAGGGAGGTTGGACAAGGGGTAGGTGTGGAAGTGCAGAGTGAGTTGGAGAAAGAAGTCTGGCAAAGAAGTTGTAATGACTCAGGAAAGGGAATAGGGTTGTCTCTTTCCCTGTGGGTAGAGGTAGATATTTTAGGAAAAAAGAGAGAGAGAGAAAAAGGATAAAATTTTGTTATGATCCCCCCAAAACTTGTTATGTAAGATATATATCTACTGATAGGACATTTTGAAAATTAGTATCAGCTTTATATTTGGGCACATGATTTCACTGAGATGGTTCTTTGGCAGAGCAGATTAAAATGATGTTCCTGAAACGAAACTCGAGTCTCCAAAATAATTGGCTCATTTTAAGCAAAATATTATTGATGATCAACAGTGACTGGCACATAATAATTGTTTAAATATTTGTTGGCTAAGTCAGGGAATGAATGATATGCTTTGGCAATTACTGACAGTATATAAAGGTCTCAGGGAAGTAGAAGACATCCACACCTCAGAAGCATCTTCTTGAAACCCATCTCAATTCTCTCCTCTTGACAACATGTGTTGCCACTACTACGGCAACTCCTGTGGCTATGGCTCCAGCTATGGCTGTGGCTATGGCTCTGGTTATGGCTGTGGCTATGGCTCCAGCTATGGCTGTGGCTATGGAACTGGCTACAGCTGTGGCTATGGCTCCAGGTATGGCTGTGGCTATGGAACTGGCTACAGCTGTGGCTATGGCTCTGGCTCTGGCTGTGGCTATGGAACTGGCTACAGCTGTGGCTATGGCTCTGGCTCTGGCTGTGGTTATGGAACTGGCTACGGAACTGGCTACGGCTGTGGGTATGGCTGTGGTTATGGAACTGGCTATGGCTGTGGATGTGGCTCTGGCTCTGGCTACTGTGGCTACCAGCCATTTTGCTTTAGAAGATGCTCTTCTTCCTGCTAAAACATCACTGTCAGAGGACCATTTGCTTCTAAAATGACACGTCTAAAGATAATATTGATTCAAGGATTCATACTCCAAGATTTCTATATCAGAATTACATGCTTGACAGAGTCTTGGACCTCTAGCCTCACATTTCTTTGAATGAAATCATGGCCATAGGATCCACGGTGTCATCTGACTGTTTTCCAAATGTTATCTTTTGCTCCCTTAATCTCTGATTCTCTGTTATGACTGTGTTAATGATCATAACATCTACAATTGGGGAAATCAATCATTTGTAATAAAAATGGTTCTTTATTCCAAAAAAAATGTTTTAGTACAAAAGAGTCAAAAAGCTAAAATAAAATATAGTTTATAAAGCAAAAAATTATCAGTAAGCTAAGTTTAATGTATTATTGAAGAAATAAAATGTATTTTATACATTTACCCTAATGCCTAATGTTTAAGACATCTACTGTAGTGTACAGTAATATCCCAGGCCTTCACATTCACTCACTAATCACTCACTGATCCACCCAGAACAATTTTCAGCCCTGTAAGTGCCATTCGTGCTAAGTGGTCTATATAGGTACTGTTTTATTATTATTATTATTTTATACTGTGTTTTTACTGTATCTTTTCTAGATTTCAATAAGTTGAGATACACAAATATTTATTATTGTGTTACAATTGCCTGTATTATCCTATATGGTAACATGCTGTGCAGGTTTGTATTCTACAAGCAATAGGCTATACCTTATAACCTAGGTGTGTTCTAAGCTATACCATACAGGTTTATGTAAGTACACTGTGAAATCTGCATGGCAAACATCATTGCCTTATGATACATTTCTCAAATTTTCAGAACATATCCCTGTTGTTTAGCAGCACATGAATGTATTTGATTTATTGTCTTGATGTCCCTTTGCTTTCCCCATGTGTTACCATCAACTGCCTAATGAAACAGCCTGGGATTATGTAATGACTAACTTAGTGCTTTGAGTTTAATTCTTTTTCAGCCACTGTGGTATGTTGATTACTATATTAATAATGTGTCTCCTTTATGTGTTTTTAAATAGTTACTTGGTCATGAACTATTTATAAGCTTTGGAAACATGATTTCATTTATTCTGCAGGATAACTTCAGGAAGTGGGTATTAATTCTCACTGTATAAGTGAAGACATTAAGCACCAGAGTTTAAGTAGCTTGGTAAGTGTTATTCCAGTAATTAAATAGGCATAAATAGAGTTCAACTTTCTCAGTTCTATCTATAATTTCTCTCTATGTATGGGCTTATTTATATCAACCAGTATACACCTTGGTTTCAGCAATCAATTATTGACTTTCTTTAAAGAAGGAAGAGAAGAAAAAAGAGAAGAAAAAAAAAACCATAACCCTCTTTTACTATCAGACACCACATTTTTCTCTTCCACATTATCTTCTTTAAAGAACTGCATGTTGCAGAGTCCATGAGTGCAAGTGCTAGAAAGGCCAGGTAGAAATATTAAAAGTGATGCAGTTCAATACTGACAGTGATGAAATACAGAATGTATGGACCCTAATACACCATGGAATACTATGCAGCCATAAAAAAGGATGGGTTCATGTCTTTTGTAGGGACATGGATGAAGCTGGAAATCATCATTCTCAGCAAACTATCGCAGGGACAAAAAATCAAACACTGCATGTTCTCACTCATAGGTGGGAAATGAACAATGAGAACACTTGGACACCGGAAGGGGAACATCACACACTGGGGTCTGTCGTGGGGTGGGGGGAGGGGAGAAGGATAGCATTAGGAGATATACCTAATGTAAATGATGAGTTAATGGGTGCAGCAGACCAACATGGCACATGTATACATATGTAACAAACCTGCACGTTGTGCGCACATACCCTAGAACTTAAAGTATAATAAAAAAAAAAAAGAGAGAATGTATGGACCCTATAATCTCAAGGAGGGGCAGCAACCCGGTTGAATATTTTTTCAAGCCAGTTTAGGGAAAGATTGATAAGGTTTCCATTTTTTCAAAAGGACCCATAATCCAAATTTTTATATGAAGTCTAATTTTTAATTTGAGTTGGAAATTAAAATCAATGTGTTATTTATGTTATGATCTCCACTTTTGGTTCTATGAGATTATTACTTGTTTAACTCTCTGTAATCTGAATTCTGCCACCCACAAGCCATATTAATGGAGATCGTGAATGACTTACATATTGTCTTTTGAATACATATTAATTTGCATCTTAATTGACCTGCAAGAAGTTTAAAACTCTTCAGGTGTGTTTATCAAAAGATTCCTTCGTGTGACTTTTTATCTTTCTCTACTCTTTCATCAGTCTCATTTATTATTAAATTTCGGTTATCAGCTGCCTTGCCAATAACTGCCAACTCTAAACATTTATCACAGTTTACTATGCAAGCTTTATAGGAATATTAATATACTTCATATTCACATATTCAGTATACATCTTAAGTATTAATTCCCCAAACATATGATTGTCGTTCAGGAGACTTTCTTTGAACCTCAATAAATGTCATTACACTTTATAGCACTCTATTTTTGTTTCATAGAACTTCACTGTTTTATTAATCATTTCTTTGGATAATATCATATATCTTCTACAAAAGTATAATTTCTATAGGGAAGATAATTTTCTTTCTTATTTTTACTATGACATTTTAGCATCTACTATGCTGGCCAGCATGCCACATATTTGTCAATAAATAATGTATTGCCTCTCAGCTCCAAATTTACCCCGCAATCACTCTGCCATAATGTGTGGAATTCCTCTTGTATTTACTTCCTCATAGTGAGCACAGTATTCAAGCCTTCTCAGTAGAGGGCATCGGAGAGATGTTGTAGAGGAAAGGGCTCTCCTATGGTGCCTGGCTCCTTACAGTGAGTGGGTGGTGTGAGTGTAGGAACATCTAGAGGTGCTATACTTCAGAATCTGAGGTCCCTCAGGAATCTTACAGCTGGGGCTGGCTTCCTGCAGCCTTCTCAGCATGGACACCACAATTTCCAGGCTTCATACCTCCACAGGTTTTTTGATTCCCTCTGCCCACCTGTGTACCTGGGCCCTTGCTAACTTTTGCCTGTGGCCTGCTTGCAGTTAAGAATTTGTCATTAAAAAAAAAAAAAAAGAACTTGTCATTGGCAGCCGGGCGCGGTGGCTCACGCTTGTAATCCCAGCACTTTGGGAGGCCAAGGAGGGCGGATCACGAGGTCAGGAGATCGAGACCATCCTGGCTAACACGGTGAAACCCCGTCTCTACTAAAAATACAAAATTTAGCCAGGCGTGGTCGCGGGCGCCTGTGGTCCCAGCCACTCTGGAGGCTGAGGCAGGAGAACGGCATGAACCCGGGAGGCGGAGCTTGCAGTGAGCCGAGATCACGCCACTGCACTCCATCCTGGGCGACAGAGTGAGACCCCGTCTCAAAAAAAAAAAAAAAAAGACTTTGTCATTGGCTCACTCCTTCTATATCCTTTTACCTAGATCCACTGAAAGAGATTCAACTGTGTGGAACCTATGCCGCGGAGAATTGCTTTCTGCCATTGTTATTGTCCAGCAGTTGCCGAATAGCTCTGACCTGAGCAAAGCAGTGAAACGCGGTGCTGCTGAGTGGGTTGCCACTGCACCCTTTTCAACTACTAGTCTTGTGGAGAAAACACCCCTTCTAAAGTTTTTCTTCATTGAATACTGTCCCGCAGCTCCAGGGTACCATATAGAGTTTTCTTGTATTTTAGAGTTACTGTTTTATCAAAGTTTACCAGTCTTTTGTATTACATTTCTCCTGTCTAAATCAACTGTGTGGTTTCTACTCATTATGGATATAGATTGATACAAACTCAATAAATATTTTTGAATGAATAACTCCACAGTCCAAGTTATTTTAATCACTATACAAAATCTCCAGTTTCTTCCATATTTCTGAACATGGTAACTATGTATCAAGAGACAAACCACAGATTTAAAGAAGGTGTGGTCAAATTTTATAAGTGTTTATAACATTTGTAAATGTTTGGCATCTAGAATACATGTATAATTCCAACAAATAAATAAGAAAAAAATAAATAATCCAGTGGGATATTGGGCAAAATATTGAAACCAAAGTGTCATAAAAGAGGAAATATTACTTTTTAATACACGTGGAAAATGTGTACCCACCTGAGCAATCACATAATGCAAATGAAAGTTAAAACAAAATACAACAAGGCAAAAAAAATTCCCTTGCCTAAGCCTAATGTAAACAAACAAACAAAAATTCATCAAAAGACTATTAGTTTCTATACAGTCAAGGATAATGTCCAAAATCTGGAGCCGGGAACTGATTCAGTGAGGAAACCACGCTCACCACCATTAAAGATAAGTTGCTATAACTTACATGGGTGTCACTATTGTTTCAGTAACTTGATCTTGCCCCTACTGCTATTGCTACCAGTGAGAATTTTATAGTGCTTAAATGTATCATTATATCATAATTAAAATTCTGGGGAGTGGGTTAACCTAATTGGTAGAGCTTAGGTCATCGGGCATACCCTAGTTGCAACAGAGACCGAGATAATGATTACCGTTATCTTCAGCTTCTATAGTAGGTGGCAAGCTCTCCATTGCAACAACAAGCACAAAATAAAAGGTTTCTCAATCATATAAAGGTGTTAAGATACTGAGCAGCCGAAATGCACATATGTACATAAACAGACACTCTCATTACACATATGCCCAAAGAGATTTATTTCAGTATTCTATATAATGTTAAAAAGTTGAAGAAAATCTAAATATTGGCCAATACAAAAATGCTTGAATAAATGGTGACATGTTATTGGCAGACATTATTAGCAGCCATAAGTCAGTCTCTATATGCCACTTTCTCTGGCATTCTACTATGGAAAATAAACAAACACTTTCCAAGTTTCTCTTTTGCCTTTTAGTCCATGTAAATTATATCTTGGTTAGTAATATTTGAAGAGAGATCTCCTGTGAGGTTTATGAGAAAGTTATTTCTCTTCCTATAAAGACGTGTGTGTGTGTGTGTGTGTGTTGAGGGGCTGTACATAGGAGACCAGCCTAGTTCTTGCTTAATAGTGAGGGCATAATACGGTGAATTGAAGCAACTACCTTTCAGTTATGAGGCTGCGGGTCTAAGAATGAATGTGAGGATTGCTGATGGAAAGAAGTGAGCCTGGCTTACAATAACATTATTTAGGGACTGACTCTCTGTCCAAATCTTTATTATTTGAGAAAACAACCCCTAAATTTAAATGGAAGGTTGTCGGGAATTTCTATTAAGTAAACTGAAAGTATCCTTAACTTACTCAACATTTATTTCATAGAATATTAAACAGCACTTGATTATGCTGGACCCAAATGCATCAATGGGAATACATCTTAAAAGTATAATGTTGAGTAAGAAACCACTATGTTTGGAATAACTATAATATGATGAAATGTATTAATTAAGAAAAATTATAAAACATTTCAGAATATTGTTCAAGCATACATATTTAATGATAATGTGAAATATGAATAAGGAAGTTGCACAGCGACACCAGAGAGGGAAAGAATAAAATAGAAATCGTTCAGGAGAGGAAAATTTTGACTCCCTCTTTAATACTCAGAAATAATATAAAGCAAGTTTAATTAAAACTGTTGAATATGGAAGTAAATACGTGGATGTCTATTATATTATGCTATTTTGTTTTGTATGTTAGGCATATCTCAAACTTAAAAACTTTTAGAGTGCTTTCCAAAGTAATGTGCAATTAAATTCTTAGAGAAACACTGTAAAGAAAGTAGTATTTTCTCATACTACAGAGTAAACTACTGAGCCTCACTGACATGAAGTAATTTGCACAATTGTTTCTACTCCAATTGAAGTATTTTACAAATTGTTATGTCACAACCTGGGATTTTTCTTTTGCATTATCATCATAGATATTCAGGAAATATCTACTCATATGTTCATAAAATTGCCTTAGAATGTTTTTTACCAAAGAGACAAATGTTTTCATAGCCTTCATTCTTTGAAAAACCATCTATAACTTTAAACTCATGATAATGTGTTTCAAGAAATACGTGAAATATGAAATTTTCCCACAGATTAAGTGGTAAAGATGAGAGCTCAGTGGTGGAAAAAGGACAATAATAAATAGCTATTTTTGTATTTCACCTTTTTTACATATTGCTTTTCTTCACTATAAATCAAATATACATTAAGTATTTTATTAAAATAAGTGAAACACTAGAATCTAAATATCTACAAAAATTAAGTGAGGAAATATATGAGAACCCATTGTAGGTTGAGCATTCTGAATCTGAAAATATGAAATGCAAAACACTTCAAAATCTGAAAGATTTTAAGTGCTAATATGATGCCACAAGTGGAAAATTCCACACCTAACTTCATGTGATAGGTTGCAGTCAAAAGGCACAACCCACAGTTTATTCAGCATCTCCAAGGAAAAATGACCATCTTAGCCCACTTCAGCTGTGATATATCTTCTCCATGCCCTTCTACGAAGGGTAATAAAATGGCACATGCACAGGCTGGATGTGTGTTCCCACCAGCGCCCTACATGGGGCCAAGACCTACGTGCATTACTGACTGTGCTTTTTCTTGCTTATTCTCTGCTCTTTGGTATAAAGACATTACTGAAAATGTCAAAAAGGTCTGCAAATACCTCTGTGGGTAATGGTAATAAGAAAAAATAAAAGTGTTTCTGTTTATCTATATAAGAGAAAGTCAAGTTGCTAGAGAAACTGGACAGCAGTGTACGTGTGAAACATCTTACAGAAGAATATGGTGGTAGAATAACTGTCATATATACCCATGGAGAAACACAAGGATAGACTGTTGAAGATCTGTGCTGAAAGTGATGAGCAGAAGATATTGAAAAATACGAAAACACTGCATAAAGCTAAAAATAAATATGTAAGTTGTGTAACCAAAGTGGATATGTTAGCATCCCTGAAGAAACACATATATATACCCCTGAAGAAACTTAAGGGTAAACTGCTGAAGATCTGTGCTGAAAGTGATCAGCAGAAGATAATGAAAAATACAAAAACACTGAATAAAGCTAAAAATAAATATGCTTTATTTATAAAGCATGCCACTTAATGGTGTGTGGATCATGACATTAGCAAAGATCTATTACAATGAACTAGAAAATTGAAGAGAACTCTGAATATTAAACAGATTGGTTGCAAAAATTTAAGAAAAGTCATGACATTACATTTTTAAAGATTTATGGGGATAAAGCATCTGCTGACCATTAGGCTGTAGATAAATTTATTAATGAGTATACCCAGATTATCACTGATGAAGACCTGATGCCAGAACAAGTCTGTAATGCTGATGAAACATTCATTTCTGTTTTGGTGTTGTTGCTCTAGAAAGACATCGACTAGAGCTGATAAGACAGCCACTATAGGAATTAAGTATGCCAAGGACAGAATAAGTGGCTGGGATGTACTAATGCAACAGGCAAACATAAGTATAAACTTCCTGTGATAGGAAAAAGCTTGCATCCTCACTCTTCTCAAGGAGTAAATTTCTTAGTCCATTATCATGCTAACAAGAAAGCATGAATCATCAAGGCGTCTTCTTTGACTGGTTTCACAAACATTTTGTACCAGCAGCTCAAGCTCACTGCAGCGTCGCTGGACTGGATGATGATTGCAAGATTTTGTTATTCCTTGACAACTGTTCTCCTCATCCTCCTGTTGAAATTCTCATCAAAAATAATTTTATGCCATGTGTTTTTCCCCAAATATGACTTCATTAATTCTGTCATATCACCAAGATATTGTTAGATCAATAAAGAGTAAATATAAAAACACTTTTTTTGAAGAGCATGCTAGCAGCAGTGAACAGAGATGTGAATGTAGAAGGTTTTCAAAAGAAGTTTAGCATGAAGGATGCCATCTACGCTGTTGCCAATGCTTAGAATAAAGTGACTAAAGACACAGTTGTGCATCTCTGGAATACCCTCTAGTCTGTAACCATGTTTAGTGATGATGATGAATAAGGTGGTGGGTTTGAAGGATTCCACATATCAAGTGAGGGAAAAAAAACGATGTCTGATCTCCTTACGTATGCAAAAAATACCTTCAGAGTCCCTTAGTAAGCCAGAAGAAGTGGAATTTAGGAAGTTTTTAACAGTGATAATGAGAATGCAGTTTTTCATTCATTGACTGATGATCAAATAGCCAAAATGGTTCCGAATCAACGTGATCATGAAGATGATTTATACGTTGCAGAAAAAGAGCCCACGACAACATGGTGAAAATAAGTGATGAGCTTATTGAAGGCCTAAAGCAGTGTGCACTCATAACAGAAACAGAAATCTTCTCAGTTCATCAAATCAGAAAGTGACTTCTAAGACAAAGAGTGTTGTTAATGAGACAGACGATTCCGGAGGAAGCATTTAAAAAAGTCATCCAGCTGAATGTCTCCTCATCCCTAGAGGATCCACTTCCTGGTTGGCGACTGTTTCTAGTGTTTTTTTCTCACCTACAAAAGATAAAATACTGTCTACAGTAACCTTTTAATCAAAACACAGCTTCTTAGGTGGAGACTGAAAGCCTGCTCTTCTTTTTTGTTGCTGTTGTTTAACAGTTGTTAAAGGTATTCTGGTGAAGCTGGTGTGCTGATTAGTTACCCTAAACCTATTATTTTTCCACTGTATTAATATTATGTCATATTTATTATGGTTAAATGCTTATGTGTGAAAAAATATAAGAAAATGCTTATCAGTAGTGATAAATTCAGAGTTAGGAATGATGGTGTTGCCAAAAAAAAAATCCCCACAGACTGTTCACGTGGGTGGCTGAGATAGTAGCACTTTTGGTTTCTGATGGTTCACTGTACAAGAACTTTATTTTAGGCACAAAATTGTTAAAAATATTATGTAATGTTAGCTTCAGACTATCTTGGTAAAGTGCTTATGAAAAATAAATTTTGTGTTTACATTTGTGTCTCAACCTCAAGACGTCTCATTATGTGTATGCAAATATTTCAAAATCCCAAACAATTCAAAATCTTACACACTTCTGGTTCCAAGAATTTTAGACAAGGAATAGTTAATATGTATGAATAAACAGCACTTAAGAGAGAAAATGAAATTAAATAAAAGCTGAGAGAAGAATAAAGAAATTTTACTTCACTAAGAAAAATAAAAATAGCAAAGAAGAAATGTGATGTGTTACTGTGCTACCCTAGAGTTAGAGTTATGCTACCATTGCAATGACTTTCAGGAATATTTGATGATATCAACAAGATATTGCTTCTGCAATACATGGAAAAGGCTACAGAGATAGTTTTGGCTTAACTGAAGTGGAGCTAACATTGTTAGTTTTACTAACAATGGAAGTGATATGCATGATATTAGAATTATATAATTGTTCTGCAGGTTTTGATTGCATGCTCTATGTCACCAATTTTTAATATTACAAAAGTATAAGAGTGGGAAAAGTACAAATGGGCATTATTTTTTGTGCGTGCTTAATGTGTTGCCAAAATGTAAGGGCTGGTGATTGGTAATTCTATCAAAAAGAACACACACACTGCATACATACATATCCTGGAAAGAGAAGATTTAAAAGAAAAGTGAAATTAAGATCAATAGAGTCTGTGCTAAATAACAGTTGACATAACAGACATTGTATACTATTTCAAATAATAATTTCCATAATAGCTATAAGATAGGTTACCATTATTATTCAAATTTTAGAGATAAGGAAACTGAATTATGGTTTTATTTAGCACTGGAGAAAGCACAGACAGTAAGTAGTAGATATTTATGTAAAACAATATTCATATTTTATCTAGAGCCCACAGTTTGAACATAATATCATAAAGGATTAAGTTGGAAAAATTAAGAACTATTAGAAGGTGATGACAGTCCTAGGTTTACATCATATTCTTATAATTTATTAATTTTTCTTCCATATTTATGTGTATTTTCTCAACCCGTTTCCTTATCTTAAAAATGGAAGTGTTAATACTAGTCTTGTAAGAGTTATTCTATCTTTCCCACAATTTTATCATGGACAGAAAAAAAAACTGATAGCTACATACAAACGCATGAAAAATGAAATGATATTCATTGTTCAAATATTTTATCACATATATGTACACCTCTTGTTAAGCTTTATTTTTTCACAGAAAATGATACAAGTTATTATTAAATTTGTTGCTTAATCAATGTCTTATAAGCTTAATTTATAAGTTTGTAGTTGGCCATTTTATTCTCTATTTTATTGAGAATTATTCACTAACCATGCAGTAGTATTGTTAGTACCTTTCTTTTTGATCATATGAATGATTTTTTAAAAAGTGAAGATAGAGTTTTGTGGATTAAATACCATTCAAATTATAATTTATTGTTTTATTTCACTGGCACTGCTAGAAAACTAGTAGGTTTAACTATGTAAAGACGCTCCATGTTTTTCTTATTTTAACTAAATGTTATATTTAGTTTAACTATATAAATATTAACTTCCTAATACCCCAATATATTACTCACAAGCCGTGAATGAACATACTTTACATGGTAGTCAGTAAAAAACAACTTTTACAAGTAGACTCAGATGCCAGTATGTAATTCCCAAAAGGCTAAGAGGCTAAGAACTTGGTCTTGTGTACTGCTGTATTACTAATGGCTGAGAAAATGCCTGGGACTCAGTGAACACTCCATAAATATTGATCCCATGAGCGTGAGAGTGTGTGTGTGTGTGTGTATGCACGCATGTGTCTGCGTGTGTGTGAGAGAGAGAGAGAAGGAGAGAGAGAGAAAGAAGAGAGATCAACTTCCATCTCATTATTTCAGGCAAGAGCCACCACAAACAATGTGTACTAAGTCGTAAGAAGAAATGGAATTAGAGCTTTATTTTGGAATAAGTACTCACTGATATTAAGCAATGTCAAACATACAGAAGATTAACGTAATGTTCAGGATTTGAGTAAAAATAAATCAGAAGAACTGGGAAAAGAATATATCTGCTTAAGTTTTGAAACCCTACAAAACAAAGTAGCAGCTTACATATATCAAAGTCTGGCTGTTTAGTAACTATTTTCTACTTCTGTTTAATTTTTATTGTGTGTGTGTGTGTGTGTGTGTGTGTGTGTGTGTAGCCTTAAATTTGCAGAATAACTTAGGACCATTTCACATTATTATCAAATTAATGCAGCAAATGAGGAAAAAAAGTCAGTGTATCTACATCAAAAAGCAAGGGTTATTTTTAACATTAATAGTAATGAAATGTTTAAATGCATTGTTTAAAATTCAAAACAGAAGAGATAGGTGCCCATTTTTAATGAGAGGTGGCAAATGAACATTTGGGAATTTTCCAACAATTCAACAATTAAACAATATATAAAAACTAGATATTGAAAATGTGTATATCATCAGGATGTTTGACTAAAATGTACTGTCTGTTTTGATGAACCAAAGCAAGGAAGTGTTTCAGGAGTTCATCAGTCTTGAACAGTTGCTGACAACTTTGTTCTAATTTTTGAAAACTATTGTTTGCTAAATTATGGGGTGCCTGATGAATAGCTTTAATTAGATTAGCATCAAGAAAAAAGAATAAAAAAGAATATATTCTTTAACTACATCTGGCCAGATGTATTATATCTATAATTTTAGAAGATAGATATATTACTGAATTCAATATTATGGTTTATGTGATGGTTTTCTGATTGAAAGTTCGATAATTTGTCAGATTAGTAGGATATAGATAGAAAGAGTGTGCTGTATAATTTACCAAAAAGGTTAGTTTTCTTCCATGTGAAGAAATTATAAGGAAAGTTTTCATTCTGGATGCATGTTTTAAATGCTTAGTTAATAGTAGAGTATACATTAAAACTTTAATAAATTTAAATGTTAATACACTGAACAAAATAATTTATAAGGTCCAACTAAAATTCATATAGATGATTTTCTTAACCCATAGAGCACAGAAGAAAAGTTCGTCATTGATGACAGGTAAGTTCAATTTTTTTCTTCATCTTACCCATCATATATCCTTCATTTTTTTCTCTTCTCCTTTTATTACTATAATTTATTGCTGTTATTGTTGTTAATTTTACCATTCTGTTCAAGCAATGAAGAATATGTAGAATATAAGTTAGTTGAATAGTATTGAAATCCAGAGTTTATAAGATTTTGGATTAATATTTATAATAAAAGTTCAAAAAACAACTAAATTACGAATGCTATCTTTAAAGTAGACTTCTCGTAGTCCACAATAAACGGAAACTATTTTATAGATAAAATTTCTGAAATATAATAGAAAAAGAAGATAATTGCCAGTATCAACAATATAGTATACGATAAAATTAGAGTAAGTAGAGGCAGGCTTTTCACCTCTAAATAGTGAATGCTTTGCTACATTACGTAAGAGCAAAGGTTAATTTTGCAGCTGGCTTTAATATCTTGTTCATGCATATCATTGGGCTATGATACTACAGAAAGTTTTCTATAGTATGAATATGAAACCATAATTCTTCACATTATAAATTAATACAGGTTCACCAAAGATTATTTTGAAAAATTTAACTCAAGTGCATAATTATATAATGTCACAAATAAAAATGATTTTCAATTAATATGCAGTAATGATAAATTATTTATTTTCTAAATTGTAGATTTTTCAGGAGCAATTTTAAATGATTCTCTTACCATTTAATTAAATCAGTACATTTTGCAAGAGGTTGGTGGTTGTAATAATATTAAGGCATTTGGATAAAACTTTTGATTGACTATATTTGAAAAGCAAATGTTCTTAAAGTGCTGTCTTAACTTTATTGCAATTACGTTTTCCTAAGAAAATTTTTAAATGCCTTTTTCTGTCATAACTACAACTTTTAAATCTGATTTTCAAAAATGCGTTGATTTAATTGTAAAAAAAGACACTTACCTTTTGAAAATCAAAGATTACTAATAGTCAATTTAAAGTGCCAAATGGCAAATTAATGCCGTCAGCTCTAGGCTGTCTGTTTTAAAGTCATGGAACTTTCAAGAAATGTTCACTTTGAAAGAATCATGCAATATTGTGCATGATTTTCGTCACCATTGGGTGATTAACTTTAAAATTGTATTCTTCAATTAAGTATGTTATCCCTAACAAACTTAAGTATATAGCAAAATTTCTAAAACATGGAAGAGTAAATGATATCACAAGTAAACCACACATCAGGTTCTCTTCCTTTTCTGGCAGCTGGAAAGAGTGAACTTTCCTGTATTTTTTAAGTTAGGCCATAGTGAAATGAGTTGCTTGTGACAATGAATATGAGCAAAAGTAATAGCTCTCATTTCTGGGCAGAAGCGTTTAATTCCTCATCCTTGATTATCCAGATCCAGTCCATGTGAATATACGTTTATGAGTAGGTGCCCTGGAGACCAAAGGAACCTAACTAAAATGCTAAGATAACCTTTGGAAGATTGAGAACGCTTGGAACTGAGAGATATAATTCAGTCATGTCATATCCATTGTTAGCACAACACAACCATTCTATCCTGACTGATACATCCTACATGAAAAAAAATCATGATCGATGCATTTACCTAAGCTAATATGTTGCTGTTATTAAGTCAAGAGTCAAAGTCAAATTCCATTTAACAATTTATTATAGCCTCTTCATATTGCTTTGTCTTCCATTGGGCTTTCAGACTTACTTTCTTCTGAGCTAATCTTCTTCACATGTGCATAGTATTATTATTAGAGGAGTAATTAAATTAATATGCATTCTTTATAAATTCTCTGCCCTTTGCAGTGAAATAAAATCGGCACTCATTATAATTTAACCTTTTCATAGTTTATAATCCATGATGGGGCATAAATAATGTGAATTCTTTAAAATGAAGCTGTCAGAGGAAGAAATTACTGTCTCATTAGACAGCTAGGTTATAATAGTTTTGAATTATACGTAGTCACTTATTAGCAGCTACAATTATACCTCATATGGGTATTTGGAATTCATGCAGCTTTAATAAATAACTTTGTTGAGATGGTGCTCTGCACATGATAAATTGGTCAGTTTTATGTTTTTGTTTAATATTTTTCTTATAATGATATAGTTTGACATATATATGAATTCAAAATAAGTCAGTGTGGTTTTATTTTTCACCAGCTTATTTTTATTTAATTAAACCTAAAAATTATATTGACATAGATACAAATTTCCTTTTTTTAAATATAAATTTTTTGTTTTCTTTATACTTTCAAGCTTTCTTATACATTGCAGCATTTGTAACATTAGAAAGTAAATTGTACACTTATTATTATTCATAAGAGACAATTTTTGAAGTTGGGTAAATGATGCTATATCTTCTATGAAAATATGAGTTTTGTTGTTCAAACATTTTAATGAAATTGGATACAGAAACCAATTTTTAAAAGTCATCCTATGAAATTTCTTTATTCATTTCTGAACATCTGGCTATTTCTTGTTGAATTAGGTTTTAAATGACTATTTTAATATTTCTAAAAAATAATCAGAAATACTTCATTATTTATTTCACTGGCTTTCAGTTACAATACCTATTTAAAATAAACATTTACATAGGTTGTGATACATGGAACACATTTTGCTTGAAGTTACACACACACACACACACACACACACGCATATAAACAAACACACAAACAGAGATGTGATTAATTACTCTAGGTCATTGACTATTTTGTTTAATGAAAAGTTACCATTTAAACCATACAGTTATCCTTTGATATCATGTAGTGATTGGTTCTAGGACCCCTAATAGATACAAAATTCTCCTTATAGATACAAAAATGGTGTAGTATTTGCAATGCTATATTTATTTTATGTAATGCTATATTTATATGTAAAGCTATTTATATATGTAATGCTATATATATTACATTATATATGTAATACATTTACATATATAATGCTATTTATATATGTTTATATATACAACTATATGAATAGTTGTTTTATTTTATTGTTTTCATTTTGACTTAATTTTATTGCACTTTATAAGTTTTTTTTAATCAGAGCTTGGTTACATCCATGGATACAGAACCCATAAATATGGAGGGAGGACTGAATGAATATAATAAGATTTTAAAATAAGAGAAATTAAATTAGTAAATTATGTAAGACTCATTCACCTTCAATATTTTAACATTATTTATTAAAACGAACATGTACTTACAATGCTTTTACTATATTCTAAGCACTGGGCTATGCAAGGAGGATTAAACAAATACCAGTGTATAAAAAAATGCACCACGCGGAAGTAACACTTTTATTAAAAATTACAATTAATAATGAAGAGTGCCCCTGATACGGTTTTGCTTTGTGTCCTCTTGAAATCTCTTGTAATTCCCATAATCCCCATGTGTCAAGGGTGGAACCAGGTGGAGGTAATTGGATCATGGGGGCGGTTTCCCCGCTGTTGTTCTCACGGTAGTGAGTGAATTCTCACAAGATCTGATGGTTTTATACACATCTGGCATTTCCCCTTCTTGTACTCACTCTGTCCTGCCACCATATGAAGAAGGTGTCAGCTTTTCCTTTGCCTTCTGCCATGACGTTTTGTAAGTTTCTTGAGGCCTCCCCAGCCATTCAGTGCTGTGAATCAATTAAACATTTTTCCTTTATAAATTACCCAGTCTCAGGTATTTCTTCATAGCAGTGTGAGAAGAAACTAATACAAACCCTTTGTTTGCTGTTTCATTAATATCTTTAAGCAATTTCTAATTAGATTTTTTTAATTTTGAATTTTTTAGGTATATAGTCAGTGTACATATTTATGGGGTATGTGAGATATTTTGGTACAGGCATGCAATGTGTAATAATCACATAGTGGAAAATTGGGTATCTATGCCCTCAAGCATTTAACTTTTGTGTTAGAAACAATCCAATTATACTCTTTTAGTTATTTTTAAATGTCAAATTAAATTATTATTGACTATAGTCCCCTTGGTGTGCTATCAACTACGGTTTTATTTATTCTTTTAAATTATTTTTTGTACACATTAACCATCTCCCCTCCTTCCTCTCACCCACCAACTACCCTTCCCAGCTTCTGGTAACCATCTTTAAGGATTTTTTATGACAATTTCTTTATGTTTTTAAGTACTTATAATTTTTATTTATTTTATTTTATTATTGTATTTATTCATTTATTTTATTAAGTACTTGTAATTTCATTTCCATCTTGTGCATATACACATTCCAATCCCTATATTAGGTAATGGAAATACTAGTACAAAAAATGTACTTTGAATAATAGCACTTTCCATCTGATAATGTAACAGTCATTGCTATGTAACATACAATTCAAAACATATTGTGGCGTAAAATAGCTGCATTTATTTAGCTGGCAAATCAGTAGGTCAGCTGGAAAATGACTAAGAGAGTTTTGCTCAATTTTTAGAGGTCAGTTAGAGGATCAATGGCAGATTGGCTTTGCTAATCTTGGCTAGGTTTTTCTGTGTATCTGGAAACCTGGTAGAGATGAAACAGTTGACTCAGCTCTACCTCACATATTTTCTTATGCACCACCATCCTAGTTTGGGCTTGCTCTTCAGAAACCCAAGAAAAAGGGCAAAAATATACTAGATATCTTGAGGGAGGCTCAGAATTGACAACCTGTCACTTCTGCCACACTCTACTGACTGAAGCACGTCCCAGGTATATTAGTCAGGGTTCTCTAGATGGATAGAACTAATCAGATATATGTATATCTGAATGGGAGTTTATTAAGGAGACTTGATTCACACAATCACAAGGTGAAGTTCCACATTAGGTCATCTGCAAGTTGAGGAGCAAGGAAGCCAGTCGTGGCTCAGTCCAAGTCCCAAAACCTCAAAAGCAGGGAAGCCGATAGCGCAGCCTCCAGTCTGTGGCCAAAGGCCTGAGAGCCCCTGGCAAATCACTGGTGTAAGTCCAAGGGTCCAAAAGCCAAAGAACTTGAAGTCAGATGTTTGAGGGCAGGAAGCATCCAGCATGGGAGAAAGATGAAGGCTGGAAGACTCAGCAAGTCAGCTTCTTCCACCTTCTTCTGCCTTTTCCTAGCCAGTCTGGCAGCTAATTGGATGGTGCCCACCCACACTGTAGATGGGTCTTCCTGAGGATGGGTCTTCCTCTCCTAGTCCACTGACTCAAATCTTAATCTCTTCTGGCAACACCCAGAAACACCCACATATACCCAGAGACAATACTTTGCATCCTACAATCGCATTAAGTTGCCATTTAATATTAACCATCACACAAGGCCAGCCCTTATGAAAGGGTGAGAAAGTTCACCACATTTCTTAGGAGAATCTGCTAAGTCACATGGAAAGGGGTTTGGATATAGAGAAGGAAATAATCATAGCCATTTTTTTTTCAAGATAGTAAACCTGACATGAAAATAAATGTACATTTTGAATAAACATAATAATGCTTTTCTATTTTGACATTTGAAATCTAAGGCCATATCATGAGCATGAAAACTGAATGGGTTGCAATTCATAGAATCTGTGCATTTTGTTTAACCTAGTTCTCAATAATGGTAAATAGAGTAAATATGTGAGAGAACTATAAAATTTGTAAGTAAATTTCCAGTTTTGTCTTCCATTTCTACAACTTTTTATACCAAAATTAAATACTCATTATTCCTCCAATGGGCCTCTCATTTATTCCTTAACTTATGCTCTATACCTTAGGCCCATATAAAACTTAGTGCTGTACCAGAATAGCCTAAACATCCCATTTGTTTCAAATTCTGTTTTCTCTAGAACAAAATCACATATCTGGAATCTCAATCTGACTTTTTTTTTTGTAATTTCCTTGTCATATTAATGTACATAACATATGATATAAAATCATTTCAATTTCATATATTGTTTACATGTGTTTCTTCTCTTTGCTATTAAATAGCAAAGTTTTTAATAGAAAGTGTTTTATTCACCAATTTTTATTAGTACAATGAGAGAATTTTTTTAATTAGAAGCCTACAAAGATAAGAATATTAGTAAGCATTGGTAGAATATTTCAACATAATTGTAAAAGCTTTAAAGTGGTTGCAGCAAAGTAAATAATTTAGGAGAATGGGGTAAGCAGAAAATGAAATGTCTACAGAGCTGCAGAGGGAGATGTTAACAGAAATAAACCAGAATTTTACCCTCCCCCCAAACACACACAAGTGAAACTCTAAAACAATTAGAAAGTAAAGGCATGGGTAATTGGGACTTCAAAGGTGATGCAAGTCTAATTATTATTTCAATTTAACACGTAACAACAATGACATTTAAAGAGGTTAAGTGACTGCCGTAGGTTTCACATCAATATTAATTTGTGAGACTTGCATTAGATCTTCAAATTCAACATCTGGAGTTTAAGAAAAGCTTTCTTTTACTTTGGAAATCACTTTCTGACAATAGCTAGCTCTGTTAATTTTGCTTAAACAACGTATTTACCTTCCACTCTCTATTATCCTGTATTGCTTATTCCAACTTTTTATATATGTTCAATTATATTTCTCAAAGGCTTTAATGGCATAACAATAACAAGATGACAGGAATTTAGAAAAAGGATACTCTCTGTATGATCCCAGACAAGTTAATGATTTTGTTAATCAACTGATTCAATATAAAATCAGAAAACTATTATAAACTGAATGATTGCCCCTCCCCCAAACTCATATGTTGAAGCCCTAACCCTCAGTGTGACAGAATTTGGATATAAAGCCTTTGGAGGTTAGAGCAGATGAGGACACAAGGATGGAGCCCTTATAATTGTGTCAGTGTCCTTTCAAGCATAGACTACATATAGCTTGCCTTCTTTGCATGCACAAAAAGGAAGTCATGTGATCACCCAGTGAAAAGGCAGCAGCAGTCTATAAGCCAGAAAGAGAGGCAGAACCTGACTATGCTGACATCCAGACATCCAGGTTTCAGACTTCTAGCCTCCACAACTGTAAGAAAATAAATTGCTACCATGTAAGCAACTCAGACTACAATATTTTGTTATGACAGTCTGAAATGACTGATACAAAGTACTAATCCATGAATTGGATGTAAGAATTAACTGAAGGAAAAGAATAAACAGTTGACTTTTCTTCAATTCTTGTTGGCGAATATACACAGGGAAATGATATATATGAATAAAAAATATAAAAATAGTAAACGCAGCATTATATAAGTAACCCTGCCACAGGCATGCTATGTTTGTATTATTTATAATAAACTGTATTCTAACATAAGCATTTATTCTAATTTTCAAATAAAGATTGCGCAGAAAAGAGTTAATGTAGTAGTTTGGAGACTGATATCCTTAGAAAGGACTGCTCTTATGGTTGTCTGTTAGCTGATCTGGGAACATGGATTACAGGAGAGTTCCTATCATTCCCAAAATTTATAAGAGGAACTATTATACCTAAACTTTTTTTGCAAACAGTATGGTTTATGCCGAATACCTACTTACCTTCTGAGAACCAAGAATTTTGATATATACAAAGCAAAAAGTGCCTACATGACCAAGCCCAGTAAAAACCCTGGGCACCGAGTCTCTAATGAGCTAATTAGAATATGCTAATGAATGAACTAATAAAATATTGATAGACAATATTTCATATATATTGTCATAACTCATTGTTGGAGGATATAGGCCTGTGTGACTCCACTGTGAGAGGACTTTTGGATACTTGTACCTAGTTTCTTGTAAAGTTTGCTGCATTCACCTTTTACTTTTGTGGACTTATCTTTGTATCTTTTTGCTGCATTTAATAATAGACATGAATATAACTATATGCTGAGTTCATTGAGCCTTCCTAGCAAATTGCCAGTCCTGGGATAAGTCTTAGGGACCACTGACATAGGCTCAGGGAGCATAACTTATTTTCCCTCCCCATTTTATCTGATTCCAAAAATCTGTGATATGAAAACTCACAGGTAATAGAGAGAATAGAAAAACAGTATTGAAAAAATAGTATTAATATTACCATGAAGCTATGTGGGAGCTCAAGGATGCAGTGGGCGAGGATTCCTCCACTGCACTCCAGCCTGGGCAACAGAGTGAGACTCTGTCTCTAAAAAAGTAATTAATTAATTAATTAAATATTAACATAAAGGAGAAAAATATACTATTACCTGAATCAAGATCATGTTTGACATACCTCAGTTTATCTTTAAGTTGTGCAAGTGCAGTGTTATTTAACAAGCTGTTATTTAAAGATGTGTGTCAAAAAGATAGAAAATCAAATCAAGTTTATTTAAAAATACTAAATCATGATCCCTCTTTCTTCACTTCCTCCAGAGTATTCAAAGCCTATTTGAATCTCTTTGAATGTTTCTAATAACTTGCTTTATGAATTCGGGTGCTCCTGTGTTGGCTGCATATATATTTAAGATAGTTAGGTCTTCTTGTTGAATTGAACCCTTTACCAGTATGTAATGCCCTTCTTTATCTTTTTTTATCTTTGCTAAAGTCTATTTTGTCTGAAATTAGAATTGCAATCCCTGTTTTTTTCTGTTTTCCATTTGCTCGGTAGATTTTTCTTCATCTCTTTATTTTGAACTTATGGGTGTCACTGCATGTGAGATAGGTCTGTTGAAGACAGCATACCATTGGGTCTTGCTTCATTATCAAACTTGCAAATATGTAGCTTTGAATTGGGGCATTTAGCTTGTTTACATTCAAGGTTATATTGATACGTGTGGATTTGATCCTGTTATCATAATGTAAGCTATTTGCTATGCAGATTGGTTTATATGATTGCTTCATATTGTCTCTGGTTTGTGAACATAAGTGTGTTTTTGTAGTGGCTGGTAATGGTCTTCCACTTCCATATTTAGTGCTTCTTTCCAAAGGTGCTGTAAGGCAGGTTAAATGATAGCAAATTCTCTCAGCATTTCCTTGTCTGAAAAGGATCTTATTTCTCCTTTTCTTATTAAGCTTAGTTTGGCTGGATATGAAATTTTGGGTTGCAATTTCTTCAATTTGAAAATATTGAATATTGGCACCCAATATCTTCTGCATTGTAAGGAGATACCTTCTCACACCAGTAAGAATGGCTATTATTAAAAAGTCAAAAAATAACAAGGGCTGACAAGTTTGCAGAGAAAAAGAAACACTTATACACTGTTGGTGAGAGTGTAAATTAGTTCAACCATTGTGCCAAATGGTACTGTTGGTGGGAGTGTAAATTAGTTCAACCATTGTGGCAAATGGTGTGGCAATTCCTTGGAGACCTAAGAACAGAACTACCATTCAGCCCAGCAATCCCATTACTGGGTATACACCCAAAGGAAAATAAATTGTTCTATCATAAAGATACATGCACACGTATGTTCATTGCAGCACTACTCATGACAGCAAAGACATAGCATCAACCTAAATGTCCAGCAATAACAGATCAGATATAGAAAATGTTGTGTATATACACCATGGAATACTCTGCATCCATAAAAAAAAAAAACAAGATTATGTCCTTTGCAGGAATATGGATGGAGCTGGAGGTCACTGTCCTTAGAAAACTAACACAGCAACAGAAATCCAAATACCAGAAGTTCTCACTTATAAGTGGAGCTAAATGATGAGGACACATGGACAAATAGAGGGGAACATCAGACTCTAGAAGCTGTCAGAGGATGGAGGGAGGGAGAGGATTAGGAAAAATAACTCATGAGCACTAGGCTTAATACCTGAGTGACAAAAACTAATCTGTACAACAAACCTGTGGCACAAGTTTACCTATGTAATAAATCTGCACATTTACCCCTGAACTTAGAATAAAAGTTAAAAAATAAATTAAAAAAAGAATATTTAAGATAAATTTAGTAGGTCCAGTTATTTGTTAAAAATTTTAACTCCAGAGAAAGCAAATACTTTCTTTGGTCTTCTTTTTCTAATTTTCTACAAGAATTCTCATTGGACAGGAATAGAGAAGAGCACATGAGCTTATGTTAGTCTCACATTTATGAAATACTTCATTTTTCTCTATTTTCTTCAAGCTCTGTTTTCCCTGAACACTACTCTCTTTTCTAAGAAGACATTCACCTCTTTTCTGAGAAGGCATTTCTGCAAAGGCATTCATCATCATCAGGTATTTTAAGCCTGGGTAACACCAATTTTGTGGCCTATAGATATGAGCTAATCTCTTTGGGCATAAAGATCAGAGCAATGAAGTTTGCATGGATAAGACCTAATGCCAGCAGACAAACAGGACGCCTATTTGAGAATACCAGGTCTCAGTAAATATACAATTAGACATCCTTGTTTGATCCTTAACTTAGGGCAAAACATTTAGTCTTTCACCATTAAGATTATGCAACCTGTGAGTTTTTGCAGAGGCTTTTTATCATATTGAGGAAATTTCTTTCTATTCCTAGTGTGTTGAGTGGTCTTTATCATAAGAGGGGAATGGATTTAGTCAAATGATTTTTTCCTGTGTCTCCTGAGATTGTCATGTGCTTTTTGTCTTGTTTTCAATTATTATGGTATGGTATTACAGTAATTGATTATCAGATATTAATCCAACATTGCATTCCTTAGATAAGTCTCAATTGTTCAGAGAATATAAGTCATTTTATATATTGCTGGATTCTGTTTGCTAGTGTATTGTTGAAGAATTTTGTGTCTATATTCACGTTGGAACACGTGGTGGAACAAACAGTGGACTATGACATTCAATTTAATTCAAAATTACCACTCATATGGTAACATGCCCTTCTTCTGAAACCTGATTTACTTTGCTCCTGAGACACTATTTATAAATATTCAGACAAAAATTTTTAAAGCTTCAATATGTTGATCATGTCAAAATTAAAGACTTATTTAACTTGTTTGTACACTCATAATTTATTCATTTTTACATTTGGGATTTGACACTTATAAATAACTTATAATTATTAAATTGACTTCCACTAATTGCTGTTAGTCAAGCTTTTCATATATGAAATGTCAAATACATATAATATGATTAAGCACCAAAGTTGTAAAATTATTTTAATTATCAATCATAGAAAACTACAACTAAGAGTTACATCGATAATATGCAGAGCTTTTGTTCTTGTTAACAGGCATATAAATATTTGAATTTTCACTGGTGTTGTGGGAAATGCCACTAGCTTAGCTAGAAGTTGAAATTTCTCTCTTAAATCCATTTTATATGTCTTTTCTTTTAAGAAAATGCAATTAATTGAGCAGAATGGTTTATGTTTCAATAGTCATATGGGTTGGTCACAAGTATACTCTTGTATCTATCTTGCTGAAAAACAGTAAATCAATGAAAAATGGTCTAGAAATACCAGAAAGTCTTGTTTTCTTCTTTGAAAATAAAATTTTATCAAATATGCTTAGTTTTACATCAACTTTACAATTTTTACATCAATTTACAATGTTTTACATCACTTGCTAATTTCAACAACACAAAGGAAATGTGATAAAATGTATTTATTTTTATTTGAGTGCATTTTTCATAGACAGCTCTTACATTTCGTTGATTCCATTCATGCTATTATTTCTTATTTCTTACCTGTTTTCTAATATTCACCCAAATAACAATCTGATTTTACTAAACAAATGCACACTTTCTTTTTCTAATTCTTATCTATTTTCTAGACCTCTGCTTTCTATTTAGTGCGGCAATTCATAAGAATTGCCGTAATATCTTAGAGTAGAATAAGCATTGGAATTAGAAATCAGACAACTTTTTTTTCTGTATTTGACCATTTGTATAAATCTGGTTGTATTATCCATCTTGCACATCTGAAGCTTGCTCATCCACAAAATAAGAAAAATGGCTTTCAATTGAGTATGTCATGTACACTAAATGAGAAAATATATTTAAAAGTGTAGCGTAGTGTCAAGTTCATGTGAGATACTCTCTAAATGTCTATGATTATTTTGTGGAAAATATTATAGTGCATTGTTTAAATTATATAGCCTAAATTCACAGAATAAAACAGAATAAAAATAACAGAGTTCAAATTTAAACTCCACGAACTTCCTATATGTTTTTGGTACTTTTTTATCGTCCATATTACTCATCTGTAAAATTAAGTTACATTTTAACTACTAGGGTTAAATGCAAAGTAATAAATTAAAAATTTTAGCAGAATGCCTGATAAATAGTAAATTATTTCTAATTCTTCACTTTCTCTAATTTCTAATCCTTCTCCTTCCACATTGCTCTCATAATAATCCCTTTTTAAAAATATGTACATGTGACCAAGTCATTTTTCAATAAAGCCCACTTATCCCCAAGAAAATATCAATAACTTATACTAATAATTTATTTCTGGAATCATCTGACTCTAATGCCCTCTTACTTTCTGTACAATTTTTTTATTCATCATTTTTTAACATGTTCTTTTTTTCTGTCTATATGACTTTGATCTTAATCTGCCTGGAGAATGTCTACTTCTCTAAGATATTTTGCAAACATTATTTACTCCAAAAGACCCTATTTAACCATTTCAGTTAAATACATTACTCTGTCCTCTATGGTGCTAGGTAATTTTTTGCATATCTCTTCACAGCAAATTATATTGCATTTGTGATTTACATTGCCATTTTTTTTTCAGACGGAGTCTCGCTTTGTCGCCCAGGCTGGAGTGCAATGGCACGATCTCAGCTCACTGCAACCTCTGCCTCCTGGGTTCAAGCGAGTCTTCTGCCTCAGCCTCCTGAGTAGCTGGAATTACAGGTGCCCACCACTACGCCTGGCTGATTTTTGTATTTTTAATAGAGACGGGTTTCAGCATGTTAGTCAGACTGGTCTTGAACTCCTGACCTCAGGTGATCTGCTCTCCTTGGCCTCCCAAAGTGCTGGGATTAGAGTAGGTGTGAGCCACTGCACCTGGCCTATATTGCCATTTTTAATCTTCTGCTAAAATAATGAGAAAAGCCATCATAAGGTTCTTCATTTGTTTGCCTTTGTACTAGCAGGTCATATCAGAGTGCCTCACAGATGGTAGGTTCTCAATTGTTGGATTGAATTAAATGATTATTAGGCTGTATGTCTAATATCTAGCCAATTAACATTTATTCATTCATTCATTTAAGCAATCTATCATCCAACAAATATTTATGGAACTCCCATTATATACATGTTCTAGGCTTAGTAGTGTGAACAATAAATTGAATAAGATGCATTTATCAAGTAACTTAAGGTCAATAGTACAAATAAAGAGGTGTCTAACACTGCGTGAATAAAATTTAATGTTGATAGAAGGAAAGATTGCTAAAATGATATGATCATCAGACTCATTCCTAAAAATGATATTTTTCTCTGTCAGGAAGTCCAAGTGTAAAAAGAAACTATGGGAGGAATATTCACAAGTGAAAAAGCTTAAAATTGTGTTTATCTTCTAATTCCCAGGAAAATGTATAGAGGGACAGAAAAACCTTATGTAAAGGGACAGAAAAGATACGACAACAGCTAGGCAAATTATTCACGCAAGAT
This sequence comes from Gorilla gorilla gorilla, assembly GCF_029281585.2. NCBI lineage: Eukaryota > Metazoa > Chordata > Mammalia > Primates > Hominidae > Gorilla > Gorilla gorilla. The sequence continues at coordinate 78,340,446 of NC_073238.2, read as the reverse complement.
TATGAGAGTTTATTTGGTTTTGTAAAAAGTATGTGATACAAAGGGAGAGAATTATAACACAGGAGAAAGAAATAATATTGTGTGAAACCGCGTCTAGAAGAGAACAGAGAGTTTGTGCTTGTAAACAGCACCGGAGAGACCATTCTTTCTATAATACTGAAAAAAATAGACTCAGAATTAGGTCAGATGCTGTTATGAGTTTGGAGTATTAAGTGAAGGAATTTCTTGTCTTGTACACCAAATGAAGGTAACCTGACCCTCGTTTGCATGCCCTCTTTCTCTTTTTCCCTAAGCTTCAGAATCTATAAAAGGAAAAGTACATAATCAACCCATACATTGCACCCCCCAAGGATTCTCTAAAAATTTCCGGCACAGGTTATTCATAGCCAAGATGCCAGCCACTCCATTATGAATGGCATGCTTCAGCATTGTGTGGGACTTAAATGTTACCATCTTCTAACTGTACATAAGAGTTCTGACAAGTATTGCTTATAAATGTCATCTCCATAGGGAAGCTTTCAACAACCACATATGTGAAATTATTCTCTGATTCCTATCCCCCAATACACACACACACACACACACACACACACACACACCCCTTCAGTTTCTATTATCTGTTACTGTCTACATCATTAGTTCATTTCATATCTGTCTCATTCATGTAAGCTCCATGAGGGCAATTAACTTGTCTTATGTCTCAGCAATACCTGACATATAGTACAGACGCAATAAGTACTTGTTGAATAAATGAACACTGAAGTAATTAAAATATATTTTTCAGAAAAACAATTTTATAAGTCTGATGATCAACACATTTTGATCAAATATTTCTGGCATTTTCTATATTTTAAAAGTTGTTGCAGCTCAGGACACTCACTTCTCTCTCCCTTCTTCATGTAAGTAAGTGTGCTTAAAAATAATTTGATGTCGGCCGGGCGCGGTGGCTCACCCCTGTAATCCCAGCATTTTGGGAGGCCGAGGCGGATTGATCACCTGAGGTTGGGAGCTGGAAACAAGCCTGACCAACATGGAGAAACCCTGTCTCTACTAAAAACACAGAATTAACAGGGCACGGTGCCACATGCCTGTAATCACAGCTACTCAGGAGGCTGAGGCAGGAGAATCTCTTGAACCCAGGAGGTGGAGGTTGCAGTGAGCCAAGATAGCACCATTGCACTCAAGCCTGGGCAACAAGAACAAAACTCCGTCTCAAAATAAATAAATAAATAAATAAATAAATAAATAAATAAATAAAATTTGATGTCAGCAAGGAGAAAAAATAAGACATTGTGGCATGCGCATTCAGTGAATATAAAGTACTTCAACCTGAATTTTTCAATCACATAAAAGAAACATTATGTAATCAGAAATCAAACAATTTTTTAAAGCTTTACTTACATCTGTGAAGAAAATACAAAGGTTTACATTTCAAACCAGATATAATTCTGTCAGACTGATCCAGATATCACATTAACAATGAAGATATTATTGGTGGAAAATTATAGCTAATAATATATCATAGTCTCTTTTTATTTATATAGAGTGAATACTATTATAAAATGTTACCTTTAGGCAGCAAATATTATGTTTTAAATTTTAAAAAACATTGGCACTACTTATATTGAGGATAAAAAGAACACAACTGAGTAAATTATAATAGGTTGGTATATTTTGAATTGTTTCACATAATTAGTTTATCACAAAATAAGGTAGTAGTTTAATTGTAACACAAAAAATAATTTCAAGAATGAACAGAGTAATAAGTACCATTACTAAACAACTTATTGATAAAATAAGTTTAATATCATTGATTAAAAAATGCTAAGGAAGTAAAGTAGAAATTAAGTGTGCCTTAATAAGGCTTTTAAACGGAAGCATCCAATTTTGGAAACATATGGCAATATTGACTTAAAAAACTGTTTATACAATTTTGTTCAATAATTCAAATTTAATAATATATAAAACGTGATTTGGAAAATAGCACATTAAAATAAAGAAGACGTTTTAAATGATGTTACCCATAATTGCAAACACATTCAAACATCCAATAACAGGACAATGGATCAATGGGTCATAGTATACCACTGATCTTCATAAAGTTCTGTAAAATTCGTATTATGAAAAACACAACGCATGGATTTCAAATCTTTTTGCACCAAAATAAAGTCACACTAACTTCTTATTACATGTCTGAATTGGGATCTAGTTTGAGGTATTAAGAAGGATAAGAGCCCCTATAAGAAAATACTAACGCAACTAACATTGAAACAAGAACAAACATCAAATTTATGCTGAAGCTTGGATGGAAGAATGATCAAATTATTGATGTTTTATGAAAAGTTTCCTATGGGAACAATGTCCCAAAGAAATCGGCAGCTTACAAATGAATAACTCATTTTAAGAAGCGACAAGACAACATTGAGGTTGAAGCCTGCAGTGGCGACCATCCACAGCAGTTTGCCGGGAAAAAAGTTTATCTTCTTTGTTCTCTAATGGAAATGGACCAACAATTAATAGCAGAAACAATAGCCAACACCAAACAATTCTCAATCAATTCAGCTTACACAATTCTGATTGAAAAATTAAAGTTGTCCCAACTTTTCTCTTGATGGGTGCCAAAACTGTTGTGCCCACATTAGCTCCAGAAAAAAGTAGAACTTTCAATGGAAATTTTACACAGGCAGAATCAAGATTCTAAAGCATTTCCTCAAAGAATTGTAACAGGAGATGAAACATGTCTTTACCAGAATGATCCTGAAGACAAAGCATGATGAGAGCAATGCCTGCAAGAGGTGGGGATGACACAGTCAAAGCAAAAGTGACTGGTCAATAACAAAGATTATGGCAATAGGTTTTTGGGATGCTCAAAGCATTTTGCTTGTTGACTTTCTGAAGGGCAAAAGAATGATCACATCTGCTTATTATGAAAGTGTTTTGGGGAAAGTTAGCCATAGTTTCAGTGAAAAAACACCCAGGAAACCTTCACCAGAGAGTCGTTCTCCACCATGGCAATACTCAAGCTCATTCTTCTCATCAAGCAAGGGCAATTTTGTGTGAGTTTCCAGGGGAAATTATTAGGCATCCACTTTATAGTCCTGATTTGACTCCTTATGACTTCTTTTTGTTTCCTAATCTTAAAAATATATATTTAAAGGCTGTCCATTTATCTTTGGGCAATAACGCAGAAAAGACTGCATTGACATGGCCAAATTCCCAGGACCTTCAATTCTTAAGGAATGAACTAAATGACTAACATTATTGCTTAAAATGTGTCTTGAACTTGATGGAGTTTATGTTAATAAATAAAGTTTGTATTTTTATTTTATCTTTTAATTCCATTTTCCACACACTTTTTGAAGTCCCCTTGTACTTACTTTAGCTTGTGTCTGTATCCATTTAAATTGAAGTCAATAAAGACTATGTGGCAACATGGAAAATACATATAAGTCTATATAAACCCAAAGCACACAAACAAAGTACACACAATTTTATTTTCTGTGATTGCATCTCTGTGAGATGGGAAAAAAACAGTAATAATTATTCACTCTGCTAAGTAATTCTGGTGGTGTAGTGGTTTTATGAGTATTTTTTTGTCTCATTGGTTCTATATTTTATATTATATAATGATTTTTTACTTAAACGATAATTGGTTTGGGGCCTTAAAAAGCCATTAAAATTAAAGTGAGAAAGCACTTCTTTTAAAAATATTTATTCCTAGTGTAGTATCATTTGACTTATTTCATAAATCATCTTTTAAAAATATATAACAGAGTAATTATTTCTCTTTTTGCCTGGAACTTTATCACGTCACAACTCTGGATTAATGATATTCTTTTAAAGTAACATTATTGGTTTACGCATTTGTTCAATGCATCCTTGGCACTATAAATGCGCTGGAAAAGAATCCAGGGAGCATTCTTAAATTGATATATAGCACTCAGTCTGAACACTTTGCAAACCTAGCAAGTTAGACTACCAAATAAAAATTAATAAATGGAGGCATTCAATTATTTCCTGTTTCTCATATTATCCTTGCCAGTTGAAAATAGAATTGTGATAGGAATAAATTCTACCTGAATAATTCAAGTTTTACCGCAATAATTGAGAAGGATTGACAGAAAGAAAATAAGTTTTATTAGTCAGGTATCCTCATTTTTCAAAGTTCTTTCAAGTATTTTTCTTTCTCTCACTTTCCCACTGGATATAATACATGCTTGCAATTCCCAATAGAAGTGTCTCATATTAATTTCTATTTGTGTTTCTAATTGACTTTTCCAAAAGATAGCTACATACAACATCTTATTAGTTTGGCAAATCCTACTAATAATGTTCCAATTCATTTAGAAAAATATTTATTTTTCTTTCAATTTTATTTTTTAGTATAAAAGCATGCTTATTCCAAGAGTGCTAAGTTAAAAATATAAATTATATTTCATACAGTAAATTTGATGGAAGCAGATGCCTTAAAAATATATATATATTCATATATAAATTTAAAACTAAACAAATACACACAAACACACTTACTTGAAATGTGATATAGAACATATTATATGTATTTTCCTAGAATTTTTTTCTACAGAATCTCATACATGTGATTTACACTTTTTTCTGACTTTGCATGCATTTGTTATGAATATGTATGCGTCTTTAATAAAAACATATATCAAATGGGTATCAAATATACGTCACTTGTGTTTCAAGACTTGAGTACTGCTGCATGATCACATCTTTAAGCCAAACAGTAGTTTATACATGAAGATATTTGATATAATATATAATTTATTATTTTATTTAAACTCTGATTTACCAATTTTATAATTACTAAATATTTATAAGCTTCACTGGACTTACATATATGTAACAGAATGGATATAGCCTATTATAGTCATTGAGGAGAGTGATTTGATATACTTGTGTGTAACTCTACTATTGCATAACATCCTAAAGACATTTTCACATTGCTTCGTAAGGGGGATATATGCAGCAGTTATTCTGTTGTTGTTTTGTTTTGTTTTGTTTTGTTTTGTCTTTGAGACAGAGTCTTGGTGTGTCACCCAGGCTGGAGTGCAGTGGCGCGATCTCGGCTCACTGCAGCCTCCACCACCCCAGCTCAAGCAATTCTCCCGCTTCAGCCTCCCCAGTAGCTGAGATTACAGGTGCCCACCAGCAGGCCCGGCTTATATATATAATTAATATATATATTATATATTATATATAATGTATATAGAAACCTTGTCTCTACTAAAATACTATATATAATATATAATTATATATAATATGTATTATATATTATATATATAAAATGTATTATATGTAATATATATTATATAATTATATATTTTAAATTATACATTACATATGTATTACATATTATATATCTATTAAAATTATATATTATATATAGTATTTTAGTATATTATATATTATATATAATTAATATATTATATATTATATATAATTAATATATTATATATTATATATAATTAATATATTATATATTATATATAATTAATATATTATATATAGTATTTTTAGTATAATATTATATATTATATATAATTAATATATATATGTATTATATATAGTATTTTTAGTAGAGACAAGGTTTCACCATGTTGTCCAGGCTTGTCTTGAACACCTGACCTCAAATGATGCACCCGCTTCAGCCTCCCAAAGTGCTGGGATTACAGGCATGGGCCACTGTGCCCGGCCTACAGCAGTTGTTTATGGTGATAGAGAATAGGTAGCAAACTGAGTATTTACCACGTAGTACCATGCAGTTGTTTTAACCAATAAACTGAATTGTACACTCACTCAACATCATGGATATAAGTTAAAACCAAAGTATTGAATGAAAAAGAAAACAAGTAAACCTGGAATTAGATATAGGTATAGATGTAGATATAGATATATATAGATAGAGCTATAAATAGATCGCTATCATTGATTGTGAATGAAAATAGGTATTAACAAAACAACAATGGGAGGCAGTGAGAAAAGAAGTGAAAGTGGGGGATGAGGACATTAATAATATAGAAAGTAGAAAAAATACTGTCTATTGAAATTGAACTGAATACTATAATTAATTACTCCCTCTTTATCAAAGGTTGTGATAGTCCTAAATTAATTAATTATTTCAAAGAGATTCAACAGAGAAAAGCTAAAGTATTGCATTACAGTATCTTCACTGAATTATGTAACTACTTTTACTTTTAGTCATTCCTTATCTGTGGAGACTTGCTCTTAATACAACATTTCTAAAGAAAGCATTTTTCAAAACATGTTTTGATTTAGATCATATAAAGGCACTTTTAAATTGCAAAAGCCTAAATTTGGATGGAATTTTTCCTTGGATACCAGCTGGCATCTAGGACTGGCTTAAATTTCAGGTAACTCTTTTTGGTTGGCTTCTTGTCCTCTGTCAGTACCAATTCCAGCTTAACCAATTTAGCAATAGTGCTTCCTGGAGCTATAGTGGGGAGGGAAACTAGGATGCAAAATTTTATGTACAAGTTTCTTTCAAGGTCGTGAAAAGACACCTGCAGAGTATATTTTCTTAATACTGTCTCTGGGGAGACAAACACTTTGACTTATTGTAGTAGTCTTAATAACAATGGCAGCAATTAGGCTAGCTTCCTAAAAAAGTCATAGGAGGGAATAAATCATGTTCGTGTTAATCCAGCTGTAATGTCAGCCTGTATCCACTGGAAAATAGAAACCTTTTTAACAGAATAATACAATAAGAAAAGAAAATTGGTTTTATAGATTTGCCATGGTTGGAGAAGAGAAAGGTGAACAGAGAGAGGTCAAATATAAAAGAGTTGTGGTTTTTAAAAGTTATCTGAAAATAATAGTTCAGTATTGTTATACCTAATATAAAGTTGATCAAAACCTTAAGCTCTAGAAACTTTGAGGAGTAAGATATCAGTTTATTTGTTCTTAACTATGATTTTATCTTGATGTTTGTTCCAAGGGAAAAAGTAGTAAATTTGAACTTGTTTCTTTTTCAGACCTACCACTGTGTATCTAAATTATATTACTGTATTATAATTTTTACATCTGCCTATAAAGGAGCCATATCTAAACTCTGTTGGGGGTGATAAAGCTTTTTTCTCTGGTATTCTAATATTACTTGGGAGGACAAATAATACTGTCTATATTCCAGAACTAGCAGGATATTTTCTTAGAATTTGAGTAAGAAGAGATACAATCATAATAGTAATCACAGCAGAGTCACTGAAACAATTTTATTCAAGTAGATAAGATAAATTATTCAATTTTAAACAATATTTTAACATGTGCCAAGTATATCCATAAAATTTGGAAGCTACATCTAAGATGACTTAGTGTGCACTGCCTAACTGGGACTTATTTGTCACCTAGGAAGATTATATTTAGTTTCCACTCAGCAGGGAAGATAACAGAAATAACAGCAAACCCAAGCTGCTAATCTCTAGGCACACTTTATCCAGGATTACAGTTTACCAGTCAGGAAATTGTTTAAATACCTAGGAGGGCAATATAATCTGCCTCAGTGCATGCCCCAGGAAAGAATTGTCTGAGACCTCTGGCCTCTCCCTGGTAATTGGAATCCTTTTGAAAATGTTCTTTATATTTATAAATATTTCAGTTACAGGGCACTAACTTATTTGGGGAGCAGCAATTTTTATGAGGTAGCAGGAAAGATCTTGTATTAGTTATTTTAGTTCTCATTTAATGCATAAAAAATGATTATTATGTGGTGCTGAAGTACTGAGATGAAGATGAAAGCATGAGAAGCAGTAATAGAAAGCATCCCACCCTAAATTCCACTGTTAATTTTATGAAATATGTTAAGACACAATGCAAAATCAATATATCCATTAACAAAATTATTTTAAAAAATCTTTCTAAACCACTTCAAAAACAAGGTCTGTGTCTTGCCTACAATTCTGTCCTCTCCTGAACTCAAGATTGATGCTCTATATTCATAAAAGCCATAGCAGGGCAGCTATTCAAAGACATATTTTTAAATAAAATAAAAAAGTATATTCAGAAATCTAGGGAGAGAAAAAATTTTTTTCTCTGCATATCCATATTAAACTAGAAACATTTTGTTTTTCCCTGAATCTAGCTTTTCTTATGTTGCACATTTTTTTTGAATTATACCACTACTATATAGCCAGTTACTTTCAACAGAATCCTATGATTTTAAAAATCAGATAAACCTCCTAATGACTCTCTCATTTCACATGCCATCTCCACTCTAAGCCTCCTAAAAACTGGTACAGTTCACATCTCATAACTGGTCTGCAGTTACGTCTCTTTCCAACATGTGTTCCATATTGCTTCTAATCTGATCTTCCTAGGGCAAATATCAGATCAATCCACCTCTTGCATTACAAATTCATTAATTATATCACGTTCTTAACAAGGTGAAGTCCAAATCATTTACTGCGGAGTGTTTATGTTTCTAGTAAACTCCATGGTAACTGGCTTAAATCATGTAAAATTTATTAACTCACATACTTGGAAGGCAGTGTGGACTTCAGGGTTTGCCCATTCCAGTGACTCAGTAATGTCACAAATGTAAAACTTCTCACCTGTCCTCTCTGCCACTCATAGTTTCAAATTCAGTTTGATGCATTACTATTCATGAACTTAAAATGACTTCAAATAGTTGTTAGGCTACATAAGCTTTCATCCATGTTTGAGAAGAGTTTTTCAATTATGAAGAATGTCCTAAGCTTGCTTCAGATTTGGCAAATTGGGGCAGGTACTTAACTGAAGCAATGACTCTGGCCAGGGGAATGAAATTTGTTGATTGGCTCAGCCCTTGGAACCACAAGGGCATCTAATCTAGGGCAGATACAATGAATGGCGAGAAAATCACAATGTTCTCTACAAGCTGCTAACTTGTCTGAAGTTTCCTACTTCTCTTCGTTCATTCACACATTGAATATGAAACACACGATGACAGCTTGTCTTTTCCAAACATGTCTGACACAGTATGTTTTATTCCACATGCTCTTTCAAAGTCCTCTCTTTGAACCTGGGCAATCCTTTGTGACTGACCTAATAGAATATAATGGAAGTGAAGGTAAATGACACGTGAGTCTAGGTTACAAAAATGTCACAAAAATCTGCCTTGTTCTCTGGGGATGCTGACTCCTGGAACCAAGCCACAATACCACAAAGAAAGTCAGACAACATAAAATGGCCTTGTACAGTTTCCTTTTTCTATGTTTTTTTTTTTAACTGAATGCACCAGATTTGGCCTGAGTCAATTGTCAATCTAATGTATCAAACAGCATTCACTTGAGTGAAGAAAAATTCAATACAACTCTAGCCCCCACGTCCATCTGAATATGAACTCCTGAGGGACCACTAAAGAAAACTGTCTGTCTCAAACTAGCAACCTTCAGAATTGTGAAAGATATAAAATAATTGTTAATGTTTCAAACCACTGAAATTTGGGTGATTCATTGCAAGCAATAGACAACAAAAACACATTGATACCAATACAACTTTTAAGAGCCAGTCAATACTTCATCTATATAAAGCTTTTTCTTTATATTCTTTTTCTCTCATTTTGTTATTTTCTCTCTTTTATGCTCCTAAAGCTTTCTACAGAAAGTTTTACAAATCACATCCTGCATTAAAACTATTTTTATGTATGTCTCCTTCACCAGACTGCATTCCTTGAGGAAATTGGTTATACTATGTACATTTTTTTCAACTGTGGAGAGTGTAGTCTACGTAATGGTTCCCTATAAATGTTGATTGAATCAATTAATCAACCAATCAATCATTTAACTCTGAATTAATGTTAATATTTGTAATAATCTTTACTTCTTTAGATTATACCTGTCTTTGTGTATGGCATGATTATATGATTTCAATCTTTCTGTTTCTAAGAGGGTACTATAATGGCAAAAACCATGATTACTTTTGCCAACTTTAAACTTTACTTTTACTTTTGCCAAAGTTAAGAACCAACTTCTTAACTTTTGTAAACATATTGCACATTTATCATATATGCCTGAAAGCTTATATTAAAGTTGAAAAATATTTTCTAGAGAATTGAAACTATTTCTGTTTGACACAGCACTTATTTATTTATTTATTTTTTTTTTTTTTTTGAGATGAAGTCTCACTCTGTCGCCCACGCCAGAGCGCAGTGGTGCAATCTTGGCTCACTGCAACCTCTGCCTCCTAGGTTCAAGCAATTCTCCTGCCTCAGCCTCTCGAGAAGCTGATATTACAGACCTGAGCCACCACACTCAGCTAATTTTTGTATTTTTAATAGAGATGTTGGCCAGGCTGGTCTTAAACTCCTGAACTCAAATGATCTGCCCGCCTCAGCCACTCAAAGTGCTGGGATTACAGGTGTGAGCCACCACGCCCGTCTGACACAGTACTTTTTGAAATGAAACTGATAATATCATCATCATTTTGCCTTTCTTTTTATCTAGGCTTTGTTTAGAAACAAACACAAAACAAAACTTCTATTTTCATGTGGATTTGCAGTTTACTCTTCTCATGTGTCTGGAACTTCTAATGACATCAACATTTTGTATGAAATAGGGTAGAAATCTTCCCTCAAGTTTGTGTACATTCTTCAAGCTATTATCAGTAAGTTCCCCATTCTGATAGCTAATGCATTTCATTTATTGGTTTACCAGTTTAACCATTTATTTATTGCTCTGCAATAATTGCTTCTTTTTCATCATGACTCCTTACATGATGAACTTTTTCCATATGACTTAAAAATACTTTATTTTGCAGCAAATAAAAGCATTTATTGTTCGGAATGCAATTTTCAACATTTTCAATGACAATATAATCCTTTATATTTGTTTAGTAGTCTAAGTGAAAAAGTATTAAATATGTACTCTCCTCTCCTCTTATAGTATGTATCTTTGTATAACATTAAAATTACTGAGAAACGTAATTTGAGAAATCTTTGCAAAAACTTCCTTCCGCAAACTTTGATTTTGCCATATACAAATGACAGTGTTTTCATGATAGTATGGTATATACAGAAAGACATAAATGACATCCTCTGCCTCCAAAATAAAAAATGACATTATACAGTAAAGTTGTTCTCTAAGCAAAAGATGTTTAAAATGGAGTGTTAAAGTAGTAAAGTGGAGGGAGAGACTACTTTATGCTGAGAGAATCAAGGGAAACTAGAAAAGTTATGACATTTTAGCTGGGCTTTAAGATATTGTTTTGATTTGCATATATAAATATGGCTGAGGACATTTGAGTCAGAAATTATGCAAGCAGGTCAGAATAAAGAAAAAATATGTAACTGCTGGGCATGTTGTGATATTACCAATAGAGTATATGAAAAGATAGTAACAAAAGTCAGAGATGACTACAGGTTTAGAAATATGAATGAGTAACAGATTGTGACACTAATAAAAATGTGAAATTCATGTTTGGGAACTGACTTGTAGAAAAGTAAGATGAGTTCAGTTTTAGTCTGTGGTGTTTGAAATACTAATTGGATACTGAGTCTTATAGGGACCTGGAAGTTCAGAACAACAGCTAAAGAGACCGATTGTAGTTAACGGATATTGGATAAATTTAGAGGAAGACAGGTGTATAGATTGATAGATACTAACAATGTATAAAGAGATACAATTAAAGGCAATTTTAGGAAAAGTAAGAAGACATTTTAATTAGCTTATTTTGTCTCCAACTGTTTACTTAAAGCCTTTTGTTTTAACCAGAGGTCCTGAAAATGCAGGAAAAGTTGAATCTGAAGCCATGTTTTGTTTAGCTAGCGTAATTCTGAAAAAGCCAAATTTTGACTGTAAATGTCATGTGCATTTCCCATTTGCCTGTGAACTCCAAATTATCCCTCATCCTGGGTACATCACAAATTTGTGATTCTTTCTTGCTACCTGAAGTTACTGAACCTCAAGGCCACCATATGTAACCATTGTTGTGAATTCATTGCTTACTTCAAGTGCCTTGGAAGTTTATTTACTCATTACTCTTTTCCGAAAAGCATGGAACATGCAGCGTGCAATGCCAGAAGTTTAGAGTATGAAAATGGCAGTGATACAGCAAAAAATAAATAAGACAAATATATATAATACCACAACACAAAAAGAGCTAATGGCAGTGCTTTTCCAACTGTCTGAGCTGAAAGGTTATTTTTCCCCAGTCTTTTGTGGAGTGATACAATTATGAAAATAAAAATGTTATAAAAAAATAAAATGAGATTAAACATTATACACACAAAATAGAAACAAATTTTTTATTATTAGATTCAACAAACATAAAATTACATATCAGTAAATATAATCAGAACAAATGTAAAACAGAAAAAAGGAAACAGAACAAAATGAAATCTATATAACTCTCCAAACTGTTTTGATGTTTTGTTTTAATCACAATCTTAACATAGAAATCAGTCTTACAATAATATACCAATAGGAATGGAAAATAAGAATTTAGTAGCAAAAAAAGGCAGATAAGAGGCAGGACTAAATCGTAGCTCCCACTGGGACAGACAGAGCAGTATGTGGAGACTCACATTGTGAACTTCTGCTCCAAGAACTACTGCAGAAATAAACCAGTAAAGGCAAGAGAATCCACAGACCCTTTGAAGGAAGCAGATGGTTCCTGCAGGACTGAGGAGACAGCCAAATACTGTGAGTGCCAAACTGTGAAAGTGGGAAAAAGGAATCATCCTCCCCCAAATACAGACCTGCACTGGGGAACCTGAGGCGGATCATGGGAAAAGGATTTGACCATAAAATTACCTGGAGGTGAGACAATTTGGAGAGCCAAGTGAAATACGGGGTAGAGGAAGCAATTGTAAAAGCCCTGTGGGTCCTCCGGAAAGCCATTTCTGACTTGTCTCACTGGGGTCCCCGTGGGGACAGCTGCCAGAGGAACTGGGGAAAAAAACACAGGGAGAGGGAAACCTCCAGCTGAACTTGGTAACAATTCCAAACAAATTGGAAGTGTCCTGGCCAGAGCTCAGGGGAAATCATGAATCCAGAGTGCAGACTCCACAGGCGGAAAGATGTGAAAGCCCTGCTTGCATTCACAGCTGAGAGGGTGGTAGCCTGGGGCAAGTTCTCAGCCCTGCTCACTTACTGCCTGGAAACAAACTCCGTGCTGTTGTGGGAGTGCACAGTGAGAATAAGACCAGCCTTTTGGGTTGTGAGGGAGCTGGATGAGGCCTGAAACTGCAAGCTTTCCCTCACTTCCCTGACAACCTTCATGACACAGAAGAGGCAGCCATGATACTCCTCGGTACATAACTCTATTGACGTAGGAAACACACCGCCATCCCCCACAGAAGTAGCAGCAAGCCCCACCCAAGGAGAGTCCTAGCTCAGATACATCTAACCCTATTCTCATCTGATGGTTCTTCCCCTCCCACCCGGGTAGCCAAAGACAAAGGTCATATTCTCTTGGGAGTTCTAGGGCCTTGCCCATCTACTGATCCTCCCCTATACTTACCACACCTGATGCTGTCCTGAAAGCATCACCTCCTGGCAGGAGGCCAACCAGCACAAAACTAGTGTATAAAACAACTACAACTAAGGACCCGCTCAGAGTCCATTTCACTCCCCTGCAACCTCCACCAAAGTATCCACAGCTGAGAGATCTGAAGGTGATTCACATCCCAAGATTGTGTGCAGATACCCCTCAGTACCAGCCCAGAGCCTGGTAGCCCTGCTGGGTGGCTAGATCCAGAAGAGAAATAACAGTCACTACAATTCAGCTCTCAGGAAGCCACATTGCCAGGAAAAGGGGGAGAGTAATGTATCAGGGGAGCACGCTGTGGGACAAACGAATCTGAACAGCAGCCTTTAACCTCAGATCTTTCCTCTGACATAGCCTACCACAATGAGAAAGAATCAGAAAAACAATTCTGGTCATGTGACAAAACAAAGTTCTTTAACACTCCCCCAAAAATCACACTAGCTCACCAACAATGGGTCCAAACCAAGAAGAAATCCCTAAATTGCCAGAAAAAGAATTCAGAAATTTGATTGTTAAGCTAAGCAAGGAGGCATTAGAGAAAGTTGAAGTCCAACTTAAGGAAATAAAAACAAAAATACAAGGTATGAGGGGAGAAATCTTCAGTGAAATAGATGCCATAAATTAAAAAACACAACTTCAGGAAATAAAAGACATACTTAGAGAAATGCAAAATGTACTGGAAAGCCCCAGCAATAGAATCAAACAAGCTGAAGAAAGAACTTTAGAGCTCGAAGACCAGGTTTTCAAAATAACCCAATCCAACAAAGACAAATAAAAAAAATAAAAATAAAAAAAAAGAACACAGTCTCCAAGAAGGTTGGGATTATGTTAAATGACCAAACCTAAGAATAATTGGTGTTCCTAAAGAAGAAGAGGAATCTAAAAGTTTGGAAAACATATGTGGGGGAACAATTGAGGAAAACTTCCCCGGCCTTGCTAGAGGTCTAGACATCCAAATACAAGGAGCTCAAAGAACACCTGGGAAATTCATTGCAAAAAGATCACCACTTAGGCACATAGTCATCAGGTTATCTAAAGTCAAGATGAAGAAAATAATATTAAGAGCTGTGAGGAAAAACACCAGGTAACCAATAAAGGAAAACTGATCAGATTAACAGCAGACTTCTTAGCAGAAACCCTACAAACTAGAAGGCATGAGGATCCTATCTTCAGCTTCCTAAAACAAAACAATTATCAGCCAAGGATTTTGTATCTAGAAAAACTAAGCTTCATAAATGAAGGAAAGGCACAGTCTTTTTCAGACAAACACTTTCACCACTTTTATTCAGCATAGTACTGGAAGTCCTATCCTGAGCCGTCAGACAAGAGAAAGAAATAAAGAGCATACAAATTGGAGAAGACGAAGTCAAACTGTTGCTGTTCTCTGATGATAGGATTGTACCCTAGAAAACCCTGAACTCATCCAATAAGTTCCTAGATCTCATAAACAAATTCATTAGAGTTTCAGGATACAAAATCAATGTCCACAAATCAGTAGCACTGTGGTGATTCTCATTTCTAAATTTCCAACATGCAGGTATGTTCTTACATTGACAATTCAAGATATTACATTAAGTATAAAGCTTTAGGATTCATAATCTACTTCTTGATTATTATGACCAAATTACAGATCATCTCTCTCTCTCTCTTTTTTTCTTTCCTGACAGGGTTTCACTCTGTTGCTCAGGCAGGAGGAGTACAGCTGTGTGATAACAGCTTGCTGCAGCCTTTGCCAAAAGGGCTTAGTTGATCCTTCCATATTAGCCTCCTAAGTAGCTCAGCCACTGGAGTAGCTGGAGCTACAGGTGGGCCACCACGCCTTGCCTTTTTTTTTTTTTTTTTGTAACTTTTGTAGTGACATAGTTTCACTGTGTTGCCCAGGCTGGTCTCCTGGGTGCAAGTGATCCTCCTGCCTCAGCCTCCCTAAGTGCTGAGATTACAGGTATGAGCCAACATACCTAGCCACTACCTCCCCTCTTTTTTTTTTTTTTTGACAAGGTCTTGCTCTGTCACTCAGGCTGGAGTGCAGTGGCTCAAATATGGCTTATTGCAGCCTCCACCTCCTGGGCTTAAGTGATTCTCTTGCTTGCCTCAGCCTCATGAGTAGCTGGGACTACAGGTGCACACCACAAGTATGTTCCAGCTATTTTTTTGATTTTTTTTTTTTTTGTAAAGACCAGGCCCCACTTTGTTACCCAGGCTTGTCTTGAACTTGTGGGCTCAAGTGATCCTCCCACCTTGACTTCCGAAAGTGTGGGATTACAGACATAAGGCACAGTGTCCAGCCAGATCATCTCTTAATAATGTAATAAAAATACAAAGAAACTCTATTCTTACAAATGTCTAATTTTTGCCTTTTGATCTTATCTGCCACAGGAAATAATTTTGTATTTCTCCCATGAGGAGGTTATAAATGAATTATTGAATATTTTCAGACAAATAAGCTAATCTAGGGGTTCAATTCAGACCTCTAAATTGGTACCAAATTTGTTTCTTATTATGCAAAATGTTAATTCCAGAAATTTCCACCTTGATAACCATTGCACCTAAGCATGTGATAATAGCTATTAATGATCATATTCTCATTAATCATGTGATAAAGACAATAATCCAAAGTTTAATATAGTATTTATTCTGCAGTTTATGAAGTATTGTGTTGAATTCAGCTGCTATTTTGTTTTATTTTTATTCTTACTTGCTTGATGAAGAAAGAATAGTGTTGATTTATATTTTCGGCAAGTTTCTTAATCAGCTTCATTTATGACTGGTGACTGGATGTAAGGATTTTATTTATAAGGAAATGATTTAAACTTTGATGATTTAAGAAAATATGAAATTATTAAAATGAAAAGGGGTGATTCATAGAATTATAGAGAAAAAACAGACATAGGTACAAAGTAAAATATGAATAAAGTGAGCCCATGAATCCACACTCTCCTTAAAAAATAAACCAAATCCATACCATACTAGTAATTCTCTTAATAAGATAAAAAAAATTTCATACTGCTGTTGTAAATATTAAATGGGATAAATAATGCAAATTAACTCAACATGTGCATGAAACACAACCGGTTCTTGGTAAGTGTAGATTTGAATCTATTGCTTAACACTTATTCAATAATACAGGATTTCTTCAATCTGAAAATAATACAAGCTCCTCAAGAATTATTTAATTTCATCTCCACTGAAGATTCCTGGATGGAGAATGCTTCCAAGTCTATGTTTTTGGCCCATTCCAGATATTAAGCATTTTGAATTAATACACTGTAAACCTATCTAGTTATAGGTTACCTCCTTGTTCCTGATGTAGCAAATCACAATCACACAGAGTTGGAGATCTTTACATAAAAAGGATATAGAAAAATAGATTTCAACTAATGAGTGAAAAACATGGATTTTAAGTAACAAAGGTGAATTCAGAAATGACATATTTTAGAAACAAAGTGGGCCAAACATCTATAATAAAAGCTGATTTTAGAAAGTCACACCTGCTTAAAATCAAACTGTAACTTTCTGTTAAAAATAATCAAAAAGTACATGAAGTAATTTTTTCCAAAAATAAATATTCTTTGACTATTTTAAAAGCATTACAAAGAAATTTCAGATGATAAAATATGCCTATGATTTTTCTTTTTTTACACAAGCCCATCTCAGGTAAACAATAAAATTAATCTGTCCTCTTTACCATAAAAATGATATTTTGCTATGCATAGCTATAATTTCATCTATGAAATTGCTTTGTTATTTTAACATGGTTAACTATTACTTTACAAAGACTGTTTATTCAGTTTCAGATATCTGTGACTCATTTTTTTCTTCTACATCTAGTTTTCTGCTATCTGATCTTTTAAAATGCTTATTAGCAAACTTTCTTCTGTATGGAAAGCAGGCAAAACAAATCATGACCATGCATTCTTTTGCGAGTAAAAGTATGAGCACTTGGCTAAAGTGATGGTTGTTTATACTTTTCAATAATTTGTGTTAGCGTTAGTATTCTAAATGCTGGCTAGCAAGTATTTTAAATATTTATGAGTCATCTACAGGAGTGAAGTTTTTTTTTTTTTAGCTGTATCAAGAAAATTATGTTTAACAATAAATTCTCTACAGACATTTGTGTAATGCTATATGCCGTAAGTATTGCTGTCATATTAATGATATGCTATAGAAATTACAAATATTTCAAGAATTATTAAATTTAACATTAAATGAAAGCCATAAGAAATCATATAAGGAATACAACTAAGGCCATAAAGGAATGATATAAATCTGATAAATTGCATAAATACAATTTTATCAAAGCGTGTTCTCAGTTTTTAGTTTTCTTTAACTTAGTGAATTCCATTTTATCCTATTTTATTTGGCATTTCAACTATTTTACTTTTTATACTTTAAGAAATTTATCTTGATTCCTTGTATTATTGATGGTAGCCTAAATAATTCCACTGTTTCTTGCTTAGAGCATTTTGGAAAAAGCAAAAGGAATCCATGTGTGATTTCTAGGGTTGGGCCAGCCTTCTGGGGGTGAGTCTAACAATCAGGGCCAGCTGAGCCTCCCCGGTATAGGAGTTAGTCCCTTTGGGATGAAGACAAAATACAGGAAAGGTAATAATGGATTAGCCATTGCACACAATGGTCATCACAAACTCCAAGGGACACATTACCTTGCTCAAAAAGAATTGATGATCTGTTGGTTGCATTAACTTTTCAGAACTAGATTCTCTTTATGACTGAAAGATTACTAAGAAATCTTAAGTTTGTTTTAATAGGAAAGACTGAAAGCCATTTGAGTAAATGAAGAAGGCCACCGATTGGGGACCAGCAGTAGATTAAGTGAAAAATGACCCTGGAGTAGAACAGATTTTGGCTATAGGGAGTGTTTAACACACGATTGACCTACTACAAGATCAATTGCTATTTTGGCCAATTGGCTGTGTAGAAGCAAAATAAATGTCTTTGAGACTCTAAATGCAAACTACAAATCTCCTGTGGGAGACTCATACTGGGACGTGGTCACTGAACTGAAATGAAATCTATGCCAAATAAGTTGCACAGATTTTCTGCTACTGGCAGTGGACCTCAAAATCATAAAACTTTTTGAACTCACAAAATGTGTCTGTTAATTGTTTTAGGAGATAGTGCAGGAGATAAACAGTGTTAATTTTACATGTCAGCTTCATGGGGCCACAGGGTGCCCAGGTATTTTGTTAAGCATTATTCCAGTTATGTCTGTGAGGGTGTCTGCAAAATGAGATTAACAGTTGAATAGGTAAACTGAGTAAAAAAGATTGCTCTTTCCAATTTGGGTGGGCCTCATCCAAACCATGAAGACCTGGAGAGAACTAAAAAACATTTTGTAAGGAAGAATAAGATAAGCAAGGAAGGAAAGATAAGTAAGGAAGGATTCACTCCCTTTGCCTGACTCTTTTAACTGGATTACTGGTCTTCTGCCTTTGAACTCAGACTCAAACTGGAACTGTCCCATCAGCTTTTCTGGATCTTCAGCTTGCTGGCTGTAATTCTTGAGATATCTCAGCCTCCACAATGCTGTGAGCTAGTTCTATCTATCTATCTATCTATCTATCTATCTATCTATCTATCTATCTATCAGTCATTTATTCTTCTTCTTCTATTCTGTTTCCCTGGAAAACCCAGATTAATACAAAAAGTATGTATACCAATGCTTCTTAGCGATTTGAATAAAAAACTGCATTGGCCATTCTGTACATGAAGTGTCTACCCAGCAGACACTTAAGAGATGCCTATTTCTTTAGCTCAAGGAGTAGAATGAATTTACAGTAATAGCTTTTTTATTATTCAAATTGGTATCCTTTATTGGAAACTGCTATGGGCAAAAATATGTCCTCCAAAATTTACATGATAAAGTCTTAATCCCAGTACCCTAGAACGTGACTATATTTGGAGACAGAAATTTTAAAAAGATAATTACATTAACATGAGATAAGTGTGGACCCTAATTCAATATGATTGGTGCCCTTATGAAAAGAGGAAATTTGTACACTTACAGTGAAAGAAGGAAGACCATGTGAAGATGAGAGGTGAGAATGTGCTAGCAGCTCTCCCACGCTCTCAGCGCTTCCTCGGCCACGGAGTCCACTCTGGCTGCTCTTGAGGAGCCCTTCATCCTGCCGCTGCACTGTGGGGGCCCCTCTCTTGGCTGGCCAAGGCTGGAGCCAGCTGCCTCTGCTCTGGCAGAGGTGTGGAGGGAGAGGCGTGGGCGGGAGCCAGGGCTGTGCATGGCTCTCCTGGGCCGGCACGGGTTCTGGGAGGGCACAGGCTTGGCGGGCCCACACTTGGTTTGGCCGGCGGGCATGTTCTGGGCTTGATCAGGGGACAAGCTCCCTCTGGGCTGCTGGAGTGCCCTGGCTAGGTGCCGCAAACTGCCATGGCAAGTGCCATTGAGAGGTGAAGCCAGCTGGGCTTCTGGGTTGGGTGGGTACTTGGAGAACTTTTCTGTCTAGCTAAAGGATTGTAAACACACCAATCAGCACTCTGTGTCTAGCTAGAGGTTTGTAAATGCACCAATCAGTGCTCTGTGTCTAGCTAATCTGGTGGGGACTTGGAGAAATTTTGTGTCTAGCTAAAAGATTGTAAATTCACCAATCAGCACTCTGTGTCTAGCTAAAGGATTGTAAATGCACCAATCAGCACTCTCTGTCTAGCTAAAGGTTTGTAAACGCACCAATCAGCACTCTGTGTCTAGCTAATCTGGTGGGCACTTGGAGAACTTTTGTGTCTAGCTAAAGGATTATAAACACACCAATCAGCACTCTGTGTCTAGCTAAAGGATTGTAAAGGCACCAATCAGCACTCTGTCAAAATGGACCAATCGGCTCTCTGTAAAACGGACCAATCAGCTCTCTGGAAAATGGACCAATCAGCAGGATGTGGGTGGGGCCAGATAAAGGAATAAAAGCAAGCCACCTGAGCCAGCGACAACCTGCTTGGATCCCTTCCATGCTGTGGAAGCTTTGTTCTTTTGCTCTTTGCAATAAATCTTACTGCTGCTCACTCTTTGGGTCCATGCTGCCTTAATGAGCCATAACACTCACTGCATAGGTCTGCAGCTTCACTCCTGAAGTTAGTGAGACCATGAATCCACTGGAAGGAAGAAACTGGACACATCTGAACATCTGATGGAACAAACTCATGACACACCATCTTTAAGAACTGTAACACTCACCGCGAGGGCCCACAGCTTCATTCTTGAAGTTAGTGAGACCAAGAACCCACCAATTCCGGACACAAAAACATGGAAAAGACAGCCATCTACATGCCAAGGAGCAATAATTTTTTCCTTTTTCAGAAGAAAACTTACCCCTGTGAGGGTTTATCTTCGACTTTGATGCTCTAGAATTGTGACAAAATAAATATCTGTTGCTTAAGCCACCTATGTGATGGCAGGCATAGTAAACTAATACAGCAATTCAGTTAATCGAATGAAAAGTTGGCCTTCATATATTGTTTTCACCTCTGTCCTTCATGGTATAAAGTTTTATGCTTATTGTTGTCAAAAATTAATTAAAATATTTTTAATAAAAGAAAAATGTAAAACATGCAATAACGATTTTATGTTTCATGTAAAATAAATTGTTAAAGCTATTAAATTTATCTGTACTTTATTCCACTTTTAACATGTTGCTCTTGGCATCTAAAATGTTTTGTATATTTTTTGTGGATTGATATTAAAATTGTACATGAAACATATAAATAAAATTGTACATTGATTACAATGGGTTTGAATAAATTAAATACAAAATTTAGTTTCTTGACATGAGAGGGATTTTCTCTATTATTTATTTTTCTATTTTAAAAGTGCCATGAGACACATCTTTAAAATATTCATCAGAGAAATCTAATAACTTTAAATGGGATTTAAAATAATATTTCACAAAAGAGGCATTAAGATTTGAGAAAAATTTGGTATCGGGAAAAAATATAAAAATGTCACTCCCTAAGTGATCTTTATAAGACTAGTTGGTGCTGAAGTAAAATGAAATGTTCAATTATGGAATTTGTTTTATGGTCCTTATCGTCACTGGATAAAGACATTTTATAGATCTATTGGGCTTACTGCAGAACATGAAAAAAAAGAAGGACTATTTTGCAAAAGAGCTTATAAGTGCTTTAAAATAAAACAAACCCTTTAATAACCTGGATATATCAAATTATCCGATGAACTCCATCATAATCAAACTGTGATTTTTACTTTATATAATTTTTAACTTGAGTTCTTCAACATTAAAAATGTGTTTAATTTGATTTGACATATTTATTTTAACATAGTTGTTAATATAATTCTAATTTACCAGTTGTTCAATGCTTAGTGACTGGTCAAATTTATTGTTTGAAGCTCCTCAGTACTTTTATGTGGAAAGTCTGACCTTTCTAGTATGGACTACTTCCCTTTTTTCAACTAGTCTGATAGGATTTTCACTTGCTAAAATGAAAATTGTTTATCCATCTACAACAGAAGTCAATGGAAATGTGTTCATGGCTGTATATACAGCTCTCAGCTAATCTGAGAGGAATGCAATGCAATGCACGATATGGTTTCTTCAGACGTGTTGCAGCATACACATGGAGTCAAAAATCAATATTTCTCAAAGAGATGATTATCTTAGTTGTATGCTTATCCCATACTGCTGAATACAGTGAAGAGGTTAAATTAATGATAATATCACAAATGATGCATTATACCATATATTAAAACCATATGAAAATAGAGCTGTTATAGGTTACTAAGGAAAATTAATAAAGATTTTAAAAATGCACAGAAATGCAATTGAGCTGTGCTTCAAATGTTATTGATTTAAAAATCAAAAATTCAACTCTAATTTTCAATAGAAATAACCTGTAAATACAGTAGATTCCAGATTTAGTCATAAAATACATATTCTTAAAAATACCATATAAAATATGTGTGTATATATATACACAAACATACTGTTTATGTATATAAAACATATAAAATACAATACATATTTACAAATCAGATATATACACATACACGTAAATGTATATATACGTGCGTGTGTGTATATATACTGATCTACAAATTCAAGACCAAAAAAGTGTTCATAATGGAATATACATTGTGGCAAGTACACTACTAGTCAGACTATGCCAGATGTCAGGGAACAGAATGGATCACAGATGAATGATATTCAATTCGAATTGCCTGGTTTCTTGGATCCATTTAAAGCGAGCAAGAAGTAAAGGGAAAAATATTGGGTAGGCGAAAATGTTTAGAATGCACTCAGGATGGAAGGACCACACTTACTGAATTACTTCCTGTTTAGTCCCCATGTGTCCTGTTCCTCTTTCTGCTGCATCAGCCATCCCCACTAATAGTATGATTTTGAGGACCCAAGTAGACAGCGAGTGAGAGGCCTTAGAGTCTGAATGAGTCAGAAATTAAATCACCCTTGTTCAACAGAAGGGATGCAGATGCAAGTACATCTGGCTACGATGGTAATTTGCAGATAGCCTGATGAGCAGCTATGATTTTATTGCTGTGTTTGGCACAGAGGACACATGGGGCCAGAGTGTATGTCACCAATGGGTGGTTAATTTCGGGATTTTATACCTGTCAATATGGAAGTGACATAAAATGTCCTTTATGAATAATTACAATGTATGTGATGCTTCCATCTCTTCCTATATATAATTAATATTAATTAATTACTTTCTTTATACTTTGGTTCAACTCACATATGTTCCATTTATTCCATATCTAATTTAACTTATAAATTAATTTCTATATTCTTACTTATAAACACACCTTATAAGATTTACCTGTGTCTCAAAAGCTATTCACTTATTTGCTATCTATATTTACTTTTATATTTTCTCTTTATTGTTCCCCTTGTTAATTTTTCTTATTCCCTGTGTTAGAATAGAATATTTTTAAATACTTAGCAAACATGCATTACAAAACTATATGGCACTGGCAGGACAATATATAGTAGAACTTCAAAGATTTTTTTTTGTATTCTTACTGTTTCTCCACCCATTGCTTTAATCATGGAAGTTGTCAAAAACAGCTTTGCAACAGTCTTAAAGAATCTCCAACTCTAAGCTGACCTTTCAAAAATATAAAATATTCAAAGTTAACTGTTTATTATTTCAACTCTTCCAGTTCAACCTAAGGTAAGCCTTTATACATTGAAATGTCTTTATAGAGCATTTGGAGGTGCTTTTAAGAATAATTCAGTGGCAGGAAACAGAAACTTTTTGATGTATTTTCTGCCAGCTACTATTTGTACATATTTAGTTCTCTGACTTTCAAAAGTTGAAAAAATAATTGATATTTTAGTATTGGAAGAAGCAGCAACAGATATTTACAAACAAGACATGCAAACTAATGCAGGCATTTTAAAATAAATGCATTGTTGCTCCCTAAGATTGTTCATTAGCATAGATCAAGCACATTTGTATAAGAATTTTAGCTATCAATATAATCTAAAAAATGTAAAGATGTGCTTTTACCTCTTTTATTGCAAGTTGGATTTTGATCACAATGAGTTCTGATATCAGATGCTATAGTCAATGACATCTAACAGTTTCTTTTCAGTGAATTATTACAGGAAGCTAAACTTACCTGTGTATGTCACAAACATTAAAGCAGACTGAATAATAGTAATAGCTCTAACTTTTGTGTAAGTGCTATTCGTCATAAAATCTACTAGTTGTGCTATTTTATTTTATTCATTCATTTGTTTTGCAAATAGTTAACTATGACTCAGAAAGTTAAATACTTGGTCATAATGCCAGTAAGTAACTAATGTAGGAAAGAAGTGTGTATTTTCCTGTTTTCAAAGTCTCTGTGTTTCTGCTCATAAATGCTACCTTTTTCAGAATGTGTGTGATCTTACGTGATAATAGAGTTTGGGTTCTTTTACCCTGGTCTACCATTTATGTCACTATTTCTGTAGCCAATCCATCTATGTGGAGTGCTCTTATGACCACAGCAAAAATATCTATCGTTCCTCTCATCTTACTATGGATTTTGTTTTATATATTTATTATGGAAATTTTCAAGGATACTCGAAAACAGAAAAAAATAATATAGTGGATTGCCATATGCTCACCATCCACTTCAATTTTATCAACTCACAGGTATACTTGCTTCTATTATAATCTCATCTGATTCTCCCCTTTTCTACCATTTCATCCATAATTTTTAGATACTGGATATGTTAAAAACAATAAATATATTTCATAAATAGGACCACACACATTTTACACATTTAGGAAAGTAACAATAATTATTGTTCATTAAATAATATTAAAACTTGTCCAATTACCTTGTAATTTTCAGTTGATTATTATCATCTTGTCTCATCTTCCTCTTCCTTCACCTCTTTCTTCTTCTAACTCAGGATCTAAACAGTGTCCAGTGTTTTGACAAAATGCCTCTCTTACCAGTTATTATTGCCTCAAAACAATTCACCCTCAAACTCAGTGAGTTCATTTTTGAGTGATTTCATCTAGGCTTGCACATTCTTCTTCAATTTTACAGGTTAGCTCATCAAAGCTGGGCTCAGTAAGTTTGGCTCTGCTCTTGTCCATGAGCATCTCACTTTCCTCTGGTAACCAGTAGGCTAGCCTAGAGGTTCTTACATCAGTAACAGACTCACAAGAGAGTAAGTTCAATTGCACCAATATATTTTTGTAAGCTTCTGATTAAATCAGATCTGCTAGCTTTTCATTCTCCAAGTGAAGTCACCTAATCAAACTCAGAAACAAAAAGAAAAGAATTCAGCTCCACTCAATGAAGAGAACACTGTAAAGGCAAATGAAAAATCGCAAGCTAAAGGAGGAGTAAAAAATTGGAAACATCAGCACAATTTTCCACAGTTGTTGTTTATTATGTTTCTTTAATCTATAGCTGTTGTGAAACATTTTGGTCTCAGGACTACTTAACAGTTGTAAATGTATTGAAAACCATATAAACCTTTTGTTTACTTGGCTTATATCTATCAGTAGTTACCATATTAGAAATTAAAATGGGAAATACTTAAATGCTTATATATTTCTATAAATTTGATAAATTTTGCATTTATGATATAAATAACGATACCAAAATTAAAAGTAGTGAAAAGAATGAGTTTCACGATTTTGCACATGCATTAATATCTGAATTAGTAGAAGGCAGTTGGTTTCATACATCTATTTCTGCATCATATTTGCTGATATATACTTTGGGCTAAAATATACTTAAAAATCAGATTTAATACCAAAAAATCATATTTAATGACCAAATATATATTTGAGAGAGGCCTATTTTATGTACCTTTTCAGGTAATTGCAGATTTTTTTTTTTGACATTACATAAAATTCAACAAGTGGTACTTTAAGGTGATTGTGACTGGAATTCTCACCTATATTAATTAACTTTATGTAGTAAGTTGCATGCAAATACATTGTCTATCTTGCACCTTAAATGGATGTAGACACATCATGCATTGCAATTTGGAAAATATTTGTTTACTGAATTGTGCAGATTTTCTAAATTTCCACGTCTTTACATAAGATTTAAAAATTACACTTACTTTATCAATGATTATATCACTGTAAACTCCTTTTTAAAGTATTACATATTATGAAGCTGTCAAGGTGAGAGTGGGGGATTTTCTAAAGAATTTTCCAAGATTCTTCTCTTCTTCATGCTGATGGTATTTTGCTTATAAGCTCTAATGTTGTTACCGGGGGTCCTTGCTCACAGAACTTCCAAGATGGTGGCGAGCGGCTTCCAAGATGGTGGCAGGCTGCTTCCAAGATGGTGGCAGGCCGCTTCCAAGATGGTGGCAAGCCTCGTGTTCTCTGACCTGGGGTTCTTGGCCTCATGGAGTCCAAGGAATGGAATCTTGGGTCATGCGGTGAGTGTTATAGCTCTATTAGAAGCCGTGGGTCATGGAAGAGAACCGTGGAACCCAGTGACTAGTGTTCAGCTCAATTAGGATGAACCCAGGCACTTAGCTGTGCAGGAACCATGGCAAGCCTTCAGCCCAATTGGGAGTGGCAATGGGTGCCTCGCTGGATCAGAAGCACAGCAGATACCCTGCCAGACCGGGAAGAATGAAGTCAGCTTGAGCTGTAACAAACACTGACCAGAGTGCACTTGCAAGATTTAATAGAGTGAAAACAGACCTCCCATGCAAGGGGAGGGGACCTAAAAGGGGGTTGCCATTGCCTGGCTCAAATGCCTGGGTTTATATCCTGATCCTTGTCCCTCCCGCTGTGCTCTCAGGCAATAGATGATTGGCTATTTCTTTACCTCCTGTTTTTGCCTAATTAGCATTTTAGTGAACTCTCTGATTGGGTGTGAGCTAAGTTGCAAGTCCCGTGTTTAAAGGTGGATGTGGTCACCTTCCCAGCTAGTTTTAGGGATTCTTAGTCAGCCTAGAAAATCCAGTTAGTCCTGTCTCTCAATGCTATCATTAGTAACAAATACTGCTAGCTGTTTTCCATGAAGTGATAGGCTCATTTGATTCATTTTTGAGAAATATCTGCCAAACGCCCAAGTCTGAACAACCAGAGTTTGACTTTTAGTTGTTCCTTTAAATATAAAATATATCATATGAAAAAACAGCTATTTCAGCTTACAAATCATACAAACACAAATGTGTTTGCCTTGGGACATTGTAATTCAGTATTCAATAGAAGTGCTTTATTTTTACTTCCAATGTTTTTCAAAAGAATTTTAAAACTCAAGTATCGGTGCCAATAAAACTAATAATTATTGCTTCAATGAAGACCATCATATGTGAAACTATTATTTAAATGTGTGTGTGTATGGCAATAAAAGACACAATGATACTAGTACAACTTGCTGACACTTCCTCAATTTGTGGTAAGATGCCACCATTATTTTGTCCACATTAATGTCAATGTCCATACAGCAAAAAAGGAAAATAATATCCAAATAACATTATGTAAATAATTTCAATCTCTAATATCTCCAGCAAGGGTTGGGAGTTTTGCTGACACATTTCTATGTTTGTTTGACATGGTGATATGCTTATCTGTGTTCTTTATTTTCTTTAAATTTATTGTTGCATCTAAGGCATTTATCAATGCAGTTTCTTTTAGGTAAAAATACCTTATAGGAGATGCAGTGAATTTTCTTCAGTAGATATACAATATCTGGTTGTCTTTTGTGTGTGAGTGTGTGTGTGTGTGTGTGTGTGTGTGTGATGTTAGCAACTACCAATAATCATTGGTTAGATCTATTATTTTATAAAGAATATCAAAACATGATTTTTTTAATTCTATTATGTCTTCTCCATATATCAAATAGAATAATTCTATGTAGGGAGAATTTCCCCTTATCAACTATGTGATCACCAAGAAAAGACATTCTACAGGAAAGGCAGGATAAATACTCAAATATATGAAAATAAAGGAAATCTCAGTGCTATGCAACCAAAAACTTAACTGATTCTTCTGGTAAGCAGGCTCGTATTTTGAAAACAAGTTAATAAGGGAAAAATATACATTTGTCTTGCTTTTTTCCGGGGCAGACTCTGCTAATGTAGATTTCTCTTAAATTTTACATTTAATCTTCACAGTTTAAAGTAGAAAATGCCTTTGGGGTGGGGAACCCATTAATGGATTATAAATTCTAGATAGACATTTTACAATAGCAATGAGCAAACAGATGTGCCTGGCCATGTCAATTGGCTTCACTAGTAGATTCCTAGAGTGGTGTCATTTTAGTGAATAATTTGTTTCTTGGCAGGGTTGAGGCCTTCAGACTTTCATTCTCAAAAACCTAAATTAGCAAGGCAGAAATAATAAATTTGCTTCACTAGAGAGTTACAAGAGCAAAAATCTAAATATATATGAATGAGAAGCCAATTAAAGCAACGAGGTGTTATGTTGAGAGAATAGAATCAGATGAAGGGAAAACAAAGATACTTCCTTTATATGTATGTACTGCCTGGGCTTGGTTGGAAAGCCCTGAGAACAAAGATTCCTCTCCCCTAAAATGACCAGAAAGAATCCTGTTAATAGTCACCTAATACTCCTGTTTTTGTGTATATGTGCTTTTACTACTAACCAATTCCAATTATGCAAGATGTATTTAATATATTCATCATGTCACATAACTTATTTAGAATCTGGGAAACATTTTTCCTTAAAGTACTGTTCTATTCAGTTACAATCCATTATTGGTAGAATTGTATTTTAACAATTGAAGACAATGCTGTTTTCACATTCTTAGAATTTTTAGCACATTGATTTTGTATCCTGAGACTTTGCTGAATTTGCATATCAGCTTAAGGAGTTTTTGGGCTGTGACAATGGGGTTTTCTAAATATACAATCATGTGGTCTGCAAAGAGAGACAATTTGACTTCCTCTCTTCCTATTGGAATGCACTTTATTTCTTTCTCTTGCCTGATTGCTCTGGCCAGAACTTCCAATACTAAGTTGAAATGGAGTGATGAGAGAGGGCATACTTGTCTTACGCCAGTTTTAAAAGGATATGCTTCCAGCTTTTGCCCATTCAGTATGATATTGGCTATGGGTTTGTCATAAATAGCCCTTATTATTTTGAGATATGTTCCACCAATACCAAGTTTATTGAGAGTTTATAGCGTGAAGGGATGTTGAATTTTATCGAAGGCCTCACCTCAGCCCCAAAACTCCTTAGGCTGATAAGCAACTTCAGCAAAGTCTCAGAATACAAAATCAAAGTGCAAAAATCACAAGCATTCCTCTATACCAATAAGAACAAACAGAGAGCCAAATCTTGAGTGAACTCCCATTTACAATTGCTGTGAAGGGAATAAAATACCTAGGAATACAGCTTACAAGAAACATGAAGGACCTAGTCAAGGAGAACTACAAACCACTGCTCAAGGAAATAAGAGAGGACACAAACAAATGGAAAAACATTCCATGCTCATGGATAGGAAGAATCAATATCATGAAAATGGCCTTACTGCCCAAGTAATTTATAGATTAAATGCTAATCCCATCAAGCTACCATTGACTATCTTCACAGAACTAGAAAAAACTATTTTAAATTTCATATGGAACCAAAAAAGAGCCCTCATAGCCAAGACAATCCTTAGCAAAAAGAACAAAGCTCGAGACATCACGCTCCCTGGCTTCAAACAATACTACAAGTTTACAGTAATCAAAACAGCAAGGTACTGGTACCAAAACAGATATATAGACCAATGAAACAGAACAGAGTCCTCAGAAATAGCACCACATATCTACAACCTTCTGATCTTCAACAAACCTGACAAAAACAAGCAATGGCGAAAGGGTTCCTTATTTAATTAATGGTGCTTGGACTGACTAGCCATATACAGAAAACAGAAACTGGACCCCTTCCTTACACTGTATACAAAAATTAACTCAAGATGGATTAAAGACTTAAATGTAAAACCTAAAACCATAAAAACCCTAGAAAAAAACCCAGGAAATGCCATTCAGGGCATAGGCATGGGCAAAGACTTCATGACTAAAATACCAAAAGCAATGGCAACAAAAGCCAAAATTGACAAATGGGATCTAATTAAACTAAAGATCTTCTGCACAGCAAAAGAAACTATCATTAGAGTGAACAGGAAACCTACAGAATGGGAGAAAATGTTTTGCAATCTATCCATCTAACAAAGGCCTAATATCCAGAATATACAAGGAACTTAAATTTACAAGAAAAAAACAAACAACCCCAACAAAAAGTGGGTGAAGGATATGAACAGATAATTCTCAAAAGAAGACATTTATGCAATCAATAAACATATGAAAAAAAGCTCACCATCACTGATCATTAGAGAAATGCAAATCAAAACCACAAACGGATACCGTCTCACGCCAGTTAGAATGGCAATCATTAAAAAGTCTGGAAACAACAGACACTGTCGAGAATGCAGAGAAATAGGAGTGCTTTTACACTGTTGGTGGGAGTGTAAATTAGTTCAACCATTGTGGAAGACAGTGTGGTGATTCCTCAAGGATCTAGAACCAGAAATACCATTTGACCCAGCAATCTCATTACTAGGTATATGCCCAAAGGATTATAAATCATTCTACTATAAAGACACATGCATATGCATGTTTATTGCAGCACCATTTACAATAGCAAAGACTTGGAACCAGCCCAAATGCCCATCACTGATAGACTGGGTAAAGAAAATATGGCCCATATATACCATGGAATACTATGCAGCCATAAAAGGGAATGAGTTCATGTCCTTTCAGGGACATGGATAAAGCTGAAAACCATCATCCTTAGCAACTAACACAGGAACAGAAAACCAAACATCACATATTCTCACTTGTAAGTGGGAGTTGAACAATGAGAACACATGGACACAAGGAGGGGAACATCACAAACCAGGGCCTGTCAGGGGGTGAAGAGCAAGGGGAGGGAGGGCATTACAACAAATATCTAATGCATGAGGAGCTGAAAACCTAGATGACGGGTTGATGGGTGCAGCAAACCACCATGGCACATGTATACCTCCTATGTAACAAACCTGCATGTTTCTTATAGTAAAATAAATAATAATAATAAAAATTTTTCAAGCACAATATCCAACATAAACTCAAAGATAAAAAGACACAAAAGGAAGGAAGATTCCAATAGCAAGAACCAACACAGAGGAGGCATATAGGGATTCCAGATAATATAATTAGTAGACACAGATGGAAAAATAATGATGCTTATGTTGTTTTAGGAAATAAAATGAAGCCTGAAAATGTTATCAGGAATTTTTACAAACAGACAGTCATAAGTAACCAGCACTCAGATGAGAAATATATCACTGACTCTCAAGAAGTCACCTTATATTCCTTTCTAGTCACTGTTCCCGCATGGGATTCACTATCCTCACTGCTAATAGTATAAAGTTAGCTTTATCCATTTTTGTACTTTATTTAAATGGAAGTATACAGCTTGTACTCCTTTGTGTTGGCTTTTTCACTTGTTGTATATGTGAGATTCATCTACATTGTTGTTTGTGGTTGTAGATTTTTCATGCTCATTGCTGTATGGTGTTCTATTGTGTAAAAATACCATTAAAAATCCATTTATAGGCAAAAAAAAAGAATTTTTAGACCTAGTGCTACTGACAAATATTTTATAAAATTTAAGAATTACTTGGATACACAAAGTCTATGTTTTAAGAAGAAAGTCAGTTTAAAAGTTTTGCAAAATACCTGGGCAAAGATAGGCAGATGTCAAAAAGTATGTTTTTCTTTTTTTCTTTCTATTTTCACTCAAGCCAGCTTTTTTTGGAAACAAACTTTTGGCTTTTGCTTAGCTACCCAGGCCTAAGTGCTAAAATCAGGCCTTAGTGAGGCCTTTCTCAAACAATGTGAAATGCAAGATGTAAATTTTACACTCAATGTTCTTCTGAATTACAGTTAATAGAGCCAAGCAGTATCTTCAGTTTTGAGAAATTAAAACTTAAGACTTCTTTTAACTTCAAGAAAACTAAATAGTCACATTTTACCTTAGTTTTAAGCTTAATTTTTATTTTAAGGCAAGTACAGTAATTTTGGATTCATTAACTCATTTATTGAGGTGAAATACACATAATATGAAATGAACCTTTTTATAGTGAAGAATTCTGTGGCATTTACTACATTCACAGTGGTGTTCAATGACCATCTCCATCTAGTTCTAAAAAATTTTCATCAGTCAAAAGAAAATCTCCTGTCCGTTAGCAATCATCCTGCTTCCTGGTATCTGAAGGTGATTTTCCTATATTTTTAGTGTGTTTGTTTATTTTTTAGATTTTCTCTCTCTGCTAGATAATTTTATTTAAAATATTATTTCTGCATCATTTATAAAAGAAATAAACTTTAAATCTCAGATTTGTTTTTTATTTAATAAGTACATTTCATAAAATTTGTCCATATACTACACGTTAAATTACACAAAATAATATATTTTAATTTTGTGTATTACAGTTTTCTAATTGATACACTTTATGCTGTTATTTACCTTTTAGTTTTTAAGTATAATTTTAAAACTCGTATAGGAAATGACATATTTGGACACTAAATATTGACCTAATGAATATTCACTTTTGAGGAGAATTGGAAAAAAAAGAAACAATTATTTTTCTACTATGTTTGTTTCCTCTGAGATAAATAACTTATGTAATCAGAAAACAGTCATGTTAAAGCAAATACTGCAAGTGAAAGACATGTCAAATACGCCTTCTGTAAGAGCAGAAAACAGTGAAAGCAATCAGGTTGCCAATGACAGTTTAGCCAAGGGTGATAATCCCTATTTCATCAACTACATTTAAACAACTTGGTTTCACATTTCCTCCAAAGCACTTTGCACATGTCACAGCACAAATTAGTGAAGACTAAATTTCAGCTTCAGGCTCCATGTGTCATTTAATAGCATACATTTGCTAACTGTAGCCAAAAAGCAAGCTTCCATCAGGGACTCTGAAACTTCTCATTTACATAAGAATGAGAAGTTAATTGTGTTACAGATATTCTGGTCTCCCCAAGGAGTTCATTAAGCATGCTGAACATGCTGAGATTATAACTTAACTGTCACTTCTGAGAAATTGGGAAAATTCAACTTCAGATACAACACAGTCGGCAATAACAAGCATAATTTAATGTATACATTGCTCTGAATCAGAGATGGACCTCCATTGAAATATATAATCTCTCTGATTTCTATATTCATTGCTAAAATACTATGTAATATCTGGGAATTAAACAATCCAGAGGACTTTCCACCTGCCCCCACTTCTCTTCCTGCATATATATATATATATATATACCTGTAGGTAATATATCTACAGGGAATTACTTAAAACATTTGTGGCAGTATGGAGGTCACCTGAAACGCCTCATTTACATTAATAAAACTTGTAAGAATAAATATGAAGCAAAAAAATAGAAAAAAATCAAATGTTAAAAAAGAATGAAATTCACCATTATATTTAAACAAAATTTATATACGTATATATGTATGCATATTATATATGTAGCAATATTAATTATTTGGAGAGGAATTTAATTTTATAAACATTGTTCAAATAAGCCTAGAGATATTTTAATTGGGATTGCTTTGTATAATGACAAATCATCTATATGTAGGACACAGGACTCCAATCCTACAGTAAAAATGTCCTTCCACTTAATAGATACTAAAACATTAGCTAAAGAGCATTGCTCTTTTTCTCAAACAATGTTTTAGTGTTAACAAAATTTCACTCAAAAGTGACATGTACAGCTATGCTGCCAGAAAAAAAAAAAAAGAAGCTTTTTTATTTTTGTCTGTTTCATCTCATTTTTTTCCCTCTGATGCAACCAACCAGTCTTTCTGGTTAATGTGTTCATCCATGCTGGGAGTGGTGAGAGATATTCAGTGTCAGAATAATCTGAGATTATATTCCAATAGTAGAGACAATGAACACAGGTACAAACCAACTTCGCCAAGTGGTGATGACTAAGGCAAGATAGGAGAATAGAGAGTAATGAAGAGGAAAAATAAAGCAGGTGAAGAAAAGAGTGATTAAAAGGACTATGTTTAGGCTGTTTATATAAGAGATGCTCGTTATACTTCCCAATTAGTAGTCTCTGCCTATGTACACATCTGATACAGATGTGTAAACTCAGAATTTGCCAAATGCATTCCATTACAAATGCATAATTCCACATTTCTTTAGTATGATATTCATATATACTATATAAAGCAAGTAAATCAGAAGTTTTACCTAACATAACATTTTTAAACTCTGTAATTTTTAAAGAGTCCTTTCATTGAGGTAAGTGCATTTGAGAGGCACATTTTACATCTTTCCCTAAACTCGTTATGCAATCTTTTGCAACAATAGTGAAACTTGGAATATGGTAAAGCTAATACAGAGACTATATTTGTGCTTCTCTTCTGGTTTATTTCTAGAATGAACAAACTTGAATGTCCAAGAACTAGAAATACTTTGCCCTGTAAGGCTTTTGAATCTCAACCCTGCTACAAAGCAAATCAATCAGTTGATGAAAACTAAAATGTTTCACCAGGTCGGCAACAATGTTAAAAATCTGTTGTGGTGTTCCTTCAACGGCTAAAAACTTTTTAAGTTAATTTGTATTATGCTTTTCCTGTATTTTAATGATATAACTCCCTTTTAAAGGATTTGCTGTTAATGTGAAGAGCGCTGACTCCTTTTGAAATTTTATCTAGCTTATCATATTTGTCATGAGTACGGATGCATACGTGAAATTCTTTTAAGAATTCCTCTCCAAGTGATTGTGATGGCTGCCTCCTTTGAACCACAAAAGCCCTCCTTTTTCCCTCCTCTTACCGTGTATCATAAACTTCCCAATGGGTACTTTTCTTATCCTCCCCGAAACACCTAAGATTCCCCGGGCTGGATACCCAATTTATCTCTGTCTTTCAAGAACGTTTCTCCATTTATTTTTGCAGACCTCTTTGTATAAATCTGAAGGCCCACATATTAAACAAAGGAAGCATTTTCCCAAATAATACTGATATCAATAGTATACTAATGGATACAATTATATTTTTATTCTGATTTGATTATGAAAACATTTAGAGACCACTTATAACTACATTTTTTCCAATCTTTTTCTCCTATTTTCAGCCTTACTTCATCCCCTTGGGAACTCTATTATATAGTTATGGTATATTCTCCTTACATTTACCTCAACACAAACACACACACACACACAAATACACACACAACCATATAAATTCATATAAATATAAGGTGATGTTTTATGTATGGTTTTCTAAAATTATTTGACTGTTATTAGAATTTCAGTGTATTTTATAACTGATTTTTACAAAAACTATTTTTAACCATTCATTATGGAAAAAATGTTTATTATTTCCACATTTTAATACTGTAATTAGTGGCACACTGTATGCTCTGATATATCTTTTCTTATGCAGGCATACCTTGTTTTATAGCACTTTATTTTATTGTACTTTACGCATATTATGTCTTTATAAATTGGAGGTTTATGGCATCCTTGCCTTGAACAAGTCTATTGGCACCATTTTCCCAAAGGGATGTGCTCAATTTTGTCTCCGTGTTACATTTTAGTAATTCTTGGAATATTTCACATTTTTTCACCATTATTTTATTTGTCATGATGCTCTATCATCACTGATATTTAATGTTACTATTGTAATTATTTGGGGACACCATGACCCTGACTATATAAGACAATGAACCTAATAAATGTGTGTTCTTACTGCTCTATAGACCAGACATTACCCTGTCTCTCTCCTTGGGCCTCTCTGTTCGCTGAGACAAAACATTATTGAAAATAGGCCAATTAATAAAATGCCTCCAAGTGTTCAAATGAAAGAAAAAGCAGCACATCTCTCACTTTAAATCAAAAGATGTAAAAGAGAAATATTGAAAGCTGAGAAAGGCTATAAGCTAGGCCTCTTTAACCACCAAAGAGTTAGCTAAGTTGTGAATGCAAAAATTTCTTGAAAAAAAATTAAAGTATTATTCTGGTAAACATATGAATGCTAAGAAAGAAAAACACTTTATTGCAGATATGGAGATAGTTTTAGTTCTCTGGATAGAAGATCAAACCAGCCAAAACATTCCCTTAAGCCAAAGTCTAATCCAGAGCAAGGCCAGAATGCTCTTCAATTCTATGAAGGCTGAAAGAAATGAAGTTTTTTAAGTTAGGAGAGGCTGGTTCATGAATTTAAGAAAAGAAGTCATCTCTCTAAGATAAGAGTGCAAGATGATTCAGAAAGTGCTGGTGGAGATGCTGCAGCTAGTGATTTGGGAGATCTAGCTGAGACAACTGATGAAGGTGACTACATTGTGGAAGAGATTTTCTATTTAGATAAAACAGCATTCTACATAAAAAAGATGTCATCTAGGACTTTCATTGCTAGAGATGAGAAGTTAATGCCTGTCCTCAAAGCTTCCAAGTACAGGCTGAGTCTTGACAAAGGCTAATGTAGCCAGTGACTTTAGGTTGAAGCCAATGCTCATTTACCATTCTAAATATCATAGGGCCCTTAGAACGATGCTAATTCTACTATTCCTTTGCTCTAGAATGGAAAAGCAAAGACTGGGATAGCACATCTGTTTACAGCACGGTTTCCTGAATATTTTAAGCCCCCTGCTGAGATCTACTGCTCAGAAAAAAATATTCCTTTCAAAATACTACTGCTCGTTGACAGTGTACCTGTCGCCCAAGGGCTCTGACGGAGATGTATCAAAAGATTAATATTGTTTTCATGACCGCTAATTCAATGTCCATTCTGTAGCCCATGAATTAAGGAGAAATTCTGACTTTCAAGTCTTATTATTTAAGAAGTAGACTTCATAAGGCTATAGCTGCCATAGATAGTGATTTCTGTGATGGATCTGGGCAAAATAAATTGAATACTTTCTGGAAAGAATTCACCATGTTAGATGCAATCAAAACCATGCATGACTCATAGAAGAAGGTCAAAATGTCAACATTAGCAGGAGTTTGGAAAAAGTTGATTCCAGCCTTCCTGGGTGACTTTGGGATTTCAAGACTTCAGTAGAAGAAGTAACTGCAGATGTAGTGCAAATAGCACAAGAACGAGGATTAGGATTGGATCCTAAAGATGTGACTGAATTACTCCAATCTTATGATAAAACTTAAAGGAATGAAAAGTTCCTTCTTATGGATGATAAAAATAAGTTTTTTTTTTTTTGATGAATCTACTTCTGGTGAAGATGCTGTGAACATTATTGAAATGACAAAAAAGAATTTAGAATATTCCATAGACTTAGTAGGTAAAGCAGTGGCAGGGTTTGAAAGGATTGGCCCCAATTTTGAAAGAAATTCTACTGTCAGTAAAATGCTATCAAACAGCATCACATGCTGGGCAGAGAAATCTTTCATGAAAGGTAGAGTCAATCAATTCATCAAAGTCATTATTGTCTTATTTTAAGACAGTGTCATAGCCACCCCAGCTGTCAGCAACTACCACCCTGATCAGTTAGTAGTCGTAAATCTCAATGCTTGACACTTTATCAGCAAAAACATTACAACTGACTGAAGGCTCAGATGGATGTTAGCATTTTTTAGCAATAAAGTATTTTAAATTAAGGTAAGTACATTGTTTTTTAGAGATAATGCCATTGCACGCTTGATAGACTACAGTATAGTGTAAATATAACTTTTATATGCACAGGGAAACAAAAAAATTTGTGTGACTCACTTTATGGTGATATTTGCTTAATGGAGGTGGTCTGGAATGAAACTGGCAATATCTCTGTGTGATGAAGGTATACCAGTGTACAAAATTCTGGAATCAGAATTGGTTGATTGCCCAGTATTTACAGTTTTCCCTTTAATTAAAACTGTTACATCACTCTTCATTATAATTCAATTATTTACATTAATACCTGCAGTATATGAGAGGTTTTTTCCACAAACTTAATGACTTTAGATTTTAATCCAAATTCTAATTGTTTTCAAGTTTATTTGGGTAGATACAGGTAATTTATTGTTGTTTCTCTGATCAATAGTGAGATTGAACACCTCTTTATATTCATTTACTATTTATTTGCTTATTCTGTTATTGTCCTCTTTCTTACTTTTATCTATTTTTCCTCTGGGTTATAAGTATTTTATTTTTAAATTTGTGGAAACTCAAATATATTCTAGATTTCCATTTACTAACTTTTGTATTAATTATACATCTATTAATAATTTTATTTATTTTATATATTATGTATTTTGTAAATATGTCCTCTCAGTCCACCAGTTAATTCTGAACTTTGTATATGATGTGATATACCATAAAGAGAGGTTTTATTTTAATGTAATTAATTATCTCTTTTATGCATGCTTAATGTATTTTGTATGTTATTAAAGAAAATATTCTTCAGACAGAATGTATATTATTCCTAATGTCAGGTGTTTTATATTTATCCCTCTCTACATTTGTCAGCTGGTCCTCGTAGTCAATATTAGAATATATTTTTAATATCGTTTATAAATTTGCTCAGTATTTTATGCTTAGTTGTTTTAGGTTTAATACATTAGCATTTCATCATATCTTGCAAACAAGTGGTCTCCAGAGATATATTTTCACAAGAATTGAGAAACAATGAGAAGATTCTGTGACACTAGAAAGCCTGGCTATGCAACTACAATAGGGTGTAGTCATACACAGTGAATCTGAGACCCAGGAAAGCTTTGCGTGGTAATAAAAATGAAAGAGGATTTATAAATGAGAGTAAGTGAAGGAAGACAACATAGAAATGCAGAGGAATAACTACGAACAGAAATTTTACATGTTTTACATAAATTAGATAAATGACGAGTTAATGGGTGCAGCACACCAGCATGGCACATGTATACATATGTAACTAACCTGCACATTGTGCACATGT
This sequence comes from Gorilla gorilla gorilla, assembly GCF_029281585.2. Lineage (NCBI taxonomy): Eukaryota > Metazoa > Chordata > Mammalia > Primates > Hominidae > Gorilla > Gorilla gorilla. The sequence continues at coordinate 78,301,544 of NC_073238.2, read as the reverse complement.
ACCCTAAAACTTAAAGTGTAATAATAATAAAATAAAAAAGATTTATCTTTGTTTCAACTTTTTGTATTTTTCAAAAATTGAAAACACCTTTCACTTATTTCACTGGCAAAGTTATTATGTGACAATGAAAGTGAGGTGTTATTGATTATTCTGCTTGGATACATAGAGTAAAATCTATTTCACAGATTGTTTCTTGAAAATTCAGCTTAACCAATAGATTTGGGCAAACTTCCTCCTTTTGTCAACTTCATTGCTTCTAATTACTCCCTCAATGACTAGACTAAAAAAATACAAACATCTGCCTCATTAAAAACAGAAGCCAAAAATGTAAAAAACAATGTATTCCCACATAAGAGATGCTCATAAAAACAAAATTTAAAAATGGAATACAATGAGTGGTATCTTTAAAAACATTTGTCTAATTTTCTTTAGACTGAAAGTGATTTCTTTGGGACTCTGATTCATGGAATTGTGCTTATTCTCATGGATGATTATATATTATTTTGATTATTATTGTGATTACTGTTGTGTGAAATGAATTTGGCAGTCCCAACATAGTGTTAATTTTCATTGTCCTGACACAGTGTGACACATTGGAATCAATGGCTGTAGAACAACTGAAATCAGATAGAAAAGCCACAGTAGATTTATGTTCCCTGAACACACATTTCCTACTTTACAGCCAGAAGAAAACTGAGGTGATTGTTGACTTACCTGGAAAACCACATACACACACATAAAACAGGCTGATAATATAAATTTCTTTGTTACATGTATTATGTTTTGGTAGTTAATGAAGTATCAATGTTCCTTGCATTTCTTCTTTGAGTTTAATTTTAAATCTCAATTAAATTTTGAAGACCTCGAAGTTTAGATATGAATTTCACTAAATTTTTAATATTTGGAGTTTTAAAATGAGATATGCAAAATCTACTCATTATAATTGTCTAGATAAATAAATAATATTAGAATTAAGATCAAAATAGCCCATTTATTTTACTACTATCATTAGAAAAGTTATATACCTTTCATTTAATTGATTATCTTATCTCTGTCTTGCCAAACAACTAGTTGATTTTTTTCCACATAACCCATTTTTTTTTAAGGTAACATGGATAAATGGTCAGATGTTGTGTTTAGGGAAAGAGTGAATGTCAAGAAAGTTAAGCAAATGAGGGGTAAAGTCTGAGACTGGACTTAAGTAATTGGCTCGGTGGAGGACAATGCTCCATTTCCAGGACTGCCTTACAATTGCTCATTTACACATTCTAGGAAGTAAAACAACTGAATTCGCTTCACAGTATTACCAATTAAACTGTTTAAGAAAAAGACCTGCTGATAATGTATTAATGATAAATGTTCCTTTAATGCATGTAAATGCATGCTGGGAATCTGTAATTGCAACATTTAATTTCTTTTAGATAGTTATGTCACCTTACTCCTATCGAGAATATTTCTAGTCTTTGTCCAAATTTGCTCCACAAGAATTTTCTCTTTTCAGCAATAAGTAATATTGTAATAGATATATAAATATTTAACAGTTTGGTTTTTAAGAATATTTGCAACACCATAATTTAATGATACAACATTTTTAAAGCTCTTTCAGAACAGCTATGCAGGAATTGCCACAATATAATAACAAAAAGAAAATCTCACCGATTTTTTCAAATAAGCAAACCTCAATTTTGATATCACACATAAAAATGTTTCTACCTTGAATACCAACTTTCATACAGTCATTGAACCAATATTTATTAAGCATTTCTATGCCAGGCATTGTCCAAGCATGTGTGGTACAGCACAGAAACACACATATACATAGGCAGATATGCATATATACACACAAACACATCCCCTGCCTTGTGAAGGCTTCATTTTAACAGGACTTGACACTCAATACCATATGAAATTTTAAGATCAGAGTGGGCTGACAATGTAATGTTTCCTAGTTTTACAATCAGCTAATAAGAAGCTAAATGATTATTTGCATTTCATAGTCTTCAGTTTTCTTACCCACAAAATAAATCTCCAATGATCTTCAAAGACCTTAAGATTTGTTAGAGTATTTTTATATGAATGTAAAATGAAATTGGATACTGCCCTGTGCTGGGGGAGAGTGTACTTAATGATGGATTTTGATTCTACTAAAGGACTCAGAAAGTAATGTGAATGACTTAAGGTGGGTGACTGTGCCCATCATAATCAAATGCAGTGATTTTAGTCTTTGCCTGGTAATGCTGAATAATCTTTCAAAGAATCTTGATCACATTGTGTATTTTTAGACAAAAAGCTGAGATGAATTCCAAAGCCTTAGCAGTTAAAACTGCTATGTTTTGAACAATGAACTGAGAAATGTTTCATATGATTAGGTCATGTCATTACTTCCCCACAATCAAATTTAGATCTGTAGACAACTACTACTCTAGTAGACTTTTGGCAGCATGCACACTTTGGAAACAAAAGACAGTATTAACTGATAAGCTGGATCCACTCAGGACATCAACATTGAAATTATACTTAAAGGCATTTTTCTATGTAACCATCCTCTTCATTACTCTCTCATGCTACCTAATAAGTCTTGTTAAATTGAAATTGGGATGGAAACAATCTGTTCTTCCAAGCACTCAGTTTATTTAACACCAAGGTGTTCATTTGCGAGTTACTGGGATACTAGAGTGAGAAACAAATGCTTTTAAAAATACAATTCACATTCCTAGTACAAGCATTACATATTATCTATCATCCTTCATCATTACTGCACTAAATGGTACAGTATCCCATCTTCTTTCTCTCTATTATCCTCATTTTAATTTATTTTATTTCCTCTGGAAATCTCACCTTTTTGACTGCTATCTTTTAAATTAAGACAACACGATTATAACTATTTTATCATGGTGACAGTATGTACCAACCAATGCAACAGTGAGCTGCAGCCATTCACAGGAATCATGATTTGGAGGAGGCTTATAAATTTTATGCCTATGCCTATATCTCTTCTGATAGTTCTTATCAGTGAAATAATTCCAGAGTTAATGGAAATGAGGCTGTAAAATGTGTAACCGTAAAACATGATTATCTTCTGCCCTGTAAACAATATTAAGAAGAAATTCTTTGTTATCACCTGTAGGCCATAGAAATTTTTTTTAAAAAAGTGTGGTAGATTCAGTTAGTAGAGATTATTAAGTATTATTAAATGATCATCTTTAGTATGATTTTACTTATTATGTGTACTGGTTACCAATCCCTCTCTATAAATAGACACTATTTTTAAAAGGTTTATGTAAAATTAGTACACAATTTTAAATTAAAGATATCTACATAAACTGATATTTAGAAAAGTGACATAATCGGTTAAATTTCTAAGTGTATTTAACACAAATATTTTCCTACTTATTTACTTCTCATAATGTCAGTTTTCAAATTAAGTAAGATTTACATTTACCATCTGTTCACTTTTAGTAGGCCTGTTAGAGAATTAAAAATGTATCCTAATCTGCAGTCTTCTAAGTACCAGATGTTTATTATGTGGCACTAGAAACAAAAAATCAATAAATTAAGAAAATATAAATCTAGTGATTCTAGATTTCTCAACAATGTTTTAGTCAAGGATCTTCCCCCTGAAAATTATGTGTAATTTTAAGTGTTTACTTCTAAATCATGCATTTTCAGTTTCATCAAAGTGCCTCAAAATACCTGAATTTTATTCATCACATGCATATTTCACCAGCAGCATGGTTACAAATAAAAAGATAACATGAAATTCAACCCCGATTTTGCCTAACATAACACATTACCCACCTATCACAATGAGGCCATTCATGACATTGCTCTAGAGTATAATGGTTCTATAAAGTCCTAAACATGTGTCTGTGATACAGTTGGGCAAACTATGTGGTTATCTAATATCACACCAATTATGGTAGTTTCTAAATTCAAATATATGATAGTTAAGAATGAGCCATCAAACACTGGTGGAGTGAGAGTAATGAGGGAGGGTAAGCTGTATTTTATGCCGCTCTCCAGGACTCTTGCCATAAGAAGCACATTTCTTGGGAAAGAGAAATATTGTACATTGTTCCTGTACTCTCTGTACTATTCATACAATTGTAGTGACAATATTAAAACCGAAAATTTTTAGTCAGATTCTCTGCATCATAATTAGCAAAGTCTTCCCTCCAAAGTGTTGTTTTATATACTCCTTGGTCTTTAGACTAAAAAGAAAAATATGTTTCATAGACTCTTCAAGAAAAAAAGAGCATTATTTTTCTATCAATGAGTCTTCTTTCCAGAAGAATGCCTTGTCTTCAAATTACATAAGAACTTTATGAAATAAAGTGTAAATTGTAATATACAGTCTAATTTCCAAACTTTCTGAAAAATAAAAGGAATCTATAAATATATATGAAAATATATATACACGTGTCTTTGTCCACCAATTATATAATCTTAATCTCTACTTTTTTCTAAAAGCTTTATTGAGATATCACTGACCTATAAAAATTAGATATATTTAAAATGTACAACTTGATATTTTGATATATTTATGCATTGTAAAATAATCACCACGTTCAAGCTAATTACCGTATCAATCACCTCTACATGGTAATTATTGGTGTGTATATGCAGAGAATATTTAAGATTTACCCACTTAGCAAATTTCAAATATACAATACAATATTTTAACTATTTCTTATAGTGTACATTACATCTCCAGAACTTATTCATCTTGCATAATTGAAACTTTGTAACTTTCGACAAACAGCATCCCGTTATCCCCTCTCCCCAGCCCATGGAAATCACCATTCTACCGTCTACTTCTATGACTTGGAATATTTGAGATTACACATATGAGTGACATCATGCAGTATTTTTCTTTCTTTGTCTTGCTTATTTTGCTTAGCACAATGTCTTCCAATTCAACCCATGCTGTTGCAAATGGCACAGTTTCCTTATTTTTAAAGAATGATTAATATTACATTTTATATACCACATTTTCTTTATCTGTTCATTTTTTTGAAGGACAATTAAGTTGTTTCCAATTTGGCTATTGTGTATAATGCTGCAATAAACATGGGAGTGCAGATATCTATTGGAGATCCTGATTTAAATTCCTTTAGGTGGATCCCCAGAAGTAGGGCTGCTTATTCATATGCTAGTTTCACATTCCCACCAACAGTGTACAAGGATTCCCTTTGCGCTGCATCCTGGAAATACTTGTTACTCTTTGTCTTTGATAATAGTCATTCTAATAGGTCTAAAGTGATATCTTATTGTGGTCTTAATTTGCATTTCCCTGATGATTAGACATGTTGAGCAGCTTTTCATATGCCTCTTGACTGTCTGAATTTCTTCTTCCATGAAATGACTATTCAGATCCTTTGTCCATTTTTAAATTGGGCTATTTGTATTTTTGTCATTGACTTGTATAAGTGTCATCTATTTTGCATATTAGCTCCTTATCAGGTATGTAGTTTTAAAATAGTTTTTCTTATTTTGGGGGTTCCATGAGTTGTTTTTCATTTTGTTGATTGTTTCCTTTGCTGTGCAGAAGCTTTTTTAGTTTGATATAATCAAACTTGTCTATTTTTGCTTTTGTAGCCTGTGCTTTTGGTGTCACATACAAAAATTTATTGTCAAGACCAGTGAGAAGAGGAATTTTTCTTATCTTTTATTCTAAGAGTTTTATAGCTTCAAGTTTTATGTTTAAGTCTTTGATTTAGCAAGGTGTATAAATAAACCCTCACTAAAAGAAACTGTTACTACTGAAGTTCAATATGTACCTTAGTAAAAGAATTTTTACTTGAACATTTAAAGAACATATTAAAAGCAGCACTATTAATGCCAAAAACATCCTAGGGAGTAATATGTATCATCGACCCTTTATATTTCATAGAAGGTAACTGACTTCAATTCTACAAAACAAAAGCTATGAGAAAAGCTCTACTTTCTACCCAAAACCAAATTTTTCTAGCTTCTGCATATAAAACAAGGAGTGAGGCACATTTCTGAACAGAAGGAGACATATGTGAGTGAGTATCTTAGGAACCCTGCATTCTATGCCTTTGGAGAAACTGCTCCTGGATGTACATGTTTACCTCAGTCATGAGATAAGTGATATAACACTTGGGCAACATCTACAGCTTTTCCTATGTGTGTCTATATGAGTAAATTCAATTCAGTGGTAAAAGTGTTACAAAGCACATTTGCCTTAAACCTAAGCTAAGTTATTAATCAGGTTTATCAGTAATAAAAATATATTCCACTTTATTTCTACAGGTTTATTTTGTATTTCTAAATTGGTTATAACATCAGGAAGAGTGAGAAAGAGGTGCAGGCATTTGTAATTTTCAGAAAAACTCCAATAAATGTTAATTAAATATCTGCCTCTATTATGGTAGAGCATGTCATTCTAAAAAAAAAAAAACTTTTGACTACCTTTACCACATTATTATTGAATTATATAGAATTTCTACTCTATCTTAAGTTTTGAATAATTATAACAGGGACAGGACATTAGATACAGTAGAAAATGGAATAAGCATTAAATAGGGTTTCAATATTTTATTTTAGCTAATCTATTCATATTTAAAAGCACATATTTTAATTTTTACAATGATAAGAAGTGATTAGTGTTGAAGAACATCACAAATTAAATATTTTAGTCTCCAATAATGTTTCTTATTAGAGACATAGTATACTGAGGATAAATGAGAAAATTGTCAGAACTTACATAATACTCACTGACTCATCACAAATGATGTGTAATTATCACAAAATGCTTTTCCCAGTAAGTCAGAGAGAATGAGTTCAAGATATATGGAGAAAATAAAGAAAAGTACATATGTGTTTGAAAAGGAGAATCAGGCCTGATCTGCCTGATTAAAAAGCTAAAATTTTCCAATGTTATTGCAAATAGGAATGGCTAGTTGATTAAACTGCAGTTAAAGGAATCAGAGTTAAAAGTTACTGAGTGAATTGTCTAAAAGAATTTCTTACAAAAAGAGATGATTTCATAAACATTCTTTTGTACTTGTCCCTTTTCTCTTCTTTCTTCCTGGACCATGGATATGTCTGAAGCTACAGCTGTCATACTGAAATCATGAAGCTAAAGGCTACAGAGGGCTACTAGAAGCCTGAGTTTCTGAAGACTGTGTGGAACCATCAAAGCAGCCCTGAATATTTCCCTTGAGACTTTTCCATTATAGGAAGGGCAAATAAATAGATGATATATGATGTATGATGTTTTTACTTAGTTTTCTTCATAATTCTACTGAAATACATCATTGAAACCCAGGAATTCTATACAATCTTGAGTTTAGATTGGTGAAACATTTATAAAACATTTAGAACATTATCTCCCAGTTTCTATGGGTCACAAGTCTTGGGACAGCTTGAATAAATAATTATTTTTCAAATTCACATGGTTATTGGCAGATTTCAGATCCTTGCCATTGTAGGACTAAAATAAAATGTCTCAGCTCACAGATGTAGTTTCCTGTCATGTTGTCCTCTCCATGGGCCGTTCATATTACAGCATCTTTCTTCTTCAACGCAAGTAGGAAAGTCTATCTAATGCATATGTAGATATAATTATATATAACCTAACCAAAGGGATTGCATTCTATCCTCATCTCCTTTGTCGTATTTTATTAGAGGTGAGTCACATGTCCCACCTACACTCAAGGTGAGAGTATTTATAGGAAATCCACCAGGTGCTGGAGAACATGGAACCCATATTAGAATTTTGCCTAATACATCAACTAAAAAAAATTAATCTTGCAAAGAGAGTCTGTTGAGAGTTTCTTCATCTTTTTCTACATTTTTTCACTAGAAAGAATATTCTAGATGGCTTTTCAGAGAACCCCCCCCTTAAATCTTTGTAGAATTACTTAAATGTAGATCTCAGTATATTCCCATCATAAAATATATTTATTAATCTCTTCCAGTCTAAATTGTGGTTTAATCTAGCTCTCCAGAGTCACAACTTACTTCTCAAGAAGAAAGAACTCTCTCAATACATACTGCTTTTTACCAAAAGTTTTCAAAATTCTTAACAACTTTTAGAGTTAAGATTTCCTTAATCAAAAACCCACATCATAGAAGTTTACAATGAAAAACTTCTGGAAAGAGGCATTTTCTAAACTTAACCTGAAGTTTAGCTCTCCTTCATTCTTGTGTTTATGCCACTGTTATTTAAGGTGTATGTATCAAGACAATGGGCAAAAATGAACATATTTTTGTTCCTTCTGTCATATTTATTCTTGTATTTGTCCTGTGTCTTGGAAATTGAAAGTCTGATCTTTTTTCTTCTATCTTGGTCTTTATTACACTGTGTTTTAATGATCTGTTTCCACATTCACTTTCCTTGCTGGACCAAGAATTGAGATGGCAAACTCTCTAAGGACAGGAAGTTCGTTCAGTTGATGTTTCTATTTCAGAGCTTACTCAGGCTGAAACTTAATTTTATTTGAACTGAGGGAATGACATCTTTTTTTTAATGTTATATATTTTAAAGTGATCCTAACTTGTTTGGCAGAGTCTAAGTAAGATGCCACTTTACAAAATAAAGTATTTTGATATTATTTAAAAAGAAAAAGTAAGACATTAATATTTGTGTTCTTAGAGTCAGGGACCCAATTAGACAATTGTCCTAAAATCCACACTAGATATCTGAGGATAGTTCGCATACGTAAAACAGATTTGTTAATGGTATCTACATTAACAAATGTAGACATGTATCTATGCTCTTGTTTTACATGAACTCTGGGTGAGTTAGAAGTTAAAATATTTATAAAAAGAGTTCACTTCTGTATTTTGGGATAAAGATCTTTGTGCTAAGGGGCTCCCTACAAAAACCATTAAATAGTACTCTATGTATTCAAAAGGCAGCAGAAGAATCAGCATTATTAATAGAAACCCTTGCACTTTAAATCTCTTGTTGCATTAAACTTTCAACTATGAAAGTTGAAATTGTGCACTTTTTATGTTGAAATCTCAAATTTGTATAAATATAAATTACATTACCATGAGCAAAATATAGAGGGAAGTCTCTTGTTAATTTACTTGTTACATGAATTTATCCAAGTATGTGTTTTTTTTTCTTTTCACTAGCAAGTATGTAAAACAATTAATTCATTATTATCATTATTATTATTTTGAGATGGAATTTCGCTTTCATGCCCAGTGCAATGGTGCGATCTCAACTCACCGCAACCTCTATCTCCCGGGTTCAAGTGATTTTCCTGTTGAATCAGCCTCCTGAGTAGCTGGGATTATAGGCATGTGCCACCATGCCTGGCTAATTTTGTATTTTCAGTAGAGACGGGGTTTCTCCATATTGGTCAGGCTGCTCTTGTACTCCTGACCTCAGGTGATCCACCTGCCTTGGCCTCCCAAAATGCTGAGATTACAGGTGTGAGCCACTGTGCCCGGCCTATAATTAATTTATTAATGAAGGAATATCTAGTGCTTTCATAAGATCTGAGAGACAAGTAATGCCAATAAATTAAAAATTAGCATCTCTGTTGTATTTGTATGTCTTTCATTTTTTAGCATGTGCATAGAAATAAGAAGATAAGTGAAAAATTAAAATTACAGTTAAGGGGACTTCTAGTTTAGACAAGGGTAGGCCAGTTTTTTTTGTTCCTTCCTGCTAGACTACAGACCCCAGAAACAATGCAGGAGGTAATCAAAGAAATCACTGAAAGGTACTAAGAAGGTGATACAGTTTGCGTGTTTGTGCCCTCCAAATCTCATGTTGAAATATAATCCTGAATGTTGGAGGTGGGACCTGGTGGGGGGTGTTTGGGTAATAGGGTGGATCCCTCACGAATGGCTTGGTGCTGTCCTGGAGACAGTGAGTGAGTTCTCACCAGAGCTGATTTTTTGAAAGTGTTTGGCACCTCCTTACTCTCTCTCTTGCACCCACTGTCATCATGTGACACATTGGCTCCCATCACCTTCTGCCATGACAGTAAGCTTCCTGAGGCTCTCACCAGAAGCAGATGCCAGCACCATGCTTCCATGTACAGCCTCCAGAACCATGAGCAAATTAAAACTCTTTTCCTTATAAGTTACCCAGTCTCAGTTATTCCTTTATAGTGACACAAAAACTGACTAAAACAGAAGGAAAACTGGGTTGACTAGAAAAAGAACACAGTCTCAGGGCAATCTTACTTGCAAACATCCCATGGAAGAAGTTGACCCAGACTAAGTAACCCTCAATTTATCAATAGAAGGCAGCCCAGGCAGTTCCAGTCACCCCCCCCCCCCCCGCCCCCAACAAGAAAATGAGAGTCCAGTTGGAAACAACAAGCATGCATGGTAGACTTACAAGGGGGACTGATCAGGAGCCCCAGTAACAATAGCAGCCAGAAGAAGTACTTTGTTTTCCATGCAGGCTTGAGAACTCATCACAAGAAGTCTTTCTTGTCCCTCTAGACTTGAAATTATCCTCTGCAGAGACACTACCAAAAGGAAGACAAGGGACACATTTGGGGGATTCCATTGTAATAAATGGTTTGGTCTAGGAGTATTCTTCATCCTAATAGACCTGAGATTCTCTTTCCACACTGGCACACACTGAGGCAGATGGACACAACTGGCAAAAAGCACCTAGCCACAACGAGGAGGTACAACAAAGAGACTTTATTTTCTGGAGACTCCACTCTATCCCCAGGAGATGCCGAATGGCCCAACCTGGGGAAGTCTGTTATGTCCCATAAGCCAAACACCACCAGCAGGGACACATGGAAACACTGTGACATCAGATAAACCAAGCAGATCATTGCAAAGCCTCTAAAATTCAAACTGTCATTGGAATCAGAGACCACAGAATGAGGCCAAGACCTGTATGCTAAACTTAAGCAGGGTGAATGCCTATTGAAATAAAAGTTTTAAATAGAACCTGGAGTGTCCTAACCTAATAGACAAAATATCCAGGGTACAATTATAGTCAGGGTCATAAAAAGAACCAAGGAAATTACAACTTGAATGAGAAAATACCAACAATGAGATAAATCAGATATTAGAACTATTTGACAAGGATATTCACGCAGCCACCATAACAAAGTTTCAAAAATTAATTAAAAATTATCTTGAAGGGAATTTAAAAATACAAAATCTCAACAAAGAAATAAAATTATAAACAGAACCAAAAGTGCATACAGTAAAACATTGTAAAAAGATATTCATTTTCATTTTCTATGAAGAGAAATGAAGTACTGATACATACTTCAACATGGATGTACCCTGAAAACATATGCTAAGTAAAAGAAGCCAGTAACAATAAACTATATATTATAGATTTCCATTTATATAAAATGGTCAGAATATTTAAATCTGTGTAGGCAGACGGTAAGACTGCTAAGATTGAGGGGGATGAGTTGCTTAGGGAGCAATGGCTGAAGAGTACAGGGTATCTTTTAGGGAATAATGAAAATATCTTAAAATCCATTACTATGATGAACGCACAATTCTGTGACTATACTAAAAACTATTAAATTGTGTATACTTTAATTGGGTGAATTGTGTTTTTTTGTGCTTTTTAAGAACCCTAAGAGAATGAAATATTTATAAAACACACACTGCAGAAAATTTTTACAAAACACATATCTGAAAAAGGGCTAGTATATAAAAATATACAAAGAACACTTAAAGCTCAACAAGAAGAAAACAATCAACTCCATTAAAAAATTGTCAAAAGGTCTAAATAGGCACATCACTGAAGAAGATAGATGACAAATAAGCATATTTGCTCAACATCATATTTAATTAGGGGATTTCAAATTTAAAACAACAACAGAATACCACAATATACAAATTAGAATGGCCAAACTTCAAACAACTGAGAAAACCAAATGCTAGCAAGGATGTGGAACAACAGGATCTCTCATTCATTGCTGTTTGAAATGCAAAATGGTATAGCTACCTCAGAAAACAGTTTGGCAGTTTCTAACAAAACTGAAGATACTCTTACCGTAAAGTCCAGCAATTATGCCCCTTAGTATTTACCCAAATGAGATTAAAACTCTGTCCACACAAAAAGCTGCACATGAATATTTATGGCAGTTTAATTAGTAATTGCCAAAATATGGAAGCAACCAAGATCTCCTTCAATGGGTAAACGGATAAATATTTTTACGTCCATAGCCTGGACTATTTATTTAGCAATAAAAAGAAAGAACTATTGCTATTATCTGAAAGTTTGGGTCTCCCCAAAATGTACATGCTGAAGACTAATCACCAATGTCATTTTATTAGGATGTGCGACCTTTGGGAGACAATTAGGGCATAAAGGTTCATGGGGCTAGTGCCCTTATAAAAGCGTCTCCAGAGAGATGCCTTTCCCCTTCTGCCATGTGAAGTCACTGTAAAAAGTCAGCCATATATGGGAAAGCAGTCCCTCAACAGACATCAGATCTGCCGATGCCTTGATTTAGAACTGTGGGAAGTTAATTTCTATTGTTCATAAGTTACTCATTTTAGGGTGTTTTGTTATAGCAGCCTGACAACTAAGACAGCTATCAACTGTGGAAAGTCATGGATGAAAGGTTAACAGCATAATGCTAAGTGAAATAAACCATCCTGAAAAGGCCACATGCTGTATAATTCCAACTATATTACATTCTGCTAAGAGGAAAACTAAGCCAAAATTAAAGTGACCAGTACTTTCCAGGGATTCTTGAGAAAAGAGGGATGAAAAGATGAAGCACAAGGGATTTTTAGAGTAGTAAAATTCTTCCATGTGATACTATAATGGTGGACATGGGTCATTCTACATTTGTCAAAACCCTTAGAATGTACAACACAATGCATAAACCCTAATGCAAGCTATGGACTTTAGTTAATAATGTATCAATATTGGTCAATCGACTATACACAAAATACTACATTAATGCAAGATGTTAATACAGAGGACACTGTGTGTGTGATCCAGCAGGTGAGGACTACAGAGGCTCTCTGAATTTTCTGCTTAATTCTTTTGTAAACTTAAAACTTCTTTAAAAGACACAGTTAATAAATTGAAAAAAGAAACAGTGGAGTAGGAAAATGAAAAACATAAAACACAAAAAAGGAAACAAACTGAACAGATGGGCTCAATAGTAGAGATGATAGAAGACAGAATCACTGAATTTTAGGACAGATAAACACAATTCACCCAATCTAAATAATGAAGAGAAAGAAAAAAATTAAACAAGATTTTGGGAATCTGTGGGACTACAATAAGATATACAATACATATTCTCCTTGCCAGGGTGGATATGGAGTTCTGTCCCAATAACCCCGTTGTGTTATACATATTATAAGTAGAAAATGCATGGCTGTCTGGGAGCTGTTTCTTGCTGCTGCTGCTCAGCATTGCAAGAGAAGTACAGTTCTACTAAATGTGTATTGTTTTCACATCACTGTAGGGTCAAAAAATGATAAGTAGAACCATCATATATCAGGGACCATCTATATTCCTGTCACCACAGTTTCAGAAGAAAAGGAGTGAGATTGAAAGATTATTTGAGAAAATAATAGCTGAAAAGTTTCCAAATGTCACAAAAGACAGAAACTTACAATTCTAGAAGCAAAACAAACCCTAAAAAAGGTAATTCCAAAAAATTTATGCCAAGACACATTATAATTACACTTCTGAGACTGAAACAGAAAAAAAAAGCAAAGCAAAACTTGAAAGCAACCAAAGAAAAATGACTCACTACCTATAGGAGAACATCAATTTGAATGCTAGAAAGTTCCACATCTGAAACTATGGAAGCCGGAAGAAACTGGCACAAAACTTTCCAAATGCTGAAAGAAAAGTACAATCAATAGTGAACTATATATATGGTGACCCTATGCCCCAGGAATGAAGGGAACTAATAGAATTTGACTCATAGGTAAAGAGAAACAGCAAAACAATATGAATACAACACTCAGAAACATTATGCATAAATCAGGTGGAATCTTTAAAACATTGCCCAAATAGCACACAGGAAGACCAGAAAAGAGAAGCAGAGAAACACACAGAAAATCAATAGTAAAATATCATAGGTTAGTACTAGAATATCAATAATTACTTTAAATGTAACTGATTTGAATACTGCAATCAAAAAACAAACACTGGATTTAAAAATTTACCCATATATGCAGCTTAAAAGAAACTCACTTCAGATTTATTGACATTAGCACATTGCAAATAAAAATATGAAGAAAATATATACCATGCGATAGTAATTTAAAAACCAATACACTGGCTATATTAGTACCTGAAACATTAGACTTTAAATTAACGACAATTACTAGAGACAAGAAGAGGCGTGACATAAGATAAAAGTTCAACCAGCAAGAAGACATAAAAGTGTACACACTAAAAAAATAAAGCTTCAAAATATATGAAGCAAAAACCAATAGAGCTGAAAAGAGAAATAGACAAATTCACAGTTATAATTGAAGATTTCAAGTTCATTGACTATTCATGAATATGAAACTGGCATGTCCAGAGAATAGTGAGGAAGAGAACTGTAGGAGTTGATGTTGGAGAATAGGCCAGAGTCACATTATGCAAGACCCAGGTGGGTGCTGTGGCTCACGCCTGTAATCTCAGCACTTTGGGAGGCTGAGGAAGGAGGATAGCTTGACTCGAAGAGACTAGCTTGGGCAACATAGTTAGACCACGTCTCTAAAGAAATAATAGAAAAAGATAAAAATTAGCCAGGTGTGGTGGTATTTGCCTGTAGTACCAACTATTCAGGAAACTGAGGCAGGAGGCTCATTTGAGCCTGGGAGGTTGAGGCTGCAGTGAGCTGTAATCATGTCCCTGCACTTGGCCTGGGTGACAGAATACAACCCTGTCTAGAAAAAAAAAAGGCCCTTTTAGATGTAATATTTCAGTGATGATAGAAGGTTCAACATATGTTTGTGCAGTGGAACTATGGAGATTTCCTGATGAATCAGACTTTGGAGATTTTTATACAGACAGCTAGGTGGTCAATAGTTTCCTTTGATAAGAGAGAGGCTGGGAAATAATCAGATTTGGAAGGGGGAAAAAAGGAATTTCAGTTTGGATATGTTAACTTTGAGATGTGAGTTTTTATAAAGACTCTCTTGACCAAACTTTAGACAGGCTCCTATGAGTCCACTTTCTACTAGGCCTCATCCTTGATCTTTATACTTAGCCTGCATAGTCCAGCTTTGAAAAGAATCCTGTTATGTAAATGTATTAATAATAAGAATCCCTCCACCCTTCATATATGATTTGCTTTGACATCTGTTCAAGTTTCTCATTCCCTGGCTTTAAAATCCGATTCACCATGATCTGCCTTTAGCAGTAATCCTGTTGAATCAGTTTAACAAGAATCTCCCTACCCTTGATGTCGCCTCTTAATAATTTTCCATTGACTTATTCCCCTCCTCTGCTCTTTGGCTCTGAATCCCTACATGTTCTGGCTGTATTTGAAATTGAACTCAGTTTTAATACTCCCATTGCAATAGTACTGAATAAAAATGGCTTTACTGCCTTTCACTGTGGCCTTACATTATTTCTGTTTAACAGTTTGTGTTATTAGATTATCTAATAATCAAACATGAATGCAAATCTTCTCTACCAAAAATCACATTTTTTTTTCCTGAGGCAGAAAGCCCACTTACATTGGCTTTCTAATTCTTCCCTCCCTTGGAGAAGCAGGTACTGGGCAAAATGCAATTGCTGGATCCAGAGTATGTCTGTTACCATTAAATGTTGATGAATCTGTAGGCCTGTGTGCTAAGCTCAGAAGTACATCTAAGAAAGAAGCCAAAGGTACATCCCTGGCACAATAGCTTCATGGTTCAGTGCAAGTACTGCTATCCATGGAAATGCGGGCTAGCCCTGCATCTTATGTAAAGGGGGTAATTTTCTTTCTAGTAAAATAAAACCATTCCTTTTGTGGTTTCACTTCATGTACATCCTTAGAACTTGGACATATGTCCTAACATATTACCATCTACTCTAATTTAAACTTTACTCTAGATGAAAACATGTTTATGAAATAAATATGTTAAGGTAGGAAAAAACCTCACTATGGATAGGATATGTCATACTACCAAATGCTGCTTTTCAGGTGCAATAAGAGTTGGTTTTTAAAAATTATATTGGCTTAGAATTCTCGATACAGATTAATATAGACATAGATATACTCAAGTTACCTTTGCTTCTAGAACAAACAATGCTTCCTTTAATGTGGAAGACGTAATGGGATTCCAATCAGAGCATTCCTAGAAGTGGGAACAGCCAGTGTAGTGATCTTGAGATGGGAAAGAACTTAGCTGTTCAAGGAACAGAGAAGATACCTGTGTTTTAATTTTGAGGATCACTGAGAGGAAGGAACTATATATATATTATATACATATATATAATATGTAATATAACATATATTATATATATATAATATGTAATATAACATATATTATATATATAATATGTAATATAACATATATTATATATATATTATATGTAATGTAACATATATTATATATATTATATGTAATGTAACATATATTATATATTATATGTAATATGACATATATTATATATTATATGTAATATGACATATATTATATATATAATATGTAATATGACATATATTATATATATTATATGTAATATGACATATATTATATATATTATATGTAATATGACATATATTATATATGTTATATGTAATATGACATATATTATATATGTTATATGTAATATGACATATATTATATATGTTATATGTATGTTTTATGTTATATATGTTATATATGTATATGTATATGTAACATATAATATATATGTTACATATATTATATATGTTATATTATATATTATTAGTTATATATAATATATTATACCATTTCTATCTTTTAGCAAATCCCATGAAAGAAATGATATAAAATTGTTGCTGTATAATTGCCTGAGCAATTGAGACATATGTTTATAACACTGTGCAGGTTTTAAAGAAATTATCATCTTGTGAAATCACATTAACACAATCAAATAATTAATAATAGCACATCGTGGTATATAATTTTACTAAAGTGGTGTGGTTGATGTCATTGCATAACAAGGGAAATTAGTGTGATTTCTAATAGTCAGGGAAGATATTATTTTTGAATAAGGACATGGTCAGAAGCTTATCTTAACAAATGAGTCTTTTACAACAATATTCTCAAATATAAGCTTTCATTAATACATTTTAGGAATATCACACTTTTTATCTTAAAAAAGTGATGGTGGGAGTGAGCATGTGTTTCCCTCATATTGAGAAAAATAAAGGCAATTATTGGCTAATGCTCATGTACTCTAAGGAAGAGCACATACGTTGGTAGATTAAAAATAAACAATTAATAATGTAAGAGATGGCTAGAATTGCCTTTTACAATCAATATTTGTTTTACACATTTATCTTTTAAGAATTTCTTAACTTACAGCAAATGTCCTTTCATTTATAGTATATTTGTGAATATTAATTTAGATGACACCTTCCGTATGAAATTTACTTAGAACAAATCTAAGGCATTTTCAGGAGTATTAAGAATTTTGGAAATTATTTGGCATTTTCAGTTAAAACACCATGGTGTTCCTTTCAAGCTAAAGAATATACCCTATTGGAATTAATTTAAAAAATCTCAAAGACTTTCTTGAATTAGTCATATTTACTGAGACCACAAAAATTCAAATAATAAATGTGTTTGATATTTGTAATAAATAAAAAATCTTTCAAAGATTCTTAAATTTACTTTTAAGCGATATGTTTCTGTGATGATTGGTTATGTAACTGATAAACGTCTTTTTCTGATGTTATGTGTTTTCATTGATACAGCCCTTCAGTTTAGATCATCTAGTTTTAATATAAGGACTGACTCTTCTACCTTGAAACTACCTACAGCTCCAGAGAAGTGCTTCTGTTGAATAGCTGACATTTATGTTTAACTTAGTGAGACTCCCAATGTGCCTGTCAATATATTTAGTATAAATAAGCAATACATCAGGAAAAGATAGGAGAAGTTGTTAATTTGTTAATAATACACTTGATAATATTTATTCTCCAAGAATAATCTTTGGTACTAAAATTCTCTCATATCTGATGAATCCTAAGATGAATATTTTAATTTATACTCATGCACTTACTTTTAAGAGAACAATAGGTCTAGCTTTGATTTGTTTATTGTGAAGTTTATGGTTCATATAATTCATATTTCTGCTTTTGAGATGACTAGAAATGTTTTAAGCAATTAATTATATACAGTAAAATTGTTTTACTTATGTGAAAAGGCCTAATTCCTACTCTTAATGGCAATATTTCTAATACATAAGATATAGCTCTTCAAGATTCTTATTTTTATTTCTTTTATTTTACTCATCATATTCCATCCTTTTTAAAGTTATTAGGTCCATTTTACATTGCCTAAAATATTAAACATTCTCAAGGAAATGACATTTGTTTTTATCTTAATTTTCACTGTAGCACTTAGAGCTATAGCACATATGGTAGGTACTTGATAAATACTGTGTGAATTGAGTGTGTCACACTTTAAAGATTTTTTTTTTTTCTGAGCAGCTAGCTTTAGTTTTTATTTAAGACGGAGACCAGAGATCAATAACTATTATTACCTTGCAATGGAACAAATCGATATCTATTTATTGATGGGACAAAGCCCACAGACATAATGTGTATCCATGAAATAAAAGGAAAATAGTTATTTAAGGTCAACCTGAAATTAATTAATTGATTTAAATGTAAAAATCTACTCCAGAGCCAAAAGAATCTAGATTTATATTGTTCTAGATTAAAATATAGAAGCTAGGTCATATTGTTAAGTAGCATATTAAACTGTAATTAATATTTAAAAATTGAAAATACATTTATTCTTAAGTCGTTCATTTACAAACAATATTTTTGATTTTAGCATATGCTGTTGTAAGTACCAGGGACAGGGCATTAAGAAAAGAGACAACTTTCTTACCCTCACAGAATTTACCTTTTAGTTAGAATAAGAAATGGGATAACAGGATAACAAACAAATTAATAAGTAATTGTAATGTAGAGAAAATAGTGAAAATTGCTAAAAAGAAAAAATAAGCAGGATAACAGAGACTATAAGTGCTAAGTGTGGGAATATTGCTATTTTATATAGGGTTTGTGAGTGTTTTAAGGAGGGTATATAGTCAGAGAGGTCTTATTGCTAGAGTGTGAATTGAGCACAAATCTGAAAGGAGTGAAAAAGTGAGCCATCTGGCTATATGAAGAGAGAGCAGTAAACTCAAAGATCCTGTGGAAAGTGCAAGCCTGAAGTGTCCAATAAGCAAGGAGATCCACTATGGCTGTAGTGGAAATGAGGGAGATGGCCACTGATAGAAAATGTGGTCAGACACGTAATTGGAGGTAAAACACTCCTCCGCAAACGTAAAAGAATGGAAATTTTGACAAACAGTCTCTCAGACCACAGTGCAATCAAATTAGAACTCACAATTAAGAAACTCAATCAAAACCACATAGCTACATGGAAATTGAACAACGTGCTTCTGAATGACTCTTGGGTAAATAATCAAATTAAGGCAGAAGTCAAGAAGTTCTTTGAAACCAATGAGAACAAAGAGACAATGTACCAAAATCTCTGGGACACAGCTAAAACAATGTTAAGAGGGAAATTTCTAGCACTAAATGCCCACATTAGAAAGCTGGAAAGACCTCAAATCGAAATGCTAACATCACAATGAAAAGAACTAGAGAAGCAAGAGCAAACAAATCCAAAATCTAGCAGAAGACAAGAAACAACTAAGAACAGAGTGGAACTGAAGGAGATAGAGACACAAAAAACCCTTCAAAAAATCAACAAATGCAGAAGCCGGTTTTTTTTTTTTTAAAAAAAAAACAAATTAATAAAATAGATAGACCACTACTAGACTAATAGAAGAAAAGAGAGACAAATCAAATAGGCACAATAAAAAATGATAAAGGGGATATCACCACTTATACCATAGAAATACAAACTACCAGCAGAGAATACTATAAACACTTCCATGCAAATAAAGTAGAAAATCTAGAAGAAATTGATACATTTCTGGACACATACACCCTCCCAAGACTAAACCAGGAAGAAGTCTAATCTCTGAATAGGCCAATAACAAGTTCTGAAATTAAGGTAATATTAGCTAGCCTACCAACCAAAAAAAAAAAAAAAAAAAAACCCAGGACCAGATGGATACACAGCCAAATTCTACCAGAGGTACTAAGAGGAGTTGGTACCACTCCTTCAGAAACTATTCCTAACAATTGAAAAGGGGGGACTCCTCCCTAACTCATTTTATCAGGCCAGCATCATCCTGATACTAAAACCTGGCAGAGACATAACAAAAAAAGAAAACTTTAGGCCAATATCCCTGATGAACATCAGTGTGAAAATCCCCAGTAAAATACTGGCAAACTGAATCCAGCAGCACATCAAAAAGCATATCCACCACAATCAAGTTGGCTTCATCCCTGGGATGCAAGGCTGGTTCAACACACACAAATCAATAACCGTAATCCATCACACCAACAGAGCCAATGACAAAAACCATGTGATTATCTCAATAGATGCAGAAAAAGCCTTTGATAAAATTCAACATGGCTTCATGCTAAAAACTCTAAATAAACTGGCTTAATGGAAATAAATAAAGGGTATTCGCATAGGAAGAGAGGAAGGTAAATTGTCTCTGTTTACAGATAACATAATCCTATATTTAGAAAAACCCATCATCTCAGCGCAAAAACTCCTTAAGCTGATAAGCAACTTCAGCAAAGTCTCAGGATACAAAATCAATGTGCAAAATTCACAAGCATTCCTATACACCAACAATAGACAAGCAGAGAGCCAAATCATTAATGAACTGCCATTCACAATTGCTTCAAAGAGAATAAAATACCAAGGAATACAGTTAACAAGGGACATGAAGAACCTCTTCAAGGAGAACTACAAACCACTGCTCAAGGAAATAAGAGAAGACAAAAATAAATGGAAAAAATATTACATCCTCATGGATAGGAAGAATCAATATCATCAAAATGGCCATACTTCCCAAAGTAATTTATAGATTCAATGTTATTCCCATCAAACTACCATTGACATTATTCACAGAATTAGAATAAACTACTTTAAAAGGCATGTGGAACCAAAAGAGAGGCCGCATAGCCAAGACAATCCTAAGCAAAAAGAACAAAGCTGGAGGCATCACACTACCTGACTTCAAACCATACTACAAGGCTGCAGTAACCAAAACAGCATGGTACTGGCACCAAAACAGACATATAGACCAATGGAACAGAATAAAGATCTCAGAAATAACACCATACATTTTATCTTCCAAAAGCCTCACAAAAACAAGTAATGAGGAAAGGATTCCTTATGTAATAAATGATGTTGGGAAAACTTGCTAGTCATATGCAGAAAACTGAAACGGGACCCTTTCCTTATAATTCAAGAGGGATTAAAGACTTAAATGTAAAACTCAAAACCATTAAAACCTTAGAAGAAAACCTAGGCAATGCCATTCAGGACATAGGCATGGGCAAAGATTTTATGATGAAATCACCAAAAGCAATTGCAACAAAAGCAAAAATTGACAAGTGGTAACTAATTAAACTAAAGAGCATCTGCACAGCAAAAGAAACTATCATCAGAGCAAACAGGCAACCTACAGAATGGGAGAAAATTTTTGCAATCTACCCATCTGACAAAGGCCTAATATCCAGGATTTCTGAGAAACATAAACAAATTTACAAGAAAAAAACAAACAACCCCATCAAATAGTAGACAAAAGATACGAACAGACACTTCTCGAAAGAAAACATTTAGGTAGCCAATAAACATATGGAAAAAAACTCAACATCACTGATCATTAGAGAAATGCAAATCAAAACCACAATGAGATACCATCTCACGCCAGTCAGAATGGCGATTATTAAAAGTCAAGAAACAATAGATGCTGGCAAGCCTGTGGAGAAATACGAACACTTTTACATTGTTGGTGGGAATGTAAATTAGTTGAGCCATTGTGGAACACACTGAGGCAATTCCTCAAGGATCTAGAACCATTAATAGCATTTGACCCAGCAATCCATTACTGGGTATATACTGAAAGGAATATAAATCATTCTGTTATAAAGATACATGCACACGTATGTTCATTGCAGCACTATTCACAATAACAAAGACATAGAACCAATCCAAATGCCATACGTAAAGAAAATGTGGTACATATACACCATGGAATACTAGGCAGTCACAAAAAGGATGAGATCATGTTCTTTTCAAGGACATAGATGAAGCTGGAAGCCATCCATCCTCAGCAAACTAACACAGGAACAGAAAACCAAACACCACATGTTCTCACTCATAAGTGGGAGCTGAACAATGAGAACACATGGACACAGGGAGGGAAATAACAAACACTGGGGCCTCTCAGCAGGGAGGGGGTGCGAGGGGTGGGGAAGCATCAGGAGAAATACCTAGTGCATGCGGAGCTTAAAACCTAGGTGATGGGTTGAAAGGTGCAGCAAACCACTATGGCACATGTGTACGTATATAACAAGCCTGCGCGTTTTACACATGTATCCCATAACTTAAAGTAAAAAATAAATAAATAAGTGAATAAACAAATAAAAAAGAAAATGAGGTCAGAAGGGTAACTTTAAAACACTAAACAGTATTTACTGTTCCAAATAATGTTATATTTTATAATAATAAATATCTTTTCTAAGTTGTGTTGTGGTATCTTTTATATATTAAACATGATGCTAAGTGTTTTATGAAAATACTATCATTTAATACTTCTAACCATCCTGTAAATGAACCTTAGAGAGGTCATTTAATTTGACAAGGTTATGGAACAGGAAAGTTCCTGAATTGAAACCATTTTATAGCTAATATTGTTTTTTCTTTTTTTAAAAAAAGTTTTTAAAACATTTTTGAAACATTTAAAGCAATTTAAAAAGTTTTTAAATGTATTTTTTCATTTATTTTATTTTCTTTATATGTTTATATTTGAATAGAATGATCTAATTCAGAACAATATTTAGTATGCTACTAATAGTTACCTTGTGTTTACTAGAGTGGTTCAATTATACTGCAATATAACACTCTAATATCCATTTCATTGAACTGCACCTATTTGTCAGCCAGAGATAAGTATCTAGCAACAGCATTTGTGCACTTATGACCTGTCCAAATTTTATGTCCTGTACAAGTGTTTGCATGCTATATAAATCCAGCTGCAAGTTGAATATCTGAACTTGCAGTGGAAAATAATGATCTGAACTCACTTTTAAAAAGTAATAATCCTTCTGCTATAGAGCAATATTCACTAGTTAGGTGTGCAAACAGAATGTAAGTTTAATTCTAAATTCACATTCTACCCAAGTGTAATTACTTTTGATCATATCAGTTTCAGAACTATTTTCCATCCAGTGCATTTCCATTGCTCAAAAATATAATGTGAATAGAAAGGGGAAAGTGTGTTAGTACTTACATAAAACTAGAACACAGAAGAAATGTGCCTATGAATGGATTTTACACAGTTTGGATAGATTGTTGATGAACCAGAAGGTTCTTTTGAATTTAATCACCAGTCATATGAAATTCAAAATTTTAGACAGCATTAGTGACTTGCAATTTCTGATGCCAGTGTGACAAATGACCTAAATCAAAATTACTGGATTTTCATATTCATAATGCAATTTGAGTACTAATGCTTTTGACCACTAGGGAACTATTGATATAATTATGTTAACTTCCAATATGTTCCCCAATGTTCTCTCCATACCAGTGATTGCGTGCAAGAAAGTTAATATTTTACATTTAAAATGAAGCATAAAAATAGCATAGTTTGCTTCACAGAAGCTGTATTCTATTAAAAAATACATTCACATAGCAAGTATAGAGAAAATCAACAGATTACAACTGAATTAATACCAAGGATTTTGTTTACATTTATTTACTTATTTATTATTTATTTACTTATTTTTTTTTTTTTTTTTTTTTGAGACGGAGTCTCGCTCTGTCGCCCAGGTTGGAGTGCCCTGGCGTGATCTCGGTTCACTGCAAGCTCCGCCTCCCGGGTTCAGGCCATTCTCCTGCCTCAGCCTCCCGAGTAGCTGGGACTACAGGCGCCCACCACTACGCCCGGCTAATTTTTTGTATTTTTAGTAGAGACGGGGTTTCACCGTGTTAACCAGGATGGTCTTGATCTCCTGACCTCATGATCCACCCACCTCGGCCTCCCAAAGTGCTGGGATTACAGGCATGAGCCATCGTGCCAGGCCGGATTTTGTTTATATTTAAATTGCTTTTAGATCAAACTCACCATATTATAACATTTCTGTGAAAAATGCATTGGCTACACTCGCGTGAAAATACTGCGATTTGTTTGGCTACCTTAACAATTGATCCTATGGCGTCTTGATCAATTTGATTTCGGTAATGCATATATATATATGTGTGTATATATATGAGATATATATATATATATATAGAGAGAGAGAGAGAGATGATATAGATGATACAGACAGGCAAAACAAATTAATTGATATGCTCCTGTTCAGTAAAATCTCAGAATAAAACCTTGGCAACTATAAAGTAAATTCTATTTAACTAATAAATAATTAATAACGATGCCAGTACATACAGAACAAAAAAACATAAGCAATAAATAAAATGACCTTTTGTTTGACTTACAAACATTAAATAAATTCAAGTCTGAATGTTTCCATCAAGTTACAGGAAAGTGTGTATGCACATCTAAATGGAAACACATTTTTATTCCTTTTTTTTTTTTTTAACTCACCATTCTAGTCATGGTGAGTTTAAACTAACTTCCCTGAATTTATCTTGGTTTCACTCAAACGAGACATTTCAAATAATATCTAGCTATTGATATGAGAAAAACTTGTGACTTTAATTTCCCCTCCCCACCCCCCAAACTGGGAAGGAGCCGAGAGATCAAGACTGACTCAGACAAGTCTAGCTTGACCAGTAGATAAGTTTATTAGGATTTATGTATGGGACTCTTCTGGGGGACAGCAGGACAGATCTAGAGATCTGCACCATCTCCCATCTGAAAGCTGCTTTTAGGCTATTTTTCTGGCTCTTTGCCTACTGTATGTATGTGATAGGACTGTTTTCCATGGTAGGTTCTCAGATACTCTCTAGGATTTGTGGGTTCTTTGCCTACTGTATGTATGTGATAGGACTGTTTTCCTTGGTAGGTTCTCAGATACTCTCTGGGATTTGTGGGTTCTCAGGGACACTTGCTCCTTGGCTAGGTACCATAGCCTTGGCTCACTGTCCAGCCTTCGGGGTTCAGGTAGCAGACATTCATCCTTACATAACCCTGGTGGGGTACCCATCACACTACAGCTACAACTCATGTAAAATAGCAAATACACTCCAAACACTATGTGGCACAGCAAGGAATTACATTAAATTCCTTTTCTTAAATATAGTGATTAAATATAGAAAGTCATTAGAGGAAATGTGGCAGAACAAATACAAGTGAGACATATAAATTAGGGATAATAAGGAGACTTTTGTTCAGCAAGCTCTAACTAGGATGAATAACAATAAGCTCATTAATCAAAACTATGCCAATGTCCCAAAGTTTAGAAATGCAGGACATTTTCGCATGGGCCACATGTCAAAGATAGTGATAAAACAAAAAGGCTGAGAAAAAAAAAAAGTCACAAAGAAGACACACTGAAATAAATTTGCATAATGTTACATTTCACCTTTTCTAAGGGGAAGAGGACATTTTATCAGTCTTAGCCTGGTCATTCTTTGTAATTAAAAGCAGTAACTATTAAATCTAAAATTTAGATGAAGAGTGTATATGTATGTATATTAAACTGTCTGTTAATGTTATACTAAACACACCTCCCAAGTTTTAAAATTAAAAACAAAAACAAAGAAACACACTTTATCACAGGTGTTTTACATTGATCCAATGAGTTATGTCTTGCTATTGTAACTGTAAAATAGTGTGTGTAGTTTTCGCCACTAAAATAATTGAGTTGAGAGTAGGGTTTATAACCCCTGACACCCAAGCTGTGACTATCTAACCTTTCTACCAAGCCTGGAAGATTTAAGGATGGTTAGGTTCCCACAGTAGATTCAACCTAAAATGGAATTTATTATCCCAAATACAATCTCTTGTGCACATCAAGGAATCTATTTTCTATCTCTTCTAACATCTGTAATATTATTCCATCTTTTTGGCGGAATTCATTTTTGCTTTTCTAAGTGTGCTCAGATAATCTTGTCAAAATGGAAAGTCTATGGGAAATTAGTTTTTTTCTTGCTTGGACTTAAAACATTGGCCTAAATTCTGCAGTTTCCTTCCTCAGTAGAGCTAACTGATTAGTTTTCTTTGCTTTGATTGTTCTTTTTCTCCACAGCAGTTATCATTTCATTGAAGACAGTTGTATGCTTAAAGGTCAAATGCTCTAATTTATGTGAAGGGTGGTAAATGCCTTAAAACTGGGCTCAAGACTCATCATTAATCTATACTTGCTACTTCTATAGCAGATCTTTTATCTGCCAAATCACATTTCATATTTTAAGTTGCATTTTCATTCCAAGGCAGTATTTAATTATGGAGTATTTTAATCAAATACTCTAGGTAAAGGGAAAAGAGGTAATTACCTCTCTCAGGTTTCACAATAGCTCTACCTTACTGAAAATTTGGGAAGAATGTATATTTTGTTATATATTGTATGAAACATATATTGATATATTGATATTGTATTAACTTTAATTGGTACAATATCATTGCATATATTGTATTAATTTTGTATTAATTGTATTAATTTTAACAAATTCTGACTTATAAAATGACTTAAATTTAATACACTATTTAGATTAAAATATTTTTAGGGCATGAACTAATAAAAAATATCTAATAATTTCTGTCACTTTACATTCATGAAGTCATTCCTACTTCCAATAAATCAGTGTGTTCAACAAAGATAGATAACAAAATATTAAGAGTTTTTAAATGCTAATAATATAAAATAAACAAAAGCAATTATCTGAATTGTATCCTCTAATACATAAAGAAATTGTAGAAAATAATTTTAAAAATTCATATTCGTCCTGCAAAATTCAACTAAGGGATCACAAATTTGAAGGATGGTTCATTAACACACTGTCTTAGTCTGTGCTGCTATAACAAAACATCTGAGACCAGGTAATTAATAAAAAACATAAATTTATTTTCTCATGGCTCTGGAAGCTAGGAAGTCCAAGATTAAGGCACTGGTAGGTTCAGTTGTCTGATTAGAAAGGGCTACTCTCTGCTCCCAAGTTGGCACCTTCTTGCTTTATCTGTTCAGGGGAGGAAAGTTTTATCCTCCCATTGTGGAAGGCGGAAGAGCAAGCTAGCAGAAAGCTATGAAAACTTTCTTTTATAAGGGCTTTAATCTTGTTAACTAGGGAGGAGCCATTGTGTCCTAATCACCTTTTAAAGCCCCTCCCTTCTTAATACCATTACATTGGCTATTAAGTTTCAACACCTGAATTTTGGAGGAGAACACATTCAATCACAGCACACGTATATAATAAAATTAGGTTTATTATTTTCATGTATGAGCAGAAATGCATTGTTCCTTATAAATTAATAAATGAAAAATGAACGAGGTGTCATAACATTCTGAGTTTATGCTACACATTTTTAATAGAATATACATTAAACAGTATTCTAAATAACCAAAAAAAAAATTGTAGTAGATCAGATTATATTTTGGAACAATTTTATTACGAACTTGTGTAGCTCTATTGCATTCCTTTTATATTTTAGACATAGCACAACAATTTATACTCTAGGTTTGCATATCTGCTAAAGAGGGATAAAGTCAAGTTTTAAAAGAATAATTTATTTTTCTTAATGCCATCTCTCTTTAGATACATGTAGGGCAGTGTATCTATGGAGCTGCCAAGTTCAATTCATTTAATAATGACTTCAGTATCTTTTTCTGATGGCCTAAATTTGATAAAACATCAATTGAATTGTACTGGATGTGTAGATCAGATTCATTTCCAGAATGTCCCATTTCTGTCAACAAATAATCTAAAAACTCAACATTTTCTACATCACTTTCTACTTTGGATGAGCAAATTTCACATAGTGAGACAATGTCAGCTATCTGTTAAATTGACAGCAAAGTTTCATGGATTTAATTTGCAAAAGTTATTTCAGAAAAGGGATTCAGCAAAAGGTAACTTCATTCCTCAAACATTATATAAAATATTGGGCAAGAAGAATTCTATTTTTGCATCAACAAAGTTGATATGATTGTGGATGAAACAAATAAGTTATAAAAAAATCTACCTTTCTGTTTAACCTACAAATATAGCAAAAAATGTTAAATATCATCTCTTTGAATTATTATAACCAGTATTGAGAAGGGTAGTTATCTGAAGTCCATAAAGGCCATTTGTAAGTGTATTTGCTTTAACGTAGAAAAACAAATAATTTCTACTTAATAGGAAGATGCCAAAAATATGATTTTTAATTTATCAGTATATCTCTCTGATTTTCTACTTCCACTCCACTTTTCTAAGGTTATTTTAGAATCTAAAAGTGGAGAATAAGCATGCATAGAACATTACGGAAAAACTTCTTAAGATGTTTTCACTGAAAGCTCGTTTTCCAACACTGATTTTGTTCACCTCTACCTTATCTTCCTCTAGAATTTTGTCCTCAGTCGGTTATCTTGAAAACATTTAAATGTCATCAGGAATTTAAGCTATGACTGCTTTTAATATTGTAATATTTATTCCTATTTATTTTTAGGCTAACAATAATTGCTTTCTTTGACATGTTTATTCTCATCAGTAGCATTATCAATTTTACAAAAAGTTTATTTTAAACCATTTTAAGAGACTTTGTGTGTATGTATTTGTGTGTGTCTGTGTGTGTGTGTGTGTGTGTGTGTGTACAAGCACACCTAAGGGGAAATAACATAAGACCAGATTCAAATGATAGTGCTAAATACTCAGGTAACTATATGTAAGCTCGCAGTAGTCAAGAGACTCACTCACACATTCTCTATACACTCTATTTGTATAGAGAATATAATACAAAATAAAATTACTTTGAATCGTACGTATCCAATTTTTCTTCCAAAAATATCCAGAGTATGCATATATGGATCTCAGTTCAGTTATCGCTTTAAGATAAATTGAAAATATTTTAAAAATGAATAAAAAGAGAGATTTTGATTTCTAGCAGAAGTGTTACCTGGAACCCTGGCCTAATCTCCCAGTGAAAGGGTAGATATCAGTTAACTAACACAAAGATATATACTATGCAAAAACTAAATGAAAGTTGAACACAGATAACTTTTTGAGCTGAATCAAATAAAATTTCAGTTTTCATAAACTCGAAGTTTGTGGAGAAGCGGAGGCCAGGATTCATCCAAAATAAGCAGTCTAATAGGTGAGAGCACCTCTCCCTGGCCCATTCACAAAGCTGGGAAGACCAGGGTGACACACTTAGTGTAAGTATATAAAAAAAGAAATAAACATAAAACTTAAACTTAGAAGACACCAAATAAAATATTCTAACCAAAAACGTGAAGTTAAGTAGAGCTTTAAAAAAAAATGTACAAGTTCACCTTTAATATGGATTTGCCTCCTGAATTTTCAGTGTATTAGTATCACCAAGATTCTGGAAATAACAAATGCAAATTCTCTCTGGAGAAATTAATCTCCAAACTAGACCTCAAAATTTTGTCAAATCAAGTTCCTAAATATAGAAGGTAAAAGTAAAAATTGTAAACATCAAAAAAGACACTGTGAATAAGAACAAACAGAAACAACATAGAGCATAGTTAGGCTCTCAAAGACTAGAAATTCTGTAACCATCAGTGACAAAATATTAAATATATTAAATATGTTCTTAATATGTTGAAAGGAAAACACACAAGACAAAAATATTAAAAATGGCCACCTGTTTAAAAAAAACAAGATGTTTATGTGTGAATATTTTAAAATAAAAAATTCTAATACAGATTTGGAACTAATTGAAAAAGAATTTGTGAAATTACAGATATATCTGAAGAAATGCTAAAATCCTAGTGAAATTCACGAAGTGATAAGTAAGAATGAATCCATACCTAGAATATCAGATACAAACTGCTGATTGAAAAAGAAAAAGAGGAAATGTAAAAAGCAGATAGAAGTGGGGTTAGGAGAGGAGAACAAAATATCTTCAAAAATACGTCATATTTGCTATCTATTTTCTCATCATTGGCAATCTGACAATAGTGGGACAATGTGTTTCTAAATTTGCTGAGAGAATATGACTTTCAACCTAGAATTTAATTATCTTATAATAAAGTTAAAATAAATTTAATTTCAGAAAAATAGATTTTCCCATTGACAGCTCCCTTTAAAGAACATTTTGAAAGTTATATTTCTAGAGGGAGGAAACTAAAAAATGATAGAAAATTTGGGAAAGAAAAGAAGGGAAAAGAAATAAATGCATAGTTAACATAAACAAGGATTAACAGTCAAAACAAAATTGCTACCTTGAAGTTATAAAATGAGCTAAAGTTCACAAGAGCAGAATTCTATATGTTACACTGTTTGCAGGCTCCTTGTATTTTCTATAATCAGGGGCAAGTTTCAAGGTTTATTTGATTCAATGCCTCAATAATATCAACAAGCACCTGCCTTTATATTTATAGCCATAAGTATAGATACAGATATCATATGCGTATTGGCATAGGTATAGTTATACGTAACAGTAGGTGTTGGAGATTTGTTAGTTACATTTATTGTTTCCAATATAAATTTCCTTTAATTTTTTTTCATTAAACCCCATTTTGCACTCCCATCCTCCTTTACATTCTATGTTATAGGTAGTCATTTTAATGTATGTATTTATTGTGAATTTTGGTGTTTTGTTTATACTTCAACAAAAAAAGAGTGCTGTTTTGTATGCATGCATTTTTAATTAAGATAAATTATGTGGTTAGACCCACATTATGTGGCAGAGTGTGGTTTCTATCCCTCACTCTGTCTTTCCAGTCACGGCTTCATTCTATGGCCATCTTTCTTTCTGGTGTCATAACTTCTGGCACGTATTTTTGTATCCATCCTAATAGAGGGAGTATTTATCTTTTGGCCATTAATTTTGTTTTAAATTTAGCTTTATTTAATTGGGCCTACTTTGCCAAGCACCTAAACTTGAACCAACATCCTTGCATGGGGAATGGAATTCCACTGATTGGTATAGGCCAAATGGGGTTTGGAAAATGGGTTGATTCCACCCAAATTGAGAGGGAACAATTGTTCTTCTAGGAAAATTTGAATGGATTTAAATGAGAGAAGGGGAGAATGAAAGCTAGATACCAACACACAAATGATACGTGGTTGGTTGTTTTTACATTAGTGCTACTCAAATATGTTCTGCATACCAGTGGCAGCACACTGTTTATTATTAAACTGTGATAAGATATATAAATAAATTGAGACTAAACATTTCTAATCTTGTAGAGCAATGTGACACTGCTGAAACATGCAAGCCTGTGATCAGTGGGTTTGTTTTAATTAAAAGTACAAATGAGTTTTTGAAATTGTGTGGTGAGTCACTGGAAGTAAGAACGGCATACTAATCATTTCAGTTATAACCATGTTAAAGTATGTGATAGTTTAAGGTTAGTTTGTAAATTACGACTCATTAATTTCACTGAAGAAAAATTCAAGAATCACACCAGGCGGAATGGTTCACACCTGTAATCCCAGCACTTTGAGAGTCCAAGGCAGGACGATGGCTTGAGGCCAAGGGTTCAAAAGCAGCTGGGGCAACATAGTAAGAACTTCATCTCTCCAAAAAGTTTTTAAAATTAGCTGGGCATGGTGATCTGAGCCTATAGTCCTAGCTATTCAGGAGGCTATGGTGGGAGGCTTGCCTGAGCCCAGGAATTTGAGTTTGCAGTGAGCTATAATGATGCCACTGCACTCCAGTCTGAGTGACAGAGCAAGACCCTCCCTCTAAATGAAAAACAAATAAATAAATGAATAACTCTGACTTCTAATCAAAAATGTAATAAAATATTTAAAATTATAATATTGCTTCCTTTGTTTTGGATAAAATAAAACCTGATATCCTTACTTTGCTTGAATTCTTTAAAACATCTTCCATTCTCAACAGGGTAACTCTGTGAGATGGGTGTTTCTACTCTATGAGTTATTAGAACAAAACACAGAAAAATTTTCAATATATATTATACCTTGTGAACAACATTGTTACTATGCATCCCTACAATAAACAAATCATCTATTGAAATAGATGAATATTAATTTAAATAGATAAATTGAACAAAACCAAGCTGACTTGTTCCCTAAAAATTTTAATATAAATTACATTTTTATTTAATTGATATTAAATTGTGTTTAATGTGAGCATATAGCCATATAGGCACAATGCATAATCCTTCTTTACCCCTAACAACAAAATGTTATCTGTGTAATAACAATTTTCTAAATTATACAT
Organism: Gorilla gorilla gorilla; assembly: GCF_029281585.2. NCBI lineage: Eukaryota > Metazoa > Chordata > Mammalia > Primates > Hominidae > Gorilla > Gorilla gorilla. Next base: position 78,269,002 of record NC_073238.2, on the reverse strand, counting down.
CTATTTGCATACTTTCAATAAACTATGCATATAATTTAACTTTTTTTACCCTGCAATTTTTTTCTGATTTATTGATTGTAATGTTATTTAAGGTTTATTAAATCTAATATTTAGAATAATATGGCCATAAATTTTATACATTTTACGGGAACACATAAGTTGACCTAATCAAAATAAAGTTTATAATTTTTCTTAATTTTTTCATGGGTAAGGAACAACTTCTCTTGTATTAATGTCACCACAAAAGACTCCAAATAGCCAAAGTAATCTTAAGCAAAAGAACAAAACTTGACAAAAAGAACATCACACTACTTGATATTAAAATCTACTATAAAACTCTAGGCCGGGCGCGGTGGCTCACGCCTGTAATCCCAGCACTTTGGGAGGCCGAGGCGGGCGGATCACGAGGTCAGGAGATCGAGACCATCCTGGCTAACATGGTGAAACCCCGTCTCTACTAAAAATACAAAAAAATTAGCCGGGCGTGGTGGCGGGCGCCTGTAATCCCAGCTACTCGGGAGGCTGAGGCAGGAGAATGGCGTGAACCCGGGAGGCGGAACTTGCAGTGAGCGGAGATCGCGCCACTGCACTCCAGGCTGGGTGACAGAGCGAGACTCCGTCTCAAAAAAAAAAAAAAAAAAAAAAAAAACTCTAATAAACAAAGCAGCATGGAACTGGCATGAACACAGACATGTTGACCAATGGAAGAATCGACCTGTGTTCATTAACGGATGAATGGATAAAGAAAGTGTGGTGTATATAGACAATGGAATACTATTCAAACTTAAAAAAAAAGAACAAAATACTTTCGTCTGTGACAACACAGGAGACCTTGGAGTAAATTAGGTTAAGTGAAATAAACTAGGCACATATAGAAAAATACTGAATGATCTCACTTAGATGTGGAATCTAAAGTAGTCAAAATCATAGAAGCAGTGTAAAATGGTGGTTACCACAGGTCAGGTAGTGGAGGGATTTGGGAAAGTTGTTCAAAGGGTACAAAATTTCTGTCAGACAGAAGGACCCAGTGAAAGATATCTGTTGTACATCACAGTGACTATAGTTAGTCACAATATATTATATACTTGAAAACTGCTAAGACAGTAGATTTGAAGTGTTCTCATCACAAAATATAAGTACGTAAGGTTATGCTTATGTTAAATAGTTTGATTTAGGCATTCAGAAATGTATACACATTCAAAATGTCACGTTGTACACCGTAAGTATATGCAAGTTTTACTTGTCAATTACAAAATTTTAAAAATGGACAACTTAAAAATGTACATTTTTTTCATTGAATTTTCTTAATTATTAAATTTTATTGTATTTTACAAAACATTAGAGTGGACAAGCAAACAAAATAATGCTAAAACAAAAAATACTCTACCACAGATAGTTAAGAATCATTATTCCATGGGATTGAACTAAATCAATAGTTTTCAAACCATGCAGTGCCAAGTGTCTACTTAACTTCAAAAACAATTTTTATTAGTTTTACACATTGAATAAAGGGGCCAATAGACTGTGAAATACAGTTTGCAAATCCTCTGAATGTAATGTTCTCTCACCATTTGATCTAGGTTTCAGTTTAACAAGAAGGCTCCTTCGAATTACTTTCTTTAATTTGCTGCATTTTCTTTGGGACTTTAAGATATGTCTGGAGCTTAACTTGATTAAAAATGCAGCAAATTAAAGAAAGTAATTCCAAATACAAAGTTAACATCCTCTTAAAACATTAGGAACAACTTGCACAGTAGTAGAGTGAAAAAACCTAGAATAATACCATTAGCTAATGAACAAGAGGGTGTCATGACTTGTATATAAGTCTCATAGCTTGCCTCGTGGTTTGCAAGGTAAGCCCAGAGTGGGGGAAGTTTAGAGCTTGTGAGGAAAACAAAATGAGTATACATTACCCTAATTTTATATATGCATATATTTGAGGTAATAATGCTGCTGGATATTTTTTCTTTAGTATTTTTCTATATATCAAAAGAGAAAAACTTTAAAACATGCTTATCAAATTAACATTAAATACATATATAATGTGTTGCTACATTTTATGAATATACTGTTTTGATACCTAGCAACTGGCCTTTAGATCCATTGTTAATGTTTTCAATGTATTTGTTCATTGATGAAATTATTCATATTCAATTTCATAGGAGTCAATTATTATTAACTATCCTTAGATTTAATTAAACATACTAAAATAAAAGTAATCACACTTTTTTGTTTCACAGTGTTTTCTCTTTTTTTAAAACAGTCTTGATTATAAGACGAAAAATAAACTGTTAAAATAGAAAGTTAAAAGTTTGCCATTGCCCAGCTTACATTTAAGAAACACTGACTTCTCAAATGCTTCTCTTTTTCTTAAGCCATCTGATTTCATAATTTCATAAACATTAACTTTACAACAGTAGACAATATATACTGTTTAAAACTGAGTCTCCAAAATCATAGTTCATAGATTCTGATTCTGATTCACATTTTGGAAATGTAGTTTTAAAAGAGTTTAGAAATTCCAAGAGATATAGAGAAATGTCATCTATTAATAGATTAAAACTTGGCTTACTTAAAACGCCTGCTTTTCTTTTGTTAGTACAGTATATTGTAGAAAAATCTATATTTATCCCCCATCCTGTCATATATGATTGAACTCAAGATAAGATTTATGGATATATTTGGAGTTATAAAATTATTTCACTGTTTTATAGAGAACAATTTATATCTTATGAGTTTTATGTACAAAAGCCTGGAAAGATCAATTACATAGTGCTGGCAGGCAAAACTAGAGAGTGATTATGTATTTATTCTAAAGTTGAGATATATATATACACACACAAACACACATATACATATATAAAGACATATATATATACACATATATTTATATATACGTGTGTGTGTGTGTGTGTATAAATAGATAGAGAGTGAGAGAGAGACACAGAGAGAGAGAGAGAGAGAGATCATCCTAGTTTTCACTCTGTTAATAGGAAGTTGTTTAACCTTGGGCAAGTTTCTCAACCTGTCTAGACCTTAGTTTATGTATCTGTAGATTGACAGAGTTGAAATAGAGAAAGACCCTTTAGGCTCTAAATTCTATAATTTTATGAAATAGGTATTGAAGATTAATAGAGCAAGAATGGATTCAATGAAAACCTGCTGCTCTGAAGTTAGTCAAGTGAGTATATGCCTTACATGGGTGCCAGGAAACATATTCAATCAAAGCACACTTTGGCCTTCATGCAGAAGACGCTTTTGCTCTCAGTCACTCTCATACTAAAAAAGCCTGACGTTAGAATTCAGACTAAATGTTCCTCAGCTTTAGTGTGAATGATTTTCTAAAGAAAGTGACTGTACCTGAAAAAATAAAAATAACTATCTACCAGTATATCTGCCAATTATTTGAAAACTTGAAACATTGTTCTGTGGGTTAGATTATTATTTTATTTTTGAGGAAACCTGTCCACCATTTAATGTCACTTAAAATTTCCTTCTTGTGAAGATGTATTCTTCTGGTGCCCATTAGATGTTATTATTATTATAAATTATAATGTTATTATAATTTCACATATCATGATACTTGAGATTTCTTACAATTATTTCTGCAGTTTTAAATGGAGGTTGATGATAGTGAATATATAGCAGCTGTTTGAGTTAGGGTTTTGTTTTAGTTTTTGATATGTACCTTTGTGCTAATAGATCAATAGAGAAGAAAAATAATGAAGCTCTCATCACTTTAAGAGGAAGAATGGTTATAAGCTCACTTCTAACGTATGTCTAGGCCATAGTGGGAGCTCAAAAAAACATTTTTGAAGCACTTATCTTTGGCTTTTCAAAAACCACCTCATCTCTCTCTGTAACTTTGTTTTATTCCTTTTTTTAGCATGTTTTTCTTTCTTAATGTGTTTGATCTTCATTATGAGAACTGTCGAGATCATAAAACTAATTTTGCTTTCTTAACCTAAACCAAAGTTTTGTTTGTTTGTTTTCATATTAAATCTCATTAATGCTGATTTTGAGCATCAGGGAAATACTGTTAACTCCTGAATCACATGTTATTCTCAATTGAATTCAGAATATATGTAGATGCTGATTTTTATATGCAACCTGATACTATTTAGGAAATATGTAATATGTCTTGCTGAAGTTCATCTACTCATTCAGTCATTTATTTATTCAATTGACAAATATCTCTTGTGCTTATTAAATATAAACCTACTTCTTCACATTTACCTTTATGCTTGTTTTAAACTTAAAGTGACTATTATGTAGCCTCAATGGTAATAGAAAAATAAAACCCAAAATAATCTTGTTTCATGAATCAGATGAAAACCAAAGATTAAAACCCATATCTATCTCTCATTTCAGTTTAACATTTTACAAAATGTATTGGCACTTACTTTCTCTAATTCTCAATGAGTAATATTATTATTATTGATATATATTATTACTTCTGAGGTGACAATAAATATGGCTTTTATTGAATAGATTATAGACTGATCACGGCTGACCTTTTCTGGTCAACAAAGATCAATGTGGTAAAAATGTTCATCCACCACAAAATTAGCAGTATATATGATTTAGCTAAAGTCTCAGAAACAATAGTGACAGGGACAATTGAAATTCACAGGTCTAATTTTAAATCTAATGCTTTCTGTACTACACCACAAGGAACCCCAAATGATCACTTCTGTTTCAAGTGTGCATAAAATATTATGAAATTTCACAGAAGCCTTTCATGGGACTATATTGAAGAAAATCTCACACATCCGATAAATAACATTTTCGATCTAACACAGGGAATGAGATTTCTGTATAGAAAAATACAGTCTAGATTGAATTATAAGAGAAAATAAAGCAGGGAATCAGGAAACTGCAGGACAGGTATGGGAAATACTACATAATTCCATTTAAATGGAATGCCGAATGATATTCAGAAATAATAAAATACAGATTGAAAAAATTGACTAGGTCCTGAGTGTAAAGGGCCTTATATAGCAATTTAAGGTTTCTTGTTTATTTTTTTTTCTAAATATGTAGTGTAATCATTAAAATCATTTATGACTAAAAGGGAATATTAAGTTAGAAGCAGTGTGTCTTAAAACTTTTTAGTAAGTGGTTTTAATATAAATTGGAATGGGAAAGGAAAGAGACTAGTGATGCTGATTAGTTTGGGTGGTCTTACAAAAGCACCTGAACTGTGCAATGGTAACAGAAATAAAAGAGCAGGAAGTGGCTGCATGTGAGTAATCAGTGAGATGAAGACAGAGACTCTGAGTCTTTAAGTTTTAGAGACTAGAAATATGATGGAGTCATAAGTGTAGGAAAAGATTTAGAAAGAAAGATTTAGTGTAGCATACATTGACTTTGAGATACTAGTGGATCATCCAGACAAGCAGTGCCCAACAAGGGCCTGGGAAATATGCTAAGGTATTTAAATTCTTTTAAACTCTGTAAATTCTTCAAAGACATGACCTTTTGTTTTTGTATTCTAAACAACAATCACAGAGTCTCAAAATGATACATGCCTCGTATAAGTCTTCTATTGAGCAGATTACAGACTGATCACAGCTGACCTTTTCTGGTCAACTAAGATCAATGTGGTAAAACTGTCCATCCACCACAAAATTAGCAGTAGAACTGCCTCTTTTGTGTGTTGTCTTATGCATATTTTTAAATTGACATCTGTAATTTTACTACAGTCACATATTTAAAATAGCTGTCTCTTTTTATTAAACTATGCACACTTTGAAGACAGGGGAAATTTCTTAGTCATTAATTTTCTTGCCCCTACGTTTATGCTAAACACATACAATATGCTTAATAAACAATGTTAGGTGAATAAATAAATTAATTAATTAACAAACATCATATTAAAAAAAAAGACCTGATGTCTATAGTAAACTTAGCAGGGCTGTGGGGGCCAGTGTGCTTATAGCACATTTTAAATCAGTATTGTAAAGTTTCATAATATTACATGCCTAAGCTCTCTACTATATTCATAAGAAGATAAAAATTGATTAGTCCTAACCTTTTTTCCCACTGTCTTATGTATGAGAAACAAGCATTTTTATGGACAATCTTAATGACAGAGATCTAATTCTCTTTTATGTGCCTTAGCTTTTAAAGTAGTATTATCAAACAAGATTTCTTAGTTGTAATTTTCTTTTTATAAATATTTTCTCTCCTGGATTTGTGTGTAAGTGTATAATAGGCAGTCTCAACACTAAAAACATTATTTAATTTTGCTATCCAGTATAAACTTTTACTTTCACTTCACCTGACTGAAAATGGAAGTAAAACTACATTTAAAGTGTTAATGATCTCTGTCAATCTACTCAACGTTCTTAGATCTCGCTGAGAAAAGCATTACTTTTGTCTTTTCTCTTGGCTTATCAGAACCTTTCTGAGTTCTTCACAGAAGCAGCAACAATGGAAAAAACTCCCGTAACATATTAGCAGATATCTTCTCCAGATGGCAGTAACTCTATTAACAACAGGGAAGCAAACATAAGCACCCAGCTTGCATCCAATCCAGTACAAAGATACTCTAAGAGAATATCTAAGTTGGGTCATCAATTAAATTCACTCTAAGGGACTATTAAGGTATAATATATTGTCAGTTCAGCTAAATTACACTCCTAAACAAAATAGGCTTCATCCGTCTTCTGTCTGTAGCTCCCCCTGTTGGCAATATCATGCTGTTTACCCAAAGCAGGTGGAATAATACCCGGGAGCAACGGCAAATAACTCATCACCTGCAAGGTCAAGCCATCTTCATATTTCTATCCAGATGCTTGTGGGTTCCAAGTTCTTACACCATCTTTCACAATTGAAATACGTTGGTAATAAATAAATTCTGGGAGAGTATTGCCTTATTTAAAAGCCAGGTGAATTCTCTATCAGCATCTCTTATATATTTCAGATCAGTCCTTCATATAAATCTTCGTGAAACATGTATGCAGTTCATCTTTCAGAGTGTTAATAGCTAGCTGTGGCTTAAAATATTATATTGTGAGTGTTTTATTCAGGAGCCACTGCAGTTGATTAATTCCCAAAAAAAGTTTGTCGAATGTTAGCAGGGATGAATTTTAATGCTGTTGAATGAACTTCTCTTGTTTTTTCAACAACTATGCAAACTGAAACCAGGGTTAGTGAACTTATGAGATGATGCTTGAAATGTTAGAGCTTTATGAAATACTAGATATTGATGCTGATCCTTCTCCTCCTTGGTAATCTGCTAGATATCTGTTTAAAGAAAATACATTGACAAACATAAGAGCTCAGACTCTGAACATTACACACTGTTCACCATGCAAAGATAATTAAAAAGAAATTCCATTCTTTACTCACATCTATCAAAGAGCATTAAAAACATCGAATTCATAATCACAGCAACACTGAAGAGCTGCATTTCTTTTTCCCCCAATTTTCTCATAAATCATGCCATAAAGAGCCTATGGTTTGCCAACTACTCCAAAAAATCTCTCTATTCACAATCATATTCTTCAAAATTCTGTGGAAATTTTATCTTTTGCAAAAAAGGTCATTTTCATTCATCTTATTTAATTTACAAATTACTTACCTTAAATAAAGTTTATTCTACTGGGACAAGCGGTGTGAACAGGGCTTGAAGACGTAAGATTCTCTTTGTTGGAGAAAAACAGACATTTTTTAATGATCAATATTAATACATTTTCTGCTCACGCAAGTACATAAACTTTGGAGTATTTTTCCAGTTTAAGGACAATCACATTTAAATTCATTACTTTTGTCCTATGTTTAGAAACTGGCGTGATTGAATATATCAAATGATAAAATCTGTGATTTTGAAAATTCTGTTTTCTTGAATCCACTTTAAAGTTCAATTTTTAATTAATAGATGAGTTGATGAATGAAAGAGAAATTTTAGAATGAGAGCGTATGATGTGGGGTTCTCCCAGAAAATAAATATCAACTACAAAATGCTTAAGTGGGAACCAAGATTTTCATATAGTACACAGTCATTAAACATTTATTGATTTGGCTTTTTGTCTTGATATCACTACCTAAATCAATAGCTCTGTGAATCATAAATCCCTTATTTGTATACAGACAACTCTTATGCTACCAATTAAAAGGTTTGATGCTCCACTTATGAAATATTAACAGAACTCTTCACTAAAGAACAAACACAATTCTCCACTTTTGTCAGGTTTTCAAGAGCTTTTAGGAAATAGCTATTCATATGCTATTACTCTCTCTTTCCTCTGCCTAGAAGAACATTAAATAATATAAAAGGAAAAATAGCTGTAGACATTTTAATTACTGAAAAGATGGATATTTAAATAACTGGTAAAAAAAACCCACTATCTACTTAAAAAATGTATATGCACATATAATAGATGTCATCCCATCATGAATGTTTAGGCATTTAATGATCCAAATTCTTTCTACTTTACAAGACAGAATAAGTAATGTACATCTTCATACTCCATTAATTCAGGTGACTTGGGTACCATTTAGTAAATTAATACTTAAGTGCACTAAATTTGATATACTTACTTCAAAGTGAATTTCATGAAGTAAACATCCATTTGGTTGCTACTCTTATTATTTGTCATGTTTTTGCCTAATGCTTATACTACTAAAATCTGATGGTTTTTTTAATTTGTAAAGACAAGTGCCTCTTATACTATTTGACTTGCCATAAAAGGGACTGCATCAAGTTCCTAGAAATAGGGAGACACATCATTTATCATAAAACTTTACCTTATAATATAACAAGGAGCAGGGCGGACTTACCAGATTAAAGAAGAGACAGAAGTTCACTTCAAGTTGGCTTAAAGCAAATAACTACGGTGTAGGAGAGGATTTACTGACCTACCTAGCTGAAAAAATAAGCTGTAATTAGGCATGGAGGAATCCAAGACTTCAAGAATTTTGTTATTATCTACCCCATATTTTCTAAAGTTTGTTTCCTATGTGTTGATTTTAATCTCCACCGGGCTCTTCATGCCTGAGATCTGTGCGTAATGGCAAAGATGATAACTGTCTCCTATGATACATCCTATACTCTTCATAGCAAATGAAATGTATCACATTTTCCCTGATAGCATCAGCAAGATAGCTTCATGTTTACCAGAACCAGTCACTGCAGTAGCAGCAGGCAGCATATTCATATTGATCAATCTACAGCCACAAGCCTTCCTCTGAAAAGAGGTATGAGGGTAATCCCACCCAGACTACATAGGCTGAAAGTTAAGAGAGTGCATGTTGTCTACTAGAATACAGATGCTGGGTGAGAAAGAAAAATCAGAAGTCAACCTCATAGTCCAATATACTATTAGCATTCATTCTAACATAAACCACACATAAAAAAGGAAAAATAAATTATATCAATATAATATTGGACATAAACATAATTTTGACTGTTCATTATCAAGGTAGGTGTCCACATAGACTAAATTTAATTTGATAAATGTAAGTTTTTTACTTTAAGTTTTCCCCTTCCTTCTCACCATTTGAAACACAAGGGTCAAATGCTGTAGTTAAGGCTTCTATACTAAGTATTAAATTAAGGCAGCAGAGAAACAAGTTTTTACATGGTTTATATTTTCTAAGCTAGGTAAATGAAACAGCAATTAAGTGTTAATCAAAATAACTATGGCCCATAGTTTGAGGTAGGAATAAAAGTTCCGACAATCTTACCCTTCATCCTTACTGGAATCTGCTTACCTATCACTTGGTGAGAAAATTATTCTACTGACACAACATTATGTAGAAGAATGTCCTACAGAAAAAGAAAATAAGCATGCATTTTAACAGTGGCAGATAGTAATTCTTCAGTCTCAGTATTAAGGTTCCAAAAGGTAAAATATATCTGTCATGTATTTCAAGAAAAATGATAAGGGAACAATAAAATATGTTCAAAATATCTAATAAGTCAATTTTAATTGAGAGAAGTTAAGCATTGTAAAATACAGAGTAATTCTATCCAATTCACTGAACACCTTAAATGTGAGAAAAATACACGATTTTTATTGTAAGTTTTAGAAGCTTTGGTGCCTACATTACATCCTTGCTGATCTTGGCTACATGGCTGTAGTGGAGCACTCAGTGCACTGTGACAGCCTCCCCACTTGTAAGGCAAAGTGAATCTGGCTTTCTGCCTCAAGGCTTTGCTCCTAAGTTATTTAGGAGATTGTTAAGCACACAGTTATTAATACAACCCTGGGACAGTATAGGAGTTAAATGTCTCTAAAGTACCCTTTACTGAATAAGGAATGAGAGATGGTGGAGAAATATCTCTGCCCCATGTATATAAGAAAAGTCTGGATGGACTTTCCGGGAAAAGCCAATAAAAGAGTTGCACACCAACTCTTAAGGATCTAGAGCAAAGCCTTGCCTTTTATGGAAGATAATAACTTAATACTTGTAAAAGGTTTCCTGGATTCTTAGTAGAGACTGAACACCTTTTCATAGGACATCAAGTGATTATGGGAATAAAGCTGCCAAAATTGAGTACCTAGAGTATTTTCTGATCTACCAGGTTATAACTGTCAGGGAAGCATTGCAGCAATCCATTGTACCATGGAAATGATGCATTTGGGATTGAAGCCAAAAAAGCTTGAAGAACATAAAAGTTATTTCAATGAGTAGTTCAAACCCCTATGTATCTTACAACGTTACACTTAACATCTGTCCCTAAGCTCATTCTTATGGCCTTGTGACTACTGTAGTCTGGCCAAGAAAAGTAGGTTGGAATAAGCTATAATCTGCAGCTGATCTCGAGGCATTAATTAATAGTTAGTGTTTCCTTTTCTATTACCCATTCTAAATTTGAATACTGATGGTAAGGAAAATCTAGATTGGATGAGTGAAGAAAAAAATAGTGAATATCATATTTTCAGAAATAGTTGCAGAAGTAAATACTGATTCATTCCACTTGTTTTATGGTCCGATTTTTTCCCCCTTTTCTTTTCTTTCTTTTTCTTTCTTTCTTTTTTTCCCCCCCAAGAAATTGCACTTGACCCCAAACTGGAAAAGTTAGTGAGATGGATTTAACATAAATCATGAGACATTTGAACAATGCAAGAAGTGAATTCTAGCAGACACTTTGATTCATCGTTTGCACCTTTTTGAATCACCTCTGACTTCATGCACAAATGTGGAGGAGAGGTTGTTGCATGCTGAAAGTTATATTCTAAGCACTCATGGAATGGATCTCAGGCTTTCTGCTTCAAGACTTTACATTGAAGTCCAAGATTCTGCTCAGTTTGAGCAGGCCCAACTCAGAAATGTGAAATGGTCAGCTCCAGAAAAGATTGTCAGGGGAGCAAAGGCACAGATACTTTAGCCTTTAGTCCTTCAGAAGAAAGGATCAGGGAAGCACTGTACCTATATCTCAGTGGTCCTTTAACAGTCATCTTCATACCACACTGTTTATTAGCATTTTCTCTATCACTTTCTCACTTTACCTGTTCCATTTCCATACTCTCTTCTTATGTTTTATTTTACAAAGCAAATTCATGCAACCAAAGTCTTATCTCAAGCTATGCTTTTGGGGGAACCAAAAGAGCAATAGTTATAATAACACCTAACATCTATTATCCCCCAATTCCTCATTTTAAGCAATGTTTTATTCTTGTTTAGAGAACACTGAAAGTGTAGTAAGATATAACTTCCAGAAATATATGACTCTCTTTATCTTGTATTTTGTAGCAGCCTAAACTTACTGAAGGAATTATGCCTAATTATTTAGGGGACATGGAGAAAGCAAAAATGGCTTTGTGAAACTAGTGGAAGCAGAGATTAAGAACCCTGATGTGACAGTTAATTTTAGGTGTCAGCTTGACTGGGTTAAGGAATACCTAGAGAACTGATGAAGCGTTACTTTTGGTAAGTCTGGGAAGGGTGTTTTCCGAGAAGAATGTCATGTGAGTCAGTGAACTGAGTGGGGAAGGTCCACCCACCTGCAATATGGGTAGGCAACATCTAATGAGCTGGGCTCTTGGATAAAAGACAAAAAAAGGAGAGCAAAACACTTTCCGTCTCCTGAAGCGAGGACTCTTGTCCTCCTGCCCTTGAACATCAGAACTCCAGGCTCTCCATGCTTGGGACTGAGAATTACACCATAAACTTCCCTGGTTCTGAAGCTTTTGGATTTGGACTGAGACAGGGCACCTCCGTCCCAGGGTCTCCACTTTACAGACCACCTGTCAAGAGATTTAGCCTTCATAATCATGTGAGCCAATTCCCCTTAAGAATCACAACTCATATCTATCTATCTCCATGTTCATGTCTGTATCCATATTTATATCCCTATCTATATATCTCTCTATCTCTGTCTTTTCTATTGGTTCTGTCTCTATAGAGAACACCGACTAATACATCTGATATTTCAGCAGGCCTTGTGAAGGAAGGACCAGAGCTACTCCACAGCACTGCAAAAGGGTATGGTGTGACCTCAGAGAAGATGTCTACTTGGCATGGTTAGGTACTGGCGTTTCCAATCAGCAAAGTTTCTCATTGTCCATAGACAAGCAAAGAATTGCTTGACATCAAATGAGCACTGAAAGTTTAAATACATGGAATTTTAGTAGCGACCATTTTTGATTGGTTAAAACTGCTTACATCAATTAAGCATCATAGAATTATCTCATAATCTAGGATGGAAAGTGGGGGTGGCTTTAATAATCAGTAATATGGCTTTTTCCATATTATTATGTGTGGGTGTTCTTAATCAGGATTATATTAACTTAAATTTTATCTGAGTTTATGGATTGAGAATCATTTTGTTTAACTCTTTAGTTAGATTAACACATTTATATCTCAAACAATCTTACAAGGTCATTGTTACTGATGCTTTGTGTGTACCAGAACTTTTTCTAGATCATAGTCAATGTAGGATCATCAAAGAAAAAAATCTTTCATTCCATCTGAGAATTAATACCAAAAGGAGTTAGTAAAAACAATTGAATATGAAATATTTTTTTCTAAAAGCTATATGTCTGCTAAATTTAGATTAGATTTTATAAACTTTAAGGTCATATTTTTTATATGTAAATGTATATTTAATTATAATATGTCTAAGAATTGGTAGTTTGCCACACTTTAATTGGCAGGGTTTTTTTTCTTTCTTAGATACATAAAATACTAGTTTATCTCAATTAACTTACATTAGATAAAATACTCAGAACTGATAAGTTATAAAATTCTGCAGTTTGTATTTTATTCCAGATTTTGATATTAATCATTAAAAGACAAACTTCAGAGAACAAACTGCTGCTATAGAATTTGTCTAGGACACATGATTGTACACTGGACACATGAGTGCACACTGGATCATTGCCTGACACATTGCATGAGCTGCTACAAGTCAAGATTATCTGTTTTCATAGAAACCACCTCATTGATTTCCAGAATCAGAGGAATATGCTAGTTTTTCAAGTTAGCTCGGCTGCACAGTGTATATTTCACAGGCAAATTATTCATAAGGAAGAGGGGGTGTTACTCTCAGGCTTTTTACTGGAAAGTGGAAATGAGCAGCAAGCAAGGAAACCTTGTGGAATGGTGCTATATAGATATACAGTTTTCCTTTGGGGAAAATGTTTCAAAAAATATTCACTTTTGTTGTATTATTTGAAATCATTAATTGTCATATAATTTGCTTGCGTATTTGGAAAACCCATGTTTGGAAATACATTTTGCTACTGTAGCATTTTTTATTTACATCATATAATTTTTTAAATTAAGGAAACATTTTAACAAAGCTATTAGAAAATAATTTGAATAGAACAAGTAGATACCTAATATGTTTCACAATTTCATTATTAGGTTTCTGTATCTCCTCCTATTTATTATGAGAAGAGTTGGTTCTGGAATTGATGATACTGTACCACAGATTTTTGTAAAAGGCAAATAATTACATATTTTAATGCTAATATTAGACTCAAGATGTCCTAAAATGTGCCACAAAGCAGTGGAAAAATGTTCATGGCTACAATATAGGAGAGAAAATCAGTATGTGCAGTTAGCATAATAAAGAGAAGAAAAATATATTCTAGATACAAACAATCTGATAAAATTGAGTTAAGCTTAAATTAGTGAGGGCAAATAATAAGGATAGAAAATAGAATATGTTTAAATAGGCAGAAACAGAGAGAAATTAACAAGAAAATATCAACAGAAACAATAATCTAAGATTCAGTAATAATAGCAATATAAAAAAGATGCCAATATGCTAACTGGGGAAAAATCCAAAATATTGGGAGCAAAGAACAAGATAAAATCACAGATAAGTGGAGAAAAAATAGGGATAGAATGTATAAATTAAGAAGCTGGAAGCTGATAAATGAAAGACAAAAAGCACAAGATGAACACAACAAGAAAATATAGAGACCTTATCACTGGAAGGAAAGGGAGAAAGTAAAAGAAAGATAAGGGCTCAAGAAAGAACAAGATGAAAGAAATCAATCCCACAAGAAATGTGACTCTTGTCAGTTATAGGTGGGAGAGATGTTTCATTTCAGACAGCAGGAAATGAAAGCTTGATAGGTCAAAGCTGAATGACCTTACTGAAAGTTTAAATGAGAAAAGTGACCACTGTGATAATAAAAAGGAAAGTGAAATAAAAATTTTGATTTATGCTTAAGCCAAAGGTCATTTTAGTGCTCTTATGTAGACGTACATTTTCAGCAAAAAATTACCAATATGTTAAAAATAAAGTTTCAGACAGCATATGAAGAAATGCATAAGATAATTTTGCTGCACTACACAGTACAGTTTTGAGATAACAGAAAGTTTGTTGTGAGATGCAAATTACTTTTCCTTGATCTCTCTGGGTCTATTATGTGAACATTTGACATGTATGACCTACTGTAACTCCTGAAAATACAGTAGTGCATTGAAACTGAGACTTACCAAAGGGAGAAGGAAAATTCCTAAGTATATTTATTAATCTAATAATTCATATACTTATACTATACATTCTTAGTTTCTCTCTGTTTCTATACTAGGCTCTGGAAATTTAAAAATAAATTAGGTGCAGCTCTTGTCCTTTAAAATTGTGAAGTGAAAAAACAGCGGGAGAAAGAGATAAGGAGTCAAGATCATTAGAGAGAATGATAAATGTTCTCATTGATATAAGCACAGGGTAGTATGTTGAGAGGAAATATTTGGGCAGGATGAAATTTCCAGACAAGAATAGGAGGCAAATCAATGCAGGAGTAAGAGGGCAACTAAGAAAGGGTAAATCTAATTCTATTTACATTTCAATGAAGATATGAGTGACAATTATTAATGGGCCTTTAAGAATTCTTATACCTTTGTTCCTTTTTATGTTTGTTATATTTACCGTGGTTTTCAGATAATTAGTTTTAAAAAGCACTTGTAAAATTGATGGTGTTTTTTACATAAAGAGGAAGGAAGGGGACAAATTAGGAGAACAAATCTCACCTTTTTCTCTCATTACCACGTACATGTGAACCCCCAAAACAAATGTGTTCAGCACAAAACACACATACTTCCCCAAACATAGATGGATTTATCTTCTGAAATGTTTGTGAAGCTCCTTTTGGGTGCAGGGAACAGAAAATACTGGGATTATCTCCAGTATCAAAGATTCTCATAAATATACAGGTAATCCTCTTGGTAAATCTGAAGCATTTACAAGAGTAATTCCAGCTTGCAGGTCAAGTCCCCAACTGATATGCCTTGCTTCTTCTGCAAGCAGTTTATAGAAAGGGGACACATAGGCTGTAAGAACGGAAACATTTAGTACTTTAGTAAATATAACCTAATGAAATTGAACACCTCATTTAATAAAATTATCCTGCTATCCAGCACCTAACATCTAAGTTTTATAGTATTATCTCATGAAGAGCTCTCATGAGTTCTTTAAATATATTCAGAAAGGCCCTTATGTATGTGTCAGCAATAGTAAGTGATAAACAAGTAAGATTGGAAATCCATCTGCTGCCTATAGCTAGAGACTGGGTTAAAATGTGATCAGTAATAAATGAATGATAACATATAACCTCACTGCTTACAAATCTATTTAAGACCTTGCATATTACACATAGCTAAATCATGGAAGCTACCGTACCCATGTAACCTTAGCAAAGAGGCTGCCCCATACCAAGTTTCCTACCTTAGAGAAACAGTAAGGCTCCACAAGTTCAGCACATCTTCTCTGGCCATAGCTGAATAGACTAGAAAAGATTAACTGGACCAAAAGCCACAATTCATGAGCTGGCCAGCAATATCTAAGGTGGTCTGTCATGAAAAAAAAAGAAAGTGGGAAAATGTTAGATGCAAGAAGATTCTCTTCTTTGGAAAAATAACCAGAAAATATGAAAGCATCAAGAAATTACTAGTCAAAATAGACAATAAAACTGTGGATATATGTAAGATATGAAGCAATAAAAACAATACTGGGCAGTAAATGGTCCCACATCATGAGGAGATAGAAACACAAATAAGCAAAAACCACAAGACACAAAATCTATACAGAATAGCACTGGCAGATGCAGTGAAAGAAAAACTAAAAAGAAGATAAATGACAATAATGACAGAGATTGATAAATTTATATAATAAAGAAACGATATAATGTAAAATGTAAACGTTAAAACTTCTAGCTCGAAGGATATATCACTGTCTCTATGGGCCAAGCTTTATACTCTGTTATTTCTATGAGAGTTTATGTTCATTACGCCTATACATATTTTTAAAATATTTCTGTGCTGCCTGAGTTAGACTTAATGTATCGCTTTTAGAACAACCTAAATAATCCAACTAATATAATGATGCTGAGTACAGACATTTGCACTGTTTCTCTATGTGTTATTAAATTAGTAGAAGGCCATTAGCCTGAGGCTGTCTCTGTACTTTTTGAGTTCCTGCATAACAAATTGCAACCTAACTTAGTACATACACATGCCAAAAAGCTAATTTAAGAATATAACAAAGCCAAGTTTAGCCAATCACAGGCAGCCAGTTCATCACATTATGCCCAAATAAGGCAGATGGTTCATTATGTCATGCCCAAAGAAGGCAGATGACTCATCACACCATGCCCAAATGAGGTGGATGCCTAAGTGTAGCAAATGACTTACCTACTTTGCTTCTGTGTTCACCCAGTAAGGCCTATAAAAGCTCCCTGCCCATACTGCCAGGCAGGGCTCTATGAACCTCCTCTGGTTCTGAATGTCACTCAGTTAAGGAGTCGTTCTTTGCTCAGATAAACTCTGCCAAATTTAACTTGCCTACAAATTAAATTTTAACAATCCCCAAATGGTATGAAAATTTTCATATGTCCATGTGTGCACCAGCCAGTTCCCTTTTCTTTCCACCACAGTTATTACTGGTGTCGCTATTTAGGTCCTCATGATGGTGAAGGGTGTATAATTTCAAAAAATGTCTCCGGCTTGGGAGGTAGTATACGAATAGTGTATTAACTGAGCTCTGGAAAGGCTTTCAAGCTCCGTGATTTATTCTAATAAATAGTCATCCAAGGTGTTGTGAGATGTATGTGTATACTGGAAAAAATGGAAAATTAAGATTTCTTTTGTGATGAGACCATGCTTTAACTAAAATACTCACAAATATGGCCAATGAGGCATTTTTGCTACAAAAAGCTATCGTTCAGAACACTAGATTTGAATATTCTCTCATTTTACCTGTTATGGTTTGGGCAGTAATTTAGTTTCTCTGAATCCGAGATGACTGATTTGTAAAATAGGGTAGTATGGCAGTGCTACTTAATGTATAGACCTCTTATGAGAAGCAAAAAGAGAAGCACTTGGTAAATTTAAAAAGATAGCACAAAGCCAGGCGCCATGGCTCACGCCTGTAATCCCAACACTTTGGGAGGCCGAGGCAGGCAGATCACAAGGTCAGGAGATGGAGACCATCCTGGCCAATATGGTGAAACGCCGTCTCTACTAAAAATACAAAAAATTAGCTGGGCGTGGTGGCAGGCTCCTGTAATCCCAGCTACTCAGGAGGCTGAGGCAGCGGAATTGCTTGAACCCGGGAGATGGAGGTTGCAGTCAGCCAAGATCGTGCCACTGAGCACTGTACTCCAGCCTGGGCAACACAGCAAGACTCCCGTCTCAAAAAAAAAAAAAAAAGATTGCAAAATACAAGGCACTGGTGTCGACATCACTCTATAAATGAGAAGGAGTTTCTCACCTGTCGTATTTAAAGCCCACACAACACTCAAAAAGGCAAGATGTTTCTATTAGGTAGAAGAAATTCTATCACATCTTCACCCACACATCTAGATGAGGAATATAGCATAGTATGAGAGTGGCTACTATAAATTTATTTATTCATCTTATTTTTTATATGTTTTATATTAAAGCAGTTACTTATCTAATGAATGAAGCTTAATATTAACTATATAAATAGTTTCTCTTTTCTACAAATAATTGGTAGAGAATTTCTAAATGGGAGAAAGTAATCCAAATGTAGTTTTTTATTCAATTATATAATGGACTTATTCATTACGTATATATTTAATAAATGGTTTCAAAACATGTCATGTTTCCTTGACTCAAGCTGATGTCAGTTAATGAAGAGACACATACAACTTTCAGTGATATTTTAACCACACAATCCATTGCTCCTGCTAGCTTTATAATCCATTGCTCCTGCTAGCTTTCCTCTTCAGCCATATCACGTCCTTAGTTTCTTCTGTAAATAGGTTAAATCCTTATTTCAGTAGAATACCTTCAACCCTCTCAACCTTCACTCATTTTTCTTATTTCCTAGACCAGATACCAATACTAGATTAGCACAAATTCCTTTCTTCTCCATTCCTAAATCTTCACCATTGTACATGGCTGGAGAAGTATGCATATAATCATGTTGAATAGTTTGACTTTAAAATTTATGGTCTCTAACATTTAGAAAGACCTAATTAAATTCTTTTCAATTTTCAAACTTTCAAAATTTCATCCTCATTCTTGTTCTTAGATGATGACTTTTATTCCAATTTTCCTGAGTAAATCAGTCTGAAGAGAACCTTAACACCTTCCCACCTCCACAACCCCATCTCTGTCTTTTCTTGTCTTTTTTTTTTTTTTTTTTTTTGATGGAGTCTTGCGCTGTCACCAGGCTGGAGTGCAGTGGTGAGATCTCTGCTCACAGCAATCTCCACCTCCCGGGTTCAAGTGATTCCCCTGCCTCAGCCTCCGGAGCAGCTGGGACTACAGGCGCACACCACCACACCCGGCTAATTTTTTGTATTTTAGTAGAGACGGGGTTCCACCATGTTGGCCACGATGGTCTTGATCTCTTAACCTTGTGATCCACCCGCCTCAGCCTCCCAAAGTGCTGGGATTACAGGCGTAAGCCACCGCGCCTGGCCTGTCTTTTCTATTACTGAGGTGTAACATTCCATGTACTTGGCCAAAGACTGCTCTCTTACTTTTGAAAGAGAGACCCCATTTGCTCTTGTCATTAAAGGATATTGCTTAAGGAATTCTCAACAATTTCTTCTACATATTTTCAAGGAACATATAAACTTTCTGTTATTTCTGTTCTGTTTTTAAGAAGCCTCTTTGACTATTTCCCTGGTTAGCTACTAAATCATGTATTTTAGTTTTTACAGAATTACTCTTTGAAAGACCTTTGTATATTTGGTCTAATTTATTTCCTTCCATTCCTATTCTCCTTTGAATCCAGTTAAATCAAGCTCCTAATCCCATTACTTTGCCAAATCTGTTTGTCAAGTTTCCAGTGATCTTCACGTTTTCACATCCAGTTGTCAATTCTCTGTCTTTGCTTACTTACTTCACTCCTTCCTGCTGAAATTAGGCCTTTACATGGCTTTGAAAACATAAGATTTTCTTGTATTTCTTTTTCCTCAATAAACATTTATTCTTTGTCATCAGTTTGGATTTCCCTAATTTATTAAGGGCTTTCTACCTAAAATAATTTTGTAATAATTCCTTCTATTCTTGTGGCTTTAAATGATATCTAAATTCTTATAACTTGATATAACCAGCATTAAATTCTGCCCTGAACAACTTCATATTGGGTATACAATTGCCTCTTTAAAATATTCAATTGATTATCTAATAGAAGTCTCAAAAATAACATGTTCAAAATTCAGCTCTCATTCTACCCTCCCTATCACAACTTTCCTTTCTACAATCTTCTCTATCTTTGCCATTGGCAAGCCCAACATTCTAGTTGCTTTAATGAAAAACCTCAATTATATACTGGACACCTCCCTTTCTCCTAGAGCTCACAGTCATTCCAACAACCTATCTTGTTGACTTTATCTTCAAAATACATTCAGAATCTGATGACTTTTCACAACTACTGTTATCCTAATTCAAGCCACCCTCATCTTTTGTTTGAATTATTACAACAGTCTCCTAATGATTCCCAGCTTCAACCCATGCTCTTATCACTCTCTTCTTGAACTAGTAGCCAAGTGACCCTGACATAAAGCAAGTCAAATTATGCCACTACTTGTATTTGATATCCCCAATTGCTTCTCATACCACTAAAAGTAAAGCTTATTTTTATCTGAGATTAAATTTATTATATTTTATTATTGGTACAATTGGAACAATGACATATTTATTAGCCAAGGAAGTTGTAAGAACTAAATTAGAGTATGCTACTTTTAAAGTACACCATAAGAAACAACATTCAATGATTAAACAAATATTATTTTCATTATCTTATGTTCTTGGTCTTGCTCCATATTTGGTCTGTGATACATATTTCAAGAATATCCCAAAAGAATAGTATAGTATTTTCCTTTTTCTTCTATTCCTTTTGCTTCTAAAAATGTAAAATTGCACAAATGCAGTTTTACTGACAAGAAGACACACAGCTATGGATTATGTTATTTAATATACTCAGTCCAAAATGTTAATGCTTGTTAATTTCTTCTTGTTTTTATTAGATAATGAATTTGAATTTCATGGGGATCTTCAGTGTCTCAAATTTAAGAAGTAAATTTTATAGTAAATATTGTGGGAATCAAAAAGTGAGAACTTTGACACGATAAATGAGATTTATTGTACCTTATATTTCACAATGTACGTAGGTTCCTTTCTTACTGCAAGAAAGGTCACTCGAAGATGGAATGTGCTTGTATTTTTCTTAATATGTTAATAAAGCAGAATAGCCATTTCATTTCGTTTCAGGTGGTTTATTTACAAACACAGACACAAAATTATTTATACTTTTCTGTTAAGACACCATCACTGTGGTCACTGTGGTCAAACACATATTTGTGTTCGAAATTTGGGCAATTTTTTGTGGTGTTACCTCAGGCACTTGTATGCACTCAATAAATGGTACCTGTATTCATTATTACTTCTTATAATTCTGATTTATCAGAATCCTTTTTGACAATAATAAGCAAGTTCTCCTGCCATTTTAGCCATTCATTCCATTGCCTCATTTGTACAGGGAAGGAGTGAAGATCTTAAGTAACTTACCAGGTACAGAAGCCAATTGAGAAAAGTAAAACTTACCTTAGAGTAGAGAGAGAGCACTAGCACCATACTGGAAAGTAAAGCATACAGAAAAAAAGATTGAGGGTGAAGCAAGATTAATAAAGATGGGAGTAAGGTACACCAGAAAATAAAAAGTGTTAAAAATAATAAAACCAACAAAAGCAATATCAATAACCAAAAGGGTTATGCAATGCCCCGTGGTCAACTATAAGCATAGGGCTTTGTCCTGTAAGAGCACATTTCAAAAATCCTAATTTTAGTCATCATTCATAGAGTGCAATTAAAGAACAGACTAATGTTTTTGTGTCAGTGTCAGAATAAACAAAGAGACAAGGTCAACATTACACAGAATAAACAAAGAGACAAGGTCAATATTTTATTTGCTTGTTGGTATGTTGGTGGTTATATGTTTTATATATAGTTATACACAGGTGTACAGATTATATACAGTTCCCTGCATTGAGGAAGATTACGAGACGGGAAGAGGACGTAGGCATGAATACACAACCAGCAAGATAGAAGGTAAAGCACATTTATGAAACACCCACTATACATCAGAGACTGTATGTCTCTGACTGGAAAACAATTTAACCTAACATATTTTATAATGAGGTCATTTGTGCCAAAAAATGGAATTATATTAATTACAGAGATGAATAGATTTCATATCTTCCTTAATAAATTAATATAGCAGCCTCATGCTATCATTTCATTACATCATTTGAGGGGAGATGTTTGGTAAAACTGACATGAAGTTTTTTTACTTACAAACTTTTTATGATAGTTAGATTAAGCCATTGAATATTTTTTAAGAAAGAAATATTTTATAGATTTGATTCAGTAACTGAGAGATATTTATAAGAATAGGCTATAATTCATAATTAATACTGATTTCTGATTAACACAATGCCTTATAATTAATTCAAAAAGAAAGCAATTTTAGGTAAGTCATCGAAGAGATTTTTAAAAATTATCATATCATAAAAAAGCCAAATTATCTTCCATGTTTTAACTCATTTAGTTTTCTTTATCTGCAGATAATACGAATTCATGTACAAAACTTAATTTTATAATTTCTCCAAATACACACACGCATTTGTGTGCATGTGTGAATTACATCCATATTTTCATCTTTTATAAGAGTTCCCTGTATTGAGGAAGGTTAAGAGAAAGGAAGAGGCCCTAGGCTTTGAATGTGGAACGATCAAGACAGATAGAAGGTAAAGCACATTTATTGAGCACCCACTATGTAATCAGGAACTATATGTTTCTCTTAAATGCCCCAGCTAATCCATGATGGATATTTCCCTATACAATTAAATATATGAGTTAAATGAGGTTTTAAGGTTAAGAGATAGGTATAAATGGCATTTACTTGGTATTTGAACTTTGACTACCATGACTCCTAAACTTGTGTAGCTAATATTGCATTACACAGCTTATAGGTTTCCCTTCTTATACATTCCCAAATGACCCCAATCAAATTATTTTGGTTTTACTTCACAACCTGAAAATTTTAAGAGGTTTTACACTCAAGTTCCATTTGGAGAAAATACATATGTTCACATATACTGCACTAGTAAGCAAACACCATATTTCTTAGCAGAGTTCAACAAAAACTTAGGTGGTTTTAGCTGTGTAGGTGATAATAACATGAAAACAGAAAATTAAATCTGAGTTTAAGTGAGAAAATAACAAAAGCTTTGTTGAATAATTCATAATAATAAAATTCAGAGGATTTAGTGTCATCAATGGAAAGCTTCTGAGGTAAATGGGAAAAAATATATACTTTTCTTATTCTTGAAGAAGTGGATATAGAGCACAAAGGTTCATCCTATCTACAGAAAAAAAATAGTTTGCTGGATGCAGACTAAATCATAAGGAAGGGCCTGTAATCCCAGCACTTTGGGAGGCCAAGGTGGGCAGATCACCTGAGGTCAGGAGTTCAAGACCAGCCTGGCCAACATGGAGAAACTCCATCTCTGCTAAAAACACAAAATTAGCTGGGTATCATGGTGGGTGCCTGTAATCTCAGCTACTTGTGGGGCTGAGGCAGGAGAATCGCTTTAACCCAGGAGTTGGAGTTTGCAGTGAGCTGAGATTGTGCCACTGCACTCCAGCCTGGGTGACAGAGTAAGAACCCGTCTTAAAAAAAAAAAAAAAAATCTATATATATACACACACAAATGTGCACACATACACACATATATATACATACACACATACACATATACATACACACACATATACATATATGTATATATATGTGTGTATATATATATGTATGTGTATATATATTACATATATATGTATCTGAGCTCTCTAACACAAGATACTTAAAAGTCCTTGATGGACTTAAGATTAACCCTGTGTGTGTGTTTGCACACGTGTGTGTGTATGTGTATGTGTAATAAAAGTCAAAAGGCCTTGGATGTTTCATCATCAACCAATGTCAATACATTATTAGATATTTACTATGCTTACAGTACCAAATCTGAATTTCTAGACTAGATCCTCTTTTTAGCTCCAAAATTCTATTTCTAAAACCTACCAAGCTTCCCCACCTATGGGCAGAACAAACAAAATATTTCAAAAATAACTACCATAATGCTCTTCCAACCCTCACCTCCAGAAAGATTTGCTTCTTTTTCTGACTCCAGTATCACAATAGCACAATTATGTACCCAATTTCCTTTGCCTGGAATTTAAAAATATGTTGTGGAGTATTGTCAGCTCTTCCTACTATATATCGCTTTAATTTCCACCGCTTTCTACATTGCTACTGCCTTTACTAAACCTCATGTTATCTTTTTACCTAGATTTTGTTATAGGAAACTTGATGTGACTAGCACACCTTTCTGATTCATTTAGAATTTTTTGTTCTAAATTTGTTAAAATGTATAAAAGATAATTTTACTTCCCTGCAAATAATATACTGTATAATGATTATGATGATTACTTCTTTTTGCTTCTTTAGTAGCAGAGTTCTGTTTTTCAAACTAAACCTTTTGCACAACCCAATTAATTAAAATAGATTGATGAAGTGATGCACTAATTGCTAACTCCACATGACCACAACACCTTCAATCTTGCCACCAAAGAAAGTCCATGACAACTTAAGGTATAAAACTAACCATTGCAGAAACAACAGCAACAATAAGTGCTTTTTAATATGTCATACGTGCACACAATATTCATTGCCCAGTTATATATAAATCAACCACAATTATTTTCCACATAATTGCCACATTCTATACTGTTTCTGTGTCTATAGCATTCATCTCAAAACTTTGGTGCGACAGTAAGACATCACCTTGTTCTTAGTGTATTATAACATTTGTTGGTACACCTTAAAACCAAGTATGAGTTTGGAAATGCTTAGTTACGGTATAACAAATTATATCATACCTGGATTTAAAAATGACATACCCTGGGGTAGAATGCAAAGCACAAAAAAGACAAATATGCATTGCAGAGACAAGGAGAGATAATTGGTCCATTTGAAAATAAATATCTATGACAGCTGTGAGGTAAGTGACCACACGAGCAGCTAGAGAAGTGAGAATGAAGAGAAAAAAACTAACAAATTAGGAAGAGCCAAGGAGCTACTTCACTAAGGCAGATTCTCATTGTGGACTTCTATATATGTGCTAACTGTGAAGTAGAAATTGAAGTAAAAATTGCTTTATGTATTAAGATGAAGATGAATTACTTTTTTGAGACAAATGATTTCTTCCCATGTGTCTTTTACCTTGAGAAAATAATAAGAAAACGTGTTTATCAAATATAGAAAATTTGGCTGTTAATCTTCCAACTAATGGTTTATATTATTTAAATTTCCTTTTGATCTTAACCTCAGACATGTAATTTTTGCTTAGCTTTATTAAGTTGAATATAATGTTTCTGGTTTCTTCGTACTCAAAAGTAGCCTTTTTAATTGCTTTATGAGAGGTAGAACAATAATTAAGAAAAAATGTGTAAGCTAAATATTGCCTATTTAAAAGTTACATAAATATTAATGAAACACACAAGCTTGGTTTAAAAAAAAAAGTCATAGACATATTTTCCTATCTTCACTGAGTTAAAAATATAGGATGAGACAAGCCTGATCTCCAGAAACAGGTTAAACATGTCAATATTGCAACATGGTAAATAGAGGAGAGAATATTAAAAGTTTATAGAATATTCTTTCCTTAAGGTCATTAGGAAAAAGACTTGCATTCTTATAAACGGTTTGTTTAGATAAGTTTTACACTAAAGACAAGAGAAATACTGGCGAATCCAAGGTGACTTCCAGTCTTACTTTGTATTCTAAGGAATAATGCATTTATTTTTGAAATGATATTTAGGATCAAAATAGAAGGAAGTCACAGAGACTGATCCAGCTGGCAATAGGGAGAAAATATTTCAATAATTCTGGTGAAACAGCAGGGGAAAGCAAGTTATTGTGTATGTGAGTAAGCAAGGAAAATAGTAGCTGAGCCTGATCACTTCTTACCCCAAATGGATGTGCCACTGCTACGGAGAAATTCCATCTAGTCTTTAAAATGAGTGTGAACTAAAGTAATGTAAAGAGAAGCTAGCCAAGCACAGCTAATCAAAATCTATCAGAAAGCATTATACTTGGCATTGTGCTTGGTTCTGTATAGAATCAAATTAAATGGAACTGGGATCTTACCCTCCAAAACTCCAGCTTCCATTTGTCAACTACCCCTTTGCCTGTTTTTCTGATATTAAAAAAAAAACTTCAATACTCAACAGAGAATATAAACTTTCTTCTTGGGAAGTAATTCTTGCTGGTTCAGTACAACTGAACCTGTGATCTCTTATTTAGGGTAAATATGGTCAAGAAATGAGGAAATATGGGGAAAATAAATTAACAGTGAGTAATTAATCTTCTTTGTCAGAAACAAAAATTCACTTTTGATGCTCTCCTGTGCACAAAAGGGAGTACATTTCTGAGTATGAAATAACCATGGATATTTTGTATCTGCGTGTCCTACATTACAGGTGACATAAAAACGTTCCTGAAGTAGTGGCAATGCTAATGATTTTATCACAACAACGTGCTATTACTTTCAGTACAGCCAACAAATTTCTCCACTTGACACTCTTACAAGGAACAACAGGGAATCTGTGACAAACTTTCATTGATGAGGACAAATTCTGATGTGAACTTAGCTAATGGGCTTTCATCTTATGATGGATATGAAATGTGAGAAGTCAACAATGCCATCTTAGTTGTAGAACATAAGGACACACTATCCATGTTCAAAATTCATGAACAAAAGACATTCTGTTTCAATAACGATAAATTGCCAGCAGGAAACTTACAAAAGGATATTCTCCACTTTTTCTTCTGAACAGTTATTAAATATTAAACTGACACAGGCATCATTTTGGTTTTGATGTTTAAAAACGTAATACCTTTATAGCAGAGACTAATGAAGATTAATTTACTTTATTGTTGCTCATGTATATTTAGCCTGATAAATGTATATGTGTGTACATGTACATATATAAATACATATGGGAGATATATCACATAAACATCTTTAGCCTAGGGAGTAATTGTTGCTTCAATATCCCATATCTACTCTTCCTAGCTAAAACACAAGACCACAGTCTATTGCACACAGGCCAGCACACGTCTCCTGGCATAGTACAGCAGGGTCAGAAACATCTAGAGAGTCATAGAATGTCAGCGTCACAGCACAGTCAGGGCAAGCTGATTGAACTTTGTCTATACTGGGATTGTAAAATGTTTTGAGTGTTACTGAATGACTGTTTTGACAGATCAGGAAACCTGAGTAAGAGGTTTTAAGATAAGTCAGACTTTATTCTGCAAGAGACCAGCACACATCTTTCAAGAAAGAATGGTTAAGGTGTTTAAAAAAACATTGTGTCTCACGTAGTTTACCTTCTAACCTAGCTTCCATGCACTCATATAGTGAGGCAAGAGGCCTGCAAGAAGAGTTTAAAAATAAATATTGGGACGTTGAAAATCTGATTCTTATTATTTAAGCCATGGTTGTATTATTAATGTAAGCCTTCAATGACTTTACAAAGGCTGTTCAAGGGCAATAGCAAAGGAGTCAGCAGCATTATCACTTTTTCAGTGTTCATTGGTATTAGATTTGCAAACTTGTATAGTACAAGACATCATCCTAGTGGAATGAAGCTGAAAAGGAGAGTAGAGTATGCAAAGTTGTGAAACACCACTTGGATGATCAAAAAATGACTTGGCAAAGGTGTAAAGGGAGCTCAAGTTTTCACAGTACAGGCTTTAAGGCACATAAATCCTCTCTGTATTCCATTATTAAATATGTCTGCGAATCAAGATTAATAGTATCTCAGAAACAGAGATTACATACAAATAAGACTACCAAAGCCCATTATAGTCATCAATGTGGAATCAGAGTTTAAAGTCTTAACTCTCAGATTAATGTTCTCCATTCTTTAGATTCTTTTTCATTACCCAGGAAAGCACTTCTAGTATAAACACACAGATTAAAGACACTATTCAATCTGTAGAAGAAGATGACTATGCCCTGGTAGTATCCCTGCAGCTCACTTCAAAGAGCTAGTGTCTGCATCTCTCTCTACATTCCTTTTAGAACAGTAGATGGCTGCTTTGTCCAGAGGCCAGAAAGGCAAATGCCTGTGAATTACAACTCCCACCCGCTACCCAAGCTCTTCCTTCACCCTTCATCCTCACAGCTCCTCAGTTCCCAACCCACCTAAGTAGCTTCAACCTAAATACCCTGGTTTTTAGGGTGTTTTGCAGCGTTTCCCAGAATTTCCATAGGGGATTAAGCTCCACTTTCCCACAATGGGAACTGGCTTAATAATAATTTATTTTTTTATCCCCCTCCTTTACCAATATCACTTCCACTTCCCCACCACCCTGTGTTTCATGCAACTGCAAAATAGCCTGTATAATTTTACATTCCCGTCTCAGGGTCTGTTTTTGGGGGAAACTCAATCACGCTGCTCTATGGCTGTTTTATTAAATTTACTTTTCATGAACCAGAATGTAGTACAGAACAAAATATGGTATGGTCCCAATACTTGATTTTGGAGGAATAAATGAATTAGAAATTATGACATATGGAATTAGGAGTGCATTTCCTTCAGGTAGGCTTGCCAGATTTTTATCTGGCTAAATATCTAGCGAAAGGGAAAAGAAGACAGTGCTGTGAAAATTTTGGTTACTTGGTGATATTGTCTCTGCTGCATCATTAAAAATGTTTAAAATAATTTTGAGACAACTTTTTCTTTTATCAAAATATTTCTACAATACTATGGGCTTCCAAATGTAAGCAGAATATATTGCAACTTTTTAATATAAATAAACAGCTTTGTTTGAAGTTGGAGGCATATTTCCCATGGTGGTTTCCATCTGTTTATACACAGAGATGGAGAAACTGGCACCAATATAGTGAAGTGATTACAGGGAAGTGATGCCTTGGAATACAGGATGATAGACAAATTAAGCTTGACACTGGAACTCACTATGCTGCTATCAAAGTAATAACATAAAATGTCTTAGTTACTTGCAAACAGAAAGTAAGGCTATTATGATGAAGTAAATATAAATTTAAAAAAATTTAGACCTCTAATTTCCAGAAAGAGGTTGTGTGATACTTAAATATTAGCATAAGCTAATTTTTTTCTGCATCATATATTTTCATAAGTTTTATACTGCCACCTCAGTATGTGATTGTCTATATTACCCTTTAGAAGATAAACTACTTCACAGTGATTTATAGAAATTGAGAAAATGTTATGCTTAGAAAATAAATTTAAGAAATCATGATTGTACACATCTATACAATGTTCAATAGTCTTAATTATTACACACATACCATTTTGCATTGTTATTATATAATAAATTCTATACAGCCATATCTCAGATGTGTTTGAGTTTCTTTTATCTTTACTCCTACAACAGAAATGCAAGCCATTTCTATATAATGGCCAAAAGCAGAGCTACTGCAATTTAAAATTTTTAAATAAGTTAATGCAATAAAGATTTCAGGTGAAAGAAGAAAATATTTTACTGAAAGTGAGGGTGTGCACACGCATGTGTGTGTGCACAAGTGCGCAGTCATGTGCATGTATGTGTATTCCTATTCAAGGCAGCAATAAATGTTCTCACTTTGCTTTAAAACTCTATTAAGATAAAATAATCATTTCCACTTAATAAGTAATTCAAAGCTAATATTTGCCTTTATTATCTAAAATGAAATAATTTAGCATACTTCCTATCATTTTAAATCTATGTTTGATCATTTCTTCATATTTTAATTGAGAATGTGTCAGGAGATAAAGGAGAAGGAAAAAAAAGTTTTGACACCCATTTATGGGTTTCATTCATTCTGGTCTCCCTCCTCCTGTATTACTATACAGGATAAAGCACATTACAATAGAAATAGACTGTTTATAATAGCTATGAAACATGTATGGTGTATTATTGTTGATATTCCTGAGTAGGAAGAATCATACCTAAAAATGACCCAGCATAATAGAAGTAAATAACATTTTAAAGTCATTATTTTTCAAAATGTATAATAATAATAGAAATCATAATAAAAATATATTTCAGTTGTCTTTTTGCCTTCATTTTGATACCTAATTTATCATGTCAATTCTTCAGGAATCAATAGAAAGACAAATTTTAAGGGAAAATAGTAACAAAAAACTATTTACAAATATTTTTCCAAGCAATAAAAGGTGCTTATAATATATTGAAACACATCATTTAAGAAACACAGAACACTTTAATATAGATTATTAAAAATTAGAATTGTTTATAAATAAATCCTTCAATGTATAAAAAGCCTCTGTATACAGTTTAGGTTCTATTCATATGTATATCTGTATTTATTTACATATGTAAGAATATGCATATGTACAATATATTCATATTTATGGTATTTTTATTCATATATCAACTGGATATGACATAAAATATAATGGGTTCTCTGTAAAATTTCAGTTTACTGGACAAGTCAACATATTAGGTTTTACAAATTATTTATTGTCTTACTTATTAAATAAGTATTTATTGAGTTACTACCATATGCAAAGTATGATGCTAGACCCTGGGTATTCATTGATTAAATTTAAAAACAAGGTAATCTATATACACTGTTGCAGGAAATGTAAATTAGTATAGCCATTTTTGAAAACTATTTTAGTTTTACATTACATATAGTTACCATATGGTCCAGCAATCCTAATTCTGCGTATTTACCTGAATCTTTGAAATCAGTATGTCCAAGAAATATCTGCATTCCCATGTTCATTACAGTAATAGTCCCAATAGCCAAGTTGTGAAAACAACCCCAGTATCCATCAACAAATGAATGCATAAAGAAAATATAGTATATATACACAATAGAATACTACTATGCATCCTTTAAAAAGAAAGAAATTTTGTCATTTGTGACAACATGGATGGAATTGGAAAACATTCCACTAAGTGTAATAACATGGGAAGACAAATACTCCATGTTCTCACATATATGTGGAACAAACATGGGAAGACAAACATGGGAAGACAAATACTCCATGATCTCACATATATGTGGAATCCAAAACAATCAAATTCAAAGAAGCACAGAGTAGAATGGTTGTTACTGAAGGCTGCAAGCATGGGAGGACGGATTGTGGAGGAAGAATAAGAAGACAATTGTCAAGGGATACAAAAGAATATATTGCACAACATGGTGAATATAGTAAAAATAATGTATTTTACATTTCAACATTACCAAGAGAGTGAATTTCAAACACTCTTACCACATAAAATAATAAGTATTTGAAGTGATGGACATGTTAGTTAGCTTGACTTAATTATTTCACATTGAATTCACATATCATAGAACCACTTTGTACCCCATAAATACATACAACTATAATTTGTCAATTTGTAATTTTAAAAAGTAAAAAAGAAATAAATAAAAACAGACAAAAATGTCTGCTTTAATGGAGCCTACAAGCTTGAGTATAAGAATATAACTATTTTCACAGTCTTTTTATTTAATGTCTGGTAAGTCTTTGGGCATATTTGTGTTTTCCCACATTTCTGAAAAAACTATCTGTGCTCATGTCTGATCACTGAAGGAAAAGTATACTAAGTACTGCCATTAAAAAGTTATCACTTAAATTATTAAAAATAACTTTAAAATGACAATTAGCTAGTGAAGTCAGTGTGAAAACTGCCTTGTTAATTGACCTGCTAATTAAAGGATAAGTACATCTTCAACTGAATTGTTTAAACAAATGAGCTGGTCTTATTTTTTAATTATGTAAAATAATTATTAAAATGTCAAGACCAAACTCTATGCAAAGATGATACAGGGACATCTTTTATAGACTTCTAGTTCATTTTAACTGCACTATATACAATTTGAAACATTATGATATATCTACAGATTGTTGAAAGTTTTGGATTGCAAGAAATCTTCAGAAGAATGAAAGTAAGGGCAGGGTAGTAGATCTAGTTACAAACTAGCTCACTTAGAATCATTGGGACTCTCTAGTCTAATGATTTCTTCTAAATTCTCAGGCATCCATCACATGTGAAATATTACCAGGATTGGCATAAAATATCATCAATTCGAAGTAGAGACTAAAGATTCAAAAACAATGTTTTTTTGGAGAAAAGGGGAAAAAAGAAACAAAAAGATATTTAATTTTAAGATCTAAGTAATTGAGTAAGCAACAGAATAATTAAAATTATTGTTCTTTTTCTTTGGCTTTTAATAAGAAAATTACAATGATCTTACCTATAAAATGAGCTCTGTTTGGTTCCTTCAAACAAATATACTAGAAAAATGATTTTAACAAAGAAAAACCTGAATTCTATCTCTGGCTGCTAACTGACATTCAGTAAAAAACATTCCTGAAATCCATTGATCTCATATCTTCAATCCTCTTTTAAGGACTGGAGTCCATAGCTGCAAAATATTCTGCATATTATGTGATATATAATTAGAACCCAATATTTTTGAGCCCATGCAAACAAAAATGTGTTACTAGTAATGTAGATAAAGATGGTAATTGATATTTTCAATTTGAGTACATAGTTACAAGTCATATCATTCCATTAGTTTTATTATCAAGTTTTGTGACTTCAGAAGAGACAAATCTCTTACTCTGTTCAGGAAGTTTGAGTGCTCCCTTGAGAAGCGATAGTTCAGCTGAGTTCTGAAAGTAGAGAAGTATGTCAAACAGTGGTGGGGAGTTCATGCTTGACAGAAGTTATGCAGTGTTCCTGCAGTAGAAAGGAGCATGTTGTGAGCCATCAAGGAAGTAAGAAGACCATTGTTCTTGGAACAGAAGAACCTGGGGGAAAGTGGTAAAAGATTAGTGAAGAATATGCCATGAGAGATACTGTAACCTAAGACTGATTGTACATTGGACTTATTTTAATTAGAGGTACAAAACAATCAAATTTGCCTTTCAAAATGATTTCACTGGCTGTATTATTTTGTATGGTTTGAGTGTGGAGAGTACTAGTGATGATATATCGTAGTGGCTGGAGAGGTAGTTAAGTAACATATCATGACCAAAATGAGATGTCTCAGGATCAGCGAGTTTATGCTGCAAAAACAAACAATATTAGGATGTTGTAGCTTACACAATACTAAATTTTCACTTATGTTACATATATCTCTAGTATGTCAGACCTAGCTCTCTTAATTTCAGGTCCCAGGTAATGAAATAGCCTTTATCTGGGGCACTGCTGGTGGTTCTTGAAGAAAGAAGTTGACAGAAATTGACTCCTAAAGCTTTTATTCTAAAGTGCCATATATCATTTCCTCTCATACTTTATTGGGCCAGTCACAGAGTCAACTCTGTAATTAATGGACCAGGGAAGTATTTTTAGAGAGAGGCACTGCAAGAAAGCAAATAGGAATAGACTAATAGTGAGACAGTTTACCACACATAAGGAAGAGCTTAGTTTTCATGATGTATCCTATGGAAAACTAGTGAACAATTTCAAACAGAAATGTATTTTAAGGTAGTACATACATATACAGGCATCAAAGCTAAGTTAGAAATACGTAAAATTTTAGTATTTATTACTCAACAAACCTATTATTCTGCTTTCTGGACTGTATATCTTAAAAGACATAATCATGATAATATATCCTAAATATTAAAGTGCTTGAGTTTTTCCAAAACACTTTAATATCCACAAGAAAAACATGTGAGCTATCTGGAAAGACTTAAAAATCTTTTTAGGAAGATTCAACTTTACCACCAGAGTACAATATAAAACTATATGTATGGAAATGTCAACTAAAAGGGCCAGAAAAAGAACAAATGCACACAATAATTTATCTTTGTTTACTCCAACAATAACTAGATACAATATATTAGAGAAGAAAATGCGTACTTAGGTATAAATGTAAAAATAACAGTGCAAGATTAAAGTTATTAGAAACAAAACTTTATAAATTAAAAATAAAGAAAATGTAAAAAATTATAAACACTTTATTGTACCCTGAAAAAACCTAATAGGGGAAACATGGTGGTCTTTATTAATATACACATTAAATTTAATTCTCATTTGTGGACAAATAGAATTTGGTAGAGAAACATCATATATTTTTGATAAAGTTCATCTGGAAAAGCAGTTTCACAGAATATCCAGGAAAATAACTGTGGAAAAAGAGTAGTTGATGCTATAGGTCCTTTTCTGTGTAAAATTATACAATAGAACCACAGTAACTGAAATAAATGGCATCAATACCAAAACACATATAGATACACGGAACAGAAAGCCTCATATTTATGAAATCTATTATAATATAAAGTATCGATTTTAATAAATTATCTAATTGAAGAAGCAAATAAATTATAAAGTTATTAAATTAATATAACCAATTCAAGACTAAAATTAATACATAATTTATATTATTTCATATAATTGGGTAAGGTTTTTCTAAAGTAAAATACATATAGCAGAAAACATAAAAAGAAATTCTGACACTTGTGCTTCACTTCCTCTCCCCACATTTAGCATTTTTGATGTTACCATTTACATCTCTTTACATATGATATCCCTTAACAAATTATTGTAGTTATTATCATTATTATTATTATTATTATTTTGAGACAGAGTCTTGCTCTGTTGCCCAGGCTGGAGTGCAATGGCACGATGTTCGCTCACTGCAAACTCTGCCTCCTAGGTTCAAGCAATTCTCCTGCCTCAGCCCCCGAGTAGCTGGGATTACAGGAATGTATCACCATGCTCAGCTAATTTTTGTATTTTTAGTAGAGACGGTGTGTCACCATGTTGGCCAGGCTGGTCTCGAACTCATGCCCTCAGATGATCCACCTGCCTTGGCCTCCCAAAGTGCTGGGATTACAGGTGTGAGCCACTGTGCCTGGCCGCTATTATTATTTTAATAGTTTTGTCTTTTAACCTTCATGTTAAAGATAGAAGTGATTTAAACACCACTATCACAGTATTAGAGTAGTCTCAATTTGACAGTGTACTTACTTTTACCTGTGAATTTTATCTTTTCAGATGTTTTTGTGTTAATCATTAGTGTTGTTCTCTTTCAGCTTGAGGAACTTCCTTTAGCATTTCTTGTAAGACAAGTCTGGTGGTGATGAATTCCCTTCGCATTTTTGTTGTTGTTCTGGAGTGTTTTTGTCTTTCATTTCTAAAGGACATTTTTGCTGTGCACAGTCTATTTGGCTGGCAATTATTTGTTTTAGAACTTTGGGTATGTAATCTCACTCTTTCCTGGCTTGCAAGGTTTCTGTTAGGAAGTCCACTGATAGCCTTCTGAGAGATCCTTTATATATAACAAATTTTTTCTCTCTTGCTACTTTTAAGATTCTCTCTTTGTCTCTGAATTTTGTCAATTTGATCACAATGTGTCTAGGAGGATTCTTTTTTGAATTGATCATGTTTGGGATTCTTTGAACTTCCTAAATCTGTATGTTCATATGCCCCCAAAGATTTAGGAAATTTTTAGACATCATTTTTTTTTTAAAAAGCTATTTGTCCCTTTGTCTCTTCTCCTTCTAGTACTCCCATAATTCTTGTATTTGTATGTCTAGTAGTATTCCATAGTTTCCTTATGCTTTCTTTACTCTTTTAAATATCTTTTTTTATTCTCTTAATTGGTTACTTTAAAATGACCTATCTTTGAGTTTTCTATTTCTTTCTTTTGTATGCCAGCTCTTCAATTGAAGCTGTTGATTTTTTATTTTTTTCATTGTATTCTTCAGCTCCAGGATTTCTGTTTATTTTATGCTTTCTATTTATTCACCAAACTTCTCTTTTTGTTCATGTATTTTTTTAATTTCATTTAGTTGTCTGTCTGTATTTCCTTGCATCTTATTGAATTTCTTTAAAATAGCTACTATTTTAGATTATTTTTCAGACAATTTGCATATCTCCACTTCCTCGGGGTTGGTTACTGGAGCTTTTTTAGTTCCTTTGGTTTTGTCATGTTTGCCCAATTTTTTGTTATCCATGTAGCCTTGTGTTGATGACTGTGTATTTGAAGAAGTGAACTCTACTCTCAGTTCTTAAGATTGATTTTAAAAAGTTAGCTCTCCAGGCTGATAGGGTTGCCTGTAGGATTGTAGTTGAATGGGGCTGGAGTAAGTTCACATGGTTGATGCTGGGTCTACAGTGGATACCACAGTTAGTGGCCTATTTCCAGGGGTTGTAAGTCTGATCTGGTCCCTAAGTGCCCTGGACTGTCTCCAGGACTTCATTCTATGGGGCTGGTACTGGGATAAGGGTACACTTTAGGGTTCGCAGATCAGCCAATTTGTTATCAGGTATACTGACATGTGTGGCTTCTTCTGGGTCTCTGGGAGGGTTCCCATGGGATCACTAGATGGACTGCTAGGCTGGCTGGTCTGCTCTAGTCCATGGCGCAATGTGCTCGATCTAAGACTCATGGTTGTTTTAGGTCCCCAGTCAAGAACAAGATCTTCAGACCTGTATCCAGTTCACAAATACATGCATTTCCAGGTGGGTTTCTGGGTGAACAGGCTGGCTCTCAGACGGCAGTTGAGAAGGCTTGGAGACAATCTATAGGGCTCTTCAAGATCCACAGTGGAACCAAGGTCAGTGCATCAGCCTGTAGGGGTATTGTTGAATGTGCCTCCTTCCAAGTCCCCAGGCAAGCAAAACTGCTCTGTGCCCATAGACAAGAGGGGCTGGGATCAGGATACAGGGATGTTTAAGGATTGGCTGTAGGAAAGAGATTATCAAGGCTACCACAAGGACTCAGACGAGCACATCTTCCCACAGAGACCTGGCAGGGCAATAACTGCCCCCAGACCACAGCTGAGAGGGACTATAACTGAGTTTCAGGGCTAATTCAGTATCTGCTGTGGAAATGATGTTGACAAGCTTGACCTGGTGACACCATTGGGTAAGAATGTTAGGAGTTCTCTATGCAAGCAGGATTGCTCACAGATGAAAGCTTAGAGGGACTACAACTGAGATTCAGGCCCCTTTCAAAAACCTCTGTGGGATAAAGTTCAGAAAGCATGTCAGGAGTCTTCTGTAAAGTAGGATAACTCTGGGGCTGTGGAAAGGAGGGACTATGGCTGAGATAGGGCCCCTTCAAGAGCTGCAGTGAGACAGAATCTGGCAAGTCTTTTAGTGGTGGCACAAATGGGTGAGTCTCCCTCTAGGTCCTTGTCCAAGGAGCACTAAGCTGGGACTACAGCGGAAGGAGGCTGGAGCTAAGTTACTAAATAACTTTTAGGTCCATAGTGGTGACTGATATCAGAGTGCAGACACTCCTGTCTTCTAAAACACTAGTGTAAGTGATTTCTCCTAGACCTCTGGATAGATGGTTTTGGTAGTAGGATAAAGCCTAAAGGTATCTGTAGCCTTGCCTGTCAGGGAAAGGAACACTTTCTGGGTCTGAAACTAAGAACACGATCAGTGAGCCTGCCACATGTGGTGTGGGTTTGCAGTCTCAAAATGATGTTTCTAGGTCTTGGGCTTCACTGGGGTTTCACAACCTCCTACCTGATGTTCAAGGCTCCCACAGTTTTGTCTGTGGATGGTTGCAGAACTCTTGTTTTCATGAGAAACTTCTGGCAGATTACTTCCTATTCTTCCATCTTGCTCAAAAATGGCATTGCTTTATTATTAAAGAAAAATTCAAGAAATTCCAGTATTATAGGACAAGGGGAGCATGTGGTTCATAAGGGTAGAAAAAAATTTGTTTTTGAGTAGAAGTAATTTTGAGAGCAGCAGTGTTTGTTTAATGAATTGATCTTTCCTGTGAGGATTTAGAAAACTAAATCTCTATAGATTATTTAGAAGAGCGTGGGAAGCAAGTGAAATTCAATCTGTCTCCCAGAAGAGGTGACCACTTCTACATTCTTTCCTCCTCATCTACCTCTTCAGGAATGATGGAGGAGGCTGAGGGAATCAGATGGGCAATACTGAGAAAAAATTACTAATTAGAATGTCGATGTATATCTTTCTGAAGACTTGTATAATAAAATATATAAAGTTGTATAATTAGATAAATATATTCTTATGAAAATAATAAAATATGGATGGGCACAGTGGCTCTCGTCTGTAATCTCAGAACTTTGGGAGGCCAAGGCGGACAGATTACCTGAGGCCAGGAGTTTGAGACCAGCCTAGACAACATGATGAAACCCTGTATCTACTAAAAAAACAAAAATTAGCTGGGCGTGGTGGTGGGCGCCTATGATCCCAGCTACTCGGGAGGCTGAGGCAGGAGAATCGCTTGAACCGAAGAGGCAGAGGTTGCAGTGAGCCAAGATCATGCCACTGCAATCCAGCCTGGGCAACAAGAGCGAAACTCTGTCTCAAATAAATAAATAAATAACAAAACATGAAGATATAAAATGTTGGGAAGAGTTTTGGTCAAATATTTAAGATTTTTAAAAATAGCTTCATTGATTTGATAATATAATACTTATCATTCTACGTTGTCTTATTTTCAAACTACAAATAATTTAAAATTAAATGAATCTAAAGTTAGCCATTATGCAATTTTGACAGTTCAATCTAATTGTAACATTTTCATTTCTTTTGAAAGTCTTATTTTCACTTTCATAATAGAACATTGACTTTTTAAATACATTTGCCATATTTTTGTAATGAATGGTATTGTTTTCTCTTTTATTAACATCTTGGGAGATTGATCAAATATGTAAAAATGTTTACACCATAAAGTATTTCTTAAAATGTAAATGGATTGGTGGTTATGTTTGCAAACTTTGTCTTGCTGGTTCCACCAGAACTATTCTGTTATTCACAGGCAAATTTAATTTGAACAATCCCTGTTTGCTTTCCCATCTGAATTTGATCAGAAGGCTGCATCTTTTTCTGTTATTTTCAAACTCTATGCAGGCTATAGATGCTTCATATTTCATAATCCTCTGTCTCAAATTAAAACTTTTCTAGATATAGCATCATGTCATCTGCAAACAGGGATAGTGTGACTTCCTCTCTTCCTATTTAGATGCCTTTTATTTCTTTTACTTGATTGCTCTGATCAGGATTTCCAATATTATGTTGAATAGGTGTGGTGAGGGAGGGCATCCTTGTCTTGTGCCAGTTTCCAAGGGGAATGCTTCCAGTTTTTGTCTGTTCAGCATGAAGTTGGCTGTGGGTTTGTCATAGATGACTCTTATTATTTTGGAGTATGTTTCTTCAACGCCTCATTAATTCAACATGAAGGGATGTTGAATTTTATTGAAACCTTTTCTGCATCTATTGAGATAATCACATGGTTTTAGAATTACTTCTGTTTATGTGATGAATCACATTTGCTGATTTGTGTATGTTGAACCAACCTTGCATCCCAGGGATAAGGCCTACTTGATTACAGTCGATTAGCTTTTTGATGTGATGCTGGATTCAGTTTGCTAGTATTTCCTTGAGGATTCTTACATCTATGTTTATCAAGAATATTGACTTGAAGTGTTCTTTATTTGTTGTGTGCCTGCTGTGTTTTGATATCTGGATGATGCTGGCCTCATAGAATGAATTGAGGGAGAAGTCCTTCCTCCTCAAGTTTTTGGAATAGTTTCAGTAGGACTGGTATCTACTCTATTTTATGCATTTGGTAGAATTTGGCTAGGAATTCATTTAGTCCTGGGCCTTTTTTGGTTGGTAGGCTTTTTATTACTGATTCAATTTTGGAACTAATTATTGACTCAAGTTCAGGAATCCAATTTCTTTCTGGTTCAGTTTTGGGAATTTATCTGTGTCCAGGATTTTATGCATTTCTTCTAGATTTTCTAGTTTGTATGCATAGAGGTGTGCATAGGAGTCTCTGATAATTTTTTTGTATTTCTTTGGGGTCACTGGTAATGTCCCCTTTGTCATCTCTAATTATGCTTATTCGGATCTTCTCTGTCCTTTTTTCTTTATTAGTCTGGCTAGCAGGCTATCTTATTAATTTTTTCAAAGAACAAACTCCTGGATTCACTGATCTTTTGAGTCATTTTTGTCTCAATTTTCTTCAGTTCAGCTCTGATTTTGGTTATTGCTTGTCTTCTATACTAACTTTGGGGTTGGTTTGTTCTTGCTTCTCTAGCTGTTCTAGTTGTGATGTTAGGTTGTTAATTTGAGATATATATACAACTTTTTGATGTGGGCACTTAGTGCTACAAATGACCATCTTAACATTGTTTTAGGGGTGTCCTAGAGATTGTGATATGTTGTATCTTTGTTATCTTTAGCTTCAAAGAATTCCTTTATTTTTGACTTAATTTAATTATTTACCCAAAACTCATTCAGGATCAGATTGTTTAACTTCCATATAATTGAACGCTTTCGAGGAATTTTCTTAGTATTGATTTTTATTTTTGTAGCGCTGTGGTCTGAGATGTGGTTGGTATAACTTGTAGAAAACCCCCACAGTCTCTGTGCAAAAACTCCTTGATCTCATAAACAACTTCAGCAAATTTTCAGGATACAAAATCAACATATAAAAATCAGTAGCATTTCTATATACCTACAACATCCAAGCCAAGAGCCAAATCAGGAACTCAATCCTATTCATAATTGCCACAAAATGAATAAAATGTCTAGGAACATAGCTAACCAGAGATTGAAAGTATTATAAACCACTGCTCAAAGAAATTAGATATGAGACAAGTAAATGGAAGAACATTTGATGTTCATGGATAGAAAGAATCAATATCTTTTAAATGGCCATAATTCCCAGAGAAATTTACAGATTTAATGCTATTTCAATCAAATTACCAATAACATTATTCACAGAATTAAGAAAAGCTATTTTACATTCATATGGAATCAAAAAAGAGCTTGAATAGCCAAGGCAATCCTGAGTGAAAAGAACAAAGCTGGAGGCATCATGATACCTGACTTCAAACTATAATACAGGGCTACAGTAACTAAAAGAACATGATACTGGTGCAAAAACTGACACATACACCAATGGAACAGAATTGAAAGCCCAGAAATAATGCCACACCCCTACAACCACCTGATCTTTAACAAAGCTGACAAAAGCAAGCAATGGGGAAAGGACTCCCTATTCAATAAATGGTCGTGGAATAACTACCTAGATATACGCAGAAGATTGAAACTGGACCACTTCCTTACACCATATACAAAGTCAACCAAGATGGATTAAAGACTTAAATTTAAAACCAAAAACCATCAAAACACTGGAAGATAACCTAAGAAATAACACTCTGGAAAAACAACTTGGCAAATATTTCACAATGAAGATGCCAAAAGCAATTAAAATTTTAAAAAAAGAATGACAAATTGGATTTAATTACATTAAAGAATTTCTGCACAGCAAAATAAACTATAAACAGAGTAAATAGACAACCCATAGAATGGGAGAAAATTTTTGCAAAGTATGCATCTGACAAAGTTCTAATATCCAGAATCTATAATGAACTTAAACAAATTTACAAGCAAAATAACAAGCAACTCTATTAAAACGTGAGCAAAGGACATAAACAGATACTTTTCAAAAGAAGACATACATGTGGCCAACAAAACATATGACAATAAATGCTTAACATCAGTAATCATAGAAATGAAAATCCAAACAACAAGACATCATCAAACACCAGTTAGAATGGCTATTATTAAAACGTCAAAAAATAACAGATGCTGGCAAGACTGTGGAGAAAGGAGAACACTTATACACTGCTGGTGAGAGTGTAAATGAGTTAAGCCATTGTGGAAGGCAGTGTGGTGATTTCTCAAATAACTTAAAACAGAATTACCATTTGACCCGACAATCCCATTATTGGTATATACCCAAAGGAATATAAATTTTTCTATCATAAAAACCTATACACGCATATGTTCATTGCGGCACTATTCACAATGGCAAAGACATGGGATTAACCTAAATGCCCATCAATGATAGACTGAATGAAGAAAATGTGGTACAAATACACCACGGAATACCTTGCAGCCATAAAAAGGAACAAGATCATGTCCTTTGCAGCAACATGGATGGAGCTGAAGGCCATTATCTTATGAAAATTAACTCAGGAATGGAAAAACAAATATGCATGGTCTCATTTATAAATAATGAGAACACATAGACACAAAGGAGGGGAAAAACAGACACTAGAGCCTTCTTGAGAGTGAAGAAAGGGAGGAGGGAGATGAGGATAAAAATACCTATTAGGTGCTATGTCACCTGACTGATGAAATCATCTGTACACCGAAATTCCATGACACCTCCCAGCACTTTTGAAGGTCAAGGCAGGCGGATCACCTGAGGTCAGGAGTTCAAGACTAGCCTGGCCAACATAGTGAAACCCCATCTCTACAAAAATACAACAATTAGCCAGGTATGACAGTGGGTGCCTGTAATTTCAGTTACTCAGGAGGCTGAAGAAGGAGAACCGTTGAACCGAGGAGGCGGAGTTTGCCGTTAG
Source organism: Gorilla gorilla gorilla (assembly GCF_029281585.2). NCBI lineage: Eukaryota > Metazoa > Chordata > Mammalia > Primates > Hominidae > Gorilla > Gorilla gorilla. The sequence goes on along the minus strand of NC_073238.2, from coordinate 78,226,603 downwards.
CCAAGATTCTGCCATTGCACTCCAGCCTGGGCAACAGAGCGAGACTCCGTATCAAACAAACAAACACTCCATGACATGCAGTTTACCTATATATCAAACCTGCACATGTAGCCCTGAACTTAAAATAAATTTTAAAAAAAGAAATAACCATTTTTTAAAAAGTTTAATATTTCATCTTTCAAATTTCTTGAATATTCATGTATTTATGTAATACATACATTTTATAATAAAAAGTCCTTATAGATAGAATATTTAAGAAAAAGTCATTGCTCATAGTCTTTGAGTGCAGAGCTTCATAGTATGTGCATTTATTTACATTTTATTCTTATATGGATACTATTTATATAATCAACATTCTCAAAATAAATTACCTGCATGAGCCAGCACCTAAAAAACTTTTAAAACTTTTATTTTAAATATAAGTAAGGGCTGGGTGCAGTGGCTCACACCCGTAGTCTCAGCATTTTGGGAGGCTGAGGCAGGTGGATCACCTGAGGTCAGGAGTTTGTGACCAGCCTAGCCAACATGGTGAAACCCTATCTCTACTAAAAATACAAAAAAAAAAAAAAAAAGCTGGACATGGTGGTGCACACCTATAATCCCAGCTATTCAGGAGGCTGAGGCAGGAGAATTGCTTGAAACCAGGAGGCAAAGGCTGCAGTGAGCTGAGATCACGCCACTGCACTCCAGCCTGGGCAACAAGAGTGAAACTCTATCTCAAAAATAAATAAATATTAATAAATAAATAAATGTAAGGATCTACTGTGAATATAATTACTCTATCTAAGACTTTGTGGAACTAGAATCTATGTACAAAAAGACAACAAACAGTCAAAACTGTGCACATGTCAGAGTAACTGCTTACTCTGGTGTAGACACCAATTCTTTTTTGACCTGGCTTATTTAATGAAGCATATATTTCATTTTTAACCCAGCTGCCTTATAAACAATAGTAATCAATGTGATTGCAAATGTTTATTTCTGAGTCCTTTGGTGAGTACAGACATTGTTCATAGGGAAAGACTATACATATTTAAAAACAATTCACTTTCAAATGGTTGAAAAGGGGATGAGGTCTATAGTGCTCTTACCGTAACAAAAAAGAGCCTACTGGCCAAAAGTCATAAGTTAGTTTGTCAAATTAAGGTCACTCAATTGAAGATGAATTTTTAAATTCTAAATTATTGGGATAATGTTCCCAATATGAGATAATAACAAAGATAGAAAATGTGGCATTTTGGATATTTATAAAAAATTTCAAAAACTTACCATTATAAATGTCAGTTAGGTGGATTTTAAGTCAATTTTTGTTTTTGTATTTGTTTTTTAGCTGAAATCGAAAGGGATTATCTGTCTACCTAGCCAGTTAGCTCTCTTTTTCATTTAAATTGTCAAAAGTCGAGGTTGATCTTCTATTTTGTGCTGAGTGTAAAATGGAGCACAATCACACAAAAGCTGGGCATGGACAAAGGTCTGTGATCTGGGTGAACAGACTTGCATAAGGCTAGAATTGCTGTTCACTGCAGCAGCAAATATCAAGAGTTAACACCTGGAGATCAGATTGATTTGGGTTCTTGAATGGTTCATTTTGTATTAAGGAATTTAACTTCCAAAGAGAGGTCTGGCCATTGTCTCAGCTCCTAAGAAACAGGTTCTAAAGCTTTTGCATTTCTTAAGTGATGGCAGTGTCATTGTTATTCATTGTGTGCATCGCTGGCCACAGGTGACAGTTCATGATGTTCCCCTTAATAGTTTATGCTAATGAGATGACTCCGTGGTGGGGGTTGGTCACATCAAAGCCAGACTTGGGGTAGAAGATCTGGCCATGGGCCTCATGAGACCTCCATACTGGGGAGTGGGGCTGAAAATTAAGTTCAATTATGTAAGCAATGAATCAGTCATGCCTATCTCATGAAGCCTCAATAGGCACTCTCAAGCTGAAGCTCTAGTGAGCTTCTTGCGGTGGCTATACTTTATTATTATTGCCAAAAATTGATGCTTGGAAGAATAAAGCATCCCTGAAGATAATGGAAACTTCACATTTAGAAACCTCCCAGGCTATCTGGCTGTGGTGAATTATGCATGTAATTCCAGCACTTTTGCAGGGCTGAGGCAGGAGGATTATTTGAGGCCAGGAGTTTGAGACCACCCTGGGCAACACAGTGTCAGAGGCATTTGAACAAGAGCAACTCCATCTTGAACAGGGGCTGGGTAAAACAAGGCTGAAACCTGCTTGGCTGCTTTCTCAGTAAGTTAGGCATTCTAAGTCACAGGATGAAATAGGAGGTTGGCACAAGATACAGATAATAAAGATCTTGCTGATAAAACAGGTTGTTGTAAAGAAGCCAGCCAAAACCCACCAAAACCAAGATGGTGAGGAGAGTGAACTCTGGTAGTCCTCACTGCTCATTATATGCTAATTATAATGCACTAGCATAGAAGACACTCCTGCTAGCATCATAACAGTTTACAAATGCCATGGCAATGTCCAGATGTTACACTATATGGTCTAAAAAGAGGGGAAACTTCAGCTCCTGGAATTGTCCATGCCTTTCCCAGGAAACTCATGAATAATTCACACCTTGTCTAGCATATAATCAAGAAATAACCATAAAAATGGGCAACCAGCAGCCCTTGGGGCTGCTCTGCCTATGGAGTAGCAATTCTTTCATTCCTTTACTTTCTTATAAACTTTCTTTCACTTTACTGTATGGATTTGCCTTGAATTCTTTCTTGCATGAGTTCTAAGAAGCTTCTCTTGGGTCTGGACTGGGGCCTCTTTCCCATAACATTAGCAAGACCTCATCTCTAAGAAAAGTAAAAAATAGAAACCTCCCAGAATTCACCTTATGCATATCTTTTCCTTAGACTGATTCTAATTTTTATACTTCTTCTATAATAAAATTGTAATCTTCAGACATAACACTTTCCTGGGATTTGTGAATGTTTCTAGTGAATTATTGAACCTGAGGGTAGTCATAGAGACTCCTGAATTTGTAGCTAGCTATTGTGAAATGATGATGCTTCTGAGGATCCTTGAAATCGATGGTGGTGTCTGAAATGAGTGCAAACTTTGGAAATTGTTTTCTCAGATGTTGCAGTTTAGCTAAGCTCCTTTGCAATTATTAAAAGTAATACTGAGTTATAGTATTGGATAAAACATAATTTAAACTCAGATAAATTAGAGGCCTAGTTACCAAAACAGGTTTTCAAGGAAGGGTTTGGTCACAAAATGCAGGTCTAATTACTAGAATTAGGTCACATTGAATTTTTCTAAAAATTTTATAACCTGAGGCACCCTCATTACCACCCTTATCTTAGTTGTTAAATCTCTGGCTTTTTTTTCCCTCCTAAAGGGTTTCAGATTTAGTTTCTGTTATATACAGAGAGCCATACTATAAATATGAATAACTTTCAAGACAATCATCGTGTAATATTTATACTTATTATTCAACAGCAATAGAATTTTAAATTTTCTTGAAAATTAGAAAGTCAGCTGGCCAGGCGCGGTGGCTCACGCCTGTAATCCCAGCACTTTGGGAGGCCGAGGAGGGCAGATCATGAGGTCAGGAGATCGAGACCATCCTGGCTAACACGGTGAAACCGCGAGTCCACTAAAATACAAAAAATTAGCTGGGCGTGGTGATGGGTGCCTGTAGTCCCAGCTACTCGGGAGGCTGAGGTAGGAGAATGGCATGAACCTGGGAGGTGGAGCTTGCAGTGAGTCGAGATTATGCCACTGCACTTCAGCCTGGGCGACAGAGTGAGACTCGGTCTCAAAAAAAAAAAAAAAAAAAGTCAGCTGTAAAATAGTCTACTCAATTGTGTGAAAAATGCATTTTATTCCTATGCTGTCCTTTATGTAAACCAATGCTGGAAACCTACTATGACAAACTGGTAGTTTAGTGGCAAAAATACTAAATATAAATTAATTTGGTATTATTCCAACAAATGGAAAATCTTGTCACATCTTTAAAAATAAGTGCATTTAAGCCTTTGGTCTTATCTTTTAAGTATATATATTTGTATACATTTGCATAATGTATAATACAATAATTTATATGCATTGTTTATGCATTTTAAATATATGCATATATTTTAATTAGATGCATTTGAAATTGATAGAGGCAGGAGGCAGAGAAATTCTAGGCAGGTAGGTGGGTCCCGAGTGAAACCCCACCTCTAAGCCAAAGACAGTTTAGAGCCTGAAAGCCAAGCTACAAGTTAAATCCTCAGACTGGATTGAGAACTTGTCTTCCTGTTTGGCATGTGTTCCTCTGATTGGTCCCTACCCTTTACCTATTTTACTTATACCTACCCTTTCCTAATTTGTTTTTCTATACTGTCCTGCCCATCTTTGAGTGGTATATTTTCTTTAACCGTTTTTGCATACTCACAAACCAATCAGCACACACTCCCCATTCTGAGTCCATAAAAGGCCCCACATACAGCCACAGAGGGGGAATTTTCCCACCTTCTGGTAGGGGAAACATCCCCACCATGTCCCCTCTCTGATGAAAGCCATTTTCATCATTCAAAAAAATTCTTCTCCACCCTTCTCGCCCTTCAGTATCCTGTCTATCCTCATTTTTCTCGAGCATGGTACAAGAGCTTGCAAACTGCTGAATGCAGGTACAAGCTATAACACAGGCAAGCTGGGGCATGGCCAGCATGGCCGAGTGAGGCTGGGGCGGGACGTCGCTGGCCAGGGGACTCTGGCTTGCAAAGTGACTGAGAAGAAAAATCCTGCATCAAAATCCCACTTGAACAAATAGCGAACATTAAATAGAATAAAAGTATTTCGTAAGTTGCTAATTTTATGAAGGAAATGAAGTGTAATTGTTCTGTTCTCAAATGTGATATTGACACACACAGTCAGTCATAGATGACCAGTTAAAATTGGATATATCTTAGAAATAATGTTTGCAATATTATAATTTTCTATTTGCTATGCACTTCTCAATGTAAGGGAAAATATTACTACGTTCTCTTCAAATCCTAATAAAAGACCATTCTCATTGAGCACTATTTACGAATCTGGAAATGTACGTTAAATGACAATATCAAAATGAGGGACTTCTAAATCACTTTTGCAAGAATTATTATTTCAATAAAGTATATAAAACGTTTTGGCAAAATGCTCTCAAGGAAATGGAAAGACCAATCAGGGTACCAGGTGAGCTATAAAATTTACTTACAGAGTATATTTCTGCAAAACTAAAATCAAAAGTAACACTATTTGTTAGTCTCTGTGAAGGGAAAACAATAAAGTGCACCCTGATGAATTCCAGGATTGAGCAGCTTGTTGTCAAGAGGTATTTAGTTTTCTGAAGTAGAGTCATTGTAAGCAAATAACTGACTGTGTGCATCAAGAGAATACATTTAATTGAAAGATACCAGTTGTGTGGAAAGTATTGGCATTTAGACATTAGTATGTTCAACCTCATCAGAACAAGTAACGTTATCTTGGAATGTGAGACATAATTAGCTATGCTATGTCTCTTTAACCTCTGATTTAGAATCCATGCATTTTCCATTTTATTTGATCAAATGATTTTTAAACAGCTTGGGAACTGCTCAGCATACATAACTACATAAAAAATATGCTAAGCATGTAAAAACAAAATTTCACTCTCAAGAAGAAAATTTAACTCATAATATCAAATAATCAATTTCATTATTTGATACTGTTTACACAGAGGAAAAAAGAGAGCAAAAACTTTTTAAACTGCATTTGTATGAGTAATTTATATTCATCAGCTTCAGGTATCTAAACAGTAAAAGGACTAATGAAGCACTGGTGACTGAACACCTATTGCTATGTTCCTTTATTATTTTTCTTCTTAAGCCTTAATGAGCTGTAATTAAGCAAAATAGGAGTCGCTCGTATTTTGTCTTGAACATGCTTTATTATAACAAAGAGTAGTAACAAGTAGCTGTATCTCACTTCATGAACACCAAACTTACTGCAGACATGTAAATGAGAAGCTACAAAGCTAGAGAAGAGCCTGGAGATATTAACATCTGTGTGAATGAAACAGCCATTTCACAACTCAGTGGACCTTAAACACAGCAGACACTGAAATCTGTTCAGTACATGGGGTGGATTTTTAAGTATGTTCAATTACTGCTTATCTCCCAGCTGTTGTTTGAGCATGGCTTCTGTAATATTAGCGAGTTGTGCTTTGACATCACTGACAAACATTTTGTCCTTGATTAACAGTTACTACCAGACTAAACAACCATTTTAAAATCATAAGTTCAAACTTGAATTGCACCATGCTATAAGTCTCTCCCTTGGGGTGAAGAGGTTAGAAAGTACTAAGAAGCAGAGAAAAATAAGAATGACCTCTGACAATCTTGATTGTTGTGAGTTTTATGTGTTACCTTCTGAGTATGAATATTTTATGACTGATTATATGTAAAAACATTTCAACATAAAATATATAACTATTTTTAATCAGATACTTGGAAAATCAAAAACAGGTTTGAATAGGGAGTGTTCAATCATAAGGTGATAAGCATTTTGAAAAACTATATTTTTCTCCAAAGAAAATCAAACATTATATTAATGATTATTTAAAAACAAAGACAATCTTAGGAACTTTGAGATTATTTTTTAAACTATATGTATATATGTGTAAGGTTATTACGTTACGAATACTTGTGTGTCCGGCATTGGTGGGTTCTTGGTCTCGCTGACTTTAAGAATGAAGCTGCGGACCCTCGTGGTGAGTGTTACAGTTCTTAAAGATAGTGTGTCCAGAGTTTGTTCCTTCTGATGTTCGGACGTGTCCGGAGTTTCTTCCTTCAGGTGGGTTCGCGGTTTCGCTGACTTCAGGAGTCAAGCCGCAGACCTTCGCAGTGAGCGTTACAGCTTTTAAAGGCAGGGCGTCCGGAGTTGTGCATTCCTCCCAGTGGGTTTGTGGTATTGCTGGCTTCAGGAGTGAAGCTGCAGACCTTCGCTGTGAGTGCCAACAGTTCATAAAGATGGCGTGTCCGGAGTTGTTCATCCCTCCCAGTGGGTTCGTGGTCTCCCTGGCTCTAGCTGGCTTCAGGAGTGAAGCTGCAGACCTTCGCGGTGAGTGCTACAACTCATAAAAGGCGGCGGCGACCCAAAGAATGAGCAGCAGCAAGATTTATTGTGAAGAGCAGAAAAACAACCCTTCCACACAGCAGAAGGAGACCCCAGTGGGTTACCACCCCTGGGTGAGGTGGCCAGCATATATTCCCTTATTTGTCCCCACCCACATCTGGCCGATTGGTCCACTTTACAGAGTGCTGATTGGTCCTTTTACAGAGTGATGATTGGTCCACTTTACAGAGTGCTGATTGGTCCGTTTTTGCAGAGTGCTGATTAGTGCATTTACAAACCTTTAGCTAGACACAGAGCACTGATTGGTGTGCTTTTACAGAGTGCTGATTGGTGCGTTTACAAACCTTTAGCTAGATAGAAAAGTTCTCCAAGTCCCCACTCAACCCAGGAAGTACAGCTGGCTTCACCTCTCACTTGGAGAGGGCAGGCATATAAATGAGAAAGATCCAATATAGTTCCTTTTCCATTATGAAAGCACAACCATCATAAGTTTTTTTAAAAAAATAAAAATCAAATTGCTATACCATATAAAATACCAAAAACCTTTCCTATTATATTATGGATTCCAGTCTTTTATTAGTTTGAAAGCATGCAATTACAAGTTTTCCAACATAATTTATAGAATAACATGATCTCCTTTTTAAAATCAAAATAGTTTTTGTTTTGCTGAATATTTGCAGAAATTCCACCATTACCATTTAAAATGCCAATTATAAGAACTTTGGAGTGTATAATGGTAGTAAATTATCATTATTTTCTTTATGGCTGATGCCTTCGCAATTATAATAGTCTATTTCATCAATTAGTCTCTTTCACAAAATCCAGGTGACATATATTTTGTAAAATTATACCAATTATTCATTGTAAAAATATCCTTTATATTAGGCTGCAAGAATCCAGAGTAAGTAACAAATATTTTAAAAAGTCATTCAGACTACTTAAACTCCCTATTTACTTTATAATTGAGAGAATTCTTAGGTACATTAAGGATGATAGGTTGCATACAAATCTTCAGCTCTCTAAGCTTATCAAACCCCATACGTGAGTAAGGACTTTGTATGACACACTTTCACAGGCTATAACTTTCTCAGAATTATTTTGCAAGTTATTTTTATTACTCCCAAAGCATTTCTATAATGTCATTTCTTGGCCTTTAAAAGAGCCATATTTTTATTTCTTCCATGTGAAGGGCTTGTGGATTGCTATGTAAAGTAAGTTGGAGTTAATTAGTGGTGCTAAACTTTAGGGAAGCTTATGTAAGTGACCCCGGATTTGAAGGGTATTACGCTAATCATAATTTTTGAAGCTTAAACCTCTTTGTTTTCCCTAAGATACAGAAAATTCATAGTGAAATAGTATAACAGAGATTCTACAACATTTTAATAAGTCAAACATAATCATCATTTATTTGAAGCAGTATGCTACTGATTGTCGAAGGTCAGTGCTGTCAAATATCTCAAGAAAAGTATTTTTTAAGAAGAGAATTTAGTATAATATAGTTATTTCATCTATTATCAATGTATTTCAGCAAAAGTAGTTGTAAAATTATTTTCCCGTTGCTTTATATTATAAAAGCTAAGACAATTCCCAAGAGGCAGAAATATAAATGAGCAAATCCTTGCAAAGGAATAAATAACCCAAGAACTTTTATGTGTATGTTTCTAAACAAGATAGTGTTCATTGTTATTATTATTACTTTACAAAACAGCTTTTATTCATTCCCTCAGCACCTTTTAGGCACCTCATATTTATCAGCTATGCTAGGATTTGGAGATTTAAGGGAAAAATGTCATAAAAATCTTTGCCTTCAAGGAGCTTGCTTGCACTAAAATATGACAGAAAAATATATGTGAACAAATAAGCAAACACAAGTGAACAAATATAGATAAGGGGAATAGAGCTCTGAGGTAGGTTAATTTTGCGTGAGATGGTCAGGGAAAGCATTGCTGAGAACATTCATGTAAGCAAGGACTTGAAGGAGAGGTGAGTGAGCCACATGACTATCTGGGAAAACAGTGCTAAACAGAACGGCAAATACAAAAACGCTGAGATGGAAATGTGTCTGGTTGTGACTATTGGAGCATTCCTTTATGATTGTTCTTTTGATACGAACATAGGTGAAATTTCAAGATTATTTATCATGAGGAAAAAATAATAACAACTAGGGAATAATCAAGTTAAAAATAACCAAGACATGGAAGTAGCTTCTAGAGATTTAATATTTTTGAATAAATAATCTGCTATGTCACAAAATTAATTGCAAATATAATTAGCAAAATAGTCTATGACTCCATTTCAATTTATCTCACAAATAATATAGAACCCACAAAAAATAAAACTATATTAAGATGCAAATTTATAGTTACATCAGCAATTAAACTTTTGATTCTGGATGTTAATAATGTTTTGAGAACAATTGCCAAAACACTTTGTATGTAGTTATTAGGGGGTGTGTGTGTATGTGCGTGTGTGTGTGTGTGTGTGTGTGTGATGGGAATCAGGGCCAGGGCTTGTGAAATCATCAATGTTTGTTGAAAATACAAAGGGTAAATAGGCACTTAAACAACAATAGCCTTGGAGCGCTTATTTCATCAAACATAAAGGAATTGCATCTATCTTATATAAATATCCTTTTTTTTTCTTTTGAGTGTCTGCTGTACAGTACTAAGGTAATCAACTCATCGGGTCACAGCACAATTGCCTTATTGACCTGTTGAAAGAAAAATAATTATTTTAATATGGCTTAATCTTTCATTCCTACTTCCCATTATGTGCTCCTCCACACCAGCATCCACCCTGAAACATTTAAAATGTGATCATAGATCAGTATGTATTTCTTAAATATAGATATATGCATTTGCTGTTGTATATGTTTCTTTGTTAATTATTTAATTTGAATGTTTTTGTACTATATGTCTTTTTAAATTTTAAAAGTCTTATTCAAGTTGGAGACAAGTGTCATTTTTGTTGTTGTTGTTGATATAGGATTCCACAATTTGCCAGATTGCCATATGTCAATCCATTCCTATACTAATAGACTATAGTCTGCCTTCAAATCTCTGTTACTAAAATCACTGCAAAGATCATTATACCTATGCTTGGCCTGTGTAAGGATTTTCTTTGAGTGTTTTCCTAGAATAGTGCATGAATAGTCCTATGAATCTACCACTTTGCTTATACTTTACATGATCTAAATTTTCTAAGTTATGATCTAAAAATAAAAAAGAAAACAATAATTAAAAATTAGATATGCAACGTAAACATTTCCTTCTTGTTATATTTCTTTAAAAAATTTTCTTCATGTTTATCAAGCTTAGAAATATCATGCTATACCTCACTAAGCACACACTTAAAATTGTGTGTCTGATTTTTTTTTTCCTTTAATAATCTCTTTTTCATTTAGAAAACTGCATTTGTTGTGAAAAATTATACTCCCTGGATAATTTTTCTCCTTTAATGAATTTTTTTATTGGAACTTAAAACAATTCCTTTATTGTTTTTCTTTTTGAAAAGTAACTATGTAGATTATTTGTGTCATATATATTTAGTAAACTCATTTCACTGAACCCAAGTACGATGTCAATAAATTGTACTGTTTTGAGGTTTAGTTATGGGACTATCTACCTGCAGCCCAAGAAGTGTTTAGAGGTCTGTGCATTGTTGACTTGTGTTCTCTTTTTCATCTTCTAGAGTTCAAGTAGAGAGCTCAGCTGGGACATGCACAGTCATGATTCATAAGATTTGTCCCAGCTGTTTTTTGTGTGTAATTTGATTAAAAGCTCTCTATCACTCCTGAGCTAGGCTTTACACCACAAAGGCATTTCTACTTAGGATAAGACATTTGAACTATTTTTCCAATACAAGTTCAGTAATTAAGCTTTTACTCAAAATGAGAAAAACAGCCCTAGACATTTATTTCTGGAGGTTCACTCATCTTTACCCTGAAGTATTTCCTATTTTCCTTCTTGCTATGGGAAGGAAAGATTATGAGTTTTGGACATAATATTAATGTAAAATGGTTTTTTAAAAAAGAGGCAACTATGTGCTTCAGCCCTCCCACCCTTCCTTGACTATTTTTCTCCTTATTTATTTTGTTTTTGCCCTTCAGATATTTAGAATCTCACATCTCTACAGATTCTAACTCTAATCCTCTTTTTACATTAGAATTATCTTCTGTTATGAATCACATCATATGCTGTGCTTACTAAGCTCCTTCAGATATATTTAACCTCATTTTATTTCACTTTTTTTTTTTTTTTTTTTGAGTCTCGCTCTGTCCCCAGGCTGGAGTGCAGTGACGCAGTCTCGGCTTACTGCAAGCTCCACCTCCCGGGTCGTGATCCGCCCGTCTGGGCCTCCCAAAGTGCTGGGATTACAGGCGTGAGCCACCGCTGTTAGTTTACTCTTATTTCCATACACGGCACATCAGTTACACCAGTCCTTTCCTAAAATAGATTTGGAAATTGAAAAAAAACTCTGTGTGTGTGTGTGTGCGTGTGTGTGTGTGTGTGTGTGTCTGTTTTCTAACTCTGAGAGTTAACATGCTGAGCCTGGTGAGGTGGCCCCTCCCTGTACTCCCAGCCATGTGCGAGGCAGAGGTGGAGGACCACTTGAGCCCAGGAATTTGAGATTAGGCTGGGCAAAATAGACTCCCACTCCAACTACAAAAAAATAAAAAATAAAAACATCCTGGCAGTGAGAACATCTAGCATCTATATACTGGTTTCTAAATACCATTCCCCAGCAAAACAAAACAAGCCTCTTGGAAAAATTCTTAACTCTGCGACTGTGGCCAGGAAAGTGTAAGGTGAGCCTGTAATATCTTGTAGTGCCAGAAAGTAATGAATTGCTCAAAAAAAATAAAATAAAATAAAAGATAGGAGGGCATCAAAAGATTACAGGAGTCACTATGAAAGAACTCCCAATGACCGAGTCAAAGTTATTTTGAGCAATAAAAAAAGCAGTGTTGCTAATGGAATAAAACACATAAAATATAAAATAAATATCCATAACCACATAAAGATATAAATAATCAGGAAAGTGAATCAATGCAAAAAAATGAGTTATTCTTTAGAGTAGAATTCAAAACAATGAATATAAAAGGAATGGTAGACATAGAAAAATCCCTACTTGGCAAACACCACATTAAGAATTATTGCAGCCAAGAATAATTAAGGAATGTTAAACCGGGTGGGCAAAAATATTATAATAAACAGGATATTTTCATAGTGACAAAAATTCTTTCCACAAGATAGTGATAAATTACAAATGAAAAAACAGAAGTCTACAGTAGAGAATTCTGACAAATACCATCTCAACAAAATGTTCTAAGTTAATATTTCTAGGAAGGAGACATGTCAACATTATTTACTTACTGATATAATATCCTGGGAAGAGAAAAACATCACTTCTCTTATTCCTGCCAAAACTGCACAAAGTCAGTCTAATTTGAGATTCACACCAAGGTACAGTCGACAAAATAACCACTACTTTTCAAGAGTGTCAAGGTCATAGAAGACAAGTAAAATTGAAGGACTGTTCAAAATTGAAGGAAGCTAAGAAGGCATGAAAACTAACTGTAATGGACAATCCTGGACAGATCCTGGGTCAGAAAAAGGACAGTACTGGGGCAACTGTTAACATTTGAATAAGGTCTGTGAATCACTTAATAATATTGTATTAGTGTTAATTTTCTAGTTTTAGTAAGTGTGCTATGATTATATAAGATGCAAACACTGGGGAAACTTGCATGAAAGAAATATAGGTTCTTGAAATATAATTTTTGTAACTTTCTTCAAAAGATCATATTACTTTTTTGCATAAAAGCCATCTGATAACTTCCCACTTCACTCATAGCAAATTCCAAAATTATTAACATGGCTTACAAGATACTACATGATCCAGACCTAGATACTTCTCTGACATCAATTTTTTTTATACTTCGTTGGTACACTGTCCTTATTTGTCCTGCACAATTCTAAGTATGTCTTGCCTAAAGCTTTTGAAATAGCTGTTATCTCTGTCTGGAAGTCATTTCCCCAAGTACCCAAATGGATCGCTTTCTTCCTGAATTCCTTCATGTTTCTATACCCTATCACATAAAATAACAGTCCTTGCACCTCATTATCACTTACTATCCATTTGAACAGCTTTATTTTGCTTCACAGGACATACCATGACTTGATACATTGTGTCACCAGTTTTATTTTTAATTTTTGAGTCTTTCCTCATGCATCAAGCAACTAATTGTTCAAACACACAAACTTCATTCTAATTAAATAAGACAGTTCTTGGAAAGAGGATGTGAGCATGTGATTACATTCCTAATTTCATATTCTATCTTATTGGAGCCACAGGATTACTAGTAGCAAAGGAAATTTTAGAATAAGTGCTGTGTTTCTTCTGAGTTAACAATCACATGTACTCTCCCAAGAGGCATTTTTCCTACCTGTCATTTAATGAAGAGGACTCTGAGGCTTCGCTGATTCACAATATGAAGGAATTATGTATTTTAAAATAGGCAGGAGGAAGGACACTTGATGAGGAGAATTTCTGGTAGATGGTGACATAAGAACAAAATAAAGGTTAATTATAAGTTGCCGAGATTTCAGAGTTTGTATTTTACTACACCTAGAATTACCTAAAATTATAATGAAACGTGCTTTTTTAAGTAGAGGTTAGCTAGGTCATTGGCTTAGTAGGCAGCGTAGAAAATAAAACAAAATCATTTCGAGACAGCGAGGTGGGAGGGGGTCCCTAGAGAAACTCCAACCAGCCTGCCCACTGGGCTGGAGCCTTGGGAAATTCATGCTGTTCGCAGCGGGGAGGAGCCTAGCTCCTCCTCTTCCTATGTGGAACCTCGGATTCAAACTACAGAGTGGGAAATGCCCTAGTGGAGGGACTATGGCCATGGGAGAGTCCTTGTTTCCCCCATGTTTCCCTTTTCCACCCAGTAAAATCCTGCTTCACTCACCCTTTAAATGTCTGCGAGCCTGAATTTACGTGGCCAGGAAACAACGAACCCCGTTTTTAGCTGAACTAAGGAAGAGTCTTGCAACAATTTCTGACACAACATTTAAGGCTGAGTATGTACTCTCTGAAGCCATACCTCTAAGGAAATATGTCGGAAAGTGGAATGCTAGTTATCTCTTGTTTTTCCCAGTAAAAAATAAACCTTTGATTTTTGAGCATGAATAAAACAGCTCTCTAGTATTAAACTTGCAAAGGCTAAAAGCTGACTGCAAACGTTTACATCACCTCCTGAAGGCATACGTTCCTACTTCGACTTCAGATGTTGCCAAGGAGGATAAAGCACAAAGGAGAATTGTCTCTTGTCTGCGTAGCAGAACAAAGAATATCGAGGTAAAGGGGATGAGGGAGTTTCTACCAAAAACAAAAAATAGTATCTAGCTTAAATAGGAGAGCTATCATCTTCGCAATGCCATGCAACTGACTGCATCGTTGTTATGAAGTACTAAGTGCTGCGTGGCCCCGATTCTTTCTTCAAGTGTCATGTTGCTCCTGCTTGCGTTAGTTTTAACCACGGTTAATTTTCCCGGCTCTACTCCTATAGATTCAGAGTTGGAGGGGCAGACATTTACCTGTTTTAGCTTACAGTTTGCCTCCTTGAGAGAACCACATCCAGATCTTGTGGAGATGACTCTTCATGACCTGGACTTTATATTGGATACAGTTATTAGAGAAGATTTGAGTTGTCATCTTTGGGGAGAGGACACGATGTTATATGAGAAGAAAAGTGAAAGAGGTATTTGTTCCTTGCCATGGGGGACGGTTGTAATAACAGTTAGCTGACGATATGAGTCTGTATTTCTCTCTACAGGGTGTAATTTTGCGCAGAAGCAGTTGTGAAGTCAGAAGTGACATTTCCCCGTAGTCCTAAGTGGTGCTCTGAAACTTGTTCTCATCGATGGATGTAAGAAAAAGTGATTTTCCCTTTTCTACCCGAAGCACCTAAGAGACTGCTGTGGTTTTTCATGTTCTCTTTCTTCATCGGCCATCTAGGTGTTAAGTTCATTGTATGGTGACATAAACAAGAAATAAACTTTCATTTGTTTAACCCATTTTGGATTTATCCATTACAGGAACTAGCATTACTTGAACTTAGTATCATGTTAGAATGTTAGCTTCATGAAAACTGTTTTGTTGTTGTTCACTGCTTTATCCAGTCATGTGGAACTGTGATGGGTTCTAAATAAATAAGTGTAATAATGAATGCATCAAGGAAGAAAAGGTAGAAGATGACTAAAATATATTTATTTATTATCAACCTTTTATTTTCCTATGTGGGAATATTCAAAATAAGGGTAACAACAAACCATTCAATATCAGCATAGCTGAGAAGTCTATGCCATTATAATAATCTGTATTATATTATAAGAACATATTAAATTATAAAACAAATCACAGCTCTTAAAACTGCACATATTTAATTGTATGTTTACGTGCATGCACATTGTTTTGTTTTTTTTTTGTCCTTAGTTTGCCAAAGGCAGAATGAAAAAAAAACGTTATTGAAAACCTCATAAATGTGTACATCATTGTTTGGGAATGCAACTTTCTCAAACAAAAGCATCACATTCAGGGTTTTTTAGCAAATTTAGGATAGACTTGGAATTTAACTTTTAACAAATGTGAAATATCAGCATCTTCATTGCTTGGTACACAGCAGGTATTACATAAAATTTGTAGAATTTTATTCTCCTATAATATTAAGTAGTGAAGAAGAGAGCTCTTTATTTATATTCTTTATAAAAATAAGAAAATCATATTCAGGCATTACTTACCAAGTTTCATATACAGTTTATCCATCATTTCATGTATAGAATGTAGGGCACAAATTGTGAATGCCTTGCAGAAAGTCATATAGCTAGTCTGTAGTACAGTGATCTTGAAACTTAAGTGTAGTTTTCTCCATTATCTTACTAAGCCTGAAGAGTCATTATGTTCCCATAAGTAAATGTCTGATAATGCTGTCTCACTCCTAACTCTAACACAAAGGACTGTGAGCAGAATTTTCCATAGTTTCCTTAATTAAGATGAATGTGTTAAAGCTTGTTATGGTATAGGCTCTGTACATGACTATTCATGCAACAAAAGAATTGAGTATATTTTAAAAAAACAATTCTTCCAAGGCTCTTGTAATAAACATTATATTCTTTCAATATGATTCAAAAATGACAATAGATTTTTGTTAGAAACCTGAAAAATAATGTGTATGCCTTTGACAACAGAAATTACACAATGTTAGCCTCAAATGAGGAACAACATCTTAGCTTTAAGATTACTAGGTAAACCTTAAAATAATCTTAATAGCAAGGAAAAAATGAATTAATTATATACCTAAACCCAAAAATATACTATTACAAGACAGTTTTCCAGGTGGCCTTTGACTGGTGCGGTTCCCTCCTTTTCTTGCTGTTTTTTTTTTGTTTGTTTTTTTTTTCCCAGGAATAAATATGGAGTACCCTGGGAACGCAATATCTTAAGGAAGAACTATCAGAATAGTGCAGGACTGTTCTTGACCCTCTTAGGGAATGTAATATCTTGAGTTAGGAGGAAAAAGTTCAGGAAAGCCTGGGCTTTGTTCCTCTTTCCCCTGGAAGCAGAATGTCCATCAAAGCTTTGCCCAGCATGTGACATGACTCCTGTCACATGATGTATGTAACTTGGTATGGACTGCCTTTCAGGGTTCTTCAGTTGTGGTGTGCAAAGTGGAGCATGGGCAGTCAAGACTTCTTCTGTCCTGGAAGGCTTTCTTGAGTCTTGGGGGACCAGATCTCACTGGATTCTAGGGTGTTTTTCCCTTTCCCCTTTCTGTCTATCCATGAATAATAAATCCACTTCATGTAACTTGTGTATGAGTATTTTCTATTTCACTAAACTCACACAATTTGGTGACCAGTGCAGGTAGACCTGCTACAAACTTTGAACATTTTTTTCTAAAAATTAAAAAGATACTTTTGACTATTTGAAATCAATGAAAAGTAAAAAGACATTGTTTTCTTTTTCATTGCACAAACCCAAAGATATTGTAATGCAGCTTGGTAAAATACACTTATCATTTAAAGTAATTTTTTTGGATATAATCCAAAGAAAATCAATGATTTTCTTTCAAAGGAAAACATTAATCACACAATCATGGAACATTATATTATGTACTTACCAAGCAAAGAAAGCCAGGGACCAGATGGATTCATAGCCAACTTTTTTTTTTTTTTTTTTGAGATGGACTCTCACTCTGTTGCCCAGGCTGGACTGCAGGGGCACAATCTTGGCTCACTGCAACCTCCACCTTCTGGATTCAAGTGATTCTCCTGCCTCAGCCTCCCAAGGAGCTGGGATTACAGGTGTGCACCACTGTACCCAGCCCAAGTTCTAACAGATGTACAAAAGAGATCTGGTACCAATTCTACTGAAACTATTTCAAAAAATCCAGGAGGAAGTACTCTTACTTAACTCATTCTGTGAAGCCAGCATCACCCTAATACCAAAACATACTAAAGACATAATGGAAAATGTAAACTACTGGCTAATATCCCTGATGAACATAGATGCAAAAAAATCGTCATGAAAATACTATCAAACTGAATACAACAGCAAATCAGATGTTAATTCACTATGTTCAAGTAGGCTTCATTCCTAGGATGCAAGATTGGTTCAACATATGCAAATCAATAAATGTGATTCACCACATAAAAAGAATTAAAAACAAAAGTTGATCATCTCAATAGACACAGAAAT
Source organism: Gorilla gorilla gorilla (assembly GCF_029281585.2). Classification (NCBI taxonomy): domain Eukaryota; kingdom Metazoa; phylum Chordata; class Mammalia; order Primates; family Hominidae; genus Gorilla; species Gorilla gorilla. The sequence continues at coordinate 78,208,746 of NC_073238.2, read as the reverse complement.
GTTTTTGGGTAAAATCGAACATTCCTTCCTGATAACAACCCTCAAGAAAGCAAGCATCAAAGTAACATAGTGAGAGCCATCTATGACAAACCCACAGCCAACACCCTACTTAATGGGCAAAAACCATAAACATTCTCCTTGTGAACTGGAACAAAACAAGAATGTCCATTTTCACCACTCCTATTCAACACAGTATTGGAAGTGCTAGCCAGAGCAATCAGGCATAAAAGGTGTCCAAATAGGAAAAGAAGTCAAACTATCATTCTTCCTGGATGATATGATTCTATACTTAGAATAGGTATGGAAACCCTAAAGACTCTGCCAAAAGGCTCTTGGAACTGATAAAATTTCAAGGTACAAAATCCACGTACAAAAATCAATAGCATTTTTATACACCAATAACATTCAAGCTGAGAGCCCTATCAGGAACTCAATCCCATTTAAAATAGCCATTAAAAAATAAAATATTGAGAAATAGATCTAACAAGGAGATAAAAGAGCTCTACAAGAAAAATTAGAAAACACTGAAAGAAATCAGATGATGTAAATAAATGGGAAAACAATCTAGTGGTTATGAATTGAAAGAATCAATCTCATTAAAATGGCCCAACTGCCAAAGGCAATTTACAGATTCAACATCGTTTCTATCAAACTACTGACCTCATTTTTCACAGAACTAGGAATAAAAAATATATTTATCCTTGAGTTCATATGGAACCACAAAAGAGCTTGAATAGCCAAAGCAACCTAAGCAAAAAGAACAAAGCTGAGGCATCACACTACCCAACATCAAACTAAACTATAAAGTGACACTAACCAAAACAGCATGGTACTGGTACAAATACAGAGTTATACAGCAATAGAACAGAATAGAGAACTCAGAAATAAAATCACACACCTACAGTCATCTGGTTTTTAGCAAAGTCAACAAATAAGCAATGGGGAAACGATTTTCTATTCCATAAATGGTGTTGGGACAGGTGGCTATCCATATGCAGAAAAAATTAAATAAGACCCCTACCTTTCACCAGATACAAAAATTAACTCAAGATGAATTAAAGAGTTAAATTTAAGATTTCAAACTATATGGTTTGGTTCTGTGTCCCCACCCAAATCTCATCTTGTATTGGACTCTCATAATTTCCACCTGTTGTGGGAGGGACCCAGTGGGAGAGAATTTGAATCATGGGGGTGGTTTCCCCCATGAGGAACGACTACCATGGTTCTCATGGCAGTGAATAAGTCACAGAAGATCTGATGATTTTATCAGGGTTTCTGCTTTTGAATCTTCCTCATTTTCTCTTGCCGCTGCCATGTAAGAGGTACTTTTTGCCTCCCGCCATGATTCTGAAGCCTCTCCAGCCATGTGGAACTGTAAATCCAGTTAAACCTCTTTTCTTCCCAGTCTCGGGTATGTCTTCATCAGCAGTGTGAAAGCAGATTAATACAGTAAATTGATACCAGTAGAGTGGGGTGTTGCTGAAAGGGCACCCAAAAATGTGGAAGTGACTTTGGAAGTGGATAACAGGCAGAGGTCGGAACAGTTTGTTGGGCTCAGAAGAAGACAGGAAAATGTGGGAAAGTTTGAAACTTCCTAGAGATTTGTAGAATGGCTTTGATCAAAAGTCTGATAGAAATATGGACAATAAGGTCTAGGCTGAGTTGGTCTCAGATGGAGATGAGGAACTTGTTGGGAACTGTAGCAAAGGTGACTCTTGTTACAGCAAAGAGACTGGAGGCATTTTACCCCTGCCCTAGAGATTTGTGGAACTTTGAACTTGAGAGAGATGATTTAGGGTATCTGGCAGAAGAAATTTATAAGCAGAAAAGCACTCAAGAGATGATTTGGGGGCTGTTAAAGGCATTTACTTTTATAAAGGAAGCACAACATAAACGTTTGGAAAATTTGCAGCATGACGGTGTGATAGAAAAGAAAAACCCATTTTCTGAGGAGAAATTCAAGCCTGCTGCAGAAATTTACAAAAGTAAGGAGGAGCTTAATGTGAATCCCCAAGACCGTGGGGAAAATGTCTCCAGGGCATGTCAGAGGTCATCAGGGCAGCCCATCCCATCACAGCCTGGAGGCCTAGGAGAAAACAGTTTCCTGTGCTGGGCCCAGGGTCCCCATTCTGTGTGTAGCCTAGGGACTTGGTGCCCTGTGTTCCACCTGCTCCAGCTGTGGCTGAAAGGGGCCAATGTAGACCTCTGGCCATGGCTTCAGAGGGTGCAAGCCCCAAGCCTTGGGAGCTACCATGTGTTGTTCAGCCTGCAAGTGCACGGAAGTCAAGAATTCGGGTTTGGGAACCTTCACCTAGATTTCAGAAGATGTATAGAAACGCCTGGATCCCTAGGCAGAAGTTTACTTTAGGGATGGGGCGCTCATGGAGAACCTCTGCTAGGGTAGTGTGGAAGGGAAACGTGGGGTCAGAGCCCCCACACAGAGTCCCTATTGGGGCACCACCTAGTGGAGCTGTGATAAGAGGGCCACTGTCCTCCAGACCCCAAAATGGTAGATCCACCAACAGCTTGCACCATGCCCCTGGAAAAGCTGCAGACACTCAATGCCAGCCTGTGAAAGCATCTGGGAGGGAGACTCTACCCTGCAAAGCCACATGGCGGAGCTGCCCAAGACCGTGGGAACTCACCTGTTGCATCAGCGTGAGCTGGATGTGAGACCTGGAGTCAAAGGAGATCATTTTGCAGCTTTTAAATCCTCTGGATTTCATGGCTGCATGGGCCCTACAAATTTCTCCCATTTAGAACGGCTGTATTTACCCAATACCTGTATGCCCATTGTATCTAGGAAGTAACTAGCTTGCTTTTTATTTTATAGGCTCGTAGGGAGAAGGGACTTGCCTCGTCTCAGATAAGACTTTGGACTGTGGACTTTTGGGTTAACAATGAAATAAGTTAAGGCTTTGGGGGACTGTTGGGACAGCATGATTGATTTTGAAATGTGAGGACATGAGATTTGGAGGGGCCAGGGGCAGAATGACATGGTTTGTCTGTGTGTCCCCACTCAAATCTCATCTTGAATTGTAACCATAATTTCCATGTGTTGTGGAAGGGACCCAGTGGGAGATAATTTGAGTCATGGGGGCAGGTTTCCCCATTCCATTCTCGTGGTAGTTTATAAGTCCCAAAAGATCTGATGGTTTCATCAAGGGCTTCTGGCTTCCACTTTTGTATCTGCCTCATTTTCTCTTGCCACCACCATGTAAGAAATACCTTTTGCCTCCTGCCATGATTCTGAGGCCTCCCCAACCATGTGGAACTGTAAGTCCAGTTAAACCTCTTTTTCTTCCCAGTCTCAAGTATGAAAGCATAAAAATGGACTAATACAGAATCCTAGAAAAAAACCTAGGAAACGTCATTCTGAACATCAGCTTTGGGAAAGAATTTATGACTAAGTCCTCAAAAGCAATTGCAAGAACAACAAAAATTGGCAGCTAGATTCATTAAATTTTGTATCCGAAAAGTCTACAATCTCATCAATAGGATGAATAAACATAGTTTAATGAATACAACATTACTAACAATTTTGTAATGAATGATAGAATCATAGCAAGTCACCTCCTCTTAGTCTTGCTTCCAAAACTGAAACTTTCTAATTTTTTACTGTTCTTTAGTAGGCTTCACCTCCATATTTCTAAGTAAAATATTTCTATTTATTTATTTATTTTTAATTTAGACGTTTTAAATTTTATTTACTGGTGTCACGTTGTAAGAAATGAAGATTATCTTTATTTCAACTTTGCCATGTATTTCTCCTCCAATTCCTTGGGTAATTAGATTCTAATTTTAACTGAATCATTCGTATGTGTTTATATTACTATGACTGTATAAATACTGTACAGCAGAGGGCTAAATGATAAATTTCCTATATTTATCATGAGATTGACAATTTCCTCATTGTCATTTTGATATCTTTTTGTAACATTCTTAGTTATTCTTTATTCTCCTCCTTTAAAATTTACTGGTTTTTGTCAGATTCTTTCATTCTCATTATTCTGAGATTTCTCTTGCCTGCTTGTCCCATTTCCCGAATCCTGTGTCTTCCTTCATCTTTGCTTCCTATTCATTTGGTGAAGAGTGTTCCTTATTTCTTTCTAAGAAAAGAAAATCACAAATCTGAATCTTTAATTATCTAAAAATTTATCTAATTAATAAATTGGCTAAGTTAAAAATTCTAATTTTCTCTCAGAATTTTGAGGCCATTGCTCATAAGCCTCTTTTTTTTTATTTCAATGCTGCTTTTTATGATCCACATATTATTTTGTTTCTCATTTTAACCTAGGTACCTTTTATTCTGTCTTCCTGGAAGATGTTAGCATTTCTAGCATTCTAAAATATTGTAATAATACCATTTGGCGGTTCTTCCGCCTTTCCTTATATTACAGACAGCATTAAATAAGCCCTTTAAATTTAGATATAACTTCATATGAATCCTGTCAAATGTTCTTAAATTACTTCATTACTATTTGCTTCTCTCTGGATTATCTGTGATTCCTGAATCTCCCAAATTAGTCTAATATTTGATCTCCTGGATTAGTTAAATACTTATACTTTTTTTTCCTTCAGGAGCTCCTTGAACACTAGATTATTCTTGTACATTATTTCTGTTTTTATTGCCTAGTTTCTTTATTTTAAAGCTACACACAAAGAATTGCTGAACTACTTAGTTCCATCTTCCAAATTTCTTAGCTAGTTTGAAATTTATGTGTGTGTGTATGCATGCGTAAAATCTCTGTACCACCTGAATATAGGAAGTAATTTTCTGCTTTATATTCTTCTTCATTAATTCTTTTCTCTGCTGCATGGAGTCTGTTTAATTCTCCACTAGTTTTTCTTTTTAATAAAAATATTTTTATTTCTAAAAGTTACTTTGACTACCTTTCTTAAATTTGTGTTATTTTTCACAATCATAAAAAACTCATATATCTGATTAATAGAATCTTATTAATCTGAATAGTCTCATTCAGATAGTTTTTTTTTTTTAAGATTGTGGAGTATCAACCCACATTTTTAGTGAATACTAATGATGAATCCCCTCTATGCGCACATTGTATTTACACATAGAGCTGTCCCTTCAGAGTAGTTTTACCATTTTCTTCTGCCAGAGCCGGTAGACTTATCATCAGCTCAGGGAAAATTCCTTAAAATCATCCTTTAAGATTTATAGCAGTTTATTTGACAAGCGTATGTACTTAGTTTCTCAGGAGAGTGTTTCCATTCTCTAACTAATATATTTTTTACATTTTATATTGTTTTTGTTCTCCTTTATTTCTTATGACATAGATATATATTTGTTCATTTGTTTGTTTTTAGTTACTTTCTGCACACAAGAATGGCTCTGTTTTCTCCAAGTTTATTTTGTTATGGAATGGTTTTGGGTTTTTTGACACTTTCTTGTTAGATTATTCCCTAAAATACTGTGATATTTAGCTTTTGCTTAATTCACTTTCTATGGAAGAGTAAGACATGAAAACTTTGATTGAAAGTTTGTTTTCAGAGGAAACGCCTGTCGGCTTTTAGTTCATGATGAGAGTGACCACCAGACACACTTAATGTATTTTTCCCCTGTGATTCCAGCTGTCTTTGTCTAGAGACAAATCTCTTGGCTGCTGCCATTCTTAATATAAAAAAAATAGTATAGTGAGTGATTAGGTTCACTGTTCATCATGTAGAATTTTGCTTGTTATCAGAAAGTTTCCTTAGCCACAAATCAGACTTTTGCATTAAAGTATTAAGCCTGTTTGTGGCAAATCCTGTTTTATAGTCCCATTTTTCCATATATGCTGATGTCTTAAACTTTATTTTTACTAAAGATTCTTCAAAAGGGAAAAAAATTAAACACATATGGCCAAATTACCATCATTAATTAGAAGTCATATTTAGACATAATTAGAAATTATATTCCTTTTCAATCTTTGCACTAGGACACAAGCCAAAACCAGGAAGAGCTAAGGGAAACTTTCTGTGTATACAGCTATAAATTACCACAGCTGTGAAATTAATAATAGATTTTCTCTATTCAAAGGAAGCTGTGCTGAAACAGGTACTATGTCTTTAATCCAAAAATATTTATTCTTTTCTTTCCATATTTACATGTTCCTATTTTACCCCCGATCTACTTCAGGTAAATTTAGGTACTATGGTGGAGTTATTTAAGGAACATTTCTGTAATCATATTTCTGTAATATAATGTAAAGCCACATCATATAGTACACAGCCGGTTTTTGAAGGTTAATATCACTTTGGAAATAATTTATCTTTTTATCTCTCATTACTTCCAGATTACCAGTTAAAGAAGGAATCAAATTTTTGAAGATAAATGCCTATTTAATGCCTATATAATACCTCCTATAAACATTATGATAGAATCACCTAATTCTCAGAAGCCAGTCTTGCAGACTTTCACAGAAACTCTTCCCTATAGTGAAAGTATATTCACCTTCTTTAAGTATCCACAATTTTAGACATTATCATACTATTGGCAACTGGTAAAAGAATCAACCCAGGTCACCCAAGTGAATCTGCTAGGTTTCTTCTGATCATTCAAATATTGCTACAAAGCTCTACCAGCAAATATTATATTTGAGAAAAAGTCATTAAAAAGTGGGATCAGATCTGGCATTCCATTTATTACATCAGTACTACCTTCTTCAATTTCTATACTTTATAAATAAATCTCTTAGCTCTTTTAAGGAGACAAATATTAAACATCAGTAATTCAATTCTATAATCATTTCTATTTTGAATTCTATTGTTTACTAGTTTGGGCACACTTTTCACTTTATAATTTATAAATTATTCATAAGCTTTAAAATTAATTTAAAGAAACAATAAAATTTCAAAAATAGATGTCCTAAATTTTTTAATACACCTTAATGTTTATTAATCTTCTAAATGCTACTCAGTTGCCATAGAAAAACAGCTATGTGACAAGCTCACCTGTATAAAACCAGTTAATAATCAGAATCCATAATCAAAAAAACCTTTCAAAAAATATAATGTGCATTTGGTAAAGCAGTAAAAAATAAATTAACAAATCCATGCCAAAATTAAATTGTGTTTTAGTTTTTTGTGTGTGATTTCTATTGCTATTTTTATTGTTTTCTGGAGAGAGGGTCTCACTCCATCGCCCAGGCTGGAATGCAGTGGTGTGATTATAGCTCACTGCAGCCTCAGTCTCCTGGGCTCAAGTGACCCTCTCACTTCAGCTTCCCAGTTAGCTGGGCCTATAGGCACATGACCCCTGCCTGGCTAATTTTTGTATTTTTGACAGAGATGGGCTTTCATCATGTTTCCCAGGCTGTATTTTTTTTTTAATTAATGGAATTCTTCTAAAGGGCTATGTGCATACAGGATGGTAACTGAAGTATTTGCTACTGAAGCAAATAACATATAAAGAATATTAATGTAATTCAATTGCATCACAAAGAAAAAAAGAAACAAACCATTAAACTACCAAATAGAGCTCAATGAGAAAACACTTGTTTTCAAAAGGGGGACTATGTCTAATTCAAATTAATATTTTCTTATCTATGTCTACAAAACAGGATAAAAAAGGAATAATAAAATTCACTGACCAAAAAATATTGAAGAAAACTCTTGACAACACTGGATTTACCATTAGCTGGGCTACCAGGAGTTTTTTGCAAACAAAATCCTTTTATTATACTCTTTTCACATTTACTGAAATTCAAATTGAAAGAAAGTTTTTTTTGTATAGCAAATAAGTACAAAATATTAAATTGTTATAGCATTGGCAGATTTAAAGATGCAATATCAAATTATAGAAAATATAGATTTTCCCTTGGGAGTAGCATTTGTAAATTGTCATAGAAAAACAGCTATGTGACAAGCTCACCTGTGTAAAACCAGTTAATAATCAGAATCCGTAATCAAAAACAAACCTTTCAAAAAATATAATGTGCATTTGGTAAAGCAGTAAAAAATAAATTAACAAATCCATGCCAAAATTAAATGGTGTTTTAGTTTTTTGTGTGTGATTTCTGTTGCTATTTTTATTGTTTTCTGGAGAGAGGGTCTCACTCCATCGCCCAGGCTGGAGTGCAGTGGTGCGATTACAGCTCACTGCAGCCTCAGTCTCCTGGGCTCAGGTGATCCTCTCAATTCAGCTTCCCAATTAGCTGGGCCTATAGGCAAATGACCCCTGCCCAGCTAATTTTTGTATTTTTGATAGAGATGGGCTTTCATCATGTTTCCCAGGCTGTATTTTTTTTTAATTAATGGAATTCTTCTAAAGGGCTATATGTAAATAATTCTAAATTCTATATGTAGAATAATGTTTACAAAGTGTGATAGAACATTCCTTTCTTGGAAGCACATTCTTTTAGAATTGGTTTCAGAGCTTCTTGATGAACTCCTTGCTATGTAGTTGACCCTTCTGAAGATCTATCACTATGCTTCTATGAGCTGTGTAATAACAGTAATGGCAACTAGAGATTTGATTTTATGACAAAGGACTACATAATGTGAAAGTTGTCAAGGTGCAGAAGGTGGAGGCTATAAAAAATAGGCTCAGATTAAAAACTCTATATATTCTCTTGGTAGAAAACTGCTGTATAATAAAGCAACTAGACTAAGATAAAAATATGCATTTCCATAAAAATATCATTATCATGACAAATGTATCATCTTTCTTGTCATCATACCATTTTGAGGAAAAGCTTGAAGAATCTATGACTCTGTAACTGAACTTTAACTCCATGGAAGAGTGATATTATGAAACCTGACGACTGACCCATATTCAATTCAATTTGATTCAGTTCAACAAATATTCACTGAGTGCCAAGTGCAAAGCATTGGACCAGTCACTTTCAGAAGCAGTCTGATGAAAAAGGTGTGCAGTGATAAATAAGGAGATGTCATTTCCTCCAATAGAGAAGATGACTGTCATACGTTTTATGTATACAGCAATATGGAATGTTGTGTATGTTGTAAAGGAAACAAAGGGTTTGGAGAGTGTTAAATTATGCATGCAAGATATATATCAATATAAAGTGAAAGAATTCATAGGTATGTTATTTACCTACCTAAGCACAATCTAGGAATTGGAATATTGGCTGTGATATTACTCGAAGAGCTATGCCAACTTATGACCTTCTGAAAACAGTAATAAGTAAATAAATAAATAATTGAAAATGATTACCTGTGTTACACAGTAAGGCTCTCACATTATTTCGAAGTTTTTCTAGTTTAACAGAGCTAGCATGATTTAGAAAATCGTGGTGTTACCATGGACATTTGTATAGGTTGTCATGGGAACAATTTTAAGTGGCACTTCATCCTAACTTAAAGGGTAAAATAAAGTTTTAAGAATGATATAGAGGATAATCTATGACCTAAAAAACACACGGGAGTTATCCAGATAAATAACGCAAGGGAAAGCACCAGGTGGAGGTTGTTTAAAAACCAGAAACAAGCAAAATCGTAAAACTTCCTGAAAACGCTAACGCAACCCTGGGTGGGGTAAAAGCATAAAGGTCTTAGTAAGGCTTGTTAAGTTTTAAGTGCATGAACATTTCATCAACGTGGGAGAATTTTAAGTGAGAAAAAGATATAATCAGATTTTTCTTTAAAATGAAACATTCATATTAACCAATATAATTATATAGTTCAAGAAATATTTAGCAGTACATATTTAACAATACTATGAATAAAATATTTTTCACATTTATTGGTATTGGCATTTGAAAATGGACTATAAAAGTTTTAGACCGGAAAGATTCAGATTGATAAAACGCAGTTGTGATCAAAACTCAATAGAAAGTGTATCAGTTTTATATATAAGCCTTTCCTAATTTCTATAAATATTGTAGCTGACTCTGTCCCCAAAATAAGAATTTGAACTTTGAGGGAAACCTACCGGATTTCTACTGGATAATCTGGTAGAGTTCCTACTGGATAATCCTGAGGAATTCCTATTAAATAGGTAAAGATAGACATTTAAAATACCTAAAATAGATAAATTTAGGTATCTACTTTAAAGGTAAAATAGATATTTAGATTTTTAACTTTTCCCCAGAATGACAAAGGAATGAATAATGATTAATGTCTGCCTTTCTACCAAATACTACTTGATTGATTCTCTCAAAAGATAAAAATGAGCTTTCTTCTCTTGTCTTCTCCTAAAGCAGAAAAAGGCTGACTTAGTTTTGGATTTTCCCTTTATTCCTCCCCAGTTGTTTTATTCTACCTCAATTTACCTCTCTTATCGTGTGAATATCTTCCACATTATTTTTTTAAAGGTTTACGTTTGAAGGTAAAATTTGCTCTCTATGATTTTAGTAAACTTGGTTAATCATCAGAGCACTTTTGAGTATTTTAAGAATAAGTTAGATCACTTCATGCTCAAATGGATTGAAATTTCTAAATGTTATATACATTTTATTTTAAACTGACAATTTTATATATTTCCACCTATTTTTGTAATATATAACAAAGTCATAGTGAGATCTTTGCCACAACTAAATGCTGTTTTTTTAGTATAGATAGATTTCACTCTATTTAAATGCAAGCTCATAAGCTCAAATCCTAGTTGCTCTATTCTTATTATAAATTCTGCAAATTATTGTGATTTTAGACAACCCACATGTATTTAATATCCCTGAACTGTACATTTAAAAATGGAACAAGATAGTAAATTTTACAATATGTGCATTTCACCACAATGAAAAAATAAAAAATACATATGCGTATAACATGAAGAAAAGACCCAATTATTTGCTTTAAGAATATATTATAGCTGCATATGCAAAAATAAGTGATTAAAAATTAAAACATTTATGTTCACATTCCTTTTATCTACACATCACCAAATAATTTCTCTTCCACTAAAATAATTTTATACATTATAAAGTCACATACTATCAAAAATGTAAATGTAGAGTTAGTTAGGATTAAGTTTTATAAATTGTACACAATAAAGTATGTAAATATTTATATCAATCAGGAGAGTAGTCAAAATATACAATGGTGCATTAAATGATGGTGAAGGTGGCACACTGTGTTCACCTCTCATATTTCCTAATGAAATGACTAAAAGTAAAGTGGCTCCAATAATTTCAAGGTTACACTACCCGTTCCAAATTTGGAAATTACAGTGGCAGATGCTAAACCAAAATTTTTGGCAGAAGCATAGAGATCTCTTACTTAGATTTCTAGTAAACTAGAATCTTTTCAAAGATCATAACATATGATCAAACCCCCATAGTTACATAAAATAAATGATATTACCTATTTATTTGATTCTAGTATGTACAAATAATAGCAGTGTTGAGTTCTCTGTGGTTTCTATTTATTTCCTCTAGAGAGTAGCTGCTGATTCTAGTAATTTCAAATAAGTAGAGTCGTTTTGACAGGACTACACTCATTAGGGTGCTCTACTGCTTACAACACTGATTATGCCAATCCGTTTTGAGATGCACGGGAAAGAAGAGAACTTTGAATTTAGCCAATGTCACTACACAGGAGCAATTTCAATTAGAGTATGGTCAACTATTATAAAATTGTAAGAATTAAATATTCATGTTACTTTAATGCAGTTTATGCTTTATAAAATTCTATTCCTTTAACTTCAGGAAATTAATGTATTATACCTAGTTAATGAATGTTATGAAAAACATGAAATGTAAATAATAAATTGAAATTTAATAACCTTTCAATAAGCTCTCCTGCCATTTAAACACACACAGTTAGGCCAGGCACGGTGGCTCATGCCTGTAATCCCAGCACTTTAGGATGCTGAGGTGGGTGGGTCACATGAGACCAGGAGTTTGAGACCAGTCTGGGCACAATGGTGAAACCCTATCTCTACTAAAAATACAAAAATTAGCCGTGTGTAGTGGTGCATGTCTGTACTCCCAGCTACTCAGGAAGCTGAGGCATGAGAAGCACTTGAACCCAGGAGGCAGAGGTTGCAGTGAGCCGAGATTGTTCCATCACACTTTAGCACTTTAGCCTGGGCAACAGGGAGGGACTCTGTCTCAAAATTAATAAGTAAATACATCTAGTTTGTCAGATCCTAATTCTTACATAGATATTACTTCTTATACATATATGTAAATGTTTACATTATTTAGAGTGATAACCTGTGCTTCCTTTTTGGCTGCTTTTTGACTAAAATAAAAATTATTATTGATATTTATAGTTCAAATGTTTGCATATCTTCACAAAACATCAAACATCAAGTTTTACGAAGGAAACTATAAAAAGTTTTTTTCTGTACCTTTATTGGTTTAGTTTTAAATGTTAAATGGTAGTTGAAAATTATATGTTAGAAATTACCTAATTTACAAATACTTCATTACACTGGAAAAGCCCACAATAACATATTTTATGTTCTAGTGTTTCTACTATATAGGAATTTGAGAAGCTATACTATATTTCTAGCACTTTCTGTAACTTGAATAAAGATAACCAACTCAAACTAGTTATGAGTGTCTTGTTTAAAATTTACTATTCTTTTTATTATGGAAATAACAGAGTTAAAGGAAGTCTCTGTGTACACACACACACAAACACAAATGTAAATTGCTTATATTAATAAAATTTTAATGACTATCATTTCATATGAAAAAGTAATAAAATAGAATACAAACTATTCAGTTAATACATTTAAGCCAGAGGATTGTAGTATCTACCTTTGTCTTACTTCTAATATAGAAACATAATATGCTGAACTATGTATAGCCATGTATATCTATAACCCTTGAACTCTATTTCTTTAATTTTTTGCTTGATTTTTTAAAATGAATTTGACTGGTAAACATTAACTTAATTGACATTTGGCTGATCTGTATAAATGCCAGCAGTCTTTTGTATAGGAGAAGAACCTATAGAACTAAGGAAAGTGGTCAGGATTATTTATTGTGCTTTGCATCAGTGTATATACCTTGAGGTTCTACTATTTAATGTGATATATTGCTTCAAATTACTGCCTAAATATGTAGTGCAAAAGAGTACACTAGCCTAAAAAGATCTATCGACATATCATAGAAAGTATTATATTAGTAAATGTTTTGGGGAAGACTTTATTACACGTAATATAACATAGTATAGCTATCACATAAAGAATTTAGGTTAAAGGCATTCAAATTTGATAATTTCATAATAATTTGTTAAGAAATAGGAGGAAGAGAATGAGAAGAACACTGGTTAGACTACTAAAATATTCTCTCTATAGTCAATTAAACATACATTACTTGTTAATTAGCTTTTTGTCAGAGTGTAATTTTATGATAGGATTTTCAGACTATTTTTCAATCAAAGATCACTGACAGAACTCAAATTGTTTGATCAAAAATTTGGCTCTTTGTTCATGAATGATCTGGCCTTAAGTCTTACTAAAAGGTTTAGGATAACTCAGTACATGTAAGGATTCTAGAAAGGTGCTAAAATATTTAATTCATCCCCAAAGAGTTTATTTTTATATGAAGTTTCCATAAGCATATAATGATAAGGAATATGAACTTGGTATTTTTTAACTATTTTAACTTTACAACAATGAAAACAAATTAGAAAATTATAACAATTTTAAACTTCATTATTTATATTCTTTTAGTGCCATTGAATGTGGAATGTCATTTAAATTCATGTTGAGCATTATTACCTGAGCAGCAGATTTGTAGATGCTCGTATCATGCAGATATATTCTATCTGCTCCATTTATTAAAACAGGGACTGGAGTACTGAGAATTGTAAAATAAATGTTTATTTTAAAACTGAAACACTAGTTCAGTCCTTATTGGGAAGGTGCTTTGACATGGGAAATGTCTCTGGAAAGAACCTGCCTCACTTCCTGCTAGGATTGAGGGACTTACACAGGAATCTGTTCTCTGCTTTATGGCATGTGAGAAGATTTCACAAAATGTGGAGTATGGGACTAAAGGACACTCAGCCTAAGAAACATTTTAGTGACTGGCATGGGTAATTTTCCAGGGCTCTTGGCAAAACCAAGTAAGTATTTTTAAAAAGAAATAATGTCACTTATGGATGGGTAATTTTCATAGAGATGATTAATTAGCTTCTATGTAGAAGGAGCAAAATAGGATCCAAGAGTTTCAGAATTTATAAATGTATGTTAGCAATAATTAAGAGTAAATTGAGTCAAGGCTGTGAAACCCAGATGGCTGTACAATCACTCCTTGTAATTGTTCATAAAATTTTCTATTCTTTTTAATGATCTGAAGAACTGCTTTCAGAAAGCACATGGGGAAGATGACAATGACACTCAATCTTATAATCTGCTTTAATTTAACCTTGAATTCTAAGATGTTCCTCGCTGTTCTGACATGGAGAGTAGATCAAATTATTTGTTGTCAGTGACATATCAAGTCACTTAAACCTAGTGACAGGAATATGGTTTAAAAGACCCAGCAGCTAAGAAAGCAAACAAGTTCATTCAAAAAACAAGTGCCTACTAAAAAATGACAGCCATTATCTATTTCTATTGAAAATAACGATAACTAAATACTGTTCCACAAATTTACCTATTTATGATTTTCAAATGGTAAATAACAAAAGAAGTTTTGGAAATTATTTTGTGAAAAGTCACTTTTCCTTTCATCATCGTTCCTTAGTCTCCCAGCTGTCTCTCCCAGAAGCAACTCTATCTTATTCATCCCCTTTCTTCTATATCTTTTTAGATACATTCTCAGCACAGACATGCGGATAACATTAAAAAGGTATGTGGATCACCTGAGTTCAGGAGTTCGAGACCAGCCTGGCCAACATGGTGAAACCCAGTCTCTACTAAAAATACAAAAATTGGCTGATCATAGTAGTACATGCCTGTAATCCCAGCTACTCGGGAGGCTGAGGCAGGAGAATTGCTTGAACCTGGGAGGCAGAGGTTGCAGTGAGCTGAGATTACACCACTGCACTCCAGCCTGGGTGGCAGAGAGAGACTGTCTCAAAAAAAAAAGAAGTAACAATACCAAAAAAAAAAAATCATTTATCAAAAATCAGTAAAAGTTTTTTAAAGTAGAAAGTTTAGGTTGTCCTTCAAAATTTATGTTATAAAACTCTCTTCTCCCTAAACCTGCAATATTATAACTGGAACATCACAAATGGGGCTAGCATATTTATAACTTAAATGGCACCTAAAATATCTACAAAAGAAATTCCACAGAAAGAAATTATATACACATTTTTCATTCCCCATTGTCTTCTTCCTTCTTTTCACTTTTCTCATCTTATTTTTCTCTCTAATGTTCTTGATCTTTTTCCCCAACACTGTATTTTATCGTCTCCATCTTTATTCTTTTTCCACGTTTTAAAATTTTTTCTTCTTTTCTACTTTGTTTCCTTTCCTTTCCTCACTTCACAAATTTGTTCATGTTTTCCAGAAAATTCTCACAACACTACCACTTTGTTCTGTTACAACAGTTAGTCTGGCATTGTGTATCTTTGAGTTTATATTGCCTTCAGTGGCTAACATTAAAGGTGAGGCTAAGAGGATGGAAGGTGGTTCCCTCAAATACTGAGATTCTGTGCTTCCCTCCAGTGATTTTCAGAGCAAATTCATGATAGTTAATATGTTTACCAGCTATACATTGTTAATGTGTGATAGTTTGTTAATTGTGTCACTTCTGTCTGGAATTACTTTTTGTCTCTCTTACTTCTCTAAAAGTTTATAAATTTTTAGATCTATTAGGATTAACATATGAGTGTTAGATACAAACAGCGTAGGTTTGAATACTGACTAACTTCTCTACTAACGGGGTCCCCTTAACAAAGTGAATTCATTTTATTGTGCCTCAGTTTTAACACATAAAATAAAACATGGCAACAATCAACTCCACTGTGTTGTTATGAGCATCCAGAGAAATTATGAGAACCACATATCTGCCTCATATTCAGTGATCAATAAATGTTAACTTATTACTCTTCTTTCATCCTTTAATCTATTTTCAAATCCTTCCTCTTCTGCAAAGTTCTTCCAGCTACTAGCCTTGAGAATTGCTATCCCCATTGTCCCTTGTAACACATATTTTAACACAAAATGTTATATGCTATTCATAACATTGTCAGTATTTTATCAGAAACAAAAACAAACAAGAAAAAAAGCTCATTTTTGGTGGTTCTAATGCACACAATTTATCTATACTCAATGACCCAGAAGTAGAAACCATTGTTTTAATGTTAGAACAGTAGACACAGTAACATGAATTCTAGAGATTCTCAATATTTCCTAAAAAGAATTATTTTTGAAGGTGATAGTGTATAGCGATGTGTAAGCAAAATAAAAACCTGAGATAAAAAATTTAGTTTTGTGTGTTAAAATTGAGCAACAGAATTTGTAATAGAAACTAATTAATTCAGTCAGTTTTTATAATACCAGATTGATCTAAAAAATGCCCTTCATAAGACAAGTTAGCATCAAATATTTTCATAAAATGAAGTCTTTCCAAACAAGGTTGACAGTCTCAGTGCTACACAATAAAGATAACTTTGATACCTTTAGAATAATCTAGCATTCTGAATAAAAAGATAAGCTATTCTCCAGTAACCGCATTGTTGCTAATATTTTATTAAGTAATTGCTGGCAGTCTGTTATTACCCTTTTATTCCAAACTTTAACAATATAAAGTCTCTTAATCATTAACATTTTAAAATTTTATCTCACCACTTTGAAAGGTTAAGTTAGGAAGATCACTTGAGTCCAAGCCCAGGAGTTCAAGATCAGCCTGTGCAAGATGGTGAGACCCTGTCTCTACAAATACTAACTAACTAACTAACTATATTAACCAGGCATGGTGGCAGTTTCCTGTAGTCCAGTCTACTCAAGAGGCTGGAGTGGGAGGATCTCTTGAACCCAGGAGTTCAAAGCTGCAGTGAGCAATCATCTTGCCTCTACACTCTAATCTGGGCAACAGAGTGAAACTCTGTCTGAAAACAAAACAACAACAACAAAGTAATGTGGCTTTTCAGTGAGAAGTCTCTGTTTCGGTTTAATTTTGTTTCTTATTTTTACTAAAGATACAAAATGAAGTAAATTTGGACAATAGAAACAACCACCACCACCACAGCAATGAAAGTCCCGATCATTTTCTTCATGATACAACAAATAAAAATGGATTATTTTAGGGTCTAACATGTTTAGTAACAATGGACATCTCAGAGATAACATAATACTGTAGAGGTGTTACAGGATCCTTGGGGTGTCACTTCATCAGCCAGAAACCTCTGTCTCCAGTGTTGCCTTTGCCTGAGTTTTGCTCGGGCCTGCTGGGCCCACTTGGCCTGGCAGGCTGTGCTCGGCTTGTGCTACTGATCTGGATCCCATGCCTGCCAAGGGCGAGCAGAGTGGTGAGGGATATATGAGCAAGTGACCATGGGGTGTAGCCACTATGCACAGCCAGGCACACTGGGTGTTGTGGGTTGGGCAGCTCCAGGTACCAGCACTGGGCACTGGCTCCCTGCGAGGCTGTGGCTGGACCAGGTGTCCTGCAAGCAGCTTCCACAGATGGCACTGGGGAATGTGGTAATTCCTGGAAGCTTGAAGATGCCAAGAATTGCAGAGCCCCAAAGAGGATGTCACAGCCCTGGCTCGGGGAGCTCCTAGGTCTAGGCTCCTGGAAGGGCTACAACTCTTCTCTCCTTCTTGTCACCTACATTGTGGCAAGCAAGGGGTGTGCTTCAGCCCTGTTTATGTTACAGCTCTTTCAGCTCTGCCATTCAGTGGGTCCCAATTTCTTGTCCTGTGCCCAAGAAGAAGGAGGTACACAGACAAATGGAGGGTGACGAAGGCCAAGAGGAGCTTTATTGAGTGATAGAACAGCTCAGAGATCTGCAGTGGGTGTGTAGCTCCTTTCTGCAGCCGGCATATGTCAGCAAGTGTTAGCTCTCAGCAGAGAGGAGACCCTGGAGTGAGTAGTTCCTCTCTGCAGCTGGTCGTCTGGTTGTCTCAAGTCTCGCTGAGTCCGGGGATTTTATGGGCTTCAGAAGGGAGGAAGGGCATGCTGATTGGTATATGGGTGGCCATTGGCAGGCCCCAATATAGCACCGTAAGTCCCCACTCCAGTCCACAGGACTGGCAGCCTAGACCCCAGGCTTCAGGCCTTCCTCAGTTTGAAGGTGGGACTTCATCAGTAACCCTCACCTTTCCCCACAGAAGCCTGTCTGCATCTTGCCACCATTCATAGCATGCAGGCTGTTCGTGCCAAGGGGCACTTGCAGGCCAGTGCTGAGTTGCCCTCAGTAGCCCCTCAGCCTTCCTCCCATGCTCATCAGCCCCCAATGTCAAAAAGGGTCCAACCCGGCCGGGCACTGGTGTATCCGGACTGCCTTGAGGGTGTGCACAGCTGGCTAGATTGTGACAGTGCCCAGGCTTGGCCTCAACTTTGCCCCAAGATTGAAGCAGGTGCCAGTAGCAGAGAAAGGCCAGGCAGCAGTAGCAGACACTTTTAAGCCTGCTGAGCAGTGCGGGGAATGGGGAGAGGTCAGGCAGTGGGAGCAGGTACTTCTGAGCTTGCAGGGGTAGGGGGACCTTCCTAGGCCCACGAGAGTTCAGAGATGGCTGGGTCCATAGCTGCAGCTTGGGCAGACGCAGTTGCACCCAGGGAGTGTGAGGCTCCCACCCTGCCAACTCGGAAGGGGGCAAGGCTTCTGCCTGTTCCTGGTTCCTGCCAGCTCTGGGAAGCACGTGCCCCAGCCACACTTCCCCCACCGCAGCTGGCATCAAGGCAGTGGCCACTCCAGGCAGGCCACCACTGGCATCAGAGGCAGTGTAGAATATAGGGTTAGAAGATACACTTCACCAGAATTCTTGGGTTCTAGTTCCGGCATTGGCACTTACTCTTTTCATGGTTCTTAACAAGGTCTTTGATCTCTCTATGCTTCAGCTTTCTGCCTGAAAAATGTGAACAATTGAGTACCAGTGTAATCATAGGAATACAGTGAGATTATATTATGTAACATACATGACATACTTAGAAGAGTGTTTGGCACAAGGTAAACACTAAAAAAATATGTTTTACTTTCCCTCCAAGTGATAATGTGAACCCCAGAAAGACTGCAGTTTTTAACCTATTTATCCATCCCTGTAGCCAGTTGTTCCCTGAACACTGTCTGGCTCAGTACTATTCAGGTAACATTTAAATGTCACAGGTGAAATTAAACACTAAGTGGTATATATGAGGAGCCTGAAATAGAGCTCTAAACTTACACTGATTTTTTTTCATAAATAAATTCCATTTTATACAAAATTGATTTATTAACAAATGAGTTTGCTACTAGCACATACAGGCATTTTTGTGCAAACTGGATAAAAGGGAGCTTCTTCCTTCAGGATGAAGCAGCAATGAGCTAGGGAATATGGCTTGATGGGAAGAATATCTCTGTAATCTAAGAACAATCTTAATGCCCTTGTCAGACCCTTCTCAATGAAAACCACTGAATGTTGAAGAATATTGCTAAATCATGCAGAGATTTAGAGAAAAGATGGTCAACTGTTAATAAAGCCAGTGTCTAAATTAGGATTAATAATTTTAAATTGACATTTTCTAAAACTGCCTCTTCTTGATTTTCTTCTTTAAATAAACAGATTATTTCAAGATAGAAACAAGATAAACATAAGAAGCTGCATATGTAGAGTGTGTGTGTTTGTGTGTGTGTGTGTGTGTGTGTGTGTGTGGTTTGGGCTAGAGGGGGGAAGAGTAATACACCTATTACCATCTATGTGTCCACTGATATTTGGACATTGTTGTTTTGAAAAATAGCTTTAGGGCTGGGTGCAGTGGTTTTTGCCTGTAATCTCAACACTTTGGGAGGCTGAGGCAGGTGGATCATGAGATCAGGAGATCGAGACCATCCTGGCTAACACAGTGAAACCCTGTCTCTAACAAAAAAACAAAAAATTAGCCAGGCATGGTGGCACACACCTGTAGTCCCAGCTACTCGGGAGGCTGAGGCAGGAGAATCGCTTGAACCCAGGAGGCGGAGGTTGCAGTGAGCCAAGGTCGTGCCACTGCACTCCAGCCTGGGTGATAGAGCAAGACTCTGTCTCAAAAACATAATAATTGTAAAAATAAAAATAGCTTTAGGTATTTCCTTTTTTAAATCTGGTAGAGCAGCTAAATCTTCCATTTCATATCAAATGTCTGAAAAAAATCAGTTTATAAATAAATTTATAAAATTAAAATTTTACTGTTTATTTTTTATTTTAATTACTTATCTTTTCTAACTCAAGTTCCACATTTTTTTTTTGCCACTTCTGTTTTCCACAACCCTAAAAGGAAGGGATATTCTTTACTCTGATCCCTTCTCTTTACGGAGTCTGCTTTGAAGTATCTTCCTCATACTCTTTGACCAATAGTTCCTACTTGTAATAGATTCAGCTACATTATTAGTGTTTCTTGATTATGACAATTTGCAAACTTTTCTCTTTGTGGCCATTATTTTCCTATAATAAATATCTTATTAAATCTATTATAAGTCCAGAATGGTGGTGTGTTCCTGTAGTCCCAGCAACACAGGAGGCTGAGGTGGGAGAATGGCTTAAGCCCAAGAGTTTGAGACTGTAGTGTGCTGTGATCATGCCACTGCACTCCAGCCTGGGCAACAGAGCAAGACTCTATTTCTTAAAAAATTAAAAATAAATAAATATAATTGTTTACAGTGATAACCTTAGAAAATTTAAATAATTATGTTGAGTACACATGATATTTGCAAGATAAAAATTTAACAAAGTTGCTACTTCACCAATTCTAATACTTGTTTAGAAAGTGTGTCTGAATTGACAAAGAAACTGTAAATAAAGATTAAATTTGCGTTAGAGGTAATTCATTAGAGTTAAGAGGCAAATGCATTAAGCAAAGCTCTTACGTATGAGATATTTGAGCTGGTTGCGTGTAAGAAATGAGGATTGAGGAGAGATTTACATATGCAACTCATACCAGCTAGAATAGTTCTGACCATGACATCTTTTTGTCTAAGGTTCTAGGTCACTAAAAATGCAGCTGGTGCATTTCTATTGTATTGCTATGAAACATTACACTTATAAATATTATATTTGTATATGGTTAAAAAAATAATTCTAGGTCACCTCTGTTCACGTCCTAATATAGTATGAATGGGCAAGAATTAAAACAACCAAATACAAAATGGGACAGCTACTTTGACAAACAGTTTGGTGGTTTCTTACAAAACTAAACATACTCTTTCCATATGATCGAGCAACCACACTCCTTGGTATTTATTCAAAGGGGTTTAAAACTTAGGTCCACAAAAACCTGCATATAGGTGTTTACAGAAGGCTTATTCATAATTGCCAAAACTTGGAAGCAACCATTGTGACCTTGAGTAGGTGAATAAATAGGATCCATCCAGATAATGAAATATTATTCAGTGATAAAAAGCAGTAAGCAGTCAAACTGTGAAATGACACATAGGAAACTTAAATGCATATTACTAAGTGTAAGCAAAACTCTGGAAAGACTATATACTGTACAATTCCAGCTATATGATATTCTTTGTCTCTGGAAAGGCAAAACTATAGATACAGTGAAAAGATCAGTAATTTCCAGGGCTTCACAGAGAGAGAGAGATGAATAGACAAAGCACAAAGGTGTTTAGGGCAGGAAAACTATTTTGCAAGTTACTACAACAGTGGATACATTATAGTCTAAACTGTTATACATTTGTCCAAACCCATAGAC
Organism: Gorilla gorilla gorilla; assembly: GCF_029281585.2. Lineage (NCBI taxonomy): Eukaryota > Metazoa > Chordata > Mammalia > Primates > Hominidae > Gorilla > Gorilla gorilla. Next base: position 78,187,057 of record NC_073238.2, on the reverse strand, counting down.
TATATTAACTTTAAAAGCAATAAATTATTAAAATGCCCATACTCTCCAAAGTGATCTACAGAATTAATAGTTTCTATCAAATACCATTGATGGTCTTATTAGCAATAGAATAAAACAATTTTAAAGTTTAAATAACTTTAAAAGCAAAATTACAAACATTGAATGATTAAAGTTTCAATAAATCACAAATCTAGGCATGTTATTATCAGTAAAAGGAATATGTTAGATAAAAGTTTCTCACATACATGTGAGAAACAAGAAACATTAAAAACGTGTATAGGAACCATAAAGTTGAAAAATAAAACAAAAAGAAAAAGTATGCATGCCGGACACAGTGGCTCACACCTGTAATCCCAGCACTTTGGGAGGCCGAGGCGGGCAGATCACCTGAGGTCGGGAGTTTGAAACCAGCCTGGGCAACATGGCGAAACCTCGTCTCTACTAAAAACACAAAAAATTAGCTGGGTGTGGTGGCACTCACCTGTAATCCCAGCTACTCAGGAGGTTGAGGCAGGAGAATCGCAAGGCGGAGGTTGCAGTGGGCAGAGATCATGTCACTGCACTCCAGCCTGGCAGCAGAGCGAGACTCTTGTCTCAAAAAAAAAAAAAAAAAAAAAAAAGAAAAAGAAAAAGTATGCAAGTGAGAATATGACAGTTTTTAGACATCTAGAAAAATCTTGTTTCTTTCACTATTCTTGCATCAGTAAAACAGCTTCTGGGGATGTCTATTTATGGAGATTTTCTGATAAACCTTGGTTTAATATATTTAATAGGTTTAACTTCTCAATCTTATCATTTGGATACGGCTGTTTTGTTGAGTAGGACATATCCAAAGATCAATTCCTTTTTATTTTACTCTTGATAGGAACATCAATAATACTTGATAAGTTCGTTTTTGGTGATTGCTGTATTTTGAAACCTAATCCTCATAGCGGTAATATTATCAGCCGTGGGCCTTTAGGAGGTTATTGGATCATGAAGGTGGAGCCCTTGTGAATAGAATTAGTGCCCTCATAAAGGAGAACCAAGGGAGTTTGTTTACCCCTTCTGCCGTGTGAGGATGCAATAAGAGCACACATTGTATGAGGAACAGGCACTCACTAGATACTTTATCTCCTGGCACTTAGACCTTGAACTTCCCTGCCTCAGGAAGTGTAAGCAATATATTCTATTGTTTACAAATTACCTAGTTTATGGTATTTTGTAACAGCAGCCCAGACAGACAAAGGTCCTGATATTGAAAGGCTCAGACCTCTCCTGTTGTCTGTGCTAGGATACAAAATTACCCAGTTTTAATTTATTTAGGGGTACATTGGATGGTTGGTGAGGATAGGCGGTCTGTAGTTCCTGATGGCGAAATGGAAAGTACTGAGTGTTATGTAGGTGAGAATATTTCATGTAATATGGCTGTTGCCAATCACTCACAGTCTGACTTTCTAAGGAGAAAAAGTATAGGTTCGGTACAGCTGAGGGAAGAATTGTAGGCCATAAGAGATGTAAGAAGACTGTTAATTTAATTAAACATAATTTTAAATTTTCTTTTTATCTGTTGAAACTTTCCAAAGATTATGGGAGATAAGGCAGTCTTTTACCGACTTGAATGTGATTTTAGACTTATAAACCCTACATATTTTTTCTTCTTTCTGTTGACCTCTTTCATAATTTGGCAGGTTCTTATGAAATTAAACATGCTCAGCACCATGAGTGATTGACTGGGAAAGGACACAATGGAAGATTTTGGAGTGATGGTTTTTATATCTTGATTGTGATGATGACTATGTGAGAATGTACAAGAATGTATAAATTTGTAAAAAAATCCATAGAATATATACTTAAAATAGACACATTTTATTATAAATAAATTATACATCAATACAGTTTATTATATTAAATGGTGCTTTGAGAGTCAACTAAAACTTTTTTCCATGTTTTCCAAGGATCAATAAAAGATTGAAATTGATACCCCAGAAGCAGTCATGTTTGGTCTAAGCTACATTGTTCACAGAATGATTTTTTTTATCTTTAGAATCTTTCACCTTGGAACTGCATATGAAACATTAGGAAGAGGAAAAATTAGCGCCATGTTTGCTAGGCTAACTCTTGGCTATTATAAAGTGTCTTGCACTATAGAATGGTAAGTGTTGTCAAAACATTGGCAGAGAGAGAATTTTAATATGAGATTTATAAATTGTTAGACATTTTATTATAACATCTTCATAACTCACATCATGTGTGGAGAATGCAGTCTGGGCTAATGGTCATTTCAGCAGAGACTGGGATTGTAATGAGTACAAAATCAAGATGAGGAATCTCTTATATTTTTTAGTTTGACTTAGAAGAACATATACATGTTATTAAGGAAATTGCAAGGAAGTAAATTCAAAATAAATCAAGCAGCTTTTAGATAGTAACATTATTTTAACTTGTAGAAATCTTTTGACTACATTAAACTACTTCTATTAATGATTTATAGATTGAACAAATAACTTTAATTTTAGGCAGACACAGGTTCTGTATTAGAGTTCTCTAGAAAAACAGAAACAATAGAATCTGTATCTATCTATCTATCTATCTATCTATCTATCTATCTATCTATCTACTATCTATCTATCTATCTATCTATCTACCTATCTATAGTCTATCTATACAGATATTTATTATTAAAAATGCCTCATTGGATTATAGAGACTTAGAAATTCTACCAATTGCAAGCCAGAGTATCAGGAAAGCAGGTGATGTAATTCAATGAGTCCAAAGACCTGAGAACCTGGGAAGTCAATGGTGTAACCCTCATTCTGAAGCCAAAGGCTTGAGAATAGCGAGGCTGGTGAGAGTGAGGTAGAGAACCAGCTCTGATGTCCAAAGCAGGACAAGACAAATGTCTCAGGTGAAGATTAATGTCCGAGCTCAAAATTCACCCTTTTCTACTTTTATGTCCTATTCAGGCCCTGAAAGAATTGGATGAAGCCCACTCACCTTGGTGAGGGCATAGCTTTTTACTCAGTCCACTAATTCAAAGGCTAATGTCTTCTGAAAACACCCTCATAGGTAGATCCAGAATGAATGTCTTATCAGCTATCTGAGCATCCCTTAGCTCAGTCAAATTGACACAAAAAATTAACTACCATAGTTCCTACACTTATGAAGCAGGCACTCTAAAGGAGAGACATAGGAAGTTAATTATGCTATAATTAAAATTTGTGACAAATGCTGATAAAGAAAAAATAAAGTGCTAAGAGAATATATTACAGAAAAATTTGACATTGATTGAGAATCTCTCCTAAAGAGGTAACTTTTAAGCTAAGCAATAAATTTTATGCATGGATGTATAAACTGCTTTTCAGCATACAATATGAACTACAAATATGTCAATTTTGCCAGAAGATGACTTTTTTTAAGAATAGTGCACGTTGAATGTTTAGTTAGCACCTACTCTTATTTGAATAGGCATTTATTACATTGCACTGAATTTTAAGATGACTTCAAATGATATTTTTGGCTGAATTATAACTTCCTTATGTGTACTATTTTGATAAGTGATGATATTTTAGAGAAGGGATGACACTAGGAACACTATTTTGAAAACCTTATTCAAAAAAACAAGTTAAAATGGAATTTTAAAAATTTATTTTATATCAATAGCAATACTGTATTACTAAACACATTTTACAATCAATTAATCTTGAATAAAGTCAACTAATAACATGTTTTATGCATATATTGTATCCATTTCCTATATTAAAACAAAAATATATTTTCATGGAAGCTTTTTGAAAATATTGTAAACTCTTCATGTTGATGTGCCATGGATCTAGCTTGTTTCAATGTTGTTGTCTTCTCGGAAATGTGTAGAAGAAAGGCAGTGGATTTAGTATTAATTAATCTGTGACATCACAAACATATCATAATTTTATAATATTATCTTCATAACCTTTATCTTGTGTGGACAATCCCTTCTGAGCTAGCAATTGTTTCAGCAGAGATTTTGTTTCAGCAGAGTTTGGGATTATGTAAAGAACATGATCAAGAGGAGGAATCACTTACAATATATTTCAATTTGATTCAGAAGAACATATGAATGCTAGTAAGGAAATCAGAAGGAAGTAAACTCTGGACCCAAATGTTCATATTTCATTAAGTCCCCCGAATAAATTTTTAAAAGTAAATTTTCCCCTTCTTATATATTAAATTAAAATAATAAAGTTTGAAGTTATATTTGCAATATTGTTAGGGTTTATGTGGAGTATGGAATGTTTCAGTAATACAATAATAATTACAATAACTATTTTATTAACAAGTAACAGATAATAATCATCATATTGTCTACTGTATTTGTTAATCTTCAAATCTTTATCTAGAACTTGTGTTTTCTAAGTTCAAGGCCTTTTTGTCTAGCATAGTGTTTGTCACATAGTAGGTGATAGGTAAATGTTTGTTTCTTCCATTTCTTTTCTTAGAAAATTCTTTGCAGGCTCATACCAATCAGCAAATATGCTTCTGAAGAATTACTGTATTAGTCTGTTTTCACAGTACAAGATGGAGTCTCGCTCTGTCACCCAGGCTGGAGTGCAGTGGCATGATTGTGGCTCACTGCAGCCACCACCTCCCAGGTTCAGGTGATTCTCCGCCTCAGCCTCCTGAGTAGCTGGGACTACAGGCATGCACCACCACGCCCAGTTAATGTTTGCATTTTTAGTAGAGACAAGGTTTCGCCGTGCTGGCCAGGCTGGTCTCGAACTCCTGACCTCAAGTGGTCCGCCTGCCTTGGCCTCCCAGAGTGCTGAGATTACAGGCGTGAGCCATCATGCCTGGCTAGGAAAGAGGTTTAATTGACTTATAGTTCCACATGGCTGGGGAGGCCTCAGGAAGCTTACAATCATGGTGGAAGACCAAAGAGAGGCAAGTACCTTCTGTACAAAGCGACAGGAAAAACAGTGTATGAAGGAACTATGAAACACTTTTATAAAACCATCAGATCTCATGAGAATTCACTCACTATCATGAGAACAGCATGGGGGAACCACCCCCATGATCCAATCATCCCCCACGATCCAATCATCCCCCACCAGGTCCCTCTCTTGATACATGGGGATTATGAGTTTACAAGTAGAGATGAAATTTGGGTGGGGACACAGAGCAAGACCGTATCATTCTGACCCTGGCCCCTCTAATATCTCATGTCTTTTTTACATTTCCAAACCAATCATGCCTTCCCAATAGTCCCCCAAAGTCTTAACTCACTCTAGCATTAACCCAAAAGTCCAAGTCCAATGTCTCATCTGATACAAGGCATGTCCTTTCTGCCTAGGAGCCTGTAAAATCAAAAGCAAGTTAGTTACTTCCAAGATATAATGGCACTGGATAATATGGGCACTGGATACATGGCATTGGATAATATAGGCATTGGATAATACAGGCATATAGGCATTGGATAAATGCTCCAATTCCAAATGGGAGAAATTGGCCAAAACAAAGCGGCTGCAGGTCCTATGCAAGTTCAGAATCCAGAGGGGCAGCCATTAAATCTTAAAGCTCCGAAATGATCTCCTTTGACTCCTTGTCTCACATCCAGGGCATGCTGATGCAAGGTGTGGGCTCCCACAGCCTTGGGCAGCCCTTTCACAGACTGGCATTGAGTGCCTGTGACTTTTCCAGGGGCATGGTTCAAGCTGTCAGTGGATCTACCACTTTAGAGTCTGCAGGACAGTGGCACTATTCTTACATCTCCACTAGGCAGTAGTGCCCTAGCGGGGATTCTGTGTAAGGGCTCCAACCCCACATTTCCTTTCCTCACTGCCCTAGCAGAGGTTCTCCATGAGAACTCTGCCCCTGCAGCAGACCTCTGCCTGGATATCCAGGCATTTTCATATATCCTCTGAAATCTAGGCAGAGGTTCTCAAACCTCAGTTCTTGACTTCTGCGCACCCATAGACCCGACACCACGTGGCAGTTGTCAAGGCTTGGGGATTGCATCCTCTGAAGTAATGTCTGGAGCTTTACCTTGGCCTCTTTTAGCCATGGCTGGAGCTGCAGTGGCTGGGACACAGGGAACTGAGTTCTGAACAAAGCAGCTGGGTCCTGAGCCAGGCCCAGGAAACCATTTTTCCCTTCTAACCTCTGGGCCTGTGATGGGAGGGGCTACTGTGAAGGTCTCTGACCTGCCCTGGAGACCTTTTCCCTATTTTCTTGCATATTAACATTCACCTCCTTGTTGCTGATGCAAATTTCTGCAGCAAGCTTGAATTTCTCCCCAGAAAATATATATATATTTTTTTCTACCACATTGTCAGGCTGCAATTTTCTGAACTTTTATGCTGTGCTTCATTTTTAAACGTAAGTTTCAATTTCAGATTATCCCTCTCAAGTTTAAAGTTCCACAGATCTCTGGGGCAGGGACAAAATGCCACCAGTCTCCTTGCTAAAGTGTAGCAAGAGTGACCTTTGCTCCAGTTACCAATAAGTTTCTCATGTCCATCTGAGACTACCTCAGCCTGGACTTCATTGTCCATATTACTATCAGCATTTTGGTCAAAACAATTCAACAAGTCTCTAAGAAACTCCAAACTTTTTCATATCTTCCTGTCTTCTGAGTTCTCCAAACTGTTCCAACTGGTGCCTGGTCCCCAGTTCCAAAGTTGCTTCCACATTTTCAGGTTATCTTTAGAGCAGTGCCTCACTCTCTACAGTACCAATTTACTGTATTAGTCCATTTTTACACTGCTATAAAGATACTTACTATCTGAGACTGGGTAATTCATAAAGGAAAGACATTTAATTGACTCACAGTTCCACATGGCTGGGGAGGCCTCCAGAAACTTACGCTCATTGGGAAAGTCCAAGGAGAAGCAAGTGCCTTCTTCCCAAGCTGGCAGGAAAGACAGCGTGTGAAGGAGGAGCTGTCAAACCCTTAGAAAACCATCATATCTCGTGAGAACTCATTCTATCAAAAGAACAGCATGAAGAAAACTATCCCCATGGTCCAATCACCTCCTACCTTGTCCCTCTCTTGACACGTGGGGATTATGGGCATTACACTTTGAGATGAGATTTGGGTGGGGACATGGAGCCAGACCATATCAAATACATTTAAATTTTAACAAAATACGATATAAAGCAGTATTTCAGTTATTAGAAACTGGAATAAATTATTCCCTGAATACTTACGGGGAAAAGAAACAAAGAAAAATGTGTTGGAAGAGCAAGACAAAAGAAAATAAAGAGATCATTTTAATATACTAGTATTCAATTTTCATGCACAGCATATGCCTCACCATTATGCAAGAAATACCAGCAGTAATACATGCAAACATACCCACATTTCATGTTGTATCCCACTAGTTTTTTCCTAATGTGATCTGGATATTATTTTAAATTAATTTCATTGGAATGAAAACATAGGACAGTGAAAGGGAAGAATTGTGTGATGGTTTTTAGTCTTTAACCACTATTAAAAACAGAAAATTGTAGAACTAATATTTGAAAAAGCGTTCTGTAAATTGTGATAGATTACATCATTATTATTTCCTCCTTTATAAATTTATAATTTCATAATATGGCATTCAAAAATTTAAGACATTTCAGACAGAACTATATCTATATCATCATTCAGTACATTATGCAATATTTTCAAATCTCTCTTATCATAGATATATACTAACACGATATACCTTTGTTAAGTACTCTTTCTTTTGTGACTGTAATGTATATGGAAATGAAGAGGGGCTACTCACAGACTTCCTTGGAGCACATATTGTCTATGGATAGATCCAGTGCCTAAGAGAAAGTGAATTATTACCTCAGATTTTGCTTTTCTAAATGTCAATGGGTTATTGAAAGCCCCTTGGTAATGATTTCCATTGGTTTCCTGGTAAGAGCTTTTCTCTCATTGTGTGTACCTAAAGCCAGAGTACTAAACATTGCCCTGCATACTCTGCTCTCTATCCTACTTTTGACTTATGCATATATGCATTTTAAAATTTCCTAGAATGCTTTTGCCCTGGTAAATACAGTATTACGTATTGGGAGACAGGTGGCAAAAAATATAATAAATTTAAAAATTCAATCACCTCAAACATAATGTTATTAGAACATAATTGGAATATTTGTTGAATTTAATGTCATTTCTTTCACCTCTTAGGATTCATCAGCTTTGCCTATTATTATACATGCTTATTTTAAGGATCATATCCTATCCAAATCTCAAATACCCATTTCATTCCTAGTGAGAACTCTTGAAAAAGTAAAATCAATTTGTTTGCATAAAGATTCCAGGCTGTTTTTATCTTAAATGTCTTTTTTAAAAGTCATAATACTGCATATCTTAACAGTTGAAACAATAATACAATTGCTCCAAAAAAAGACAGGCTGTTTTGCTTAGATACCTAATTATTAATTCCAATGTTTCCTCATTCTCCAGCTCTTTAATTTTTTATTTCACAAGAATATTCCTAGACCTTACATTCTTAAATTGTTTCTCTAATAACATGTTAGAAATTGGATAGAAATAAAATTTATAATTTTACCTTACAAAATAAGTAATTTTTGGCCTACATAAAGCTCTTAGCATATTATCAGGAAACACTACATTTATGCCAGGATTTTGTTATAAACCAATTGTTCTCTGTTGTTTATTCAGTAGAAAGTGAGTGCCTAAGGGACAGAAATCAGACTTCATTGTCCTACTTTTTAAGTAGATAAATAATGAATCACCCTAACAGGCTTCTCATGGGGAAGTCTGTCTGCAGCAATTACTAACCATTTTTATACAAAACCTTTACTGCTTAATTTATTCAATTTAATGTCAAGAGAAATGGGCCAAGCGAGTCTTAAACTCTTCCTAGTTGTCATGTAACACATTAGTATAGCTTGTATTATTCATTTTATAAATATCTGATAAGATATATACTGTAAGGTATTCTTCTTTGCCCTCATGATAAATGTTCTTTAATTAAACACATACACAGGCTGGGCACGGTGGCTCACGCCTGTAATCCCAGCACTTTGGGAGGCCGAGGCTGGCGGATCACAAGGTCAGGAGATCAAGACCATCCTGGTTAACATGGTGAAACCCCGTCTCTACTAAAAATACAAAAAATTATCCAGATGTGGTTGTGGGCGCCTGTAATCCCAGCTACTCGGGAGGCTGAGGCAGGAGACTATCTTGAACCCGGGAGGTGGAGCTTACAGTGAGCAGAGATGGCGCTGCTGCACTACAGACTCAGCGACAGAGCAAGACTCCATCTCAAAAAACAAAACAAAACAAAAACAAAAAAACACATACACACACACACACCCAATTTGGCCAGTAAGTATGGACTACTCTGACCTCTGAAATTATATTTGTCAGATATGCCAATGATTATAATTTATTAAATTCTGAACTGTGTCAGTTATACAAAGATTCACAATTTCACTAAATCTTATGTATTATTTTGATGATGAAACCAAGTGTCGTATGAGTGGCGCGACACAATTTTTATTCCTACTTAAACAGTTTTAACTGCATGAATACAGTGACTGATAACTAAAAGTATTCTCTTTTGTTAGTCAAGTTACTAAGGAATTTAGTGACTGCGAGTCTGTCAGAACCATTTCTTCCATAAAGTTTATCTTTATCTACCTCTATCAGTCAAAAATGTCAGAGAGTTTAACAAATAATACGGTAAGTAGTAAGAACTAATGCTTGGCCAGGTGGGTGACACATGCCTGTAATTCCAGAACTTTGGGAGGCTTAAGTAGGAAGATCACTTGAGCCCAGGAAGTCAAGACTACCTGAACCATGATCGTGACACTGCACTCCAACCTGGGTGACAGAGTGAGACCCTGTCTATCCATGGTGAGTTTAGGTTTTGGAGGGCAGATGACCCACATAAAATGCTACTTCATCACATAATAGTGATGTAATCTGGTTAAAGTTACTTATCCCAAATCTGACTTAGCTATTGTATCTGTAAATACAAGTTTATAAAATGGGGTCTGTTTTAATCACATTATAAATAACAGAGAGTAAGCTTTTATTAACCTCACACTTAACACCATCAACAAAAGTCACATTCATTAATGTATAATATTTAATTGATATAAGAATAATTACATTTTACCTTTCATTTGATATATATAATTTTTATCCAACTGTTATTAAAATCTTGCTGAAATATGATTGTTTTTCACAAAATGTTTTTCTCATTTTTACCATCATTATTTTCAAAGATGGCATACATTGATGCTTGCAGTTAAAAATTTGCTTTTGAATACAAGATATATTAACGCAACGCATATTTATTATGTACATTTTATATGATAGTTTTCTTAGATTCTGAGCATATAGTGAGAATAAGATAGATGAGATTTCTGTACTCACAATAACACCATGCACACTGAATATAAACTTCTTAGTGTGCATTATTGCATTATAACCTATAGGTCACATACAGAAAATAATTTACTATAAACTCTGAAAAGATTGTAGTCTTAATATAACATGATGTAATATATGTAGTACAAAAGAGTTTAATTCTTATGAATTAACTACAACTTTATATATTTATTGTTTTCATTACCTTACTGAAGCTGCAAATAAGATGAGAAGAGAAAAATACAGTGCAAGAAAATAAAAACACCTGCATTTCTTGTGAAAGGTAAACATGCTAATTTAAGTTGATTTTCACATTTTCCAGGTTTTAAAAGCATTTTTGTTCATTTTTTTCAACTTATGGATCAAAGTGTATTTTAAGAGTTATACCTTGCTATATTATCAAAAATACATCTGAAATATAATCATAAAATTTGAAACTTATGTGGGGGCTGAGGCCCTTGGTCTCCCAAAGGTTCACTGAAAAATCACCGACATGAGGCAGACTGATTATAGGAGAAAAGGGACACAAATTTATTTAGCATGTATATATGGGAGCCTTTAGAAGACCCAAAGATACAGGGAAATGTGTTCATTTTTATGCTTAAATTTAACAAAGTACGGACAGACCTGTAGCAATATAAGTGGACCAATAGAATATAATCTTATATTAGCAGACTGAGTGTGCACCCAGGAAGACCTGTCTGTCTAGATTCTTCTTGGCCTCTGTGAGCATGCCTTCCTTCCTTCTGGGCATATGGCAGGACCCTCTCTGGAATGGTGTTCTTACGACCTACAAACAAGGTAGGTCAGATAAATTTTTTTGTGGCCAGTTCTTATACAGATAAGATTGAAGAAACAGAGTAATATTTTTAGGTTTTATGGCTGGCTTTGAGGAAAAGGGATTCTGGTTTTCATTACCTGCCTTGAAGAAAAGGGATTCTACTTTCCACAGCTAGCTTTGGAGGAAAATGGGACTCAGGACAGGAGGGCAGGAAAAAGTCAGAGAAAAACTTTTGTTTCTGAGGTTGCTGCTGAAGCCTTCATTTTGAAGTATTGTGTTCTAAGCTCCAAGATGTCAGAAACAAATGTATTGTTGTCAGTTACTCTTCTTTAGCCTTAATAAATAAAATGGGCTTGAATTTTCTACATTCACTTTCTATTTCTGTACTGAGAAATAATTAAAATGGATGCAATAACGTATATTTGATACTTTGCTCACTTAAGCACAAAGGAGTTATTCTAAACACAAGTCTGTCTCCTTGACTTAATTTTATGTGGTTTACTATATTAAGCACTTGAAAAAAGAACTTTGTATTTATATTTATATTCATATAATTATTTGGTTTCTCTTAAATTTAGAAATCATTCTATAGTTGCTGAAACATTTTTTTAAATCATAGAATAGTATCATTAAATATTATTTAAAAGATAATATTTCCAGTAGCTTGGGGTTTAATATTGAATTCAGTCTTGCCACTTGTGATTTATGTGATCCTACTAGAATCCTCAATTTTCTGTTTTGAAAAGTGGATCACAAATAAAGCCTAATTTAATTGAATGTTGTAAGAAGTGAAAGTAAATAATATGTAAAACACTTAACTTAGTACATGGCACATAGTAAACACTCAGTAAATGACAATTAATACCAAATCCTAATGATAAATATACTGTGATAATAATTATGTGCTTATAAAACTTCCTATCAAAATAATTAAGATTAATTTGAACACAATTGTAAAAGTTGGTGTTTTTAAAAATAGATGCCAATACCTTAGGAACTTTGATTTGTATACTCTTGTCGTAATTTCTAGGATGTCATATATTTACTCAAAACATATTATTTCTTTAGCATACATTTCTTTTTCTTTATTCTGTCCATCTCAATAAATTTGAGCTAGTCTCATTTCACTTATGAAATAAATTGACTTTGCTGATCTAGGATTTAATTAAAATATAATGCTAAATGCAAAATACTAAAATTAGAATATAAATTGAAAATTAAACTATAATACAATATGTTTTTTATTTTCAAAATTATTTTTCTGATTATTTTTATTTTATGTAAATAAATATACTTAAAATTATTTGTGTAATTCAGTAAATGATTCAACTATGTGTTCCAAATAGTTGTGTTGCTATCACATTCCACTATAGTAAGTCAGATATAAATTTTAAGTGAGTTTGTTTAATTATATAAATTTAAGTAAACATTATATTCCAGACTAGTTAGCTGCATAATTTCTTGCTTTGATTAGCCTCTTTTCCTGAAAATATACATTCTAAATAGATAAAATTTAGAAATAAAAACTTTAGAAATTACAAAGCTAGATTACACACACACACACACACACACACACACACACACACATTAGTAGATCAGAAACCAAGCCAAACCAAACAAACAAAAACAGTGAATGGGGCAAAAGATGAGGTATAACAATAGAAATTGAGACTCGTGTTCCTGATTTTGAAAAAGGGCCTAAAAATTCTCTTTATCAAGCTGAAAACTAATGGGTTATGACTACAGACGCATACACTAGAAAGAGAAGAAAATGGCACAGAGAGACATGGCAAAAAAGATACTAAGAAAAAAATAACAATATTATCTTAGTCAAACTGAGGCAATAATCAAACTTTCAAAGCACGTAAGCAAATCTAATTGTAAACACACACACATACAAACTAAATATAAATAAAGTCCTATTGAAACTAATTTAATCAAAATGTCTGATAAAGACTTTACAATTACATGTTTAGGAGGCTAAATGTAATTGGGAATGAAAGCTTGGCTTACATTTTCCCTCCTCTAGGTTCTTCTGGAGAGAAGAAAAACAAAAAATAAATGATCTGACCAAATCTCATTAAATAATGAAGAAGGAGTTTTTACCAAATATTTTTAGCAGGATATACCTGTCCTTTCTAGGTTGTTTATAGTCTAAAAACCTCAAATTTATGACTTGATGAGGCAAACTAAAACATTAATACTCCTATGTAATTATCAGAATACAAATCAGGCATATTTTATAACTGAAATAGATCTTTCTGTGTAAAGGCTGCACCACATGCGTCATTTAGAATTTCATATATTAAATCTCAACTAGATTCATTTTCATGTAACATGAAAAACCTGGAGAGTTGTCTGACAATTACTCGTATCTTTTAGATTATTAACAAATTTGAATCCTACTTAAGATTTCTGATTTTGGTGACTGTGGTTTGATAATCAGACACCTCAATGATTAACCAAAGAATATCTTTCTTTACAATTAGGAAGATAGTATAAAAGAAAGATACATAAACATATAATAGAAAATAAAATTTTTAAATAAAATGTAGCAAGCTTAGAATAAAAAACAGAGTCATGGAAATTAATAAATGAGATAAACTCTTTCCTGACTACAGTTGGAAAGATAATCCGTGAGATGGAACACCATAACTAATTGCTCACAAAAACCATAAAACAAAGAGAACAAGAATTTATAACAAATTCATAAATTTTGTGTAAGGCCTGTAGGATAGATTCTGATGCTTCAACATGCATCTAACAGAAATTGGGAAAGAATGCAATTAGGAGAATGGGCTAAATTCAATTTACGATTTACAGAATTTAAAAAAAATTCTAAGTGTCAATCACCATCAATACCTGCAGAATCCAAGTGTCTAAGAACATTATCGTGCTGAAGAAAAATAAACATCTGCCTAGATTTTATTTCCAGCTATTTCACACGTTTAAAGAGATTGAGGTAAAAGAAACATACTGTAATATCTTCAGGAAAATAGTAACATTTTTATTTCCAAAAGAACTTGGAAAGGTATCTTGAGTGTATTTCAAATGGAAGTATCTTGGGCTTATGAACAGCCTCAGGAGGAATAAGTTTATCTTTTGTTTCATCCAAGACAATTAACTGAATGGCTGAATTTATAATAGTAATAATGATATTAACAATAGTAATAACTACAATCAAAAGAGTAAATTACTAATATTATTTCTACTATATGGCTAACATACTTGAAATATAATGATTGCTTTAAATTGAACTCCACCAACACCCACACTCATAGAAATAGACTTGATGCAGAAATAATTATCGCTTCTTCACTTATTTTCTATTTACTAAGAAATGAAGTCTGTTTTGACATAAGATGCATTACAGAAAATATAGTTCATTTATCATCTACTGGGTAGCATATGCACTGTCTTAGTCTGTTTTGTGCTGCCATAACAAAATACTTGAGACTGGCTAATTTACAAAAAAAAATAGTTATTTATTTCTCATAGTTTTGTAAGCTGGGAAATCCAAGAACAAATTGCCTCTATCTGATGAAGGCCTTTTTACTGCATCCTCACAAGGTGAAAGGTGGAAGGGCAAATAGTAGATTAATGTTGTTCCTTCACATAGCGGAAGAACAGAAGAAAGCAAACCCACTTTCCCAAGCCATTTTAATAATGACACTAATTCATTCATGAAAAATAGAGTCCTTGTGACCTAAACACCCCCGATTAGGCCTCACTTCCCAACACTGTTGCACTGGGGATTAAGTTTCCAACACAGAAATTTGTGTGGAGGTGGAAATTCAGATCGTAGCATGCCCTAAGTACTGAATTTTTGTTAATATACCTACAAATAAAAGGGCTGGGTTAATATAATTTGATTAAGCTTTAGCCTGTGCCTCATATTAAAATTACTGGATCTACAATTTTGGAGATATTGACATTTTAGTTCCTAAAATGATTAAATAAAATGAACTTGAAAAGAAATGTTGATGATTTTACTGATTGTAGATAGCCTACAAGTTGTCTGCACTCATTTATTTCTACAAATTCTGTGACATTGGTATAAAAGTTTATGTCTATAAAAATAAGTGTAGCATGAAAGTATTCAATTATTAATAAATACATACACACAAAAAATAAATAATACTTATACTAATTGTTTGCCAATTTTGCAAAGATTTCCACAGTTCGGGAAGAACATGACAAAGGTTCTTTAGCCAAAATACGGTCACATTGTTTCAAAGACTGCTAAAATATAATATTTGGAAATAATGAATCATTTTTGAAGTCTCTTTCATAGATGGAAAGCATTTGTAAAGTATATAATTTTGTAAAAAAACAAATATTTAAATAATATAAATTCTGAAATTAACTTATCTTAAGCTATAAAAGGCCCTCAGAGTCAAGCTTTATGTGTTTTTTTTTTACACAGTTAATACCAAGAAGATAGATTCAATATCATATACTAACTTCTCTATGCGTAGAACAGATTGACACAGATATAGAAAATAAATATGAGCCTGAATCTCTGGGCTAAATGCAATTCACTTTTAAATGGCAGTGTCCATAATAAGTAGTATACACCAACATAATATACAAATGAGCAGTGGATTTAATTCAAAGTCACACTCCACCCTTAGCAAATAGGCAGAGAGAATCTCCTATACATACATTGGAGTATATTATGGATATATCACTGGTGATTCACTACAGGGTAGATTTTCATATGTTGATGAAAATGTTCAGAATTTTATATTTTATACAACTGTTTACAGCACAGGGATTTGTACTGCAAAAGGTTCAGTAGGAGGAAAATTATTTTCAATTCCATATACAAGCGGCCTACTAACACTACTATGGCATCATCAAAATAAGTCCATACAGTTGTGCAGTCATAAGTCCATACAAACAGTCATATTTTGGTGAATGACAGACTATATAACATTGGTCCTAAAAGATTCTAATATTATATTTTTAATTGGACCTTTTCTAAGTTTATATATGTTTAAATACACAAATACATACCATTGTGTTACAGTTGCCTACAATATTGAGTACAGTAACATTCTGCAGAGGTTTGTAGACTAGGAGTAATAGCCTAGGTTATACCATCTCTGTGATGTTCACAAGGTGACAAAATTGCCTAATGACAAATTTATTATGATGTGTCTCCATTGTTGAGTGACGCATAACTGTACATAAATATTGTAAGAAGGTGCTTGAGAATCTATGTCCAGATGCTTAATGACAACAGGAAACACTGATGACAATCTTTTAAGATTAAACAAAGGTGATTTAAAACTGACATGGTAATTATTCATGATTCAATTCATGAGTATAAATCAATGCTGACATTATAGATGTGCAAATGACCACTGAAAAAACCTTGGCTTTCAAAAATACTGAGTTTGGCTCTATTTTCCAAGGGAAGATTTTTAGCAAACTCACGTTGTACTGTCTTACATAAATAGATTAATTTTCCACGTTTTATTTTTAGTTCCAAGGGCAGGAGTCATTTTTTTCTTAATTATTTCCTGATTATTGGTATTTCAAATAGGTGCCCAGAAAAATTTCAAATATTTTGAAGTATAAAATCTTTTATTTACATTATAATTTAAGTTGCAAACACTGTGCATGTAGTATACTTTTTCTATTTATTAAAAAGTAGAGGCCGGTCCTGGTGGCTCACTCGTGTAATCCCAGTGCTTTGGGAGGCCAAGGTGGGAGGATCGCAAGGTCAGGATGAGAGGAGGTGCCAGCTGGGCTTCCTGGGTCGAGTAGGGGCTCAGAAAGCTGTGAAACTCTCTCATTTCCTGCATCAGGACTTACTTTGGTCCTGGATGAATAATATTGAAGATACATGCTTAAACTATTCCTAACACCAGGATTTGTGCATGTGTTTTCTTCCCCAGGAAAGCTATAAACAGCTAAAATTTTGCTGTAAGTTTGCCTGTGTCCTGTCTCCCTCTCTCCTTGCCCCCTCCCCCGAATCTAAAGTAAAAGGAATGTTAACTGCCCTTTTTTCTGTAACCAGTGGACCTTATCTACACTCCCAATTTCAATTCCTTGTAAACATACTTTGTAAAGTCCTGTAAGATCCTGTCTCCTTTGCCATGCCGCTGCAAGGTCATAAAGTAGATAAAACCTAAGTTGCAATTCCGGTTTTCCTCAAAATCTAGGACATGTCACAAAATAATTTGCTGCCTTTGTTTCTCACTCTGGTAACATCTTCCCGCCGCACATATTTCATGCCTTAAAGAGTTTAAAAGGCAATCATATAATCTAACTCTGGCTACCCATTCGGGACCCCTTCCATGCTGTGGAAGCTTTGTACTTTTGAGAGACAGGACTAGCTGGATTTCCTAGGCCAACTAAGAATCCCTAAGCCTAGTTGGGAAGGTGACCATCCACCTTTAAACACGGGACTTGCAACTTAGCTCACACCCGACCAATCAGGTAGTAAAGAGAGCTCACTAAAATGCTAATTAGACAAAAACAGGAGGTAAAGAAATAGCCAATCATCTATCACCTGAGAGCATAGCAGGAGCAACAGTGATTGGGATATAAACCCAGGCATTCCAGCCGGCAATGGCTACCCTCTTTTGGACCCCTCCCTTTGTATGAGAGCTCTGTTTTCACTCTATTAAATCTTGCAACTGCACACTGTTCTGGTCCGTGTTTGTTATGGTTCCAGCTGAGCTTTTGCTCACCATCCACCAGTGCTGTTGGCCGCTGTCGCAGACCCTCCGCTGACTTCCATCCCTCCAGATCCAGCAGGGTGTCAGCTGTGCTCCTGATCCAGTGAGGTGCAGATTGCCAATCCCGATCCAGCTAAGGCTTGCCATTGTTCCTGCACGGCTAAGTGGCTGGGTTCGTCTTAATCAAGCCAAACACTAGTCACTGGGTTCCACGGTTCTCTTCTGTGACCCATGGCTTCTAATAGAGCTATAACATTCACTGCATGGTCCAAGATTCCATTCCTTGGAATCCCTGAAGCCAAGAACTCCAGGTCAGAGTACACGAGGCTTGCCACCATCTTGGATGCGGCCCACCACCATCTTGGAAGTGGCCCTAGACCATCTTGGGAACTCTGGGAGCAAGGACCCCCACCCCTGTAACACTTTCACTTTGCTCAATTAAGCCTACACCTTTTGCTTTCTCTTGGTCCGTGTTGCCACAGTCAGCTGCAATACTAATTCTTTGGCATGGCTAGGCAAGAACCTTAGGTGTTACAAGGAGATCAAGACCATCCTGGCCAATATGGTGAAATCCCATCTCTACTAAAAAATACAAAAATTAGCTGGGCGTGGAGGTGCATGCCCATAATCCCAGCTACTTGGGAGGCTGAGGCAGGAGAATCCCTTGAACCCAGGAGGTGAAGGTTGCAGTGAGCCGAGATCACGCCACTGCATTCCAGCCTGGTGACAGAGTGAAACTCTGTGTCAAAAAAAAAAAAAAAAAAAGAGAAAAAAATGTAGAATACTCAAAGTTCTCCTATTACGTAATGGCAAAATATAACAAAACAAATCAACTAACAAAATCTTTTGTTTCCAGTTGATTTGTTTTCAGAATTTTCTCCTACAGTTCCAAATATTGCTAATCACATAGATTCAAAATCATAATACTCTGAATCAAATCTCATCAAAAAGGATGTATTTATTATTTAATATTTCTATTTCATACTGACACACATATGTGTGTATGTGAATTTTCCTATTTTGCATGAAATGTTCTGAAAGCAACAATTATAAATAGAAGGTGAGAGGAGATTAGAAACATGTTTTAAGTTTAATTTTAAAAAATCACAGTAAATGCTCTAGAGGAAACCAATGCAATTCAGTAAAAGAGAATTATTACATTATGACTGGAGTTTCTACTAGCTAACACGGCCAGAAAAAAATGTTTCTGAGAAAAGAATGTAAGTTGAGGCCTGAAAAATGAGAAGCAATCAGTTATGCAGAAACACCAAGTAGAGACAAGAAGCTTTTAGACAGAACAAAACCTCCAAACCATGAAATAGCTCCAGCGTTAAAGGCACTAAAGGAATGTAACCTACTAGAGGGTAGTGAATGTCAGAGAGAGTGAAACAAGAAGAGATTTAGAAAATGACCCACAGGTCAATATCGAATTAAAAGTGTGCTTTGTGTGGTGTGCTATTTCCCATAAGGTTATTCAATAACCAATGGGAAACCATGGAAAATGCTGATTTATTTAGATAAATGACAAGATACGATATCTATTAAATAGATTACTGTGGCTCCTATTGGGAGAAAAGACTTGAAGTTTACAAAAGTGGACGCAGAGATTATTATGGCAGACCCTCCTAGTCTCAACAATGTCTTTCTGTTTCCCTCTTTCATGAGTATATTTTTAGACAACTTAAGGCAAAAACCAGATCACAGACAAGAGAATAATAGGCAAGGTCACTCCCCTTCTCCAGAGAGCAAAATGTGATTATTTGAATGAATTTTTCTCATTGCCAGATCAAAGTGAGCAGACAGTGTATATTCAGAGGAATTTAATTATTATTCCAGACCAGTAACTGCTGTGAGTCTGTCAATATTTCCTTCCAAACATCAATGTTTATTGCCATTATGCTTTCCTTGTTTCATCCTTATATACAGAATGTAGTAAATGTTGGAATTGGAGACAGAATTTGTCTTATTAATTCACAGGTCATGGTACTACAGGAACCACAGACCCGAGGAGTTCCACTATCAATACCAAATGAGAAGAAAAACCACTTACTATGTCTTAGCACTGACCAGACAAGATTGGCATTGATTCTTCAGTCTGTCACCAAGTCACAGTACAGCGAGTCAGTGCCCTAAGGGTGAAGTTTCTTTCGTCAGTGAAAGGCAGAAAGCAGAAAGAAGCCAGCAGGCAAATTGATTGCTATCTCCCCACCCCTCACCCCACTCCCCAATCCACAATGGACTGTTTGAGCCTGAGTGATTTCAGTAGTCTCTGGTGACATTTTGTATGACTAAGCAATCATCTGTGACATTGTGATGCTGTGACATGTGCTCCTTTTTTGCTGCCTTGCTTCTCTTTTTTCCCCTAATTTTTGCTTTTGGGAGATACCCTCCCAACCACCACAATACACTCTGAGTGTTATTAGGTAAGTATTCTCTTAGCCTCTCTTGTATGAAAGCTTGGCTAAGGCAATCCTGGAAAGTGTAGGATTTTGCTGCAAACATTTACATCAATAAGATTAAACCATCATTGTTGAGTACTTAACATATAAGGCCCCTACATCTTTTTTAACTTTATTATTTATTTTGTGCAAATATGTAACCATGTCTTTTTATATCACTTTTACAGATACTTGTAAATAGAAACATGATCTTATAGACATATATATTTTACAAATTACAGTTTCTTGAATATAAGTCAATTTTATTCACATTTATCTTTAATGTGTGAAAAACAATGATTTGATAGTAAAAAGACCTTGAAATGGGTAGGCTAACACTTTTTAGTTATAATTTATAATTCAGTTTAAGGAGTGAAATTTTAAATTGCCCTTTCAGTACTATGAAATTGCCTAATATAACTTGGCAGTCCTGTTAGTTCATTGCTCAATTAACTGGATAATGCATTTTGTGCCTAGAAATCCCTAGTCAAAATTCAGTGTTATAAGTAGTTTGGTGTTTCATAATTATATACTTAAAATATGTGACTAAATCCCAATTTCTACATTAGAATTTATATATTTATACTCTTAGTTGACTCAAGAGAACCACTTTTTTTTTCCCCGTACACTATTTTGGTATGAAGTTTAGAATTCAACTTTTAGATATTAAGCCAAAATTCTGGAAATGAAAATACCAAAAAAAATCCAGAGTATTAATTACTTCTACATTTTAAGTCAAAAGTTAAAGCTGACTTTTAAGACTTTATTATTTGTATATTTGCACATTATATTTAGAGCTTCTAAATAGTCTTGTTCTGTCAATATTTCTGTACTATTTGAGATTTTATATATATATCTACCTGAAATTGTGATTTTTTAAATGTATTTGAGCAGTCTTCCATTTTCTGCTCTATTTTCCTGTTCCTGTCATTTTTACACTCGTGTATCTATCATTTGTCCTTTTATTCTTGATCATTAATTTACCATACCTTACTGAAAGTATTTGGGCATACTTTTCTTCGAGTACTAGCTAAGATGACCTTAACATTCCTCTCCTTTTGATTAACCTTTAGAAGACTTCTTCCTGACTTTATGCCCGTGATCGCCCTTTTCCTGGAGTATTCACTTTAAAAAAACCCTGTAATTGCAGATTTTTCTCTGCCCCTTTCATATGTAAATCTTCTCTCAGCCCCTTGCCAGTTTTACAAACCAAGAACAAATTTTTTCTCAAGAACCCCGAAACCATTCATTTGAAATGTAATCATGGAAATAGCTAGAGCTCCTGTCTACCAGTGTCTATGGGAGGGTGGGATCCTAACAGCAATACGGGGCAATTATCAAACACAGATCACCTAATCACATTGATCCACTTCTCCCTTTAATGTTCTGTCCTCTTGTATTTTTTCATTAGCTCATCTCAGAGTTTAAAAATGTTCCCACCTTTTGTTTCAGTGGAATTGGGTTCAATTTTTCTTCTATTGCGAGAGTCTTGACCATTATCATAGTTTTGAACACAATCTTCCTTGTCTATTTAACTGCATTAGTGCAATTTTTCTTTGACAGCTCATTTTAGATATTCATTCTTGACAGGCACTTGCTATGAAGAGGCAGTTCCGATTTCCACATCAAGCCATAGAGCCAGGGGGATTTATGGCCCATCACTACTAAAAAAAGAATTAGATGAGTATATGGTGGTTCTGGATTGATTACATAGCTCTCAGAAAAGAAATTTGTATTTTCTTAACAAAGATAATAAAACCCCCATGAAAACAACGCACACACACACAAGCATATACACATGTACATACATACATATATATATATATATATGGTTTAAAAATAAATGTTAATTTATAAGTAGCAAATGAAAGAATATTCTAAAAATTTCTGTTATGATTTATATCTTATAAATTCTCAAATCTTGATGTTGAACTTGTTTTTATCTCAGATTCAAACAGATTTTAGTACATTCATAAAATAGTCTCAAGTATTTCAATCTCTAATTCTACCTCCTATTTTTCAATGTAATAAGCTCTCATCTGCATAAATAAAATACTTTACAATATTTATACTTTCTTTGGTCTGATTGTTGCAGTCAAATTTGAAATATATACAAGTAATATTAATATAAAGGGTTTCTACAAAGTCCTAAAATCTAAGGCTAACTTTGTCTCCTAAGTAACTGTGTTTTCTAATTTTGATGTATGAGCAAATATTTTATTCACTTTTGATAGAGTAAATTCTAATATGATAAAAGAGTCACGTAACTATTGACACAAACTTGACCCATGCTCTCAATTTCTGCCTTTTCAATCTGTTCACCCACCAGAAGTTAGTGTCCTTATTTCCCCAAATCCATTTAATTATATCACAACAAATACCCTAAAGAATGGGCACAAAATTACTGTGAAACATATGGTGTTAGAGATCAGAGTGTTAATGGGTTTGGGGATTATTTCCTCCTGTCACTCACTCTGCACATGGAAAAATCAAGCACATGTATAAATGAAATATGGTTTCCAAAAATAGTAAAGTCAAGCAAAACCACTCCACCACTGGTTTGCAACATTTTAAGCTTAATGTGTAACCAAGTTAAGAAAAATGTTATAATACCACTAAAATGAGTTATTTTTTTCCTATGTAGACTTGTAGAATAAAATTTATATTAAAGTTTTTTTCCCTTATCTACACTCTGGGCAAACAAAAACAGTGATATTAAATCATTTGTTAAATGTAAATATTAAAGCCCCACTTTGAGCATTTTTCAGAAATTACACTGTGAGAGCAGGAGACAGAAATCTGAAAAAAAGAAGACAATAAACTCAAATTATCTTATTAAAAATGGCTTTTTGGCGTACAGAATGAGAATGCTTCATTTAATTATTTTAAAAAACTTTTACCCATAGTCAATCCAATTTTTGTTTTCTGGAGTAAGAATGATTCTTGAACTTCAGAGACACATGAGATTACAAACCTTATGAGTTCAGAGAATTGCATAGTTTTTATTTTAGTTGTTTCTTTTGTGTAAATAAATATTTACTTGCATAGAGATAGTAATTTGAATCTGTGAAAGCTTGTAGACAGTATTTTCATGTTTACAGAACCATAGATATTGAGAGAAGGACACACTCAGAGCAACTAGGTCCCGTTTTTTCCTCCTGTATGTGCAAAGACTTGGAAGACATTAATTGCATAAAATAGCTCAATATTTTAAATCATAAGTAATAAGGTACATTGAAATATTTATTTGAAACAGTATAAATATTAATTCTAATATTTACTGCTTTATACAGGTATGTATAAAATTATAAAAATAGAAAAGAGTGCAGTTACTTGGGACACTACTAATCTGCTACAATGGCACCTGTCCCTATGTAGTAGCTCTGTTTTAAGTTTGTTTATATATGTCCTTTATTGCATTTTTCCAATTATTTTATATTTGACAGAGTGATCTCGTCTCATCTTACACACTGCTAAATATCAAATATTCTGTGTATGTAGAATTTCTTTAGATGTCTGATGGATCTAACACTTTCAGAGTAAGGTCATAGTCTTTTCATTTTATAATTACAAATCTCAGAAATGTTTCTTAAGAAACTTCCTGCCTGGAAGGTTGGTGTAAAATCTTTAATTATTTCTCTATTTATTTCATTTGTAAATAAATAGAAAATAGTATTATGATAGATGATAATTGTTTCACCATTTATTAAAGAACATTCCACTAATCAATGTCATAGAACTTCAAAGTTGGATATTACAACGTAAGTTACAACATAAGCAGGCAGCTATGCTGTAATCAAAAAAAGTTAAAAAATTTGAAGTTCTGGATTGGGATTATGACTTTACCATTTGTAATTGATATAAACTTGGATAACCACTTTGTATCTCTCCATCTCCTGGTCTTTTCAATTAAACTGGAATGACAATTACATTTTTTAACATAAATTAAATGAAATAACCTAAATTAAAGTGCTTCACATTCTTTGAACTAATTTAAAATTGAGATACTATTGAAATCGTGTAAGTTTTGGTGAAATGAAGAAATAAACTCTTGGATGACATTAGGATGATAATAGGAAATCAAATTTTAAAATGCTAGATGGTGAAACAAAGACGTGTATGATGAATGCCTGCTATGCTGTTTACACCATAAACATGAATGTCCAATGAGAAGAAGAAAATTAATATTTATTTGTCCACTTAACAGACATTTATATTTTTGAAAATAGATTACTATGATAGATGCTAATATTTAAGGTAAAATAGAATATCTGCCCCCCAAAAAGTTCACAGACAAAATAGAAGAGGACAAAATAAAGCAATAATGATCATTAATATTCCTAAACGTAATGATGGAATCAAAAGGAAAATGCTAAGAAACAAATGCAATATATTATTAACACGTATTAATTACATAATATACAATTATTTCCCTTCCATATATTTCTATTACCCTGCTAATATTGAACACTTAACATTTCATACAAGACATTTTAATTTTTAAAATATTTTCATATACTTAACGATCACTCATGTTTTCTGCAAGACATCCGTCATTTTTTTTCTAATTTTCTTTTTATTGAGGACATTAGTTTTACTTTTTCTTCACTTTTTGGTTCTATGTGTTGAAATACTTCCTGCTAATTTGTTACTTATTTTTCTATTGCCTTTATAATTTTTTATTTTAAATTTTGTTTTAGTGTTTTTTATTTTTGTTTTTAACCCAGGTGGTTGAATACAAACCTTGATTTTTCTGTCAAATTAGCTGTGAGTGCTTGAACAAATACCTTAGTCTTTTACCCCTCAGCTTTTGCATATCTTGGATTGGGATAAACAATAATATCTACCTGTTAAAATTATTATGATGATTAGATAATGTAATTTCTCCTGATATTAATAGCTTATATTTTGGAGTGTATTCAGCACAATTAATGAATCAATATTGATACACTGTTACTAGCTAAAATCTGTACTTTATTTAATATATATTTCTTTAGTTTTTACTCAATGACATTTTTCTGTTCTAGGATCTTGTCCAGGAAACCATATTAAATTTAGTTGTGATGTCTCCTTAGGCATCTCTTGGCTGTTACAGCCTTACTCTGTTTTGATTTAAAAATGATAATAGTCGTAAGTTTTATTTTTAGAGCAGTTGTAGGTTCATAAAAGTGAGCAGAAAACAAAGAAAGTCACCATATATAGTGCCACCTGCTTCCACACACATAGTCCCACCTACTCCGGCCCCTACTCTCAACTTCGCCCACCAGAGTAGTCTATTAGTTGTAAGCGATGAACCTACACTGATGCATTATTATTGCTCAACATCTGTAGTTTATTTTAGGGTTTAGAGTATGGGCATTTTAATAATATTTTTTCTTCCAATTCAGATACATGAGATATCCTTCCATTGATGTTCTTTCATCGATGTTTTATAGTTTTCAGTGTAGCAGTTTTTCATGTCCTTGGTTAAGTTTATTCCTCCTAGATACCATTTTTTTTGGTAGCTATTGTAAATGGGATTGTTTTCTTGATTTATTTTTCAGATAGTTCATTACTGGTAGGTCTTGGAGTCTGGGGAAGTGGGGGTCTATCAGGTGCCAAATTGTTTTTTTGTGTGTGTGGCAGGCCCAGTGTTGGAGTCCAAGGTAGAGCCCTGTGCTCACTTTTTTTTTTCTTTTTTATAAGCAGCTATTATCTTTCTCTCTGCTTTGCCGCCTGAGATTGGGAAAGGGGTGATGTGGATAATGTAAAATTTTCCTTCCTGGTTCTTCAAGGCATCATTTCTTATTACTGTGCTACAACCAGGTACTGTGATCTCTCACTTGGCTTTCTTGGCTCTTGTGAAGATATTTTCTGTATAGATAGCTGTTCAAATTGATGTTTCTTCTGGGAGATAATTGCTAGAGAGACCTATTTCACCACCTTGCTCTGCCCCTCCTCTCTCAACTACAAGAATCTTTGACACTAACACCTCACTGTGAAAGATGCAGTCTATCAAATCAGATTTTCTTTTGTTTTCTTTCTTATAAGGGAAGCAAAACCTCTCATCAAGGTAAACATCATTATAGATACAAACACAGTAATTCCAAAGCAGACATTTTATTTTTACATGGGAAGACAAACCATTAAATATATCTTAGCGTTTGCTTGTGTCAGGCAGTTATTTGTTGCAGACTGAGTTGTATTTAATTTCACCACCATTTACAAATCAGATAAACACTTCAGCATGGCATTTATGGGGGAAATCTGTTGAATCATCCACCTAGATTGAGAAGATGTTTTTTATTATATGAAACCCCTTCAGCCTCAAGTGACATATCATCAATACATTTATGTATATTACTTTTGTGAGTGGAACCTTTTCAATTTCTCATTTTACATCTTGTGTCAGCATTTACCCCATATAATTTACATGCTGGAATTATTAGTTTCTCAGGAGCTGAATGGCATTTCCTTTTCTAGTCATTTAGCTCTGTATCTAAAAATTTTGCTTTTTGAGACTTTTCACTAAATATCTTTAAAAAAGGCATTTCTCTGTTACTTTTGAGAGTCTAATGGCTGTATAAAGCAATCAGATATTTCACTTGTCAAATGCAGTTTTTTATGGCTATTTGTCTCTTTAATATTGCTGAAATAACTGCTTATTTTAAAGCTACTTGCCAGGTATGACACCAGGTGGAATAGACATTCTTGGATTACTGGTCATGTAAATCCATGGATCAATCACTTTTCTTGTAATGGCTGATTTTGCGTTTGTGTATCTTGAAGTGCCCATGCTGTGAAATGACTCAGAAAAGTGTGATCTTTCATCACTAATTTTATAAGAATTAGTTATAGGCCTAGAATTTTTCTCTGATGTTGTGCCTCACCACCCCACACCCATATCACTGTTGCTTGATTCTTCAAAGAGAAAATAAATTAATTGCAATAATAAAAAATCATATTTAAAAAATCCAGTTCAAATAATTAAAGACTTCTGAATGGACATTTTTCCAAAAGTGAAATAACTGACATTCTTGTGGCATCAACTGTAAGTTCAGCTAAAAAGTTAACAATTAAGATAAAATGAATTTATTTTATTATTGTTGATATGACCACAGTGTTTTATAAACCACAATATAGTGTTAAAAACAATATTTTCCTATTCGATAAGAAATTCTAGGGAGGGGAGGCAGAGCGAGATAGCAGAATAGAAAGCTCCACCAATCATCTCCCACTGCAAGGACACCAAGGTAATAACTATCTACACAGAAAAAAATTAACTTCCTAAGAACCAAAAAGTAGGTGAGCACTCATAGAACCTGGTTTTAACTTCATGTTGCTGAAAGAGGCACTGAAGAAACAGAAAAAACAGTCTTGAATCACTGATGTCACCCATCCCACACCCTCTGCAGTAGTGGTGTGGGTGTGGAGAGAGCCTCTGAGTGCTGGAGGAGGGCGAACACAGCAGTTCAGAGGCTTTGAACTTAGTGCTGTCCTGGTAGAGCAGAAAGGAAACCAGGACCAAACCTAGCTAACACCTGCCCATGGAGGGAGCATTAACACCAGGCTTAAAAAGAAGGGAATCACTGATCCCAGTAATCCAACCTTGAGTGCCTGCAAACCTTGCCACCAAGGGATACAGCACTCTGTGTCTCCAAGTAACTTGAAAGGCAGTCTAGGCCATAAGGACTGCAAATATTAGGCGAGTCTTAGGGATGAATTAGACCCAGAGACAGTGGACTGAGGGGGCACACAGCATACTGAGACATCCACTGGAGCAGCCAAGGGAGTGATGGCATCACTACTCCCCTAACCCGAGGCTGCACAGCTTGAGGCTCCGAAAGAGATACTTTCCTTCCGTTTGAGGAGAGGAGAGGGAAGAGTGGGAAGGATGTTGGTATCTTGGATACCAGCTCAGCCACAGCAGGAGAGGGCACTGCTCAGAGTCATGAAGTTACTGCTTCGGATCCTAATTCCCAAATGACATTTCTAGACACACCCCTGGCTAGAAGGAAGGCCACTGCCTTGAAGGAAAGACCAAGTTCTGGCAGCATTTATTACCTGTTAATTGAAGAGCCAATGGGACCTGAATAACCAGCAGTGATAGCCAGGTACTACATCAAGGACTTTAGGTGAGCCTTTGAGACTTGCTAGCTTCAAGTGAGACTCAGCACATTATCTGCTGTCATGGCTGTAAGGCAAAACTCCTTGAGAAAAGTAGAGGATAAAGTAAGGAGATTTTGTCTTGTACCTTAGGTTCCAGCACAGCTACAGAGGTTAGAGAACCAAACAGGCTCTTGGGGTCCCTAATTCCAGGACTTGACTGCTGGATGGCATTTTTGGACCTGGCTTGGGCCAGAGGAGAGTCCACTGCCCTAAAGGGTGAATCCTAGGCCAGGCAGCATTCATGACAAAGATGACTTAAGAGACCTTGGGCCGTAAGACAACATCTGTGGTAGTCTCACAGTACTCCTCATGGCCTGGGGTGGTGGTGGCTATTGGGTGAAACTCCTCTGCCTTTGGAAAGGGAAGGGAAGAGTAGGAAGAACTGAGTCTTGTGGTCTGACTGCCAGCTCAGCCACAATACAATGTATTACCAGGTAGACTTCTAAGGTTTGTTACTCTAGCCTCTGACTCCTGGAAGGCACTTCTGGACCAACCCAGGGCCTGGGGGAGCTCACCACGCTGAAGAGAAAGACACAGGCCTAGATGGCTTTGCCATTGACTTGTTATAGAACCCAAGGGCCTAGAACAAACATAAATAGTAGCTAGGAAGGTATTACAGTGTAGGCCTTGGGTGAGACCAAATGCAGTGCTGACTTCAGGTTTAACCCAATGCAGTCATGGTAGTGGTAGCCACAGGGGTGTTTATGTCCCTCCACTCCTAGCATTACATGGCTCAGAACAGAGAGAAAGAGAGAGAGAGAGAGACTTTGCATGTTTGGGAGAAAGTAAGGAAAGAGAATAAGGGTCTCAGCCTGGTAATCCAGGGAATTCTCCCAAATCTGGTCCAAGACTATTAAGATGGTGCTCGGAGTCATGAAGTCTGCAAGAACCACAGAGTTACTGGGCTTGAGCTGCCTTCTAAAGCAGATACAGCTCAGATCACAATATCTAAATCCTTTTAAATATCTGGAAAATCTCCCCAAGAAGGATAGCTAAAATAAGCCCAGACAGTGAAAACAAAAATAAATACCTAACTCCTCAATGCCCAGACACTGAATAACATCTCCTAGCATAAACACAATCAAGGAAAACATGACCTCATCAAATGAACTAAATAAGGCACCAGGGAACAATTGTGGAGAAACAGAGATATGTGACCCTTCAGACTGATAATTCAAAATAGCTATGTTAAGGAAACTCAAAGAAATTCAAGACAATACAGAGAAGAAATTCAGAATTTTATCAGATAAATTTAACAAAGAGATTGAAATAATTTAAAAGAATCAAGCAGAAAGTCTGGAGCTAAAAAAAATGTAATTGGCATACTGAAGAATGCACCAGAATCCTTTAATAGCGGAATTGATCAAGCAGAAAAAAGAATTAGTGAACCTGAAGGCAGATTATTTGAAAATGCACAGTCAGAGGAGGCAAGAGGAAACAGAATAAAAAAACAATGAAGCATGACTACAAGATCTAGAAAATAGCCTCAAAAGGGCACATCTCTTATTGGCATTAAAGAAGAGATAGAGAAAGAGATGGGGTTAGAAAGTTATTCAAAGACATAATAACAGAAAACTCCCTGTATTAGTCCATTTTCACACTGATGATAAAGGCATGCATGCCTGAAATCCAGCAAGCCAGTCAAATTTTAAACTCCAGAATGATTTCCTTTGACTCCAGGTCTCACATCCAGGTTATGCTGATTCAAAAGGTGGGTTCCCATGGTCTTGGGCAGCTCTGCCTCGGTGGCTTTGCAGGTTACAATCTCCCTCCCACGGGCTGGTGTTGAGTTCCTGGGGCTTTTCCAGGCACGTGGTACAAGCTATCAGTGGATCTACCATTCTGGGGTCTGGAGGATGTGGCCCTCTTCTCACATCTCCACTAGGTGGTGCCCCAGTAGGGACTCTGTGTTGGAGCTCTGGACCCACATTTCCCTTCTACACTGCCCTAGCAGAGGTTCTCCATGAGGGCTCCACCCCTGCAGAAAACTTTTGCCTGGGCATTTAGGCATTTCCATAATCTTCTGACCTCTAAGCAGAGGTTCCCAAACCTCAATTCTAGACTTCTGTACACCTGCAGGCTCAACATCACATGGAAGCTGCCAAGTCTCAGGGCTTCCACCCTCTGAAGCCACAGCCTGAGCTCTATGTTGGCTCCTTTTAGCCATAGCTGGCATAGCTGGGACACAGAAAACCAAGTTCCTGGGCTGCACACAGCGTAGGGACCTCGGCCCAGCCCATGAAACCACTTTTTCCTTCTGGGCTTCAGGCCTGTAATGGGAGGGGCTGTTGTGAAGTCCTCTGACATGGCCTGGAGACATTTTCCTCATGGTCTTGGGGATTAACTTTAGGCTTCTTGATACTTATATGCAAATTTCTGCAGCTGGCTTGAGTTTCCCCTCGTAAATGGGGTTTTTCTTTTCTACTGCATCATCAGGCTACAAATTTTCTGAACTTTTATGCTCTGTTTCCCTTTTAAAACTGAATGCCTTTAACAACACCAAAGTCACTTCTTGAATGAATGCTTTGTCACTTAGAAATTTCTTCCACCAGATACCCTAAATCATCTCTCTCAAGTTCAAAGTTCCACAAATCTTTAGGGCAGGGGTAAAATGCCACTAGTCTCTTTGCTAAAACATAGCAAGAGTCACCTTTGCTCCAGTTCCCAAGAGGTTCCTCATCTCCATCTGAGATCACCTTAGGCAGGATCTTATTGTTCATATCACTATTAGCATTTTTGTCAATGCCATTCAATAAGTCTCTAGGAGGTTCCAAACTTTTCCACATTTTCCTGTCTTCTTCTGAACCCTCCAAACTGTTCCAACCTCTGCCTGTTACCCAGTTCCAAAGTTGCTTCCACATTTTTCGAAATATCTTCAGCAACATCCCATTCTGCTGGTACCAATGTACTGTATTAATCCATTTTCATGCTGCTGATAGAGACACACCTCAGACTGGGAAGAAAAAGAGGTTTAATTGGACTTACAGTTCCACATGGCTGGGGAGGCCTCAGATTCATGGCATAAGGTG
The DNA here is from genome assembly GCF_029281585.2 of Gorilla gorilla gorilla. Lineage (NCBI taxonomy): Eukaryota > Metazoa > Chordata > Mammalia > Primates > Hominidae > Gorilla > Gorilla gorilla. The sequence continues at coordinate 78,155,615 of NC_073238.2, read as the reverse complement.
AAAAGCACTTCTTACATGGTGGTAGCAAGATAAAAACGATTAAAAAGCTAAAGCAGAAAACCCTGAGCAACTCTTCACATCTCATGAGACTTATTCACTATCATGGGAATAGCACAGGAAAGACCAGCCCCCATGATTCAATTACCTCCCCCTGGGTGGGAAGTTTGGGAGATGCAATTCAAGTTGAGATTTTGGTGGAGACAGAGCCAAGGCATATCACTTCCCAAACCTAGAGAAAGATATCAATATCCAAGTACAAGAAGGTTATAGAACACCAAGCAGATTTTTCCCAAAGGAAACTATCTCAAGAAATGTAATAGTCAAACTGTCAAAGTTCAAGGATAAAGGAAAGATCCTAGAAACAGCAAGAGAAAAGAAACAAATAACATACAAGGGAGCTCTGATAAATCTGGAAGCATACTTTTCAGTGGAAACCATACAGGCCACGAGGGATTGCCATGAGGTATTTAAATTGTTGAAAGAAGGTAACTTCTACCCTGGAGTAGTATATCTGGCAAAGAATATCCTTCAAAAATGAAGGAGAAATGAAGATTTTCCCAGATAAACAAAAATTGAGTGATTTCATTAATGCCAGGCCTGTCCTACAAAAAAAAATGCTAAAGGAAGTATTTCAATCAGAAATAAAAGGACACTAATGAGTAACAATAATCACCTGAAGGTACAAAACTCACTGGTAATAGTGAGTACACAGAAAAACACAGAGTATTATAACACTGTAACTGTGATGTGTAAACTACTCTTATCCTAAGTAGAAAGACTAAAAGATAACCAAATCAAAATAATAACTACAGCAATATTTCAAAACTTAGTCACTACAATAAGATATAAATAGATACAACAAAAAATTAAAAAGCAGAGAACAAAGTTAAGGAATGGAGTTTTTATTAATTTGGGGTTTTTCTTTTTGCTTGTTTGTTTATGCAAATCCTGTTAAGTTGTTATCAGGTTAAAATAATAGGTTGTAAGGTAATATTTTCAAGCTTCATGGTAACCTCAAACCAAAACACATACAATGGATACACAAATAAAAAGCAAAAATTAAATCATATCTCCAGAGAAAGTCACCTTCTCTAGATGAAGAAAGGCAGGAAAGAAAGAAGGAAGAGAAGACCATAAAACAACAAGAAAGCAAATAGCAAAATGTCAGGAGTAAGTCCTTACTTTTCAATAATAGCATTAAATATAAATAAATAAAATGCTCCAATCAAAAGACATAGACTGGCAGAATGGAAGAAAAGACAAGACCCATTGATTGGTTGTTCACAAGAAACATACTTCAACTATAAAGATACACATAGACTGAAAGGGATGGAAGAAGATATTCCATGTGGATGGAATAAAAAAAAAGAAAGCAGGAGTCATGAGACTTATACAATGGGGGTAGAGGTATTGGATAAATGGTACTTATATCAGACAAAACAGATTTCAAGACAAAAACTAAAAAGAGACAAAGGTCACTATATAATGATAAAAGTGTCAATTCAGCCAGATGGTATAACAATTTTAAATATATATGAACCCAACACTGGAGTACCCAGATATATAAAGCAAATATTATTAGAGTTAAGTGAGAGATAGGCCCCAATATAATAATAGCTGGAGATTTCAACACCCCACTTTCAGCATTGACAGATCACCCAGAAGGTAAATTCCAAAAACATTGGACTTAATCTGCAGTATAGACCAAATGGATCTAATAGTTATTTACAGAACATACATATACAACCACTGAAGAATACACATGTTTTTCTTCTGCACATAGGCCATTCTCAAGGAAAGACCATATGTTAGGTCACTAAACAAGTCTTAAAACATTCAAAAATATTGAAATAATATAAAGCATCTTTTCTGTCCACAATGGAGTAAAACTATAAATTGTAACAGTATAAATTTTAGAAACTATAAAAACACATGCAAATTAAAGAATATGCTTCCGAATAACAAGTGGGTCAATGAAGAAATAAGAAGGAAACTGAAAAATCTCTTTAAACAAATGATAATAGAATCGTAACATACCAAAATCCATGGGATACGGCAAAAGCAGTACCTTGAGGGAAGTTTATAGGTCTAAGTGCCTACATCAAAAAAGATGTAAACTTCAAATGAACAGTGTAATGATGCATCTTAAAGAACTAGAAAACCAAGGGCAAACCAAACCAAAAATTAGTAGAAGAAAAGAAATAATAACCATCAAAGCAGAAATAAATAAAATTGAAATAAAAAATACAAAACAAAACAAAACAAAAAGTTTTTTTTTGAAAAGTTAAAAATGTTGACAAACCTTTAACTAGACTAAGAAAAAAAAGAGAGAAGATGCAAATAAGGCTTGAAAAAGAGACATTACAACTGATACTGCAAAAATTCACAGGATCATTAGTGGCTACTCAGAGCAACTATATGACAACAAATTGGAAAATCTAGAAACAAGTGAAAAAATTCCTTAGGAATTTTTCCCTAAAAAACATCCCAGGACCTGATGGTTTCACTGCTGAATTCCAGCAAACATTTGAAGAAGAGCTAATACCAATTCTACTCAAACTATTCTGAAAAATAGAGAATAGGGGAAAACTTTCAAACCTGTTCTGTGAGGACAGTATTACCCTGGTACTAAAACCAAACAAAGACAAATCAAACAAAGAAAACTACAGTCCGAGATCTCTGATGAATATTGATGCAAAACTCCACAAAACACTAGCAAACAAAATTCAATAACACCCTATAAAAGTCTTTCATTATGACCAAATGGGATTTATCTCAGGGATACAAGGATGGTTTAACATACATAAATCAATCAATGTAATATATCATATCAACAGAATGAAGGACAAAACCTTATGATCATTTCAATTGAGGCTGAAAAAGCATTTGATAGAATTCAACATCTCTTCATGATAAAAACCCTCAAATAACTGGGGAGAGAAAGAACATACCTCAACATATTTATGTAATTCAATATAACAAAAATATGAGGATTGAGACAATCCTTCAAATAACAGAATTTGCTAAGACAACCAAAAATTTCAGTGCTAATATGAAGTGCTAACTGGGGAGAGAAAGAACACACCTCAACATATTTATATAATTCAATATAATAAAAATATGAAGATTGAGACAATCCTTCAAATAACAGAATTTGCTAAGATAACCAAAAATTTCAGTGCTAATATGAAGAATATATTATCAATTTAAAAATTCTGTGATCTACAGAAGAGGATCAATTGAAGGTGTCAAAATGTTCAAATTTGATAGACAAACATCAACTTTTGAAATGGGCCCAAGAGTCCCATAGACAGTTGCTTTTGGATAAACATAGGAATTGACCCTTTTGCTGTTGAAGCTTGAAAACTGTATTTGCTTTATCTGAGTTCTTTCACCTAGAAAGGACATCAGGCCTCTCAAAAAAAGTATCAAAAACTGAAAATAGATCACAGCACCAGATGCCTTTTGGCCCTCCCTAGTTCTTGTTTTCTTACACATTGTTAAATTTCTTCCCTGCCACTAAAGCCCTAGTTTAGTCAGGGAGATAGATTTGATGCTAGCTCCCATCTCCTGGGCTGTGCTGCAGCACCTGATTAAAGCCTTCTTCCTTGGCCATACTCAGTGATTGGCTTTCTGTCTCGGTGATTGACTTTTTCATCTTAGTGACGGGCTTTCTGTGCAGTGAGCAGCAGGACCTAGACCAAACCCCCAGTGTTTGGGTAACACTTTGATGGCAATTTTATATTTTAAAAATAGCATTATATATGAAAATCCTTTTTTTTCTTTTTTTACAAAAAGATCAGTGACATGGATTTGAGACATAAGACCCTGATTAAAATACATTTAAAAACAGAGATTATTAGTTTGCATGTCAATTTTAACATTTATATAGTTTATAAAAGATCTTTAAATTTTCTTTAGCACAGACATTTGCTATTTTCAGAAAATATTTTTGAAAAGAGCTTTAAAATTTTTTCTAATAACATAAAGCTGTTTTTGGTATAATAAATACTTCAAAATAATTTTAGATAATTTTTACATGCTCTTCACTCTCAAAATATCGTGTTTGGACATCCAACTAAAGTAAATTCCTCCAAAACAAAGTTCTTACAAAATTTCACATTAGCTTGTCTTTTGTTTTGCGTGTTTATAAATATGAAGAACCAATAATCATCAGATTTGTTTTAAAGGCTCAATTTGAAAGAGGTAAAGTGAATGAACAAATAAAAAAATCTGAGAAAAGCAAGCAAGCAAGCAAGCATACATTTGCAGCATTTGTTATATTAGCCTTCTTATTTATTATTTTTCTCTTCATTTTTTCTAATGTGTCCAAGTTAACAGGTGGTTTATTTCCTACTCAAATACGCTTGTCTCCTTCCTGCCTCTTTTGAACTGTTATTCTCAAATATATTACAATTCTTTCTGCTAAGCAACCACAAAGCCAGAATATTTTGCCTGCTCCCCACTACTCCAGTCTTCATGTTTTGATTACACTTTCCTGTTTCTTTTCACCTCTCATATTGTGTGTGTGTGTGTGTGTGTGTGTGTGTATGTGTGTATTTGGACGTTTTAGATAATATAGCAACTTTGGACACTGAGTCCCCTACCTCCAGAGCTTGTTGATATTTTTTGCTTCTTTGCCTATTTGTTTACCAACTTTTCTAAACTATTTTAGTAAAGTCTATTCTCCCCTTGATATACAGCCTCCGATGTCACTATTCAGAGGCTACAGACTTGAGCATAATCACGGTTAATCTGAATCCCTCTTCCCAGCCCCCATGACCGTGGCTTTCCCTGAGCTCTCTTTGGGGGTCTCTTTCCCTGATCTCCCTGTGTACTTTCTAGATTTTATCCCTTTATTGGCATATATCCAGCTCTTAGCATCTACTAAGTGCAATCTTATTTCTCTAGTGTTCTTAACAATACACTAAGGTATAAACTGATCCACATTTCAAACAATAAAATGTAGGCCCCTTTGGAGAGATTGTCATGGAGGCCAGTCTTTGAGGCTTGCTCTGACCCCAGCAGGGCTCTTCTTATTTCTGACTCTTTCCCTTATTCTCTCTGATAAATTATTAGCTGGTTTGAAATTTAGCTGTTGTTCTCAAGAAGCTATCAGCCTCCTCTTAATTTCTTATTGCCAAAATATCCATTATTTAAAATTGTATTGTTTGACTAAAACTGGCAGCACTCTTTTTTACATATTTGTCCCAGTAAAGTGAGTCCCCTTAGGGAGAGCTAAAGTGCCATATGTTTTCATGGCCTGCCTCTCCCCATGGGTGGAAGCTCTATGTTGCAGCTCCAGAGCTGGAGGCAAGGACAGCAGCCCATTTCTCTCAAAGAAACGTGTCTGCTCTACAAGCAGAGTGCTAGGTGGGCAATAGCCTCTAATCCTCTTCACCTGCCTCTTTCAATGTAAAATTTCCCTGTAATCAAGCTAGAGTGAACCCAATCATAGCACTGTATTCTCAGCCAGCCTTGTACAGTGTAGAGTTTCTGCCATATGATTAGGGACTAGATTATGGAAATAAAGAGCCCCAGATAACAGCACTTACCTGGAACTGGGTTTCTTTGAACAGAGATGGAGATATGAGAGCAGCCTGCCACTCCTGAAGTGAAGCCATTGCCTTAGACTGGGAGGTGGAGGGAAAGGGAAACCCTGTCTTCATGATTGCGCGCACTTGGAATAGGGCTTCCATCATGCTGAGCTGGGGAAGAGTGAGGGGCAGATCACGGCTCAAATGCCAGAGGCTGTCGCTGTTCCTAAAATGATGACCACATTTTCCTTAACAAATGTTTTCTCATATCCTATGTATCCTTAGGACAATTTCCAGAGATAGTAAATTGTTGTGTGTGTATATGCGTGTGTGTGTGTGTTTATACAGAACTTTCAACAATTATGATTGACTCAATAGAAAGAAAGTCTGAAAAGCTCTTTACGCCACCATTCTGGAAGTGCTTCTCTTCAGAGAGTGAACTGTTGACCGAAAATGCTAAAATATAGCAAAACACAGTCCCACTTATAAGAAATGTTATGCATTATTAATTAAATCATTACTTTTATAATTAAAATTTTATCTAATTTGTGTGCTCTGTATTGTTTTCATTTCTGAGTGTTATTTCTTCATATACATTAGCCGTGATATAATACCCAATTTATGTGAAATACCATTTTAAGTTCTTTTATAAATTATTGCTTGTGTCAGTTATATTTTTCTTAGCTCTAAATGTAAACCTGATTATCTATACAACTTCTTTTCAGCAGTTTGTTCTGTCCTACTTTTGTTTGACATAGAGGATCTCTTAATTTAATTGTATATATTCACATATTTTAGGTTTTCCTTTAATGAATTACTTCATTGTTTAAGCTTGAAGAGATCTCCTCCTTTGAAGACTTGGAAATGTCATCAGTGATGATTTTACTTTATGTCACTTTGTGTTTAAGCTGATTTTTATTTAAATTTAACTTTCTTTAACCCATTTAATGAATATCTTCATGGGCATGCTGAGGCAAAGGTTCAAGCAAATTTTTATTTTATGAAAAATCAAGCCATTAATGTAGATTCTTTGAACATTCATTCCTACCGATTCGAGATGACATCATTTTTTCTACACTAAGGTATCATATATTGTATACAATGGTCTGTTTAGGCTACATTAATTTAATCATTGATATTTAATAATAGATTTCAACATTTATTAGTTAAAATTTCTCATATTTTTAATCTTTTATCTATTCTAGCCTACGTTTTCCAGATGACATTAGATTCATGCTAGAAAGTTGAAATACATTAATTTGTCAAGAATTCACTGTCACACAAAATTCAGATGGGAAGTATTCAAACATGCAGCTATGTAGAGCAAAGCATTTCAGGCAGAAGAAACACCAAATGGGATTAAGGTAAGAGAACGCCTAGAATGTTTCAAGAAGAAAGCAAAAAAGCCAGAATGGCTGGAATAAGGTGAATGAGAGCAGGGAGTAGTGGGAGATGATGTCACAGAATGTCATAGAACTAATAGTGGCAAGGGAGCCACATCACACAAGGTAGACTTCATTTGCTGAGTGAAGTAGGATGCCAAATATGGGTTTTAATTAGAAGAGAGTAAAACAAAATAATAACAAAGAAAAGAAAGAATTACTAAAGCAATGTCCTTTAATAGAATTTTCTGAAAAACAGGTATTTTAACCTAGCAAGGAACAAAGCTATTTCATCTATGATATCACAAATATAGAGGATATGGGAAAAGACCGAAGTGGCAAAGGAGTGGTGAATGTTTGTAAAAATTCAATTTTTTCAGTTTTCTCGGTAAAATATGATAGTCATTAGCTAAGAAAGGGTGAGGATATGTTGGAAGTTTGAGAAGAAAAGAGAAAATGTAAAATTATTATTTAAAGGAGTGGAAAAGAGATTGCACTAATACTTATAGGTCATTAATAAAGTGGTTCATTTTCATGCCTTGTCAGTATTTACCCAAAAATTTATCTAGCAGATAAAAGTCCTACCTATCACTTGTAACTATTCTATACTTTTTGTATTATTGTTTGTTTTTCTGTTTGACCTGATTTTGATAACAGATTTTATATGCCAGAATCAAAAATGTATTTAGTATTTTCCATTTTATATATACTGTATGATCCATTTTTAGGCAGATAATTTTATTACATTAGAATGTTTGAATAAATATTGAAGAAGCCATCTGGGTTGAGACCCCCCTTTTTTTTTTTTTTTGAGGTAAGGTCTTACTCTTTTATCCAGGCTGGTGGGCAGTGGTGCAAATAGAGTTCATTGCAGCCTTGACCTCCTGGGCTCAAGCTATCTTCCCACCTCAGCCTCCTGAGTAGGTGGAACCACAGGTGCATGCCAGGAGGCCAGACTAACTTTTAATTTTTTTTTATTTTTTGTGAAGACATGGTGTCACCATGTTACCTGGGCTGGTCTCAAACTCCTGGCTCAAGTGATCCTCCCACTTTGGCCTCCCAGAATGCTGGGATTAGAGGCCTGAGCCACAGTATCCATCCTGGGCTGAGGCATTTATGTAAAAATACCTTATAAATTTAAAAAAATTATAGTCTCTTCAGGTTTATTTTCTTCTTGAATAAGTACTCATAACTTGTATTTTAGAAAATTATCCATTCATTTTTAATATATAAAATAATTTAAATAAGCAATAAAAATATTTTATCTCTAGTCCTGATTTATTTTCCAGTATTATTTTCACTAAACCAAGCATTCTGTAAAATGAAAAGCAAAAACCAAAATACAATGAACAGTGATATAACATTCAAATATTCAATTTTATATGTTGAAAATAGATAATTCAGTGAACACTGCATATACACTCAGGTATTTTTGTCCATTTACAATTTATCCCCAGGAATAAGGCAAACAAATAAAAACTAACCCTGGTTGTATTACTAAATAATGACAATATGACCCTTTCATGACAGGATTTTAAGCACTGCCATCAACTAAATTCACTGTGAAGAAGTATTTTTATGATCTTCAAAGCATGAATAATTTAACATATTTTACATTCTATAATACCTGGACAAAATAAGATAAGTTAAATATAGAACTGCCACCTTTACTTCAATTTTGTTGCTTCTATGTATTTAAACTTGACCATTAATGCACTTTTGCTGATTTAATTTCCTATACAATCATACTTAATTGCTTGCCATGTCATATAATGTTCAATAAAGCAAAGTAATGAAGCAAAAAATAGCAAGACCTTTAAGAGAGGTTAAAAGGAAACCTGTATTAGGACAAGAGCGAATAACACCTCCATGCTAATTACCACTGAATGGCTGAAGCTTATAAATAGTGAAAACTCTCATTAATGCTATTAAAAGGTAAGTTTTAATTTTATGTGGTCAGGTAAATAAATGTAACTTGGTAGTCATATTGCCTCTTAATGTTAACTTGTTATATTTATTTGTGTTTTACTCAAAATATTTTTCTCAGTTATGAAAATGGTGTATAACACTGAAAATTACAACAAGATAACAATCTGAAAGCAGTAAATAGAAATTGTTATTTTGTGTTTGGAAATATTATAGACACACTATTTTTCTAAAAAATTAGCAAACAAATTCTGTTTGATAATTGTTTCATTTCTATCTTTTCAATCACCTGTTTCTATTAATTAATATTTTTTCTATCTATCTATCTATCTATCTATCTATCTATCTATCTATCTATCTATCTGTTTTGCTTACTGATTTCCCCTCAGTAGCCCTACTGCTCAGGTTAAAAAAATCATTTGTCATTTTACACATGTAGTGTTTTATACTTTTCTTGGCTGGAACTTTAAATTTCAGTTGACCTTCCAAAGAAGATTTTAAATAAAATATGAGCCTATTATTTAATAAAATATTATATAATGTATACATATTTAGTATAATTAATATATTAAAATATACATTTTCTTCAGTAAAGGGCATTAAACATCAAAAACTTCATTTGGTAAAACTGAGAAACTGTTGAATTACTTCCTATACTGCACTAGTTTCTACATAAGAAGCTTAATTTGTACTCTTCATTTTCCTTAAGCAAAAACCTATGATGCCATAAAATTTACATATTTACGAGTTTTTCAAAGAATAATTGAATTAACCTCAACACTTTTAAAATTTGCATCAGCAGGTTCATTAAGCAGAGCCAATCATTCTGTTTTACGTGCTATTTATGTCAAAGGTCTCCAGATTTCTTAGAAATCAATTGTTGCCTTTATGAATATATTTAGACTTCTCTCCTAAAATTGTAAAGGTCATATTTTTAAAACAAGATATATTATTTCATTTATTTGTGTATTTATGCATTTAAACTAATAAATATTGTATATATTTATGGTGTATAATTTGATATATGTATATATTGTGAAATGGCTAAATCATGCTAATTAACATATATGTTACCTCACATATTTTTTGGTGAGAATATAAAATTTACTTTCTTATCATATTCAAGTATGAAATATATTGTTATTAACTATAGTCATCATCATTGTAATTAACTGTAGTCAATATATTGTTATTAACATAGTCATGTGCAGTAGATCTCTTGAAGTTTTTTTTAACAAAAATTTCATATCCCTTCACCAAAATCTCCTTGCCCCAGTGCCCTAAATCCTCAGCATAAGGTAAATACCATTAGACTTTCTGTTTCTATGAGTTCAACTTTCTAAGATTACAAAAATAAATGAGATCTTATTTATATCTTTGTACCTGCCGTATTTCACTGAATATAATGTCCTCCAAGTTCATCCATTTTTGTCACAAATGAGAGGATTTCCTTATTTCTTAAGGCTGAGTGTCACGTCATTTTGTACTTAGACCATATTTTCTTTACCCATCCATCAACAGTCTTTTTAGCTTCTTTACTACTTGGAAGAAAATGTCTTCTTACATCTCTGTCATAAAACCAGTACTAACAGGCCAATTCCATTACATTGGAAATACTTATAGTTTATTTTTCTTATCATTTGCCAATGAGATTAATATAATCCCTTTTGTCTATTTTTGCCTTTGTTGTCTTTGCTTTTGGGTACATATTCAAAACATCGTTAGCCAGACCAATGACAGAGATTTTCCTCTGTATTTTCTTGTAATAGTTTTTTATAGTTTGAAGACTTATGTTTAAGTTTTTAATCCATTTCTAGCTGAATTTTGTATATGATGTGACATGAGGTCTAAGTTCATTATTCTGCATGTGGATATCAAGTTTTTCCAATATCATTTATTGAAAATACTGCCATTTACACATTGTATATTACTGGCATTTTTGCCGAAAATAAATTGGTCTTAAATGTATGGATTTATTTCTGGGCTCTCTATTCTCCTCCATAGGTCTTTTTGTCCTTTTTATGCCAGTACAATGCTCCTTTGATTACTATATTTTGTAGTTTATTTTAAAATCAAATAGTATGATGTCTGCAGCATTGTTTTACTTGCTTAATATTGCTTTGATTATTTAGCATCTTGCGTTGTTCAATACAAATTTAGGATTTTTTACCTATTTATGTGAAAAAATCGTTAAAATTTTCATTGGGATTGCATTGAATTTCCAGATTGCTCTGGTAGTATGGGAATTTTTTTTTTTGTTATGTACACATTTATTGGTTTTATTTCTAATTGGTACATAACACTACAAGGTATACATCTACCAAATACCCTTCCACATTTCCTGGTTATGAACACTTAAGATGCCCCCAATTGGTGCCATAATGCATATCCTTGTTCAGTTCTTTCAGGTGTATACCCATGAGTGGAAATCCTGGGTCATCAGATGGACAGAAATTGCCCTGTAGGTAGGCTCCCACCTGCAGTGCATGAAATTTCTGTTTCCACCTTCCTAAATCTTACAATCTCTTGGCATAAAGTGGTATCTCATTATTATTTTATTTTATTTTATTTTTTATTTATTTATTTGTTTATTTTTTTATTATACTTTAAGTTTTAGGGTACATGTGCACATTGTGCAGGTTAGTTACATATGTATACATGTGCCATGCTGGTGCGCTGCACCCACTAACTCGTCATCTAGCATTAGGTATATCTCCCAATGCTATCCCTCCCCCCTCCCCCCACCCCACAACAGTCCCCAGAGTGTGATATCCCCCTTCCTGTGTCCATGTGATCTCATTGTTCAATTCCCACCTATGAGTGAGAATATGCGGTGTTTGGTTTTTTGTTCTTGCGATAGTTTACTGAGAATGATGATTTCCAATTTCATCCATGTCCCTACAAAGGACATGAACTCATCATTTTTTATGGCTGCATAGTATTCTATGATGTATATGTGCCACATTTTCTTAATCCAGTCTATCATTGTTGGACATTTGGGTTGGTTCCAAGTCTTTGCTATTGTGAATAATGCCGCAATAAACATACGTGTGCATGTGTCTTTATAGCAGCATGATTTATAGTCCTTTGGGTATATACCCAGTAATGGGATGGCTGGGTCAAATGGTATTTCTAGTTCTAGATCCCTGAGGAATCGCCACACTGACTTCCACAATGGTTGAACTAGTTTACAGTCCCACCAACAGTGTAAAAGTGTTCTTATTTCTCCACATCCTCTCCAGCACCTGTTGTTTCCTGACTTTTTAATGATTGCCATTCTAACTGGTGTGAGATGGTATCTCATTGTGGTTTTGATTTGCATTTCTCTGATGGCCAGTGATGATGAGCATTTTTTCATGTGTTTTTTGGCTGCATAAATGGCTTCTTTTGAGAAGTGTCTGTTCATGTCCTTCGCCCACTTTTTTAACAATATTGATCTTCCAATCTATTGCTTTGTCTTTATCTGTCTTTACTAATCTTTTCAGAAGGGGAAGTTATTCTCAGGTTTTTTATTACCTCTTGGAAAATTAAATTCTTACATCTCTGTTATCGAACCAATGCTAAAAGGCCAAGCCTATTACTTTGGAAACAAAGTTTCTTCTTCTTGACATTTGCCATCATTCTGATAATTTCTAATAATGAATCCTAATTTATTTATTTATCCTGATCCTGCTTATTATTTTCAGGAAATAAAAATTTCAAAGATAGTCAGGACTTTATCATCTTAGTTGTGTTAATTCTTCACATCTAATCAGAAACTGCTCAACTACAAATTATTGATTTCAGCTTTTCCAGTATCTATCTTCAACATTCTATCATATTCCATCATTCTAATTCCATCATAGTCCAATATTCCATTATGCTATTACTTCAAGTGAATCAATTTTTTATCTTCATTGACATTCCCAATCCAACATGCTCAGTTCTTCACTTTTTGCCAGGACATTGATGATCTCACTTTATTTCTTTTTATTAATCTTTTCCATTGGAATATATTTATAGTCATTCTTTTAAATGGACTCAACTGCCTTGGCCTTCTTTCCAGTACACTTACCTCAAAAATCACTAATCGGTTTTAATCTATTTTTCACATAAGCAGTTGGATTTTGTAAAGCAAACAAACAAACAAAAAAAACACAAATAATTTTGTCTCAGTTCTCTTTAAATTAATAGGCTCTCAACATTACATGATAATTCAAATATATATTTTTATTTTAAGATTTCTTTTCCCAAAAACTAATTTCAAATTATCTACTCTTATCAAATTTCCAACATAGCTACCTAATCCTACTCCTATTAACTTCACATTGTATTTTCCTTCATAAAAATTTTTCAACTTTATCCAAGTCCTTTGCCTTTATATTTGCTATAATGTAAAAAAGACCTTGTTTTCCTTTAACTCATCCACTTAATGCTCTAGATCACATTATCTATTGCTTTTTCCAAATCTTTGCCTTTGCATAGATAGATCTCTTTATCATATTTAAAATATCGTTTGCTGTTTTTCATTAGATTTTTCACATCAGCATAAAAACATGTTCTAATGCCAGAATTTATTAATCTTTTGTATGATGGTATTTTTGATAGTCCAGTGAAGCCCATGGATCTCTTCTGAAAAAAATTAACTTGCATAAAATAAAACCATGGGATTACAGGGGAAACTGATCATACTAACATGAAGTCAGTGGGAGCAAGTGGGAAAGGATGAAACTGGCCTAACTAATGTATGTACAAAGGGAAAGATACAGAAATAATAATAGTTATATGTACAGACATGGGTTAGTATATACATAAATATACCTTAGGCCTGCCCTATGGTATATGGTATAACAATTAACACACCCCAAGCTCAGACTTTGTTTTCTAAGTACCATTCTCCAATAAAAGGAATCAGGACTTCTTAAAGAGGTAGCTGATTTTAGGCTGCAGCAGAAAATTATGAGCATAGCATATGAAGCATAGCATAATGCTGGAAAAATACCAGACAATCCCAAATTTAGAGAAACATTATACAGAATATCTGATCAGAAGTACTCCTCCAATCATAAATAATAGAAAACTATGAAAGACTGAAAACTGTTACAGACCAGAGGAAGCTAAGGAAATATGACTAATGTGGCCTGTTGACTTGGATCATGGAACAGAAAAAGAATGTCAGTGTAAAAACTTGAAATCATTATTAAGAATTTAGTTAATAGTAGTGTACTAATGTTTTGTTTTTGTTTTTGTTTGGTTTTGACAATATTACAGTGGTAATGTAAAATGTTGCATTAAGGAAAAATGGTTGAGGGAACCACTAAATTGTTTGTGCATATTTGTATAAAAATAAATTACAGTTGACCTTTGAACAACACAAGTTTGAAATGTGTGGGCCCACTTATATGCAGATTTTTTCCATAAATATATGGGAACCATTTATTGGAGATTTTTAACAATCTGAAAAAACTTGAACTGCATAGAATAGAAATATTTTTTAAAATAAGAAAAAATATGTTATGAATGCAAAAATATATATAGCTGCTAGTCTATTTTATCTTTTACTACTATAAATTTATAAAAATCTATTATTAAAAGTTAAAAAATATCAAAACTGATGCACATAATCACAGATCATATATAGCTCCATTTGCAGTAGAGAGAAATGTAAAAAAAAATTAAGATGCCGTATTAAATTATAACTACATAAAATTTCCTGAATTGCATACTGTACTACTGTAATAATTTTGCAGCTACCTCCCGTTGTTATTGAGGTGAGCTCAAGTGTTGCAAGTATCCGCTTAAAACGCCATGTGACTCTAATCATCTCCATATGAGCAGTTCATCTCTCCAGTAAATTGCGTATCACAGTGAAAAATGATCTCTTGTGGTTTTTGTGTGTTTTTCATCATGTTTGGCGCAATACCGTAAACCTTCAATAACAGCATGGGACCCATACAAAGTGCCACTAATGATGCTGGAAGTGCTCCCAAGAAGCATAGAGAAGCCATGACATAAGAAAAAGTTGAATTGCTGGATATGTTCCATAGACTGAGGTCTGCAGCTATGATTGCAGTGATTACAGAGGATTCATCATGTAAACAGATGATATAGACTTACAGTATCAATAAATATAGTATAGTACTGTAAACGTATTTTCTCTTTCTTATGATTTTCTTAATAACATTTTCTTTTCTCTAGCTTATTTTGTCATAAATGTATGGTATGTAATACATACACCAGAAAAAATGTGTGTTAATTGACTGTTTATGTTATTGTAAGGCTTCTGGTGAACAGTAGGATATTAGTACTTGGCTTTTGGGGTAGTCAAAAGTTATAGTTGAGTTTTCAACTGTGCAGGGGCTATGTTACCCTAACCTCAGCATTGTTCAAGAATCAACTGTATTTCTAAGTGAAAATATTATTTAAAATATTATTAATAACAAAGTTTAGATATTGTAATGCATGCACATTATTCAGTAATAATTAGTGGCATGATTTGTAACAATAATTTCTGAGTAAAAATGAGTGTAATTAATATCTGGGGTAACTATTACATTATTTGAAAATGACTGTGATTTCTACTGCTGTTGAAATGACAGATATGGCTATATTCCTTAAAAGTTTTTCTCTATATCAATAATTGAAATAAATGTTAAATTTAATTAGAAATTAGTGAAAATTAGCCTGAAAATTTTCCCTCATTCAATTCCATAAACCTTGTGAATTCTATTCACAAACCTTATATTAAGAATTTCACTCAAGCATTTTCCAACTTTAAAAATAAAGCATCAAAGCATCATCTCTATTTCTCACTTTCTTATTTCATCAACATGTCTTAAAAGAAATTATTTACTCTGGGTCTGCATCTCAGTTACAATTAAGAATTCAAACTCTGATTTTTATCTGAAATTGTTCTTGTCAAGGTTAATAACAAACTTTATATGCCTGACTCACTTGTCATTTCCTCATCCTCATCTGATTCAGATTATCCCCAGCTTTTTACCTAATTTACCATTCTGCCTTCCAAAGAGTTTATCCTATTAAAGCTTCCCTGATACCCCACTTTCCCAGCTCTCTTCTTACCACATTGATGGCTCACCCCCAAATTATCTTGCTCCTTCTCAGGTTTTTGGTTTTCTGGTCTCTTAACTTACAAAACTGGAGACCACAGGCATGTAAGCAATTTGTGTCTATATTGTTCACTGTAACATGAGCAGCAAAATTCTGGAGATCAATAAATATTTATTATATAAAATGGTGTCTCATTAATATGGATAAAAGCCTAATCTGTTAATCCGCGAAACTCTTGCTCTGTAAAATGCAATGTTGTTGCTTGAAAAATCATATACTTTAGACTGCTAGTATTGAGTATACTGACATTAGGAAGTGTAGTGAATATTTTCTAACCATTGATATGCAGTGCCCTAATTTCTCTCAGTAAAAAATTATATTATTATTTTTTAAAGCTTCCAATGCTGACTTTATGCCTAGAGGAGTGTCTGGAGTATAGCAGCTGTTCAATGTTTTGTTGAAGTAATAAATTAATGCATGACCAGGCACTCTCTGAGCCTACTTTACGTTCTCAGATTATAGAATCATGAGATCTGAAGTGAGAGTTTAAGGAAGAGAGAAGGGAAGAACTGACATGATCTATGTTCTAAGGCAGTACTTTTTGCCCAAAATTGAATCATCAAGCCCATTATTAGTCTGCATAATTTAAAGGTGCTATGGGCATTTTTAAAAATTTTACTAAATTAATTTTAGTCCAATTAAAGGCATTGTATGTCAGTGCTTCTCAGGTGACATTTAATAAACTGTATTAATATTTTGTTAAATAAATTTTATTTTAATAACCTCAAGGAGAGAATGTATGTAACCGTTTTGAAAGACCTTCATTGGCTTCAAGGGATGAATTGATACAGAAGAGTCTATTCCCCCTATCTGACAAAATAATAATGTAAATATCACCTAAATATGTCAGAAATAAATTGCTTTTAAGATTATACTCACAAATAACTTTCAACACCCTTTTAAAAAATTGCTTTAGGTATCTTAATGTATTTTCTAGAATGTCACAAGATGCAATTAAATGCTTCCACTTAATAACTTTGTTCATTGGACAACAGTGGGTACCTAGAGTATATTATAAAAATGTTTACCAATGTCTATCAAGTTAAGGAATTTAGCAAGTAAAACTAGAGACAAAAATTGTTTGCTCCTATCTGTCTCTATGTCTCATCAAATCATGTCTGATTATGGCTAGATTCCCTAGTATTTAACTATTATTGAATGCAGTAATGAAAGAAGCCATGGAGATACTTAATTATCCACACAGTGGGTGTCCAATGGAGAAGCTTCTTTTTAACCTTTTCCTCCGTGATAAGATAATTACTGTCTGGTGCAATTGCTACTAATATAAATATTCACTGATTGCAAACTGTGGCCTAAAGGCTGCTACTGATAAAAGCTTCTCTGTGACCCTGTGGGGGTGCCGTTGCTCATTTCTAAACAAATAAGGCCTCATCAACCAAAGAACCATCAGTGTTTCCATATCCAGAAAATTTAAATAAAATTAGAAGATAATTTCTGGCAAAGCGTTATAAATCCATTTTAGTAAATCAAATATTCAGTAATGTTTTTTACTTTTTATTTAAAATAGAGCCAGATAATCATCCATGAGAATATGAATTAGCGTTAGGATGATTATCGTGTTATGTTTTCATAAATTATTGTGAAAATGTAATGCAGATTCTTTTCTCCAGGCAGTATTTCTAACCATCTATGTTTTATAAGGGGATATTTCATTGCCCAGAGTAGTGGAATCAATTTGTGTTTTCTTAATGTACTAAATACTCAACAAAATATCAATGACAAATACTGACAGATAGTACTTGTATGCTTCATCAATTCAGTGCTGAGAAATGGTAAAGATTTTGACCCTAAGAGATTTCACGATTCTTTTGAATCAACAGAGATAAAATTTTGTCCAACTTGGTTTGTATACAGTACACTAATACCCTGCTCGAATTCCTTAAACATTGGTAGTTCATATATTTCTGGACTTACACTCTTTTGTGAATCAGAATATGCAATTAAAACTCCCATTATTAATCCATATTGGATAACAAATTGTGTACTATAATGGACCTGAGTTGATGAGAAGGAATATCTTAAAAGAAACATGTTTTGTTCTCTGACTGCTTGGTATAGAATACATATTCCAAATAAATCATCATTGTTTTTTATATTCATGAGTAATCAGACACAAAATTGAATTCCAGTGTAATTCCCCTGTCGGGAAAAGGAAATAGAAACTTACTAAGGTGTAAGTATGTAACAACCTTAAAATTACCCACCTCTCAAATCCTCCTAGTGTGCCTTCTGCAACTGTTATTCCAAATTTAGCAAACTCAGTGCAATCTCAACATTTCCCCATACCTCTACTTACTGAAATTAAAATCTGGTCCTATTCTAAGGGCATCCTTCCAGTAAGTTGTGAGAAAGAGAGTTTTGTTTTGTTTCCTCACAATTTTATGTGGAGAGAGATTTGGTCCATTATTGCGTTCGAAATGTACATTTTTATGGCAAACATTCTAAACTTTAATCTACCTAATAAATGCAGTAGTATTTGTCATTATTATACTTAACATTAGCATACTGATTAATAATGCTGATTAGACTTTCTTCATTTCTGATGCCTTTCAATGCAAAACACCAGCACTCTTTCCGCTTCTTTTTGCAGGCTCTTTTACAATCTTATTAAATATTGGTGTTTTTCAAGGCTCAGGTGAAGAACTTCTCACTTCTTAATCTATTTTTTGTCCCTTGGTGACCTCATTCAGTTACCACCTCTATGTGAAATTAGTTTGATATGATTTCCAGACTGACATATCCAACTCATTACATCATATCTTTACTGTAATTTCTCAAGGTCACCTCACCTTCAAATCATCATGCAAATATTGAAATACTGATCAATGTCTACTACTCACAGTTATTCTCAAATATTGAGAAAAATTTTCAAACAGACCAAAAGATTGCTGGATGTCTTTAATGAAAAATCAGATACTTTCTGGCATATCTATCTGTGAATTCTGTGAATTTTATGGCATTATATTGCATTTCCTTGTCTTTGAGCTATTGACAACTCTCTAAGTAATAGATGACTGAGAGCAATTAACATTATTTTTATCCATAGTCATAAATAAATTTTGTCTGGTAGAAACTCAGTTGATTTCCATTCCTTACTATGAAATAAACCACTTTTACATCCATTGAACAAATTCATTTCAGCATTCCATTCCTGATTGCCTATATATTTGTTATGCACCTTTAAGCTACAGGTAGTTGTAACTTCTTAAAAGTTCTCCTAATACCTAAAATAAAATAAACCAGCTTGTAATATTAAAAGCTTTGGCATGTGTTTCTTTTAAATTTGTTTTAAAAATCATGATTATACCTTTCAAATATTATTCTTAATAAAAGTAACAATTATTTGATTGTGCAAAATAGAAATAAAAAAAGTCTTGACACATCATTCCTCCCCTACGTCACCAATTCTAAACAAATCCTGTTGTTTTCACTTCTTTAATATTTCTATTATTTTAGTGACATCGACTGCCCATTATCATTGTCTTAGTCAAAATTATCATAATGTCTCTCAAGGACTATTGCAACAGGTATCTCACATCTATTTCTTCCCTCTTTTACATTACTCTACATACTGTATACAGAAAATCATTTTAAAATCCATTAATATCAATTGTACACCTTTATTTTAACAGTTCAAAAATCTTTGTAAAGTAAAAACCAAAATATTGAAGATTTGTCATGTTCTCCATCTCACCTATCTCTAAGATTTCTTCTCTCAACATGCCTCACACACTTCTTTACATTTACCTTATTTTAGTTTGAAATTGTCATAAACCTTCATAATGCCATATTTTTGAAAAATGTGATTCCTACTGCTGGGAATATGTTTATCATAGATGCCTTCTGTCACAGTATCTTTTGGGTGTCACTTCACCAGCCAGAAACTCCTGTGGCTGGCGGCACCTCTTGTTGAGTTTTGCTCGTGCCTGCTGGGCTCATTTCACCCACTCAGCCCAGCAGGCTGCACTTGGCTCGTGCTACTTGCCTAGATCCCATGCCTGCTGAGGGCAAGCCAGGCGCAGAGGGGTGAGGGGTGTGTGAGCAAGTGAGTGCAGGGGCCAGCCACTGCACAGAGCCGGGCGTGCTGGCTGCTGTGGGTGGGGCGGGCAGCTCCAGGTGTTGGCACAGGCATTGGCTCCTTGCGAGGCTACAGCTGGACCAGTAGCTGGACCAAGCATACCACAAGCAGCTTTCATTGTGGGTGGCAGCATCTGGACGAAGAGAATGTGGTGGTTCCCGAGAAAGAGATACCAGCAACCCTGGAGCCCCAAGGTGGGGGGTGCTCTACAGCTTTCTTGTTCCCATTGCCCACAGCCCAGTGAATGGCGGAAAGCCTGTTTCAGCTCGTTTAGTGCTGCCACTTCCCACCAGCCCTTGGCGCTCGGGCTGGCCTAGCCCTGTCGCCACTTTCCATCACATGGGGTGGCTGCCTGATTACTGGCAGAGGACGGAAGGGTGATAGAGTTACAGGTCTGGGCCCCCAGAAGTGTCACTGCTCTTCACTCCTGCGGTCCAACAAACAGGAGCATGGCATCACTCCCAGCAGCGAACCTGCCAAGAACGTGTTACACTCCTTTTTACACTCGCCATTCATCTGGGTCCTGAGTTCTTGTCCCTCATCCAGGAAGAATGAGGTTACCCGGACAATTGAAGAGTGAGCAAGGTGGAGAAGTTTTATTGAATGGCAGAACAGCTGTCAGCAGAAGTGAGTAGATTCTATCCATAGGCAGGCAGCCCCGATAACGTGGCTCAGTCCAGGGTTTTTATGGGCTCAGAATGGAAGAAGTGTGTGCTGACTGGTCCATGGGCAAGTGGAAGTACATGCTGATTGATCCATAGGCAGACCTGGAAAACATAAAGACATAAAGCCTGGCTGAAAGACATAAAGGACGTTCTCACTCCTCGTGGTGGATTCCACCTGGAAGAGGCAGCCTGATTTTCAGGCTTAAGGCTGTCTCCAGCCTGAAGGGGGTCTTCCTGGGAACCCACCCCTGTCTGCCTAGAAATTGGCCTGTCTCCTGCCACCATCATTTCTCCAATTCGTTCTTTCCTACTCATCATACAATATATCTTAGAGATTTTTAGTAATTCTGTCAATCATATGTTTTCTTTTTCTTTCTTTTTGAATGAAAAATACATTTCTGTAGCTGGTAGAAAATTCCAATTATTAATCAGACATATAAATATGTAAATTTATTTGTCTTTAATTCGTTTTACTTAGGCCACAAGTGATCATTTCTGCTAAGTAACAGAAAATAGATAATCTTCCCATTATCTATTTTATATATAACTAGTAATTTTCTAGTTTTAGAATTAATCATTTAAAGTCATCACCTGAAGTCAATATGAGCTTTAAATTAATTAATTTCAAAATTATTATTTCCCTTTCTTCTCTCCCTCCTTTTTCTCTATGGATATTATAAGTTTTTGGATACGGTGAGGGGAGAGGAAAGAAATTATATAGCATCCTAGTATGTATATAGGGCACACTGAACATAATTATATAGTAGTTCCTAGCTCACCTTGGGCATTTGAGCATTTATTATTTCCCAGCACCAAAGGTGAGGTTACTGGTCCAACTAAAATCACTGATTATGATGGTCAAGTGCTGTTCATCTTTCTTGCTCCCTGGGTTACTGTGTTCTTCACCAATTATCTCAGTATTTTTAATGTTCCTTTTCTGATATGAGTTGTAAGTTATGTAATATACTACTTTCTCTGAACCTTAATAGCCAAACAGCAGTTCTTTTGCTCAAAGGTCTCCAAATGTGTGTCAGGTTTCTGTAATATTTCCCCTTGCATGCCAACTTGCATGTATGTACACATACCACCCCACCCCCCACCAACACACACAGATACTCAGCTAGGTTTAGGAACAATAGAAGGGGACAAATATGAGGGCTTTTTCTCAAACATCCCCTGCTCCATAAATTCTAATTATGTTTCTACCAATATGCCTCAGCTTCTTTGTGTTTTCTTAATGTGTACCTTAAAGTTCTAAAGACAGTTAAAGCAAACTGCCTTTGACATTTTTATTTAATACTTAGAGACTGGGTATTTTCAGCTGGGTAATTAAATTTATACTTATCTCTTCTTGAATAAATATAAAGTATTATAGTGTGGATGTGTCACTTAGAATCTAAGGCTGAATATGCATTCACTCTCTGAGATTTTTAGTTTAGTATTTTCATTTGCCTATAGATTAAATATTCAGCTATATGAATATAACTTATATATTATACTTCTCCAGTACTGCACTCTTTCATCTGACTTTAAAGTAATACATTCTATTTCTGGTTCATCCAGTTCCACATGCACAATTTCAACAATGTAGGTCACCAATAAAATATTAAGTAAGAATTAAGGTGTATATGTGTGTGTATGTGTTTGTGCTTAATTCTGAATAGAAACTTCTATATTCCTTAAATTTTAACTATGAAAATAGTATTGTCAGTAAGAAACAAAATGTTATTTTGAATACAATTAAAATATTTTCTCTAAAATAAATGTAAAAATCAACTTAATTGCTTTAGATAAAATTTTATTGGACTTTAAATTTTCCCATTATATTGCATACTTTAATGTCAAGGAGTTATTATATGAAACTTAAATGCAAAGCTCTGTATTTAAAATAATAACTTTATTCTTGGAAAATTATTACTGGATTTATTTTGCTCTCAGGATATTTAATTCTATTTTCTTTAAACCTTTGTTCAAAATACTATAGAGAAAAAAATTAAAAATCTAATGAAATATATCTGATATGGACTGAATTTTTCCCCTGTAAGAGCCATATGTTGAAGCTCTATACCCTAATGTTACTGTACTCAGAAATAGAGCCATTAAGGTTAAATGTGCCATAAAGATGGAGCTCTAATCCAACAGAACTGGTATCTTCATAAGAAAACCCGACACCAGGAGTTCGTGAGCACAGAGAAAAGGCTGTGTGGGAACACAAGAAGGCAGCCATGTTCAAGACAGAAAGAGAGGCTTCACTAGAAACCAACCCTGCCAGCACCTTGATCTTAAGATATCCAATCTCTATAATAGAATGATTTATATTTCTTTGGGTGTATACCCATAATGGGATTGCTGGGTTGAATGGTATTTCTATCCTTAGGTCTTTGAGCAATCACCACACTGTCTTCCACAATGAAATAATTTACATTCCCACCAACAGTATAAGCATTCCTTTTTCTCCACAAGCCTCACCAGCATCTGTTATTTTTTGACTTTTTAATAATAACCATTCTGACTGGTGTGAGATGGTATTTCACTGGGGTTTTGATTTGCATTTCTATAATGATCAGTGATGTTGAACCTTTCTTCATATGATTGTTGGCTGTATTCCATTATAAAGACACATGCACATGTATGTTTATTGTGGCAATATTCATAATAGCAAAGACATGAAATCAACCTAAATACCCATCAATGATTGACTGGATAAATAAAATGTAGTACATATATACCATGGAATACTATGCAGCATAAAAAAGAATGAGATCATATCCTTTGCAGGGACATGATGGAGTTGAAGGCCATTATTCTTAGGAAACTAACACAGGAACAGAAAACTAAATACTGCATATTCTTAGTTGTAAGTGGGAGCTAAATTATGAGAACACATGGACATAGAGAGGAACAACACACACTGGGGACTTTTGGAGGTTGGAGGTTGGGAGGAGGCAGAGGATCAGAAAAAATAATAATGGATATGAGGCTTAATACCTGGGTGATTAAATAATCTGTACAACAAACCCCCATAATACAAGTTTACCTATATAACAAACCTGCACATGTATGCTGAATTTAAAATTAAAATTAAAAAAGATACCCAGGCTCCATAACTCTAAGATAATAGGTTTCCTTTGTTTAAACTGCTCAGTTCGTGACATTTTATTATGGCTACCCAAGCAGAGTAACACATCATTGTATAAAAGGGTACTGGAAAGAGAAAACTTTGAAGTATCAGTAAAATATGAAATAATTTAATCTTTAAAATTCTGATAATGTATACCCTTGTCCCAACTTAGCACTAGAAATTTTGGAGTTCAAGATAGTAAACAAACTAATAGTAATATTGTTATAAAAGTAAGAATAAGAACATGTTCTCATTTTCTAATTCATATTATATATTTACTAATAATAAGAAATTAATGAGTTTCTGCTTAATTTAGTTTCATATACTGAAGGTATTTTAAGAAACTAATTTATTTGAGATATGTTCAAATTAGAATGTAATTCTCAATTTTCATGTTTACAAGAACTTTAAAAACATTAAAAGAGAAACAAAAAAAAAGAAAAAAAATCTGCCACTAGATTATTGAACTTAACATAACAGAGAGGTCTTATAAAATTCAGAATATAGTCTCTTACCTTTTTGGTGGCCCTGAAACATATCTGACATAACTGGTTGTACTATAGCTCAGAAGTGTTGGCTAAAAATCAATTTTAACTAGGTCTTAGTTATCTTATTCAGAGCGGCTAAAGTCAATTGCACTTTTTCATCAAAGGAACATGTCTTAATGGAAGAAAAACCAGAGTGTCATCTCAGTCCCTAGCCCTTCTTTCCACCTTTTTTTTCCTCTTAACTTAAAACAACTTTTTTTCTCATTATCTCAATATTGACTCCATAGATTGGTTATGTTTGTGATAAAATTGAACAACTTCAGTTTCTCATCTAATTAACTTCTTCCCCTCTTGAGTCTAACATACAAACTTAATATCTGCCCTCCTTCCTGGAAAAGCGAACCCCAAACAAGGATATTTATATGGTATTTCATGTTAGAAGAATAGAAGAACAGGATAAAAGATTAAATGATGTATTCTATGGGCAAGCATGAAGAAAATATGGTTTATGTTTTCACAAAAATGCCCTATCATTAACAAAACACAAGATGTCAAAAATGTCCTTATTTAAAACCAACTAATTATGGAGTTTAATAACATATGCAAAAAAGAGAAATCTTCACAGCAACATCAAACTTAGTGTTTGATTGAATAACTGGACACTATAGAAGAGCCAAATTGACACAACGAAAAGATAACCACATTTCAGTTTATATTATGGTTTACCAAATGGATGAAATAATGTTCTAACCATTACATCGTTGCTTTGCAACCAAGAAGTAATTCAATTCCAATCAGGATCAAACTTTCAATATTTGAAGGAAAGGAAATGTACTTATTTCCAGATTTGTCATCACTTATCTGGGTCTTGATATAACAGATTAGTAAAGATTCTTTGTTTTATTGGGAAAGGCATTCACCAAGTGATGGCAGTGCTGGAGGAAGAAGCCAAAGCTACTAGAGGAGCATCAACATCACTGGTGTTGCCATTCTTCTTACACAGGGGAACACCATCTCCATGTGTCTGCCTGCCATGGCAAACACATAGCAAAGTCCACCGAACTTTGGATTTAATCAATTGTAAACATCCTAGTATCAGTACAGCATGACTAGAACAACCTAATTATATCAGAAGATGTAAACTGTGCATCAAAAGACTCCACAATGGTGTCCAACAAACATGAATATCCTATTATACAGACATTTTCAATAAGGTTGAGATGGACAAAGTCGTGGTGGCCAAAGTAATGACGGAGAATAAACATAAAGTAATCCAGTTTTTCTATCTAGTGACTAAATCTTAAGGAAAAATTGAGTACAAACACTTGACCTAAAGAGTGGCTTACCATTAAGTTAAAAAATTAAAAAAAAAAAAACCTCTGCTGCTAGATTACTGAACTCATCATAACAGAGAGGTCTTGTAAAATCCAGAATACAGTCTCTTACTTTTTTAGTGGCCCTGAAACATGCATTGAAGGGGTGATTTTAACTTCAGTTTACATCAGCTAAGGTAATAATTTATTCTGGAAGCCACATATTGCTGTTGTGTTTATTAATGTATGAAATATGCTGATATCTATTTGCCCTATTATTTGATAATTTAAGAGCAGGGATAATGGTACATAGTAGTTTCAGTATGAAAAATATTTCACCAATATCAATAATCTTCATGCTGATACCTGAAGCTACTAGTTTTGTTTTATATTCTATGATAAGGAGAATTATAGAGAGCAGGTTATTCATAAATTTTAATAACAATACCTTATTATTGTAGAAGTTTCCAAACTTTCTGTTTCCAACATTCTTCATATTTCAGTAATTTTTTCACTATGCCTCCAGGCGAAAAGAAATACCTGGAGTCCTGCTTATTAAGGAGTTGGGTTCATACTATTTAATGTATATTTGTGCTTTAACATCTCAGTAGTTATTTGTTAAAAAACGCATGCATTTAAAGAAAAAATATTGTTAAATATTGTTAAATAATCTCAATTACTTAGTAATTTTGAGAGACAGGACTAGCTGGATTTCCTAGGCCAACTAAGAATCCCTAAGCCTAGCTGGGAAGGTGACCGCATCCATCTTTAAACACAGGGCTTGCAAATTAGCTCACACCCGACCAATCAGGTAGTAAAGAGAGCTCACTAAAATGCTAATTAGGCAAAAACGGGAGGTAAAGAAATAGCCAATCATCTATTGCCTGAGAGCACAGCTGGAGGGACAATGATTGGGATATAAACCCACGCATTCGAGCCAGCAATGGTTACCCTCTTGGAGTCCCCTCCCTTAGTATGGGAGCTCGGTTTTCATTCTATTAAATCTTGCAACTGCACACTCTTCTGGTCCGTATTTGCTATGGCTTGAGCTGAGCTTTCGGTCGCTATCCACCACTGCCATTTGCCACTGTCACAGACCCGCCTCTGACTTCCATCCTTCCGGATCCAGCAGGGTGTCCACTGTGCTCCTGATCTAGTGAGGTGCCCATTGCCGCTCCTGATTGGGCTAAAGGCTTGCCATTGTTCCTGCATGGCTAAGTGCCCGGGTTCATCCTAATCAAACTGAACACTAGTCACTGGGTTCCACGGTTCTCTTCCGTGACCTACGGCTTCTAATAGAGCTATAACACTCACCGCATGGCCCAAGATTCCATTCCTTGGAATCTGTGAGGCCAAGAACCCCAGGTCAGAGAACACGAGGCTTGCCACCATCTTGGAAGTGCCCGCCGCCATTTTGGAAGTGACCCACCACCATCTTGGGAGCTCTGGGAGCAAGGACACCCCCCGCCCAGCCCCTGGAAATAATTTGATGTATTGTTGGAAGTGGACACTGTTAGTACTCAGACTGGACAGTAAACCCTCATCTCTCTTTCCACATTAGCTTTCACATAGTTCTTGCTTTTTATCACAAAAATTGCTAAAAACCCAATTTCACAAAGATATGAATGACATGGGAAAAAAAATGTAGCACTAACATGGAATCTGAACTACCTTGAGCAAATATTTCACAAGCTTTCCTACAGATGTTAAGCATTTCCATGTTCCCCAGGAGCATTTATTATATCATGCTGTGCCCCTGTGACTATGCTGAAGTACCCCAGGGTGCTTTGGTACACGTACTGAGACCCGAGGTCTTATTAAGCTGTCAGTTTCTGTTTGTAAGTGTACATTCTTGTGATTTTATAAGCCAATTTGAAAACTATAAATCTTATTTCTCTGAAACTTAGTATCCCTCTACTGAGGGAAGACATTCTATTCAAACACAGTAGATATGTATACAATATTTTTTAATCTGTAGATAAGAATAACTGGCATATCTTCTACAATGACAGTCTCATCATGACAACTCTTAATCTTTTTGCACACAACGTATATACATTTTACTCCATTACCATGCAATCATGAATACCATGCATTCATCAATACCATGCATTCATCAATACCATTTTTAATTGCTCACTCATGTTACAGTTCATTCTCCAGTGAGTGATTATCTGGTAAATCTACAGGTTATTTAAGTTAACCTGTAAATGCTTCTACTACAAATGAAAGAACTACAAAAGATCTGATACTCATCTGTATAGGAAAATTCTTATACACAGAGATCAAGTATGTTTATGTTACTGACACTTAAAAAATGATCGCAAACCTTTTACAATTGGACACTTTTTTATTTCAATATACTAGTATTGAATATCTAGTAAATATAAGAGAATTTTATAGTCATTGGATGAAATGGCAAGAAACAAGTTTTTTTCTGAATATCATAAAACTTAATTCAAATTCACACATAAACATAAATCAAATGGAAATATTCAATGTTTAAAAGAGTCTTTACAGGCAATGCAAAACAGTAATGTTACTGAGAAGTCAATGAACCTCAGCACTCCAACAATCTTAGAACCTAAGCGGTCTGTTTTCTTCCTGAAAAATTCCAGGTCAAGGTCATATGTCAAGGCTTGCTTGAAAGAGAAATTTTACTCACTGAGTCTATGCAAGAAGAATCACTTTAAAAATCTTGTTATAATAGTATGTTTTAAAAGAAGATATATTTTAATTATCATAGAACTCAAATTTATAAGAGTTTGATGAATGGTTCCTAAATTCATCTGGATTTTCAACCTTCCTTAAATCTTAAAATGAATCACTAAATAACTACTTGCGTGACAGTTGTCCCAGTGGCTTTGGACTGACTCCATTCTCCCCCAACTTTTTTTTTTTTTTTGCTTGTAGTTCCCAAAAATTACTGTAGAATGTGTTGAAAATGCAATATCTGAGATAGGAGATAGGGAGGTACTGGCTAGAACAGTCCAGGCTCTGTTCCAGTCCTCTTTCCCCCAAAAGAGAATGACATTCAAAGTTTTAGCCCAGCATATCTCATTGTCCAAGTGTATAAAACCCAGGGGTTGAAGGGAGACTGTTTTCCAGGGCCCTCAGCTGTGGTACAAGTTGGGCATGCGTAGTTTAGACTCCATCTGCCCTGGACTAGCATTCTTGAGCTTTGCAGGACCATTTCACAATGAAATCTAGGCTTTTTCCCTGCTGCCTATCTGTAAGTAATAAACCCATTTCATGTAACTTGTGTGTGGGTGTCCTATTGTACCAGACTCAGGCTAGCTGCTAACCAGTGCACAGTGAACCTCTTCATGTTACTATTCTTCTTGCCATAAGTAACTGTTCAATGATTCATAACATTACCAAGGCATCTAATTTCAGCATCTTTCTCTCATTCATATAATGAGACTTTTGTTCCCATTGAATTGGTAAAATTTAGACCACCGTGCAAGAATTACCTTATGTTTCTATTACCACATGAATGTTACTTGCATCTTTATTGTCCCTTGACCATGTCCTTTACTTCTCTCCTAATCAGTGTGATACACTTGGAAGGTGAATACTATATTAGAAGACATTTAAAGCATAGCATACAAGAATTAAGTTGCCAGAATGAGAATATCCTGGCATTAAATTCCAGATTCTTAATTAGTGAAGATTTACTTATGGAAATTACTTAATGTTTCCATCTCCAAAAAGATTTCATTATAATAATGTTTATCTCATAGTTATTTAGAGGCTATTAAAATAAGTGCAAAGTGTTTGGCAATTAATAAGTGCCACGGTGTACAACTTGTACTATTTATTTCTTCCTGTCAGATTTCCACAAGGAAATTGGCACACTAGAAAGAGTACCACCATTTTGTATTTTCAGCCATTCTTGGCATTAAGTCTTTTTAATTGA
Organism: Gorilla gorilla gorilla; assembly: GCF_029281585.2. NCBI lineage: Eukaryota > Metazoa > Chordata > Mammalia > Primates > Hominidae > Gorilla > Gorilla gorilla. Next base: position 78,126,055 of record NC_073238.2, on the reverse strand, counting down.
ACAGATGTGCATATGCACGCCTTTCTTCAAATTTAAGCTCCCTTCTACAAAAAACAAACAGTTTTGTTTCTTCTCTATCAACCTTCTAAACAGAGGAGGCTACACTTGGTATTTCTAAATCTCTACCTCCTAAGTTGAATTAAATACAGCCTCTGCCTTAACTGTCTTTTACCTGGCAGCTGTGACTTGTTCAGCTCAATATGGTCCTATCAATTTCCAAATTGAGAAGATGCTTTAATTTTCATTCTAATGTTTTTAGCCCAGAAACCACATTTTGTGACTGGAGTGTTTGCCAATCCTTTTAACATTTTTCTTTCCTTCGCTTCTATGGAAAGAAAAATTTCTTCCTTCAAAATTTTCTTCCCATAGTTCTACTTGGCTTTTCAATAGGAGCCATTTCGCATAAATATGAGGATATCACTTATATTTGAGCTCCTATTCTCTTTTCCTCCTCCTACCACACAACTAAAGTATATTGTAAATATTTTATTGTATTTTGGCTACTTATCTATATTTTCTACAATGGAATTTGAGGAGAAGTTACTTGCAATACATTCAGCCCTGGTTTTCAAAACTTCCCATGCATGCTTTTCCATAATCTTTCACTTCCAATTAGCTGGGTATACTAAAGAAAAGAAGAATCAGAATGTGGAAGAAACCAGGGTTTATCAACAACTGCATGAAGAAAAACATACCTGAAAACCTTGTCAATGTTGTTAAATAAATAAGAAATAAATTTATCTTATGTTAAGCAGCTTACACTTGGGTTATAGGTGATGCTGGAGCCTAGCCTGCCTTTGCTAAAGAATGATCAACCTCCTAGGCTCTCCACGTCTGCCACCTTCCCACCTTACACTCAGCTAAGCTCACATTAATCTTCTAACATGGTCATGACTCACATATTCCAAATGTCAGACAACTCATTTACAGCTTCTGGAAAACATTAAGCTTTGTTTTGCCTCAGCACATTTCAGTATGATCTTTTCAAATATTTCAGAATTTTTCCAGGTAATTTTGTTATTGATTTCCAGCTTAAAACTCTTATAGTTTGAAAACATACTTTGTATACTTTTTGCTCTTTTAAATTTGTTAAGGTTTTTTTAGTAACTCAGAATATAATCTATATTGGTTCAATTCCATGTGCATTTGAGAAGAATATATATTCTGTTCCTCTTGAGTGGACTGACCTAAAATACCATTTAGGTTAATTTGGCTGATGGTTTTCATTTGGGTCACCTTTACTGAACTTAAGCCAATTTGTTCTATTGGTTACTGAGAGAGGCAGGTTGGGGTTCCCACTCTAATTGTTGATTTGTCTATTTCTTCTTTAAGATCTATCAATTATTACCTCAAGTATTGCCTGAAACCCCCTTGTTAGACACATACAATTAAGATTCTTACATCTTGGAGAATTTACACCTTTATATTATGCAATGCCAATCTTTATTCCCTCCTTGTTATGAAGTCTACTTTTGCTGAAATAAATATAATAAATATAGCTATTCCATCTTTTGTTTGATTAGTATTTATATTGTACATTTTTCTCCATCCTATTACCTTAACCTATGTCTTTTCTTAAAAAATTAAGTTTCTTGTAGACAGCATATGTTTTCTTCTAATCTTTTAAAATGAAATCTGGCAATCTGGTATTAAATGTCTTATTTAATTTTGTGAAGAATGTAAATGGTAATTTAATGGGAATAGCTACTTTAAAATTAATATGGAACCAAAGAAAAGCCCATATAGCCAAATCTATCCTGAGCAAAAAAACAAAGCTGGCGGCATTATGCTACCCGACTTCATACTGTGCTGCAAGGCTAAAGTAACCAAAACAGCATGGTACTGGTACAAAAACAGACACACAGACCAATGAAACAGAATAGAGAACTCAGAAATCAGACTGTACATCTGTTAATACAACCATCTGATCTTCGACAAACCTGGCAAAAACAAACAATGGGGAAAGGATTCTCTATTTAATAAATAGTGCTGGGAGAACTAGCCAGCCATATGCAGAAAACTGAAACTTGACCCCTTCCATACACCATACAAAAATTAACTCAAGATGTATTAAAGAGTTAAATGTAAAACCCCAAACTATAAAATCCCCAGAAGAAAATCTAGCCGATACCATTCAGGACATATGCATGGGGAAAGATTTCATGACAAAAACATCAAAAACAGTTGCAACAATAGCAAAAATTGACATATGGGATCTAATTAAGGAGCTTCTGCACAGCAAAAGAAACTATTATCAGAGTGAGAATGGGAGAAAATTTTTGTAATCTATCCATCTGACAAAGGTCTAATATCCAAAAACTACAATGAACTTAAACAAATTTATAATAAAAAACAATCCCATTAAAAAGTAGGCAGAGGACGTGAACAAACACTTCTCAAAAGAAGACATTCATGTGACCAACAAACATATGAAAAAAAGCTCAACATCACCGGTCATTAGAGAAATGCAGATCAAAACCACAATGAGGTACCATCTCATGCCAGTCAGAATGAAGATTATTAAAAAGTCAAGAAACAACAGATACTGGTGAGGCTGTGGAGAAATAGGAACACTTTTACACTGTTGGTGGGAATGTAAGTTAGTGCAACCATTGTGGAAGACAGTGTGGTGATTCCTCAAAGACCTAGAACCATTAATAGATTTGACCCAGTAATCCCATTACTGGGTATATACCCAAAGGAATATAAATCATTCTATTATAAAGATACATGCACCTGTATGTTTATTGCAGCACTATTCACAATAGCAAAGACATAGAATCAACCAAAATACCCATCAATGATCGACTGGATAAAGAAAATGTGATACATACATACCATGGAATACTATGCCACTATAAGAAGGAAAGAGATCATGCCCTTTGTAGGGCCATAGTTGGAACTTGGAGCGATTATCCTCAGCAAACTAACACAGGAAGAGAAAACCAAACACTGCATGTTCTCACTTATAAGTGGGAGCTCAACAATGAGAACACATGGACACAGAGAGGGAAACAACACACACAGAGGCCTGTTTGAGTGGGAAGAGTGGGAGGAAAGGAGAGCATCAGGAAAAATAGCTAATGCATGCTGGGTTTAATACCTAGGTGATGGGTTGATAGATGCAGAAAACCAAGATGTCACACGTTTACATATGTAAAAAATCTGTACATCCTGCACATGTATCCTGGAACTTAAAATAAAAATAATAAAAATAAATTTAAAAGTGGCTTATTTAAATCACTTCCATGTAAAGTGATTGTTGATATGATTAGACTAAATATTACCAAGTTACTGCTATGGCATTTTCATTGCGTTTCTTTCTTTTTTCTTTTTTATGTTTTTCTGTCTTTCGTATTATTTTCTGTCTGATACATATTACATATAAAATACTGAGAGAATAAAGGCTATTATATATTTATCATTTTTCTTTATCAACTGTCTATTATTTCTGATTCTCTTCATTTGTTTTTATGGATTTGAATTACCATATGGTATTATTTCCTTAGGCTAATGGAGCTTAGCTACTACCCACCATTATTACGTTATTCTTGGAAAAAAAATATTGCATTACTATATGTTACAGGCTCAACATTACATTGTATACATATTATTTTATACAACTGCTTTTTGAATCAGTAAAGAGAAGACAAATAAATATTAAATTTCTATTATCTTTTGTAATTATATAATTACTGGGATTATTTGCTTTTTTGTATGCATTCAGATTATACTCTAGGGTCACTGGTCACTTGATTTCACCCTGACGAAATTCCATTAGTATTTATTTATTATTTATTTATATATTTTTGTGATGGAGTCTTGCTCTGTTGCCTGGGCTGGAGTGCAGTGGCATGATCTCAGCTCGCTGTAATCTCTGCCTCCTGGGTTCAAGTGATTATCCTGCCTCAGCCTCCTTAGTAGCTGGGATTACAGGCACCCGCCACCGCGGCTGCCTAATTTTTGTATTTTAGTAAAGACGGGGTTTCACCATCTTGGCCAGGCTGGTCTCGAACTCCTGACCTTGTGATCCACCTGCCTCAGCCTCCCAAAGTGCTGGGATCACAGACGTGAGCCACTGCACCTGGCCAGTATTTATTTTAAGGAAGATATGCTTGCAACAAATTCCCTAGTTTGTTCATGTGTTTTTAGCTTGAGATACTTCTATATTAGTTTCAGGTTTAACAGCTTCATCAAATGTAACATTTTTGATAGCCTGTTTTTCTTTTCTTTTTGAGCTCTTTGAATACATTTTCCCTGCTGTCTTCATATCTTGATCTTTTCTGCATCAGCTATTAATCTTACTTAGGGTTTCTTGTAAGTGATGAATCATTTTTTCTCTTGCTGCTTGCACAATTTTCTTCTCATATTCGGTTTCTAGCATTTTTGCTATTGTATATTGATTAGTGGATCTCTTTGCATTTACTCCATTTAAAATTTATTGAGCCTCCTTAATGTGAGGGCTGGTGTTTTTCAATAAATCTGAGATGTTTTCACCCCAAACTATTTCTTGAAAAATTGTACCTTCCCCTTATTTTCCTCCCTTTCTTGTACTCCCATTATGCATATGTTGCTTTGTCTAATGGGGTTCCACATTCCTCTGATTCCCTGTTTATGTTCATTTATCTTTATTCTTTATTTTCTCTGTTTTTTGGATTGCATAATCTCTATGGATCTATTTTTGTGTTCACTGATTCTTCTGCCAGTTCTAATTTACTGTTCAATTCCTCTAATAAATTTTTTATTTCCGTTATGCTTTTCAACTCCAGAATTTCCTTTGGTTCTTTTTTAATAATTTATATTCCTTTATTGATATTCTCTGTGTGATGCAATGTGATTCTCATACATTCTTTTTCCTATTTAACTATGACTTCCTTTAATTTTTTGAACATAAGAATTATGGCTACTTTGAAGCCTTTTTCCACTAACTCTGACATCTGTTAGCTCTCACAAGCAGTTCATTTTTTTTTTCCAGTGGATTAGTCATATGTTCCTGTTTGTTGCATGTCTTGTAAATGTTTTGTTGGAAAGAAGACATTTTTCATAATATTGTAGGAACTCTGGATTCTTGTCTCCCTACTTCCAGGCTTGTCATTTTTACTTAATTTATTTTTCAAAATAAATTACAAGATTATCAGATTATTTTAGCTAAGTCTTTTCCTCATTCCTCTGTTAAACCTCTGTTGTTGCTCCTCAGAGAGACATGACTTTGAGTATGCCCACAGCTACCCTGAAATAACACTGGTTTTGGCAGGGCTCTCTTCCTTTCTTTCCCTGACCCACCCAGAAGTTCCACTAATTTCTGGCTGATTATTCTATTGTATTCAATAATTTTCTGAAGATATAAATTCCTCGATAGCCTAATCCAATTATAAAGGGCTACTTTGCAGGAGTAGTTTCTGAGACCAGCGTATGATTTAAGTTCTAAAGTCAGACAGCTTCTTCTGGCTATCACTTTTCCCAGCTCTTTTCAGCAAACTAGCTGACTACAGTTTAAACTGTGTCTTCAGCAAATTCACCAATCTTTTTGGAATTGCCTTTTACTGAAACCACCACTACTTGTGAAAGTTCCCTTAGGTTTGAACTTTTCCACACTCTATAGCAAATGAAATCAGTTCTTTAGGGAATAGATTAGAAGCTATCTGTTTAATGATCTGCTTCTCCCCTCAGGCAAAATCTCTGAATATGGGCTTTGGAGCTGAGAAAATAAAGCAAATTGACAAATATTTTTCATAGTTAATTTTTAAAGAAACAAATTACTTTTGCAGAGTAGGCAAAAGTATTTTGTATTTTGTATTTGTGGAGTAGGCAAAAGTATTTAATAGGCCATTCTAAGATGTGCCTATTAAACGGTAGTAATAACAATGAGAACAATAGTAACACTACTGTATTTTTAAAATAGCAGGTTGTAGTACCACAATATAGTAGAGGAATAACATATTTGTTTAATATATGGAATATCTTACTTTTATCTATTGAAAATTTTAATTTTTTTAATTTTTTTTTTTTAGACGGAGTCACTCTCTGTCGCCAGGCTGGAGTGCAGTGGCATGATCTCTGCCTCTTAGTTTCAAGTGATTCTCCTGCCAGCCTCCCGAGTAGCTAGGACTACAAGCGCACGCCACCATGCCCAGCTAATTTTTGTATATTTAGTAGAGACGGGGTTTCACCATGTTGGCCAGGATGGTCTCTCTTGATCTCTTGACCTCATGATCTGCCTGCCTCGGCCTCCCAGAGTGCTGGGATTACAGGCGTGAGCCACCGCACCCGGCTGAAAATTTTAAATCTTAAAGACTAGAGATCCATGATTTCACACCAAATAAGAGATTATCTCCTATAGCACTAAAATTAGAAACTTTATACATCATATCATTCTAATAGAATGTTGTCTAAGTTGGGTAACATTTTTAGCAACATTAAAAACAGGCTTTTTTTCTGGTTATGCAACTAGTGCAAATAAAAAGGCTCTTAAGAGAAAAATATTAATACACAATTCTTGTGCTACACATACTTTGCTGGTGGAAGTGAAATATGGCACAACCACTTTAGATAAATGTTAGGTAGTTTCTTGTAATTGAACATACACATCCCTTATATTAGAGTGATTCTAGTACTCAATAATTTAATAAAATAAATTTAAACACATAACCAGAAAAAATTTTAAAGCACAAATATTGTACAAAGACATGCAAAAGTCTTATTCCTAAGAGCGAAAGTTGGAAACATTACTAATATCAGTTAGTAGGGTAATGTTTAAATAAACAGTGGTATAGTCATTTAGACCGTCATTACTAAGCAATACCACACAGCAATAAGAGGTACAAATTACTGATACATACAACAGCTTGGCTGAATCTCAGAAAGACATTACGTTGAGTGAAAGATGCCTGACGGAGAAATACACACTGTATAATTCTGTATATTTGACATCCAAAGGAGGCAAAAATAATTTCGGGGGATAGAAAATGGTTGTCTCCAGGGATGGATGAAAAATGTCTAAAAAAAGGCTTGAAGAAAATGTTGGAGATCATGGAAATATTCTACATCTTGTTTTGGATAGTGGTTCCATGGATGTTTGTTAATATGAAAACTCATCAAAGTAACAAAATTAAACTTTGTACATTTATTGCATGCAAATTATACTTCAATTAAAAATGGAATCTTTGCTGTGAATACATGAGTATTAAGGCATTACATTGAGGTCTGTGTCTTGTGGCAGGCAGTTTAGCTGTTAAGAATCAGGGAAAGAAAGCTAGACAAACCTGTGTTCCTTTTCCAACCCTGACATTTAAATAGTTGTGTGAGAAACTTGTCATCTCTGTGTCTCTTAAATCATTATTAAAAGATCTTTCTCACAGTTCTGTTCTGACAATAAAGTGATGGTGTGCTTATAAATCAACCATTATATGACCTAAAGAAACTGAAGTAGTTGTAGCCTTGTTTTTTCCACCTAACCCCTTCAGTTGTATTTTGCTCCTTCACATGAGTTCTTCAATCCCCTTAAACAGTTCCTAACCATCATCTCATATGAAGAGCACTTCATTCTTATTCCTGGAAAGAAAATTCCCCACCATCCATTTAAAAAAAATGACTTTAGGAGAGTGTGGCAAGTATTTTCATCTTTTTCTGTATTAGTCTATTTTCACACTGCTGATAAAGACATGTCAGAGACTGGGTAATTTACAAAAGAAAGCGGTTTAATGGACTTAAGTTCCACGTGCTTGGGAAGGCCTCACAATCATGGTGGAAGTTGAAAGGCACGTTTCACATGGCAACACACAAGAGAAGAGGGTTTGTGCAGGGAAATTCCTCTTTTTAAAACCATCATATCTCATGAGACTTATTCACTATTATGAGAACTGCTCAGGAAAGACCTGCCTCCATGATTCAATTACCTCCCTCCACATGAATTACAACATGTAGGAATTCGAGATGAAATTTGGGTGGGGACACAGCAAAACCATATCACTTTTACATGTATGCCTTCATATTTAGATGTGATGAAATTTTATAAATATGAATAAAACCATTTCAACTTGTTATGAGGACATTAAGAGATGATAAATACTTACACTATTAGAATGTGTTCTTTTTGTAACATTTACCCAGACTGTATACATGACCAAGTAAGCATTTTACAGTTTATTTTGGCTTATGTTTTTTTTTCTTTTCTGCTATCAGGATATATGCTATATATTCTAGAGCTGTGTATAAGTTTTCTATGTTGTGAGAAAGAATAAGGGAAGAAGTGGTGAGTCAGCCTGTCCAACCATGCAGCATAAGATGCTGAAGTCATAATACAGCAAAGGTAGGCTTAGGGCAAAGGCATGCCTGTGACAAAGTAATAGCCTAACAATGGTGAAGTAAAGAGATGTATATATTGCTTTTTTTCCACGTGTAATTCAGGGGAATAAAAGATAGATTAAAACAATGGACATCAGAGATTCATGATTTCACAGCAAATAAGAGACACTTTACAGCACAAAAATCAGACAACATTGTAATTATATACATATTTTTTGAGACAGGATCTTGCTCTGGTCTCCCAGGCTGGAGTGCAGTGGTGCAGTCATGGCTCACTGCAGCCTCAAACTCTCAGCCTCAAGTGATTCTCTCATCTCAGCATCCCAAGTAGCTGAGACTTGAGGCATGTGCTACCACATCCAGGTAATTAATTTTTTTTCATTTTTACTGGAGACAAGGTCTCGCTATGCTTCCCAGGCTAGTATGAAACTCCTGAACTCAAACGGTCTTCCCACCTTAGCCTCTAAAAGTGCTGGGATTACAGGCATAAGCCACCACACCTGGCCAACACCATAATTGTATTATTCTACTAAAATATTGTTTAAGGTAGGCTACACTATTAACTATATTCAAAACAGGCTTTTTTCTGCTTAGATAGGTCGTTAAATTCTATTAACTGTGACTGTCTGTAAAAATGTATTGTGATATGTTAATGTGGAATTAGAAAATAAAGACATGAAGACAAGGGCTTTTATAAGCATTTCTGCCTTTCCTTTCTTTGTTTTTTTTTTCTAAAGTAGGTAAGTGTCCAGAAACAACATGTCAAAATATCTAGAGTCTATATTGCCAGTTAGATGTGAGATGTTTAAAAAAAATTAAGGTAAGAGAGTTTTATGGTCTATATTATAATTAGCTAAGCCCAACCATGCATGCTTATGTGAAATTAAAAATAGCAGCCTGAGTAATAGTCTACTTTCTTGGAAACTGGAGTCAATGTGTTTCTGTCACACACAGACACAGACACACACACACATGTTTAGAAGATAATCTACTTTAGTTAGGATTAATCATCATATTGCTTTGCTTTGCCTAAAGAGCATTCCTAAGAATTTTTTTTAAAACTTAAAATTGTAGTTAATATCTATAGTAGGAAAGTAATAACAGTTAAAGAAAAAAAACCCAGGCTATGTAGCACAGAAAAATGAGAGTCCAGGTTAGAATCATAAGCGTTTTGTTAATAATTCTAAAAAAGTGCTATACCTTAAATAATTGGCCTTCTGAAAATTCAGGATCAAGAATGATTGAGTCCTGAGTTGGGCCACAGACCATGTGGTCATCTATAACCAATGCAATTCTAGCTAAATAGCACATAAAATATCTGGCAGATTTTCTAAAACAAATAAACATTATTAAAGAAAAAAATGCTATAGTATGGGATATTAGCTTGCAGGAAATAATCCGATGGATGATGACCCTGTCATCTTTTATTTTAAAGGATATAATATTTAACAGAAACCCAAGTTAAAGCTCTTACACTGAAGATATAATTTGGGATATCATGTGATTGTCAATAGCTAGGTTGCTTACCCCTCTTTAAAGTTTCTAAAATTTAAGCAATTATACCATGAATGAACAATTTCCCACTTACTACACTTAATAAAATAAAATTTAAAAAATGAAATTAAATTAATAAAATAAAACAAAATAATAAAATAAAAATAAAATAAAAAATTTTAAGTAGCTTTTTAAATAAAGCAGACACAATGGAAAGGAAAGCACAAAAAGAAAAGGAAATTGGAAACAAACCAATATCCAAATAGCCTCTATCCAGCCCCTCCAAGCAACAATCTGTCCCAAAGGTAACTAATCATATTCTAATACTATATATTGGTTACATCTGTTTTTTAATATTAGCTAAATGAAAATATACAGTATATGCTATGTTGTAACTGACTTCTTTTGATTTTAGTTTGTTTGTGATATTCATCAATATTATAGAGGATAGCAGTAGTTATTTTTCATTGGTGAGTAGCATAATATTATATAAATATGGCACAAAAAATAATCCATTCTACTCCTGAATAACTTTTGGATTGCTCTCATTTCTTTGGTTATAATGACAAACACAGCTATAAACCTTATCTTCGTGTTTCTTGATGCATGTATTTATGCATTTTTTGTGTTATAATAATGGAATTTCTGGGTCATGTAAAATGCATGTTTTTTACCATCAGTAGGTACAACTACAAATTTTCTAAACAAATTGAGCAAATGTATTTATTTCCACCAGCATTATATGGAATTTCCAGTGGTGCCTCATTCTTATCAACATTTAGCTGTGTGGACATTTTAAAATGTGTCTCTTCTGGTGAGTATGTAAATGTATCTTATTGTGGTTTTAATTTGCATCATCTTGATGATAAGTGATGTTGAACACATTTTATGTTAATTTGGTATTTGATTGTTTGAAAAGTGTCTTTTTGAGTATATTATCTGTTTCATTAAATTGTCTCACTTGCCTTTTTTAAAAATGTGAGAATTATTATTTATGCTGTATATCAATCCTTTGTTAAATATCTGTTTGGAAAATATTCTTCCCCCCACTCTATGATTCTGACATCTTTGCTTTATCAGAAACCCATCAGGAGCTTTTTGATACCACACTTTTTAAGAGCCTTGACAGGTGGCTAGTAATTGATATGGTAAACTAATATTGGAAAAGTTTTAATGGTAGGTAGTGAAGTTTGGTCTGTCGAACTTCCCAGATAGCCATTTCTTTATAGGACCTTTTTTCAATGACTCTGTGATAAATCAAATAAATGACTCTATCACCAGGGCATATAGGAAGTCTCTTTTAGAAGATATTTATAGATGCCTCAATTACCCCTTACAACATATGTTCTAAGTGAAAATTCATTCCACTTATGTATATAGCCAAACCTGATTACACCACTATTTACCTGTGTAATCACCCTAATACCCTAGTGAGTTATTTTAAATAATGCCATGCAGAGCAGTTAAAATTTAAATGCTTCTTTAATGTGCTCCTTTAACTTTCAACGATCCTGTTACTAGAATCATATAATGTCAGTAGTCACATAGTGTTTCCCTGATTATCTGGCTATTCCATTTATACCATTAAAAAGAATGTTTAGTGCTGTAAACTTTTGTTTTTGAAATATTAAAATGTGCAGAATATAAAATGAATTTTATATTATTTTGCCAATTTATTTTATTTTGCTAATAGATGCAAGTGGTAACATCACAAAAAGAAGGCAACTCTAATTACTTGAATAGAAGAGAAGCATTCCAAAATTTTTGGATAATGCTATTTTTCTTTGCATATGTAGGTAAAAAAGATCAAAACTTTAGAAAAACTACCATGATTAATATTATTAAAATTAAATGAAAAATGCAGTTGATCCTCATTATTTGCGGGTTCCATATTCATGAATTCGCCTGCTTGCCAAAGCTTTCTTGTAACCCACAAGACAGTACTTAGAGCACTTTCACAGTCATTTCTGTAGTTGCTCAGAACTGCAAAAAATTTAAGTTACCCAATGCACAGATTCTCAGCTGAGATTGAACAAGGTGATGTTCTGTCTTTTAATTTGAATTTTTTCTGTAAACATGTCTTTTTTTGTGGTCTGTTTAATATCTTTTTTTAAAGTGTGTTTTGTTAGTGATTCTGCTATTTATAATGGCCCTAAGCACGGTATTAAAGTGTTGTCATTATGTACAAAAAGGCTATGATGAGTCTTATGTACTTTTTTACCTTCTAAAATTAAAAAAATAATAACTTAAAAGAATCATTTACAGTTGAGATGCAAAAATACAATTTCTAGAAATACTGTCATGAAGTGTACAGGGTTCCACTTTAAAACCTTTTTTAAAACTTATGAAATATAACTCATTTGACAGAGCATATTATAGATATATTGCCACTTAATAAATGATGTGTAATGCATCTGTGTAATACTGCCTTGTTCTAGAAATAGAGATTTGTCAGGCCTCAAAAAGACTCTAAGATCTACTTCCAGTCAAATCTTCTCTGGCCCTGCTAAACTAAACCTTGTCTTAATTCTCATAATTAGTCATAATTTTTAGTAGACATCACTAATGTCTTATAAAGTAACAAAGTTAGTGTTTTGTAAGTAACAAAATTATTCCAGCAACATATGAAAGAAAATGTCGACTCAGCAATTCATTATTGAGGCTGATACCTAATAAACAACTGAGGCAAACATTGGTTTTTGTTTGAGGACAAAGTTATTTCACTTCTTATTTTATTTTATTTATTTTTATTTTATTTTATTTTATAGGGTTTTTTTTTTTAGAGACAGGGTCTTACTCTGTCACCCAGACTGGAGTGCAGTGTTATGATCACAGCTCACTGCAGCCTTGAACTCTTGGGCTCAAGCAATCTTCCCACCTCAGCCTCTGAGTAGCTTCGACTACAGGTACGTACCACTACACCTCGCTAATCATTTCTCAACTTAAAAGTATATACTTGAAACACATTTGTTTACATTCGTACTGGTAGCTCATCTAAAAATGGCATAATAACAAGGAATTGCCTATGTAATTTTTTAAGATCTAATCTTAATTCACTTGTCTCCTACATAGAGTTAATTGCAGAAGCAAACCTCCAAAACAGATTTGCCTGATTGTCCTCAGGTTATTATAAATCGCAGGAAAGCAGCTAAGAAGGAGGACTGCTGAGCCACAGTATGGGTTTAAATGCCAGTGCCATCATTTAGAACAGCTCGGTATTGGCAGACTATTGAACTTCTGTAGGCATCAGTTTTCTCATCTGTAATTTGTGAGAAATAGCAATTTCCCCATCATGAGGTTTCTGAGACATGAGTAATTTATGAAATGTGCTTCACATACTTTCGGGAACAATAACTTAAGCAAAAGTTAGCTATTACTAATAAATAAATATATTTGAATATTTTGAAAATTCAATTAAAGAACATGTACTCTAAATAAGATTTGCAAAGGTATCTACAGGTTATTGGCATGTTGTTGCTGTGGTTATTATTAATATTATTAATATTTTCCAGACATGAGAGACATATGTCCTAAGATCTGGTAATAATGGGCAACTTTCATTATTTTTATTAATGTTTAAAATAATTATAAAGTTGTATTATATTAATCCATGTTTTAAAATTTTAATATTGCTCTTGGTCTACATTATTTTATAGTATTACATCAATTATTGTTTCAAATATAAATTTCAAAATATTGACTTGGGCCTGGTGGCTCACACCTGTAATTCCAGCACTTCACGAGGCCAAGGCAGGTGGATCACTTGAGGTCAGGAGTTCAAGACTAGCCTGGACAACAAGGTGGAACCCCATCTCTACTAAAAATACAAAAATTAGTCTGGCATGGCGGCGGGTGCCTGTAATCCAAGCTACTCAGGAGGATGAGGCAGGATAATTGCTTGAACCCAGGAGGCAGAGGTTGCAGTGAACCAAGTTCACACCACTTGGTACTCCAGCTTGGGTAACAGAGCAAGACGCTGTCTCAAAAAAAAAAATTGAAATATTTATTTTAATGTGTTAGATCATAATCCTTATATAGGATTTCACAATATCCTTATATTTGCTTGATTTTAATAAGTATTACAAAAGGTATTATTTATTGCTATCTTCCTTTTTATATGTCAGCAAATTAATAGAAAATAAATGATTTCAAATATAGTTTTAATAATGTCACAAATGATCTCAAAAAGCATTATAATTAGACCCAGGAATCAGAACTTGTAATTTAAATTTTTTGTTTTCTTGCATTGCTAATAATATTCAGCATATTTGTGCATCTTTCTTTTGGACATTTACATATCCTTTGTAACACTAAAATTCAAACCAAACCTAAAGTTATCAGGAGCTAATAGTGCATTTACTCCTGACTTCAATTAGGTGAATTAGCAATAAAAGTGTAAGTGATTATAAAATAGAGTCGACTAAGGCTATTGTGTTTAATTTCACTTTGGTTGTAAGCCCTATTTCAAAATTCCATTAGCTAAATTAGAGGTTTATCCTATAACCCATTTCTCCTACGCAAATGGCAACTCTTCATTTGTGCTGATTGTCACTGTATAATTTTATGAGTTTGTCATTAAAAAAATAAATGTAATTGTACCATCTTATAGCAGAGAAAATGAAGCTATTCAACTATACTATTTCACAGATATTTACATGAAGATTACATATTTTTCTACTGAGTGGTTGTGAATATAATGGGATTACACCTATTCCTTGTACCTTTCTGGATAAAAAGAAGCCACTACTGTACAAGATCATTTTCAAAGTCATTGAAAAGTAGAAAATGACTACAGCGTACCAATAATGAGAGCACAAGTAAAATTGCTATTAATTTTTTTCACTATATAGTATCACACTGTATGAAGGGAAATGAAGAGATACCACTATTATTATTATTATTATTTAGCTAATGAGAAAATACATGAGAAAAAAGAATTCTATTGACCATTTTTACTAAGAAATAACCATGACTTTTACTTCAGAAAACAATATAAAAGATTCATACTTTAAAATAGGGCACCCTTTTTATTTAGCAAAATAAGTAGTCCTGATTTAACCTTGGTATGGAGTTGAAAACTGAAAAGATGGTAATATATTTCACATTTATAATAGTGCTACCCTTCATATGTGTATTATCAGCTAAATTCAGTAAATATAGTTAAATTCTATATATGCAGAGAACATTTTCAGAAAATTGGTATCCCCTCCTCTATCTAGCTGTTTTCTTTTATCACCATCTGTGATAATTGGACAAGCCAAGTAAAGATAATGACTACTCTCTTCATAAGAGTCATGAAAAACACATAGGATAAATCAAAAGCTTAATTCTGTCTCTGATATTTTCTTATAATTTATTCTAAATACCATGTATTATTAGTCAGGGTTCTCTAGAGGGACAGAAGTAATGGAATATATATATATATACACATATATATATATTCCACTCCTATATATATAAAGGAGTTAATTAAGTATTAACTTACATGATCACAAGGTCCCACAACAGGCCATCTGCAGGCTGAGGAACAAGGAGGGCCAGTCTGAGTTCCAAAACTGAAGAACTTGGAGTTCGATGTTCAAGGGCAGGGAGAAAGATGTAGGCTGGGAGGCTAGGTCAATCTCCCCTTTTCATGTTTTTCTGCCTGCTTTATATTCATATTTAGCTGATTAGATTGTGCCCCCTAGATTAAGGGTGCATCTGTCTTCCCCAGTGCACTGACTCAAATGTTAATCTCCTTTGGCAACTTCCTCACAGACACACCCAGGATCAATACTTTGTATCCTCCAATACAATCAGGTTGTCACTCAGTATTAACCATCACAAGTCCACCCCTGTCAACTTGAACCCATACACGTCTCCTGAGATCACACATAATCTTCAAATAAAGACAATAATAAGGTCATAATTATGCCTAACATAACACAACTATCCTTCCTACCACTGGAAACACACCAATCCCAACCCAAATACTATTACATAAAATTAACAATACTTAAATGCTGATATGAAGTCAATAAATCTTATGTCATATGATAAAGGAAAAGGAAATAAAATGAAGATATTTTCTTAGTACAAGTGTATACATTCACAAACATGTTTTTAACAAAAGAAGGAGGAAATACTCATGACAGTTACTTTTCTTGTTTCTTCAGCTGGTTACGTGGCCATAGCTGTTACTGATGCCTACTTCTTCTACTACCCATTCTGTATTCCCTTTGCCTTCAGCAAGTACTATAGCAGGTCATGTTTTTTCCTGGTGGCATGACCCAAACCTTCATTCCTGAGGGGTCTGGATTCCTGTAGTCCTGCCTGGATTGGGCTGTTGTAGTTTCCTATTGACCTTAATCACAGGGCATGGTAATACTAAGAGACACCCTAATGGATCTCGTGTATTCCATTCATACTCTTCCTTACTTCCATCAGTAGTAGACTGATTTCATCTTGGTAGTCCAGGTCAATCACCCAGCAAACACTGTAACTCCCTTCTTAGCCAGTTGACTTCAAGGTAGGAGGAGCCCAAAGAGGTCCAAGTGGCAATCTTAAGTTCCAGTTTAATGGAATCATTGTTGTGTCTCCTGGTGGCAGCATTCCTCCCTCTGGAACTAAGACCTCTAGGCCAGCAGAACATAATGTGGTGGGAACAGGAAGCACAAATTTTGCTAGTGGGTCACTAGGGGTGATGGTGAGTGGTGTCACTTCCACTTCCACCCTTGATTTCTAGACTTGTGAATCCTGGCAATGGGAAAGAAGTTCCGTATATTGGATGCTGAGTCAGAACATACAAAGCCTTCTGGAGAACTTTGCCCCAGCCTTGCAAAGTATTGTCAGCTATTTGGCATTGTAATTGTGACTTCAAAAGGCCATTCCACCGTTTTCTTACTCCAGCTGCTTCAGGATGATGGGGAACATGGTAAGACCAGTGAATTCCATGAGCATGAGCCCACTGCTGCACTTCTTTAGCCATATAGCGAGTGCCTTGGTTAGAGGCAAAGCTGTGTGGAATACCATGACAATGTATAAGGCATTCCGTGAGTCCGTGGACGGTAGTCTTGGCAGAAGCACCACTTGCAGGATAGACAAACCCATATCCGGATTAAGTGTTTATTCCAGTGAGGACAAACCTCTGCCCTTTCCATGATGGAAGAGGTCCAATATAATAAACCTGCCACCAGGTAGCTGGCTTATTACCTCGAGGAATGGTGCCATATCGAGGAATCAGTGTTGGTGTCTGCTGCTGGCAAATTGGGCACTCAGCGGTGGTCGTAGCCAGGACAGGCTTGGTAAGTGAAAGTCCATGTTGCTGAGTACTTGTAAAGCCTCTGTACCTGCCACCATGGCCAGTTTGTTCATGGGCCCATTGGGTGATGACAGGGGTGGCTGGGGAAAGGGGCTGAGTGGTGTCCACAGAACAGGTCACGCTATCCACTTGATTATTAAAATACTCCTTTGCTGAGGTCACCCGTCATAGAGCACTCACATGGTATACAAATATATTCACAGTTTTAGACTACTCAGAGAGGTCCATCCACATACCTTTTCCCCAAATTTCTTTGCCACCAATTTTTTGATCATGCTTCTTATGAGTCCCTGACCATCCATCCAAACCATTGGCTACAGCCCACGAATCAGTATATAATCACACATCTGGCCATTTCTCCTTTCATGGAAAGTGCACAGCCGGGTGCACTGCTCAAAGTTCTGCCCACTGGGAAGATTTCCCTTCACCACTGTCCTTCAGGGATGTCCTAGAAAGTGGCTATAGTGCTGCAGCTGTCTGCTTTTGGGTGGTGCCTGCATATGGTGCAGAACCATCTGTGAACTAGGCCCTAGTCTTCTCTTCCTCTGTCTGATCATAGGGAACTCACCCTAAGCCATTGGTGCAGGCTGGGGCAGAGAAGGCAGGGTGGCAGGATTGGAGCCTGTGGGCATTTGAGCCACATCATCATTTAACTTACTTGTGCCTTCAGGACCTACTCGAGCCCAATCACGTATATACCACTTCCATTTGATGATGGAATACTGCTGTGCACAACCCACTTTATGGCTGGATGGGACAGAAAGCACCCAACTAATGAGAGGTAGTTCAGGTTGCATACTGACTTGATGACCCATAGTCAAATGTTCAGTTTCCACCAAAGCCCAGTAACAAGCCAAGAGCTGTCTCTCAAAAGGAGAATAGTTTTCTGCAGAAGGTGGCAGAGCCTTGTTCCAAAATCCTAGAGGCCTCCGTTGTGATTCATCTATGGGGGCCTGCCAAAGGCTCCAAACAGCATCCCTATCTGCAACCGACACCTTAAGCACCATTGGATCTGCTGGGTCATGTGGCCCAAGTGGCAGAGCAGCTTGCACAGCAGCCTGGACCTATTTCAGAGCCTTCTCCTGTCCTGGTCCCTACTGCTGGTACTAAAATCTGTATTAGCATTCTCTAGAGGGACAGAATTAATGGAATATATATATATATATATATAGGAGTTTATTAAATATTAATTTACATGATCAAAAGGTCCCACAATAGGCTGTCTGCAGGCTGAAGAGCAAGGAGAGCCAGTCCGAATTCCAAAACTGAAAAACTTGGAGTTCAATGTTCAAGGGCAGGAAGCATCCAGCACAGGAAAGATGTTGGATGGCTAGACCAGTCTCTCTTTTCACATTTTTCTGCCTGATTATATTCTGGCCATGCTGGCAGCTGATTAGATTGTGCCACCCAGATTAAGAGTGGGTCTGCCTTCCCACCTTTCTGATTCAAATGTTAATCTCCTTTGCAACACTCTCACAGACACACCCAGGATCAATACTTTGTATCCTTCAATCCAATCAAGTTGACACTCAGTATTAACCATCATATACCAGCTGCCCAGATTTTTCACAGGGATAAAATACTCAAGTTATTCCACCTAAGTGCCATCTCTTCATGTCAATCACTGAAGTGTTGATGACTGAATTCCCAAACATCTCATCATTTTTTCTTCTTTCTTACTGGTGGCATACACACTACCAGACATACTGGTTCATAAAACCTGTTGTGAATCATCCCAAATTCTCATATGTATGATTCCTCAATATGTATGTTGATGTCCATTCATAGCCTTTTTACTGGGTCTGACCTCACAGTATCCATTCTTTGAATGACTTTGTTTTGACCTGACTCAATATCTGTCTCTTCTTGCAAATATGGCTGCCACTTCTACAGCCCTGGCGAAAAGGAACATTAGTATGTTCCCAGTTCTGACCATAAAGTCTCCTGAGAGCCATGTTCACTAAAAATCTTTGCTGAGAAACAGACAACTCATAAGCAGAGGTGCTTACATTTACCAAGGGGGAGATGCTTGGGAAAAAATTATTCCTGTAACCAAATCCTGAAATGTAATGATTTATTTTCAATATATCCTGGGCATCACCTTTGATCCTCTTATATTTTTAAAATCAGCAGAATCCAAAGTTCTTCTCAATTATAAACCATTAAAATTCTTTTTGGATTTTACTTTTTAAAAAAATGTTAAAGCCTCCCAGATATACTAATAGGAAGAATTTGATGTAATGGAATAAGAAAATGTAGACAATGTCACCCACTAATTTCAATGTTATATAGAGACGGTTAAGCCTTATTTGTGATGTTTATAATTTAAAATTAGTTGTGAATTAGTTTTAGTGGTTTAAGAGAGAAGTTAAACTAAGAAGGTAAAGTAGATATCCATTTTGAGAATTATCCTATTTGCAAACGCTAGCATTGTATTTCCATTATGATGGTTTTTAATTTCTCAAGTGTTTAGATTGATTTCAAAATGTCTAAAATTTATTAAAAATTACTACTAGATGGCTTTGATTTTTATGTTGATATATAACACACTCTGTAAGGTCTAAAGAGTGGTTGAACTGAATTGCTGTATATATATATATATATATATATATATATATACACAAAGGAAATATTACTAGAAATGATTGAGTATTCAATATTCCTATAAGTAAATGAATTATTTTAAAATCACATTGTAACCCCTTAACAGAATTATAAACTACTTTGTAGACAAAACCAAACAAATTTTAAAGAATGAAGCAAATTGAATAGTTTGAGATAGTTTTCGCATGCTGTAAACCATTTATTAGCTATAATAAAATGTGAAAAGCTAAAAACCTCTCTTACTTTTAAATATAACTGTTATAAGAAAAAATTCTATCATTAAATGATTTCAGCTTTTTAAGCCAAAAGAGAAAACATGTTTATAATTTTAAAAGTGTTTTTATATTTCAAATAGAATTAGTGTTTTTCCAAGTATTTTATTTTTAATATGTTTATTATTAACACTAATTTCTATTTATAATTAATCTACTGGGACACATTTATCAACTTGTTAAAATGTAATTTTGTTTATACATGTTCAGGCACACATAAATTCCATGTATGTGGGCATTCAATGATATCATTTATATTTTACAAAATGTATAGTCATGTGGTATCAATTAAACACAATAAACTTTACTAAATGCAAAATAGTTTCATACTGAATTTTAAAGTATCCTAAATTTAATTTTGCCTCAAATTAAAAGAATCAAATTTTTACTTCAACAAAGATAATTTTAAAAATTTTGGAAGAAAATGTGTGGAGTTTTTAAAAATATATTTTTATGAAGTAAGGAGCTATTCCTAAACAAAATGCAAAGCTCAGGAATTAAAAAGGTAAATAAATTCAACTACATAAAATTAAATATTTCTTCACACTGAAAATAAAAAGCAAAGATCAAAAGACAAACTTGGAATAATATATGAGTAAATGTCATACAAATTTATTAAGTCCCTTAACATATAAGTATACTTCTTACAATCTAATAAGAAAAATTAGGTACCTAATAAAGCACAGAAAAATAATTTATTCAGAAAACAAAATGCATATTACTTTTGGCATGAAAATATGCTAAACACTCTCTATGATTTAAAAAGAGAAAAATCAAACCAAACTGATATACCATTTTCACATCAAGATAATTAAGGATCTAAAATTTAATTCACAGTGTGAGTGAAAATATGAAGAATGTGAACCACTTTGGGTGACCATTTGGCAACAGCTATCAAACTTTAAAATGAATATAACCTTTGACTCAACATTTAAACTTCCAGAATCTTCTATTAAAGATAGGCCTTATAATATGCAAAAAAAATCAGGGTACAAAAATAACCAATAACATTATACTTGCTAAATAGGGAAACAATGAAATATCCCTCAACAAAAAGTGACTAAAGCATAATTCCATTTCCTGGCAATGTGATATAATGCCACCAGTAGCATATTTTGGTACATTGCCCAGATTCATTTTGACAACCAGATAAACTCATCCCCCAGGTTCTGTGAGTTTGGGCTGCTAACCACTTATAATTTACAACAGCTTACAATGTTTCTAGGGAATTGGCTTCAGTAACTGTAATCACCTCACTTGGGAGATTATGTTTCCTTCTGGGAGTTGCAAGGATACTTGTTGCCAATTACATACTGACACTGCAGTGCAAAATCTGGCCCCCTTCCTTGGAGATGAAGCAACTCTGTTATGCCACTCATACTCAAGAAGTCCCCAGGGATAAAGCTGAGGCTAGACTTCAGCTAAAAGTATCTGTGTTTGCCTCTTCCCAGCCCTTATTCAGATTCCTTTACTTTCTCCCAGATTTCTCCTGAGAGCACTCTACTAGAAAATCACTTGCAAAAGAATCCTTACCTTGGGCTCCACTTCCGGGGAACCTGAAAATGGCATTAGAAGAAATAAGGTAAATGATATCTATTATTGATCAATCACTGATATATATATACATATATATATAATATATTGATCAAAATGTTAATGACCAATTACTGAGAATATTAAGTGAAAGAGCTCTAGAGTGTACTTCTATTTTTGAAAAATAATAACATAAAGGCATAAGTATTAATATGTTATTTGTGTATGAATGCTTAAGAAACTGTATAATGGTTGCCTATGCAGACAGTGACTGTAGAGATTGAAGACTTTTTGTTGCTAAATATATATAGTCTAATACTCTAATGTATAGAATATATGTTCACCATTTTTTACAGTAAGAAATTTTATAATGTAAAAGGAATTGTATGTTAAATTATATAAGGTCAATTTAAATGACAACATGAACTATATGGTATAATTAATATGGCTTTAAAACATATTTTAAAAGGCAATGATACCTAAATACATTTGCAATTATAAGCATGTGTGTATTGCTCATTTGTATAAAAGGTAAACATGCACCTCTTAAAAATTGGAGATGCACTTATTAATAACAAATATAGAATGTAAGAAGAGGCTCAGAAAGCTACAATAAACAATATTTCTTTTATTAACATGACAACAACATTGGCCTGTTTTATCACTTGCAATTTTCAATTTTTTTAATGGTATTTCTGTTCATTTTTTAATACTTCTGTTAGGACTATCGGGTTTTTAAAAGTGCATTAGTGCCTCTTATAAATGACAAAATGTAAAAGCTAGTGATTTTCTTGTCTGTAAAATCTCAAATCACAAATATTTTACTAGGATTCCTTGTCCAATTTATTTTATACCAGTCTGTTTTCTTATATGAATATATCAGCAATTGCAATGGATTATAAAAAGGCACAATCATGATGATCATTTAAACTTTAGTGACTATTACTCTTCAAGTGTCTTCTTTTTTTTACTTGTTTCCCATTTAAATGCTCAGAAAGGGAAATTATTTTTTAAAAAGTAATTTTGATGGCTGTACTTTGCAGGTCACAGTTAATTATAGAATCAATATTCTTCTCTCCAGGTGGTCAAGCTCCACAAAGCTATGCAGCTATTTCATCACATTAGTCAAAGTTGTATTTCTGTGCTGCCCAAAGGAATGGAAAAGATTCCGTTTACTTTGTGAAAGTTTAATTGTCATGTAATGTTAGGTTTTTATACAAAAATATCATTATGATTATAATGATAATGATGTTATAAGCCCTTTATATGTATTAACTTATTTAATGTCCACAGAAAGCATATTAATCATGTTGATTGCATTAGGTTTTATGCCTGCAACACTAAAATTTCAGTTATCAATGTATGCATTTTTAATAAAATTTGAAGTTAATTTGAGGATAGTTATTATATATTTATTGTTCTGAATTTGATTTCTGAAATGTCAAAAACACATATCTATACAGCTATATATATATGCACACATATTTTGCTTTAAAATATGTCAGATCACAAAATTAATTTGGATTTATTCAATAAAATACTTTTTAATATTTTCATTGTTATAAACAATGTTTCTCATGTATTCAAAAAAGTTATTCATATATTCAAATTTAAAAATTTGGGGTACAATAGTCATATTCTTTACATTGAAAAGTTTACTTTTCATAGAGACAGATTGGCATTAATTATAAAATATATAATGCAACATGTAAATGGATTCTATGGAGAAGAGCAAAGAGCTATGAAAGCATAAAACAGGTACCCTAGAAACAATCTGGTAGGAGTGGCAAGTCAGTTACTTCTATACTTTCTACTTGTGCTTTTCAAATGTCATGCATTGATCCATGTTTGTATCTCTTGTCCATGCAAAGATGCCTTGAATTATGGTGCTAAGGTCACTGTTCTCTCTTCTTTTATTCTTATTTCTGTGACAGTTCCATTAAACACAGGAATAAGCCAATTGTGAAAGTTTAGTCAACAATTCTCCAATTAAATTAGAAATACATATACACAATTTTTATACCACGAAAATAAGTGCTTTCCAAAATTTGTTTCAATGACATTCAATGAACATTGTACATTAATTTAGTATTTAACTTTTTTTGGTATATAAATTAATAAAATGCCTGTGCCTCAAAAGCTGATAAATGTTGTCCGTGTGTGTGGAACAGGTAAATGCACACACACAGACAAACACACTTACACACACACATTATCTGCTATAGTGATAAATGCCAAACTCACAATTGTCAATTGGACATCTTCAGATGTTTTGTACACATTTTATTTGATAATGTTGAGCCTGTTTAAGATAAAGTTAAAACACGTAATACAGAATTGATTTTCAAAAGAGCAAACCCTGAATTTCTGATTGTTGCAGTATGAGTCTTTTTTAGAAAGCATAATAAGATATAAAGGAACAGTGCTGTATTTAAAACTAATATTTCAAATGGTGGTGACAAGATCGATTTTATTTCAGTGGTATATTTTGAGAATCGAAGAAAAATAAAATATAATTTTGTTAAAACAAAGCAAAACAAAGTTAATATTTGTTAAAATATATATATTTTAATATACATAATAGTTGCTCACCAAGAAGAATCAAATTGGTGTGATTCTAAGATAATGCATAGTTGTACAAAGTGGAAGAATAGTATGTAAAATGGAATTGAACTTTAAAGAGGATATTTTAAATGTGTCATTTTGGCTCCTTTCTTCTTACTTGCATCAGTGTCACATTGAATTAGACAGTTGTGCTGTCAACATAACGATCTGCATTTAAATTCTCTTTTGTTTGTTGGTCAAGGAAAAATGCTTTTAGTCAGCTTTGGAATATAGAAAAAACACAACCTCAAATTATTTGGCTCTTTACATAAAACAGAATTAGAACTTGTGTACTTTATTCGTCTATCACCTATCTGGCACTTTTGTCAGAAACAAATTAAATTATCTTTGGAGAAGATTGATGGGACATGATTATTCAAACATTCATAAAATTATTTAAATGTACATATTTAAATAGCTCTGCATAGGCCTATGAACTACAACACACTGAAATATGTTATTTTATAATAGTATAAAATATTTAATTATAGTAATTCTATCACTCAAATGGGTATTTTCTGTATTCTGATACTCCAGTAAAATATTATTTAACAGAATAAAATGCTTAATATTTATCATTAGTGCACTTTTCAGAAGAACTTGGGCACGTGAATTTTGTCTTTGTCTACATGACATACAGTGGAAAATGTTCTCAGTGCTTGCTGTGGTTTAAACGTCTTTGCCAAAACTCATGTTGAAATTTAATTGGCTAGGTAGTATTGGGAAGTGGGACCTTTAAGAGGAACTACTTAGCCAGGCGCGGTGGCTAACGCCTGTAATCCCAGCACTTCCGGAGGCCTCGGCAGGCGGATCACAAGGTCAGGAGATCGAGACCATCCTGGCTAACACGGTGAAACCCCCATCTCTACTAAAAATAAAAAAAAAATAAAATAAAAATGAAAATTAGCCAGTCTTGGTGGCGGGCGCCTGTAGTCCCAGCTACTCGGGAGGCTGAGGCAGGAGAATGGCGTGAATCCGGGAGGCGGAGCTTGCTGTGAGCCGAGATCGCGCCAATGCCCTCAAGCCTGTGCGACAGAGCAAGACTCCGTCTCAAATAAATAAATAAATAAAAAAGAGGAAAAGAGGAACAATTCAGCAGCATCACTTATAGGGTTTTTAGAATTTTTCTGTAAGATCAAACCCAAGTTACTTTCCATGGAGCTGTGCTTGACATTACACTTATACTCACTTTGCTACTTTACTACCAGCTTAACATTCTAATAAATCACTTTCACCCAAACCTCATCTTAGGCTCTATTTCTAAAGAACTCAATTTTTTTTTTTTTTTTTTTTGAGACAGAGTCTTGCTTTGGTGCCCAGGCTGGAGTGCTGTAGCGTGGTCATGGCTCACTGCAGCTTTACCCTCCTCGGTTCAAGTGATCTTCCCACCTCAGCCTCCCAAGTAGCTGGGACCACAGGCATGTGCCACTACACCTGACTAATTTTTGTACTTTTTGTTAGAGCCAGGGTTTCGCCATGTTGCCCAGGGTGGTCTCAAACTCCTAGGCTCAAGCAATCCACCTGCCTCAGCCTAAAAAAATGCTGGGATTACAGGTATGAGAAAATGTGCCTGGTCAAGAACTCAAAAGTATAGATAATCCAATTAGATGTTTAGAAATTGGCAGATTTATTTCATACATTTTTGGATAGAATTATTAATCCTTTGTTTCAAAAGCACTCTTCAACCTTCCTTCTGTTAAAATTTTTACGATGTTCTAACTCCATCCTAACATTTTAAAATTTTAATTGGTCTGGATGATAGGCCAAGGAATATTTCTCTATTTTGTTTTAAATTACCCAGGTGATGCTATTTTATAGGAATTATGGTTAGAAAAACTATACGGATGAGCAGGCTACTTCAGATTTTCTAGTGTATGGAAGATGTCTATGAAAGTTGCATTTGAACAGATCATTTGATGATAATATGGGGCCAAACATACAAAAAATACTGTGAAAGAGTATTATAGAAAAATACAGGAGCCAGTTCCAAGTCTCTGAGGCCAGCAAACTATGGAGGTGGGAAGAACAGAAGGAAGGCTGGCATAGCTGGAGCCTGGTGAATGCTCAGAGTATATGATATGATGTCGGAGAGATCAGCAGTTAGGGCAGGACATCCTTGTAAGCCACAGTAGGGAGCTTTGAATTCCTTCCCAGTACAATTGAAAGCCACTGGACTGTTTTAACTAGAGTGATATAATATGATTTGTTTAAAATTATGCTGACAGTTATATGAAGAATGGATGAAAGCATTCAGAAGTGGAAAGGAGAAGGCCATTTGGAGACTATTGTGAATTCAAGAAGAGAGCTATCTTTTTAAAACTATAGCCAGCACGCCAGCAATGGTAAGATGCACAGTGGTACATGGTAGCATTTTATAACAAGGCAGTCAGAAACTGGTACACTAGTGTTGCTAGCAGGTAGTAACATGGAAGAATGATAAGCTGAACAGAAATAAGATGACATATCTCTACTGCAAAACTTCTCTTTTTGGTCTCACCTTAAATTACTGCAGCATTCAATGGTGGAAACAGAAAAATAAAAATCACTAAAACACTTTTCTCAAATATTCTCTCTTAAAAATTTTGGCTGGGCACGGTGGCTCATGCCTATAATCCCAGCACTTTGGGAGGCTGAGGTGGGTGGATCATGAGGTCAGGAGTTCGAGACCAGCCTAGCCAATATGGTGAAACCCCGTCAGTATTAAAAATTAGCTGGGCACGGTGGCGCATGCTGTAATCCCATCTACTCTTGAGGCTAAGGCAGAAGAATCACTTGAACCTGGGAAGTGGAGGTTGCAGTGAGCCAAGATTGTGCCACTGAACTCCAGCCTGGGCGACAGAGAGTGACCCTGTCTCAAAAAATAATAATAATAATTATTATTATTATGCTCTTCTATCTAACAGGCTGTGTTAGTAAGAGTGTACTCTTTTGTGAAGTGTTATCTCTGTTATGTCAATTGAAGTAGAAATCTCCAATGACTTCACTTCAACTAGAATGCTCAAATAGTATCACTTCCTGCACTTTTTATTTCTGAGAGATCCTCATGAAAGGTATGTAAAAATAATAAAGTGTCCTGTAATAAAATGTTATCTTTTGTTTTGTTTTTGGCTGAAGCTGAGACTGATACATTTGAATAGCTGATACATAAAGTTAAGTATAAGTCCAGGTATAATATACATAAGAATTTGTATAATAATCATAACAACAATAATCATTATTTCAAAAATTACGTTGAGCCCTTACAATTTGCTGAGTCCCTACTGTGCATTTTAAAGCACTTTACAAGTAATAACACATTTAAGTTTTGTAAGTCTTTAAGAGAGAAGTGCTAATTGTCTTTAGGGTTTAAGGAACTTCTACTAGCATGCATATAGAAAAAAAGATTGAGAAATACCACAGGATTTCCGTATCATCTATCACTACAAAATATTCATTTATACCTTATTAATTTATGTTTCAAAAGCTTTAGTATCACAACATAGGCTAACAAGGTTTTCAAATGTATACTAGTTGACTACTTATTATGTAACCATTCTTTTAAAGATATTGCTGCGCTGTTATGCTTATTATTTCTTCAGTGAACAGAGTTTGGCAAAGGAAAACAATAGCAAAGGCGAATTCTGAGATAATATGTTTGTGTCAAGTGAGTCACCAGAAGATGAAGCCTAATTCCAACTGAATGCAATTCCACAATATTTCCTCAATTATTTTTAAACAATTTCAGGCACCAAGGCAATAATTTCAAGTGCATCACTTTACGTTTCTAATTTACTACAAAGATAGAGGATGCTTTTACCTTTTTACCAACTGTTTAGTGAGAAGAAAAAGTGGCGTATTGATGATCAAGAGATACGGACTCCATTTGTGGTTTTTCTATATATTAGCCATATTTATGACTTATAAAAGGATGTATTTTCTTTTACCTGAAGGATTGTCATTAAAAACTAAATCTACAACCAAAAAATT
The DNA here is from genome assembly GCF_029281585.2 of Gorilla gorilla gorilla. Lineage (NCBI taxonomy): Eukaryota > Metazoa > Chordata > Mammalia > Primates > Hominidae > Gorilla > Gorilla gorilla. Next base: position 78,097,978 of record NC_073238.2, on the reverse strand, counting down.
AAAACCAAAATATTTTATGTAAGCATGAATAATCCTATTTATTTACAGCAGAGAAACAAGAATTAGCATCATAATCATAATTTTTCTCATAATCACTAATTATTGAGCCTAATACTCATGCTAAGATTTATTTTAAACATTTTACATATATAATATCTTTCAATTGCCAAAATCATGTTGTTAGGGTGGTTTAACATTTTCCCTACTTTTAAATTGTAAAACTTGCCAATGTGACACACAATTAGGAATGGGGATCTATTTTCAGCTTCTACACATTCTGCCTAAAAATGTGACTGTTGGGAAAGAGAAGAACTTAGGATTCCAATTCTTAGTCAAACAAACCATAATGGCATGTTATACCTATACCTATAGATAGAAATTTAATAGGTATAGACAGAGATAGAGATGATAGAGACAGAGATGCAGATTTATCTCTCAATATATGTGAGGGAGAGGTTTCATGAGATTAATATTTTCATGGCTTATTTTATGTTATGAAATAAGGTACGTTTTAAAATTTTACACTTTTGCTTTTAACGTCTCAATAATAATTATACCAAACCAATTGTTTACAGAGTATATGGTTATAAGAAGAGTATATTATGAGATGAAATATAAAGTTTCCTATGATATACCAACCTCTTGATGTTAGTGATCTCACACATCACCAATTTTATATGATCAGTTAATATGAACTTATGTGTGCTCAACCCATGAGAATCCATTTGCAATTCACTCTTCCTCTGCCATTATGGCTAATACTCATCTCTGCAAGAATAACATTATTTCAACTGGATCTCTTGTTTGGTGCTTTAGAGAATAGAACACCAAAAAGTTTAAGGTCCACAGGATGTTCAGTGTTCTCATTTCAAGAGAAGAAGAATTTTAAAATCCTCAAAATTACCAGAGCCCAGGATTGAGTGAAATAGAGCAATGGGTTCTTGCCAAGTCATTTTGGGTGAACATGAAAATGATTTCTTTCCCCACAAAGTAAAAAGCTGCAGTGTTACTTTTTTTTTTTTCTGTAGGCTTTTGAATATTGATGCACAACTACGGTTCACACTTTTTGAAATGTTGATGACTACAAATTTTCAACTGAAGTCTCAGTGTTGGTGGCCTTCTATATTACAATGCATAGGAAAAGGAGATAACTCTTTGGGGCATTGAATCAATAGGGTAGTTTATGAACTATATTCAGTTTATTTCCATTTTTTTCAGTTATCTCTGTTTATTGTGCCATTCCTAATAGAGACATTCGAAATATTGAATAACAATATTGTATTAAATTGTAAGAGAACTTCAATTTATTTATCCCCATGTCTTAATTTTTTCAGAAAAGAATAATAAAATAAATATTAGATACAAAGGAAAAAGAAGCCACTGAGTTTTCAAAGTGAGTAAATGCTAGAGCCTGAATTTACATGAGATATTCAGAATTTTTACTTAACTTCAAAATAAGCAATCCTATATAAGGCTTTTTAAGGTTTAACTCAGTTTCTTATTTGATGCTAACTCAGTTTAGTATCAGATAAGAAAACTACTTTGAAAATAATGAAATCTTATACAAAATATAATTTTATATAACCATTATCTTTTCAAGATTTTATACTCAAAATAGCAAAATACATTTCTTTCTCAGCCTATGGAAACCACCCTCAACTTCCCTCAAACCAGTTTATTTGTATTCTTGGGACCCAAATTTCTAAGATGCAAGGCTGCTGGCAGTGATGTCATAAATCAGCAACTATACTTGGCAGCTTCAGTGTATTGACAAGCATTTTCTAGACATCTCATTTGTAGTTAAAAACAGTCCTGATGCTCTTTGAGTCATTTACAGCCTCTTTGATTCATGTTTAAACTGCTTATCAAAAGCCAGAGTTATTACTGTGAACAGCATTGAACTCTGAGCAAGTCAAGCAAAAACAATCAGTCTGCTAACTGTTTTGAAAGGTGTTTTTCTAAGATGCTGTGTGTGTGGAAAGCGATTCTTTTTTAAACATAAACAGAAAAAAAAGTTAAGTAAAAATATGGATGATGTTCTTCTTAGGAGGACTTTCACAGGTCACATATCTTCAGCATATTGTAAAAGACTAACTCAAGGTATAGATTTAGATTCAGCCAATGAAAATAAAATAGATACTTTATTAAAAGCAAGTTATATAAGAAACATTCTGAGAAATGGTTTTCCTTTACTTCCTCCCATCCAGCCCTACTAAGCAGATAATGTCAACACATTCCTAAGTTAAAAAATTGAAACTAACATCATCATTTAGAAGATAAAAATAATAATTCACTATTATGGGCAAGTTGTGTCCCCCACAAAATTCCTAACCCTCATCACCTCAGAATGTTTTCGCAGAAAGGGTTTTTACAAGGATAACTAAGCTAACATGAATTCACTAGGAGCACCTTTATCCAACATGACTGGTGTTCTCTAAGAAGAGGAAATTTAAATTTACTAATTTGAATTTACAAAAGAGAAAATTTGAATTTAGTTTTCCTTTACTTACAGGGTATACATTCTAAGACCCACCATGGATGCCTGAAATTATGGACAGTAGAGAATCCTATATGTACTGTTTTCTCCTATAAATACCTATCATATAGATTATTTTTAAAATTAGGTATAGTAAAAGATTAACAATAACTAATAGTGAAAGAGAACAATTATTAAAAAACTATAATAAAAATTATGTGAATGTGGTCTTTCTCTCAAAATATCTTTTTGTACTATCATCATCCTTCTTCTTGTGATAGTGTTAGATGATAAAATTCCTACATAATGAAATGAAATGATATGAATGATTTAGATATTGTAACATAATATTAAGCTACTATTAACCTTCTGAAATATGTCAGAAGGGGAATTATGTGCTTCTGGTAATCCTGGATCATTGAGCCATGAAGACGTTGATGGTTAGATGCCATGAGCAGACAATTTCACCAACTAATAGGCAGGTAGGGTACATAGCGGAGTTATGCTGGACAAAGGGATAATTCGTGTTCCAGGAGGGACAGAGTGGTATGGGACCAGATTTTATTACACAAATCACAACAGAGCATAATGTAAAACTTATAACTTGTTTGTTTCTGGAATATTCCAGTTAATATTTTTGGACTGTAGATGGCTATAGATAATTAAAACTGTGAAAATTGAAACTATGGATAAGTGGGAATGACTGAATACACCTACAGAGGTAAGACTATGTAAAGACGCAAAAAAAGATGGCAATCAAGCCAAGGAGAGAGATCTAGAATAGATTCTTCTCTCATAGCCCTCAGAGGTAACCAACCTGCTGACAGCTTGTTCTCATACTTTTAGCCTCAAGAACTGTGAGAAAAAAATTATGTTGTTCATTTTACACAATCTGTGGTACTTTGTTACAGTAACCCTAGCAAATTAATATGTTCAGTATAAAGAAATATACTCAGCCAGGCGTGGTGGCTCACGCCTATAATCCCAGCACTTTGGGAGGCCAAGGTGGGTGGATCACGAGGTCAGGAGATAGAGACTATCCTGGCTAACACGGTGAAACCCCGTCTCTACTAAGAATACAAAAAATTAACCGGGCATGATGGTGGGCACCTGTAGTTCCAGCTACTTGGGAGGCTGAGGCAGGAGAATGGCATGAACCCGGGAGGCAGAGCTTGCAGTGAGCCGAGATCACCCCACTGCACTCCAGCCTGGGTGACAGAATGAGACGCCGTCTCAAAAAAAAAAAAAAAAAAAGAGAGAAATATACTTATGAATTAGCAGATAAATTTGTGTTTTCTTTATAGCTTTTAGCATTCCAGATTGCTGCCATTATTATAATTGTCACAAAGTCAATAAAGACATCTGAATGTACATTTCAGAGACACACACACACATACACGCAGGTGTGTGTGTGTGTAGACCTAATAGAGTTATGTTTACACATAAAAATAACAATAATATCTCCAAATTAACTGCCTCTTTTCTTCTACCTACATAACACAGTAACTCAAAACCCATTAAAAGTCATTTCTCCTGTATCATTTTTAGTAGTCTTTCAGGGAATATTATGTATAATTACAAATAATATTTTAAATTTTATTGTCTTTCTTTCATTATACTCTACTTTGTAATATCAACTACTGACATGGGCTTTTGAAAATGAGTGTTGATCCTTTCCTCCTTTCACTGCCACCTGTGTCCTTGAAAAGAGAAACTGAGTTCCTAAGCCTGAAGAAGCCCAAATGGCATCACCTGTTTTTACTATTTGTTGTAAAAAGAAAAAAAAAAATCTTCTCTGCTTTACATGTTTCACAATTATCCTATGAATTCTCATGAAAAGTAAAAAAGAGAATAGATGAAATAGATGAAAGTAAAAAAGAAAAGAAAGAAGAAAGAAAAGAAAGAAAAAGAAAGAGAGAAAGAGAGAAAGAAAGAAGAAAGAAAGAAAGAAAGAAAGAGAAAGGAAGGAAGGAAGGGAAGGAAGGAAATAAGGAAGGAAGGAAGGAGGGAAGGAAATAAGGAAGGAAAGAAGAAAATAAGGAAGCAAATAAGGAAGGAAAGAAGAAAAGGAAAGAAGGAAGGAAGGAAGGAAGATTCATCCCCTGGTTGACCCACCTGTTTAAATTTTGTTTCTTTTTTTTAAATTCTTTCAGTTTTACTGATGGATTTAAGGTATAAAATGTGGTGGTTTGATAAATCTATACATTATGAAATGATTACCACAATCAACTTAATTAACACATCCATCACCTAACATAGTTGTATTATTTATACAAATTTATTCTACATCTTGGCTAATAAGAAAAATGCTGCAATAAATATGGAAATGCAGGTATTTCTTCAACATATTACATTCATTTTCTTTGCATGTATGCTCAGAAGTGATATTGCTGGATTAAATAGTAGTTATATTTTTAATTATTTAGAAACATCCATGCTGTTTTTTATAATAGGTGTACCAATTTACATTTTCACCCGAGTGTACACCAAGAGTGTACGAGGGTTCTCTTTTCTCCACATCCTGGCTGACACCTGTTATCTCTTGTCTTTTTGATAATAGCCATCCTAACAGGTATGAAGTGATACCTCATTGTGGTTTTGATTTGGATTTCCTTGATAATTAATGGTGTTGAGCACTTTTGCATATGCCTGTTGGCCAGGCCATTTGTATACCTTCTTTGGAAAAATGTCTACTTAGATTCTTTGCCCTGTTTAAGTCAGGTTATTTGTATTTTTGTACAGAGTGGTAAGAGTTTCTTTTTTTGTTTTGTTTTGTTTTGTTTTTTTGAGACACAGTCTCACCCTGTCACCCAGGCTGGAGTGGAATGGCACGATCTCGGCTCACTGCAACCTCTGCCTCCCGGGTTCAAACGATTCTCCTGTCTCAGCCTCCCAAGTAGCTGGGATTACAGGCATCTGCCACCACACCCAGCTAGTTTTTGTATTTTTAGTAGAGACAGGGTTTCACCATGTTGGCCAGACTGGTCTCAAACTCCTGACCTCGTGATGCACCTGCCTCGGCCTCCCAAAGTGCTGGGATTACAAGCGTGAGCCACTGCGCCTGACCGAGTTTCTTATATATTTCAATATTAGCCTCTTACTGGATACATGGTTTGCAAATACTTTCTCCCAATTTTCAGGTTGCCTTTGCATTTTGTTGCTTCTTTTCTCTGCTGTGAAGAAGCTTTCTTTAGTTTTATACAGTCCCACTTGTTTATTTTTGCTTCTCTTGCCTGTGCTTTCCATATCATCTACAGGAAATCATTGCTACAACCACTGTTAAAAATCTTTCCTCCTATGTTTTCTTTTGGGAGTTTTACAGTTTCAAATCTTACATTTAACTCTTCTTCTTCTTCTTCTTGTTTTGTTTTTGTTTTGCGACAGAGTCCACATTGCAGCTAGAGTACAGCGATGCAATCTAGGCTCACTGCAGCCTCAACCTCCCAGTCTCAAGCAATCCTCCTACCTCAACCTCCTGAATAGCTGGGACGACAGGCATGGGCCACCACGCCAGACTACTTTTTAAAATTTTTTGTAAAGACAAGGTCTCACGATCTTGCCTAGGCTGATCTTGAATTGCTGGGCTCAAGTGATCCTCTGATCATGGCCTCCCAAATTGCTGGGATTACACGCACGAGCCACTGTGCCTGGTCACATTTAATTCGATCTAATTTATGTGTATGGTGTAAGATAAGGGTCCAGTTTCATTATTTTTCAAGTGAATAACCAGTTTCTTCTCACAAATTAATGAAGGCACTATCCTTACAACAATGCGCATTCTTGGAACCCTTAATAAAGATTAGTTAACTGTATATGTGTGGGATGTTTCTGGGTCTGATATTGTGTGGCTTTTGTCTATATGTCTGCTTTTGTGCCCGTACCATGCTATTTTGATTACTATGGGTATGTAGTAGTTTGAAATAAGCAGTGTGATATTTACAGTTTGGCCTTCTTTTTCAAGATTGCTTTGGCTATTAAGGGTCTTTTGTGATTCCATACACATTTTATAATTTTTTTCTATTTCTGTGAAAAATGCCTTTGGGTTTTTTTAAAAGGGAATGTGCTAACTCTTTAGATAGCTTTAGGGAATATGGATACTTTAACAATATTCATACTTCCAATCTATGAACGTAAGACATCTTTCCATTTATTTATGTCATTTCCAATTTTTTTCACCAGTGTCCTAAATTGTACAGCTGTTTGACCCTCTTAGTTAAATGTGTTCCTAGATATTTTACTAATTTTGATGCTATTGTAAATGGTATTATTTTTACATTTCTTTTTCTAATAGTTAATTGTTAGTGTATAGAAATGCAAGAACAGCCTAATAAAGCTATTAAATAGTGACCCTGTCTTTTGTAACAGATTTTGACTGATGACCTGTGCTATGGTCTGAATATCTGTGTCTTCCTCCAAATTCACACATTAAATTCTAATCAATAATATGGAGGTATAATGAGGTGGAGTTGTTGGAAAGTAGTAAGTATATGAGGGCAGTAATAAGTGTATCCCTCATGAATAAGATTAGTGTTCTTATAAAAATGGCCCCAGAGAGCTGTGTTGTCCCTTCTCCACTATGTGAGAACACAGCTAGAAGGGGCACCATGTATGAACCAGAAAGTGGGCCCTTACCATACACTAAATTTTCCAGCACCTTTTAGAATTCCCAGCCTCTAGAATCATAAGAAATATATTTCTGTTGCTTATAAGTTACCCAGTTAATGACCTTTCCTACAGTAGCACAGATATTCTAAGACAGTCTACTTTGTCTAAATATAGCAAATCCTTCTCTAATTTAGTTACTATTCGTATAGAACACCTTTTTCTATCCCTTCATTTTCATCCTATGTGTGTCCTTAAAGCTAAAGCAAGCTACTTATATGCAGTATATTGTTGCATCTTGTTTTGTTATGCAGATCTCTGTGTGCTTTGATTAAGGAATTTAATCCATTTACATTTAAATGTATTATTGATAGGTAAGAATATCAATTATATTAATATTGCCATTTTGTTAATTGTTTTCTGACTATTTGTAGTTCCTTTTTCCTCTCTTAATGCCTTTGTTGTAGTTTGTTAAATTTTTTAGTAATAGCTTAGATTCCTTTCTCTATATATTTTGTGATTGCCTACAGGCTGTTTTGTTTTTGTTTTTTTGTATGAATACCATGGAGTTTATATAAAATATAGTTATTAGACTATTTTAAGATGATAACAACTTCATTTGCATATAAAATGCTACAATTTTACTCCTCCTCTAACATTTTATGCTATTGATGACACACTTTATGTATTTTTATATTGTGTATCCATTAAAATATTATAAAATATTTTTGTATTGTATATCCATTATTCAAGCTATAGTTATTTTTAACACTTTCTTCTTTTAACTGTTATACTAGAGCTAAATGTGATTTATGTACCACCATGACAGTATTAGGGAATTCTAAATTTGAATATATATTTATCTTTACCAGTAGATTTTATACTTTCCTATTTTTTTATATTGTTACTTAACATCTTTTTTTCTTCCATTATGAAAGACTACCTTTTGTATTTCTTTTTTTTTTTTTTTTAGACAGTCTCACTCTGTCACCAGGCTGGAGTGCAGTGGCACGATCTTGGCTCACCGCAACCTCCGACTCCCTGGTTCAAGCAATTGTCCTGCCTCAGCCTCCCAAGTAGCTGGGATAACAGGCACGTGCCACCATGCCCAGCCAATTTTTGTATTTTTAGTAGAGACGGGGTTTCAACACGTTGACCAGGACGATCTCGATCGCCTGACCTTATGGTCTGCCTGCCCATTTCTCCCTCCCAAAGTGCTGGGATTATAGGCATGAGCCACCAAGCCCAGCCCCATTTGTACTTCTTATAAGGCAAGTCTAGTGGTGACAATTACATTAGGTTTTGCTTGTCTGGGAAGGTCTGCATCTCTCACTTATTTCTTAAGCACAGCTTTGTCAGGTATTTTATTTTGGGTTGGCATTTTTTTTTCTTTTTTCTTCAGGACTTTGAATATACAATTCTATTCCTTTGTTGCCTGCAAAATTTCTGCCAAAAAATCCACTGATAGCTTTAAGGGGGTTCCTTTTTCTGTGATGAGTTGCTTTTCTACTGCTGCTTTTAAAATTCTAACTTTTGATAAGTTGATTACTATATGTCTAGATGTAATCTTTAGATTTGTCTTGCATGTGTCCTTTGAGATTCATGAACCTGGAGACTGATACTTTCCTTAAGATTTGGGAGTTAGACTTTATTTATTTATTTAGACGGATTGTCACTCTGTAGCTCAGGCTGGAGTGCAGTGGCACAATCTTGGCTCACTGCAACCTCTGCCACCGAGGTTCAAGTGATTCTCCTGCCTCAGCCTCCTGAGTAGCGGTGCTTGGCCCATTATTTTTCAAAATAATCAGTCTTACCTTTTTATTTCTCTTCTCCTTCTGAAAATTTTACAAGCTGTATATTCATTCACTTGACAATGTTTCATGGCACCTGTGCATTTTCTTCACTTTTTTTTCTGTTTTTTTTTTCTATATGTTTCCCTAACTTGCTAATTTCAAATGACTTTTTTTTTTTCAGGTTGTTGATTCTTTTCCTACGCAACTGAGTCTGATATTGAAGTTCTCTATTGATGTTTTTTTAGTTCTTTTATTATATTTTTCAACTCCAGAATTTGTTTAGTTATCTTTCTGGTCTCTATTTCTTTATTAAACTTCTAATATTGTTCATGCATTGTTTTTCCAGTTTTGTTTAGTTGCTTATCTGTCTTTTCTGGCATCTCAGTTAGCTTTTGTAAGATGTCTGTTTTGAATTATTATTATCTTTTCTGGCATCTCAGTTAGCTTTTGTAAGATGTCTGTTTTGGATTATTATTATTATTATTTGAGTTGGAGTTTTGCTCTCGTTGCCCAGGCTTTAGTAGAGACAGAGTTTCACCATGTTGGCCAGGCTGGTCTCGAACTCCTGACCTCAGGTGATCCACCCGCTTCAGCCTCCCAAATTGCTGGGATTACAGGTGTGAACCACTGTGCCCAGCCTGTTTTGAATTATTTATCAGGCAATTACATTTGTTTTTAGTTGGTTACTGGAGCTTTATTAGTTTCCTTTAGTGCTGTCATGTTTGCTTGATTCTTTATAATCTGTGTAGTCTTGCATTGGTGTCTGTGCATTTGAAGGAACAAACAATCCTTCCAGTTTTTACAGAATATTTTCAGCAAGTAAAGCTCTTCTCCTGTTGGATCCATAGCTGATGAGATTGCCTCTGGGTTTGCAGTTGAGTAAGGTTGGGGCTGAATCACATGGCTGCTGCTTGGCCCAACAGTGGGCTCTGTGGTTGGTAGGCCTGTTACAAGGTCCCCAGTGGGAGTGGATCTTGCATTGTCCCTGGACCAACTAGACTGCCTCCAGGACCTTAATCAGTTCTCTGGCACTGAGATGAGAGTTCCTTTCAAGGTTCATAGATGGTGGACCTGTTGCCAGATATGCATCTAGTAATCGCTTCCAATGAGTCCCCAAGAATACTCCCACCAGGTCATTGGTCATGCTCCTGGGGTAGGATTGGCTCCAAACCACTGCTGAGAGAGACTGGAACAGAATCACAGGGCTGCTTGAGGGCCCAGAGCTAAGACCAGTATCTGCAGGCCTGCCTTCAAGAGCATGGATGGGCATGCCTTCTGCCAGATTCCTGGGCAGGCAGGATTATTCCTGGACCATGGCCAAGTGGAGCTGGAGCAAGGTAACAGCATTTCTTCAGGACAAGGTTGGCAGGTCTCCTCTGAGAGTATGAATGTGCATGTCACTCAGTATATCCCCAGGCAGAAAGGATTTTTCTGAGAACATAGCTGAGAGGAACTGAAACTGAGGCACAGGCTATGTCAGAATCTGGAGTGAGACTGAATTCTGTAGGTCTGCCTCTAGGGATGTGAATAAGTTTGTCTCCTGGCAGATCTATAGGCAGGCAGGACTGCATCCAGACTGCTACTGAGAGGAGCTGGAGCCAGTTCATAGGCTGCTTCAGGTTCCTCAGTTCATACCAGGTTCAGTGACACTATTAACTGAGGTGTGATTGTGCATGGGTCCTCCCTAGTCCCTTGGTGGATGGTGCTGGTGGCAAATGCCAAACAGTGCTGTAGCTGAGGAACAGGGGAAGTTTCTGTGTCTAGATCTGTAGCCAAGACCACAGTCATTGAGCCTGCCAGCTGGATGTGGGATTGCCTTCTCAAAATGGCCCTTTTTTGTGTATGACTTTACTGGGGTTTTTCAACCTCCTACCTAGATCCCAAAGCTCCTACAAAGTCACTTTTGGTGGGAGATGGTTGCAGAATTACTGTTGCTATAGGGGGATATGAGTCGGGGACTTCATATTATGTCACCTTATGGAGGTTTTGTTTTTATAAAATCTGTCTTGCTGGGGTTCAGAACTATTCTATGTGAAAAAGATGTCACATTGATTCACTCTGTCTCCAGGTGCCTGTTTACTAATCTCTTCTTTGCAGACTCCATTTTCTCTATACAAATTACATTATGGATTTTTGAGGTTCAAAGACTCACAAACCTAGATGTGTCAGTATACATTCCATGTATATTACTGTTTAACTTAGTGTCTATGCCTGTCTATTTATCCATCTATGTAAATTTATTACCACTAATTTTTTCAAGAGTATTATATGTTACATATAAAATGTTAATAATATAAACCCAGTAGACCATATTTTAAATGACATTCTTTGTAAATTAAATTGAATACATTTAAACATTTGATTCTAAGAAATATAAAAACTGCTTTAGTATTTCAGATGAATTATAATTATTATTACTGATTGAGTTGTTTTATTATATTGTCAAACTGACAGACTAAGACATGCTTCATACATAGGATGATTTATTTAATAGTTCTCTCCTTGAACAATAAATAAAATCAACTATGTGCATGTCTTACCTGTAAAAAGTAGTTTCAAGTTAAAGGTATTTAGTATATTCAGTTGATAGTTATATGAAGATGACTATAACAGAAATTCACTCCCTGGTGCAAGATAAATAGACTGTACTAAGGTATCTTCCCTAGACTGGTAAATAAGTTTTCAGCATCCTGATTAAAACAAAATTTGATTTGTGGTTTGAATGAACTATAGTTTTCTCTTATCTGCCCAAGCTCTCCTCCATTAGCATGGATATTCAAGAGACTACTACATTATAATTGCAAAAAATGTTTAGCTGAAGTTCAAATCAATGTGTTTAAATAAGACCTACCTCACGAGGGTGGACTGGTGAAGTATCTATTTATGAGTAGTCAAGGGGTATAAATCAAAAAGGTGTTTAAATCTCAGAATCCCTTACCTACGTGATATGCTTCTTTGTTGATGTCTACTTTCAGTCTCAGTAGACTGTTTTAGCATGCTTATTGTGTAAAATCTTGACAAATTTATGGTGCATTCACTCAGCACTAATCCCATAAATTTTTAAGGCTTTCATTTTTCCTGATTCAGATTGTTTTTTACTACCTGCATTAATTGGAAGATGTCTTTCCATATTAATTAGGGTTTGATCAGAATTATTTTGAGATACAAAAGAAAAGATTTTATAAAATAAAAAGTTTTTATTCCAAATAATGACATAGGCCAAGTCATTTTTATATTGTCTACAATTACATTATATATGAATATTTGAGTTTCAAAATGCCATTTCTCTCTGAAGGAAAATCAAATAAACGTACGGTTGTCACATGCATATCTGTCTGAAAAGTAATTGAATCTTCAATGCTTGATCAATTATGTGCATTGTTATTAAAGGCCATTAGATGATAAGATATAAAGACTCCTGATCAGTTACTAATAGTGTTGTAAAATATTTTGAGACATACTGTGTTTGCAGTCTTCTGTCTAAAAAAGTAATTTTGTATTGTTTTAAATGTCCTGGTTGTTATTTTATGGTAACAAGATAAATATTTAATATGCCTTATATGTTATTTCTGAAAAAAAATAATAGTTTGACTCAGGCCATTGTTTCTCTGTTAAAACTATGAGGCACTGAAAGTTTATAGCCACAGGAGTGAAGCTGAAATTCATCAACAGAACAGCCATAATAACTGGATAGTATTGAAGTGTTTTGTCTTTGTATACATTGAGGGTAGGGGACAGGATCTTTTATCAGTAGCAAATATAATGCAAGAGTACATTCTGAGACACAGTATAGAAACAGCATATCCTATATTAAAATATGTGTTTTGAGACATTGTGAATTGGGATGATTTTTCTTGGGCCTTATATTTGGTGGAGGGCAATTGGGCATGCTACTGAAGTAGAGTAGAAAGGCTATCTAAGAAGGGGTAGTTGCAGAAAAAGCCCTCTGCTGAATCACCTTATTCTTCCATCTCTCAAGCTAACTTATGGCCATCACCAAAGCTAAATTGGTGGCAAAGTCCTCCTCCACTTTTTAGTAGCTACAAGTTGGCTCTTTTTACTTTGAAATTTTCAACTCAAGGATGTCCAAAAGAGTACAAATAAATAAGTGTAGTTTCGCAGAAAAATGTCAACTAAAAAATGATTTGGTGAAAAGTACATGCTGTAAATTGTCTTTATTGCTGTGTCCCCTTAGAGGGACATCAAATCTTGAACTTTTTAATAGCAGCTCCTTTGTCCTATTTGTTTATATAATCTTATCTCTGAATCAAGGATAAGATTGTGTTCTAAATTAGGTAAAATGTACTCATATGTTGAGCTCCCAGAAAAACACTGAACTCTACAAACAAGTACAACAGAACCCAAAACAGACCTAATCGTTTGCTTGTGTTCTTTTAGGTTTTTCAATTAATTTGAAAATACGTAAGCAAACAAAAACACTGGATAAAATAAATAATCTAAAGAAAAGGATAAAGATCCTATGAGGAAAATGTGATAGAGGAAACTCAGTGATTCTTAAAGTCTGAGAAAATTTTCTTAGAATCTGACATGATGCATGGTGGGAGAGAACCAGGCTAGGCATGGTGGTCAGGGTAGTCAAGAGAAGGAAATGTATGGGAAGAATTCTGTGGTGGTACTAGACTTATGAAGGAGTTTATTATTAACATAGATTATTTCACAGAGTCAGGGACATTAGTCCAAGATTCCAAAGATGTTAATGTTTCAACATAATTTACATCTGCAAACTACTAACAGTAACATCTGTTACAGAAAATGATTATGTGGAAAGAGACTACCACCACAGGGAGCGCAGAGGAGGCATGCAATAGTAAAGAATGCATCTCTCATCTTATCATTCTAATATGTTTTACTAATGACATGTTCCACAGTAATGGGTGTAACTTTATAAATAGACTGAAATCCAGAGTGTTTGATGATCAAATAGTCCATGAATGCTACATTTCAAATGTGTGTGATATTTATAATAGGATGTAAAATGCATTTAAACACAAGCTGTGCTCATTTATATTCATAGTCAGGGCATAAGAGATACAGCAGAAGTGAATGTGTTCTTGGTGTGCTAACTTGTTCTATAGAAGGCATGAGCTGAGGTCATATTTCTCGTGATTTAAATTAGGCAACATAACCTGAGCTGAGACATGCAGAGAAAAGTTTCAGCTACCATAGAAAACTTTATTCTTCTATGAGAAAACATGTCTCTGAGAGGTTAAAAGTCAGATATGTGAAGAGAGAATGCATGGCTGTTGATTGTGGAGAGCTGCTTTGAAACATCTCTTGTTCCTATCTTGCTCCTCATTTACAGAGTAAATTAGCACAGTGCTGTGGTCTGAATGCTGTGTCCCCCCAAAATTCACATGTATAAATTTAGTCACAAATGAGATGGCATTAGGAGGTGGGGCTGTTAGGAAATTATTCTGACATGGGATTAGTGCCCTTATAAATGGGGCCCCAGAGAGCTGCCTTGACCCTATTCCACCATGTGAAAACCCAATTAGAAGACAACATCTATGAACCAGAAAGTGAGCCCTCGCCAGGCACAGTCTGCCGGCACCTTGAGCATGGACTTCGCAGCATCCAGAACTGTAAGAAACAAATTTCTGTTATTTGTAAGCTACCCAGTTTATGGTATTTTGTTATATAGCAGTCTGAATGGACGAAGACACACACCACCAAAGAACAAATTCTCTTATGTTCCATATTTCATGCCCTAATTATGAATATAAATGAACACTTTAGTTTTTAATAGGTTTGAAGCTCAATTATACAATTTCACATATACATGGAATATTACATTTATTGACTATTTGATTACCAAATCTCTTTGGGTCCCAGTTTATTCATAAAGTAACACTCACAACAGTAGGGCATGCCTCTATCAAAATATATTAGAATTATGTGATAGGAGATTTAATATTTAAATCTCCACCCTTCTCTTCACCCCAGAGTGGTGATATCTTTTCAAACAATATTTTTTGAGAGATGTTACTGATAAAAATATAGGTTTATTTAGACAGATTAAGTATTTATTAAATAATAATTCTTGTTCATGTGAACCCAGTTTATATCTTATCATAAGCAGCAAGAAATAATCATCTGGGGAATGCAAGCTTCAGATACTAAGTAGAAACTAATGTGAATAATTACCGAGAACGCTAAATAGTGGCTAAGAATAAGATTTTCCTTTCAATTGCTTCAACTGAGGGAGAGAAGGGAATTGAACAAATAAGATAGGGGAGGATATGTGTGTGTATTGGGTAGAATATACACCAAATATTCAAAAGGATTTGTTTGTGTCATCTTGTTCCTTGTATTTCACCAAGTTCACGTTGTCTTTTCTAGGTCTAATTGCTACCATGCAATGCATCATTAATTTTTTTTTGAAAAAATATGATTGTCACATTATGGGGAAATCTATATTTTTGTATGATGTAGGAACAAAAGTTGATAATTTCTCCATAGATTTATTGGCACCAAGTGTCGTTTACCAGTAAAGGACAGAATGATCTTGGGAGTATGTTTTGTACTTTTCACTTCATAAAGCTGAAATGAGAGGTGTTAAGAGCTTTTACTTCTGCTGAGTGTCATTGTTTCTCTATCATCTCCTTTCATGTTCCCATTATCAAAATTTTCTCAGATGTGTAGATGCCCACTACAGTGAAATGCGCTGCCAAAGAGCTTTCAGGAATTTTACAGAAGCTTTCTTTTTTGGATCACATCTCAAGTTCAATTCAGTCATCTGATTCAGTGAAATATGTAGACTCTGAAGAAAAGAAAGAAAAAAAAAAAGAAACTCAGAAGTCCTATTGTAAATTTTGCATGAACTCACGTGCTGAACTTTTCGTATTAATTGCAGTTATATTGGTAGGTGCTGAAAGTTCTGTATTCTCAAATCCCTGTGAGTTAACATCATAGAATCTTCTGTTATTCTCATATGACAGTCCCAAGTGGAATATTCTAGGTAAGCAGGAAACTTCCTGTACATGTTGATTCAGTCCTGACACAGAATCACAAGATTCTTATATTTAGAAACTTCCCCCAACTCCCCACCCCAGTGTCTCATCTTCATCTATATCCAGCTGGCAGAAACAGAAAGGACACACCAACAATCCTGTTTCATAATTTCCTTTACAAACAAGTAACGCAATAGAAAAAAGTCACGTTTGGTTGGTTGGTTGGTTGGTTGGTTGGTGATAGCTCATCACCTGAACACAAGAGGAGCAGGGAAAGGTAGTTCCGGGCTAGCCAGGCACACCTCAGCGATGTGATTCCATCACAGAAGAAGCTGATTATAAATTTGATATATTTGGCTGGGCGCAGTGGATCATGCCTGTAATCCCAGCACTTTGGGAGGCCAAGGCAGGCAGATTACGAGGTCAGGAGATTGAGACCATCCTGGCTAACATGGTTAAACCCCGTCTCTACTGAAAAAAAAAAAAAAAAAATTAGCCCAGAGTGGTGGCGGGTGCCTGTAGTCCCAGCTACTCAGGTGGCTGAGGCAGGAGAATGGCGTGACCTGGCAGGTGGAGCTTGCAGTGAGCCAAGATGGCGCCACTGCACTCCAGCCTGGGCAACAGAGTGAGACTCAATCTCAAAAAAAAGAAAAAAGAAAATTAAAAATAAATAAATAAATAAACTTGATGGAGTCAATAATCTTCTTCTTCTTTTCATCTAAGGTTCAGAAGAGGAGACTAGGAGTCTAAGTAGATCACCAAAATGTTGTCACAAAATTAATAATACATAATTCTTTTACTATGTCAAGCATGACCCAAAGTTATTTTGTGGTTGTATTCCCTCTCTTTCTGTATTTAGTAAGGGTTAAACGGTGGAAATGCAGGAGACAGAACCACAGATTGTTTTGGGTGCTTGGGAGTTTATCAAGTTTTAATGGCCAATGCAGGTTCTCATGTTATTCTATTGCATTGGCCCTAAAAAACTATATATATTAGAAATTTTGGAGACATTTACTTAATCTACAAACTGAATAGATATTTGGTATGAACAAAATAATTTGATGGGTTGTTTTTAAATTCTAAATGAGATTAATTGCCAGTATGGAATTAAGCAATTAAAACTATGCATCCAACACAAATCTAATATCCAGAATCTATAAGGAACTTAATTCAAGAAGCAAAAAACAACCCCATTAAAAAGTGGGCAAGAGACAAGAACAGACACTTCTCAAAAGAAGACATAGAGGTGGCCAAAAAATATATTAAAACATGTTCAGCATCACTAATCATCAGAGAAATGCAAATCGAAACCACAATGAGAAACCATCTCACATCAGTCAGAATACCTATCATAAATAACTCAAAAAAACAAAAAACAAAAAACTACAGATTCTGGCAAGACTGCGAACAAAAGGGAATGCTTGTACATTGTTGGTGAGAATGTGAATTAATTCAGCCACTGTTGAAAGTATTTTGGAGATTTCCCAAAGAAGTTAATACAGGGGACCATTCAAACCAGCAATCCCATTGCTGCATATATATCCAAAGGAAAATAGATCATTCTACCAAAAAGACGCATGTTGTATGCCTATGTTCATTGCAGCACTATTCGCAATAGAAAAGACTTGGAGTCAACCTAGGTGCCCATTGACGGTGGATTAGATAAAGTGTGATACTTATACACCATGCAGCCAGTTATGTCCTTTGCAGCAACATGGATACAGCTGGAGACATTATACTAAGTGAATTAATGCAGAAACAGAAAACCAAATACTGCATGTTCTCACTTACAAGTGAGAGCTAAACATCCGGTACTCATGGACTTAAAGATAACAATAGACACTGGAAACGACTAGAGGGAGGAAAAAAGGATGCTTGAAAAACTATTGGGTACTATGCTCAGTACCTGGGTGACAGGATCATTTGTACTCCAAGCCTCAGCATCACACGATATACCCATGTAACAAACCTGCACATGTACTCCCTGTATCTAAAATAAAAGTTAAAAAAGTTGTTTAAAAAGAAGTTAAGCAATTAATTAATAATAAATGTCATGACATTGTATAGTAAAGAGTAGTAACTTCTTTGAATTCGCATATTCTTAATTTTTTTGGCATTAGTAATTTTACTACTGGCTAATTTTTCATGATGGTTTATTTATTTTTTCATAAGATTTTTCTATTTTGTTCTGAAAGATAATGATTGGAAAGGAAAGATATAAGAAGCAAAACTGAGTAGAAAAGGGGTTTAAAAAGGAGAAAGACAGGCCGGGCATGGTGGCTCACGCCTGGGAGGCCGAGGTAGGCAAATCACCTGAGGTCGGGGGTTCAAGACCAGCCTGACTAACATGGAGAAACCCCGTCTCTACTAAAAATACAAAAAATTAGCCGGGCCTGGTGGTGCATGCCTGTAATCTCAGTTACTTGGGAGGCTGAGGCAGGAGAATTGCTTGAACTTGGGAGACGGAGATTGCAGTGAGCGGAGATCATGCCATGCCATTGCACTCCAGTCTGGGCAACAAGAGTGAAACTCCATCTAAAAAAAAAAAAAAAAAAGTGGGGAAAGACAATCTACCTCTTAGTTTCCACCACTAGGGGGTTTAAATACATTTTGTTGTAGCTACACAGTAGACGGCTGTGTGTCTCCAGAAAGGAAAGGAATGAGTGAGTATATTAAATAATGTGTATCTTGTGCTTGAATAAATATACTAAAGTGAAAATTCAAGGCAAAAAATAATATGTATCTAATACAATTTTGCATTAAGAATGGAAATTCTGGAAGGATACGCAATGCATGAAACCACGGGTTATCTGTGGGGGTAGTTTCAAAACTACAGAAGAAAATAGAGGGATAGAGGAAATAATATGATGTTCACCTCAAGTTTTGGGTTATTTTAAAACATATTATCTAATAAAAAAAGAACATAAGTGGGAAAAAATTGACTGAAGTTTATAGACTAATGACAAATATAAAGCAGTAATATTGCTTACGTTTCTTCTTTCCTTATTGCTTCCCTTCACCCTGCCATTTTGTCCTATTAAATGCGACTGCTCAAGCTTTGATAATTTTTCTTAGTGGCTATTTTTTGAAACTTCTATTTCTCCTTCTCTAATGTCATCCCATATATTCCCATTTTGATATCTTTCAGCTTGTCCGAACTATTTTCTCTTCTTCATTTCCTTGCAGTCCTGCTTACTTCTCTCACCGTTTCTATTCACAGGTCTCCCTTAACTGCAGTGGCAAAAACTGGAAATTGAGTTGTATCTAATTCTTTTCTTTTCCACTCTTAATATACACATGTGACCATAACTTGTATGTAATATTCTATGTATCCTTACATTTGACTCTCACTGCTGCTTTCTGAGTTTAGGCACTTCTTGCTATCTAGGTGGTTCATGGCATTAATTTTTATAATTTTGATTTGCTTGTAAAAATTTCTTTTGCCGTATTTTAAGCAGAGAACCTAAAGTGTTGTGTTTGTTTTATCTACTCCAACATTGCTGAATTTCATTTTCTACATGAATATTCTTTTTAATTGATATATGATAGATGTACATATTTTGGGGGGTACATGTACATGTAATATTTTTGTTACATGCATACAATGTGTAATAGTCAAATCAGGGTAATTGAAATATCTATCATCTCAAATATTTATCTTTTTTATACTGGCAACATTTGTATTCTTCTCTTTTAGCTATTTTGAAGTACACAGCAGACTATTATTAACTGTAGTCACCCTACAGACATATCAAACATTAAGTCCTATTTCTTCTAACTGTATTTTTGTATCAATTGATCAAACTCTCTTCATCTCAACTCACACATTTCCTGACCTCTGATAATCTCCAATCTATTATTTTCATGAGGGCTTCTTTTTTCGCTTACACATATGAGTGAGAACGTGCAATATTTGTCTTTGTGTGTTTGGCTTATTTCACTTGCAGTGACCTCCAGTTCCATCCATGCTTCTGCAAATGATAGGATTTTATTCTTTTCTATGGCTGAATAATATTCTATTGTGTATATATACCATATTTTTTACCCATTCAACCTTTGACGGACACTTAGGTTGATTTTATATTTTGGCTATTGTGAATAGTGCCTCAATAAACACGTGAATGCAGGTATTTCTTCATATATTGAAATCTTTTCTTCTGGATATATGTCCAGTAGTGGGATTGCTAGATCATACAGCAGTTCTATGTTTAGTTTTATTGAAAAGCCTCCATATTTTTTTCACACTGGCTTTACTAATTTACATTTCCATCAACAGTGTACAAGATTTCCCTTTTCTCTGCATTCTTGGAGCATCCATCATAATCTATCTTTTTGATAAAAGTCATTTCAAGTAGGATGAGATGGTATCTCCTTACAGTTTTGATTTGCTTTTCTTTGTTGATTAGTGATGTTGAATATTTTTTCACATACCTGTTGGCCATTTGTATGTCTTCTTTTTAAGAAATGTCTATTCATATATTTTGCTCATTTTTTAAAAACGACTAATTGCTTTGTTTGTTTTGTTTTGTTTTAATAGATTTAGGAGGTATAAGTGCAGTTTTGTTACATGGATACATTGTAGAGTGGTGAAGTTTGGGATTCTAATGTAAGCACTACCCGAATAGTGTACATTTTACCCTTTAAGTAATTTCGCATTAGTCACCCACCTCCCACTTTCCACATTTCTAGGCCTCCATTTTATATTATTCCACTCTTTGTGTTCATGTTTACACATTATTTATTATTATAAGTGAGAACATGCAGTGTCTGACTGTCTCTGAGTTATTTCACTTAGGATAATGGCCTCTAGTTCCATCTATGTTGATTCAAAAGACATAATTTAATTCTTTTTTTCCATGGCTGGGTATATTGTATAATATATGCAATATATATAGTATATATTGTATAATATATACTACATGTATATTGTATGATATATATACTACATACATATATAGTGTGTGTGTATATATACACACATCACATTTCTAAAAATATACATGTATACACACATCACATTTCTAAACGTCATCCATTGATAGACACCTAGGTTGATTCCATATATTTACTATTGTGAATAGTGCTATGATAAACAAACAATTGCAGGTATCCTTTTGATAAATGATTTCTTTTATTTTGGGTAGATATGCAGCAGTGAGAATGCTGGATCAAATGGTAGATCTATTTTTAGTTCTTTTGCTCATTTTTAAATTGAATTATTTGGGTTTTTTGCTACTGACTTGAGTTCCTCATATATTTCAGTTACGGATTTCCTACCTGATGGATAGTTCGTGAATACTTTCTTCCATTCTGCAGGTTGTCCCTTCACTTTGTTGATGTTTCTTTTCCTTTACAGAAGGTTTTTAGCTTGATGCAATTTCATTAGTCTATTTTTGCTTTTGCTGCCTGTGCTTTTGAGGTCTTACTTAAAAACTCTTTGTCCAGACCAGTGTCCTGGTGCATTTCCTCAATGTTTTCTTGTACTAGTTTCTTTGTTCCAGGGCTTACATTTGTCTTTAATCCATTTTGATTTGATTTTTGTATATGGTGGAAATAGGAATCAGTTTCATGCTTCTGCATGTGACTATACAGTTTTACTAGCAGTATTTATTGAAGAGTCTGTCCTTTCCCTACTGTATGTTCCTAGCGCCTGTGTCAAAATAAGTTGGCTGAAAATGTATGAATTTATTTCTGTTTCTCTATTCTGTTCCATCGTCTATGTATCTTTTCTTAGGCCAGTACCATGATGACTTGGTTTATATAGCTTTGTAAAAAATTTTGAAGTCAGGTAGTGTGATACTTCCAGCTTCATTCTTTTTGCTCAGAATTGCTTTAGTTATTCAGGTTTTTTTGAGGTTTTGTATATACTTCAGGATTTTTTTTTCTATTTTTGTGAAGAATGTCATTAGTATTCTGATAAAGATTGCATTGAATCTCAAGATCTCTTTGGGTAGTATTGACATTTTAACAATATAATACTTCCAATCCATGAGAATGGAATATTTTTCCATTTCTGGTATAAACTTTAATTTCTTTAATCAGTGTGTTTTACAGTTTTCCTTCTACAGTTTTTATCATTTCTTTGGTTAAATATATTATTAAGTATTATGATTTTTTTCACATTGTTCACCATTGAGGTATATAAATGATGTATATAAACGTGGAATAAGTTTGAAAATATTCTTCCCCTTAGATTTTTTTGAAGAGTTTGAGTAGTATTTGGTATTAGTTCTTTAAATGTTTGGTAGAACTCAGCAGTGAAGCCATCAGGTCCTGGGATTTTTTGATGGGATATTTTTATTATGGCTTCAATTTCAATCTCTATTACTTTGTGCAGGTTTTCTATTTCTTTCTGATTCAATCTTCATAGATTGCATGTATCTAGAAATTTATCCATTTCTTCTAGATTTTTCTACTTGTTAGCATATAATTGTTTAATGTAATTTATTTATTTATTTATTTATTTATTTATTTATTTATTTATTTACCTCTCTCTCTCTCTCCCTTTCTTTCTTTCTTTTCTTTTTTTTTTTTTTTTTTGGAAAGTGAGTCTCACTCTGTCGCCCAGGCTGAAGTGCAGTGGCATGATCTTAGCTCACTGCAACTTTGCCTTCCGGGTTTAAGCAATTCTCCTGCCTCCCAAATAGCTGGGATTACAGGCACTCGCCACAATGCCTGTCTAATTTTTTTGTACTTTTAGTAGAGATGGGGTTTCACCATGTTGGCCAGGCTGGTTTCGAACTCCTGACCTCTAGTCATCCACCCACCTTAGCTTCCCAAATTGTTAGGACTACAGGTATGAGCCACCGCACCCGGCCTGTTCAATGTAATTTCTAGTGATGCTTTATATTTCTCTGGCATCAGTGATGTTTCATTTTCATCTCTGATTTATCTACTTAGATCTTCCTCCTTTTTCTCTTAGTTTCTTAGTCTAGCTAAAGGTTTGTCAATTTTATCTTTTCAAAAAACCAACTTTTAATTTTGTTGATATTTTGTATTTTTTTGGTCTCAATTGTACTTATTTATGCTCTGATATTTATTATTTCTTCCCTTTTATTAAGTTTGGGTTTGATTTGTTCTTGCTTTCCTAGTTCCTTGAGGAGCATTGTTAGATTGTTTATTTGAAATCTACTTATTGTTTTTATGTAGGTGTTATTGCTATAAACTTCCCTCCTAGTCTTGCTTTTGCTGTATCTCATAGTTTTTTTTTTTTTTTTTTGAGACAGAGTCTGGCTCTGTTGCCCAGGCTGGAGTGCAGTGGCGCAATCTCGGCTCACTGCAAGCTCCGCCTCCCAGGTTCATGCCATTCTCCTGCCTCGGTCTCCTGAGCAGCTGGGACTGCAGGCGCCCGCCACCACGCCCAGCTAATTTTTTTTTTGTATTTTTAGTAGAGACGGGGTTTCACCGTGTTAGCCAGGATGCTCTCGATCTCCTGACCTCGTGATCTGCCCGCCTCGTCCTCCCAAAGTGCTGGGATTACAAGCGTAAGCCACCGCACCCGGCCATCTCATAGATTTTCACATGAGGTGCTCCCATGTTCATTTGTTTAAGAAATTTTTAAAATTTCTTTCTTAATTTTTTCATCACCCCATTGATTGTTCAGGAGCAAGTTTTTAATTTTCATGAGTTTGTTTAGTGTCCACCACTCCTCTTGTAATTAATTTCTAGTTTATTCCATTATGGTCAGAAAGAAATACTTGAGATTTTGAGATTTTTGAATGCGTTGAGGCTGGTTTTGTGGCATAACATGTGGTATATTTAGAGGATTATTTCATGGGATATTGAGAAGAATGTGTATTATGAAGCAGTTGAGTGAAATAATCTGTAGATGTCACCGAAGCCCATTGGTTTGTGTGGAGTTTAATTCCAATGTTTCTTTGTGGACTTTCTGTCTGAATGATACTAGAAGTGAGGTGTTGAAGTTTCCTACTATTACATTTTATGGTCTGTCTTTCCCTTTAAATCTATTAATGTTTGCTTTATATACTTGGGTGCTTCTGTTTTGGGTACCTAGATATTTATAGTTACTATATTCTTTCGAAGAATTAACCCCTTTATTGTCATCTAGTGACCTTTCTGCCTGTTTTGACAGTCTTTGAATTGTCTATTTTATGTGATGCAAGTACAACTACTCCTGCTCTTCTTTGGCTTTCATTTTCATGAAATATCCTTTTCCCAACACTTCAAAAATTCAAAAAGTTTGAAAAAATTCAGAAGTTTGTACGTGTTCTCTTATAAGAAATACAGCACACTTTTGGAGGCCGAGGCGGACGGATCACAAGGTCAGGACATCGAGACCATCCTGGCTAACAAGGTGAAACCCCGTCTGTACTAAAAAGCCAAAAAAAAAAAAAGATTAGCCAGGCATGGTGGTGGGCGCCTGTAGTCCCAGCTACTCGGGAGGCTGAGGCAGGAGAATGGCGTGAACCCGGGAGGCGGAGCTTGCAGTCAGCTGAGATCGCCTCTGCACTCCAACTGGGAGACACAGCGAGACTCTGCCTCAAAAAAAAAAAAAAAAAAGAAAAAAGAAAAAAAAAGAAATACACCAATTTTGTTTGTGAATTAGTGTTTTTTGTTTTTAGAATTAATCTTTTAATTTTAAATAAATAATATTCAAATATATTTCTTAAATTGTGAAAAAATTATAGCTCTTTATATAAATCATATAACATCTAAGTTTACCAGTGTTGGAAATTGCACTGGTCAGGTTTAGTGGGTAAGGAAGACTTAATTAAGACTATTATAAGAGATAGATTGATATAAACTCTGTTGAAACAAAAAGCAGGAGAATTTTTAAGCACAGGGGTGAGCTAATCTAGTGAAAGGCTGTTAGGAGGGTAGTTGGCTGATGTGATTATGCCATCTATGTTTGCTAGGTGATAGTTACAACAATTAGGCTCCCACTCACCAGCATAGACTAGGAGAAAGGGCACTATCTTTCTTCATGATTACATTTCAAAAGGATACCTCCCAGGTCCTTGGGAAAGACATTCATGGGTAATAAAACTGGCAAGAGGCTGGCAGAAGATTTATATCTTCCCCCAAGGGCAGAAAAAAAATTTACAATTCCAAGTATTCTAAAGTGAATGCTCCAAAATAAAGGGAGGTCAAGAGACTATACAGTCAGGAAGAAACGTTTATTCAAGCTGAGGGGAAACTTTGGACTATTCAGTCCTTTACAAAGCAAACTGGTGTAACCTCATGTATGATTTGGAGGACTAAGTAAAAAGATTAAGAAATAACTCAAAAGAGAATGTGTCTGACATGAGGGATGGTCTGATGTAATTTCAGAAAACAAACCTGTGTTCTATTATAAATAGTGACCAGTACTGGTAAAAAAGTAATTGCTCTCATAGCATTTAGGAAAAATTTCTTTGAACATTACATTAATGTGTAAGAATAAATGAAGTTTCTTTCTTTTTCCTTTTTTTTTTTTTTTTTTAAGATGGAGTCTCACTCTGTTGCCCAGGCTAGAGTGCAGTGGCGCAGTCTTGGCTCACTGCAACCTCCGCCTCCCAGGTTCAAGTGATTCTCCTGCCTCAGCCTTCAACTGGCTGGGACTACAGGTGTGTACCACCATGCATGGCTAATTTTTTTGTATTTTCAGTAGAGACAGGGTTTCACCCTTTTAGCCAGGATGGTCTCAATCTCCTGACCTCATGATCCACCCACCTCAGCCTCCCAAAATGCTGGGATTACAAGTGTGAGCCACCGCGCCCGGCCAGGAATAAGCTAAGTTTCTATAAGAAACCAAGGTTCTCTTACAGTTAAAACATGGGAAAATAGTATAAAACATGTCAAAAGTCAGTCAGAAATCCAAATAGTGCATTGCATTGTTAACGTAAATAGAATGGCATTCTTAAGCAGTTTGTAATGTTGCCTTTTAAAATTATTTCAAATTATTCAGTAATTACATATCTTTCTCATTGTGAAAAATATTTCAGAGACCGACAGTGATAAATGATCTTAAATTCAGTTATTCAGTAGATGATAATGTCCTATTCACAAATGAACAGCTTTATCTGCTAGTCATTTTAAAAAAGTCCTTTGTACAACTGAGCTGCTGTAATAGAAAGTCCCTGTACTGCTTACTGCACTTATCATTGTGCAGTGTTTCTCCTGAATTCAAAGGATGGCAGAGGCCCATCACATTCTATTTATACTAAGTGCAAACTATAATCTTAAGGTAATGATCCAAGTTTCTAATTCAGAGTGGAAATCATCCTATTGTAAAAGATTCCATTTCTTTTTATCTTAAGTATGCTTTTTAGTCATTGATAAATACTCATGAGATTAGTGTTGAAAAAGGAACAATACTTGAAGTTTAAGCCTACTTATGATTCAATTTCTTTTATTTAATTTTATCTAACCAGTAATTTCTTTGATTTTAAAAATATGCTTGTCACTCAATTCAATCAAAAATAAGAAACAATTTTATTGTATAACTTTTTGTAGTTTCATGATTACTTTTCAGCCTTAAAGACTGAGGCTTTAAGAATTTTCTGAGCAAACCAGTAGAGCCCATCTTTGTTGACTCCAACCCCTCTAATGCTATACTTATATCCCCCTTACAGAAATTAATTCATGAATAGATAAAAATGAAACAATGTCATGTAAATAAAAACTATGATTTTAGGTTTTTCCTACTTATTCTAGTTATAGACATGTGTGTTACAGTTATATTTGTATTTAAAAATTTAAGTGACTTGCTAATTATTTTAAATAAGAAAGACTGGAGAAATGTCAAATTTCAGTGATCAAAATATTACTATAAAAATACATATTTTGGGGGACCAGTCAAATGGAATAAAGGTCTTTTTTAAAAATAAAATGTGCCTTCTCCCTTCCTTGTTATCCTGGTTACAGTCTTTATGTATGTTTTTTGATAGTGACTATAAATAAAACGAAATATTTTCCAAGATATGTTTGATTGGCAAGGATGAAAATATAACAGAACAAACATCTACCCATAAAAATTCCTGTTATTAAGCATGTATTAGTTCTCTTAAAGAAAAAAGTTCTTTTCCTATGAACACAAAAAATTAAGTCTTTCATTGTTACATTAGTATGTGTTCAATTAAGTTCTTTTCTTAGATTGTAATAATTTTGATTGGCTATCTTTTATAAATGTAGAAAAATTCAAACTCTAAAAATCTATTTCAACCAGTATATGAGGATAGATTACTTCACTAGACCTCCAATGGAAGGCTTTACCTATTTGCATAATTATGTAATAATTCCTTTATCATATCCATACAACTTCATATAATTTTATTTATAGTTATATTTAATAGTCTATTGCTTGGATCTGCATAGTCATCACAATGTTCATTTTAGCAGCACAAAAAAATGAATGTAAGTTTTGTAGTTCACTAAACCAGTGGTTCTCAAACATTAGCATGCATCAGAATCAATTGAAGGGCTTGTTAAAACAGATTGTCGGGCTCTCCTCTCAGAGTTTCTGTTTCAGTAGTCTGACTTCTCAAAATGTGCCTTTACTTGATGTTGATGCTGCTGAATTGGGGACCACACTTTGCAAATCATTTTATTACCATATTATTGTTCAAATGGACTGTTTTAAAATATTTGCTATGATACATTATATTGCGATACACATTTTTGTGAATTTAATTGCTTTTATTGATTCATATTGTTATCTGCCCTACTCTGAGGTAGTTATTGTTTTCTTTTTTAGAGGATAGGGAGTATGAGGATTAGATTTGGAGTCACTGCATTTCATCATTAAAAAAGTGTAGATCTGATTATTTGAATCCAAATTGGTCTAGTTTCTCATTCTTTGAATTTTACTTAACCTTGATGTAATAAATAATTGTAAAGTTTCTATTGATTTTAAGGTTCTTTTTACAGTTTGACAGTTTTTACAACTTAACGTAGTCTCTCTTATGTGAACCAGAAATTTCTATAGTTTCTACCTGGACTAGAATGTGGCACGGCATTTTTCTATACTATTATAGCTTTCTATTCCAGACTTCCTGATAAATATATCCCCTAGCTGCATTAGGAAACTGATACCCATCCTTGAGCTGGAGGGCCAGTTTCTGGAGTGCCTGGAGTTCCTGACTCTGTCTTCGCTGGCCATGAGCAGCCTCTTTTGACCATCCTTATAGGATGTCACTATTGAAGTAAGTTCAGATTGCATATCTTGTGTTCATTGCAGGTAGCAAGCAAGAGTGATATTTACCACACACTGTCCTGCCAAAATGTGCTGAACCTGGCCAAGGATGAGCTTATTCTCACAGACTGACGTCAATAGTTATCGGAAGAGAGCACAACAGCATATGGTGGATTAAAAAAAAAAAAACCTGTACAGTGGTTTGCAGTTAATGTCTTAGCACATTAGAAACAAGCCACTGACGGCTGAAGTATGGCAGTAAAGAAGATGGAGGATGAACGAGGTGTGTAATCCTCCCTTCTCGGCACAGCTCTAGGGTATATACACTTGAATCTCTATTTTTCTAGATATGGTATACTTTTCTCTGTGGATTAATTTACCTATTTAGTGGCACACAAGCTAGCTACAGAGTTGCTCTATCATTCTGCAAATTAGGGCTTCTTTATTATTTTTGAATATTTAGAAATATTCAACTGAAAGCAAATTGCATTTTTAACATTAGAAGTCAATAAAATTAAAAAGATATAGTTTTCATAACATAACTTGAATCATTTCTAATATTGTAATGGTGGTGAAAAGTGTTTTATTTACTCATGTAAACATTTCCAGTCAATTGTGATATTCAGGAATTTGGAAAGATCATCATAAAAAGTCTTTATCTGGGATTTTGTCTGCCATTTTCAAGTTTAATGCGTGGGATCAGTATACTTGATTAAGCATACTTATAATAAATTATATTAACTCAAGTCATTCACTAAATATTGTAAAATTATTTATATTTTATAATTATATATTTGCTATTTTGAATTTTTATTTTAATATATTTGCTACATTCTCTTACATTTTGTATTTTTATCTTAAATACATTTTATATAAAATATTTATTCACTAAGGCCCATATAGATGTCTCCCCAATTTTATCCAGAATGATGAACAAGTATCTTCTAAACTTCCATAGAAAGGAAAAGGGTTTGTATTACTCAGGGTTCCCTAGAGGGACAGAATTATATATATATCTCATATATATGAGATATAGATATCCTATTAGTATATATATATTATATATAGAGATATGTATATCCTATTAGTGTGTGTATATATATATATATACACTCATCAGTATATATATACTCATTATATATATACTCATCAGTATATATATGTATACTCATCAGTATATATATACATACTCATCAGTATATATATATATATACACTCATCAGTGTATATATATATATACTCATCAGTATATATATATATATATATATATATATATATATATATGTACACACACACAAACACATATATATATATCTCCTCTCTGTATATTTATACATATAGGTGAGTTTATTAAATATTAACTTACATAATCACAAGATCCCACAATGGGCTGTCTGCAAGCTTGATGAATAAGGAGAGCCAGTCAGAGTCTTAAAACTGAAAACTTGGAATCCAGTGTTCAAGGGCAAAAAGCATCCAGCCCAGGAGAAAGATGTAGGCTAGGAGGCTAGGCCAGTCTTGCCTTTTCACCTTTTTCTTCTGTCTTTATATTTGCTAGCAGCTGAGTAGATTGTGCCCACCAGATTAAGGGTAGGTCTGCCTTCCCCAGCCCACTGACTCAAATGTTAATCTCCTTTGGCAACACTCACACAGATACACCCAGGATCAATACTTTGTATCCTTCAATCCAATTAAGTTGACACTCACTATTAACCATCACAAGCCTACCCTTGTCAACTTGAACCCATACACATCTCCTGAGATCATACATAATCTTCGAATAAAGACAATAATGAGGTCATAATTATGCCTAATATAATGTAACTATCCTTTGTACAACCCAAAACACACCAATCCCCAACCCAAATACTATTACATAAAGTTAACGATACTTAAATGCTGATATGAAGTCAATAAATCTTCTGTCACATGATAAACGAAAAGGAAATAAAATGAAGATATTTTCTCAGTACAAGTGTATACACGCACAAACATGTTTTTAACAAAAGATGGAAATACTCATGACAGTTACATTCCTTGTTTCTGGAGCTGGTCACATGATCGTAGCTGGTATTGATGACTACCTTCTTCTACTATTCATTCTGTGTTCCCTTTGCCTTCAGAAAGCACCTCAGCAGGTCGTTGATTTTTTCCTGGTGGAGTGACCCAAACCTTCCTTCCTGAGGGTGTGGACCATTTGTAGTCCTGCCTGGATTGAGCTGTTGTGGTTTCCCATTGACCTTAATCACAGGGCATGGTAATACTAAGAGATGCCTTAATGGATTTTCTGTATTACATGAATACTTTTCCTTACCTCTGTTATGGAGTAGTAGACTGATTTCTTCTTGATAGTCCGGATCAATAGTCCCGGCCAACACTGTAACTCCCTTCTTAGCCTGCTGACTTCAAGGTAGGAGGAGCCCAAACTATCCAGGTGGCAATCTTAACTTCCAGTTTAATGGAATCATTGTTGGCTCCCCTGGACTCAACATCAGCTCAGAGCCAGTGTCCAGTAGTCCCCAAAATGTCTGATCATTTCCCTTTCTCCAGTGCACAGTTACCCTGGTAAAAGGCCAGAGGTCTCCTTGGGGAAGGATAAGAGAACGATTCACTGCATAAATTGTTGGTAATGTAGTGGGGTCCTTCCTCAAGGGGATCCAGCCTCCCCTTCATTCAATGGGCTGTGGGTCTGTAAACTGCCTCAAGTCTGGAAGTTAATTGAGGGACTTTGATTCTCTGCTTTCTTAATTCAAATCTGTCTTCTGTCCATTTAACCTAGAAGTTTCTCTTCATATATATTGTAAGTAGGAATGCAGTAGGCTTCCTAACAATTTTACTTCTAGGAACAGCATATTAATTAGCCAATGCCAGAGCTCTACACAGGTCAGACTATTCCTATTGCTGCTTTGTCTTTGCTGTCCATTACAGTAGCTATGCCCACCTTGCCTTTGATGTTTGAGTGCTGCCACTTGGCTCCTGCCACCTTGGGATCTAATTATTCCCATTGTATTTAAATTTTATAGTTGAGTGACTGCAGTTCTTACTCTTAGATCTGACATACAGAGAAGAGCTGTTACAGGGCTCTTCAAAGACGCAGGTGCTGCCCTCACAAATCTATTTTGCAAGGCATTGGTCAAGAGTATATTTTCTCGACCCTCCCAGCTGGGATGAGTAGGTCTAAAGTGACTAACCCACTCCACCATTCCAATCTCCCTAAGCCTTTTGATCAATTTCTCGACCTTAAACCAAGGGAGATCAGGCATTTCCAGCTCACTCACAGTAAGCCATCCTTTAATCCATATTTCAGCTAACCAAACAAATAAACTCTTATAATCTTTTTTAATTCGATGAGCTGGAACGTTAAATGCAGAGTCCCTACTTAGTGGGCTCAAATCAATGAATTCAGCCTGATCCAACTCTATGTTTCTTCCACCATTATGCCACACCCTTAATATCCATTCTCATGCATGTTCTCCAGATTTCTGTTTATAATTTAGAAAACCCAAGCAGTTCTTTTTGAGTGTAGTACACCTCCTCATGGGTCAACCTAACCTCTAGGGACCCACTGGGACTTTAGTCTAGTTATAGGTCTAGAACCAAATGAGTGTTCGAGGTGGCTCCTAAGAAGAATCAACATTATTTTGCCTGGCAACTGCCTCAGGGGAGGCCATCACTGTTGCCTCAGGCAGTGCAAGATTTATCTGCTCAGACAAAGCTAGAAAGGCTGATGGCTGCATGGGTCAGGGAAGGGATGTTGTCACTACTGGTGATAGTATAGCTGTTCCTTCTGGCAAAAAAGGTTCATCAGTGTCCCCAGATTCATCAGAGTCCTCCCACACATCCCCATTCTAAGTTGCAGGGTCCCATTCTTTTTCAATCAGTATCCTCACTTTAACAGTAGACACCTGGCAAGGCTGTGGATGCACCTTTCTTTGCAGGTCAGCCACTTGCATGATAAGAGCTTATGTCTGTTTTTCCACAATTTCAGCTCTTTCTCTGCAGGAGATAAGAATCTCACTCAGGGCAATCTTAGCAGATTTGATGCTCAGTATCTGCTTCTGAAGCTGGGAGTTATAATCTGCATTCATCATTTTTTCCATCACTTTGTCCACTGAAATTAGGAGCAACCAACCAGCTTTATTATATTCCTTGGTTCTCCACATATGGTCAAAGGTACTATGTATAGATGACTAAACTGCTTGCCTCTCACAAGTGGTGAATCAGGAGTGTCAAATGCATTTATTTTATTTTGCGTAACTCTCTAAACAGTTCATGCCAAGGACTATCAGTGTTCTCCATACTATTATAAATAGAGTCCTTAGCATTTTTGGGTCTAATCATATTAAGCAACCAACTCACAAACCCCAAAACCAATGAAAGAACTCCATCCTTAATATTCTGTTTCTCTAGAACCACTCCTGGTACCAAAATCTGTATTAGTCAGGGTCTCCTAAAGGGACATCACTAATAGAATACACATACACACACACACACACATACAGACATACACACACACACACACACAGACATACACACACACACACACATATATAAACAGGAGTTTATTATTAACTTACATGATCACAATTTCCCACAAAAGGCTGTCTGCCAGCTTGAGGAGCAAGGAGAGCCAGTCCAAGTCTCAAAACTGAAGGATTTAGAGTCTGATGTTCGAGGGCAGGAAGCATCCAGCATGGGAGAAAGATGTAGGCTGGGAGGCTAGGCCATTCTCACCCTTTCACCTTTTTCTGCCATCTTTATACTTGCTGGCAGAGGATTAGATTGTGCCCACCAGATTAAGGATGGGTCTATCTTCCCCAGTCCACTGACTCAAATGTTAATCTCTTTTGGCAACACCCTCACAGACACACCCAGGATTGATTCTTTGCATCCTTCAATCCAATCGAGTTGACACTCAGTATTAGCAATCACAAAGTTTTAATAGATAAATTATTTCTTATCTCAGTTCTTTATTAATAGTCATTTAGCAGTCCACTATATTCCCTCTTCTCCCTGTTACCTGTGGAAGGTATCTGAGTTACTGGCAGCAAATCCATATGGGTCTGTAGCAACCTCAATTCTTGCCTCCTCAGAAGAAATAATTCCACTAAGGGGCATAAGGCAGAAAAAGAGACCAAGGCAAGTTTCAGAGCAGGAGTGGAAGTTGATAAAAAAGCTTTAGAGCAGGAAAGAAAGGAAAGTGCACTTGGAAGAGATCCAGGTGGGCAACTTGAAGAATACTTGTGGTGCTCAGCTGTGATCCTAGGACTTTATAGTGTGGCCCCTTTCCAGTGTCTTGAACCCCTTTCTCATGACTCTTCCCTTAGAGTGGGCTGCCTGCACATGCAGCGTCCTACTTACACTTGGGATGTGAGCGTGTCCAGTGTGTTTAGGAAGTTGTGTGCATGCCCATCTGAGGCTTTTTTTCTTTTTCTGGTGGAACCCAGTAAAGGGAAAAATATCCCTAGAAGGTCATACTCTGTTATTTTGTATCTTAATGGAGAAGTTGCATCTCCCTGGCATCTACATTCAATTAACACTTTAATGTTAACAGCTGTGGACTACTAGGAGATTGTTTCTCCCTGGTGCTGGCTGCCAACTTATCACTTTTAGAGAGACAATGTGATAATTGCCAAGCCATCACCTGACAGTCCTAGTGGTGGGGGAGAGCCCTCTCCTGCCCCACTCATGCCTGTAATTACCTGTAACATCCCAAAGGACACTGTTATGACTAAATATTTGTGTTCTCCCAGTGTAGTGTCATTTGGAGGTGGGGATTTGGGAGGATGATTAATTCATGAAGATGGAGCCCTCATAAATGGTATTAGTGCCCTATTAAAAGAGACCCCAAGGTGGGGTGCAGTGGCTCACACCTGTAATTCTAGAACTTTGGGAAGCCGAGGCAGGTGGATCACCTGAGGTTGGGATTTCGAGACCAGCTTGACCAACATGGAGAAATCCCATCTCTACTAAAAATACAATAAATGTTAGCCAGGCATGGTGGTGCACACCTGTAATCCCAGCTACTAGGGAGACTGATGCAGGAGAATCGCTTGAACTCAGGAGGCAGAGGTTACGGTGAGCCGAGATCATGTCTTTGCACCCCAGCCTGGGCAACAAGAGTGAAACTCTGTCTCAAAAAAAAAAAAAAAAAAAAAAAAAATCTCATCTTGGACTTCCAGCTTCCAAAATAGTGAGAAATAAATTTCTGATTTCTGTTTGTTTTGGATTTTTTTTTTTTTTGAGACAGAGTCTTGCTCTGTCACCCAGGCTGGAGGGTGGTGGCATGATTTCAGCTCACTGCAACCTCTGCCTCCCGAGTTCAAACAATTCTCCTACATCAGCTGGGACTACTAGCGCATGCCACCACACACGGCTAATTTTTACATTTTTAGTAGAGACAGGGTTTCATCATGTTGGCCAGGCTGGTCTCAAACTCCTGACTTCAAGTGATCCACCCACCTCACCCTCCCAAAGTGCTGTGATTACAGGTGTGAGCCACCATGCCCGACCAATTTTTGTTGTTTATAAGCCACAGACTTAATGATATTTTGTTATAGAGGCCTTAAATAACTAAGACAAGCACCACAGCTCATGTTTGGTCACTGTCAATTCTAGGATGTCAGCAATACACTTTTGCTTTTCAGTGTGAATTGCGTATCAGCACCTTTACAAATACGTATTCCTGTCTTTCAGGATTTGCTACTTTTGCTTTTGGGGCTCTGAAATCAGTACCCCAAAATCTGGCATTTTGACATGCTAAACTAGAGAAGCCTCAGGGTCTCCCTTACCCACTGACCACTCCCTCCGCCCCACTACCAGTCCCCACTGTCTCTCCTAAAGGAACTTAAGTTCCTTTATCTGCCTAAAATCCAAACCCACTAAGAACAATTGTTCTTTCCTTCCCTCCCTGTTATCACATTATCTATTGAAGAAAAAAAAGACAAGATTCACACCTTAGCAGAAACTTTTACTGTCTCCAAAGATCATTTATATCCCATTGAAAACTATTTACAAGTTAATCTCTGTTCCTGAGTCCAATTATTCTCCCTAACAATAATTTATTGCCTCTCAATAGAATTCCTTTTCTGCCTCCTCCTATAACCTATTTTACCAGAATCCAAGCCCCTTTCTTTTTGTAACCTCAGAATGATATATAAGTTTCTGTAACTCATTAGAAATTTGGTGTGGAGTCCTGATAAGTTCGCTAAGCAACAAGAGCAAGGGATCCCAGGTGTGGGGGGGACAACTGTTTCTTTGGAAAGACAGCTAATCACAGACAATGGCTGGCATGACATCCTGTTCCCAAATACCTCCTAGCCCCAGCAGCACCATCTTATCTGCACACCTTATCTGAAAGTAGCCCCTCCAGTACAACTCAGTATCAGGTCTTGCTGTTCCAACCCCTGCCTCTTTGTAAACAGCCTCTTTTGTGCTGTGCTGCCTGTTGCTTCCCTGCAGCATACTTTCTCTCTAATAAATCTGCCTTTCTTTCCCCACGTCTTCCTTGGTAAATTCTTTTGCCACCAGCAACGCTGTCCCCAGCCAGTGGCATCCGTGATAGTTGGGTCTTCATCCTGAAGGCACTTGTGTATACATGTTAAATAAAATTGTATACCTTTTCTCTCATGAATCAACCATGCCAGTGATTTTTCAGTGAAACTTGAGGGGGTCGATGGTAATCGCCACTACATTGTCATGATTATATTACTATTACAATTCTTTATTCTACTATTTTAATAAGAAAATTTATTTTTTGGATTGTCATGTCTCCTAGGAAGTCAGTGTGGTCCTAGCTCTTTCAAGCACAGGCATGCTTCATTTTATTGTGCTTTACTTTATTGCGCTACGCAGATTTTTTTTTAATTGAATGTATGTGGCAGTCCAGTATTTAATAAGTCTATCAGCACCATTTTTCCAACAGCATGTGTTCATTTTGTGTCCTTGTCTCATGTTTTGGTAATTCTCACAATATTTTAGACTTTTTCGTTAATATTATATCAGTTATGGTGGTCTGTGATCAGTGACCTTTGATGATGCTATTGTAATTGTTGTGGCATGCTATGAACTGCATTCATATAAGACAGAAAGCTTAATTGATAAATGTGTGTCTTCTGACTGTCCCACTAACTGGCCATTCCCCTATCTCTCTCCTTCTCCTCAGGCCCCTTTATTCTTTGAGGTACAACACTATTGAAATTGGGTCAATTAATTACCCTACAATTGCTTCTAGTGTTCAAGTGAAAGAAAGAGTCTTATGTCTCTCATATTAAATCAAAATCTAGAAACAATTAAGCTTAGTGAGGAAGGGATGTCATCAAAAGACATGGCAGCCTGACAGCTAGGTCTTTTGAACCAACAGTTAGCCAAATCGTGAATACAAAGAAAAAGTTCTGAAAGAAAATAAAGTACTACCGCAATGAACTCACAAATAAGTAAGCAAAATAGACTTATTGCTGATATGAAGAAAGTTGTAGTAGTCTGGATAGAGGATCAAACCAGCCACAACATTCTAGAGCAAGGCCAGAACTCTCTTAAGCCAAAGTCTAATCTAAAGCAAGGCCAGAACACTGTTCAATTCCATGAACACTGAGAGAGGTGAGGAAGCTGCAGAAGTTTGAAACAGATAATTCAGGAGGTTCAGGAGAGGAAGCTATCTTCATAGCATAAAAATGATACAGTAAGTTGCTAGTCAGACATGAGCAGAGCAGAAGAGGGCTCCCCCAACCACAAAAACACCAGGAATATCAGGCGACCAACAACTGATGGTCAGGCTATTGTTAACTGTCTCTCTAAAATAATAACTAGTCACAGCCAGCGCCAGAGAAAGCCAGTCCTCCAGCAAACAGAAACACCAGAAGCTGGTCATCAGCAGTTTGCCAGTAAGATGTCAGGAGTTGGGTGAGTGGGCTCACACATGCACACTAGGAGGCAAAATGGCGGCATTTAACTGGTATATGATCTCCTAGGGACATTCAGCTGGTAAGGGAAGGATGCCTGAAGTGAACAAGCATACAAATCCAGTAAACACACTGAGCATGCTCCTCTTCCAAGTGCCGGCAGGCCACTACACATGTTGGCAGCCCACCCAAAGGGAAGAATCAGGGGAGAAAGAACACAAGACCCTGGAATCATGCCAACATATAAAACTCCAAGTCAAAAGGTCAAATCATGTACTTGTCTTTCAAGTTGCCCGCTTAGCCCTCTTCCAAGTGTACTTTCTTTTCATTCCTTATAGTTGTTTGTTTTATTCAAATAATTTGATAATTGTGCATTAAGATTTAATCAGTTTTTAAGACTGATATTTTTTCTATTTTCTACTATTTTCTTCTGTTTCTACTAATTTTCAAAAAGAAAATTAGTTCTTGATAAGAGCTCAATGCCAAGTACACGTAATAGTGTTTTAATTAGTACCATGAGTAAGAAGGGCCCAATTGTCATAAGGAATGCACACATTTGTGTTCTAGAGAAGGCCTCAGTATTCTTCCTGTAATCTGGACAGTTACTACAACTCTTTTAGTAGAGCATATAAATCTAGCAATAATGTTCCTAATTTAAAATATTTATTTGTATTCAATTGAAAATTAATTCACTAAATTAACGAATAATGTTTATAATAATAACTGCTGTGATATGCCATGTACTCATGCTATAAAAGCAACAAAGACAGTCCCTTTTCTGAAAGAGCTTACAAACTGTGGGAAGAGATGGACAAGGAATTGTTATACGATGTGTAACAACATGAATACATAGATTAATAACTTGAGATACAGAAAGCACCCATTCCTTCAAGAATTGCAAAGTGTTTGCTATATCCAGAGTATAAGCAGAAAGAAAAAGAAAAGGAATGTGAGTTAAGTGTGGAATATACCTAGAGGTCAGCTTTAGTTTGGATTTTTCCTCAGGGCGATGATGTGAAATGGAAAGATTTTTAAATGTGAAGTGGCATCATCTCCATAGAGCCCTCCTGCCCAGTAGTTCCTTTCACAGCTCAGTAGACAGTGAACGCCTGCGGCATATGCATAGTGAGACTGTTGTGCCCTTTACAGAAGTCATTGCCATTGTCACCCTGAAGAATTGCATCCTACCAGCTTCATGAATGCCAGAACCACTGTCTTTATTCTCAGGGATGCTACTGAAAAGTTCCTTCCTGGAGCCCTTAAGTAGATAGCTTTTTGTTAGTTCATTATCTTGAAACTGCCTTTGCCAAGATTATGATAGTGAGAGAATTTTAGCATAGCTGAATCAGTCTTGCTTCTAGCCTTAAATGATGGCTGTCCTCACTATTTCCTGGACATAGGCCAAGCTAACCATGGGAGGATTTAGTTTATAGTTTAACTTTGAAACAAGGATGATAACAGTCCCTCCCTAAAACTAACCTCTCCTTGCGCAGGGACCAAAACCTTGTAAAACTAATGAAAGGCTATGAGATTAGGATCATGGGAGGGGCCTGCCTTCTGGTGAAATGTAAACACAGTTCAGCCACTGTTCTGGAGGTCACGGGATTTGTGTCTTTCCCAGTTGCTCCTATGGCTAACATCACTATTGTAAACCCTAAGATTGATCTTTTGAGATGTTTTTCAGGCTTTTACATCCTGGGGACCAATTCCACCCAGAGTTGTGATTCGTGACTCAACTAGTAGTCTTGTGGCTAAACCGAGAGGATGACTTGGCACATGAGGAGTGTTTTCCACACCCCTGTGACTTCATTCCAGCTAATCAGCAGCACCCCTTCCCTAGCCCCTTGCTCACCACATTAGCCATAAAAACACTAGCCTCTGAGTTCTTGGAGTGGCTGATTTGAGTAATAAACTGTTGCAATTCCATTTGGCTCTGTATTTATTAAGCTCTTTCTCAGTTGCAATACTTCTATTGCGGTAAATCAGCTCTATCTATGCAGCAAGCAAGAAGAACCCACCAGGCAATTACAATTTTTTTCTTTGGCATTAAGATTTAAATAACCCTATCCGCAGTGGAATACACCTTAATATATCCTAAGATTCATGGGCCAGTGGAGGATGCGAGGGATCCCCTATTCAATTTTTTGCTACTTCAGATTTTCTTCAGTAAGAAATATAAAAGTGCTAATGGAGATGGTAATCCCAAAGTGATACTGTGACTCCAGCCAGAACAGAGTTCACAATTCAAGGCCCAGAGACCAGAGTTTGATAAGATATTTATGCAATAAATATTTAATAAACAAAGATTCGCAACTACATTCATAGTGAAAAGCTGCCCCAGTGTAGACTCAAAATTTAGAGTTGGGGACAATGTTTTGAGAGTTAATCATCTATAGGCCAAAGGCTTGTCCTTTTATATTTTTTCTGAACAGAGTGAACCAATGAAAAATTATTCTTAATTAGAAAAGCCTATTTTAATTCTAAAAAGTTTTTATGAAAACTTGCATATATTACCCAAATATATATATATATGTATATATATTTAATATTCATCTACCCCAAAGCTGAGAGACCTTCCATGTCATACATGTGTGGACCACAGCATGTATTACTTTTTTGTTGTCTTTTATATACATATATATATATATATATATATATATATATATGTATAGATAGACAGTATACCGTTTCAGTTTTTATTTTGTTGCAGGGGGTTGATAAGGAGTCACTTCATTTAATGATAGAAGACTTATTTTATGATCTTCTTCTCTTTCTTACCTACCACAATAAGGTATTTGTGTCATTTCTCTCTCTCTCTCCCTCTCGTATATTTCTCAATGAATAAGCATGATACACCCTTTCAAAACACAAGCTATTAAATATCAATGTGTTTCTTTTTATTTTTCTTTTTTAAAAAACTTTTTTTTGTAGTGAGAACACTTAAATCTAGTCTTAGCAATTTTCAAGTATGCAATGCATTGTTATTAACTATAGTCATAGTGTGTTGTGTGATAGATCTCTTGAACTTACCACTCCTGTCTAAGTGAAATTTTGTATCCTTTGACTACCATCTTCCCAATTCTGCTCCTTTTCCCTAGGGTATTTCTTAACTTTTAAAAAATAGGCTTTATTTTTTAGAGCAGTTTTAGGTTCACAGCAAAATTGAGGGGATTGTACAGGGATTTCCTGTACATCCTCTGCCCCATACATACACAGACTCCCGAATTGTCAACATCCTCCACCAGAGTGGAACACTTGTGACAATTGATGAACCAATGTTCACACATCATTATCACCCAAAGTCCCTAACTTACATTAAGGTTTATTCTTGGTGTTGTATGTTCTATAAGCTTGGACAAATATACAGTGAAACATGTCCATCATTATACTACTATATAGAGTAGTTTTAGTGCCCTGAAAATTCTCTGTGTCTGCCTATTGATCTCTCTTTCCCATCCAACCCCCGACAACCACTGATTGTTTTACTGTGTATATAGTTTTGGCTTTTCCAGAAAGTCATAGATGGAATCATATAACATACAGCCTTTTACAGACTGGCTTCTTTCACTTAGTAATATGTACTTAAGCTTCCTCTGTGTATTTTCATAATCTTTCTGCATGACTAATATAAATTTTTTCCTGATCTCTTTTCCAGAATATTTGTATAGAGAAGAGCCTTGAAAGATAGACACAGTACTTTCCTTCAGGGCAGGAAATAGATACAATCCTTCAACAGAACAATACATATATTATCTCTGTAGAATAATATTTGAACAAGTTTATTAGAAGCTTACTTATAAAATTAAGGGTTTCCTAAACTCAAGATCCCTTAGCTGTGACACAAACCCATTGTTTATGTGCAGCACCCATCTGGGCCACTCCACATTGCTCCTATGGGACTTGGGTCTTAAGGGAACTGATGCAGGCATACAGCTCATTCTGCCTCTCATAACATAACTAATAAAAGTATTTGACTCCAACACAGGAAGCTCAATTCTTCTGCCACCATCAATAACACAGTGGCAGGCAAGCTACTTAAGTTAAAAGTAAGCCATAATATCAGATACTTTATAGCTATTAACACTTTACTATATACAAAACTACACAGGAAAATAATATTAAATAACATGTTATGTATCATTATATAGGTGATATATAATTATATAAGTTGCACAGTTCATAAATGTACAGTTTGATAAATTTTGGCAAATATGCACCTGTCATATATAAGATATAGACAAGTCCATCACTTTAGAAATTTATTTTATTCCTTCTAACCAGCCCCTTCTGTGAGCCTTTCTAGTCAGTGATTCTTATTTCTATCCTTGCAAATTAGGTTGGCTTTTTCTTGAAGTTCATTTAAATTAAATCATTTTGTATGGGCTTTTTTGTGTCTGCTTCTTTTTCTTAAAATAATTTTCCTGAGAGTAATTCATGAGGTGTAATTATATTTTGTTAGTTATTGGTGAGTATAATTTCATTGAAATGATATGTGATAATTTCTTACTCATTCTTCTGTTAGTAGACATTTGTATTGTTTCTAGTTTTTGTTTCTTTTGAATAAAACTGCATCAGATATTCTTGTATTCACCTCCGTATGGACATCTTTTCATATCTTTTAGTTAAATACTTGGGAGTGGAATGACTGCCTCATATAAAGTAATATAAAATAGAGATATATTGATCTTTTCTAGGAAGCTTTCAGCTAAATTCCAAAGTGGCTCTATCATTTCATACTCTACTGGCAAAGTATGAGAGTTCCAGTTACTCTTCCTCTCCAATATTTTGCCACTTTAATTATAACCTTCCTAGTGGATGTGAAGTTATATCTAATGGTAGTTTTAATTTGCATTTCCCTGATGAAAAACAATATTGAACAACTTTTCATGCACTTGTTGATTATTGGTACATATGCCTTTGCAAAGTGTCTTCCAATATGTTGCCCATTAAAAAAAAACTGTATTAAGCTGGATGCGGTGGCTCATGTCTGTAATCCCAGCACTTTGGGAGGCCCAGGTAGGTGGATCACTTGAGGCCAGGAGTTTGAGACCAGCCTGGCCAATATGGCAAAACCCCATCTCTACTAAAAATACAAAAAATTTTCCAGGTGTGGTGGCACGTGCCTGTAATCCCGGTTACTCAGGATGCTGATGCAGGAGAATTGCTTGAACCTGGGAGGCAGACGTTGCAGTGAGCCAAGATCACACCACTAAACTCCAGCCTGGGTGACAAGAGCAAAACCCCATCTCAACACACACACACACACAGTGTTATCTTACTATTTATTTGTACAAATACATTACACATATTTTCCCCCACACATATGTTTATGTAGAAATATATTAAAATATTTTCTCTCAATCTATAGCTTTCAATTTTATGTGCTCAATGGTGACTTCTAAGTCAGTTTTAATTTTTATGAAGTCTTATTTATCTTTTCTTTCCCTTTTTTTTGTAATTGCATCATGGGTAAGTGTTCAATAAAGTGTGAACTATTTATTTTATGATGTGAGGTATGGGCTAAAGTACACTGTTTATCTCACTTACATTGTTTTTCTTATCAGATATAAGGTTTTTTTGACATGTTTGTTGAAGACTTGACATTTCTCAATAATTTGCATGGGTGCAATTTAACTGACCATATACATGTGTATCTTAACATAATTGCATGCCTGTAATTGTCCAAAATTTAAGATCAGTGGCATTTTCTAGGCCAGTTGGTATTTATTTGGTATTTTTAATTGTGGTTAACATTTTGGTTCAAGTTTTACCTGCATTTAAGTGTAACGTTTATATAACAACTTTAAAGCCATTTCTACAGGGAGTAGTCAAGTTGTTCAAATAAAAATATTTGTTTTAGTCTAAAACATTTTGCTACATTTAATGCCTTGATTGTCTCAAAAATATACAGAGTATTTAATGAAAGAAATATTTAGACAGTTTTAAACAGCTGTCTACTGACAATTTTATCAAACATAACTCATCTCTCTATAAGAAATTAACATTAAAGTTCACATTTATTAGCTTACTAATTCCCGTAATTTCTATTTTGGATCAAATTTGCAAAGGTTCAAAGTGCTTTCCAATGTGAAATATACTATTTACATGTACATGTCACAGAGAAAAGCACATTGAAAATGTGAAGTAATAAGATTCTCTATATTGTATAATATATACACAACAAATATAATAATTGCTAATAGAAATACAGTTTTTAATCCTTTTAAAAACGACATGGAGCATTTTAGACTCATTTTAGTGCAGCATGGTAATGGTTTCCTGAATAAAAGATTTAGGGTAAAGATTTATTAAGTTTCATTTTATCAAATCATTAAATCCAAAACTTCCTGAAATGTTTTACCACATTCTAGGAATATAACTAATGCTAACCTATTAATGTATTGTTTAATACTTAAAATCCCTATAAATGATGTTATACATCTCTA
This sequence comes from Gorilla gorilla gorilla, assembly GCF_029281585.2. Lineage (NCBI taxonomy): Eukaryota > Metazoa > Chordata > Mammalia > Primates > Hominidae > Gorilla > Gorilla gorilla. Next base: position 78,054,657 of record NC_073238.2, on the reverse strand, counting down.
ATACCTAATTTCCAGGAGTTTTTAGGAACCCACAAAACACCACAGGAGATGAAAATAGACATGGAGACCAAATTTAACATTAATGAACTGTCTATGCTTATTAGACATTTTGGTAGAGTTCTTTCATGGTGTGCAAGCCAGCGAAAGTACAACTCTAATTGGTCTTAATTGAAGATGTGTAATTAATTCTTTCCATACTGTGCTAAAAATCCCAGTGTCTGTTCTTCCAACTGACCTCTTAATATGAAAATGAAAAAATTGTGTATAGTGAAAAGGTTTATTAAATTAAACTTTGAAATAGAAAATAACTTTTTTGAAAAAAGTTTTGGTTATATTATATTAATACATGACATAATTTTTTTAATAAAAGACTAACAATATATAAAGATACATGTTGGGAGAATGATTATATGAACTCTGCTGACATAAATGTGTAGTTCTAAAAGGCATTTATTATAAGGGTATAGTATAGAACAACTTCTAAGTAAATAAAGCAAAATTGAAGCTTGAGCTTTTAAAAATGTATTAAAATAAACCTATATTAGTAGGAGTTTTGAAGTAATATAAATTATGTGATTGGTTGCCAGTTCTAAAGATATTAATAAGACATTAATTTGAATCCCCTATTCTGTAATTCTTTCAACAGGCTAAAATATTAATATTTATATTCGTGTCATAATGATATGACAGAATCTGCAAATGTAGAGAAAAAAGCATGATTATAGAAAAGAAAAATAAAAAGAAAGCATAACGTTGCAAACATGAAACTACTTTTATTTCAAACCTTTTTAAAAACATTTTCAATCAATAAGGGAGTTGATTATAATCAGATCTTGTTATACTGTAATTTAGCCATTGAGTCTAATGTGACAAGGAGTTGTTAAGAGGTATGTCTTGTACATTTTTAATTTGGGAAATAAAATTTTTGAAAGGTTGGCCGGGCATGGTGGCTCACGCCTGTAATCCCAGCACTTTGGGAGGCCAAGGCGGGCAGATCACGAGGTCAGGAGATTGAGACCATCCTGGCTAACGCGGTGAAACCCCATCTCTACTAAAAACACAGACAAAAAATTACCTGGGTGTGCTGGCGGGTGCCTGTAGTCCCAGCTACTCAGGAGGCTGAGGCAGGAGAATGGTGTGAACCTGGGAGGTGGAGCTTGCGGTGAGCTGAGATCATGCCACTTCACTCTAGCCTGGGCAACAGAGCGAGACTCCTCCTCAAAAAAAAAAAAAATTTTTTTTTGAAAGGTCTTATTGATGCCTACAGATAAGTTGATGACACAATAAAGAATTTGAGTATTGCTCTTTTTCCTCCTGGTGTTAGCTATAACTAAAATCTATATCTTTACCTTAAAATAATTATATATTTATATAATATATAATATAAATATATCTTTATATTTAAATAAGCAAAATCATCTTTACTTTGACATTATAGATCCTTGATCTTTAAAAACAATTAAATTAGTAAAGAAAAAAAGGTGGTTTTTTTCTTATGTAGTGTGTTACCAACTATGTTACATGTATCTGGGGTTTTCTAACTTAAAACATAATGAAATTTATCAGTACAGTAATTTAAAGCACTGAAAAAACTATCAAGTATGTTTAATCAATATAGAGAAACATTTTTATTGATTCATTCAAAGGTGATATTTTGATTTTTTAACTATCCTTATCTTCTCACATATAGTAAATTTTTTGCATTAATTTCCTACATAATTGCTTTGATTTAGTGTTCAAGCCAACAAGATAAACAATAAATAATTATAACGTTTAGAGCAAACATGTTCACTATTTTAATTTGTCTACTAGAAATTCGTTCACTTATGTGACTTATGATGAAACATGATTAGAGATTAAATTCCTGGAGATAGAAAATGTATCTACATGACCCCACAGATGATATGAAATAGTTCCACTCTTAAAAAATGAGTGGTAATCATCAATTAGTATTTTCATAATACTAAATCAGAAAAAAGAAGACTTTCCAAATGTAAAATATTAAATAAATAACATATATAAGAAACCATTTATAAAAGTGGGGTAAAAACAAGAGAGAGAATTTTGCTCAAAACAAAAGAGAATGTCAGACTTATTCACTACTATATGTGCAGTATATCACAGTGCCAGCTCCAGCAAGATGCTCACTAAAGATGTATTGAATAAATGGATGAATAATGACTAACAGAGTTAAATAAAAGTATTCAATCTTAGAACTAGTAATTTTTAATGAATATTATTTTACTCAAACATTTTAAAGGAACAGTGTGTCATCAACTAGTTATTTTTATTAAAATACATGTAATCATTTTTCAAACATTTTAAGGAAATTAAATGCAGATTTAGTAGAAGGGACAAATAAGATAGTTTCTTACTTTCACAAAGGACTTCAGAGTGATCTGCTTGTAAACTATATCCACCTGCCATTATAAATAATATTTGACCTTTGGGATTAGGAAAAAACAGTAAATTTAATTCCAGCTAATGAATGAAATGGAGATGCATGTAAAACCATAAGATACTTTCATTTGTAGTGATTTTAACTACTATTTACTTGCAGGCTCTAGCAGATATTCACGTTTTCACCATTTCACCAATACAAATGTATCAGTATGAAGATCTATTTTCCCTGAGTACATAAAAAAAGGTTTGAAGGAATAATACATATTCTTTAAAAACATGTTTTACTAAACCTCATGCTTAAGATATTTTATGACCTATTATAATTCTCATATTTTTCTGTAGGTGCTTTTTGCCATAACAGTATTAAAATGAAATTTCCTCTAATAAAACCTCATTTTAAGTGATGTGAACCATTAAATGTTTATAAATGTATTTCTGTTATATTTTATATATAAAAACTACACTAATATAGAAAAAAACTTCCATTTTATTTTGTTCTCTGAAATAGCTTGTTAAAAAATAATTCAATAATATGATACAATGTATTTTAACAAATATTTGAAAATGTGAAAAATGAAAGAAATGCAGTTAGAGCAATCAGGGAGATCTTAAGCTCATGCTCAGTGTGTTTATCCCAGGAATTAACTCATAATATAATCATACCTAGGCTAAATTATGCCTCATTATAAGATATAATAAATGGATTGATCTTATTCAGCTCTTGTGACATTTTAAGAATTTAACTGTTCAATGTAAATAAATCCAAACTGTTGTGGGAAGTCAGGGACCCTGAACGGAGGAACCAGCTGGAGCCGCGGCAGAGGAACATAAATTGTGAAGATTTCATGGGCATTTATCATTTCCCTAATAATACTCTTATAATTTCTTATGCCTGTCTTTACTTCAATCTCTGAACATAAATTGTGAAGATTTCATGGACATTTATCAGTTCCCAAATAATACTCTCATAATTTCTTATGCCTGTCTTACTTTAATCTCTTAATCCTGTTATCTTCGTAAACTGAGGATGTACGTCACCTCAGGACCACTATTGTACAAACTGATTGTAAAACATGTGTGTTTGAAGAATATGAAATCTAAGCACCTTGAAAAAGAACAGAATAGCAGTGATTTTAGGGAACAAGGGGAGACAACCATAAGGTCTGACTGGCTGCAGGGTCGGGCAGAATAGAGCCATATTTTTCTTCTTGCAGACAGCCTATAAACAGACATGCAGGTAGGAGAGATATTGCTAAATTATTTTCCTAGCAAGGATTATTAGATATTAAGACCCTAGGAAAATAATTGCATTCCTGAGGAGAGGTCTATAAATGGCCACTCTGGGAGTGTCTGTCTTATGCAGTTGAGATAAGGACTGAAATACTGCCTGGTCTCCTGCAGTACTTAGGCTTATTAGGGTGGGGGAAAAAATCCAACCCTGATGAATTTGCAGTCAGACTGGTTCTCTGCTCTTGAACCCTGTTTTCTGTTGTTTAAGATGTTTATCAAGACAATACATGCACAGCCAAACACAGACCCTCATCAGTAATTATAATTTTGTTCTTTGCCTTGTGATCTGTGCTTTGCCCTTTGCCTTGTGATCTTTACTGGCTTCAGAAGCATGTGATCTTTGTGACCTACTCCCTGTTCATACACCCCCTCCCCTTTTGAAATCCCTAATAAAAACTTGCTGCTTTTGTGGCTTAGGGGGCATCACGGACCTACTGATATGTGACATCACCCCCAGCTGCCAGCTGTAAAATTCCTCTCTTTGTACTGTTTCTCTTTATTTCTCAGACCAGCTGACACTTAGGGAAAATAAAAAGAACCTACGCTGAAATATTGGGAGTGGGTTCCCCCAATGCAAACATAGCCAATTAATTGTCAATTGAGACTAATTTTTGAGATGATGTCTCTTATGTGCTACTTTACCTTAAAAAATAAATACCTACAATAGCACAATAAATGTTTTGCTCCTTAAATATAAAATATAACATGACATATAATGATTCTTACATATGCAAATATTTCAAAAACAAGACATGCATATACTCGAAATACTAACTACAAATAAAATTGATAAATTCAGCTTCATGAAAATAGGAGCTATTTTTGAGAAGACATACAAGAGAGCAAAGAGATGAGTCAACAAGTGAGAGAAGCCATTTGCAACCAAAAACTAGGCACTCATATGCATAAAATATAACAAAAAGCTTTTAAGAATACACAAGTTAAAATATAGAATAAAACAATTTTAATAATGAATACAAGGCTTCAATAGCCATTTAACAAGATAGTCTAGTAGGCAATAACCATATCAAAATAGAAAGTACAGAAAAATAAAAAGTGAAATAAAAATGGTAAACAGATAGCAAGATGATAAACATAGCCATACAATTTAAAATTAAATGTTAGTGATTGAAACACTCAAATACAAATATTTTCAGATTAGGTGAAAAATGGGAGGTCCAACAATATGCTGCACACAAAAATGCTTAATTATAAATATTACTAAAGATCCTCTTAAAGTGTTTAAAATTTATTTTATATCTAATCACTTTTATTCTTCATTTTTATTTGAAATTTTTCTCTTATCCCTTCCCCTGACAATGCTCCTGACTAGTTTTACTATAGGTGTATCTATCCTGTTCATCTTTTCATAGAATCATACTTTAAATTGTGCTTAAACAATGTAAACTGTTATTGTTAAATTTATCTATAAATTAGTTATTTTTTCTGTTTTATTGAGTTGTACCCTTAATTCTTTCATTACTTCTTATTCTTCGAAAAGAACAAAATAGTTACTTCCTATTTTTTATCTCTGTCAACTATTCTCCTTTTTTTAAGCTGTGCATCTCTTTATAAATATTTCATTTTCTGTGCCTCACAAAAATTTTGACCAGTGTCATTTTTGATGCCATTCTGTTATCTGTATGTAGAAATAGTCCTACACTTTATGTTTAATCTAAAGTGTATCTTGCTATGAAGGTTTGGTTTTCAAATATGTGGAATGTTAAGGTTATTTTTCTTTTTTATGTTAATTTATAATTAATATTAATTTTATTATTGGTTCATTCTGGCAAGAGAACTTGTCATATGAGGTTGATCTTTTAGAATATGTTAATGTTTATATTGTAAGCTAGTTTTATGGCTGGTATTATGAGCCTGAGAGTCAAGAATAATTCTGACTGAAGCCTGTGAATCTCTCTATTAATTTAGGATTTGGAGATGCCTTCAAATGGGCTCCGTCATGGCCTGAACCACTTGTTACCCTTCAGCCTTTAGCTAGAAATAAGAAGATGATAGTTTTCCCAGCATTTAACTAGCAGGTCAAATTATACTCAAAACAATGTGAAAAATGAAAGGAATGCAGTTAGAGCAATCAGAGAGATCTTAAACTCGTACTCAGTGTGTTTATTAAAGTTGTACAATTATTACTTGAGGCATTTTTTCTTTACCAGATGAGCGTTTCTAGAAGAAGGTCATATACCAGTTAGGCTCTGCCATTTTGGCTCTTAGTGTTTATGCTTGAGCCCACTTGTCCAACACCTGAGATCTTATTAGGAGGCTGCTGATCACCAGTTTCAGGGATTTTCTATCTATTGGGAGACTGCGTTTTCCTGGTGTTGGCTGTGACCAATGATTGTTTTTTGTTTGTTTGTTTGTTTTTTGAGAGGGAGTCTTGCTCTGTTGCCCAGGCTGGAGTGCAGTGGGGCGATCTCAGCTCATTGCAAGCTCCGCCTCCCAGGTTCACGCCATTCTCCTGCTTCAGCCTCCCGAGTAGCAGTAGCTGGGACTACAGGCACCTGCCACCATGCCTGGCTAATTTTTTGTATTTTTAGTAGAGACAGGGTTTCACCGTGTTAGCCAAGATCCTCTCAGTCTACTGACCTCATGATCCCCCTGCCTCGGCCTCCCAAAGTGCTGGGATTACAGGCATGAGCCACCGCACCTGGCCCTCTGTGACCAATGATTGTTTTAGAGAAACAGTTTAACAACCATTTGACCATCATCTGATGATGGCCTGATATTCCTTGTGGTGAGATGGGGCTCTCCTGTCCTGCTCATGTCTGACTACCTACTGTAACAGAATAAAATACTCTTCTGTTTCCCTAGACATATTTTAATTTACTTAATTAAGTTGGAGTATATATTGTCTTCACTTAAAACAATGGTTAGCTGGGGATTTTGCATTAGTTCTACCTAGCGAGCTCCCCATATAGCTGAGGCAGAGTTATCAGAAGCTCCTCTGGTACTGGGGAAGGGTCATTGGGTTTGAAGTGATTTATGTTTAGGAATTAGTTCACATATTAAACATACCAGTTTGTTTACATAAGTTAGTGTGTCAGTGTGCAAGATTAGTCAGTGTTTCTGACCATGTGAATGTGTACAATTTACATGTTCAGAGTGATCCATATGTTTTCTGTTTCCTTAAAAAATAAATTTTTTGGAGACAGGGTCTTCCTATGTTGCCCAGGCTAGTCTCAAACTCCTGGACTCAAGTTATCCTTCCACCTCAGCCTCCTGAGTATTACTCCTGGGATTACAGGCACGAGCCACCAAACCTGGCAATATGTCTTGACTAATAGCCTCTTTATGGTGTTCAGCTTCTACACATCATCTGTGTATCCAGAGACTTCAGTCTATTCAGGTCAGTTAGGATATTGATTATAGTTGTGGTTTTGGCATTTTTTCATCCTATGTTATGTCCCACATCTGAAAAATATGTCCTGAGAATGGTCGTAAGTGTAGAAGTCTTTGGTGATTCTGCTGGTGTTTCGATTCCCACAGTTCTAGAATATCTCTGGCCTAGAAAGCTTTCCTCACTCCAGCCTTCTCAGAGAAAAACGTTGCCATACACCAGCTTCGCTTCTGGAAATCAGCATGCCTCCCAGTAAAGATGGAGCCAACTCAGGCAGCAGACAATCATAGCAGCAAAAACTGCAGATTAGACCCTAAGTTTTACAGTGGCAAGTATCTCACCATCTAGTTAGAGTCATTTATTATTGTATATTTTCTTCCCCACTCAGTCCTGCAAGCTTTGTAGGAATCATAACGTACTGTATCAAATGTTTAAACACTAATATCTTACCCTGCTCTCCTTCCATGAGCCCAGGATTCCTCAGTAAGACATCCAGAGTTGGTGGGACTGAACAAAGCGTTCCTACTTACTAGCTATGTGACCTTTGCCAAGTCTCTTTATTTCTAAGTTTTAGTTTCCTTTTCTATAAAATTGAAATGATATTTTTAAAAAATAAATGAGCTTATTCATCTAAATAATTTAACTTAGTCTCATAAAAAGAGCAAGAACCCAGTAAACGATAGCTATCTCTTTGCAACAACCAGGCTCACTTTAACTTTGGGAAGTCATACTGAAGTTGTTTTACACATTAAGGAGGATCTATAAGCAGTTATTTTGTTTGGTTGGTTTCTGTTTTTTCATTTGTTTGTTTGTTTTGTATTTTTTTAAAGACAGCGTCTCACTCTGTCACCCGGGCATGAGTGCATTGGCTTGATTACAGTTCACTGCAGCTTCAACCTCCTAGGTTCGAGTGATCCTTCCACTACAGTCTCCTGAGTAGCTGGGACTACAGGTATGTGCCATTACACCCAGCTAATTTTCTTTAATTTTTATTTGAGATTTTTTGTAGACATGGGGTTTCACTATGTTGCCCAGGCTGGTCTTGAAATCCTGGGCTGAAGCTATCTTTCCACTTCAGCCTCCCAAAGTGCTGGGATTATAGGCATGAGCCACCACACTGGCTCAAAAGTTTTAATTTCCTTTTTCTGTGGTTATTTATGTTTGTGAAATGAACTTTAATTCAAAACACTTTCCTCATTGGACTGTCTAGAACAAGTCTTGAACCTATTTTCTAGCTTTTCTATATACCATTTAAAAAATAAATATATGAATAAAAAGTTAATGTAGGTAGATGATAGTTTATTTGATTTTAGAAACATTTAGGTATTTCCAAGCTCCTCCAAGATGTGGAAACCACTCATGTCAAGTCGGCTGTATGTTGAAATGAACATTGACTTTTGAAGAAAATACTTTTGGATAATAATACTAGTTATGAAATATACAAATTGTGCGAACAGGGTAAAGTAACTAAATCTCTCTGAACTTGAATTTTCTCACCTGCAAAAGTGAAATAATAGTGTTCATTTTGTAAGGTTTTGGAAAAATTAAAATGAGGCAATGGGTGGAACAGATGACTGATGTCCCCAGCATTTTTTTCTTTTGACGTCCATGCCTTTTGATAATCCCTCCCCCTTAAGTGATGGTGAAGCCTGTGACAAGTTTCTAACCAATAGAATACGGAAAAAGTAACAAATGTCAATCTCTTGATTAGGTTATATTATATGAAAGTAGGTCTTAGATAAGTACTGTGAGAACTTCTGCTAGCCTTGAGGAAGTGAAGACCCCTGTTATAAACTGCCTATAGAGTGTGTACTTGGAACTCCTTTAAAGGCTGAGAGTCACATCCAGCCAAAATCCAATAAATGGCTGGGATCGTGGTAATGTAGACTCAAAAAAATGACATTTTGCAACAATCTGAGTTAACATAACAATGAACTTTTCTCTAGTTGAGACCCCGGATGAAAACGCAGTCTAGCAGATACATTGATTGCAGCCTCAGGATACTTTCAGCAGAAGACACAACCAAGTTGTGCCTAGACCTCTGATCATAGAAACTGTGAGATAATGACATGTGTTGTTTTAAGTCCCTAAATTTGTGATGACTTGTCATGCAGAGTAGAAAATGGATGGACAATACTTTAAAAATATATGTGTATGTGCTAAAATGAATTAATATCACTAATATTAATGAATATTAATGCTAATATTAAATGTCTGACCTACATAATTATGATTAAAAATTATTAGAATTAGATGATCTTGATGTTATGTACATAATATTAAGTATAGATTTATTAGTATTATCATCAGAGAAGATAATAAAATAATTTGTAAGTGTATGTATTGAGTTTATAATCCTCTAATGTGTTGATGTAATAATGATTTTCTCCTTACAACAACATATAGACTTTTTTTGCGGGATTTAATCTAATCTTTTTCCAACCTAAATAAATACCTACAAATGCAGTGCCCAGGAAATGAACTGTGAAGCAATATATACGTATATTCTTGGATCCCATTATTGGATGCTGCATTTGTGCTGTGTTACCCTCCTTTGATACTTATTTTCATTATTTTTTCAGTTACCATTTCAGACTGAATTAAGCCACAGTTTGAGCTCTCAGTTTATGTGATGATGATGACGCTATTCTGCTTGTAATGGTCCCTCGTCTCTTTTTTTAGTCATCTGTTACTGATACAGTATGAATAACAAGATCATAAACATCCCTAATTAAGCCCTAATAAATAAGACATGACAGGTTGTGAATTGTGTTGTAATATTTCACACCTAGTGTGCTGCTGAGCATGAGGCTGAAGGCTCTGAGCCATCAATGCACCTGAGCGTGAATTAACACTGTGCAATTTATGTCCCAAAATGTATGACTTTGATTGTGAAATAGTGAGTTTGTTTGGTAATTTAAAAAAAACTTTGTTTTTGTTTTCTCCTGTTTTAATTTTATATGCACAGCGTAGACAATACCAGTTTGTTTGGGATTAAAAAATATTTCTAATAATTTAAGATAAACCATGGAATATAATATTTTGAAATCAAAGATAAAACCATTGAAATTTACTTCTTGTATACACTTATGGCAAACCTTCACTTGTTATTTTAATGCAATCATTTTTGACAATGATTGGCATCATTTTATGAAAATGGATTTTCAAACATTTGATAACTCTTGCCTGATGCCCATCATATTTTGAATGATTCTTACTCAGTACTTACCTTAATGCTATAAGTGTATGAGATGTATAAGAAATGAGGGTTCATGGTTAAAAAGAAACTCCAAAGCAGCAGGAGGTGACATCTCAAATATAACACAGCTGACATTTAGAAAATAATACAGCGATATACTCTGTCTTATTCAGATAGTACCCTTTGATATGCCTTGAAAGAAAAGTCATTGAAGACAAAAAAATAGCTAAAACATTGAGGTAACATCCTAGTTTTCAACTTGCTGGGTATAATGTAAATTTACATAATATATAATTTGAATTATAAAATTTGATCAGTTGCTAAGCAGGAAATCAATGTCATGTAATTTAAATAAATCTGTTTAAACGAAAGGATGTTATCCTGATTAAAATATTGTTTCTCGGCCAGGCACAGTGGCTCACGCCTGTAATCCCAGCACTTTGGGAGGCCAAGTCTGGCAGATCACCTGAGGTGAGAGTTCGAGACCAGACTGACCAACATGGAGAAACCCAGTCTCTACTAAAAATACAAAAAAAAAATTAGCCAGGTGTGGTGGCGCGTGCATGTAATCCCATCTACTCTGGAGGCTGAGGCAGGAGAATCGCTTGAATCTGGGAGGCAGAGGTTGCAGTGAGCCGAGATCACACCATTGCAGTCCAGCCTGGTCAACAAGAGCGAAACTCCGTCTCGGAAAAAAAAAAGAAAAAAATATTATTTCTCTAAATTTTGTCTTTATTATTATCTTGTTTTTCCTAACAGCCCATTTTCACTACAGAATTCCAAAAGATGCACCATAAATGGTCCCCCTAGACTGCAATGGTAATATAATATTATTTTTAACAACATAGGTTTTGATGTTGATAAAAATGACATTGCACCTTGGATTTATGGCTTACTAATGTATGACTTTGAAGAACTGTTCAATTTTTGTTAGTCTCAGTTTAACTTTGGGTATAAGGAAAGAACAATAATGCTTTCTTTATAAGATTGTTATGAAAATAAGTGAAATATGTATTTGAAGTAGAATGTTTATGACATTATTAAGCACCTTGGTTATTTGTGTACCAAATAACATGTGCATTATGTAATCGTAATACTATTGTTATTAACTCCATTGATAGACAGTGTTCTATAAATTTTTCACATTCCTTCCTGGTTCAGAATGCATTATTGAATAACAAATGTTCCTTGGAAATTAGAGATAATCCTTTGGGGATATTTAGAAAGGATTCCCCTGGAGTCATTTGCGTACATTGTAAGGATAATAACCTTAAGATACTTTCTCCTCTACTCCAGAAGTGTTTACTTTTATTCCAGGGTTTTAATAACCTACAGCACTTTCCTTCTCTTCCTTGGAGAGGATTTGCTCCAGAGATGTTAATGGGCAGATGTGCCTGCCACCGTACTGAAGCTTTGAGTCTTATAATTTTGAGGTTTCTTTCCTACGACGCAAAATTTACTGCATGTTCAGATAAACATCTGGCCCTTACTGGGTCACTATGTGGGGGGAATTGAGGAATAAGGAGCCAACGCAAGCTGTATGAAGCCTTTATTTTAGAATGATCTATTCCTGGATTCCAGAGCTGTAGCCACAGGTCAGTAATTGCTTGACTTTTCCAAAGTAATTGATTGACTTATTTTTCTGGTTGGTTTTATCATATCTATTAAATATTTGAATTCTTTGAAGAACAGTTTTTAACTGCATTTCTTCATAAATCCTATTGCATTGCCTTATTAACTATACTAATTAATGAATTGCTGAATTTTTTTAGACATTGAGGCAGAATATATTGCCTATATATTAGAAAACCATTACAACAGACAAGTGAGAATGCATGAATTAGAGCAAAGTCTTCAGAAATAGACATAGATAGAAAAATTTTATTTAGTGATATAATATATATAATTATTCATTAAATGTATATTATAGACAAAGACTAAAATTGGAGCTTAGTTTTTTATTTTAGGTTATTGTAGTGTCATTTATAAAAGTAGTTGTTTAGAAAGTAGATCTTGATTTTTATATACACATATGTATAATTTGATTTATATTTTGAGTTTGATGTTAGAGCATGCAGGTGAAGCTGTCAAGTAGTCAGTTGGAAAATTAAGCACTTATGATTTTTATTATTTCTATTTTATGGAATAAGTGCTGAATATGGAGAGGCAATGATTTTGTCTGAGGTTACATGAACAGTGACTCATGTATGAAACCAGCAGCGGTTTCAGAGTTCTGCCCTTCCCTTCTATAATATACTGACTCTAAAACTTAAATTTCTGCCATAATGTCTTTGAATATTCCCTATCAAAAACTAGCTACAGTGACAACTTTCATCCAATTGTCTGATACTCAGTTAAGGGTCATCCTTGATTTAGCTAGAGAGTACCTAAAACAAGAGCATGTTAACTCCTTAACAATTCTGGTATCATCCGACACCTTTTCATTTCTAGTTATCATGAAATAGAGTAATACATCTGTCTTTCTCCACTGGTCAATTACAACAGCATCTCAGTTATTCACCCCCTCTTCTTTAGGCCCCTTACATTATCACTAGTCAAAGTGTGGCCCGCAGACTAATGCCAGTCTAGAAACTGTTACAGGTCTACAACAAATGCTTAAGTTGAAATTATGAATGTACTTATGCATCAATAAAAAAGAAGATAAGAATTTTCAATTTTTTTATTATACTTTAAGTTCTAGGGTACATGTGCACAACTTGCAGGTTTGTTACATATGCATACATGTGCCATGTTGGTGTGCTGTACCCGTTAACTCATCATTTACATTAGGTATATCTCCTAATGCTATCCCTCCCCCCTCTCCCCACCCTATGACAGGCCCCCATGTGTGATGTTCCCCACCCTGTGTCCAAGTGTTCTCATTGTTCAATTCCCACCTATGAGTGAGAACATGCGGTGTTTGGTATTTTGTCCTTGTGATAGTTTGCTGAGAATGATGATTTCCAGCTTCATCTATATCCCTACAAAGGACATGAACTCATCATTTTTTATGGCTGCATAGTATTCCATGGTGTATATGTGCCACATTTTCTTAATCCAATCCATCATTGATGGACTTTTGGGTTGGTTCCAAGTCTTTGCTATTGTGAATAGTGTTGCAATAAACATACGTGTGCATGTGTCTTTATAGCAGCATGATTTATCCTTTGGGTATATACCCAGTAATGGGATGGCTGGTTCAAATGGTATTTCTAGTTCTAGATCTTTGAGGACTGGCCACACTGTCTTCCACAATGGTTGAACTAGTTTACAGTCCCACCAACAGTATAAAAGTGTTCCTATTTCTCCACATCCCCTCCAGCACCTGCTGTTTCCTGACTTTTTAATGATTGCCATTCTAACCGGTGTGAGATAGTGTCTCATTGTGGTTTTGATTTGCATTTCTCTGATGGCCAGTGATGATGAGCATTTTTTCATGTGTCTGTTGGCTGCATAAATGTCTTCTTTTGAGAAGTGTCTGTTCGTATCCTTTCACCACTTTTTGATGGGGTTGTTTGATTTTTTCTTGTAAATTTGTTTAAGTTCATTGTAGATTCTGGATATTAGCCCTTTGTCAAGATAGGTAGATTGTAAAAATTATCTCCCATTCTGTAGGTTGCCTGTTCACTCTGATGGTAGTTTCTTTTGCTGTGCAGAAGCTCTTTAATTTAATTAGAGTTTAATTAGCTCTTTAGTTTAATTAGATCCCATTTGTCAATTTTGGCTTTTGTTGCCATTGCTTTGGTGTTTTAGTCATGAAGTCCTTGCCCATGCCTATGGCCTGAATGATATTGCCTAGGTTTTCTTCTAAGGTTTTTATGGTTTTAGGTCTAACATTTAAGTCTTTAATCCACCTTGAATTAATTTTTGTATAAGGTGTAAGCAAGGGATCCAGTTTCAGCTTTCTACATATGGCTAGCCAGTTTTCCCAGCACCATTTATTAAATAGGGAATCCTTTCCCCATTTCTTGTTTTTGTCAGGTTTGTCAAAGATGAGAAAGAAATAAAGAGTATTCAATTAGGAAAGAGGAATTCAAATTGTCCCTGTTTGCAGATGACATGATTGTATATTTAGAAAACCCCATCGTCTCAGCCCAAAATCTTCTTAAGCTGATAAGCAACTTCAGCAAAGTCTCAGGATACAAAATCAATGTGCAAAAATAACAAACATTCCTATACACCAATAACAGACAAACAGAGAGACAAATCATGAGTAAACTCCCATTCACAATTGCTTCAAAAAGAATAAAATACCTAGGAATCCAACTTATGAGGGATGTGAAGGACCTCTTCCAGAACTACAAACCACCGCTCAGTGAAATAAAAGAGGAACCAAACAAATGGTAGAACATTCCATGCTCATGGATAGGAAGAATCAATATTGTGAAAATGGCCATACTGCCCAAGGTAATTTATATATTCAATGCCATCCCCATCAAGCTACCAATGACTTTCTTCTCAGAATTGGAAAAAACTACTTTAAAGTTCATATGGCACCAAAAAAGAGCCCACATAGCCAAGACAATCCTAAGCCTAAAGAACAAAGCTGGAGGCATCACGCTACCTGACTTCAAACTATACTACAAGTTTACAGTAACCAAAACAGCATGGTACTGGTACCAAAACAGAGATATAGACCAATGGATCAGAACAGAGCCCTCAGAAATAATACCACACATCTACAACCATCTGATCTTTGAAGTTTGAAATTTTATAACAATTTGATGCAACCGTTTTATGTCTATTTGATCTAGTAAAAATTAAGGGCTTTTATTGTATGTACCAATATACTTTCATTTTGCTAGTAATTTCACTTGTATTTTATAAAAGTATTTATCCTAATTAAGTTGGGAGGAAAAACACTGATTATCTATTACCAATAATTTCCAAAGAACTGACTTATTACTGTACACTTATCTGGGACTCCATTATTTATAAAAGGAAATCCAATATTCCATGATATCCATGATCTAGTCTTTTTGTCTCCCTCACATCTCTTTTTCTATTCTGATATTTTTTTGTATCACTCCTTATGAATTAAAACTCTAACACAACTCATAACTCTAACATCAATCTGCTTGTAATTTCCTTTATAAACTTATGCATTTATGCTACTCTCTGTAATTTGAATGTTCTAACTCCAAAATACCTAACACCACACTAATATAGTTGGTTTACTTTCTCTAACTCAACATTTAGGCAGTGATAGGTGTGTTTTCAATCCTTGTATGATTCTGCTGAGTATTAATTGTAATTCCAAATTTTTTTCCAAATACCTTTGTTTATTTCTAAAATTGACCTAAACAAATATATTTTTGTATTTGCTTCATTGACTATTTTTCAAATATGACATGAGGAAAGAGCTTCTCTCTTATTTTTGTTAATGCATCCAGTGCTTAATTGGTATTTAGAATACAAAGTTTGAAAATCAGAAGAACATAACAAGAACAAGATGGGCTGCTAATAGCAAACTGTTAGAAATTTACCTGTAAAAAGAGAATTTTAGAATATGTGGATATTCAAGTTAATATTGTTGTACAATAAACAACTTCAAACTTAATGGTTAAACTGAAACCATTTAATTATTTTGAAAGATTCTACGGGCCATAAATTTGGGCAGGGTTTGAGATGAAAGCAATTTATTTGAGATAAAAATGGTAGCCTGATATTTCTGCCACTCACCTCAGCATCTGAGTTTACTCAGTGCCTATTCACAGTTAAAATAGCATGCCACCTTTCTAAATCTATCAAATGGTCTTTAGACATTTGCTTTTATTAGCATCAATTATACCATATTACCTAAGATGAGAGTAAATTATGCTATACCCATGCTATATTCTCTTTTCTATTCCAGATGCAAATAACATCCAATGATTTCAACAATGTTACAGTTTATTTGTGATTTCAAAAAAATTAGAAAATATATTGAAAAAATCATGCAGCCTTTAGATCACTAAGTTGTACTTTTCAATAATACTTGTTTTGCTGTAATCTTTAAAACTATGAGGCATAGTCATTCCACTTGAGGAGGGTGAGTCACAATGCTTATATATAGTTTAAGAAAGTACAGTTTTGTATGGAAGACCAGATTTCACTGGTCTCACACATTGTGCTTTAATTGAACTGCCAACCAATAATGCAATTTCAAATATAAACGTGGTACTAGTCCATTTTAAAAGCTCATTTATTTCTTTCGTGTTGGATTACGAATCAAGGTATACAAAATTGTGGACACAACAATAAAACCAGAGTTCAACTGACCCAAAAAGCATATATTATGGTTATATACGATAAGGCAATAACTGCTTAAGAGGAAGTTCTAAACCAGCAGCAACAGTATCACCTGGAAATATGTTTAAAATGTTAAACTTGTTAAAAATGCAAATTCTCAGTCTCCACCTCAGGCCTACTGAATCAGAAACTTTGCAAGCTCAGCAATCTGGGCTTTAACCTTTCCAGATGATCCTGATATATTCTTAAATGCAACTAGGGAATAGTTTTGACTGGAATATGGACTCACAGAGTTTTTAACAACATATTACAAATTTAATGAGTGTGAAACTTTACATTTACTGAATCAGGTGTGTTAAGAAGTATCTATCTTTGTATCTCTTTAAGTATAAATCTTGAGATCTGGTTGTTACTGATTGCAAAATAATTACTATTGCCCATTAAGGAAATATAAACTTGATGTTATTTCATTTGGAACTGAGTTCTTTTAGTCATAACCACTTGTTTAATTCATTGTTTTTATGTTTCTCTCCCTTCACCTTACTTATCTTGTATTTCTCCCTGGGGTTTGTGAGTTTACATATCTTATTTACGGCAAGACGGAAAGAAGTGAGTAGTCTTGTAATTATTCTCTGCCTATACTGACCTCTGCACGGGATTATTTACACTTTACTCTTCAAAGCTGTGTACCTCACTCATTATTGACACCTCGGATATGCTATGTCCTCAGGCAGCCAACTACAGTACTCTATTACTGCCTTGTTCCTATTCTGGAATACCTTAGGGGCTCTATTTAATCTAACTTGTACTTTCATTTCTTTAGAGGACATCCAAAGGTTTAGAGAAACCTCCTCTACTATACTGGAGTGTGCTGGACTCTGCAGACTGCCCTGGGGCAGGGGATGCAATCTATGTTTGCAATTTTGCTTATATTTTTATTCTCCCTCTCAGACAATATGTTATATGCAGGACTTCTCTAGGTATTATGTATACCTCTAGCTCTTAAATGCTAAATGTTCTTCCTTTCCACCAGTGACTTGGGGATTTGGCCCAAAGGTTGAGACATTAGACCACTTCTCAATAATCCAGCTAGTGTAGACTCCTTAGATTATCCTCCTGCCAGCTCTTAGAATTTGGGAAGGGATTAACTCTAAAATAAATTTGCATAATTTTCTATCCTTTGTCTATGGCACCTGATCCCTCATGGTTTAATATTTAGTAGGTGTAGTTTAAGGTTTTGGACCCCCATTATTAAGCCTATTTTTCAAGTTTTTACTCTTATCAATCTCAGTTTTCTTATATAGAAACTGCATTTTCAAATATGTACATAAACCAAACATATTTGGATTATGCAACATTAAACTTTGCCTTCAAAACTATTATCCCTATAGTGGGTATCAAAATAAACTATAAAGAGAATTCACTGGCTTTTAAATCCTAAATGTATTCATCCTGTCCTTAAGACAAAGCATGCCACTGGCTTTATAACATTAGGGACCATTGCGAGGAAAATACCTAAAAACTCTCTTAAAATTTTTCTTCAGTGCATAAAGAAGAAGCAACTTTGGGCTGAAGAGCATAGATTAATCACCAATTAATTTTTGTATTTAATTATTTAGTGAAACACAAATTGATCTGAACGGACCATGTTCAAGTATTAGTTTTAGAAACTAGAAATGTAACACAAAACAAAAATCAAGGCAAATTAAGCAATTCTTATCCACATATAGTTTATGTATTGCCATTCATTAATATTTAGTTCTGAAGGTCTGGTTGCCACTTTGAAACTTATTGTTGAGCACACTTAGAGGACGCCAATCGCTTTCAAAGACATAGCTTTATAAACTTTCTCTGTGTAGAAATATGTATCTAAAGTGAAAAAAATGGTCTTGGTTAGTTTTACCTTTTTGACAAGACTGTACAAATAGGTCATGATATATGATCCATGTGTATAATTCACACACATATTTTGTTTTATAATAGTGACTACATATAGCCTAACGTATGAAAATATATGACAATCTTATGTGAGAAGCTCTGACAATTTAGAATCAACTTTCAGCCTTTTAAAATCATAAATATTGTCATAAGAGAAAAAAACCTACTCATTGAATTATGTTGTTTACCTTGCTGTGAAAGTGTAATATCAAAGAAATAATTTTGGAGGAAATATAATTTATATAATTCCTTTTGTGTTACACAGAAATAAAAATGACATATTAAATTATAAAATGTTTTATCTTTTTAAATTTTTCATCCATAGCAGATATTGATGAAGATTAAATTCTAACATTAAAATTATTCTTGTCTAAAGGACCTTGAGGCATACCTTCCAATTTTTAGGAAATATGTCTTCCTATTTATATACTATCATATAGATACATACGTTTTTATCTGTACAAACAATATGCTATTTGCTACTTTGCACCTCATTATTTACTTTGAAAGCAGCTCATATTCCATTCAATTTAGAAAAAGCACAGTGAAATTTATCTCATTATAAAGTTTAAAGTGTTTCAATGACAACCATTTGCTATATTTCAAACCCTAAACAAAAGCGGATATTGAGAAGTGAAATAAAAAATAAATTTTATATTCTGCTAATGGTGCAAAGTAGTGTGAAAGAACAGACAAGCTGGAAATAGAAAAGTCAATACGGTAATCAATAAACTCAAATAAGGATGAAATAGAGGATATACAGGCCCCGTAATTTGTAAACAGACAACAATTCATAGCAGCATTCCTACAAAAAATATAATCTGTTTCTCTAACATTTAGGAAAGAAAAAAAAAATTGAATCTGAACATAAATGTAAACTCTCAATTCAATAGGTACATTTTTGGAAAAATGAAATTAAACAAATAATAATATATAAAAATGTGTACAGGTGAAAGATGCTTTTTGAATTCCTTATTGTTAACTTTATTATTTTAAAATATATTTTTTATAATTAAATACTTCAAATAATCTAGCACTTCAAGAGCCTCTACTCTTTATGTTTGATTAAACTTTAAAATAAATATGGGCTGTTAAACATCCATCCTATACAGCACAACTATGATCTTCCCTCTTTTCAACTTTATGGTTATATACTTTTTAATTTAACAGAGAATAAAAATTATTTCAAGCAAAAAGAAAAAAAGTGTGAGAAAATGTTTGAGTTAAATATGCTCTAATTAAATCCTAGGTATGTATTAAATCTACTCTCAGGCTGACCAGCAACATATAATTAAACATCATTTTACCCAATAAAATATATTTGAGTTGCAATCACACATATTTACATATTTAAATACAAAACAGGGAAAATAATAGTAATAAAGTCATAAAAAGTGTCTCTAAATTGCATGTCTCTATTTATGTATGTCTCTATATTCTTAACCACTTTACCTGCTGTTGCTCTTTCCCCAAAAATGTGTTGCTTTAGAAAGGAATCAGAAAGAACTGGTAGCTAAAGAATGTTTAATTCTACATATAAATATGTTTTCTATAAGTGCCAGTTCTGGCAAGAATTAGCAAAGAGAGAAATTCCTATTCTGCATATTCATCCTTCTCTTTCTTTATAACAAAGCCCCCTTAAGAAACATTTGGAGCTTCCCAGTCTTTTCTTCTTTGCCTCTTTTCCTAATCAAAATATATTTAGGAGAAATCATATTTTTATTTATCCTTTATGCATAAATATACATTTGTCATTGTTATATATAGCAGCCTATCACTCCGTTAAAGAAAAAAAAAACATGCAGAACAAAGATGGGAGAGATACAGCTGTATGGAAGTTTCAATAGATTAGCAACACTTTATTCGATCAGTACATATTTTCCTGTCTAAATTTATGTTCAATATAGAGTAAAATCAGTGAGATAAAATAGAAATATCTGTTTTCCTAGTAGGCACTGTTTTGTTTGCCTAACATTTGCTCTTCTCTAGTTTGTTTCTAATGGATATTAATTTTATTGCCATCTCTGCTGAATGCCACACAACTGTACAAATTTAAGGCAACTTCCTCAGTCCCCTGCTTCTGATCTCCAGAGCTTCACACAGATTAAGCCAATTGGTGCATGGGCAAGGTGAGCAAGAATGAACCAGACAGAAGGGAAGGATTCCTACTTCATATTTGAGAAGAAAAGAGTTTCGTTTTCTCCCTCTGCATGTAAACTGGGACCCAGAATGTTGTTCCAGCTTCTCTGCCTGACATGTTATAGCATTGAGGGAAATCATCATAGGGGAAAAGCTTGAAATAATTAAAAACAGACAGAGAAATAAACTGGGTTGCTCTGATATGTAATACTATATAGAATTATACACTATTTTGTTCTTTAAATTTTTAAAGATTGAATCAGAGTTTCTGTTATTTGCAGCCAACAATAAGCATTTTAATTTGCTTTTTGTTTTTGCTTTTGTTTTTAAGACAAGGTCTTGTTCTGTTGCCCAGCCTAGAATGCAGTGGCGCAGTCACGGCTCACTGCAACCTTAACCTCCTGGGCTCAAGCGATCTTCCTGCCTCCACTTCTGGAGTAGCTGGGACTATAGGCATGAGCCACCACACCAGGCTAATTTGTATTTTTTTTTTTTTTTTTTTTTTTTTGTAGAGACGGGATTTTGCCATATTGTCCAGGCTGGTCTCAAATTCCTGTCCTTACGAAATCCTCCCTCTTTGGTCTCCCAAAGTGCTGGGCTTGCAGGTCTGAGTCACTATGCCCAGCCAGCATTTTAATTTTTAGTGATGGCACTCAAGATTGAAAGACTTAATACCTCAGCTTGAAGTTAGCAACTACTTCCTAAAGTATACAGACCATTAGTTTTCCAGTATGACTTTTTCATCAAAATACATTTTGGATTTTATGTGCATCTACAGTTTTTCCAGTTCTTGTGATATAAGGTGATAACTAATGTTTATTGGGTACTTGTTTCATGGCAGGGATATGTGTGACCACTACTTAAACTTAACTATTTAAGAAATATTTCCAACAACTCTTTAAAGAGGTACTTATATTCTCACACCACTTTTCAGATTAGATGACCCCAAAGAACAGGGTGAGTAAGTTTATTAAGTAGTAGATCCAGGACTAATCCCAAGCTGTCTGAATTCATAAACTATTTTCCTTATGGCCTTTTATATTTCCAACTATAATATAAACAGCCCTTAAGCTTATCGGGTAACTCACAGGAATAATAATATTACGATGGCTAATACTGCATCTCTGATACAGGGTATATTTTTCTAAGAGTCCTGATTGGCTCTTATTCTGGCATTTGTTTTACTGAGTAACAACAGATTGGAGTCATAAAATGAATACCAACAACACAGTGTTTACTCTAGCAATCTTCTCCATCTAATCTCTTTTTTTGTTGTCACAGTTATTTACTTCAATAATTTTGGCTGACATAGTTCTAATTTTATTTTCTGGTAAATTCATGATATTATATTTCTTTTCTTCTGTAAATGTAAATACTAGATAGAAATAGAAACCAAAGCTAGCAAGGAAATAAAACTTTCTAGATTCTAGAGAGAAAAAGGAAAACAATTACTAGAAGGTAATTGAAAGATAAATTGGTTGATGTTACATATGTTGCATAAAAATAGAGCATTTAGTGAGTGTTTCTTGGCTCAGAATCAGAGAGAGCTTAAATAACCCTTTGAAATGAGGATAAATCATAAGTTGCATTGGTTTTCTTGGCTCCCTGACTCTGTGTCATGCTAATTTTGAATTTTGGAGCATTTAATGCCTCCTTGTGTTTTCACCATTCTCCAGATTCTGTGACTTATCTGCTAAAAAGAAGAGTTAATACAAAGAGATCTAGATTGTTAGTTTTCTCATTAAATCTGTGTTCAGTTGCTTACACTCTGACCTTGTATCGTAATACCGGGAACGGATTCTAATCACTTGTGCTTAAGCCCTGGCCTCTCCCTTATTTTCCATGTCTAGGTTCCTAACTTACCCCTGTTTCTGAGCATCTGCCTTGTGTTAAAGCCCATTAGCCCAATTTCCTCCAGAATTAAATTGTGTTTTAATTGTTATAACATACAACTCGATATTTTTCAAACATCTGCATCCTATATCTGTGTTTGTTCCTTAGACTTGTGACAGATGTGTTTCGGAGTGTCTATGATCTGTCTATTGGGATGTTTCTCTATCCTTCTTACTAGCTCTGTTTGAAAGTAACTGCTAAGCAACCAGGACTTCATCTTGCTGCCTGCTGTTTGAAATTCCTTTGGTATGGACCTTTCACACAGAGCTCAGTATGAGCTCCTTGACTTAGCCAGCCAAACTTTACTTAAGGAAAAACTGTCACAGAAAATAACCTCTTCAGTGCCACATCTGAAACAACTTCAAAGCACTCTTGGCTCAGTGTAATGGCTATGGATAAAAAATGCTGTATCCAGTGGGAGAAAAAAAAATGGACCATTTCTTCACTAAGTATGCATTAAATGAAAAATAATATTAATATTATTGAAATTAAGATGATATTGATACTATAAAAATGTTAACTTTTATAACTTTAGATCTTTTAGAAAAAAGGTAGTACTTGTACCACGTAAGAGGAATCCATAAGATATTTAGATATTAATTAACTAATCTATAAGATATTTAGATATTAACTACTTGAAAGTCATGCCAGAGAGAGAATATGATATAGAAATCCTGACATAAATATGTATGAATGACTTTCAATATTAGCAATTACTTCTTCAGAATTTTTTTAATGGACTAAGTGGGGATTTTCATTTTGATACCCAACAACAGTAAACATAATTGCCTCAGAATTGCAACCAATCAAATTACTCAAACCATATGTTTAGTTTTTTTGAGATTATGGTTGTAAATTTTTTATTTATCTGGAGAAGAGTTTATAAAACTTTGTCAGTAAAAGGCCAGATAGAAAATATTTTAGTGTTAGGGGGCTGTGTGGCCTACTGTCTCCTTGCAATTACTCAACTTTGCCATTTTAGTGTGAAAGAAGAATGAAGATCATGCACCCCCATAAAGTTTTATTTACCAAAAAACTGTGGCAAACCAGATTTAGATAGAGGTCTATAGTTTGTTGATCTTTATTCTATTGGCACGTTATGAAATTTGTAGGAAAAATGCTTGAAAGTTACCTAAAATAAACTTCAACTGCATTTCTTCTTAATGATATCCCACACCACCTACTTTACTTTTCATACTTAATTATTAGGTTGATCTTTCCTGTAAGCTACCCAATTGTTGACTATAAGGAGAAGTTATTTCTATGTTATTTAGTGATGCATCTCCATATATAATTCCTGGCCAATTAATTTACAAAAACAATAACAAGAATACATTTCTGATTTGTTTTTGCTCAGTTTTTTAAAAACACTTATTAAGCCTCTACTACATTTTTGGCACTATACATGCAATAGGGATACAAAGGTGATTAAGAAAATGATCATGTTAAAAGGAGTTTAGAGTAAGTGGCATATTTATTTCTCTTCAGAGAATGGAATAAGCAAAAAGGCATTTCAGCAAGCAAAGACGCAAAAGTAAGAAATCTTTGAGTACTTACACAGTAAAGGATTAATTTATTAGATCTTGGTTGTCTAAAATCTACCTGTACATTCCAAAATAAAGTCGAACATTTTCCAGCTTCTGGAAAACAATGTCTAATGCCTTGGACTATCATGCCTGTTAATAATGTCTCTGTTTACCTAAGACCAGGCCATGCCAGATAATTTATGCTAAAAATGTGATTTATGTTTGAGCCTTGAGCTACACAATAGTAGTTTGAACTTGTGAGATGAAATAACTAACATTAAACATTCAGGTAGTCATCCATGTCTACATAACCGATCCCACCCCCAAAAAATCTGGACAAGAATGCTTGTATGAGCTTCCATTACTGTCAATTCATGCATGTTTATATACATTGTTGCTAGGAGAATTAGCACTCTATATGATTTCACTGGTAAAGGACAGTTGGAAGCTTGCACCTGGTCTCTCCCAGAGTCTGCACTGTGCATTTTTTTCTGTTGCAGATTTTTTTTTTTTTTTTTCAAATTCTCGCTCTGTCGCCCAGGCTGGAGTGCGGTGGTGCAATCTCGGCTCACTGCAACCTCCGCCTCCTGGGTTCAAGCGATTCTCCTGCCTCAGCCTCCTGAAGAGCTGGGACTACAGGCACCTACCACCATGCCCAGCTAATTTTTGTATTTTTAGTAGAGACGGGATTTTACCATATTGGCCAGGCTGGTCTCGAACTCCTGACCTTGTGATCCACCCGCCTTGGCCTTCCAAAGTGTTGGGATTATAGGCGTGAGCCACCATGCCCAGCCTCTGTTGCAGATTTTAAGTTGTATCCATTTATTGTAGTAAAATATAACTTTCAGAATATAAGATCTCTGCTGAGTTCTGTGATTCTATCTAGTGAATCATTGACTATGAAATGGTCTTAGATATCCCCCGTCATAGTGCCTTTAAAGGAAAACTGATATACCAACCCCCTCTTCACCTTCTGCCATGACTTTAAGCTTTCTGAGGCCCTCATCAAAAGCAGATGCTGGTACTAGAATTGTTGTACAACCTGCAGACTGTGAGCCTATAAAACCTCTTTTCTTTAACAATTACCCAGCCTCCAATATTTCTTTATATCAATGCAAGAACAGACTGACACAGAAAATGGATACCAAAACTGTTATAATTGTCTAGGCTATTACAATCAGAAGCAGAGGCTAGTAGTTACTGTGAATGAATTCTGCAGGTTCTGCAGGTTGGGAATGTACCAAAGTGTTTAGTAAAGCATTCTTAAGATTGTGGATTTTTCTCATTATGTGGTAGAGGTTTTCTAATCTGCCCTGCCACCTTTTTTATAAACAAAGTTTCATTGGAATGCAGCCATATTCCTTCATGGAAGTATTGGCTATGACTGCATTTATGCTACAACAGAGTTACATGTTTGTGACAAAGACTGTATCCTCCATAAAGCCTAAGATATTTATTATCTGGCCCTTACAGAAACAGCAATCTCTTCCACATATAATGGGAAGTTACTGCAAGATATATGCATGGGAAACACATGATAATATGGTTTGGCTATTTTGTCCTCTCTAAATCTCATGCTGAAATGTGACCTCCAGCATTGCAGCTGGACCAAGTGGGAGGTTGATATTATTTGGCTCTGTGTCCCCACCCAAATCTCACCTTGAATTTTGATAATCCCCACATATCAAGGGCAGGTCCAGGTGGAAATAATTGAATCATAGGGGCACTTTCCCCTGTACTGTTCTCACGATAGTGAGTGAATTCTCATGGGATCTGATGGCTTTATGAAGGGTTTTTCTCTTCTCTTGGTTTTCTGTTCTCTCTTGCCTGCCACCATGTAAGACATGCCTTTGCTCTTCCTTCACCTTCTACCATGATTGTGAGGCCTCTCCAACCATGTGAAACTGTAAGTCCATTAAATATCTTTTTCTTGATAAGTTATCCAGTCTTGGGTATGTATTTATTAGCAGCATGAAAATGTACCAATACAGTAAATTGGTACTGGTATAGAGTGGGGTGCTGCTGTAAGGATACCCCAAAATGTGGAAGGTGACTTTGGAACTGGGTAACAGGCAGAGGCTGGAATGGTTTTGAAGGCTCAGAAGAAAAAAGGAAAATGTGTGAAAGTTTGGAACTTCCAAGAGACTTGTTGAATGGCTTTGATCCAAATGCTGATAATGATATGGTCAATGAAATTCAGGCTGAGGTGGTCTCAGATGCAGATGAGGAACTTGTTGACAACTGAAATAAAGGTTACTCTTGCTGTGTTTTAGTAGAGACTGGTGGCATTTTGCCCCGGCCCAAGAGATCTGTTGGACTTTGAACTTGAGGGAGATGATTTAGGGTATGCAGCAGGAGAAATTTCTAAGCAGCAAAGCATTCAAGAAGTGACTTGGGTGCTGTTAAAAGCATTCAATTTTAAAAGAAAAACAGAGCATAAAAGTTCGGAAAATTTGCAGCCTTGTGATGCTATAGAAAAGAAAAACCCATTTTCTGAGGAGAAATTCAAGCCGGCTGCAGAAATTTGCATAAGTAACAAGGAGCCAAATGTTAATTGCCAAGACAATGGAGAAAATGTTACTAGAGCACATCAGAAACCTTTGAGGCAGCCCCTCCCATCACAGGTCCAGAGGCCTAGGAGGAAAACAAGATTTCCAGAGCTGGGCCCAGGGCCCCTCTGCTCTGTGCAGCCTAGGAACTTTGTGCCCTGAATCCCAGCAGTTCTAGCCATGTCTAAAAGGGGTCAAAGTACAGCTCAGGCCATGAGGGTGCAAGCCCCAAGCCTTGGCAGCTTCTACGTGGTGTTGAGCCTGCAGGTGCACAGAAGTTAAGAATTGAGGTTTGGAAACCTCCATCTAGATTTCAGAGAATATATGGAAATGCCTAGATGTCCATGCAAAAGTTTGCCGGAGGGGAGGAACCCTCATAGAGAACCTCTGCTAGGGCAGTGCAAAAGGGAAATGTGGGGTTGAAGCCCCCACACAGAGTCCCTGCTGGGGCACCATCTAGTGGAGCTGTGAGAAGAGGGCCACTGTCCTCCAGCCTAGTGGAGCTGTGAGAAGATAGCCACCATTCTCCAGATCCTAGGAAGGTAGATGCACTGACAGTTTGCACAGTGCTCTTGAAAAAGCCTCAGACACTCAATGCCAGCCTGTGAAAGCAGCTAGGAGGGAGGCTGTACCCTGCAAAGTCACTGGGGTGGAGCTGCCAAAGACCATGACTTTGCATTTTGAACATCAAAGTATCTGACACGAATTTAATACATATGCATGAAGGTTGCTTTTTTTCGCTAAAAACTAAAAAATTAACAGAGATGAATGTGCATAATCAACAAGAATTTATTGTACATGTGTTTTGATAAGAAAGTAGGAAGGCAAAGGATAATAACTGCAATGGTTTGTGTCTCCTCCAAAATTCAGTTGTTTCCAACGTGGTAGTATTAATAGTGGAGGCCTTTAAAAGATGATTTGACTGTGAGTGCTCTTCCTTTGTGAATGGGATGAAAGCCCTTAGATAAGAAGCTTCGTGTAGCATTTGGCCCTCTTCTCTTTCCAACTTCTAGCATGTGAATACACAGCAAGAAAACCCTCACCAGATGCTGACACTTTATGGACTTCTCAGCACCAGAGCAGCAAGAAAGAAATTTCTTTTCCTTATAAATTACCTAGTCTCAGGTATTTTATTACAGCAGCACAAGCAGATTAAGATAATGACTAAGTCATCCACATTTAAATGATTTCTCCATTCATTGAGATAAGGAAAATAAGAGGAATAGTGTTGGAGTAAATATGTGGCAAGTTCTATTTGAACACCTGAGATGTGGGTACTCAAGGGACATTGCAATGAAGATTTCCTATAGGTAGGTCACTTAAGTTTAAAGAATGGGCAGAAGAAGGGAAACCATTAAAGCAAAAGTTCAAATAAAAAAGTAAAAGAGGTCAGGACAAAGTCAGGTGGTGAGAAATTATACAAGTCAAGAGAAGAGAGTGTTTTAAGGTAAATGGAATTGATCAACAGTGTCAAAGGCTATTTCCACCAGTAAATATTAAGACACTTAAGAAATAAAAGCTGAATATAAAAATGAGTTGGTTCTTGATGACATTGATAAAGGTAGTTTCAGTGTAGTGGTAATACAGATGTCTAAGTACAGTATATGGTTTGTCTCTGTGTCCGCACCTAAATCTCATCTTGAATTGTCATCCCCATATTTCAAGGAAGGAACCTGTTGGGAGGTGATTGGATCATGGGGGCATTTTTCCCCATGCTGTTCTCATGATATTTAGTGAGTTCTCACAAGAGCTGATGGTTTTAAATTGTGGCGCTTGCTCACTTTTTTATTCCTGCCACCATGTAAGATGTGCCTGCGTCCCCTTTGCCTTCTGCCATTATTGTAAGTTTCCTGAGGCCTCCCAGCCATGCAGAACTGTGAGTCAATTAAACCTCCTTTCTTTATAAATTACCCAGTCTCAGGTAGTCTCCTTATAACAGTATGAGAATAGACTAATACATGTGGCTTTAGGACTGAGTAGAAAGTGAGAAAGTAAATTTTAATTAATTTTTTATGAAATATGGGAGTGATGAAGAGGAGCAAAAAGAGACAGTCTGAGGAAGTAAGTTGAAATGAGGGAATATTTATTTTTATTATAATATTTTAATAGAATAAACTTGAGCAAGCTTAAAGAGAAAACTATTAGGAGAGAGAGGGTGCAATTTTACAGGAAAGGGCAAAAATTACTGAGTTACGGTCCTTAAATCCGGAAAGAGATGGGATTCAAAGTGTAGAGGAGACACATTGTAGAGGAGGTAAAGGACAATTCTTACCTTTCAAGAAGAGACAGTAAGCAGATTGCACATGGAGTAAGAGTGATTTGAAATACTTTTGTAGAAAATAAATAAATTTTTCTTATCATGTCTTTTTAATTAATTTAAAGAAACAATACATATCATCTACTGAAAATGAAGTTAACAGTAGTAACAACTGATGTTTGAGCAATGGAAGACTATTTTTGCAGTAGTGTTGAAGAACAGACTGGAGTCTTGAAGAACAAACTAGAGTTGGGATCCTGGCAAAAAAACAAAGAAAGAAAGAAAGGAAGGAGGGAAGGAAGGAAACACATGATTTTTTTCCATGGCTGACCATAGCCAATGACAAAGGCTTTACCTAACAGGCCTCTTGAGGAAAAGCTGCCCTCTCCAAACAAACTTGGTGACAATGCTTTGAAGTAGCTGTGGGGTCAGCATTAGGAACTCAGGCCCCCCTGACCAGCCATGCTCTGAAGCATTCTTGCTTCCCTAGCCCAGGCACTTTCATCAGAAGGTCTTTTGATCTCAGGAGTTTGGCCAAGGCCTTCCTTGGGCACCATTTTTGAGACCTCCTTATCAGAAAGAGGGGGTATAAACCATGAAAACAAAACTTTCCACTGTAACTCGGTAGTCCATACTTTTCTACACCAAACCCTGTCCACCTTTTCTCCAGGAGCCTTTCTTTCAGGGCTCCCACAGCAGTGTGATGACCCTTTCTACCAGTCCATTTTATGGTGGAAAATGGAACTGAGAAGAGTTAGAGCTTTGTGAATTTTATCACAGTGAGTAATTAAAATACTGACAGTTATTTAATTTTGGCTTGTAATTTTAATTGGCTATGGTGACACCTTGCATCTTAGCTCTCTCTTCAGCTCAACTATGTTTCTGACCACCTGACTAGAAAGAGGAAAACCTATGTCTAGAGAGAATATCTGAAATAAAGAACTGATTAATGGCTACGGTAACTGAGGCTAAGTAAGTAAGATCAAAATTTGTTCTCAAATAGTGGGCCATTTGAATTTAATTTTACAGATGTAGAATTGTCCTAGGTGAAGGTAATTATAAGAGTATGGCTAAGAAAATGAATATTTGAGGAGAAATCAAGTTAATTTTATTTGATATTGCTTGCCCTTAAGAGACAAGATATTAACAGGAAAGTCCACATATTATCTAGTTTGTCGTTCTACAATACTTTCATTGAGAAACAGATGTTGATATATGGCAACATTTTTTAAAGTAGATATTGATGAAGTTTTATGGCCTAAGCCATAAAGAAGCAAGGATTTATATAGTAGCTGCAGTGTAATTAAGGAAACCACACACTTACCCTGAGATATCCATTTTTATAAAAGATAAACAGGCAAATGGAACACTTACTGAAAGAGGTTGAAGATGTGAGTGTTCCAGAGCACACAAAATGTTGGAATGTAAGTGAAAAACAATAGAAATTTGGGTTGTAAACAAGAAGGTACAACAGGAAGGCATATCAACAAGAAGGTATGAAAGTGAGACATAATAACTTATTGGTCATACATCTTTGACAATTGTTGAGTATTAACAAGAAGTGACATATGGTGTTTTTAGTTGACTACAAAGTAGTTGAAGCTACCGCTGTGACTAGGCCATAGTCTTCAGATTCAGGAGACACTAGAAAAGGAGGGTCAATCACTATTCTAAAAACTATTTATAAAACCTTTGGCAGAGGCTCTACTTCAGGAATAATGAATTCTTGTAGCAATATCCTGAAATACATGTATGGTCATCATGAATTATCCTTTTTTTTTTTCCAGATGGAGTTTCACTCCCATTGCTCAGGCAGGAATGCAGTGGTGCAATCTGAGCCCACTGCAACCTCCACCTCCTAGCTTCAAGCAATTCTCCTGCCTCAGCCTCATGAGTAGCTGGGATTACAGGTGCATGCCACCACGCCCAGCTAATTTTTTGTATTTTAGGTAGAGTTGGGATTTCACCAAGTTGGCCAGGCTGGTCTTGAACTCCTGACATCAGATGATCCACCCGCCTTGGGCTCCTAAAGTGCTGGGATTATAGGCATGGGATTATAAAGTGCCCGGCGGATCCTTACTTTGAAAGTAAAACAGTTACTAGAACCAACACAAGATCTTGTTAAAGAAGCATATACATTTCCACACCACAAATTCCCCCCCCTTAACATTTTGCAAACCATACTTAAATAATATTATTTCCCTTAATAATGTTATATATTTTTATTAACTTAAAACTATGTATGAGTCTCTGAATGGGTCCATAGTTTTCACCAGACTACCAAAGGACTCCATGGCACAAGAAAAGATGAATTAACCCTGTTTTTAGACGGGATATTTGGGCATTTTAAGCTCAAAATAGTTGCACTGAGATCTGAAGCCTAAGCACTCAGGTCAGCAATAGGAAGATGCCCCAAATTGAAAGTTCATATATTTATGTATGTATTAAGCTTTCCATAGTGTCTGTAATCCACAACAGACAGGAGAGTGAGCAGTAAAATCAGGTCTTCTGAAGTGAGAGTGTTGAGTTTGAATTTTAACTTTACCATTAGCCCTCCACACTTTATCTGAAAATGTTAGCAATAATATTCATAGTAGAGTTTTTTAATGATTAAATTAGTGGATATATGCAAAACACTGAGAAAAATACTTGTCCTACAATAATCACTCACTAAATACTTTCTCTTATTATTTTTTGAAGACTAGATGTTTTTACCATTTCTGTTTTATTCAACACTTTGTGAATTCTTCCTCAAAATCAGCAATATCTGATGCGCTCAAAAGTTTTAATAAGTTAAATTTGGAGATATCACATTTTACTTTGCATTTCTTAAGTAATGAGTTTGCTGTGTTAGTTTTCCTATGACATGTTTTGATATGTAAATTATGATTTATATTGTTTACCCATTTTTACATTATAGAATTTATCTCTGGTCTTTTCTTCTTACTTTTTTTGTGTGTTTCTACATATTGCTTTAGTGTGAATTCCAAAATAGAGCCTGAGCCTAAGGTATATCTGGTTTATAAACACCAGGAGCACTAAAATTTTTTCATAAATGTTGTAGTTTTTCTATTTTATGTTTTAAATTGGAGAGATGAAAGTATTTAAATGCATATAATCTGATATGTCTATTTTAAAAATGTTTTATTGGATTGAATTTATAGCCCATCTAGTTGTGTATATCATATATTGCTAGCATAAGCTTAGAACTTTTCCTTAAGGGCAAAAAAAAAAAGTCATCTCGCTGTTAAGATTGGTGTTTCTAATATTTTAAAACATAATTTCATTCAAAAAGTGATATTCTGTTACTGTTAAAGAAAAATAATTGAAAACATTAATATATCATGACAGAAATGGTGATGAATTTAACATTTCTTGACTACTTATGGTTATGAAATAAAAATGATATTTATAGATTTAATTAATTAAATAACATTTTTTCAATAGATACTTTTCTAGTACCACTGAGCAGGTACATATTTGTCTTATTTTCCTCTCTTCTGAAATACGTTTTAAAATAAAATGCTGATAATGATCCCACAGTAAAATATTTCACCAAAATAATGACATGAGCATTTAAAAATAATTATTATTTCTCACTATGAAGGGCTATTGAATTCCCTATTCCTTTGTTATACATGACATTAGAAATGGAATTGAGTTCTCTAATTATTGCTGTAAATTCTTGTCTTTTATAGGAGGGATATTTTATGGTTGATTGCAAGCTCAATGTCCTATATTAGCAATTCATCATTTTATAATATTAATATTCATTTTTACTAAATATAGAAACCTCATATAATCAGCAATTTCCTCATCAATTTGAGGAAATCAAATTCATTATTAAGAGTTAGTATAATATTAACAACAAAATGCCTTTCCTGGTAAAAATAAACAAATCTTGATTCACCTATTATGTTTAATTTTGCATAATACGACAGAAAATTATAATGTGATTCTTAAATAATCTTAAATGTATCTAGTGAAATAACTCATTCAACCTATAGGCTAAATAAATGGGAGAAAAACAGAGAGAGAGAAAGGAAGAAAAAAGAGAGAAAGAGAAAGAGAGAGACAAAGTGAAAGAAAGAAACTAAAAATAATGTTTATTTTTTTCTAAAGATATTAACAAGAAGTACAGAAGTTTTCCAGATCATCTAAAAACTAACCTTGCTTTTAGTTAATATAAGTCTTTTTCTTGCCAATGTAAATCCAAAATTTATACTTAATTTTATTTAGTTACTTCGAGAACTATCTAGGGGTTTGAGGGTAAAACTATTAACACTAGAGCAATATGTATTTTTATTCAAGGAGTATACAAGGCTGGAAAGGGTATAATTATGCATATTCAAGTGAAAGCAAAGGTCTCATACTGCTGAAGATAAAGAATAAACTGGTCAGAGATATTTCACAGAAACTTTGTGGATATATATCAACATTCTATTGCCATATTCTGCAATTCCCTAATGCATAGTTAATTAAATTGTAGTTTACATGAAAAAAAAATAGTTATGCTTATCCACAAGACAGCCCCAATGCTTATTTTTAGTCAGAAATTAACAGCTTTTATCCCTTCTGAAAGAGGCATTCAAGGACCTTTCCAAAGAAAAAAAACCCAATGCATAACTAAGTTTTTCATTTTTAGAAAGGTAATTCCATGATTATTTTTAATAAACAGATTTAAGAAAGAGACAATGTAAATACTATTTTATAGGACAATCAAAATTTAAATGAATAAAGTGAATTAGGTACTTACCCATAATATGCAAATTCTCAGTGATTCCTCAGACTTTTGAACAGGATTTACTGTTATTTGCTTTGGATGGCTAACTACTAAAAATCCCTGGTTTCAGCGCAGCTTCTTGGTTTTTCTACCAATCAAAAGTTAGACTTTGCTAATATTTAGAATCTATAAGAAACTTAAAAAAATCACCAAGCAAAAATCAATTTACCCCATTAAAAAATGGGCAAAGAATATGAACAAACATTCTCAAAGGAAAACGTACAAGGAGTCAGAGAACATATAAAAAATGCTCCACATCACTAATCATCAGAGAAATGCAAATCAAAACCACAATGAGATACCATTGTCATAGGGTCCTTAGGGTTTTACTTTTCCAGCCAGAAACCTCCATGGCCAGTGGCACCTTTGCCCTAGTTTGGCTTGGGTCCACAGGGCTTGTTCTGCCCACTTGGCCCAGAAGGCTACACTCAGCATGCACTATCAGCATGAATACCACACCTGCCAAGGGTGAGTCAGGTGGGAAGTGACGAGGGATGTGTGAGCGAGCACGGGGTCCAGCTGCTGCACACAGGCAGGTGTGCTGGCTGCAGTGGGGTGGGCAGCTCCAGGTGCCAGTACAGACCCCGGCCCTGTGCAACGTTGTGCTAGATCAGGCATACTTCAAGCGGCTTCCACTGTGGGCACCAGGGAATATGGTGGTGCCCCGGGAGCTTGGAGACATCAGGAATCACAAAGCCTGAAAGAAGGTGTCACAAGGCTGGCTCACAGAGCCCGTAGGTCTGGGCTCCCCAAAGGGCCACATCTCTTCTCTCCTTGTTGCCTGCAATGTGGTGAGCAGGCGACATGTTTCAGCCTTGTTTCTGTTACAGCTCTTTCAGTCCTGCCATTTGGTGGGTCCTGAGTTCTTGTCCCATGTCTAGGAAGAAGGAGGTAGGCAAACAACTGGAGAGTGAGCAATATACCTAACTTCAGAATATACCTAACCAAGAAGGTGAAAGACCTTTACAAGGAAAACTACAAAACGCTACTGAAAGAAATCATACACGACACAAGCAAACATAATTATAGATATCTTGCTAGTATTTTTATTCCTTTTCTATTATATATATTTAAGATGTGCAACATGCTGTTTTGATATATGTACATATAGTGAAATGATTGCTACATGTTGCCAGCAGTTTTGAACATTTAGATGAAATAAATATTTTGGAAAAAATATAAATAATAAAAGACTAATAAATTGTTAACACAAGAATACACCAATAACCATTAAATTAAAAAAAAATCTCAGAAATATTCTACCATCTCTCATTAAGGAAGCAGCAGCAACCAGTTTTAATGCAGAATTTTAAAACATCTTCAAGGAACAAGTAATAATTCTACATAAACCATCTACCCAAATCACCATATAAATAAGAAAAGCTATTCAAGTTTAGCAAAAATGGTACTAGTAATGCTGATATATATGTAAAAGAGCTATACTTGCTATCAACATTTTGATAAATATATGTCATACTTCTCACAAAAGTAAATCTAACAACAGTTGCGCTACTTTTATGTCAAATATTTAAATATTTACCGAAGCATAAACAAAGATCTTATGAAATAGAAAGACAACCACGTTTGTTGTTTGGAAAACCCAAAACCATAAATATGTAAATGATTTTCAAATAATCTATGAATTAAAACAAACTTCCAATAGAAATCCCAGCACAATTTTTCATGAAATTTAACAAATTGATTCTGAATTACACAAGATATGATGAAATTTCAAAAAAGAATCTACATTTAAAAAGCAAGTTGTCAGATCTTACCCATCTGACAGCATTATTTTAAAAATTTATATTTAAAATAATATTGTCACTGTTATGTGACTTAAAAATGATATCAATAAAACAAAACAGAAAGCACAGGACTAGGTCCACAAATACATTGACATTGGTAGAGTGCTAGCATTGAAAACCTGTATAGAAAATCCAATTCAATATGTAGCTGGGGACAATACATTATGCATATGGGATAAAATGTTACTAAAACACTATCTCATAGCATGTCTTCAAACAAATTCCACAACAGCTAAATTTGTTAAAAATTGAAAATATTTATAAGAAAATGTAAAGAAATATTTCTATGAATTGTAGAAAAAGACATGTTTAGAAATCATGAGCAGCATAAATCATAAAGTAATAGATTAAAAAGTTTTACATGTAAAAAAACTTCATTAAAAGGCATAATGTTCCAAGACTAGAAACAGATAAAAAATTGTGTATCCACAATATTTAAAAAACTCATGAATCAATAAGAAAACAGAAAAATGATTCAATAAATTTTGACAAAGTTAATAAATAAAAAATTTACCCAGAAATAGATACAAATGAGAAAAGCACATTAAAATGATATCCAACTAATCAGAGAGATCAAAATTAAATCAGGTCACTGTTGTCAGATTAAAAAAAAAAGAGCATGCTAATACTCAGTTTTGGTAATGATGATGTAGTACAATAAAAGCTCTCATAATCTGATTTGAAAATTAGAATTTGTATAAACATTTAGGAGATAAAATTGGCACTACTGTATCTTGTAAACTGCTATATGTGCAGTGTGAATCAATGCATATATATTACATATACATTCATATATTCCCTTTCACATTTATATATGTGTGTATATCTGTGTATGTGTGTTCTTGTTCATATGCACTAGCAAAGAGTTCAAAGAAGGGCATTGCAGTGTTACTTTCTCTAATAGCCAAACTTGGAACTAAAGTAAGTAATTATCATGAAGAAATGAATAAATTAATATGATATACTCATGTAATAGTAGTTAAATTGAGAACTATATGAAACAGATCTGTGAGTATAAAAATGCATAGATAACACAAAAGGTAGTGGAAAATATGTAAATCTCATAGAGATGTCAGACGTATCATTTAACATATATATGTTATTGCATACATCTTTAAAAATATGTCTATAAATGTAGACTGAAAAGAGATACACAAAATTTTTATTGCTCATTTAAGAATATAAAAGAGGAATGGGAATTAATAGATACAAAAGGTACATTACACCTGAGTTAATATACATACATAAATATGTCAATACCAAAATTATGCCCTATGTATGTTTATATGTATTAAGAGAAGGAAAGTTTTTACTTCCTTCCTTGCTTCCTCCCTTCCTCCATCCCCTTCTTCCTTCTTTCTGTCAGAAAACTTTACTACGCGTAGAGTATTGACAGTCACTGTTACAAATGCAAAGAATTTAGCAGTGAGTAAAATCCCTTCCCTCAAGTATTTCATATACTGTGGTGGTACAAAAATAAGTATGTAAACAAAATAGATAGCATTTCAGATATCATAAGCTCTATAAATAAATTAATAGAGAAGGGGCATAGAGAGTACTGAAGGGGATGTGGGAATATGACATTTTGCTCTTCAGTGACAGCCTTAAACATAAATTGGCATTTGAAGTGAAAGACATGTATGCTTTTTCCTTAAATAATTAGCCTTAAGAAAATATGTTTATAATTCATAAAACAGTCCCAATTTTTGATCCCATGAAAAATTGAGCAATTAAAATTTGATTTGTTTTCAATAATCCCAAATGCTTAAATGAATTGTGTTATGCCCCAAGAAAGCACTAATTGATTAATCACAATTTTTAAATGATAGTTACATGCAAAGATTGCTCATGACACCATATTAATATACCCCTTAGGCATTTTTTTCTAATTTAGATATGATACATTCTTATTACAGATTTCTTCAGCAAGCAAATGGAAGAAACTTTATTCTTGTCCATTCTACTATAATATTAAGCTAAGGTTATTTTAAGGTTATATTGTATTTCCTACAAGGTTAATTTGAAAGCATTTATAATCTTTTAATCCTTGTGTAACACTAAAATTATTACAATTTGACATGTTAATAGTTGATGTCTGAAAATTTTAATTCGTTGGAAAGTTTGTGATAATTTCTTCTTTTGGTAGCTAATTCAGCAATAGTTATAGAATGATGAATAGTATAGTAGAATAAATTATCTGACTTATGGCATTGGACTGTTCTCACACTTGCTATCAAGAATTACCCCAAACTGGGTAATTTATAAAGAAAAGTGGTTTAATTGACTCACAGTTCCACAGGGCTGAGGGTGCTTCAGGAAACTTACAATCAGGGCAGAAGGCGAAGCAGGCACCTCCTTCACAAGACCGCAGGAGGGAGACAAGCATATCTGAGTGCAGGAAAAACTACCATTTATAAAACCATCAAATCTTGTGAGAATTCACTCACTGTCACGAGAACAGCATGAGGGAAACTGCCCCAAAAATTCAATCATTTCTCACCAGGTCTCTCCGTAAACACCTAGGGACTACAATTTAAAATGAGATTTGGGTAGAGACACACAACCTAACTATATCACTTATATTAAAACAGTTTTCCACAAACTTGCCAAAGTATATGATTTTAAATGTTGCTTTTTCCCTATCCCATTCATTTTACTTGTGTGTTTTGGGTTACTTTAGTCTTAAATTTAGAGATCAACTCGTTTGGGGTGAATTGGTTATATTTAATACCTATTATATTTTTACTTAATTGCAACCCTGTTTAATTTGTTGAATAATGCAAGATAATAATATTTACCTAGTAGCAGGAATACTAAAAATACTACTTGTATTTATTAATACTGCTATTAATACTGAGTCTAAAACTAAGACAAAGTCTAATAACAAATAGCTAACTAGATGTTAAAAGTATGTTTATTTGAACTGTATTATTATTGAATAAGCTGCTATTCTACAAATGTACATGCTATTGTTATTTCCCCCTCTAAAACAGAATTTATCAATAAATTATTAAGATCAGCAAAAAAAGGAGCAATGTTTATTAAGTTATCATTATTTTATAATAATTTTATTGAGATAAAATGGACATACCACAAACTCACTCACTTAAAGTATAAAATTCAGTTGTTTTTATTGCATTCACAGAGTTATGCAGGTATTATAACTACCTAATTTTTGAAAATATACATCACCTAAGAGGAGTCTCCATATCTGTTAACAGTCATTTTCTTTTCTTTTTGCTCACTTCTCCTACCAACCACTACTCAACTTTCTGTTACTATGGATTTGTGTATATTCTGAACATTTTATTTACATTGAATTATATAATATGTAGTCTTTTTTTAGCTGGCTTATTTTACAGAGTGTAATGTTTTCAAGGTACATCCATGTCGTAGCATGTATAAGTGCATTGCATTTTATTGCTGAATAATAGTCTATTGTATGAATATACCATATTTGTTTATGCAAAATCAGTTGATAGATATTTGGGCTTTTTATAAATTTTTGCTAGTATGACTAATGCTGCTATAAACTTTCATTTACAAGCTTGGAAATATATTTTCATTTCTATTGACTGTGCTAAAGAGTGAAACTGGTCATATGGAGACCTTATGTATAAAATTTCATATTTTCATCAGCAATATCTGAGCTATTCAATTTCTCTATATCCTGGCCAGCACTTATAATTATCTGTCTTTTTAGTCATGACTAATGAATATAAAATTAATTAGTCTGCATTTCTGAGACAGCTAATGATTTTAAGCATCCTTTCATGGCATTTTGGATTTACTTTTGGAGAAACATCTATTTATATCATTTTTGCATTTTTAATTAGGCTTTTTTTAATGGTATCATTGTAAGAATTTTATATATAGTCTGGATACAAGTCCTTTGTCGGATATATAATTTGCAATTTTTTTCATCCTGTGAGTTGTCTTTTTTGCTTTCCTGATTGTGTGCTTTGAATCATAAACATTTTTAACATCGATGAAGTTCAATTCATGTATTTTTCTTTGTCACTTGTGATTTTGTTGCCACATCTAAGAAACAAAATGAACTGATATATACATATAATAGGAGAAAATATAATTTTTGCATTATTAAATACCTCTAATATCATGGTGGTAATTTTAACAGGTACAATTACATCTGTTGCACAATTTAGAATCGCAACATTAAAAGTTCAACTTAAAAGTTTGAACTCACAATGCAAAACCAAAGAAATTTATCTACTGAGTACTTTACATTTTGTATAAATTTATACATTTTGTATAAATACCCCCAGAGACTGTCATATCAATAGCTAAAATTAATAAAGAATGTAAAACTCATAATGCTATGAGATCAATTAAAATAATTTTGTCAAATAAAGTTTTAAAGAAAATTTCTCATGATTGCCTCAAAATAAATCATTAGCTGATTATAAAATCTAAGGAGTGATTAGACTGTTACTCTTACAAAATAGTAAAAATTGTTCTAAGACTTTCTTTTGAAATTTCATCCTAAAACTGAAAGGTATTCTCTAAGATGAATCTTTTTATTTATACTTTCTTTTTTATTTTAAAATGTATTTTACTAATATGAATACTATATAAGGAGAATAGAATAGAGAAATGTAGTAGAAGATGTAAGTTCCTCTATCAGATATTTCAAATTTTGTTGTTTACAAAAATAGTCTACAATTACTAATATGCTTTCCGGAGAAAGGTACTCATGATTTTTACCTTACTAGTAAACTACATTTATCTTAATAAAATACAAATTTTGTATGTTATTTGTTGTATATTGAATTGAACTCCCTCTAGTTGAGGAAATTCAACTAGAATTTTAAAAGACAAGTGCTTTTAAAAATATAATTAAGGGCGGGATGCCGTGGCTCATGCCTGTAATCCCAGGACTTTGGGAGGCCGAAGCGGGTGAACCATGAGGTCAGGAGATCAAGAGCATCCTGGCTAACACGGTGAAACCCCGTCTCTCCTAAAAAAAAAAAAAAAAAATACAAAAACGAAATTAGCCAGGCGTGGTGTCAGGCGCCTGTAGTCCCAGCTACTTGGGAGGCTGAGGCAGGAGAATGGCATGAACCTGGGAGGTGGAGCTTGCAGCGAGCCGAGATCGTGCCACTGCACTCCAGCCTGGGCGACAGAGTGAGACTCAGTCTCAAAATATATATATATATATGTTTATATATATTTTTACATCTATGTTTATATATATGTTTATATATATTTATATATGTTTATATATTTATATATATTTATATATATTTATATATGTTTATATATTTATATATATGTTTATATATTTATATATATATGTTTATATATATTTATATATATAAAATTAAGGAAGCTAGGTGCAGTGGCTCACATCTGTAATCCCAGCACTTTGGGAGGCCAAGGTGGATGGATCATTTAAAGCCAGGAGTTTGAGACCGGCTTGGCCAACACGAAGAAACCCTGTCTCTACTAAAAATACAAAAATTAGCCAGGCATGGTGGTATGCTTGTAGTCCCAGCTACTCGAGTGGCTGAGACATAGGAATCACTTGAATTCAGAAGGTGGAGATTGCAGTGAGCCAAGATTGTACCACTGCACTCCAGCCTGGGCGACAGAGGAGACACTGTTTCAAAAAAAAAAATTAAGTTTAAATGAGGTCATTAGAGTGTGGCCCTAAACCAGCAGGGTATGCTTCTTATAAGAAGAGGAAGAGACACAAAAGAGCTCTTTCTCTCCATGAGCATGCACAGAAGGCCATGTGAGGAGACAGTGAAAAGGCAGCCATCTGCAAGCAAGGCAGAGTGCCCTCAGCAGAAACCAATCCTGCTGGCACCTTGATCTTGGACATCTAGTTATCTGTTTTGTTTTGGATTTTGGAATTTGGACTTCCTAACTATGGAAAAACAAATTTCTGTTGTTATAATCACCTATTCTGTAGGATTTTGTTGTGGCATCCTAAGCTGACTTATACATCAATTATATCTCATTCGTAGGCAGAGAACAAGATCAGATTTTATTCGATATAAAATTTGGGAAAAATATTTTCAGAAGAGTCACGTTTATTTATATGTATTGAAGCCAACTCTTGCTGGAAAATGTATGAGAATTTAAGAGAGGTTTTCAATGCTGCACTTAAGACACTAATTTATTTTAGCAAATTTACTAGTTTTAATAATGTCTATTGTTTTCTCAACAGCATTATTTGCTCCTATCAATGAAATGAGAAATTTATTTTATTAGAGCTATATTTCAAATAGACTTCACAAAGTATTGTTAGTTTAATTGAAATGTGGTTCCAGAAATAGCAACCAAATAGCAAACCAATTATAGTTTTTATCAACTTTGATTAGACCACTATAAAGAAAGCTTTACCATATTTGTCAATCAACAATAGTCATCAAATGATATCACAAACTAATTGTCACGAAAACAATTTATAAACTAAACGGTCAACAAGTGTAGTTATTCCATTCTTCCTACTTTTCATCTTTTTTTTGAGACAGAGTCTCTCACTGTCACCTGGGCTGGAGTGTAGTGGCGCCATCTCGGCTCACTGCAACCTCCGCCTCCCAGATTCCAGCGATTCTCCTGCCTCAGACTCTCGAGTAGCTGGGATTACAGGCACCCGCCACGACATTCGGCTAATTTTTTTTTTTGTATTTTTAGTACAGACGGGGTTTCACCATGTTGGCCAGGCTGGTCTCGAACTCCTCACCTCATTATCCGCCCGCCTCAGTCTCCCAAAGTGCTAGGATTACAGGTGTGAGCCACTGCTACCGGCCTTTTATTTTCTTTATAGACAATGTTATTTTCTCTCTCACCAAATCTCAAATTATGCTGGTTGTCTTCCATTTACTCCTCCAGATCTATTCGTCACCATTCTCCACCCAACTTTGCTCTGGAAGGTTGGCTTCCTTATTTTCTAGCTGACAGTTTAGTTCAGTCAATGATATCCCTGGCAGGAGATGAACTAGGAGTAGGAGAGTGAAGTAAGAACATTTATTCTTCTGGCTCTTTCTTGCAGAATACCCTAGTTTGGTTGGGTTCCATGATTGAAAGTCATTGCTCTTCAGAAGACAGCCTTCTCTGTGTCTTTTTTTCCCAAGTCTTGGTAATGATTCCTTCCCTTTCTTCTTTTAGTGCTAGAAGTAGTAATAGCTTTGCTGCTATAAGCTCCTCAGAACTATATCATTCTTTCAGATTTGCTTATACTCTGCTCACATGTTTATAAATATTATATTTATTAAATACTCCCTGAAATATTCTAATTTGACTCTGCCTTCTGTTTCATGTTGGTACCCAGTCTGAACAGAGAAGTAACTTCCAAAACAGATATTTTAGATTTTGAGGAAATTTATTTAAGTTGTGTTAATAATGTGATACTTATGCAGTCAAATTAAAGGATAATCTAAACACTTATTTAACCTGATTTTCTCCAGATTATGTATGTGCCAGCTTAGCATTACTAACCTCAGTAATCAAAAAGTATGAGCTTTATTTCTGTAATGAGCCTTGCAGGACTTTCCTGTTACTGAAAATGTGTTCTGAAATCTAATATGTAACAATGTTCAACAAAATAATTAAAGTTCATGATTTATACTTGTGAAGTTTAGGATTCTACTGTGTGTGATTAAAATGATGATTTTTCATATTGACTTGATTTGAAAATGCATTTTATGCAGCTCCTTATACTATTAAATGAATTGTTTGTGAACCAGATAAAGGAGAACATTCTTTTCATGATACAGAGACCTGTATAAAATGCAGATTCCAGGGTACTATATTTGACAAGTTTCCTTTTGTGGATGTAGTGTACAACCTGGTGTTTATACTTACGAAAAAGAAACTCAAGATGTAGATGAGCTACTTTTGGAAATCAATACAATACTTAGGCTTTCTATTGTAGAAAATACTTGTTTGTCTTTTAAGTCTGAGTTTACATTCTATCATTTCTGCATAACTTTCTGTAAGAACTTCAACCAAAATATATTTTCTCAGGGTATTTAGTATTTTCTTCTTGTGCAGCACTGATTCTTTTGTCTGTGCTGCTCTTTCCTCTCCTCTGCTGTATCCAGGGGGAAAAAAAGAGGAAAGAAGCAAAAAGTTTGCAATGTAGTATGGAGGGTACTATTAGACATCAGAGAATTCTCATCTAATTCCCTAAATTTCCCAGCCTCTAGTGAGAATAGTTAGAGCTATATGACAAGTTCTGTGATGGAAAATTTGAGTACAAGTGATACAGTAATTGGTACCAAAAGGTGGTACAGCTGTCAAGAACAATATTAATAGAAGGCTAGAATAATGATTGAATTAGGCAATGACAAAAATATTTAGTAATATGCCATTTGTTCTAATTAGGAAAGAATATTGTTTTCTCACTCAGCTGGGAGTTTTAAAAGAACAAATTAGAAAACAGAGTGGGAAAAATATAAGTTGGTTGCTATTGACTATATAGAACAAGATACCGTCTAAAAGAGATTGGTTTGGGGAAAAAAACAACAGATTCAATAACATAAATGAAAAGGCAGGCAGGAGTTCGCAGGGCTACACAAAATTACTGTTCCTCGATCCCAAATTGGTTGAAAATAGATTGACACAATCTTTGAATAAAATCATTAAAATAACTCAAGAATAAAATCAATTAAGGATGAAGAATTTACATCCTGATATTCTCATTGTAGGCACCATTAGTTTGGGAGAGACATGAAATAAAGGAAAATTAATCATTGCATCTCTAACAGACCATTGAATTTGGCTATTATATTTCCAAATAAACTACAAGTTGGGGAAGAAAAGTCTTTGGTGTATTTTAAAATCACTTTTGACCCCTGAAACTGGATTGCTGCTGTTGGCTCCTGGTGTTCCTCTTCCCCTTGGGCAACTCTTCTCATTTTCCTACTGGCTTCTGCCTGCCTTCCAGCTTGATTTCGCACCCAAAATACTCTCTACATTTCCTTTGTAAACAAGATTATATAATCTTATATTTTTAACTACAAATAGATTTTGACGATTTTTTAACAATATTAAAATGTACAAACTCATAAGCTCCACAACAAATATTCAAATGTCTATGTGACCTATCCACTTTGTTATATAATGCTCTCAAATTTGAGATGTCTAAAACAGAGCTCTTGTTTTTTCTCACTCCACATTTTACTACTTCAGAGATGTCCTGTAGGTCCCTAAGGACCTGTACCCTGGGTTTCCCATCTCAGGAAACAGTGCCACAACCAACCCATATTCTCAAAACAAAATGGAAAAAAAAAAAAGGAAAAATAAAACCTCTTCCGAGACTATAATCATAGATTCTTCTTATTCCCACAGTATAGAGAGGTCATATCATTTTTCCACAAATAAACTCATGTTACTCCACCCATAGAACTTGAAATAAACTTGCTACCTTCACTTTCTTGACCTTTTATAACCCTAATCTCAGTGTATAGCCTCAGTGTTTAAATTTCCAA
The DNA here is from genome assembly GCF_029281585.2 of Gorilla gorilla gorilla. Classification (NCBI taxonomy): domain Eukaryota; kingdom Metazoa; phylum Chordata; class Mammalia; order Primates; family Hominidae; genus Gorilla; species Gorilla gorilla. Next base: position 78,009,831 of record NC_073238.2, on the reverse strand, counting down.
TTTATTCAATCCCTTACTTTTATTTCCTTTAGTCCAGCTAAACCAGTTACTCTCCCTACTTTCCTTCATCATAACATACCATTCATATTCCTCGCCTTAGTATTCATATTTTATAGCAATCCAATCTCATTCATCAAGTTTCAGGTCATATGACACCTCCTCAAAGAGGCTTCCCAGATTGCTTCATATAAGATAGCAACATTATACCTTTGGAATTTCATTGTTCTATTAATTTCCTTCAGCATTAATTAAAACTTGAATCAGCTAATTTATTTATTCATTGTTAGTTTTTAAAGCTTGAATAATGATCTACTTGGGGCCAAGTTCTTGACTGTGTTGTTTAGTACTATGTCTTTAATGCTTTACTTTGGGAAACAAAACAAAACAAACAAACAAACAAACAAAACTCCAATACATTTTGAATGAAGGAAGAAAGATGATTATTAGATTGAATATAATTCATACTCTATACTCAATTATTATAGAATAAGCAATAATATGATGAACAAAACTATTACTCTTTTTGGCTTAAGTTTAATTATTCTATTATATTCTATTATGATATTGGATAACATTTAATTTTTTTAATTAAATTGTAGATTCTTTCATTATATAGAAATTTGATGACCTTTCATTGAGGACAATATCCAGAGTCCAGTAATAAATGTTTATATGTTTAGGAATCCATAAGTTCTGTTTTTAAGAGATTTTGTATATCTGACTCTCTGTAAATAGACATATAGTTTTTGTACTAGCTAATAAATATAATAATAAATCCACCTGCCAATGACATGAGTAAATATATATTCTGTCATATCAAGAGTACTGAGTACATAATATGAAGAAATCTTATGTCCAAGCATGTATAAAGTAGGGATAAGTTTCTGTCTATTTCATAGTGTTACTGCAGGAACTACATGAGTAAAAAGAGATATATATAGCACTAGGAATTCTCACTACTCACTCATACTGGTTTAAACCTATACAGAAAAATAGCTTTTCTTAAATGTTTCATGAGATATTATGCCTGATTTTCTTTTTACAATTCTGTAAAAAATAAATGTCCATTGAAATAAGCACAGAAACTACATATCAACTTTACCTAGATTTCTACTAAAACAGTATATTACCATATTGTCTCTGATTCTTATATAATAAAAAATTCAATGCAAAATAGTCACTGAATAATGCAACTTTTAAAGTATATCTGAACATCTGCTATACTTGTAGAAAAACAGATCTATATTTTATTCTTAAAACAAGTTCATTTAACGATCACTTTAAGATGAAGACAAAACGCTCTTGAATGACCTAACAAACGGCCCAATGTATAAATTCTGATTTATTTATTATTTTTTAAATATGAGCTTGGGCCTTGCTCATTCCTGTAATCACAGGGTTTGAGAGGCAAAGGCAGGAAGATTGTTTGATGCCAGGAGTTCAAGACTAGCCTGGGCAGTGTAGTGAGACCTCATCTCCACAAAAAAATAGTAGTTAAAAAAGTGAGTCAAGCATGGTGGCACAATTCCCGTAGTCCTAGCTACTTGGGAGGCTGAGGCAGGAGGATCCCCTAAATCCTGGAGTTAGAGGCTGCAGTGAACTATGTTTTTACCACTCCACTCACCTTGGGTAACAAAGTGACATCCTGTCTCTAAAAATAAATAAATAAATAAATAAAATAAATTTAAAGTACATGAGTTTATAGATTCATGAAGCATGCAGTTTTTTTTCTAAATTAGATATATTGATAAAGCCAATAATATTCTCTAAATGCTAAACATTTTAATGATGAATATGAAATTTTTCTAAATGTTGCTGTTAATAAGAATCATGGGGATTTTTCTTAAAAATCGTTGTGGAGAGGGAAGCAAAGGAGGAGGGAGGGAAGAAGATTAAGTCTTTTTGGTAGTTCAGATACAATAGATATTCAGTGGTACCCAAAAATGTGTGTTTTCTGTAAGCATGTCAGACATCTACAGAAGTTACTATATGGTAAGGAAACTTGCTTTAACTCTTATAGTAATTTATAAGACATATTTTAAAGGATCATTACAAGTTAATAAATTATAAGGACTAAAATTCATTACCTGTCTTTTGTTTTAAAATAGAATTTGTCAAATCCTTTACCTTTTAAGATGTAGACTTTAGCACATCTTAAAAATTTTTTGTTAGAAAGAAAATAGTTTAATAAAATATTTCCCCATTTGAGTTATCAAATGATATAAAATTTATTCTGAAACTATCTCTTTAGCTATTTAATACCAATTCTATTTGTTTGACAAAGATGTATATTTATTTGTTAAAATATGAAAAGTAGAATTAATAAAATTAAATATATTTTATATAACCTGCCTGTGATTGTCTAAGGAATAAAAATGTACTACTGCTTATATATCAAGTTCCAACACAATGGTTTGTAGATTAGGAAACAGGTCTAGAAAATATGAAGTGATTTCCTTTCCAGGGATTGGATTGCAAATCTCTATATCATATTGCATATTAAAATATTATAATCTCCATATATGTATTAGTGTATATATATATATATATATATAGCAGTAGTACTTCAAAATAAAATTGAACATAATGAAAAGTAAAAGAATTAAAATTAATCCCATAGGTACTGCGTTGTATAAAAAAGTTAAATAAAAAACAACTTAATTTTATAATATATATTTCAGAAGCTTTTTAATGATCCCACCGATCATAGAAATACATCATATGGTCATAAAGATTTATAAGCTTTTAAATGAATTTCAGGGCAGATGCAGAGAACATGTAACACCTGGCATAGATGGTATGTCTAACGATAATGCAAATCCTTTATGGTACATTAACACCTTCAAAAAATGAGTAATGTCCTAAGATTAACTCCAGAGAAAGTTACAGATGAGGGTAAAAATAAAATGTAATTTTGTGAAACAGAATCAGCAATATAATTCATTTCATGTTGTTCTGTTAGATCTGTTGCCATTAATTTTTTCCAATAAACTTGATTTAAGGTGTGTCTATGATGGATGATATTTATTTCTTTTAGAATCTGGGCTATTTTGCTATTTATCTGAATTTGGAATATTATGTATTCTATTCCTCATTATGTGCCTAATTAATTCACTGTATTAAAAATTCATCTTACTTTGCTCAGATCAGGGAAGCTAAAACCTTTTAATTTCATTGTGCTCAAAATTAATTCATTTTGCTACTTTAAGAGCAAATTACTTATTCATATTACTCAAGTCAATCAGAAAAATCATACATTTTTCTCTTAATTTTTTGTGAAACTAAAATATTTTATGTAAGTTCTTTTTTCCTTTTTTGCTTCTCATAAAATATTCAAGTTTAATGACAGATAGCTTGGAATTGTGAACCAAATAATCCAGTATTTTACTTTATCTTATTTTTAATGTGTATTGTAGTATTATAGAATATAATATGAAGAATGATTTTATTTGGTTAAATTTCCAAAAATCTCCTTGTAATCACTTTTTAATATAAATTGATATTTAAGTTAAAATATCAATATTCTGCCTTTTAAACATTTGTAGAAAGTTATATCCTATTTATTGCATATCTATAAATGAATTAAAATAGACAAGAAGAGATTTTGTTAAGCTTAAATAGCAATAGTTATCCATAGAAACAACTGCATGATAAAATTTGAATATGGTATTAAAATTGTTATAAAAATGCCAAAAGAAATCTTTTTCATTGACTATTTGTCTCTTCAAAGCACTTAACTTTAAAATTGGTTCCTTACAGTCTTATCACAATGACTGATAAGCTAATTGCTGTGATAGATTTAAGGTTTTAGTAAAATCTGTTTCCTTCTCTGTACACTATGTAGTCTTTTGTCAGTGATTCTAGTGCCTAGAATTACTCGTTGTATGAAGATTACAGATTGAATAATACAGAACACAAATGGAATAAACTCTTTCTGTAGATAAGTTCTACCATTAGTAGAGGAACACTGAACATAGTATTTTTTTGTTAGTGTGGTATGAACTTTTTAAAAGATATTTTGTGTATTTGCCTGGTTGTTTCTGATTCCACAGTTGTCTATGATTCCCTTTATGTGAAATGTCCAAAGTAGACAAATCCTTAGAGACAAAAAGTAGGTTAATGGTTGTCAGATATCAACTTGTGAGAGAGGAGTGGGAAGCGAATATTAATGTGCATGAGGATTTTTGGGGAGGGATGAAATGTTATGAAATCAGCGATGATGCGATCATGATCACAAATTCTGTGTCTATACCAAAATCATCAGGCTGCATGAGTTAGAAAAAGGTTTATATTGTGGTACATAATGATGTCACAATAAAACTAATAAAATGAATAGGCATTGGAACATCTCTATCAGTTGGTGAGGAAGAGTAGGTGACAAATGATAAATGGACATGAAAAATATAACCTAAATATAGCAGGAAATGTGTACTGTAGGGAAGTGAAATTTCGGAACTGTGCAATTTGGTAAGAATAAATCAGGAAGAAAGTTATGTTGTAATCTGAAACCAATTAGTCATGATATTTTTTTCCATGGAGGTAGGATGAGTGTATGATGTAACATAAGGCCCAAAGAATGGTTTAAAAATGCATGTTGTTGTCTCAGGTAATCTTAGGACAATACTGCAAATTCTATGTAGGTTAAAATATAAGAGAATACAGTAAAATAAACCAGTTCAATTAAGAATTATTGTCAATATGGTATTCAACTGCAGATTTTTTTTGTGATATTTGAGATTCTCAATGAAAGAGTCATGAATTTTCAGGTGTGTGTGTGTGTGTGTGTGTGTGTGTGTGTAAGACAGAGAGTGTATGTATGTTTTAGCATATTTTGGAGAGTGAGAAATTGAAGGGTAGGTTAGGAGGAAGGAAGCTGGGGCTTTGCCTTGGGCTCACGTATTACTCATCTATAGAAATGAAACATTCAGAGTAAAATATTAAATCACTGAATATGACAGAGAAAGACAAATATTTTGAGAATTCTGTAGCTAGACAAAAATGTAAGAATACAGTAAGGTTGTAAATAAGGAGAAAGATCAAGTTCACTTTCCAGTAAAATTTTTAATTCAAATTTAACTCTTTTTAAGTAACTTTTAAAATCTATTCTTTTATATTTGAATTTCAAGCACCTGTCCTCTCCTGCAAGCGTTTTATATTAAATCTGATAACAAACCTGTTGGTACGCTGGTGAAACCAAATTTATTAAGTTGTTATGTCCTGCGGATATAATCTTTAGGTAAGAAATTTATTTTATGTACAGAAATTCAGTTTATTGATTAATTAAAATATATTCCTCTCTAAAAAATCTGTATTTATATATAAGCAGGATATAGATAAGAATCACCCCATCCTCGAAATTAAAGATAGATTTTATAATGAGAATGAACCAAAACAATGAGAGTGGAAATAGAAGACTAAATATGTTATAGATTTTTGTTGTTGAAATTAATTTAGTTTGGCTGTTAATGTATCAGTAAGGATAGATTATAATGTGTTTTTTTAGAAAATAGAGCCCTACATATTATGGCTAAACAACAAAGCTTATTTCGTATTTATTCCACATGACTAAGAGGGAATAGTCACAATGGAATCAAACTTGACGGAGGCCCTGTAACAATACAATAATCCACATAAGGCTGGTCAGGGAAATGTCTGACACTGAAAGTTTCCACAGGACACTGAAAACTAGTTTTTGTTCTCAGACAGTGGAAGTCACAAGGCCATGCTTATTTTCAAGAGTGTTGGGAAAGTAAAATTTTGTGTAAAGTGGGGAAAATAAGGTTAAGATCACCTTGATAATTTCTGAGGTCCAATCTTTAATAATTCAGGCTGGAGATAAACTTTCTGTCTTTCTTTTTATAAGACAATTTGAGAGATGAGGAACAAGGCAAGGGTACCTACTCTTACCACTTCTATTCAACATATTATAATATTGACAGTACTAGCCACAGCAGTTAGGCAAGAAGAATAAATAAGAAGCATCCGAATCAGAATGAAAGAAGTAAAATTATATATTTTTTTTGCTGATGACATGACTCACGTGTGGAAAATCCTAAAGAGTCTACAAAAACTGTAAGAACTAATAAATGAATTCAGTAAAATTACAGAATACATAAACATACAAATATCAGTTATAATGCTATATAATAGTAATGAATCATTCCAAAACGAAATTTTAAAAAATTCCCAAATGAATGAAATAGGAATAAAATTAATCAAGGAAGTTTAAGACCTACGCAGTAAAAATTACAAAACATTGATGAAAGAAATTAAGGAAGACACAAATATATGAAAAGACATCCCACATTCATAAATTGGAAGACTTATTATTGTTAAAATATCCATATCACCCAAAGTTATCTACAGGGTCAATGCTATTTCCATCAAATTCCAATAGCATCTTTTACCAAAATTGAGAAAAATGAATGTTAAAATTCTTATGGAACCTTGAAAGACACAAAATCACCAAAACAATTTGAGGAAGAAAAACAAAACTGGAGGTGGCATCCTTTCTGATTTCAAAATATATCACAAACCTACAGTAATTAAAGAAGTGTGGTACTGACACAAAGACAGACATACAGACCAATAGAAAAGAATAAAGAGTCTAGAAATAAACCCACACACATATTATCAACTGATATTTGACAAGTGCACCAACAGTATCCAACAGGGAAAGGATTGCCTGTTCAACAAATGATGTTGAGAACACTGGATATCTACATGCAAAAGAAGGAAATAGGACTGTAATCTCTTTTTTTTTTTTTTTTTTTTTTGAGACAGAGTCTCGCTCAGTCACCCAGGCTGGAGTGCAGTGGCCCGATCTCTGCTCACTGCAAGCTCCGCCTCCCGGGTTCACGTTATTCTCCTGCCTCAGCCTCCCGAGTAGCTGGGACTACAGGTATTCAGGCAATTTTTTTTTTTTTGCCTCTCCTTTAAACATTATATTAATAATATGTACTTTTTTTTTTTTGAGACAGTCTCGCTCAGTCGCCCAGACTGGAGTGCAGTAGTACGATCTCAGCTCACTGCAAGCTCCGCCTCCCAGGTTCACGCTATTCTCCTGCCTCAGCCTCCCGAGTAGCTGGGACTACAGGCGCCTGCCACCACCCCCGGCTAATTTTTTAGTATTTTTATTAAAGACGAGGTTTCACCGTGTTAGCCAAGATGGTCTCGATCTCCTGACCTCGTGATCTGCCCGTCTCGGCCTCCCAAAGTGCTGGGATTACAGGCGTAAGCCACCGTGCCCAGCCCAGGACTGTTATCTTATACCATGCAGAAAAGTAAACCAAGAATGGCTTAAAGACATAAACATATGTCCTAAAACTGTAAACTCCTAGAAGAAAATGAGAAAAGCTTTTTGACATCGGTCTTGAAAATGATTCCTTGGATGTGGGACCAAAAGCACAGGCTTTGGTAAAAAACAAAACAAAACAACAACAACAAAAAAACGTTGGCCAGAGGTGGTGACTCATGCCTGTAATCTTAGTAATTTGGGACACAAGGGCAGGAGGATAGCTTGAAACCAGGTGTTTGAGACAGGCCTAGGCAACATAGCAAGACCCTGTCTCTATTAAAAAATATGTGTATACCTGGGTGTGGTGGCATGTGCCTGTAGTTCTAGTTACTCAGGAGACTAAGGCAGGAGGATCACTGGAGCCCAAGAATTAGAGTCTGCAGTGAGCTATCATCATGCCATTGCACTGAAGCCTGGGTAACAGAGGAGATCCTGTTTCTAAAAAAGAAAAAGAAAAAGAAAAAAGAAGGAAAGAAAAGAAAGAAAGAGAGAAAGAAGGAAAAAGAAAGAAAAAGAGAAAGAAAGAAAGCAGATAAAAAGGAAAGAGAAAAAGAGAGAAAGAAAGAAAAAAAGAAAGAGCAAGAAAAGAGAAAGGAGAGAGAGCAAGAAAGAGAAAAAAGGAAAGAGAAAGAGAGAGAAAGAGAAAGAAAAAGAAAGAAAGAAAGAAAAAGGAAAGAGAGAAAGAGAGAAAAAAAGAAAGAAAGAGAAAGAAAGAAAGAAAGGAAAAAAGAAAGGAAGGAAGAAAATTCCGTATGTGGCAGTGTAGACAAACTTGGAGAACATGTTAAGGGAAATAAACCACAAAATGGTAAATTCACCATATTTTCACTTATATAAGTTATTTGAAATAGTCAAGTTCATTAAAAAAATAAAAAGTGGTTGCTAGGAACTGAGGGGGGAGAGGAAATGGAGAGCTGCTATCAACACATATACAGGTATAAAGTTTTAGTTATGGGAAACAAGTTCTAGGAATTTGCTGTACATTGTGCTTATAGTTAACAATACTGTAGTGTACACATAAACATTTCTTATAAGGATTGATATCAAGTTATATTAAATAGTCAAATTCATAGAAGCAGCAAATAAAAAGAGGTTGCCAAGAGCTGAGAGGGGAAATAAATGGAGAGATGCTGTCCAACAGGTGTGAAGTTTCTGTTATGCAAGATAAATTCAAAAAAATCTCTGTACACTGTGCTTATAGTTGACAATATTGTCATACACACTTAAAAATTTATTAAAACAGTAGATCTTATGTTATTTGTTTGTACCAAAATAAAAAACAAACAAACCAATTTCCAGATGTTTGAGCCTGAAAAATGTAATAATAATACATCATTTTATGTTTAAAGCTCACCATACCACCAAGAACATTTAGGGTTACAGTAAGGGTTAAGTTCTCTAAATAGGGTGTAAGAGTAATTAAAACAAGTAAACATCCTTGTAATGAAGACCCCTTTTTATTGTATCTAGGTAGTAACAACTAAACATACATCTAAATATAACTAAGTGGGCTGGGCACAGTGGCTCATGCCTGTAATCCTGGCACTTTGGGAGGCCAATGTGGGCAATCACTTCAAGTCAGGAGTTCGGCATGAGCATGGCCAACATGGTGAAACCCTGCCTCTATTAAAAATACAAAAATTAGCTGGGTATGTTTGCTCATACCTGTGGTCCCAGCTACTTGGGAGGCTGAGGCACAAGAATCTATCACGCCACTGCACTCCAATCTGTGCGAAGGAGGGAGACTGTCTCAACAACAACAACAACAAAATATATGTATATATACACCCATCACATATGCATACATATACACACACATATGTACATATATATACACACACAAATATATACACACATATATACATATACATTTCAATTCTTTTAATTGCTATAAGAGCAAATTGCTACCAAAAAATCTGGATATATTTAAAAAATCTCTTTAGTCTTTGGGATATTAATTGAGATAAGTGATTAGCAAAAAGGTGGTTCACAAGTGCTTATTAAATGAAAGCTAGAATTATAAACAAAACCATTGAATCAATTTAACCCTTGCTTTATATAAGTAATTGCAAAGTTTGGTTTTTCAGTGTATTAATTTTCTGTGGTTGTTATAACAAATTACCATAAATGTAGTGGCTTAAAATAAAACTGTAGTACCTTCTAGTTAAGAAGGTCAGAAGACCTAAAATCAAGGTGTTGGTTGTATTCCTTCTAGAGGTTCTAAGGGATAATTTGTTTTCCTGTCCTTTCCAACTTTGATGGACCACTTGCATTTCTTGGCAAGTGGCCCCTTTTGTTTTCTTCCCTTCTTTCTTTTTTCACTTTGTTTCTTCCTTTCTTTCTTCCCTACTAAGGGACAACTTACATTTCTTGGCAAGTGGCCCCTTCCTTCATTTCCAAGGTCAGCAATGTAGCATCTTCCGATTTCTTTCACCTCTGCTTCCATCAGCAGATCTACTACTGTTTTACAGACTCTCTTATCTCTCTCTTATTAGGACCCTTGTGATTACATTTGGCCCAATGAGATAATCAAGAACATTGAGTTCCTTATCTTAATTACATCAACTAAAGAGATTTTGCCATCTAAGACAACATATTTGCAGACACCAAGAATTAAGATGTGGTCATTTTTGGAGGGGGCAGAGGTATTTTTCTATCTACCATATTTGGCAAGACATATTTTTGAATAGGATTTTAATTTGAGAAGCAAACATGCTTTGTAGCATACTTAAAAATACTGCCTTTTCTATCTTTTCTATTTTTTTATGATTTAAAGGATGCCCTTTAAAAACAGTACTTAAATGTTATTCTTTTAAATAAGTAACATGGCTACGCATGGTGGCTACATCTGTAATCACAGAATTTTGGAAGGCCAAAGTGGGCAGATTGCTTAAGTCCAGGTGTTTGAGACCAGCTTGGGCAATGTAGTGAAACTCTGTCTCTACAAAAAAAAAAAAAAAAATTAGCCAGCTGTGGTGGCATGTGCCTGTAATCCCAGCTGCTGAGGTGGCTGAGGTGGGAGGATCGCTTGAGCCCAGGAGGTCAAGGCTGCAGTGTGCTCAAATTGCATCACTGCACTCCAGCCCCCTGGGTGACAGCGGGAGACCCTGTCTCAAAAATAAAAATAAAAATAAGTAATGCAAGCACATGGTTTAAACATTTTTAAAAAGTATAACAAACATATAACATAAAACATATTCCCTCCACTCCTGACTGCTGTCCGCCCTATTCTTAATCACTCACCACTCACTCAGCACAGTCATTAATTTCTGGTGAATTTTTCCAGATATATTAAATAACCCATAATAAATAATACAAGTACTTATCATATACTAGTTTCAATACAGATTTCTTAAACTCTATATACCTTGCAGAATTTTTATTTTGCCATGTAAAAATCTTTTTGTTCAATTTTAAAGCTTTATAGTATCTTAGGGATCTAAAGTTATTTACTTAGTTCTCTACTGAAGACATTGTTAAGCATTTGTAATATTTTGCCATTAGAAGTCATAGTGTATGTATTAGTCAGGGTTCTTTAGAGGGACAGAACCAATAGCATAGATGTATATATAAAGAGGAGTTTATTAAGGACTATTAACTCACACGATCACAAGGTGAGGTCCCACAGTAGACTGTCTGCAAGCGTAGGAGCAAGGAAGCCAGTCTGAGTCCCAAAGCTGAAGAACGTGGAGTCCAACGTTCAAGGGCAGGAAGCGTCCAGCACGGGAGAGAGATGTACACTGGGAGACTAAGCCGGTCTAGTCTTTTCACGTTTTTCTGCCTGCTTTTTTTTCTGGCCACGTTGGCAGTTCATTAGGTGGTGCCCACCCAGATTGAGGGTAGGTCTGCCTTTCCCACTTTCCCAGTCCACTGACTCAAATGTTAATCTCCTTTGGCAACAACACCACAGACACACCCAGGAACAATACTTTGCATTCTCTAATCTAATCAAGTTGATATTCAATATTAATCATCACAGTGTATTATATATCTTTGTATGTACATTACTTCAAGTGTATTTGTAGGAATAATTCCTATGAATGAAATCATTTAATTAAAGAGCACATATCTATGTATATACATATATATATGAAATATGTATTTAGGTCTATATCCAGATTTTATTACATTTTGTATTTCTAATTATTTACTTAATACTGCATTGAGTCAGTCCTTCTCATTTATAATAAATATTTACATATATTAAACCACATCGCCCTAAATTTCTAATTTTTCTCAGAGATTCCCTAAATATTCTCCTTCATTTATTTTTATGAATGAATTTTAGAATCACTTCGTGAAGTTTTAAAACCAAAGTAAATTAAACAAAACAAGCCATCTTGAAATTACACTTTTTGGATTTTATTAAATTTATAAAAATTGATAAATTGATACATTTTAGTTATTAAATATTTTGGTCTAAGAGCAGTGTTTTTTTGATGTCCTTCGAAGTTGTTGTAAGTTTTCTTTATATTGTCCTCTCTTCTTTTTTTGCCTCTCCTTTAAACATTATATTCATAATATGCACTTTTTTTGTTTTATTTTGTTTTGTTTGAGATGGAGTCTCGCTCTGTCGCCCAGGCTGGAGTGCAGTGGTGCGATCTCGGCTCACTGCAAGCTCTGCCTCCCGGGTTCACGCCATTCTCCTGCCTTAGCCTCCCAAGTAGCTGGGACTATAGGCACCTGCCACCACGCCCGGCTAATTTTTTTTTTTTTTTTTTTTTTTTGTATTTTTAGTAGAGATGGGGTTTTGCTGTGTTAGCCAGGATGGTCTTGATCTCCTGACCTCGTGATCCGCCCCTCTCGGACTCCCAAAGTTCTGGGATTATAGGCGTGAACCACCATGCCCGGCCCATAATATGCACTTTTCAGAATACTTTCATGCCACTTATTTTTTGTGTGCAATAATCTCATAAAATATAAAATATAACATGTGAACTGGGAATTTTATAATCTGTAGGGCAGACCTACCTGTAGGTGGAAAACTCCTGCATAGGAACTATTACTGCAGGCAGGAGACAGAATTTGTTCTTCTCCAGGAAAATCTGAATTGGTTAGTTGGTTGACTATTTGGTTTTTACTTTTTTTACTGTGTCAAAATATACATATTGAAATTTACCACGGTAACCATTTTAAGTGTACAATTCTGTTGTATCAAGTACACTTACCTTGTTGTGCAACCATCACTACCATTGATCTCCACAAAGTTTTCATCTTGTTCAACTGAAAATCCATACCCATTAAACACAAACTCCTCATTCCCTTCCAATCACCATTCTACTTTCTATCTCTATAAATTTAAATGCTTTAGGAATCTCATATAAGTCAAATCATACAACACTTGTCCTATTGTGACTGGCTTATTTTATTTATTCGCTTGAAGAATAATGCTTTCAAGTTTCATCCATGTGGTAGCAAGTGTGAGAATTTCTTTTCTTCTTGAGGCTGGGTAATATTCCACTTCATGTTCATACTACATTTTGTTAATTTATTCATCTGCTGATGGATTCTTGGGTTGCTTCAATCTCTTCGCTGTTATGAATTACGCTGCTATGAACATAGTTGTACAAAACTGAGTCCTTGCTTTCATTTCTTTTGTCTAAGTACCCAGATATGGAATGGCTGAATTATGCGGTAATTCTACATTCATGTTTTTTTGGAATCATGACACTGTTCCTAGAGTGGCTGCTTGATTTTACATTCTCATAATTGATGCACAAAGGTTCCAATTTCTCCACACATTTGCCAACAATAGTTATTTTTGTGTTTATGCCAATGTTGATCATAGTGCATGTAACCAATAAGAGATATCTTTCCCCATATTTATGTTTTCTTTAATTTTTTTCAGTAACATTTTTTGGTTTTCAGGACACAAATCTTTTGCCTCTTGGTTAAGTTTATTAAGTATTTTATTCTTTTTGATGATGTCATAAATTAAATTGCTTAGTTTTCTATTCAAATTGTTTACTTTTAGAACGTAGATATGCATCTGATTTTTGCTTGTTGATTTTGTAATCCTCTAACCTTACTGAATTCTTTTATTAGTTCTAACAGTTTGTGTACATGTGTTCTTTAGTATTTTCTTTTTTCCTTTTTTTTTTTTTTTTGAGACAGAGTCTCGCTGTGTCGCCCATGCTGGAGCTCAGTGGCACAATCTCTGCTCACGGCAAGCTCTGCCTCCCGGGTTCACGCCATTCTCCTGCCTCAGCCTCCGGAGTAGCTGGAACTACAGGCGCTCGCCACCATGCCCCGCTACCTTTTTGTATTTTTAATAGAGACGGAGTTTCACCGTGTTACCCAGGATGGTCTCAATCTCCTGATCTCGTGATCCGCCTACCTCAGTCTCCCAAAGTGCTGGGATTACAGGCGTGAGCCACCGCGCCCGGCCGTTGTGTAGTATTTTCTACAGGTAAGATCATGCCATCTATAAAGAGAAAAATAATTTTTCTCTCTTTCTAATGTAGATGCTTTTTATTTCTTTTGCTGCCTAATTGTTCTGGCTAGAACTAACAGGATTATGTTGAATAGAAGTGGAGAGAGTGGACACTCTTGCCTTGCTCTTGATCTTGGAGGAAAAGTTTTCAGTCTTTGAGCATTAAGTATGATGTTGGCTGTGGATTTTATATTTGGTATTTGTTTTGTAGCATAGTTTACTTTTCTTCCTATTTTGTTGAAGACAACTTTCCAACAAAAATTCCTAGTTTTTAAATTAAAATATATTGATTTTGTCAAATGCATATTCTGCATAAATATACATGATTATGTTTTTCACTTAATTTTATTATTACGAAGTATTCCATCAATTGATTTCCACATTTTAAAAAATACTTGCACTTAAAAAATCAATCCCACTTGGTGATAATGTATAATCCTTTTAAGATGCCGTAAATTTTGTTTCCTAGTATATTTTTTGAGGATTTTTGCATTAATGTTTATAGGAGATATTGGTCTATAAGTTTGTTGTAGTCTCTTTTTCTAGCTTGGATTTCAGGGCAATGCTGGTCTCATACAATGAATTAGAGAGAGGTCTTTTCCTGCTCTTCATTTTTTTTTTCTTTTGGAAAACTTTGAGAAATATTGGCATTTACTCTTTTGATGTTTGGTAAAATTCAACAATGAAGCCATCTGGCTGCAGGCTTTTCTTCACTGGTAGGTTTTCAATTATGAATTCAATATTCTTACTAGTTATATGCCTCTTCAGAGTCTCTATTTCTTCATGACGCAGTCTTGGTAGATTGTCTGTTTCTAGTAATGTCATTTTTTCTAGATTATTAATTTGTTGATATGCAATTTTTATAGTCCTTTTTAGTGGTATGTGTTACTTCAGGATATTCAGTCTACAAATGAGCAACTAAGATTATAAGAATTAGATTGTTGTCTTTTTTTATTATGTTGCTCAGGATGCTAAGGGAAGAATTATCCTGGTACCAGGAATTGCCTAGCACAATAAAAAGTGATGATAAAATTGCAATCTTGGATAAAATAAAAGTGTATCCCTACATAAAGTCAGTCTGACATTTTTATGGACTGCTTTAGTTTCAGAACAAAATAGGCACATCCAAAAATAGATATGTTCTTAGCATACAACACTTAGAAGACAGTACTCATCATAAAATTAAATATAAAAACAAAGGTGAAAAGAAACATACAAGCTGGTAATGGCCCTTGATTTAAATACTTACTATTTTTCCCTCTTCTGTAGGAGGGTGTAGAGATAAGGATAACTTATTACCAACATATTAATTTTTCTTACACTTGTTTGTGTTTGAATTTTTAAAAAATCTACAGTTATTCTCAACTGGAATTTTTTCTCTGACTACAAAGTTTACTAGAATTTTCATTTGTGATTTTTAAAAAATGTATCAATCTGAGTCTTTAATTACAAGTACTAGAGAAGAGTTTCAATGCATCAGGAAGATTAGCTGAAGAAAGAGGATGGGCAGTAAGTGAGTATTGTATTTTCCTGTGAAAGCCCTTTTTTCATATTTTTTTTAACAAAAACAAACAAGAAAAATAAGCAAAAATATAACTGCAAATGGTTGCTACTATTACTCTCTTCTTTAAAAATTTTAATTGAACCATAAATCCTTTTCTTTTAGTTTTCCAAACCATCTTAGTTAAGTTTAGAAAACTAAAAATCATTTAGTTAAGTTTAGAAAACTATTTACTTAACCATCCAGTGAGATTAAAGTCATATTGCCAATTGCTGAATCTAGTAGTTGTTTTTCTAAGATATGTCACTTTGTCTCTAATAGCATAAGGATAAAGAGTACCACATCTACAGATTAAGTATTTCAATGATATGGACAATTAATAACTGAAGTAAATACTCTGAATAATGCTTGAAAACAAACTGCTGACAAATGACCTGTATTGACCATTAATATATGTTCTCTGCAATTCATTCTTTTTGTCTTTGCCTTGTTATCTGAATTGATTATAATTAATGTTAATGAAACCAAGGTGATGCAATCAATTTCTCTACATGCTAAATGAATCACTTTAATACTCCAAGTGATAATACTAGAAAGAAAACTCACTAAATTTTGGAGCATACATCAGGGAATATTGGCATAAAATTATTATGAAATTGTAATGTGTGAATACAAATATGAACCTAATAGTAGTAGTAGTAGTAGTAGCAGTGGTGGTGGTGGTAGTAGTGGTGATGATACTAGTATTAAGTTAAAAATGCATGGAGACCACAA
Organism: Gorilla gorilla gorilla; assembly: GCF_029281585.2. Taxonomy (NCBI): domain Eukaryota; kingdom Metazoa; phylum Chordata; class Mammalia; order Primates; family Hominidae; genus Gorilla; species Gorilla gorilla. The sequence continues at coordinate 77,993,826 of NC_073238.2, read as the reverse complement.
GGGAGGCTATGGATTGATGCAGCTAGATGGTTATCAGTTTAGAAAACAACACCAAACTATATCCCATCAGGCATTATGCAAAGTGAAAAATTATATGGGGCCAAAAAGAAGTTTAAAACATAATTATGTGAATTTCTGAAATTTGTTTTCCAGTTAGGAAGATGTGACTATGGAAGAGAAAATATTTGGAGAATCCTCAGAAACTTAGTCCTGCTACACAGAAAGTAAATATAAAATAAATTAAGTCTGACATAGAACAAGGTTTGGAGTATCTTTTCACAGAAAATGAGAAGTCCGAATATTCTTAAAGTTTTGGTTTATAAATAATGTCTAAAGCATAATTTTAAAATGTAAGAATTTGTTTTGTGTGAATATACATTTTGGCTATGCTCAAAAATAAGTTAAGAAGTATATGCCTATATATGTTTCCAACAGTTGCCATGTTACACACAGCACTAATAAACAACAGGAAAAAATTAAATTTAATTTTTTTCTTACAAAAATATTGGGAAGTTAGTAATTCCCTAAAATTATTGTGTAGCATGTGTCATCATTTTTTTTACATCTTTTTACTTTTAAAAATTTAAATTTTTCAATAAATGCAAAATAAATCTAACCATCAATTCTTCATTTGTAAATAGTAAACAATATTCATTTTATATTTAATATACTGACCCTAATTTACATATTCATATAAATGTATGTGCACTGTATTTCCAGCTATGCCACACAATAACCTCACAAATACTTAATGGTTTTTATTCAGAAGGTACATAGATTTCCTAAAGTTCCCCATTGCTGCATAAACAGTTCATAAAACCAGCAGAATCTGACTGTGCAAGTGCATTTTAAAATTTATCTGCTAGTAAATTTTAATTACGTAACCAAGTGATATTATCCTGCTTATATTTTGCCCATAGATTTTAAAGGCAATTTTGTGACTAGCCTTAGATTCTTTTATAATATAGGTTATATAAAATAAAATATAAAATATCTTTGTGTTATTGTAGAAGTATGCTATGATTTTTGGACCCTTATTAGAAATAATTAATAGAAGCATATTGCTAGAGTAATATGTATGGTAATTATTTCTCTCTCTAACATGAAATGTATACTGACATCATACTGTGAAAAGAGAGAGAATAAGAGAAAAATCCCATCTGGCACTCTTATAAAAAATCATCCTACGTAACGATTGTGATTGGACATGATTACATGATCGATGCTTTCAGTATTTTCTTTTCAGCTTGTTTACCATTTAGCAGGCAATTGGGTTATTTTGTATGAGAGATCTATTTCCTGACGCAGAGTACAAATCACGTCAACAGTCCACTGAGTGAAGAGAAACTATGTGATGTAACAATAGAACATTTTTCTATATATATTTATCAAACTTAGCAATAAGGGTAAAACTTACAATTCTTCAACAGTAGTGAATTCTGCCTAAATAATGACAAATTGCAATAATGTGGGTAGTGAATGAGGCCGTTACAGCTGACAAGAAAGTGACAGTAGTGCTAGAGAAGCAATATTTCTAGAGAATAACAAAATTAAGTGGAATCAACTATCATAAAATGAGGTGCACTGAAAGAATTCACAGAAGAATACAACTTGTGTTAGTGGTAACAGTTTCTGGCAATATCTACTTGATAATGGATTTTATTACACAACTTCTAATAGAATGTCCTGCTGAATGCAGTTAATAGCCATTTAAGCTGAAAGATAATAATTCTATATCATCATGCCTTGTATTCGATACAAGGGAGAAAAATAATAGCTTGAAACATTGTATTTTCAATGAGTAAATAGACAGTAAGACAATCGTTAGGTACCTGCTTTTAGATCGCTTGCCCGACACATCATCTGCTATTTATATCACTTCTCCATTTGCATGCAAACATTGAAAGCTACTGATTTTGTCTGTAATAATGGAAATGCAATATTGTAAGCTTTATCGTGTCATTGTGTACATTTTATGACAAATAAATAACAACACTAGCAGACATTTGAAGACAACTAATAATCTTTATCAACAGCTGAAAATTAAAAGTAAATGACTTTACATTATTTTACTTATTTTATACTTTGACTCACTACATTTAATTTGTTTATTTTTCAGATCTATATATCAAAATCTTAGTTCAAATCCACACTTGGAAGATAACTGTTCCCAAAGTTTGTGATTCTCAAAATTGGCTGCCCAGTAGAATCACCATGGGAAGTCTTGGGTTAAGGAGAAATCAAAATGTTTTGTCAAGCTCTACAGCCTTTGATCTTTTCAATTTTTGAGTTTCTTAGGTGAAATAATATATTGTCAAATGGTCGAGATGTAGTAATTAGAAGATGGTTTTCACCTCATAGTGGTATAAAACCATAGGATAGTGGGTGTCCTGTATGGTGAAACATGAATAGGGAAATATATATATATATATATATACACACACACACATATATATATACACACATATATATATACATATATATGTGTGTGTGTGTGTGTATATGTATATATATATAAATGTATATATGAGAATTGACTTTAATGATAGCAATACTTGTATTCTTAATACAAACAGTGTTAAGAGTAGTAGTGTCTTAATGCTGCCGCTAATAACTCAGCATCCAAATGAGGGCAACTGCTTAAACCTAATGTAACTGGAATCGTATGGAGTAAACAAATCACCATATAGATTATGGGCAGAGATATAGATATGGATATATTAAAGTTGTCTGTTATTGTAACATTTTAATATATTCCAAATGGAAAGATCACTAAGTTTTCAATTAGGATTGGAAGTCTATTTCTATTTACTAAATCACTTGTTATGTCCTATATGATAAAATCTAAGTTTCACTGTATAAAATCACTAAAAGTTTTTAATAGCCTGGTTCCAAACTGCTTTTCTAAACATGTCTGGCTATGTATAGTTATCCAAAATACTATGAACTTGCACATATCTGTTAGTAATAATTTCTCTGCTGTTCCCTCCCCATCTCAACTTAGAAATATAACGTTCATTTCTAAGCACAAATACTATTTCTGCAAATTGTTCTAGTTCAAGGCAGAAGTAACCATGGCCCTTCTAAATCTATACCCCCCATCATGGTCTTTGCTTAAGTGGGTTTCATGCTTGCCAGTGTTGTGAAATGTTCAAGCCCAGAACCTTAGCTTAAAACCCTGACTTAAAATCCTGACTTAACAACTTTTTAGGTGTTTGATTTTGGACAAGTTACTTCAACTAGATAAATTTTACTTTTCTCATTCTAAATGAAGAGTTTGTACTTCATAAAGACGTTGCAAAAAATAAATATGGTGAATCCCATCAAATGCACATTACATTGTGCATTATCAGCAAATTATATCAATTAATTATTTTTTAAAGAATTTTATGGCAAAGTCAACCTTTTGAGACATCACTATATAATCTAGTAGATATAAAATTATATATATAATGTATGAATATAGTTTAAACCTTTTTTGAACCCATATTTTCAATTTGTTTCACTTGTTTGAAGAAAATAATTTCCATAGTTTTAGCATCTCTTTCAATCACCAAGTATGAGGTTTTCCAAGATTGGGAGACTTTTTTTACAAGTTCAGTTCACTATATTTATTATCTTTAATTTGTCCAAAGACAAAAAAGAAAATTTCTGCTGCCCTTTCCAAGTTCAACAACATTAGTAAACTAAAGCAACTCCTGCACTAATGGACCAAATTCAAATTCCCTATTTTACTGACTGCTTAATTCCTACAAAATTAAGCCACCTGCTTACTTAGTACAATATTCCATTAACTCATTTTGATTATACTGCAGACTGTAAGTGCCAGTGTAAATAGGGAGTAGGCATTTCTCCAGAGTATTTTCTAGCAGAATATTCTGTGCTCTATGGACACTTTCAACCAACCTATGATTCGATAGTTATTCAGTAGTAGGCAGCAAAAATGGTAGCATAAAATAAAATCACTAAAAGTGGGGAAAAGCAACAAGCAAAATCAGTCAGCAATAATAAAAAAATTTGCATGAAATGGGGAAATTTAACATGTAGAATGTTACCTCAATTTACTCCCTAAAGACTAAAATCAATACGTCATATAATGATGTTCATGTGTAGTGAGCTGCATCCTCTTTGATCAACTTGTTTATAACAATACACTTCAGAGGCTACAAAAACTATAGACATATACTCAAATGTTTAACAAATAATAATCCTGAATTTTCATGACCTAAATTCATCAATATACTGCCAAATTATTTAATTTTTTTTGCCTTTTAGAAAACATGCTTTCATATATGTAATGTCTTTTATTTTTTTTAATTGACAAATTAAAATTGTATATATTTATGGTGTACAACATGTTTGAAAATATACTTATTATTCAATGATTAACTCAAGCTAATTAACATATGTACTACCACACGTAGTTATCATTTAATGTGAAGAAAATACTTAAAATCTACTCTCTTCATTTTCACGTATACAATATATTATTATTAACTATGGTCACCATATTGTACAAGAGATCTCTTGAACTTAACTGAACTTTTGTATCTTTTCACCAACATCTTCCCAATCACTACCTCCCCTGCCACCCACTCCCCAGAACATACCCCCTGGTTGTCTTATATTTCAGGGATTTGCAGGAACCATCTACATTATATTCATCCAGATTTTCCCCCGACTACCTAAATTATCTTTTATTAAATTGTTTTTGAAATGACAGACAAAATTGTGTGTATCTACCGTGTATAACATGATGCTTTGAAGTACATATGCATTGTGGAATGGCTAAAGCTTGCTAATTAATATACACATTAATTCACACAGTTAGTTTAGTGGTGAGAACACTTTCATTCACTCAGCATTTTTAAGAATGCAATATATTATTAACAATAATCACCATGTTTTACAATAGATATCTTAACCTTACTCCTCCTATCAAATCAAAATTTTGTATTTTTTAATCAGCATCTCCCCAACCCTGCCCCCCCAGCCCTGGTGACATGCTTTTATCATTTTTAATTGACACATAAAAATTGTACATATTTATGGGGTACAGTTTAATATTTTGATACATGTATACAATATACAATTATCAAATCAGGGTAATTAACATATCTATCACTTCAGACATTTATCTTTTTTTGTATTGAGAAATTTGAGAATCCCCTCTTCTAGCTATTTGAAAATATTCAACATATTGTTTTTAATTATGGTGCTATAGAACATGAGAATGTATTCCTCCTATATAGCTGTAATTTTGTATATGTTACTCTCTGGCTATCCACTCTATCACCTGTGTCACCTCTAATAACCACTCTTCTACTTTCTACTTCTTTGAGCTTGATAGTGGCAGGAGGCAGACAAATCCTAGGCAGACAGGGCAGGTCGCCAGTGAAACCCAGCCTTTAAGCCGAAGACAGTTTAAAGCACAGCTACAAGTTCTGGATAAATCCATGGACCAGATTGAGAACCTCTCTTCCTGTTTGGTGTGCTTTTCTCTGTTTGATCCCCACTGTTCACCTATTTTACATATACCTACCATTCCTAATTGTTTTTTTTACACTATTGTGCCCACCTTTCAGTGGTGCTTTTGCTTTAGCCTCTTTTGCACACTCACAAACCAGTCAGCATGCACTTCCTCATTCTGAGCCCATAAAAGCCCCAGACCCAGACACACTGAGAAAAAGACCACCTGACTTAGGTGGGGGACCACCCTCGAGTCCCTTCTCTGCTGAGAGCTGTTTTCTCACTCAATAAAACTCTTCTCCCTCCTCACCCTCTGGTTGTCAGTGTAATGTCATTCTTCTTGGATGCAGAACAAGAACTCAGGATTCTGCCAAATGTGGGTATGAATAAGATAGTAACACTGTAGGTCTCCACCCCACCAACCCCTGTCAGCACTTAGCAGTTGCCCCATGTGATGGGAAGCAGCAGTGAGGCCAGACCAGCCCCAGAGCCATGGGCCAGAGGGCGGCAACAGGACTGACAAAGTTGTTAACATGCCCCCATTCATTGAGCTGCAGATGGAGGAGCTAAAAGAGCTGTTAGCATGCTGTAACACCCTTTCTGTGGCTTTGGGCTCATGGGTATTCCTGTTTGGGAAACACCATGTTCCCCTCATCTGGATGCCGAAGTCCACCACAGGGTTCAATTGTGACATGCTGTCTAGCCACAAGCCCCTCACAGAGCCCACTCTTGTCCCAGAACTTAGAGCAGCCAGCCTGACCCTGCACTCACTTGCTCACACACCCCCTCCCACTAGGGACTGAGTGCATAGTCACAGTGGTCACAGGGATCCACACCAGGCCACAAGCCAGGCACAGCCTGGCAGGCTGAGTGGGCCAGTGCCTTCTGTGACAAGCCCAGGCCCGAGTGAGGCGCAGGCAGGGGCTTCACCAGCTGCAAAGGTCTCAGACTGGCAAAGCGTCACTGAAAAAAATTCTGCTTCAAGATAAACTTTTTTTAGATTCCACATATGAATACCATCCTGTGATATTTGTCTTTCTATGCCTGGCTTTTTTCATTTAACATAATGTTCTCCAGGTTCATCCTTGTTACAAATGACAGGATACACTATCTTTGACTGTTTAAAAGTATTTATTATCAACAACGTGATCAGTGATCATAGGCACTCATTTGCATTCCAAAACTATTGACAAATTTGATTGAAACAATAATAATTCACGCTTATCTATAAGGCAGAAAATAAAATGCACCCCTCCTTCCAATATGAAACTTATCAACTTTTATAAACTATAATGGTTTCTTCAGAAAGTCACTCATAGACTACACATTCAAAGCTATAGTTTATAGTTTGCAGATATAAATTATAATCTATAGAGATGATAATAATTTATAAAACCTAAAGATCTATTTTCCAGGTTTGCTTTAAATACATAAAATCAGCACTGTTTATTAAATTACAGACCTGAATTTCTAAATCAAATATTTTGCATAAGGATCAAGAATATTTGTAGCAGAACTAATGTAGAAATTAGTATCATTTTACCTATCAAACTATTGAGTTGACATTTTGGACAAAACAGATTAAATATAATATGAATTTTATGAATAATACCCTGTAATTGTGGAAAAATAACTTGTACTTGATATAATCTCCTATTAAATCTCCTAACTCCTAGATTAAGTGTTATTAGAAAGCATTCTTGAAAATGGATTAGTCATAAATATTATAAACGGAGGTTGTCCCATTGCCCCTTTTTATCATTTAAATTCTGATAATTTGGCAAAGTTGGATACGTGTTCTGTTGCCATAAGAAGCAGAAAAGCAGGCGTCTTTTATACTCCATGATCTTTCAGTCATATTCTAAGAATGTTATGAATATGCAAAAAATTGGTGTCATTACTGACTGAAAGTATAACTCACTATCAAGTATGTTAAAAACATGGTTTGGCAGACATTTCATTTACAATAATTTGTAAACAATGTAATATTTTATTTGATATTGATAATATCAAACAAACAAACTTTGTATCTAATGATGGAATTTATATGTCTCAGCTTCCTCTCATTAACTGTAGGATTATACTGACTTTCCTCACACATTTTGAATCACAGTGATCAGTTTTATTACACTTTGCCTCCTTCCTTCATTTACTTTCCCCCTTTTAGAATGTACATCTTTCAATGTCTAACTTAATTATAAGTACCTTCTTTAGTCTGTTTTGTTATAAATATTGTCTATTATAAACTCATTCATTTATTTTTATTTCTTATTAGTGGTAAAATTAAGATAACATAAAATTCACCATTTGAATCCCTTATACATGTGGTATTCAGCAGCCATAAGTGCATTCATGATTTAGCGTAACCATTGCCACTATTATTCTTCAAGATTTAAAAAATTACCCCAAATAAAAACTCTATGTCTTTTAAGCAATAATTCCACATTCTTCCCTCCCCTCATACCTAGCAAACCTTGTATTCTACTTCCTGTGTTGATGAATTTTACTAGTCTAGATACCTTATACAAGTGGAATCATATGCTATTTGTCTGCTTGTGACTGATATTTCACTTAGCGTAATGTCCTTAAGGTTTATCCATCCTCTATGTAGCATGTCTCAGAATTCCTTTTATTTTTAAGACTGAATAATATTTCATTATGTATGTATACCACATTTTCATTATCCGTTCACTCTCCAATGAATTTTTGGGTTACTTTCACCTTTTGGCTATTGTGAATAATGTTGCTAAGAATACAGCTGTAAAAATATCTGTGTGACTCTCTTTTTTTCTGTTCTTTTGGGTATATACATAGAAGTGAAATTGGCAAATTGCAAGGGAATTATAATTCTATTCTTAATTTTTTGAGGAACTACCATAATGTGTTTCATAGAGGCCGCACTATTTTAGATTCCTACTAACAGTGCAGGAGGGTTCCAATTTTCCATACCCTTCACTAGTTATTTTTCTTTCTTTTTTTTTTTTAAATAATAGCCATCCTAACACATACAACTTGGTATCTCATTGTGCTTTTGACTTCCATGGCTCTAATGGCTAATGATGTTGGGCATTTTTTAATGTACTTACTGGCCATTTTTATATCTTCTTTGGATAAATGTCTATTCAAAGGTTTTGTCCATTTTTTTCTTTTTTCTAAGATGGTCTCATTCTGTCACCCAGGCTGGAGTGCAGTGGCTTAACCTTGGCTCACTTCAGACTCAGCTTCCTAGACTCAGATGATTCTCCCATCTCAGCCCCCTGAGTAGCTGGGACTATAGGCATGTGCCACCGTGCCCAGCTAATTTATATATATATTTTTTGTAGAGACAGAGTTTCACCATGTTGCCCAAGCTTGTCTCCCTCTCTTGGGCTCAAGTGATCCTCCCATCTGGACTTCTCAAAATGATGAGATTACATGCGTGAGCCACCACAGCTAGCATTTGCCCATTTTTAAAGTGAATTTCTGTTGTTGTCCTTGTTGAGTTGTGGAAGTTCTTTGCATGTTCTGGAATTTAATTTATTCTCCAGAATTTGATTTGTAAATATTTTTCACTTTTTACAGGTTGTGTTTTCATTCTTTAGATAGTATCCTTCATTTATAAAAGGTTTTAGAAAATGACACAAAAAGCACATGCAATAAAAGAAAACAATATTTCCATTGGAATTTATTTGTTCCCTTTTTGCTACTAATCTATTATCTGCTTTCCAACCATTTTATTTTATATTTAAATGTAGCAATGCATGACTTTTTCATACATTAATGTATCAGTACTGTCAACAAATAGTGATTACTACATGTCAGCATTAATAGAGAATTATTTGCTACTCAGGTATTTAATTCAACTTACAAACACTTTTCATAGTCTGCTTTTGTTCATTATGGTGGGTCATAAAAATAAACTCAACATATAACACACACACACATATGAATACACACACATGTCAAAAGGAAAATAACACTTGGCCTACACATGTGATAATTATATAAAGCACAATGGAAAATAGGCCTCATTTGTCCTGAATTATCATGATGAATAAGCTACAGACAAATTGTGAAGTATATGGATTGCTTTTTAAGTTGTCTTATAAAAGACAAAATTTGGGGGTTTAATACAGTTACAGTTATTAGCACTTTATTCACAGCTTGTATATATATATAAATATAAAAGTACATGAACTGATTTGTAGGACCCTTCTATGAGAAATTTCTTGGTGTGTATGTACCAGGAAAAAGACCAGCTCACCATGTCCTCTCTTGCTGCAGCCTCTTCCACTGTTTATTCTTCAGTTCCACCAAGTGGTTATTGAATGCTTATGTGTGTTAGGTGCTAGTAGGTAATAGGAATGTAGTCAATGGAAACTAGCCAGTTTTCCTTACAAATCACATAAATAAATATAAAATTACAATTAGCGTAAAGGCTATAAGCATGAAGTGTTAATGCATAGTACCAAGGAATGTATAAAAGGGAGAAGAGATCATGTCAAGTATTAAGGGACACCTATTTTTTTGTCTCAACCATCTACTGAAGATTAGGTAGTAAGAAATTGGGTTAATTTTACTCTATAAAAATAATATTATAGGTTCCAGATTATAATTGTGCTAAAAAATTAATGTTGAATTAAACTAAGTGTGTTTTGCCGTCTTTCATTCAGTTAATAAGAATTAGAAAACTAAGCAGATTGCTGAATCTAGAAAGAACTTCTTGAAAATAATTTGCTTCTTTTTTTACCACTCTTCTTCATTTTTTTTTTAATAGAGTCTCACTCTGTTGCCCAGGCTGGAGTGCAGCAGTGAAATCTTGGCTCACTGCAACCTCCACCTCCTGGGTTCAAGCGATTCCCCTGCCTCAGCCTTCTGAGTAGCTGGGACTACAGACACAGGCCACCACGTCCGGCTATTTTTTTTTTTTTTTTGTATTTTTAGTAGAGGTGGGGTTTCACTGTGTTAGCCAGGATGGTCTCGATCTCCTGACCTCATGACCCACCCTCCTTGGCCTCTCAAAGTGCTGGGATTACTGGCATGAGCCGCGGCACCTGGCACTTCATTCTTATTTTAAGAAATACCTCATGATATTCTGTTAGATCCTTCTGCTATATGTTTTCTAAAACAAATTCTCTCAATTTGTATTTTATATTATATACATAGCAAAATCAAGCAAATAAAAATCATTTGAATGTTTTAGGTATAGCAATTTGAAATTATTTTTCAGATTCATTGACTCCTGGGGATCTTTAGAATTTAGGGTATTCCAAGGATCCTTAAGAATCTAATAGGAAAAGTAAGGTTCATTTATTCAGTAGACATGTTCTGAGTGTCTCCTATGATCTAAGCCAGGTGCTAGGTGCTAGGTCCTACAGACACAGAGATCAATTTTTAACCCAGTTAACAGGAAAACACCAAACAAACAAAACCCCTTTTCTTAATTTAAACTACTTGATAGAAAACATTACTAAATTATTGTTTTCTTCCTTTTTTTCTTTTCTGTAAAGCTTTGCTTGATATAATCACAGGACTCTTCTTTTTATAACCATTTTATTTATTTAATTCCAATTCTGGATCAAGCAGTGTGTTATATGCTATATGATAACAAATAAGATAGCCAGGATCTCTGCCATTACAGAACATATAAAGTCTGGGGCCAGGCTGGGCATGGTGGCTCATACCTGTAATCCAAACACTTTGGGAGGCTGAGCTGGGTCTATTACTTGAGGTCAGGAGTTCAAGACCAACCTGGCCAATGTGGTGAAACCCCATCTCTACTAAAAATACAAAAATTCGCCAGGCGTCATGGCACATGCCTGCAATCCCAGCTACTTGGGAGGCTGAGGCAGGAGAATCGCTAGAACCCAGGAGGTGGAGGTTCCAGTGAGCCAAGATTGCGCCACTGCACTCCAACCTGGGTGACAGAGGGAAACTCTGTCTCAAAAAAAAAAAAAGAAAAAAAAAAGTATGAGGCCAATAAAGAAGGCTATGTTGAAAAATTATTAAACTGAATTATTGTCAAAATGATTTTTTTAATATTTAGGCATCCTCGTCTTTAAAAAGATTCTCCTTAACTAGAGTATTCAGGCTCATAAGCATTAATTTATCAATCAAGCCAACTATCCAAGAGTTAATTCGGTGTTTATTCCTCAGAAATATTTGCTAAGCATGTCTGCCATAAGGAGAAATCTTTCATCTTTCTGAATGCCAAGTATTGGTATTTAATACAGATGCTTACATTTTAACTTCTATCTAACAAAATTCACAGACTTTTCTACGAAAATTTTTTACTAGCTACTAACAATGTTTCTATTCTCTACTCCAGTGAGAATTAAATATGCATGTACCTAGTTTATTTTGGAAATTTTAATTTAATCATATATTTATTATAATTAGAAAAACAAGTTACAGTATGTTGGGTATTGCAAAGTAGGTAGAAGAGAGAATTACGAATGTTCTCACCAAAAAGAAATAATGAATATTTGAAGTGATAAATATGTTAATTATTCTAACTTAACCATTACATATTGTAAACATGTATGAAAGCACTACACTGTACCCAATAAATATATACAATTACTATGTCAATTTAAAATAAAATAAAAAAGAATACTGTTAACGGTGGAGGGTATCCAGGTTCTTGGCATCTTGAACAAAGAATTGGACAAAACGCACAAACAAAGCAAGGAAGGAATGAAGGAATTTATTAAAAATGAAAGTACACTCTACAGTGTGGGAGCGGGCCTGAGCATAGGGGCTCAAAAGGTCCTGTTACAGAGTTTTTGTGAGTTTAAATACCCTCTACTTGGGGTATGCCCTGTGTAAAAGGAGAGGATGAAGTAAAGTTAGTAAGTCATTTACTTGGCCTACACTCCATGGAGAGGATATTTCCTGTCATAGCTCAAGAGTGAACTGGCCTTATGTTCCCTGCCTCCAAACCCTATTTTTCTGTCTCAATACCACATTTGAGTTTTTAAAAACAACTATTTTATATGTGCCCATTATTTAACTGCCAACCACTGTACTCTTTGAATGCCTACTATGTCTAGGTAGAATATAACTAGGAACTGCTTCAGGTTGCATTGATGCCTTACAGATTTTGTTCTCTGCCTGACAAGCCTCCTTCTAAAAAATTGAAATCATAAATGTTTACCTTAATTCATAATTGAAAAAAATCTAAAATCTAAATATAAAATATATAATTCAAAATAGTGTGTCTGTATTTCTGATTAATAAAAATAAATTCCTTTTGGAGATATCTTTTGGCTATTTTATGGAACAATTAACTTTACACAATTGGTTTCTGCCAAGATAGGCTTCAGTACAGCCCCAAAATACACATTATCTTCGTAAGAACCTTTTTTTTTACATTAGTGAGAATTTCAGTTAAAATCATATTTTAGCATGTAGGTAATGACAATGAATTTATTGATGGTAACTTTACAATTAAGATCTCAGTTTTCCCCAGATCCTACACATTTGGTTCAATTTTAGTATCATTTTAAAGATTATATTACTATATTTTTAAATTGTTTAATTGACAAGCAATCTTGAGTCCACACACATTTCCCTCTCACTTTCTATTTATCACTCTAAATAACAGAGTGACACATAAGTTTTTGTACTTTTTTATTCTTTTCAATTCTAATTAATATAGATGGGGTAGTCTTTAATTTTAATAAAATTCAACTTATCAAATTTTTCTTTTATGGATTGTGCTTTTGATGTTGTACCTAAAAATTCATTGGCAAATTCTAGGTCACGTAGTTTTTCTCCTATGTTATGTTCTAGGAATTTTATTATTGTATACTTTACATTTAAGTCTAAGATTCTGCCTTGACTTAATCTTTGTGAAAGGTGTAATGATCGACTAAAAGTTTTTTTTTAACATGAAAATGTCCAATTATTCCAGCACCGTGTGTCAAAAAGACTGCTTTAGTTAATTATATTTTTGTGAGTCTGTATCTTTTCCATTGATCAGCTGAAATATTCTTTCACCAATTCCATGTTGACTTGATTGTGGTAGCTTTGTAGTAAGTGACAGTCCTCTGACTTTGTTCTTCTCTAATACATTGGCTCTTATGGGTCTTTTACCATTTCATATAAACTTTAAAATTAGTTTGTCAATAACCACAAAATAACTTCCTGGGGTTTTGATTGAGATTTCACTGAATCTGTAGATCAAAGTGGAAAGACTTAAATTGCCTAATAATATTGAGTCATCCTAACCATGAAAATGGCTCTCCTTCATTATAGTTTTGTAAGTTTTCTTCATACAAATTCTGTACATATTTTGTTAGATTTATTCCTAAGCATTTGTTTTATTTTGGTGCAAATTTAAATTATGGTTTTATAATTTTAATTTCAAATTCCAATTTTTCATTGCTGGTATATAGAAAAATGATTGTCTTTTGACATTGTATCCTGTAAACTTAGTATAACTTATTAATTCAAAACTTCATTATTGATTCATTGAGATGTGCCTTTTTATATATTTTAAAAATACTTTAAAGAGATATGAGATTATAAATTATCTTCCGTAAGCATTTTTTTTTGTTTTAATTAAGCTTGTTCATTACCCTCATTCAAACTTTTAGCATAGTTTTTTGAGTAGTCTCTATTACAACTATAGCTACCAAAAATAGCATATGTGAAATTCAATTACAAGCAAGTGAAGGCAACATATTTTCCACTAGTTTAGGGTAATTATTAAAATAAGGAAAACTTCATCTTTGATTTATTAATCTTTGCTGTTTGAATGATTTGATGTTTCCTGTAACAAAATTCTGGACTTTAAAATTTGCTGAAAACACAACTTAGTAATTACAACAAAACTTGATATGCTTTATTTTCACTGGGAGTAAACAAGTTGCTAATATAACATATTCTAGGTCAATATCAGCTTTGTTTCACATCCTTTGGTGTCATTGACTAGTTTGGAGATAAAGTTAGTGACAAAGGAATGTAAAATCACTTCATAAATATATCCAAATTTGTAGTAAATTTTTCTGAAATATTATAGTTTTTTATATCATTTCTTTTGTTTCTTTTTTTTTTTTTTTTTTTTTTTGAGATGGAGTCTTGCTCTGTTGCTCAGGCTGGAGTGCAAGGCACAGTCTAGGCTCACTGCAACCTCCGCCTCCCAGGTTCAAGTGATTCTCCTGCCTCAGCCTCCTGAGTAGTTGGGACTACAGGTGCATGCCACCACACTCAACTTATTTTTTGTATTTTAGGTAGAGATGGTGTTTCACCACGTTGGCCAGGCTGGTCTCAAACCCTTGACCTCACGATCTGCCTGCCTCAGCCTCCCAAAGTGCTGGGATTATAGGAGTGAGCCACCGCACCCAGCCTATATCATTTCTATCTCTGTGATACCCTTGTATCTATCTTCCTATTTTTAGTAGGAAGCATGCCTTTAACTGGGAAACCTGTTACTCATATTGAGTGCCAATAAACAGTTCCCTTATTCCCTAATGATAGTTACCTCACTTTTTTTTTTCTGTAAAGCTAAAAATAAAAAGACTAGAATAAGTTGTGCCCTGCTTCCTTTAACAGACTTGTGGCATAAATATTGCATTCCTCTATAGAAAAGCAAGTTTTAAAATCTTTGCTATTTCACATCTTCTGGCAACTAAGTCTGCATTCTATGATAAATATTTATCTTTGACCTATGTATTAATACCCATTATTGAACAACATGGGACAACCTTTAACATAACTAAATTGACAATTGTTAATAACATCAAACATGTAGTTGTTATTTGATGTAACTGCCTTGGCAATATTGCTATCTGAAGTTCAATGGAGTTTTTACTTATCACAGTTTTACTTTGATTTTCTAACATATTACTTTGAACCTTAAGAAATGGCATCTGAGACACTCATTACTTTTGACTACAAATAGCTTCCGAATTGATGGGAAAGCTAATTTAGATGGTATAGTCAATAAAGAGGCCCCTTTTAAGATGCTTTGATGACAGACCTTAATGGCAAGAAATTCATGTGTCTTCCTGCATAATATAAAACAGAATTCTACATTGCAATTTTAACTTCCAGAGAAATAAAGATAAAATTGAAGATTATACATTGATTTCTGGCATAATCACCATTTTCAGTGTAAAATAATCTCATAGAATACATCTCAGAATAAGTTTAATACTAAAATTACACAAATTCACTTACACTTGGCAACAAAATAAGAAGTGATGAAAACACAAGTTCTGAAATTAAAATAAAACATGGAAAAAAGTCACATGTATATTTATTACCCAGTGCTAACGTAAGACAACAAGGACCTGAATGGCCAATGTCCATGTTAAACAAGAGGAAAAAAAAAAAAGTAGAGCTTAAATTAGAGCAACTACACAAGACTCATATGTTCCCAAGTAGTGAGGTTAATTCACTTTATAAAATACTTCAGCAATGGCATTATCATTTGCTAATTTTGGTGATATTCTCAATCAAAACTTCTAATATTGAAATTAAGTAATCTTAAGTAAAATCGGTAGATAAAAGTCCTACTCTTTTACTTTTAGGGACCACTATTTTTTTATTTATGAGTTTTATTGAGGGATGATTTCTATACAAAAAAAGTATGTGTTTAATATGTTTAACTTTATAAGTTTATACAGATGCATACTTTCATGAAACCATCACCACAATCACAGTGATAGATATATTCAACACCTCTGAAAGTTCTCTCTTGTTCATTTGTAGACTGAAGAATGGGGCTGCTGAAGTCTATGGAAAGCCATTAAATTTCTATATTTATAATTTTTAAAGACTGATTGCAGAATGATTTAATTATTGTTAAAGGTAAAACATTTTTTAGCAACAGAATTATGTTTACACTTGTATTTTTTTAGTTGGAAAGGGAGAAATAAAGATTGTTTGAAAAACATATCAAACAGTTGAATACAAATTAAAAACTCTTGGAATCAGACAAAAAATAAATAAACCAGTGGTCTGATTTAAGTACTATTAACCTTATAGTAACTGTAGTAATAGTATAGGTAGTAATTGAAGTAATATTGATAGTAGCATTCATTATCATAGTAAAAATAAATATTCCTATCAATAGTAATACAGGATAGTTAATCTTATTTTACTGGAGTTGGATAAAGTAAAGTTGGATATGTTTTTAATGATAAAATACAATTACATTTAAATTTACTAAACAAAGTTACACTTATGTTTGAAAATTATTTTTTTTAATTTTTAAATATATACTTGTATGCCTTCACAACTACTCTGCAATTATATTTTTCTATAAGTAGCCAGAAAGAAATGCAAAGTCTGTGGCTTATCATTCAGCAGATGTGCCTGCAACACTGCTGCAGTGGTTGAAATGTAAACCAGGCAAACATTCAGTTTCCCCATCACAACTTCAACATTTTATACTTTTGTAAACTGCTGATACCATTTCATATGATTTAATTAAAAAACAACTGAGAACCAAGGTATTTTAATATTTCTATCTTATTAGATATATCAGCAAGTGTAATAATGCTATCTCATCCTGCTCAATTACTGTTGATCAATATTAATATCATCAGTATTATTACTATTACTAGTACCACCATCCTCCCAGGATTAGAAAGAGGAAAAAGAAGAAAAGCATATTGAAAACAGATTTTTAGGGTGAGAAGACTCAAGGAAGACACTGAACTGGATATCTGACAATTAGCTATGTTTAGAGCTAATGTAATTAAATAAAAAAATAAAAGGCATCTGTTAACTTCTTAAAACCATAGCTGTTTATCATATGTGCTTGTGACATGTCAATTACATACAATGATGAATCGAATAAATGATATGAAAATCTTTTATAGTCACAACAATAGTTCCCCATTTTTTGGCATCTGTCACAGAAAGAGGGTGCAGGTACTTGAGCACAGACAGTGTTGCAATAGACAACTTAAACGTTGCAGTATTGCAGATGTGACTATGGAACTCTCTAGGAATTCAGAAAATCTGCTGTAATTTCATCACTTCTTTACAAATATAAAAATATGAAACATACCTTTTATATTTTGCGCTTATGTATTCTACACATAAATTTTTTATTATCAGTTGGGAAGAACCAATGTTTATATATTATGTAATTTGGCGTTGACCAAGTGCATGCTTTATAACCAAGCCTTAACTGCTTTGCATCATTTTCAAGTATCTGAAAGATTTTAGCAGGTGATTTTACCATGGGATACAATTTAACACTACAAGAATACTATTTAACATTATCTTACTTTTTTCCTCTATTATTTCATACTGTTAATGAACATAGTGTCTCTTTTTGAAGTATTCATTATGTTTACATTTCTCAAAATGCTTTAAGGGGGAAAAAGTCACTTTGTTAAATAAATTTAGATAAAAACCACAAAAGAAAAACCCTTTTAAAAATTAAAGAATCTGAGAACACCTACAAGAGAAAAACTTTTAAATATATTTTTTAACCTAAAATTTTACAAAAATTCTGGAATATGAGCTACTTTTACTGTTCAGATTATTTCTTAACATCTGTTCTTTAGAACAAATGGGCAAATACTTTTTGATTATAAATATGAAACATACTAGTCGGGAATAAAATTTTTAACAATCTCATGGCTACGTAGGTTAGGACCAATTAGCACTGTGCCATGTTCAAAATCTTATCGCCCAAGTGACTTCATAAAGTGTGTACATTTACATTTATGGCTAAAGTCACAGAGCCTTTATTCTTAAACTGTACTATGAAAATATTTTTTCAGCTTTAACATATGCAATGATTTAAAGCTGGAATCATTATAACTCAATTGAATTTTTTAAATAAACAATAATATGAAGAAATATTTAGGTCTTTTTTTTAGTTTTGGTTGTACTTTGGTTGTCTTATCATCTTATGTTTTTTTCTAAATATTTAAATACATACTAAGTGTATATGTAAAGGTTGTTTCCACTTCATATTATTAAATTTACTTGTCTTTTTAATCAAGTACTCCAGCAAATAATATTTAAGTTACTTAAAAGACAAGATAAACTTATATTTATTATTTTTTAGCAACAATGTAATTTGGATTTGCAAAATTGCTTTCCATAATTAAATATTTCATAAACTTTATTTATTATATGTCCATGTCAGAATATCAAGCCCAAATGAAATATACGCCTATGTCAAAATCATATAACAAAGATTCCTCAAATATTAAATATTTATTATTTAATAATTATTGTCATGATATTAGTAAAAGTCATAACAATGTGGCCTATTTTATTATTTATCTTAAAATTAGAAGACATAAATACAAAATCACACCATCAAATTTAATTTGTGCTGAAGTTCTCAAGTAATTGAAGGAAAAGAAAGAAAAATTTTAAGAAATGTTTTCGAAAGTTTACCAAGTTGAGGCAACAATTTGTTGAAAGTTGAAAAATAGCCAGAAAAATCTTTATTTCCCTTCTTACTATTGATACTAACCTAGAAAAAGTGAATCTATATTGTTGTTCACAAGCAAGTGACTAAGATATAAAATTTATATTTATTCAATGCAAACTTTATCAAAACGTAGCTTTTCGAAAATCACGCAATTTACATATTATCTCCACAATAGCAAAGAGACATCAAACAAAGTATTTTAAGGACTGCAAAGGTTTAATAATGTCAAGTATGTGGTAATGGAATGGCATTGTAAGGGCATCAAGGTATAAATCATAACTAGGGTGGCTATCTTCCCAATATCATTAATAGTACTTTAAAAAAGTATCCTATAATCTGCTTTGGGTTTTAAGTAATAATAGTGACTCTGTAATAAGAAAGTGAAAATTGGATTTGTCTTGAAGGATAACCATATTCATAAAGTAAAAGTAGGTAGTGTCCCAAAATTAAACTTCAGTTTCAAAATTGTCTTCCTTCAGTGTGGCATTTCCTCAGGGATCTAGAACTAGAAAGACCATTTGACCCAGCCATCCCATTACTGGGTATATACCCAAAGGATTATAAATCATGCTGCTATAAAGACACATGCACCCATATGCTTACTGCATCACTATTCACAATAGCAAAGACTTGGAACCAACCCAAATGTCCAACAATGATAGATTGGATTAAGAAAATGTGGCACATATACACCATGGAATACTATGCAGCCATAAAAAAGGATGAGTTCATGTCCTTCATCCCTACATGGATGAAGCTGGAAACCATCATTCTCAGCAAACTATCACAAGGACAAAAAACCAAACACCACATGTTCTCACTCATAGGTGGGAATTGAACAATGAGAACACATGGACACAGGAAGGGGAACATCACACACCAGGGCCTGTTGTGGGGTAGAGGGAGGGGGGAGGGATAGCATTAGGAGATACACCTAATGTAAATGACAAGTTAATGGGTGCAGCACACCAACATGGCACATGTATACATATGTAACAAACCTGCACGTTGTGCACATGTACCCTCGAACCTAAAGTATAATTAAAAATATATATATTTAAAAAAAAAGATTGTCAATTTTATTAAAAAAAAATTGTCTTCCCTGATGCCTGGTTTTTGGATGCTATAGAGGGCGCCTGGAGCACCCATAGAGAGGTAAACAGGATTACCTGACATGTTTAGACACATGGGATTGCTAAAATGTTGTTTAGTCTTCTTCAGGTTATATTTTAGGGAATATTATTAATATATGTTCCAAAATTGTATGGAGTTTTAAAAATTCTAATGTATAATTCTATCATTCATAATTAAGGTTGTTATGTTAAATCACTGTGAACCACAAAGATAACCAAATTTCTTTGTCAATCATGATTCTGACTGTTGCTACCCTGGACATTTTGTTATTCACTGACAATTGTCTTGTTTTGATTCCCTTCAAAGGGTGGTTTATAATCATTTATAGAACTTTGACAGGTGCTCTCTCAAATGCAGATTTCTGGTAACTTTGGAGATTGTGACATTGGAATAAAAGAAAAATGTACAGGACGCGTGAAGAGCTGAAATGCTCACGAATATCTAGCAAAACAAGAGTAAACAGAATGAACTGAATGAATAGAAAACTGAAGTAATCTTTTTGATTTCTTCTTGGAACATTGCTGATCCTTATTTTGATTTTCAGAGTCAAGGAAACTTATTTTGAGCTATTTATGGCCTTTAATAATTGAGTATGGTATAATCCTGTAAACAGAATTTGGAGCATGTAGTAGTCCGTTTTCACACTGCTGATAAAGACATACCTGAGACCAAGATGAAAAATACATTTAATGGACTTAAAGTTCCACATGGCTGAGGAGGCCTCACAATCGTGATAGAAGGCAAGGAGGAGCAAGTCACATCTTAAATGGATGGAGGCAGGCAAAGAGAAGGAGAGCTAGTGCAGGGAAACTCCAGTTTTTAAAACCATCAGATCTCGTGAGACTTAATCACTATCAGAAGAACAGCGAAATATCTGCCCCTATAATTCAATTACCTCCCACTGGGTTCCTCCCACAACATGTAGAAACTGTGGGAGTTACAATTCAAGATGAGATTTGAGTGGGGATACAGCCAAACCAGATCAGAACATATTTGTTTCTTTCTCTGCCTGACTTCTTCAGAATTTGGAAACTTAATTCTATAAATTCTGTTTGGTTCTTCTTTAAGATATGAATCTCCTTAGTACATTTTTTATTCACATTCTGAATTGATTTTTTGCTTTCTTTGTATGGTTTTCAGATTTCTCTTGGGTCTCATTGAACTTTTTAAAATTACTATTTTGAATTTTTTTTTTTTTTTTTTTTTTTGAGATGGAGTCTCACTCTGTCACCCAGGCTGGAGTGCAGTGGCACAATCTCGGTTCACTACAACCTCTGCCTCCCGAGTTCAAGCAATTCTCCTGTCTCAGCCTCCCAAGTAGCTTGGACTACAGGCTCATGCCACCACACCTGGTTAACTTTTTGTATTTTTAGTAGAGACGAGGTTTCACCATATTGTTCAGGCTGGTCTCAGAATCCTGACCTCTAGTGATCCATCCACCTCGGCCTCCCAAAGTGCTGGAATTACAGGCATGAGCCACTGCACCCAGCTATTTTTAATTCTTTATCTGGCATTTCACAGATTTCATTTCTGTTAGAATCCATTGCTAGAGAGTTAGTGTGATCCTTTGGGGGTATCATCATAACACCTTGCTTTTACATATTTCCAATATTATTATGCTTATTCCTTCACATCTGAATTAAAAGATATTTCCTGTTTTTTAGTTTACTTTCATCTGAGTAGAGCTGCTTTTTTCTTTTTGTTCTTTCTTTCCTAAGGATGTGATTATAAAGTATGTTGAGTAGAGCTATTTTGCTTTGTTTCTGGGAGCGTTCAGTGGTAAAATGTCTGTATAAATCCCTTTGTAATACATCATTTTAATGTAGTACCTTTCTCAAATGCCAGAAGTAGTAGTCAACTCAAGGCCTCTTTAGTAGCTGGGGTGGTGTGAGGTCACACGAAGCTTGTCTGTTTCCTAAGCATTGTGTCAGTGTTTCAGCATGTGTTATAATTGACCTCTTCACTAGTAGGTCGCTGTAGTGGTTGCAGTAGGGTTTATACTTGACCTGTGTTAATCAGAAATACTCTGTGTTTCAGGCAGTGGGCTGTGCTATGGAATCCCAGGGGTCCTGGACCCATGCTCTGACTTTGAAGCAGGTGATAGGGGAGCAAAGCCATGCAAGGCTGGGCTGGGCTGGGCTGGACAAGTCTGGCTTTGAATCCTCCAATGACAGATGCAAACACTAGCCCTAATGGGGTTCAGAAGGCAGTTTTTAGGCCCCAGGGGCAATGCTCCAGGAAACAGCTGAGTAACTGCTGTTGCACCGAAGAACTAGCATAGGGAAGACTAGTTGGCTCTGGTTCTACAGCCTAACAGGCCATAGTAGAACCTTATTCCAAGACTGTCAATTGGCAGGGCTCCCTCCCACTATTTGCTGCTGGGAGCAAGCTAAAACAGCCAGCCAAGTCACAAGACTTCTGTCCTCAGATTGTGAAACCTTCCTGTCCAGCAAATCCATGGCTTCCAGGCCACACACCTTCTCACTGGGTATCACAAAAGGAGCCACCCAATTCTCATGCTTCTGACTAGACCACATGCCATACCCACTCTCAATTCTGGCCATGAGAGCTTCTCCTCCACTTCATACTAGATCACAAATTCTAGTCTGGAGACTCCTCAAACCTGTGACTGCTGCTTATGCTGGCTGGCAGGTTTCTGCTCAGCCACCTACAAGTGAGGATCAGGAATGGCTTCCTTCTATTGGGACTGGGGTCTTGGGAGTACATGTGTAGGACCTCCTGCTGCTGCTCCTTCTTACATTCTCCCCACTGCTCCCCAGGTCAGATCCAGTGCTTGGTAGGAGCAAGAATCTCCCCTGTGGCCTGGATTGCCTAGCTCCTCAGGGGAAATTTGTATCACAGAGACATTCTGTTCCCATCACATACTGTGGATTCACTCATATTTTTTCCACCAGACCCACAGTGCAGGCTGCTTCCTGACTTATATTTCAAAGTATCTGAAGTTTCTTTAGCTTTTATGTTGAGCTCCCATCTTCCTTATTGTATATAAGTTCACACTGTGAATTTCTATACATTATTTTTCTATTTCCGAGTGAATGAGACATCTAACAAAGCTTCTAAGCCGACATGTTGGAGGAAAAAAATAAAAACTAAGTTCATATATTTATATACATTACAACATGAAAAAAATCTCAAAATAATGCTGAATTAAAGAAGCCATACAAACAAGTAAACATTGTATAATTTTATTTTCTCATAATCTAGAAAATGCAAGCTAATCTATAGTAACACAAAGCCTATCACTGTTTGCCTGGGGTGGAGGGCAAGTGTGAGTGTTGGTGCAAGAAAACAATGGAAGAAAAAAGTATAAAGTTATGGAAACATCCAGGTGTGATGTATCTACAAATTATCTTGATTGTTGTGATGTTTTGTTTGTGTACACATCACATATGTCAACACTTTTCAAATTGTATACTTCAAGAATGTATATTTTACTGCGTGTCAAATGCACCTCAATAAAGTTGTTTTAAAAAGATGGCAGTGGTAAGCTGGGTTTAGAGTGGTTGTGATAAAAAATTGAAAAATAAAGAGTATTCATTTAATTAGGTAACAGGTTAGTTATCATACATGTAGCATGAATGACTGATAGTGGTGGGTGGGATGGGAAGCTAGATGAGAGAGGAATGAAGGGTGTGTAAGAATAATGTTAGAAACTAGACAATTATTGTCTCAGGACATGTGATGGTAGGAAACCATAGGAGGGTGTCAGGGAATGGAGAATGACTACAAATTGTTATGGAGTTTCTTCATTGGATGATGAAAATATTCTAAAATTGATTGTGGTAAAGATTATGCAGCTCTGTGACATACTAAAAATCACTGGACTATTCATTTTAAATGGATAAGTTGTAGGACATGCAAATTATAGCTCAACAAAGCTCTTAAAATGAATAATTACAATATTAAATAAAGAACAATGTAAGTTGATCTTTATGGAAATATAAACTTCAAAAAGGAAATTTCTGCATATGTTTTATCTGAGAGTAACAGAAGAAGATAAGGAAATATTGCTCCCATGGTTGTTTGTTTATTTTGAGGTTATAATTTTTTAGTGTATTTTAGAATTAAATAGCAGACTTTTAAACTACACTATGTACCTAATAAATATGTACGCTATTATATGTCAATTAAAAATAAAATGTAAAAAAATTAAAATAAAATAGTAGAAAGAGAGACTTAGAAATCCTGGGAAGAAAAATTTAAAAGAAAGTGAATTTTATTGGAGTTTAATTGCACAATGAAAAAATCGCGAATTGAGCAGATGCCAGAATCCCAGCAGATTCAGAGAGATTCCAGGGATGTCTCATGGTCAGAACAAATTTATAGGCACAAAAAGGGAAGTGATATACAGAAATCGGCAATGAAGTACAGAAACAGCTGGATTGGTCACAGGTTGACGTTTGCCTTCTTTAAACTCAGTCTATGAATGGTGGAAGTATGGCTGCTGGGATTGGCCCAAACTCAGCAACTGTTACAGACGCCTACTCCTAGGTTAGGTTTTCAGTCTTGTCTGCCTGAAGCTAAGTTATAGTTCATCCACAAAGACTCAAATATAGAAGTATGGAGTCCTTCTCAGGCCATATTTATTTTGCTTTAACCGGTCATTGAGAAGATGTTGAGGATATATGACTTTCAGGATGAAGTGATTTAATTTGGATAGGGGAAAGAACACATCTTCCATTGTAACTGGAAAGATGAAAAAGAACAGAAAATCGTCAATAAAAGATTGACAAAAGTAAGCAAACTTCTTTATGGTACACCAAGTAGTATATGATACATCAAGTAATCTTTGGCATAGAGACTATAGAAAATAATTTTAAGTAAATTTAAAAAATACTTTTCTAAAATAAAGATCATACTAAATATTTATATAGCTATTATAAGAAATATTTTCAGAATCTGCTTTAATGAAATATTCCCATTAAAAGTGATTGTTGTGTGACCCAACAATTTGTGTAAGTTACACAAATTCTATAAATTCACTTCTCTATAAACATAAAATATAAGGGCAATAAAGGTAAATACACTGTGGATTGTGAAGCTAAATTATTTTAAAATTATGAATGTCTCATATAAAAGGCACTGTGAGAAAAGAGAGACATGCTAAATATCATTTGATTATTCAAGGATGCTAAAATATATATACAATATTTAAAATAGCAAATTCAAAGTATTGAGAAATGTTTTAAAATTGTATTTTTAAAAGTATGCCTATTTTAGTCCACTGAATCAGATGTGGAAACTAAAAAGGTACTGTAATTACCTGGAGCACATAATTAATACACTCTGTTGATAAATTCAATTGTTTAATTAGGTAATCAGGTAAGTACAGCTTGATTAAGCCTGCCAAATTGTGGGCTCATAATATAAAGAATAATATTGTATTCGAACTGAGCAACTAAACATAATTGATAATTATAAAGTCAATGTAAACTTTCCATCTCCATTTAATAACCAATAGAGTTATGAGTAATAATCAGGAATTCAATATATCCTTTCTATACATTAATAATAATCACCTCAAATGCACTTTCTTTCTTTGATTTCGATAGCAGAAAAAATGGCAATTTAATTGTTGATACAGAAGAAATACATGAACATGTTTTTTGATTAAATATGATGTAAAACTCTACTCTTTTGTTTGATACATCTTAAATTACCTGACCACTTTTAAAATTTTATAAACTTGGTTATTTGTGGTGACTTACATGAATGGTATTTAGCACAATAAAAATAGCATCTGAGAAAAAAAAAGACATAAAAGAAGTGATACCTAATCAAAAAGTTAATTACTAATAACAGTAGTTTATTAGTCTCCATATCATTTGCCTTATTATGTTTTCTCTGTATCCACTGCTATACACAGACAGAAATAAACAAAAAAGTGAGATATTCAGATTCACAGGGTTTCTAAAGCAGACTTAATTAAAAATATTTTCATATGATCTACTGAAACTGTCAAAAGTTGTTTAGAATAAATGAGCCATTTTTTCAGTTAAACTAAGAAAAAAATATTATGCCTTATTATTTTAAAATTAAGCATTTGTAAACTGCAGATTCATATGCTTCCAAATAATTATATTTAAAATTTTTCCAGTGTTAGTCACTGAAGGTGTTCTTTGAATTTTTTGGTTGAATTATTCAGTTTACTATACAGTACTCAAAATGGTAAATAACAGATGGAAGAAATGCATCTTCCTACAAAACCATGGGGGAAAAAAGCATAAAGCAGAGAAAATGTTGGTTAAAAAATCTAAATATTGTACAATTCATCAAGCTCTTTTCTTCATAAAACTTTTGATCACTAAATATGTGTTTTAATTACTTCCTAGAGGGTTACAATGATTCCAAATTCACAGTTTGCTTCGTGGGTCATTCCATATGTTTATGGGTCTCCGTATGATGAAAGATTTC
Organism: Gorilla gorilla gorilla; assembly: GCF_029281585.2. Classification (NCBI taxonomy): domain Eukaryota; kingdom Metazoa; phylum Chordata; class Mammalia; order Primates; family Hominidae; genus Gorilla; species Gorilla gorilla. Next base: position 77,967,395 of record NC_073238.2, on the reverse strand, counting down.
TTGACATCTGTTCTACATTCTTCCTAAACCCATTTGTGACACATTGTTTTGTTCATGGTGGAAATAGGAGAGTATCAACTTGAGTGCATTATGCTTTTTCAGAAACACTAAGTTATGAAAAACGTATTTGCTCTTTCGGCTTCAAGCCTCATTTCTTATGTAACTTTTCCTTCTCCTATATATCACCAGTTATTCTTCCCTGCCTGTTTCTATAAATGAAGAGTCCTTGTTCTTATTTAAAGCCAATGCCTCCATTTGTGCATTGCATCTTTATCTTCCCCTACGCCTTCTGAAAGATCTGGTTCCAGCAATTCTCCCTTCTTCCTCTCAGAATATTTTCTCTCTTTACTTGACTATTTCCATTGACAGAAACTTATGTTTTTATCTCTCTCATTTTTTAAAAAAGCAATATTCTCTTTTGACCCATTTTTTTTCCCCCTGCTGGTTACAGTTCCAATCGATATCTCTTATTTGCCAGGAGTTTACAAAAGTCCTGGAAAAGGTTTTCTGTATTCTGTTCGTAATTTTACTTATCCCTTTTTTCTTGCTCTGTCGACCACATTGGAGGGCAGTGAAATGATCTCGGCTCACTGCAACCTCTGCCACCTGGGTTCAAGCGATTCTCCTGCCTCAGCCTCCCGAATAGCTGGGATTACAGCCACTGTGCCCAGCTAATTTTTTGTATTTTTAGTAGAGATGAGGTTTCACCATGTTTGCCAGGCTGGTCTCGAACCCCTGACTTCAGGTAATCCGGCAGCCTTGGCCTCCCAAAGTGCTGGGATTTCAGGCATGAGCCACCGTACCCAGCCCCTTTTTTTCTTAAATTTACTTTAAAAAGGAATTTACAGCCATCGCTCTAGTGAATTTTTTTTTTTTTTTTTAAACAAGGTCATGAATGATCTCTGCATGTTTCAGCCTAGTGGTGTTTTTACCTTATTTGGCATACCATCAGCATTTGAGCCTTCTACTCACTTTCTTTACCTGACATTTTTAAATATGCTACCTCTTGGTTGTCTTCTTATATAATTGGCCTCTCCTTCTAAGTCTCCTGTGTTTGTTCCTGTCTTCTCTTTTTCTCTTTATTTTGAAATGTCACAAACTATTCTCTGTTCCACTTTGTTCTCTCTATGTACTTTTACTGGCTAGGTGATCATGTTCAATTCTGTGGTTTAAAACACAAACAAACAAAACCATAAACTGAAGATAAACAAATCTGTTTGTATAATTTGGCTCACCCTCCCTACAATAAAATGTAAGCTCAACTTTAAAAGGTTTTGGGTTACTGAACCATTCCAGTGACCTAAAACTATTTAGCCCAAAGTAGATGTCCAGTATATATTTGTGTAATGAGCTTATTAATCTTGTGTTTTGAATGCCTAACAAAAACAACTGGTATAAAACAGACACTAAATTAATATTAGGGTATATATGCATACACGTATTCATAAATGTCAACCAAAGAGACTTGGTGACATATAATGAAAGGTGGCTTAGAATATTTAGAAAATTTTATTAGTAGTAAATGTTAATTAATATTAATTGAAAAAATATTAATTGAAATTTAACAACCATTATATTCAATAAATATGGAATCTTAGTTGAATTTGTAAACACTACAATAAATGTTAGCTTTGTTAGCAAAATGGATAGATTAAATGAAAAGAGAAAAAATGACATAAATATGTCATAGAATGGTTTCATAGTTGAGGAATTTGAGCCAATATGTGCAGACGGGGCTTTAAAAATTATGAAAAGCATAATTAAGAGGAAAATATTCATGGACTTTGTAGGGGACTTTTTACTTTTAATTTGTGGGCAAAAATGAGGGAGTATCTAGAGAAAAATACTAAAGTTGTATTGAAGACTGAAAAGAACTAGAATAGCATTCTGATAAACAGAGGGATTAAAAAGTATCTGGAAAGAGAGAAATACAGAACAAAACAAACATGGAAACATTGTTTATTGCTTGGATGGCTCTGTGATATGATATGTGTATCATTTTGCTTTTATTTAATGCTACTATAATGCCTGCAAACTAAACATTATTATCTCAAATGAAAATCATCCTCCTCCTCAATATCCCTGGACTATTTTTTTTTCTTCTCTGGGTTCTTATCTTAATTAAATGGCTCCACTGTTTCACTTAGTTTCTCAGTCTTGAAAGTTTGTGGTCACAGTTGATTCCTTTCTCTTCATTAATTTATTCACAACCCATGATTTGCATTATTATAGTAATTATATTTACAGCCTGTAGTTGTACAATATAATTGGTGACAAAGTGCTTTGTAAGCATTAACTAATTTAATCCACATGACACAATATAATTGGTGACAAAGTGCTTTGTAAGCATTAACTAATTTAATCCACATGACCACCCTGTGTTTGATATATTATTATTATTTAATAGATAAGAGTGATTTCAATTTTAGTTCAGAATACATATTAAAGCATAGATACCTAATACATTACAAAATCAAAGTTTAAACTCTAATTTTTCTGCCACCAAAGTCCACATGGCTGATCATTCTGTGGTATTGCTTCATAGTGTTTCTAGATTCTACTTAGATCTATTTTAATTGCCCTTTTATAGTCTCAATTAGCATTATATCTCATTTGTATATTACAACAATTTACTAACTTGGCTTTCTACATCCGCTCTTGTTCCCCTCAAGCACGTCCCTCCCACTGAACTCAGACAGATATTTGTAAATTTAAAATATAATCATGTTATCCCTGTTCCAAAACACATCAAATGGCTACTTTCTTTCTTTAGGAAAAAAGCTTAAACAAAAACTCATGGTGGACATAATTTTGAGCTTTGCGATAACTGTTGACAACTTTGTCTTGGGTCAATCATCTTTCATTTCTCACTCAAAGTAGGACTTTCTTCCTTTTGTTGCTCTTTCAGGCTATTCACATAGTTCCTTTTGCCCAAATTAAAAGCTCTTTGCCCATACCTTTTGGTTACCTAAATATGCTCAATCTCTAAATTTCAGTTTAAACATTGTTTCCTCACAGATGGCTAAGATTTCACTCTCATGCGACCCAAAGCACTGTGCAGGTTTTCATAACCTTCATTCCCTTTCTAAATGACTATCTGATTTCTGGTTTTCCTATTAGTTAATAGCCTCTGTGAAGACAGGAACCAAATTTATCTTGTTCATTGATCCCCGACTCCACACTCCCAATACCTAGCCCATCACTTGTTCAGAGTTCTCAGTGAAGAATAAATCAATTGCAATTAGGAACACATTGGAAGTTCTAAATTTCTTCATTTTATATTGTAATAGCTACAACATTGTGAATATACATCTTTCATTCTTGTAATCATGTGCTAAATATTAAATGTTCATAATATGTAGAATTTATTTTTGTATTATCAGCATGTACATCTCAAACTAATTTGAAAACACCAAAAATATAATGTTGCAAAACCACTGAGCAACATTGTTCTATCATTAATTATATAAATTACAATATTTCACTTTTTCAGCAAAAATAATATTTCCATTATTTTTTCTTCTGAAAATTGCAAGCCCATATGTACATACAGGCATGCCTTGTGTTATTGCACTTTGCTTATTACATTTTGCAGATGTTACAGTTTTTAGAAATTGAAGCTTTCTGGCTACCAGGTGTGGAACATGCATCTAACAGGACCAGTTTTCCAACAGCGTGTGCTCACTTTGTGTTGCTATGTCACATTTCAGTAAGTCTTCAATATTTCAAACTTTTTTGTTGTTGTTATATCTGTTTTAATGACCTATGATCAGCGATCTCTGATATTATTATTGTAGTTGTTTTGATGGCAGTCCATAAGATGGAAAACTTAATCAACAAATGTGTGTGTTCTGACTCCTCCACAGGCTGGCCATTGTCCTCTCTGTAATCCTTTCTTCCACCCTCCCTATTTGCTGAGAAACAATAATACTGAAATTAGGCCAATTAATAAACCTATAAACATTTCTAAGCATTCAAGAAAGAGCTGCATGTCTCCCACTTTTAATCAAAAGCTTGAAATGATTAAGCTTATGTGAAGAAACATCTTGAAAGCCAAGATATGTTGAAAGCCAGGCCTCTTGCACTACAATTAGCCAAGTTGTGAATGCAAATGAAAAGTTATTGAAGACATATTAAACATATTACTCCATTGCACACAAGTGTTAAGAAAGCAAAACTACGTAATTGCTGATGTGGAGAAAGTTCTAATGGTCTCAATAGAAGCTCAAACCAGTCACAGGAATCCCTTTAGCCAAAGACCAAAACGGAGCAAGGCCCTAACTCTTTTCAATTCTACAAAGGCTGTGAGAGGTAAGGAAGCTGCAGAAAAAAACCTTGAAGCTAGCAGCTATTGGTTTATGAGGCTTAAAAAAGAAGCCATCTCTATGTCATCAAAGTTAAGCAGCAAGTGTTAATGTATATGCTACAGCAAGTTACCCAGAAGATTTAGCTAAGATAATTGATGAAGGTGGCTACTTTAAACAACATATATTCAATATAGATCAAACAGCCTCCTCTTGGAAGAAGATGCCAGCTGGGACTTTCACAGCTAGAAAGAAATCAATGCCCGACTTCAAAGCTTCTAAGGACAGTTTGACTCTCATTAGAGGATAATGCAGATGATGGCTTTGGATGAAGCTTTATTTGGATGCTTATTTACCATTTTTAAAATCCTAGGGCCCTTAATAATGATGCTAAAATCTATCCTGCCTATGGTCTAGAAATGGAACAACTCCTGGATGAGAGCCCATCTTTTTTACAGCATATTTTGCTGAATATTTTAACCCCATTGTTAAGGTCTACTGCTCAGAATTTTTTTTTTTTTTCAAAATGTTACTGCTCTTCGACAATGTATTTGGTCACCCAGGAGCTTTGATGAAGATGTATAAAATTAATGTTTTTTTTATACCTTCGAACACAACATTCTTTCTGAAGCACTCTGGATCAAAGAGTAATTTTGACTTTTAAGTCATAGAGTTTAATAAATATATCTTTTAAGTCTATAGCAGCCATAGATAGTAATTACACTGATGTTTCTGGACAAAGTAAACTGGAAACCTACTGGAAGTGCTGCACCATTCTAACTGCCATTAAGAACATTCAAAAACAAAATTAGCGGGGCGTGGTGGCGGGCACTTTGTAGTCCCAGCTACTCGGGAGGCTGAGGCAGGAGAATGGCGTGAACCCAGGAGGCGGAGCTTGCAATGTAGCCGAGATCGTGCCACTGCACTCCAGCCTGGGCGACAGAGCAAGACTCCATCTCAAAAAAAAAAAAAAAAAAAAATTCATAATTCATAGGCAGTTGTCAACATATCAAAATTAACAGGAGTTTGGATGAAGTAGATTACAACCTACAGGAATGACTTCAAGCAGCTCAAGACTTCAGTGAAGGAAGTGACCTGCAGATGTGGTAAAAATAGCAAGAGAACTAGAATTAGAAGTGGAATTTAAAGATGTGACTGAGTTGCTGCAATCTCACAATTAAAACAAATGAGGAGTTGCTTCTTATGGAAGAACAAAGAGAGTTGTTTCTTGAGATAGGAACAACTCCTGGTGAGCACGCTGTGAACATTGTTGAAAAGACAGAAAAAGATTTAGAATATTCCATAAACTTTGTTAACAAAGCAGTGGCAGGGTTTGAAAGGATTTGTTCTAATTTTGAAAGAAGTTCTACTCTGAGTAAAATTCTATCAAACAGCATCACATGCTAACAAAATAAAGGATAAATGCTTCAGGTGATGGACACTCCATTTACTCTAATATGCTTTCAGACATTGCATGCCTGTTTCAAAATATCTTATGTACTCCATACATATATACATCTACCATATACCCACCAAGACAAGTTACTTGATATAGCAAATGTGATTGTTGCCCTTTTTTAAGAAATTGCTCACCTACTTCAACCTTCAACAAACACCTCTCTAATCAATCAGATTGGTCAACACTGAGATAAGACCTTCCACCAGCAAAAAGATGACAACTCATCGAAGACTCAGATAACAGCGATTTTTTAAGAAATAAAATAGATTTAATTAATGCATGCACATTGATTTTTAGATAGAAGGCTATAGTACACTTAATAGATAATGGTATAGTGTAAACATAACTCTCATATGCAATAGGAAACCAACTCACTTTAATGTGATATTTACTTCACTGTGGTGGTCTGGAACCTACCCACAATATACCTAAGGTATGCCTGTATTTTCTATATTTTTATTAAATTAATCTTCAGCAATATCCATTGTTTGAATTGGTGATGATAGCATAAAATCAAGGCTGCTAAGCAGCACACACCATAGCCACCACTACACCTTTTGTGAGATAAGATGACATATGATCATTACAAGAATGTACATTTTATATTTAACATCCTGAAAGGAAAACATTGACTATGAATCATTCTTTTTATTGTACTTATTAGAAGCATACCAGCTAATATTTTGAATTGATAATTATGCATCAGGCAGTGTCCTAAATATTTTTGAATGTATTAATATCTTAAACCTCATAAAACCCCCATGATATTGTACAGCATTTATAAAAATTTGATAACTAAAGAAGAGACAGCTGGTTGGTTTGTTCAAGATGGTGTTGTAAGGGTGGTTTGCTGCAGAGCCAGAGTCCTTAAACTCTGTTTCATAATCACAAAAAGTTATATTTAACCATTTTTAAATAAAAGGTTAAGATTAAATGCTATATTCAACCATTAAAAAATAACTTTATAATTTATTTTCCACATCTAAATGTCATATATATAAATATATACTATATATACACACCTAAATATATATACACACACACATATTACATTACTTTATTTTTTATCTTAAATCTCAGTTCACGATTATGAATTTATTCCCTAAATCCACGTTGTAAGTTATTAATCATTACTTATTATATAGACATTTTAGACATATTAACATTTTTAAAAATTATGTTTTATCATTTTATTTGCTGATTAAATTGTCTTAATATATCATGGCATCCTCATACTTAAATTTATTATTAATTTTACTAAAATGTTTTCCAAGAATATTCATGACTTGCATGAAATAAAGAGAAATAAAATGCAACAAAATGAATATCTATGAAATGAATATCTAGAAGCAGATTTTAGAAGAAATTCATAACCTTGGACAGGGTATGCTTAATGTGTTCTCGAAAAAGCATAGATACTGTTTAGTTGGAGTAGAATAAAGAAAAGCATTGGCCGAAAACACATTTAAAAAGTCACTATTCTCCTTGAATAACCTTGTAATTCAGGCAAGGCTTTGCATTTATATCTAAATATCTGGAGAAGTCTCTGAACAGATTTAAGTGGAGAAGCATCTCATTGGAGGTTTATTTTTATTCCTTATTGGAGAATGTGTAATAGGAGGCTGGACTCAAGAATGAAGAATGACAGACTAATTGAATATAAGTAATAATAGTGGCTTGAACTTGCAAATAATTTTGAAATTTTTGAAAAAATTATCTGACAAGATGTATCATTCAAAAATATAATTTGAACTCCTGGCTCTCTTTTCTCTCTTCCCTGACACCATGTGAGATATGACTTGCTCCTCCTTGTCTTCCACCATGATTGTGAGACCTCCCCAGCCATGTGAAACTGAGTCCATTAAACCTTTTTTTATATATAAATTACCCAATCTCAGATATGTCTTAATATATTATCAGCATGACAATGGACTAATACATAGGGAACGACTATATAAAGATCTTTGAGATATCCTAGTTCTGGTTAACCAGAACTGCTAATGGATGAGCTATGGTGTAGTAGAAGAGAGGAAAAAAAAATGATGATAACTACATTTGGAAAGGATGGGGCTTAAACAACCAGGTAGGGTCATTTTCAGAAATTGTGAACTGTGGAAAAGGAACTGATGGGTGGAGGGAAATGAAAGAATAATTTTGGAAATGTCAGGACAGACTTTTAATTAACTTATTTATTATTTGTATATATTTAAAGGGTACAAATGAAATAAGATATCCTAGCATCTAAAAGAGACAAAGAGACCACAGCACTGGAATCTAAGAAGGAATGGCAAATGTTGTACTGAAAAATTTTGGTACATGAGTGAAATAAAAAAAGAAGTTCAAGTATAATTAACTAGTTATAATGAATCTGATTCTGATTGCAGTTAATTCAGGTGAGACTGAATGATAAGAAAAGTGAACTAGTTTTAAGAAAACTACAAGTTTTACTGAAGACTGACAGAAAATTAAGGGGAACATGGAAAAAGGAGAGGATTAAGTTTAAGGCTGATCATAACATCTGTATCTACATCTATATCTATCTAATATGTCTATCTATCTATCTGTCATCTATCTTTTTGTTTTTTGAGACAGGGTCTTACTCTGTCACTGAGGCTGGAGTGCAGTGGTGCAAACATGGCTCACTGCAGCCTCAACATCTCAGGCTCAAGCAATCCTCCCACCTCAGCTTTCTGAATAGCTAGGACCACAAGTGGACACCACCACACACTGCTAATCTTTTATTTTTTTATTATTTGTAGAGGCAGAGTCTCACTATGTTGACCAGGCTAGTCTCAAACTCCTGGGCTCAAGTGATCCTCCCACTTCAACCTCCCAAAGTGCTGAGATTACAGGCATGAGCCACCTTGCCTGGGCTATCTATCTAAAAAAGAATGTAGAAGACAAAGAATGTTTATAGAAATAAATTCCCAAAAGTATAAAAATAAAAGGAATCTGAGTTCCCATCTCCACCGTTTCATCTCCTCCATTCCAGGAGCTCCTAGGTGACTCCAACCATAGCACCTGCCATCCTGTGAGTTGCAGGTAATGGGAGATCCATAGGGAGGATGCCGGAACATCTGGAGGCTGATAAATGGTCTTGCTACCTCTAAGCCAGACTTATTCAACTGTCTGCAGCAAAGAAAAGAGCCCTGGAATTTGAAGAGATAGTGTGTCGGGAATTTATTACTTCTGGTGGGTTCTTGGTCTCGCTGACTTCAAGAATGAAGCTGTGGACCTTGTGGTGAGTATTACAGCTCTTAAAGGTGGCACTTCCGGAGTTGTTTGTTCCTCCCAGTGGGTTCGTGGTCTTGCTGACTTCAGGAATGAAGCCACAGACCCAGGCTCACAGTGAGTGTCACAGCTCTTAAAGGTGGCACAGACCTAAACAGTGAGCAGCAGCAAGATTTATTATGAAGAGTGAAGGAAAAAAGCTGGAAGGGTACCGAGCAGGTTACTGCTGCTGGATCGAGTGGCCAGCTTTTATTCCCTTATTTGGCCCTGCCTATGACCTACTCATTGGTCCATTTTACAGAGTGCTGATTAGTCCCTTTTTACACAATGCTGATTGGTGCATTTACAATCCTCTAGCTAGACAGAAAAGTTCTCCAAGTCCCCACTGGACCCAGAAGCCCAGATGGCTTCACCTCTCAATAGGAGACAGTAGCCAAGCACACAGTTGGGTATGGGGGTAAATGCCTATTGCCCTAACTGCTCAAAAATACAAGATTTATGTTTGGGATCATCATGACAGACAGGAGGCAGGACTAGATTGCAGCTCCAATTCGAATGGACAGAACAGCATGCAGAGGCTTGCATCATTAACTTTAGCTCCATAATGACTGCAAGAACAAACCAGGAATCCCAAGAGGACCCATAGACCCTGTGAAGGAAGTGGACTGCCACTGCAGGACCCAGGAGACACCCCAAACACTGTGAGTGCCCAAACTGTGGAAGTGGGAAAGGGAGACTCTCAGCTCCTGAATATATGCCCCAATGGGGAAACTGAAGGCCTGGTTTGCAGGAGAAGTTTCCAGCTTTACCAGGAGTTGAGTCAATGTAGAGAGCTGAATGAAATACAAGGGTAAAGGAAGTAGTGGGAAAAGCCTTGGGAGCTCATTGAGTCCCCAAGCAGGCCATTACTGCTTGGCAACAAAGGGATCCATTGGGAGGGCAGCCAGAGCCGTGGGGGGAAATGCCACAGGGAGAAGGAATTCCCCAGCTGAACTTTGTAACAATTTGAACTGGGAGAGAAGCCTCCTGGCCAGAACTCAGGGGAGGGAGTGAATCCAGTGTGCAGACTCCACAGCCACTGCCTGGAAAGAGACTTCTGGCTGTTAAGGGGAGCATGGTGGGAGTGAAATCGGCCCTTTGGATAGTATGGGAGCCAGGTGAAGCTTGTGACTACCGGTTTTTGCTCACTTGCCTGACAACCTGCATGACTAAGCAGAGGCAGCCATCATGGAGTTGGAGGTACACAACTCCATTGACCTGGGAAATTCACCCCCATCCCCAACAGCAGCCACAGCAAGACCTGCCCAAGGAGAATCTGAGCTCAGACACACCTAGCCCTGCCCCTACCCAATGGTCCTTCTCTACCTACCCTAGTAGCTGAAGAAAAAGGGTATATACTCTTGGTAATTCTGAGGCCCTACCCACCACCAGTTCCTCTCCATAATACCACAGCTGATACTCTCTGGAAAATGCCGCATCCTGGCAGGAGGCCAACCAGCACAAAAACCATCGAAGCTAAAAATGCTCACGGAGTCCATTTCACCCCCCTGCCACCTTCACCAGCACAGGTGCTGGTATCCACAGCTGAGAGACCCATAGATGGTTTATATCACAGGACTCTGTGTAGACAGCCCCCAGTACCAGCCCAGAGCCTGGTAGACTTGTTGGGTTGCTAGACCCAGAAGAGAGATAATCTCTACAGCTTGGCTCTCAGTAAACCACATCTATAGGAAAAGGGAGAGAGTGCTACATCAAGGGAGCACCCGATGGGACAAAATGATCTGAACAGCAGCCTTCAGCCCTAGACCTTCCCTCTGACAGAGCCTCTGCAAATAAGAAGGAACCAGAAAACCAACTCTGGTAATATGACAAAACAAGGCTTTTTAGTACCCCTAAAATATCACAGTGGCTCACCAGCAGTGGATCCAAACCAAGAAGAAATCCCTAATTTACTTGAAAAAGAATTCAGGAGGATGGTTACCAAGCTAATCAAGGAGGCACCAGAAAAAGGCAAAGCTCAATGCAAGGAAATCCAAAAAAATAATACAAGAAGTGAAGGGAGAAATATTCAAGGAAATAGATGGCATAAAGTAAAAACAATCAAAACTTTAGTAAACATTGGACACACTTGTAGAAATGCAAAATGCTCTGAAAAATCTCGGCAATAGAATTGAACAAGTGGAAGAAAGAAATTCAGAGCTCAAACACAAGGTCTTTGAATTAACTCAATCAAACAAAGACAAATAAAAAAAAAGTAAGAAAACATGAACAAAGCCTCCAAGAAGTCTGGGATTATGTTAAACAACCAAACCTAAGAATAATTGCGGAAGAAGAGCAATCTAAAAATTTGGAAAACATATTTGGGGGAATAATCGATGAAAACTTCCCCAGCCTTGCTAGAGACTTAGACATCCAAATACAAGAAGCACAAAGAACATCTGGGAAATTCATCTCAAAACGATCATTGCCTAGGCACATTGTCATCAGGTTATCTAAAGTTAAGATGAAGGAAAGAATCTTAAGAGCTGTGAGACAAAAGCACCATGTAACCTAAAAAGGAAAACCTATCAGATTAACAGCAGATTTATCAGCAGAAACCCTACAAGCTAAAAGAGATTGGAGCCCTATCTTCAAAACAAAACAAAACAAAACAAAATCAAAAACAAAAAACAAAACAATTCCTAAAACAAAACAATTATCAGCCATGAATTTTGTTTCCAGTGAAACTAAGCATCACATATGAAGGAAAGATACAGTCTTTTTCAGACAAACAAATGTTGAGATAATTCGCCACTACCAAGCTACCACTACAAGAGCTGCTAAAAGCTCTAAATCTTGAAACAGATCCTAGAAGCACATCAAAACAGAAACTTTTTTGGTTTGTTTGTTTGTTGTTTAGATAGAATCCAACTCTGTTGCCTAGGTTGGAATGCAGTGGTGCAATACCAGCTCACTGCAAACTCTGCCTCCCGGATTCAAGCAATTCTCCTGCCTCAACCTCCTGAGTAGCTGAGACTACAGGCAACTGCCACCATGGCTGGCTATTTTTTGTAATTTTAGTGGAGATGGGATTTCACCATGTTGGCTAGGCTGGTCTTGAACTTGTGACCTAAGGTGATTCACCCTCCTCAGCCTCCCATGGTGCTTGGACTACAGGTGTGAGCTACTGTGCCTGCACAAACCAGAACCTCTTTAAAGCATAAATCACACAAGACCTATCAAACAAAAATACAATTTAAAAAGGAAAAGAAAAAACAAAACAAAAAAAAAAACAAGGTACACAGGCAACAAATACCATGATGAATGGAATGGTACCACACATCTCAACACTAACATTCAATGTAAATGTCCTCAATGCTCCACTTAAAAGATACAGAACTGCAGAATGGATAAAAACTCATTAACCAACTACATGCTGCCTTCAGGAGACTCACCTAACACATAAGAACTCACATAAACTTAAAGTAAAGGGGTGGAAAAAGGCATTTCATGCAAATGGATACCAAAAGTGTAGGGGTGGTTATTGTTACATCAGACATAACAAACTTTAAAGAAATAGTAGTTAAAAGAGACAAAGAGGGGTATTATATAATGGTAAAAGGCCTTGTCCAACAGGAAAATATCACAATCCTAAATATATATGCACCTAACACTGGAGTTCCCAAATTTATCAAACAATTACTAACAAACCTAAGAAATGAGATCATCAGCAACACAATAATAGTGAGGGACTTCAATACTCCACTGACAGCACCAGACAGGTCATCAAGACAGAAAGTCAACAAAGAAACAATAGATTTAAACTACACCTTGGAACAAATGGACTTAACAGATATATGCAAAACATTTCATCTAACAAACACAGAAAACACGTTCTATTCAACAGCACATAGAACTTTCTCCAAGATAGACCATATGATAGGCCATAAAATGAGCCTTGATAAATTTTAAGAAAATTAAAATGATATCAAACACTCTCTAAGACCACAGTGGAATAAAACTGGAAATCAACTCCAAAAGGAACTTTCAAAACCATGCAAGTACCTGGAAATTAAATCACCTGCTCTTGAATGAGCATTGGGTCAAAAACAAAATCAACATAGAAATCAAAAAATTCTTCAAAGTAAATGGCAATAATGACACAACCTATCAAAACCTCTGGGATACAGGAAAGTTGGTGCTAAGAGGAAAATTCATAACCTTAAACACCTACATCAAAAAGACTGAAAAAGCACAAACTGACGTTTTAAGTCATACCTCAAGGAACTAGAGAAACAAACAAGGACAAACCACACCCACACCAAGCAGACGAAAGGAAATAACCAAGATGAGAGCAGAATTAAATGAAATTTAAATGAAAAAAAATACAAAAGATAAATAAAAAGCTGGTTCTTTGAAAAGATAAATAAAATTGATAGACAATTAGCAGGATTAACCAAGAAAAGACAGAAAATCCAAATAACCTCTGTGAGAAATGAAACAGGAGATACTACAACTGACACCTCTGAAACACAAAAGATTATTCAAGCTTACTATGAACATATTTATGCACATAAACTAGAAAACCCAGAACAGATGGATAAATTCCTGGAAAATACAATCCTCCTAGTATAAATCAGGAAAAACTGGATACCCTGAACAGACCAATAACAAGCAGGGAGATTTAAATGGTAACTTAAAAATTAGCAACAAAAAAAGGTCCAGGACCAGATGGATTCACAGCAGAATTCTACCAGACATTCAAAGAAGAATTGGTACCAATCCTTTTGACACTATTCCACAAGATAAAGAGGGAACCCTCCCTAATTCATTCTATGAAGCCAGCATCACTCTAATACTGAAATCAGGAAAGGACATAACCAAAAAATAAAACTACAGACTGATATCCCTGATGAACATGGACACTGAAATCCTTAACAAAATACTAGCTAACCGAATCCAACAACATATCAAAAAGATAATCCACCAAGATCAAGTGAGTTTCATACCAGGGATGCAGGGATGGTTTAACATATGTAAGTTAATAAATGTGATATACCACATAAACAGAATAAAAACAAAAATCACATGATCACCTCAATAGGTGCAGAAAAGACATTTAACAAAAGCCAGCATCCCTTTATGATTAAAACTCTCAGCAAAATTGACATACTAGGGACACACCTCAATGTAATAAAAGTCACCTATGACAAACCCACAGTCAACATAATACTGAATGGAGAAAAGTTGAAGGCTTTTCCTCTGAGAACTGGAACAAGAGAAGGAGGCCCACTCTCACTGCTCCTCTTCAACATACTACTGGATATCCTAGCCAGAGCAAGCAGACAAGAGAAAGAAATAAAGGACATTCAAATCAGTAAAGAGAAAGTCAAACTGTCACTGTTTGCTGATAATATGATTGCTTACCTCAAAAAATCCAAAGGCTCCTCCAGAAAGTTCCTAGAGCTGATGAAAGAATTCAGCAAAGTTTCTGGATACAAGATAAATGTACCCAATTCAGTAGCTCTTCTATATACAAACAGCAACCAAGCAGAGAATCAAATCAAGAACTCAACCCTGTTTACAATAGCTGCAAAAATAAATAAATAAATAAAATGCTTAGGAATATACCTAACCAAGGAGGCTAAAGACCACTACAAGGAAAACTACAAAATGCTGCTGAAAGAAATCATAGATGACATAAACAAATGGAAACACATCCCGTGGTCACGGATGGGTAGAATCAATATTGGGAAAATGACCATACTGCCAAAAGCATTCTAGAAATTTAATGCGATACCCATCAAAATACCACCATCATTCTTCACAGAATTAGAAAAAAAAAACCCCTAAAATTCATATGGAACCAAAATAAAGCCTGCATAGCCAAAGCAAGACTAAGCAAAAAGAACAAATCTGGAGGCATAACACTACCTGATTTCAAACTATACTATAAGGCCGTAGTCACCAAAACAACATGGTACTGGTATAAAAATAGGCACACAGATCAATGGGACAGAATAAAGAACCCAGAAATAAACCCAAATACTTACGGCCAACTGACCTTGGACAAAGCAAACTAAAACATAAAGTGGGAAAAGGACAACTTTTTTCAGCAAATGGTGCTGGGATAATTGGCTAGCCACATGTAGGAGAATGAAACTGGATCCTCATCTCTCACCTTAAACAAAAATTAGCTCAAGATTGATTAAGGACTTAAATCTAAGACCTGAAACTGTAAAAATTATAGAAGATAATATCAGAAAAACCCCTCCAGACATTGGCTTAGGCAAGGATTTCATGAACAAGAACCCAAAAGCAAATGAAATAAAAACAAATATACATAGTTACGACTTAATTAAACTAAAGAGCTTTTGCATAGCAAAAGAAACAGTCAGCAGAGTAAACAGACAACACACAGAATGGGTCTTCATAATCTGTACATCTGAAAAAGGACTAATATCCAAAATCTACAATGAACTCAAACAAATCAGTAAGAAAAAAGCAAACAATCCCATTAAAAAGGCTAAGGACATGACTGGACAATTCTGAAAAGAAGATATACAAATGGCCAACAAACATATGAAAAGTGCTCAACATCACTAATGATCAGGGAAATGCAAATGAAAACCACAATATGATACCACCTTACTCCTGGAAGAACAGCCACAATCAAAAAATCGAAAACAGTAGATGCTGGCATGGATGCAGTGATCAGGGAACACTTCTACACTGCTGGTGGGAATGTAAACTAGTACAGCCACTATGGAAAACAGTGTGGGGATTCCTTAAAGAACTCAAAGTAGAACTACCATTTGATTCAGCAATCTCACTACTGTGTATCTATACAAAGGAAAATAAGTTATTAAAGAAATTTGCACATGCTTGTTTATAGCAGCACAATTTGCAGTTGAAAAATTGTGTAACCAACCCAAATGCCCATCAATCAATGGCTGATCAATGAGTGGATAGAGAAACTGTGAGATATATATATATATATATATTTTCTTTTATATATATATCTTTTCATATATATATATATATATATATATATATAATGGAATACTGCTCAGCCATAAAAAGGAATGAATTAACGGCATTTGCAACAACCTGGATGAAATTGGAAACTATTATTCTAAGTGAAGTAACTCAGGAATGGAAAACCAAACATTGTATGTTCTCACTGATATGTGGGAGCTAAGCTCTGAGGACAAAAAGGCATAAGAATGATACAATGGACTCTGGGGACTTGAGGGGAAGGGTGGGAAGGGTGAGAAGGGGGCAAGGGATAAAATACTACAAATAGGGTGCAGTGTTTACTGCTCAGGTGATGGGTGCACCAAAATCTCACAAATCACCACTAAAGAACTTACTCATGTAACCAAATACCACCTGTACCCCAATAACTGATAAGAAAAAAAATGAGGTAGGTGAATTATTTGAGCCCAAGAGTTTGAGGCTGTATTGAGCTATAATCACACCACAGCACTCCTGCCTAAATGACTGAGAGACCCTTCTCTAAAAAAAAAAAAAAAAAAAAGAAAAGATATTATATTTTGAGACAATAGTTAGATAAATTCTAAATAAATAAATAAAAAGAAATGAAAGGAATCCAGCATGCTAATGAGAGTGGTTTGGCTTAAATCGAAATATAAACATTGTTCATCATAATAACAAAGGTTGATATTATATGTGTTCAAAAGAAAGTGGTTTTGTAAATTTGGTGGCAGAGGATGAGTGAATTGTCTTTATGGTGCTTCCATTTTCTTAGAGAAATAAAAACAAAGTCAACAGTTGAGAAAAGAAAAGTCAGTGTTATAGATTGGCAATAAGAGAATTTGTAAATTAATGTACTGCTAGAGTAGGAGGACAATTGACTAAAAGCAGTAATAGGATGCTGGTGAATGCTGAGATTTCACTTGAATCCTTCAGTCATAAATTTAAAGTAAGATCAGTAAACAAAATTACGCACTTCTCTTCAGCTCTGTGTCGCTGCTTCAGTATAGACATAAAGATCTCAAAAAGCCAGTTTTCATCAGAGTTAGGATTTTCTAGTAAGTAGGATGAGGCAAAGAGGAAGAAAACTAGGTATGCATAAAAGAGAGAGTCTTACTTAGAGCAACGTGTCATAATGTATCTAATTTCAATTGAAAAGGAAATTAACAATACTGTATTGTGTGTATGTTTTTAAGATGGTAGATCTTATTTTAAGTGTTCTTATTGAAAAAATAAAAATAAGAATAATTTAGGACATGAGAACTTCGACAAAGGATTGAGTGAGTTTGAAAGAAAATTGGGGAAGTCGAACAAAAGTGATTAACTACAGGTACAAGATATATAAAAAATTAACTAGAGATATAGGCTACAGTTCTAGAATACAGCGTCATATATTAAGTTCATCCATTGTGCTAGTCAGTGTTCTCTAGAGAAATAGAACCTATAGCATACATACACACAAACATATAACATAGATAGAGGTGTGTCTGAATATATATATATGTATGTATACATAGATGTATAAAATATGTATGTATGTATTTACTTATGCCACTATATACTATATACCAGCTCGTAGATGGTAGAGAATGGGATATCTAACCTTCCATAATCACTTGAGCATATGTTTATTCATTTATTATAAGGTATTTATTTTAAGGTATTTGCTTATGTAATTATGAAAGCTGAAAAGTCCCATGATGTACCTTCTGCAAGATGAAGATCCAGGAAAGCTGGAGGTTTAGTGTAAAGGGCTAATGATGTAAATTCCAGTCCAGGTCTGAAGACCTGAGAACTAAGTGTGCCTAGCACAGGAAAAGATCAATGTTCCAGTTCATGTTGTCAAGCAGAGAAAGGGAGAATTCCCCCTTCCCCTATCTTTTTGCTCTATTCAGGAATTCAATGTATTGGATCGTGTCTACCCACATAAGTGAGTACGATGTACTGTACTCAGTCTAATTCAAATACTACCTCCTCTGGAAACACCCTCACAGACACACCCAGAAATAACATTTAACTAGATGTCTGCGCATCTTGTGAGCCCATCAGTTTGACACATAAAATTAACTATTACAATCATCAACCAATAAATAATTCTTGAGTATGTAACAGGTGTCAAACACTATATCATATTTGGAAATACAGTTTTGAACAAGCAGAAGGGTAAGTGTCCTGGCCTAATGAAGGTTATATATTATTTGGCTAGAAAATACAATAAACATGACAAATAATAATTATCTATTGCTATGTTAAAAATAAAAAGACCATTTATGTCTTAAACAAACAAGAAGCCAGAATATATTTTTCTCTTTTAGGTATCTGTGGAACGTCTAGGCTCTGATGAGCGGTTCTTACTTGGAATTTCTCTCACTGCTGCATTCTGTTGTTTGCTGAGTCTGAAGTAGACATTTGAAAGCTTAATTAGGCTGGATATCCAAGAGAGTTCATTTATGTGTGTATTAGTCCATTCTTGCATTGCTATAAAGAAATGCCTGAGACTGGGTAATTTATAAAGAAAAGAGGATTAATTGGCTCACAATTCTGCAGGCTGTATAGGAAGCATAATGCTGGCATCTGCTTGACTTCCGGGAAGGCCTCAGGAAATTTTCAATTGTGGCAGAAGGGATAGGGGAAGCAGGAATGTCTTACATGGTGGGAGCAGGAGAAAGAGAGAGAGGAGAGAAGTGCTACACACTTAAAAACAACCAGGTATCATGATAACTCACTCACTATCGTGAGTATAGCACTGAGGGTATGTCACTAAACCATTCTTGAGAACTCTGCCCCCATGATTCAATCACCTCCCACCAGGCCCCACCTCCAACACTGAGCACTACAATTCAACATAAAATTTGGGTGGAGTCACAGATTCAAAACCTATCAGTGTCTGGCAGTAAATGTTGGATGTCATTTGAGAGCTCAGCTGGACCTTGGATTGGTGCAAATATTAAAAGCAATGGCAAGAACGACAGTTACTTTTGCACTAACCTAATATATTTAACCATTCCATGTGACTTGAGCATCACATAGCATGGTGCTTGCATTTTAAAAAGGAGAGTTCCAAGAACAAGAATTCTAAGAGAATTGTGTGGAGGCTACAAGACATCTTATGGCATAGTCATAGAATTCTCAGAATATGGCTTCTCCTGCATTCTATAGTTCAAGCAGTCACTTCAATGCCAGTTTAGATTCAAGAGGAGAACAATTAGACTCCATCAATGTCAGACTGCTAAAATGTAAAAGTGAGATGGTGCCATCTTTGGAAAATACGATTGGTCACAGATTGTATATTAGAAGTTGATAAGCATAAATGGGTGGTGGGAGGATAAATTAGGAATGATGGAAAGAAAGAATCTCAGGAGATGTAATTTTAAATAGGAAGGTCAGGGTAGAGCTCATTGAAAATGCAAAATATTAGTGACAATCTTGTAGTAAAGTACTGCTCAGCACATAATTTGTATGTCCTTCAACATTGCCTCAATACCTTGCCACAAAATAAATTGAAGTCACATTTTCACTTTCAATCTTTGGCAGCTGTTTATAGATATTAGTTCATCACTAAAACACCACAGATTAGTATCTTGAAATCAGTGTGGCTATAGTGAAGTAAGTGAAAAGAGTAAAATAACACAATGATGTCAGAGTCATAACTGGTGTTCTATTCAGTTAGAGTCCTTTAGGCATTACATGACTTTAGCTTTTTCTTTCTTTGAGTTAACTGTGTTTTGAACACAACTGACATCATATTCTAACTTGCATTATGTTTAAATTGGAATATAGCTGCTCTTGACAGTGATCAATGATCAAAAGTGGACAGGATATAACTAGGAAAACCAGTTAAGAAGCAATTGGAATAAAACAGTAGATAAGAGTGGCATGTACAAAGGTGCTATAAAGAGAAGCGATGAGAGGTAGTAATATTATGAACGTATTTTGACAGAATGGCCATCAGGATTTTCTAGGGCAGCATAATTATTCTGGGAGTAGGTAAAGGAGTTTTGATTGAGATGAAGAGGTCAAAGAAGTGAGAAGCACTGAAAGACACAGAGTAAGGAGATATAAATCTCTAGAGATAGAGGTGATACCTAAATCTGTCTGCTTAGTATCATTTTTAACTTTATATTAATGGTGATACAATATTATATATGTGATACTATGTCTAATTTTACCAAAACTTCTTAACTATCTAACTAAAAATATTGTGGAATTGGCTGTGTTTCAAAAGTGATGAAAATCTCTGCATTAGTTTCTCACATTTTCCTACAATTTCACACTATATAACCTCTTCAAGGATATGATTACATAGAAAGTGCAGTCCCATACGAAATGAGTTTTAAGTTCTGATTAACTTTCCCGACAGATTTTTTTTGATGCAATTAACAATGACTTCACTAACCCACTCCTTTATTACACATAAGTACAATTATTTTAAAAACTCAGAGGAATCAAAACATACATACTACTTAATTGCCAGTAAATTTGGCCAACAATTAGAATGAAATGTAAGGTGCTTAACATGTCAGCTGTGTATACACTCTGAAAACACTAATACATTCCTAAAGAAAAATTAAAAAGTTGGAAGAGGCATTCATAAAAGAGAAGCATTTCCAGGTGGCTGTAGATTTGTTTGGTTAGGTGGCTTGTAGTTATATAGCTGTTTGTTTAACAGTTCATTATCACCCTCAAGAGGAGTCAGAGGATGCAATGTAAGAAATGTAGTTAGAGAAGATGACAAATTTCTTTTCCGTTCCATCCACTATTTATGCCATAATAAACTATAAATATGCTGGGTTTTGGTGCATTTGATTACCACTATACTTCATTATCTTCATTTACCTTTAAATGGACATTTAATTCATTTCTATGTTGAGATATTATAATCAACATATTAATACATAAGTATATTTTTATGGATATAGACTATGATTTCTATGAAGTGCCGGCTGAACCAAGTTGTATGTCACTGTAGATTTTGGATACTGAGCAATTTTCCTCCAAAAAAAATAAAGCAAGTATCAATAGCAGTTTTTCTAGCAATGTAGGAAAATTAACCTCTTTTTATAGCACAGCCAACTTAAATATTGCAACTTTTCATATTTCTATCTTATTTTAAATTATATTTATTTTTAAATTTTAACCTAGTTGGCTTGAGAATTTATTCACAAATATATTGATTATTGGAAACTTTGATTGAAGGTTTTAACTTTTTAACCATTTTTATTTAGATTTATTTTCAATTACATTTTAATAGCTATTGATATTAATATATGTACTAGAATATTTGAGGATGAATTTTATCTTAAAAAAAGGAAGAAGGCCAGTGTGACAGGAACAAATAGAGAGAGAGAGAGAGAGACATTAAGCTGAAAGACAGAGGTCATTTAAAGTGGTGCCCTTATTTGCCACAAGATAAAAGTGAGGCTATTGAAAGAAATTAAGCATAGAAGAAAAATAATCAGATTTGCATTTTGCAAAGATTTTTCTGGGTTACCCTCTAAATAATAGATTAGAGGAGTTGGCCTTGTGTATGCACAGTTAATCATCTATTGCAGTAGTCTGGGAGACAGAAGTTGGTAGCTTAAACTAGCTTATGGAGGTGGTAATAAAGGTAATTAAATGGATTTTAGGGATGCTTACAAAGCAGATTACCATGTTATGCTGTTCTATTGTAAAATAAATGTGAGAAGTAGAGGTGTTTCTCCATTTTTAACTTGTGGACCTGGATGCATGATAGTGACTTTTCAAATGTAGTAACTCAGAAAAAACTAGTGTGACCATAACTGAGACTTGGAAAAAGATAGATGTTATTAAATTTTAAAAATTTATTAAAATTTTCCTCTTATTCACCCTTTAAATTTATGTCCTATGTGTTATTTCAGGTGGGGTCACTCTCCAGTTTTTTTTTAACGGTTAGTACTTTATCGTAATCCTCAGGGGATACTTTCCAATACCCCCAATGGATGCCGGAAACCATAGATAGCAGCAAACCCTATGTATGTTATGTGTTTTCCTATACAAACATATCTATGATAAAGTTTAACTTATAATTAGGTGCAGTAAGAAATTAACAACAATAATATTAAATAATAAAATAAAATTATAAAAATATACTGTAACAAAATTATGTGAATGTAGTCTCTATCTCTCTGCTCTCAAAATATCTTATTGTACTGTACTGTAATTAACTGGAATCATGGGAAGCCAAATTGCAGATTAGGGGGTAATTCTGTAGTCTTTGCATTTAAATTTTATAAATTTTCTTTATTAATGTTATCTGCCATTTTACTTAGGTTTATGATTTTGTAACTGGCTATATTCATCATTACATAATGCAAGGATTCTAATTTTGAAGTGACAAAGTTTCATCTTATCCAAATATACTCCCATTTTGAATTAGGTTAAGAAATGTGGAAATTCAGAGTTTCTTCTAACTAATACTTAATCTTATTCCTTCTTAGTACCCACCTTCTTTTGAAAATGTTTCTTACAGAGAATCAGTTAGTGTCCTGGGAAATTGCTATTGATTAATAATTTGTGTTGTTAGGTGGCAAACAAAGTGATGGACCTGACAGCCAAAAATATATAGTCATTATACCTGAGAGAAAGGGAAGTTCTCTCCACAGTAACAAAACTCTGGACCTCTTTGCTTCCAAGCTTTCACAAAAAATAGAGCTTGGAATACAGCTGTAAAACAAATGGCTTACATATACAAACTGCCTCAATTTTAGATACCTTAAAATAAAAAGTTATACTACTTAGCCTAAACTTTGTGCTACTCTGTTCAGATTTATTTTTGATTTCTCTGTAACAAAAATCATTATGTAGAAATTGACCCCAGTTGGCTAATGCCACCACATAATTCCACATTATTTAAAACCCCATTGGGCTATCTGGGCTGAAAGTATAAAATTGTGTGTTTGACAAGTATTAGGATTATAATATAAAAATTTATTGATCGATAACTTGCTTTTGGGCTAGGCTATTTTATATTAGTAAGCTTATGTCTATCTTCAAGGCAGTCTATGATAACATCTACAATCAATTTTGGCTCAATTTTATATCATTATTGATTTTTCCTGGGGAAAAAATACTTAGATAATTTAGTGCAGGAAGAAGGAAAAAGAAAAGAAGGAAAAGAAGAAAAACTTGAACAGGATTTGAGTTTATACATTTTAACTACTGAAGTGTAATTTTGGACTCTTCTGCTCTCAAATCTGTTTATTTCATGTTTTACAATAATCCTGAAAGATAAAGAATCTTACAAATTATCCTCCAGAAATATGAAGCACAACTAAAATTCTAAAATTTTGTCAACCAAAATTAGCTACAGATGATTTTTTAGCATCTATATTGAGATTGTATTGACATACAAAAATCTGTAAAGACTTATTGTATACCGTTTGATGTGTTTGGAGATACGTCTACACCCATGAAATCATCATCATAAGCAATGCCAGAAATTTATCCATCACCTCAAAAGTTTTCTTCTGCGCGCTTTGGTTTTATGTTGTTGTTTTGTTTCTTTCTTTTATGTAAAATCTCTTAACATAAGATCTATGCTCTTAGCAAATTTTTGTTTATACAATGCAATATTTTTGGTCGTAGGCCCTATGTTGTACAGTAGCTTTCCAGAACTTATTTATCTTGCATGCCTGAATGTTTACACCCTTTTACCAATGCCTCCTCATTACATCCTCCTCCCAGGACCTGGCAACAAAGTTCTACTTTCTGTTTTATGAGTTTGACTGTTTTAAATTCCACACAATATTTGTCTTTCTGTGTCTAACTTATTCCATTTAGCAAAATATTCTCCAAGCCCATTCATATTGTTACAAACGTCAGGATTTTCTTCTTTTTAAATACTGAATAATACACTATTGTGTATGTATGCCACATTTCCTTTAACTATTCCTTTGTGATGGGCATTTAGGTTGTTTCCATATCTTGGCTATTGTGAATGATTACATCTAATGTTTAGGTGAATATTTTCTATAGTCAATCAAATGAGCATATTTTACTTGCACTAAATATTGTAATCAATGTTGTATAACTTGTATTTTAAATCTTCATATTCATATTTTCATATAAATAATTTCCTCAATTCATTAACAGTATTGACAGTATTGTCATTTCATATAAATGGGCTTAAGACTACTTTGGTTTCTGAAATCCTGTATTAGTTAATATACTGTAATTATAAACTGTTAATATGGTCAATAGGCACTGCCATATTTGGACACATATATAGCCTCAAATAATTAAACATTAATTAGCAAAATTCTAAACAGAATTTTTTAAATAAATTTCTGAAACATAAATAAGTTATGTTCATTAATCTGTGTTCCTGAGAATTAAAATAAAAGTAGTATAAGATTATTTATTAAAATTTTATCTTCTTTCTCTAACAGTCTCTTTCTCTCTCTTTCTCTGTCAGCTAAAAACTAATGTTTCGAAACAGTTGCAAATTTGTTTCTAATTGCTCAAGACAGGCCTAGATTCATTATACTTTGGGACTCAATTGTGCAGGCAAATGGACATTATCTGTTTCATAAAACTTCCCTTTCAATGAATTATGAGTTATGTGTACAGTTTACTCGATAAAGATTTTAGCAAGAAGTAAGTGTGTTACTAGATGATATGCTATTTAGTCAGTAAAAGAAAGAAAAATAACTTTCCGATTTGAATAGTACATGCCTTGTTGTTCATATGACATTATTACACCTACTTTTCAGTATGATTTCAGGGTATATTTCATTCCAAGATCGTGTATTTGATTCAATCACTTTTATTACTGAGAAAATAATGAAAAATCTAAGTAAACTATAAGCTGGAGAATGTTGTATCATTTTCCACTAGAGAGAACAAAAGTCCCCATTCATATGTACTTTGCATTCATAAAAAAGATAAAATAAGAAAACATGGGTTTTTATCGTCTTTAGGATTTTTATTATTTTTATACATATGGTTTGTAAAATTCTGTTTTAAATTTCACAGTAACTAAAAATGAAAACAAACATCAAGAAATGAACTGTTTAAATAAAAATTATGCTTTAATCTCACCATTAGTGAAAATATGATTTAATCATACATTTGACATGAATGATTCTATTTGGTTAAAACCAAACTTTTGAATAAAACACGATCCATATCTTATGTGTCCTGTCCACACGAGGTTTATATTTATTGCCATTGTTAATATTTATAAGTTAAGGTCAATTAATTGTTACTGATCTTAATTTTATTTTAATAGTCTTTTTAAAAATATTTTGAAAATATATACACTTTCCTGTCTTTCCTAAGACAATTATACTTTTGGTTATCTGTTGTTTTTAATAAGTAAACATTAAGTTTGTGGAATATTGATTCTAAAATTTTTATAAGTTCCAGACTCAAAATCGAAATAGTAAATATAATTTTGTTGAGAATGTGCAGCCATGGATGGGTTTTGATTGCATTAGTTTACAAGTTCAATCTTCAGCTCTGATAAAGGCATGATGTCAACATCCAAATTACCTTGACCTTCTAGCTGCTAGGACACTACTGGTTCCACTTTCCTGCAAGCAATCACATTAAAAAAGCTAACTGGCTCATGTTAGTGTCCCTAACAATTAAGTTAGATTGCCACATGAAATTTTAATTGATTCAGATGTGGCACCTAATCAAGAAACTAATGAAAATGCTAAGATGCCCTGTGTCAGCAGCTTTTGTTGTTAGGTTTGCTAAAATACTCTGCTCTTCAGTTAAATACATTATAATAATAATGTCAGTACAACAAAGGCATGTGGAAATACCTACTGAAGACAGTATATACAGTACTTCCACAGTAATATATAAATCCAGTTTGAGTTTATAATGTAACTGTCTATAAAATATATCCTGAAATCCTTTCAAAGTTTAAAGTAAGTTAAAACAAAAGACTTTGTGCCATTGTTGAAACATACTTCAAAATGGAATTTTAAACTCTTGACAAGGTCATTCAATTAAAGGAAACCAAATGCGTTTTGCACAAGCAGTAAATACACAGTAATAATAAATATTTAGATACTAATTTTTGGAATTAACATATATAAGTAGGTATTTCTATTTTAAAAATACATATACAAATAACAGCTTCTTAAATTATTTTTTTAATGTTTTGGGAATCCACTCTACTGAATGTTTTGGGAATTCACTCAGCCAAGAAATACTATGAAATTTAACAGTACTAAGCACTAAAGGCAGAACATTAAATATATCATGCCTTACTAATAAGGCCAGTAGTGATGCTGAACTGTGTCTATGACACTAAAGTTGAGTTTACTGTATTCTATCATTACTGAAGGTGTTTAAATGATCCCTTGGATATAAAGTGTAACATTTTGAGGGGAGAGAAAATAAATCCTAACAAATACATTATGCCAGTTTGAATGGGATGACATTGTCAAAAAGCAGAGTGTTTTATTCACTTGTTTGTTTTACTGAGATAACCATGTGTGTTAGTATGGCATTACAAAATACCAGAAAATAATTTAACAACATAAATTGAAATATGATTAAGAATAGCCATAGAAGGACCCAATGAGAACTGGCCAAATGCTGCTCATTTTTGAAATGTATTTTCTGTTAGCAAACAGTCAAAGATAAATTGCCTACCTTCATTTGTAGTAATTAGTAAGAATATAGCGAATTGGAATATCAGGACAACATTCTCTAGAGATAAAAAATTTAATGAAGAAAATGCTCATTAGAATAAGTTGCTAATATGCTCAATGTATTAATAAAAGGTGAAAAATACACAAAATTTCATTGGATTTCTCAAATATCTAAGACATATACCTCTAGTCTATTTAGAATCAAAAAAGTAAAACATTTACACTACAAAATGAAGTGTAATAAAAAACCTATGTGTAGTTAGGCTTTGAATTCTGAAATCAACATTAAGAAAAATACATTTTTCACTGCTGAAAAAAAACTTTCTACCTTTTATCTAATATGTTGCAATTAAGTAATACTAGCAATAATACTTGTTTAAAAACAGATGTCAGAATAGGAACACAAAACCTAGAAGAGACTTATGTCTTCTTCTAAAAATTATCCACCTTTCTGGGCTTGAGTAATTAAATAAGTTTAACTTTTAGATGGTAAGTAGTTATAGAAATCATATGTGGTAAATGGAATAATGGTTTCCCAAATATATCCATGTCCTAATCCCTGGAGCCTGTGAGTGTATTACCTCATATGTTAAAAATAACTGGTTGAAGTATAGGCTGAATTATATTAGGCAGAATTATATTCCTCCTAAATTTATATGTTGCCCCCCTACACCCAGTACTTCAGAATGTGATTGTATTTAGAAATTGGGCCTTTAGAGATGTTATTAAGTTAGAATGTGGCTGTCAGAATGGGGCCGAATCCAATCTGTTTTCCTTATAAAAAGAGGAAATTTGACAGGCGAGGGGACAGCAGAGATGCATGCATGTAGGAATGACCATGCGAGGCTGGAAAAAGAAGATGCCACCTGCAAGCCAAGAAGAAAGGCCTCAGGAAAATTCAAATTTGCCAACACCTTGCTCTTTGTCTTTTTGCCTCCAGAACTGTAAGAAAATAAATTTTTGTTGTTTAAGCCATGTATTCTGTGGTAGTTTGTTATGGCAGCCCTAGCAAACTGATATGGGAACTTTGTAGTTAGATTAAATTAAAGATGCTGATACAGGAAGATTATGCTGGACTGTCTGAGTGGGCCTAATGGAATCATGGGAGTTCTTTTAAGAGGAAAGGAGGAGATTCAGGGAGGAGGGTGAGAATCAGAAAGATAAAGGAAACAGAGATTTGATGCACAAAGTAATGCATTTAAAATGCAGGAAAGGCCCATGGGCAATGGGATGCAGGTGTTCTGTAAAAGCCGAAAATATCAATGATGGATTCGCCCATAATATCTCTAGGAGGAACACAACTCTCTTGACGCCTTGATTTTAACCTGTAATTTATACTTCATACTTTTGACCTTCAGAACTGTAAGATGATACATTTGTGTTGTTTTAAGCCACAAATTTTGTGGTAATTTGTTACAGTAGCAATAGGAAGCTAATACACCATAGTAAGTTAGTCTCCAAAATCCAGGAGAAAAATATTTCAACAAAATACTAATGAAAATAATTACTTTCAGATTAGAAAATAAATTTATTTAATTGAACTAATAAAAATTCAGGCACTATTTATAGTGTTCTATATTTTTTCATAAGGAGTGCATCAGATAGTATACTGTACTCAGTATTCATGAGCAGTTACATCACATTATTCATGAGTTTACAGAGCTTCCTAGACATTACCTGAATGTAGTACCAATAAATTTTGTCAGCATTTTAACATTTTTATAACATCATGTTGAAATCAAGAGAGATATAAAAAAGTTCCAAAAAAGGTCATGGTAATCATTTCTAGAAAAAAGACAGTAAGAATTTGTAACTCATATATTGTACATCTTGCTTTTAAAAATTTTCCAGCTTAGAAAGAATATTGAATATTGAGGAAATTTGAGCCACCTTACAAGTTTTTTTTCTGACGCTTGAAAAGAATATTTAATTAATTTCCTAGATCCTGTGTCTGGTATGTAGTAGGTTTTCAAATAATAAGTAGTTTAGTTGACTAACATTTTTGACGGTAATATTAAAATTGAATATAATCTAATTTAACTTGCTGAAATTCAATATTTACTAAGAAATGTCATCATAGTATTAGGTATATTTGCTGGGAAGAAAATAAAATAAAAAGTCCCTGCATATGCTATGTTCCTTGATCATTAAGTATTTCATTTAAAAATAATAAACATTGTTAAGTTACAATTCAATTAAATAGGTGTCTAGTGAGTATTTGCCACAGTCCAGGGCCTGGGTAAATAGTGGGAGGCAGCAATAATCAAAACAATCAAGAGGTTAACAGAAGAAGAGATAAACAATGAAAATATCAGTTACAAAAATACAGTCACAATATTATTTTTATGGTATATATACTTTCAAGCAGAGAAAGGAGACACCTTCCATTGTAGGCTCAAGAAAGACAATACAATTTTATTAAAAGAACATCTAATTTGTGCTGTGTCTTAATGGCTGAATAGAATAGAAAAGAGAAACAGAGAGCTTCCCATGATCAATACTAGAAAATATGAGAATCTGACTAAAGATATTTTAGTATTAGTGCACTGTTTATAAGGATAGAAATATATGCTGGGAAAATTAATGTAAAGCTGCAAACAAAATATTTTGTAATTAGAATTTTATTCTGAATGAAACATGGGTAACGTACAATTTATGGTAAAAAAAGAGGTTTCAAAAATGTCTAAGGCAAAGTTTATACCCTCCTTATATAGCTGTCTTTGGACTGTGAACCCACGCTAAAGTTGTCTTTGTCTGTTGGGATTCAGTTACCACGTTTTCAGTTTTCTTACTTAACTAAGAATTCTTTTATGGATTATTGCATGATCTATCTTGGTGAATATACCATGTATATTTGAAAATAGTGCATTTTGTGCAGTGTGTGTAGTATTCTATAAATACAAATTAGATTTAGAAGATTAATAATTCTCACATATACAGTTTTGTTAAATTTGTAAACAATGTTCTCTCAATTGCTGAATGATGAGTACTAATATTGATAATAATACTGATTTGTGTGATAATCTAAGTCATATTCATTTCATGAGGCTAATATAACCATGACACTAAGTACTACAAAATATGTAATAAAACAGAAATTAGGGGCCAAAAATTATTTTTCAGAAGTCCAAATGACAAAATAATTCTAATAAGATGTTAGAATAGGTAGATAACATGTGGCTTAAGCAAAAACTAAAAAGACTGAAATTAACTACTGTTAGAGCATATATATATTTGGTCAATTATACTTCCTCTTTGCAAGTATCTAAGTCTTGTTCTTATTAATTGTTTGAAGATTCTAAGCTACAATTTGTATAAAAGTACCTTGTCATATGTATTGTGAGTATACCTTTTTAATTTTGAATTGTATTTTTACTGTTTTAATGCTTTCGTTTGATAAACAATCAATTGTTGCGCAGTTTATGCTTCTCATTTTCACCTGTTTTGTTTACAGAATCTTTGCCTAATCCAGTGTTAGTAATATGTTCTCCTGTGTTATTCTTCAAAGCCTTATTGTTTTATTACTAATGTTTAACTATGAAATTCGATGGGAATTTATTTTTGCACAGGTGAAAAATCTGCAAGATTGTACCGTGAGGAATTACTAAAAATTAAGTGCTTTGGGTCTATTTAAACAATTTCATTTATTTACTTTTCTTTGTACAATTTTTTAAAGTTTTGGTATAAAAACTTGGTGTCATTAAAGTAGTTAGAACATGACACATTTTACTCTGTAGGAGATATACCTAACGTAAATGACGAACTAATGGGTGCAGCACACCAACATGGCACATGTATACATATGTAACAAACCTGCATGTTGTGCACATGTACCCTAGAACTTAAAGTATAATAATAATAATAAAAAGTTGACAAAATAAATAAATAAAATAAAATAAAAAAGCACATGATATGTATTCCCCGAAAGTTGTAAGATGTTCTCGTGAGCCTCTTTACAACTGGCAAATTTGGAGATTTGTGGTAATTCTTCAGTGGTTCAATGATGATTTAACTTATCATAAGATTTCTTCTATGATATGAAATATATATGATGGGAATTAAACAATATGTTGCTGTAACTTCTTCATTCTTAAAAGTATTTTTAAATCCTGACATATAGGGTTATTACATTTCACACTGAGAAGTACTCTATCGTTCCATTTCCAGCAAGTCTATTCTTAAAGGTGTATCCCTGAAATTCCCTCATATTTATTTATGAAAAAACTTACATGATAATTTTCACAAATTTATTTATAACACTAAAAACCTGGGAATAATTAAAGAGAATAAAATGATAAAATTTGATATGTCCACACAAGGTGAAACAATCTATCCAAATCTTAACTAAATTATATTTAGTTAAAAAAAAGTATTAAGGTATTTTTGGTGAATATGGGTAAGCCATAGAAAAGGAACACAGAATTTAGGGGAGGGCTTCCCTGAGGAATAGGATGAAGCAATACTTAGGAAGTTCACAGAGTGGAGTTGGGAATATTATCTCATGTTGGTCATTAGATTCATCTGTGTTCTTTTTTTATTTTGCTTGCCTGGAGTGTCATAAATATTTCTATTTATGTTGGATATATCAAATATAATACAGAGTCTACATTTTTAAAATAACAATTCTAAGATTGTAGGTAGTGTAATTTATCTATTTTCCAATTAATAGATATTCAGATTGTTTTTATTGCTTTGCGCCGAGGTGATTCTGAGCAATAATTTGATACTTTTAAAGCCTTGTGTATATAAATTTTTGTGCCCATATATTCACAAATAGAGCAAAAAATGTTCATTTGAATTTTTGCTTAAAAACATTCAAATGCCTTACTGACATTACATATTTTTTAGTATTATCAGCATTGTATGAAAGTGACCATTTATGTGTATGTGCTCTAACAGTAGTTAATTTCAGTCTTTTTAATTTTTGCTAAAGCCACATGTTATCTACTTATTCTAACATCTTATTAGAATTATTTTGTTATTTGGACTTCTGAAAAATAATTTTTGGCCCCTAATTTCTGTTTTTATTACGTATTTGTTAGTACTTAGTGTCATGGTTATATTAGCCTCATGAAATGAATATGTAATAATTTTGCAGATTTTCTATACTCAGAAACTTTTTAAAAAACACATTTACCTGTTTATTATATATGTATATATGCATATATTAAAATGTGTGGAAAATTATTTAATATAATTTACTCTTTTTCTTTTTAGAAACACCAATTCCATCTTTATGGAACTGTCTATGGTTCATATCTAATATTTTCTTCAGGACTGTTTTTTACTAGATTCTACTTTTGTCTGCTCTGTGGATATATTTCCCATAATTGGAGTTTGTTAATTTATCTGCTCATTTATTTATGTATTTTAGAGCTCTACCAGTTTACTTTTCAGATGTTGTGTCTTCTTGAAATCTACTCTTCTTTTCTAGGATCCGTGTTTCCATTTATGGGGAAGTATTTGTGAAATGTTATTTCTACACCTCTTAGCTTTAATTTTATTACCACTTAAAAGAAAGGAAATAATTCAGAAGCTCAGAATTCAGAAGGTTTTATGAAAAAGTATTCTAAGTTATTGAAAATAATTGGAGAAAAGACAATAATAGTTTTCTTTTTTTTGGTCTTAAAATATCTTGTGCTTACCATGGCTGACTTTGATCAGCAGCTGCAGGTGATGGCTGTGATTATTCTGAACTTCCTCTTACATCTCCAAGCACTTTTTAAAGTTTAAAGTAGAATTATAGAATTTAAATATATAATATCTAAGTAGTTTAATTTTAATCTTAGCCTGTTACATTCATATTTTAGTGTGGTAATGTGGAAATAGTACTACAGGGATAGTACTACAGTATTCCACTTCCTGTGGCCCTTTCAGTTCCTTCTAAAACATATCATTTTATATAGAATTAAATAATTTATTGAGACTTTTAGATATGTTCACTTACATTTCAAGACATTGTCAGTCTTTTATAAGTCACTGTTGTTCATTCTCCCTGATTTAAAAACAAATAATAGATATTCATCATTATTGTCACCATTTTTTGTGGTAATTTTAAACTTTCATGGATGGTATCATTATTTCATCTCCTTCACACTACTTTTGTTGTTTTCTGTATGTTATAGAATCAAGAAGCGTAAAACACGCCCTTATTCTGCAATCTTTAACTGCAGTTGTTAGCCCATAGATGTTGAACTTCATCTCTATTGTTGTTATTATCCTGACAGTCTTTTGAGCATCATAACCTCATGAGTTTTACTTTTCTATTCTGCTTAGCATTCTCAAAATGTCAGTTTTCCCCCAATTTTATTACCAATATGTACGTATGCTTGTACTGTAACCACAAAACAAGTTCTTGTAATTCCAGTTTTCACAATTCAAATTTTACTCTTAGTTCAATACAACTTCCTTGATAATTATATGTAAGCAAAATCGAGTCTCTACTAGTAAGAAGAAAGGTCTTTTTAAACAATTTAGTTTCTTTTTACAGATTCAGGGTGTATACACGAGGGTTTGTTACATGAATATGTTGCATAATGGTGACGTCTGAGCTTTTAGTATATCCATCACCCAAATAGTTAACATCATACTCAATAGATAATTTTTCAGTCCTCGCCCCCATCAAAACCTCCCCCTTTTTGGAGTCCCCAGTAACTCAGAAACAAAAAAATCAAAAACTACATGCTCTCACTTATAAGTGCTAGCTAAACAATGGGTACACATGGACATACAGAGAAGGAAGGTCATAAATGGATTTTTGATAACCTAGAGAGAATGTCTACAATGCCTGTATAAGAAATATATATACAACAAGTATGCCCACTGTCATCACTGTTATTCAGGATAATGCTGGAATCCCTAGCTAGAGCAATCATACAAGAGAAAGAAATACAGGCATCCAAATTGCAAAGGAAGCAGTCAAATTATCCTTGTTTGCAGATGATTGGATCTTATATTTGAAAAAAAACTAAAGAGTCCATTAGAAAAAGAAAAAAAATTAGAACTGATAAATTCAGTTAAGTTGCGGAATACATAATCAACATTTCAGTGGCCTGTAAGGTTTCCACTGGAAAGTCTGCTGCCAGACATATCAGAACTCCATAGTAAGTTATTTGTTCCTTTTCTCTTGCTGCATTTATGATCCTTTCTTTATCCTTGATCTTTGGGAATTTGATTATTAAATGCCTTGAGGTACTCTTTCTTAGGTTACATTCACTTGGTGTTCTATAAGATTCTTGTGCTTGGATATTGATATCTTTCTCTAGGTTTGGAAAGTACTCTGTTATTAAATAAACTTCCTACCACTCTCTCTCTTTCTACCTCCTTTTTAAGGCCAATTACTCTTACATTTGTCCTTTTGAGGATATTTTCTAGATCCTGTAGGCATGCTTCATTTTTTTTAATTATTTTTTCTTTTGTCTCCTATGATTGCATATTTTCAAATAGCCTGTCTTCCAGCTCACTAAATCAATACTGCTACTAAAACACTCTGATCACCTCAGTATGTCAATTGCATTTTTCAGCTCCAGAGTTTCTGTTTGATTCTTTTTATTTCAATCTCTGTTAAATTTATCTGAAAGAATTCTGAATTTCTTCCTTATGCCATCTTGAATTTCTTTGAGTTTCGCAAAAAGAATTTTGAATTCTCTGTCTTAAGGGTAAAATATCTCTGTTTCTGTAGGATCGGTCCCTGACACCTTTTTTATTTCCTTTGGGTGAGGTCAGGTTTTCCCAGATGGCACTGAAGTTTGTAGATGTTCATCTGTGTCTGGGCATTGAAGAGTTATGTCTTTCTTGCAGTCATTGTAGTCTGGGCTTATTTTTACACGTTTTTCATAGGAAGGCTTTCCATGTTTTTAAAAGGACTTGGGCATTGTGATCTGAGCCATATCTGCTTAGGGGGCACCTCAAGACCAATAATGTCATGTTCTTGTAGTCTTGTAGAGGTACCACCTTGGTGGTCATGGATAAGGTCCAGAAGAACCTCAGGATTACAAGACAGAGACTCTTGTTCTCTTCCCTTACTTTTTCCCAAACAAATGGACTCTCTCTCTCTCTCTCTCTCTCTCTCTCTCTCTCTCTCTCTCTCTCTCTCTGTGTGTGTGTGTGTCCTTTGTCCTGAGTAGCCTGAAGCTAGGGGTGGGGTGACACAAGAACACCTGTGGCCACCACCACTGGGACTGTACTGGGTAAGACCTGAAGCCAGTGCAGCACTGGATCTTGCCAAAAGCCCACTGTAACTACTAACTGGCTACAATCTATGTTTGCTCAATGTCCTAGGGCTGTACAATCAGAACGTGTAGAAGCCACACAGACTTGTATTTTTGTCTTCCCAAAGTGCTCTGCATTGCCCTAGGCCCAGGTGAATCCAGTGATGCCATCCAGGAGCCAAGGACTAGAGCCAAAAACCTTAAAAATTACTTGGTATCCTATTGTGCTGCTGCTGAGCTGGCACTCACACTACAAGATGCAGTTATTCCCACTCTTCTCTCTCCTTTCCACAGGCAGAGGAGGCTCACCGCATGTCTACCACCAGCACAGGCCCATGGAGAGTATTGATGGGCTTTCGTCAGTGTTCACTTAAGCCCCAAGAGCTCTTCAGTTAGCTTCTGGTAATGTTGCCAGGCCTGGGATTCAGTGTTCAGGGAAGCATGCTCCCTTCTGGCCCACATCTAGGTCTGTAAATGTTATCAAATTGCCGAGGCCTGGAGCTAGTTCCTAAGGTACAAGTTTTTTTGCTGAGCTAGTTGTAAAGGTACAAGAAAAAGACTGCTTTACTTTTCCTTTTGCTTTTCTCAAGCAGATAGAGTCTCTCACCACAGCCACCACAGCTTTGTATGTGCTGTGTCCCACCTGAAGCTAGCAGGTTTCAGAGCTTCACCCAAGGCCCATGACCTAGTACCTGGTTATCTCTGCTGGTTATTCAGGGCCCAAGGACTCTTTAGTAAGCAGGTGATGGGCCCTGCCAGGAATGGGTTCTTCCCTTCTAGGTAACAGGCTCACTTCTGGCCCAGGGTGTGTACAGAAATGTTGTCTGTGAGCTAGGGCCTGGAATGGGGGCCTCATGACTTTGCTTGGTATCCTATTCTATTATGGCTTAGCTGGTATCCAAGATGCAAGAAAAAGTCATCTTTGTTCTTCCCTGTCCTCTCCTCAAGCAGAAGGAAGGGGTCTCTTTTGGAACTGTGAGCTGTACAGGCTGGGGTTGGGAAAAATGTGGCACAAACACTCCCTTAGCTGCTGTTGCTGGTATCTCAGCTTGTTGTCTGCCCCCCACCACAGTCCACTGGCTCTAAACCCAGCTCAGCACAATGACTTACCTACGAGTTGCAGTCCTTGTGGCCTAGACTGTCTTTCAAGTTTGTATAGGGACTCATGTGGTGAGGCTTGCTGGAACTCAAGTTCCAACAACTAAGGTGGACAACTCCCCTCTGTGTGGCTAGGGCTGTTTTAAATGCTCCTTCCGTGGGTGGGCATCAGCTAAATATAGCCCGGTTTTGCTATAACAAGGCGGCACTGAATTCACTGCAAAGTCTCACCATCACTGTATTCTGCCTCCCGAAGCATACAGACTCTTTGCCACGCGGCCACTGCCAGGGGATGAGGAAGAGATGGTGTCAACAATTCAAGACTGTCTCTCTTGCTGTCTTCAGTGTATCTTTCAGTAATATGAAGTTATAATCAGGTACTGTGAGTGACTACTCACCTAATTTTTGGTCCTTATGAAGTTTCCTTTTTTTGTGTAGATAGATGTCAAGTTTGGTCTTCCTGCAGGGAAGACAATTGATAGAGCCTCTTATTCTGCCATCTTGCTCCAGCCCACCTAAATTTGAAAATTCAGATTTGTGTGTTAACTTGAGACTTTTTATAGCATTTAAAGCTAAAAATTTGGCTCCAAACACAGCTTATTTATATAGCATAAATTTGGCTGTGGTGTGTTCTAATTTGTCTTGTAATTTCTTCTTTAACAAAAGGGTTATTTACAACTGTGTTATTTTCCAAATATTTTCAGAGATCCCAAATTTCTTTCTATCAGTTTCCAATTTTATTTCATTGTAATCAGAGAAAATACTTTGAATATCTCAATTCTTTTAAGTTGATTCAGACTTTTCAACTTATTGGTCTCTGAACCTAAAGTGCATCTCTTGTAGACAACATATAATTGGAGCCTGTCTTTTTTCTTTTAATCCAGATTGATAATCTTAGCATTTACTCAAAAAAGTTTACATTAAATGTAATTATTGATAGGTTATTGATTACAACTACTTGTTATTTACATGCTATGTTTTTCACTGTGGTATGCTTTTTTCCTTTCCTTCCTCCATTGCTGCCTTATTTTGTGTTATGTGTTTTTTTTTTTTGGTGTATATTTTAAGTTGCTTTTATTAACTATATGTTTTAATCATATTCTAAGTCATTTCTCAGGAATTTTTTTTTTTTTTTTTGAGACGGAGTTTTGCTCTCGTTGCCTAGGCTGGAGTGCAATGGTGCGATCTTGGCTCACTGCAACCTGCGCCTACGGAGTTCAAGCGATTCTCCTGCCTCAGACTCCCAAGTAGCTGAGATTACAGGGTGCGCACCAACACACCCGGCTATTTTTTTTGTATTTTTAGTAGAGACAGGGCTTCACCATGTTGGCCAGGCTGGTCTCAAATTCCTGACCTCACTCAGGTGATCCACCCACCTTGGCCTCCCAAAGTGCTGAGATTACAGGCATGAGACACCGTGCTTGGCCATTTCTCAGGATATTAATGCACATCTTAACTTTTTAAAAAGTCTAATTCAGATTAATAATAATTACAATAGTACATACAAATGTTTTTCTGATATACGTTTTTCCCCCTCCTTTGTGCTATTTTAGACATGCAAATTTATACCTTGTAAGTCCATTAGACTGTTTTGTAACTAATTGTGTAAAACATCAGTTACAGTTATATTTACCTATGTAATTAACATTGCCAGTGCTATTTATTCGTCTCTTTCAGCCTGAAGGACTCCCTTTAGAATTTCTTAAAGAGCACTTCTGGTGACAGATTTTCTTTATTTTAGTTTATGTGAGAATGTCTTTATTTCTTCTTCATTAAAAAAATTAAAAATAGGCCGGACACGGTGGCTCATGCCTGTAGTTCCAGCACTTTGGGAGGCTGAGATTGGAGGATAACTGGAGGTCAGGAGTTTGAGACCAGCCTGGTCAACATGGTGTAACCACGTCTCTACTAAAAATACAAAATTAACTGGGCATGGTGGTGGGTGCCTGTAGTCCCAGCTACTCGGGAGGCTAAGGCAGGACAATCACTTGAACCTGGGAGGTGGAGGTTCCAGTGAGCCGAGATCACACCACTGCGCTCCAGCCTGGGCAGCAAAGTGAGACTCTGTCTTAAAAAAAAAAAAAAAAAAATATAAAAATAGTCCTTTCACACAGAGTTCTTCATACTATTAACATTTTACTCTAGGGTTGTAAATTTGTAACAATTAATGAGCCTATAGTGATACAATATTATTTGCTGAAGTATACTCTTCTGTTTTGAAAAATGGATAATGTTAAATATGCACCATCAAAATATACAGAATAGTTTCATCACCCTAGAACTCCCCTGTGCTTCTTTATCCTCTGTGCACCTCTCCCTTTGCCACCAAACCTCTGACAATGACTGATCATTTTACTGTCCCTACAGTGTCTTTTCCAGAGCTTTATATGATTGAAGTAAAATGTAGCCTTTCAAACTGGCTTCTTTCATTTAGCAACATTCATTTAAGTTTCCTCTATGCCTTTTTGTGGCTTCATAGCTACGATTTATTGCTATGTAATATCCCCTTGTGTGGAAGTACTACAGGTATTCTTAAATCCATTTACATATTGGTTGCCTCCAGTTGTGGAAACTATAAATAGCTGCTATAAACATTCGTATGCAGGTTTTGTTTTGACATCAGTGTTAATCTCATTTGAGTAAATACCTAGGAGCATGATTGCCGGATCATAGGATAAAGCTATGTTTAGCTTTTTAAGAAATTGTCAAACTATATTCCAGAGTGGCTGTATCATTTTGCATTCATACCAGCAATGAATGACAGCTCCTGTTCTACGTTCTTGCCAGCAGTTGATATTGTTCCCTTTCATTTTTGAAGGGTAGTTTTGCTAGACATGAAATTCTTGATTTTTTAGCCTTTTTCTTCCACACATTTTAATATGTCATCTCACTGTCTTCTGACTCCAATGATTTCTGATAAGAAGTCAGCCATTTATTTTAAGGATCACTTATAAATGATAACACTGTTTTACTATTGCCTCTTATTCTGGGACTTCAACTATCCATACTTAGGTATGTTTCATGATTTCCCACAGGTCTCTGAGATTTTGCTTATTTTTCTTCCTTTTCTGTGGCTCCCTAAAGTGGATAATCTGTATTTACTGGTTCTTACTTCTGCCAGTTAAAATATGTTGGTAATCTCCTGGAGTTAATATTATTTACAGTTATTTTAATTTTGCCTTTCAGAATTTCTATTTGGTTTTTAAACATA
This sequence comes from Gorilla gorilla gorilla, assembly GCF_029281585.2. NCBI lineage: Eukaryota > Metazoa > Chordata > Mammalia > Primates > Hominidae > Gorilla > Gorilla gorilla. Next base: position 77,928,276 of record NC_073238.2, on the reverse strand, counting down.
TTTTCTATGCATTGGTTGATAGGCTCTATTTGGTAAAACAGAGTTTCATACTTTGTTTTAATTATTTTTACATAGTTTTCTTTAGTTTTATGAACATGTTAATCAGAGGTGATTAAAATATTTATCTCTAAATCTATCATCTGATCTCCTTCAGGGACTTTTTTGTGTGTGTGAAGAATAATTTTCAATATTTGCATATTATGTTATCTTTTCTTAAAAAGTGGACTTTTGGATAAATAATAGAATAATTATGGTATCAGATCTCTTTCCCCATAACAGTTTGTTGTTTTAGCTGTGATTGTAATTGTTGTTGTTGTTATTTTTTCTGTTTTTTGTCACTTTCTAGACTAATTCTGTAGATTCCATATTGTCTGCAATCTGCAGCCACTGAGTTCTATGCCACCAATTTTCTCTTAAGTGTATCTTTTCTTTTAAAACTGGCTTCCTAATGGTGTTTATTAGATCAGTATAATTTGATGTTCAGCCAACTGTCTTTTGGTAAGACATTTTTCTTAAAATCTTTCAGAATGTAAAAGTCCTCCACCTTTAGCCAAGGGATCAATTCTATTGGAATATGTACACTTTCGAAAAACAGGCAGTTAAATCAGCCTCAACTTTCACTTCCTGCTTGTTCAAGGCCTCCAGTTCACCTGGAGGTGAGTAACTGGGGCCTTCCTTTTTCTTAGGTCTTTCCTGTGTGTGCACACAGCCGTGTACATACAAGTCAACTTCCAGATCCCCGTGAATTTGTCAGAGCTTTTCAAAGTTCCCCGTGGTAACGTGGTTCTCCAGATCTTCCTTTTAACTGTTTGGTCAGACTCTTATTTGCCCTAACGGAACCAGCAGACTATTAATGTTTTTAGTAAAACTTGAGGATAGCATTCTCATCCCCAACCCCAGAACTAAACTCCAAAATATTAAATAGTAAGAACACCTTTGAATGGAGATTTTCTAGCTTGATCAAATTTCTAAATGCACTCTTGTGATGGTGTGTCTGGAATTGGTGGGTTCCTGCTCTCACTGACTTCAAGAACGAAGCTGCAGACCCTCGCAGTGAGTGTTACAGTTCTTAAAGACAGCATGTCTGGAGTTTGTTCCTTCTGTTGTTGAGATGTGTTCAGAGTTTCTTCCTTCTGGCGGGTTCCTGGTCTCGCTGGCTTCAGGAGTGAAGCTGCAGACCTTCGCGGTGACTGTTAACAGCTCTTAAGGTGGCGTGTCTGAAGCTGTTCTTTCCTCTCGGTGGGTTTGTGGTCTGGCTGGCTTCAGGAGTGAAGCTCAGACCTTCCCGGTGAGTGTTACAGCTCATAAAAGCAGTGTGGACCCAAAGAGTGAGCAGCAGCAAGATTTGTTGCAGAGGGAAAAAACAAACCTACCACAGCATGGGAGGGGAGGTGAGTAGTTTGCCACTGCTGGCTAGGGCAGCCTGCTTTTATTCCCTTATCTGGCCCCACCCACATCCTGCTGATTGGTCCATTTTACACAGAGCCAGTTGGTCTGTTTTACAGAGAGCTGATTTTGACAGGGTGCTGATTGGTGCATTTACAATCCCTGAGCTAGACAAAAAAGTTCTCCACCTCCTCACTAGATTAGCTAGATACAGAGTGTCCATTGGTGTATTTACAAACCCTGAGCTAGACACAGAGTGCTGATTGGTGCATTTACAAACCTTGAGTTAGATACACAGTGCCAACTGGTGCATTCACAATCCCTTAGCTAGACATAAAGATTCTCCAAGTCCCCACCAGATTAACTAGATACAGTGTGGATTGGTGCATCCACAAACCCTGAGCTAGACACAGGGTGCTGATTGGTGTGTTTACAAACCTTGAGCTAGATACAGAGTGCTGATTGGTGTATTTACAATCCCTTAGCAAGACATAAAGGTTCTCCAAGTCCCCGCTGGACTCAGGAGCCCAGCTGGCTTCACCTTGTGGATCTGGCACAGGGGCCGCAGGTGGAGCTGCCTGCCAGTCCCACCCAGTGTGCCCGCACTCCTCAGCCCTTGGGCGGTCGATGGGACCCGGCGCGGTGGAGCAGAGGGCGGCACTCGTTGGGGAGGCTCAGGCGCAGGAGCCCAGGGCAGTGCAGGGAGACTCAGGCATGGCGGGCTGCAGGTCCCCAGCTCTGCCCTGCAGGGAGGCAGCTAAGGCCTGGCGAGAAATCAAACGCAGCGTCGGTGGGCCAGCACTGCTGGGGAACCCGGCGCACCCTCCGCAGCTGCTGGCCCGGCTGCTAAGCCTCTCACTGCCTGGGGCCCGCCGCTCCGAGTGCCGGGCCGCCAAACTCACGCCCACCCAGAACTCCAGCTGGCCCGCAAGCGCTGCGCTCAGCCCCGGTTCCCGCCCGTGCCTCTCCCTCCATACCTCCCAGCAAGCCGAGGGAGCTCGCTCCGGCCTCGGCCAGTCTAGAGAAGGGCTCCCATGGTGCAGCGGCGGGCTGAAGGGCTCCTCAAGCACGGCCAGAATGGCGCTGAGGCGGAGGAGACGCAGAGAGCGAGTGAGGGCTGCAAGGGCTGCCAGCACAGCACGCTGTCACCTCTCAATGGTACTTATAATGGAGACTCAAAATAGGTAAATACTCATTGTTGGATGTAAGGTTGTTAAGTTTTGATGACTACCATATCAATGAGGTGGGAGGGAGGAGAAATGGGAATAACCCATGTTAAAAACCACTGTCTCTGCTGGTCAGTAGACTTTTTTTTACTTTCTTGAAGAGATACTTTTCAATTTGTGAAAACCATAGCTACGATTTATTGCTGTGTAATATCCCCTTGTGCGGAAGTACTATAGGTTTTCTTACTACAGGTTTTCATACTCTGTGTGAAAGGACTATTTTTAATTTTTTTTTTTTTTTGACAGAGTCTCACTTTGTTGCCCAGAGTTCTAAATTGCTGATGTATATTGTATTTTCATTGATCTGGGGGAAAGTGAGTGAAGCCAAATTCTTACTTCTTCCACTCAAAGGCTGTCTCCTCTATGGAGTTTTTCAAATGCCTATTTGGTTAGGGCAATTATAAATTAAGAAAATGGAAAACAAGTTAAAGGTTTTAGATCGCGGATAGAAGAATGCAAATCTGCATCAGAGTTTTAAAAAGTACTGCACAGAAGAAGACTCCTAATCAGAAAGTAGTTCATAAAAATATTCTGTTATCAAGACATAGCAATAGAGAAAAAGACAAATTACATGCATTTTAACAAATCACATACTTTTCAATTTGACGTTATAACACAGTCTGACATCTCTGAGTACTAAAGAGACAGACAAAAGAATGAAAAATAGATTTAAAAGATGACTCTTGGGCATGAATTATATAAGATGAGACATGGATAAATAATTTTTGCTTAAATCACACACACACAGTGTGTATCACCCAAGTGTCAATGACGAGATTTGTTCTGAGAAATGCGTCATTAGGCAATTTCTTCATTGCACAAACATCATAGAGTGTACGTACACAGACTAACACAATGCAGCCTACTACATGCCTAGGCTGCATGGCACAGCCTATTGTTCCTAGGCTATAAACCTGTACAGAATTTTGTTTTACTGAACACTGTAGGCAATTATAACACATGGTAAGTATTTGTGTATCTAGATATACCTACGCATAGAAAAGGTACAGGAAAAATACACTATAAAAGATAAAAAATTTAAACCTGTATAGGACGTGTACCATGAATGAATCTTGTAGGACTGGAAGTTGTTCTGGGTTAGTCTGTGAGTGAGTGGTGAGTGAATGAACGTGAAGGCCCAGGATATTGTTTTACACTACTGTAGACTTTATAAATGCTTTAATCTTAGGGTACATAAATTTACTTTTAAAATTTATTTTTTTCAATGATAAATTAATCTGGCCAGGTGCGGTGGCTCAAGCCTGTAGTCCCAGCACTTTGGGAGGCAGAGGCGGGGTGGATCACCTGAGGTCAGGAGTTTGAAGCCAGCCTGGCCAACATGGTGAAACCCTCTCTCCACTAAAAATACAAAAATTAGCCAGGTGTGGTGGCGGGTGCTTGTAATCCTAGCTACTAGGGAGGCTGAGGCAGGAGAATCTCTTGAACTCGGGAGGCGGAGGTTGCAGTGAGCTGAGATTGTGCCACTGCACTCCAGCCTGGGCGACAGAGCAAGACTCTGTCTCAAAATAAATAAATAAACAAACAAATAATCTTAGCTTACTTGTAACATTTTTACTTTATTAACTTTTAATTTTTTAACTTTTTCGTTATGTAATAACATAAAGTTGTACAAAAATATACAGCCCTCTTTAAATTCTTATTCTATAAGTGGTTATTTTTAAATTAAAATTTTTTTCTGTTTTTTCTTTTTGAACTGTTGTGTTGAAAACTAACAAACACACGCCCTAGCCTAAGCTTACACAGGTCCAGGATTATTAATGTCACTGTCTTCCATCTCCACATCTTGTCCCACTGGAAGGTCTTCAGGGGCAAGAACACGCATGGAGCTGTCATCCCCTATGATAACAATGCCTTCTGCTGGAATAGCTCCTGAAGGACCTGCATGAGGCTGTTTCACAATTACTTTTTTTTATAAGTAGAAGGCGTCAGTACACTCCAAAATAATAATAAAATATAGTATTTTGTATATCTAAACCTGTAATGTAGTTGTTTATAATTGTTATCAAGTATTATGTACTGTATGTGATTGTAGGTGCTGTACTTTTATACAATAGGTAGTGCAATAGGTTTCTTTACACCAACATCACCCCAAAAAAGTGAGTAATGTGTTGTGCTGTGACAGCTGCACCTTCCTTAGGCAATAGGAATTTTTTTGCTCCATTATAACCTTGTGGAACCACCATTGTATATGTGGTCTGCTGTTCACTGGACATTGTTATGCTGCATATAATTCATGTGTGTGTGTGTGTGTGTGTGTGTGTGTGTGTGTCTGTGTAATTTGTATATACTACCTTCCCTTTGTCTAGTTATAAATTTAGGTTTATGTGGTTTTCACAATTAGACAAGTTTTGTGTTCCCTAATGACTCAATTTTCCCAAAGATCTTGGTGATATTTTCCGTTTTCATGGTAAGAATTCATTGCACAATGTGGATACACAATATTGTTGAACTAAAATCTACAGAGATATACTCAAAAATATGAGAGGATGGAAAATTTTAAATGTCTGCCATCTTCTAGTCATTCTAACATAGACAATAAAAGGTATTTCTGAAATTTGTAAAATTGAAGAGAACATTGTATGATGTTTTATTAACAAAAATTACCTAAAATTAAATAAATTGATAATATATGCTGCCATTAAATATGATGAAATAGCGATCATTTTACAGACAGCTCTTCTTTTTTTAAGGAGTTATCAGTTCACTGCTACATTTCATATAGAAAAATTAAACACATTGCCTTACAAAATGTGATAATTCTGAAAAACTGCTCCTTGAGCTTCACTTTCATGAATTAGGAACAACTATATCTCATTTTAAATAGGACACCATTGTACAATTTGGAAATCCACTATAGAAAACAAATTTCTATATTTATTCTATTTTTCTCAACTGTGATAGAGTACATGAGTATAAATGCATGTGAAATTAATTCAGTCTGTAACACCTTTGAAAGATTTTGGAGTGTTTGAAATATTTACAGCTATCTAGGGCATAATTTGCCTTTTAACATCATAAAAATTTTGCCAAATATATTGATGTTTCTAGTATAATAAGTTCAATTTTATTTCAAAATAGCCAATCTTTACTTTCAGCTTAAGTCCTGGCTTTCATTTCAAATTAGAATTTAAGTGGATAATACTGCATTGTCATAATTTTATCTTAATGCAGTAACATGCTAGTAATTGGTGTCATGTTACTGAAATTATAAAATCTTTTTCTACGACTGTTAATACTAATCCCATTTCTGTAAAAGAGAAGACCTAAATATTAAATTCATCAAGATAAAAGAAGAGTAATGGAAAGGACATTTCTCATTAACGAATTATGAATGGCAAAATTACTAGTGAACACCTCAAAGACTGGCTGGTTCTACTTAAAAGATTTTATTTTTAACTTGAAGAACAGAATGAAATCATCACTTGAAAAATCTCCTAATTCACTCTTCCATGTTTGGAGTACGATATTGGTAGGACTATTTTCAGTACTAACTTCAGCAGCTGGCTGTGAAGCTAAAGGTCAAATAAAACCCCTTAGAAATGTATGTCCCATAACACTTGATTTTTAAATACACATGAGGATTCCACACACCTAGTAAGTTTAGCTTCTGTTCCCCTTAGGACAGAATAGGAAGAAGAGTTTAACTCTGTGTATTGATGTTAAGTATTCTTGCACTGAGGTTGAGGTTGCTAATGAGAAAAGCCCAAGAGTTCATTATAAGTTCTGCCATTAACTACCTGTGTAATTTTGGGGAGGTTACTTAAAAATATGTGCCTCAATTCCCTTATTTGTAAGAAGGAAGATTGAAAGTAACATTTATCTCATAAAACTTAGAAGAATATAATGAGTATGTACATAATCATTCAGAAAAGTGAGTAGTGTATAACTAAGTTAGCATTATCTGTAATGCCTTTGCTGTACCTTGCAATGTGTGGCAGAGCTTATAGGTACAGTCTATTACTAATGAGGATACAATATTAGTAATAGATTAATATAAAGACACATGCAATCTTGTTTGTTACTACCAAATTCCATTGAGTTCCAACAGACACAGTGTAGAATTAGTTAACTAATGAGAGTCCATTTTCTGGCTTTAGTTTCCATTTGTTCTCCTTTCAATGTCTCTTCTATTATTATCCCTCTCTGGTCTCTAAGCAAAGAATACAAATTTCCTATTTCATTATGCACTAGGAGAGTCATTGCACATTCATCTGGAGGGTCTGACATTCCATCTCCGTTGCTCCAGGAATATTTTACTTCTGTTTCCCTCAAGGAGTCCTGGGCCCTCTCCGCCACCTTTTGCACAATATGCGATTGTAAATGTCTGCTTTCTTAACCACCTTGAAGCATTTGTAGCCTATATGACACAGTTTTACCCTTGTACCGAGGGTATCTCTCTATACCACTGATCTCCAAAGGCTAACATGTTGTTGCCCGACATTATCTTAATAACTCAGGCTGTCATTGCAACCATTATTATCCTTAGAAGTAAACATGGATCCTAACCAGTGTACATCAGAGATAGAGTTTGCTCTCAGTAGACCACTACCAGTGCTCATTTTGAAATCACAAATGTTGTAACAAAATGCCACATGAGCTTTATTCTTGTTAGCCTTTCTGTAGGGCAGAGTGTCTTTTTGTCATTTGCTATTATAATTAGCAGCCATATTCACCAGTAGATGCGATACTTAGAGATTAATCACCAATTTAATTACATACTAGGTGAGACACTGTATTAGCTTTTACATCTGCTTCTTTCCACAAGTTTCAAAAATAGTCTGGGCTAGCATTTCTGAAGCCTGCTAATATTGCTTCCACTCCTTCCTTCCCATATTGCTCAGTTTAATAGGACACAAGTTGCTTTTCTCCCCTAGGACCAATGTCTTCTGCTTCACTGCTCAAGAGAGTCTTGGGGCCTGCCAGAGGATCTCAAGCTAAATTAGGTAGAGTTTTCTAAGTTTCCATGCCGGGGTCAGTTTAATGGGGGGCAGAAATAATTCTTGGATTTATATTTATACATTTTTTTTGAAAATGGAAACATTTCTTACACTTAATAAATTATGGCAGGTTTAACACTTATTAAGTGTTGATTTTAACCAGTGTACCTCAAGGTGCTTTTGCAATTTTAATGGTCACTTTTCATTTTTTTCAAAGTCCTCAAAGACATATTGTATAGAGATAGAAATACTTCAAATAATTAACTGTTTTGGCTATTTAAAGAGACTAGGGTTTCAGAAAAGCTATGAGGCAATCTCTTAATCATCACCCACTTTGTAGCAGAGCGCTATAGGAATGTTCTCCCTATCTTTACCAGTAAACAATTAAATAGCACGCACTTCTTCGGTTCCGCTGGGAAACACCTGCTCTCTGCAACTGAGGCTAAGGCATTCCAAATTCAATGAAGGGTGCACTAATTAGTCTCAGTCAATTGGTCCACAGGCTGACTGCTTTTCCCAAATTTCCTTATAGCACTACAGGCTGCTGTTGAAAGCCTTTTCTTGACCATGTTTGGCATGATTCCAGGTTTCTAGCACTATAGATGAATTTGTAAACCCTTGTCTTAGTTTGCCTGGGGTGCTACGAAAAATTATTATATACTAGGTAGCTTAAAACACAAAACATTTTTTATAGTTCTGCAGGCTGGAAGTCCAAGTTTAGAGTGCCAGCATGGTCAGGTTCTTGCTGAAGGGCTTTCTTCCTTGTTGAAGACTCTCTTTTGTTGAAATGACCATCTTCTCATTGTATTCTCACATGGTGTAGAGCAGAGAGAAAGATCATCTCTCTCCTGTATTTTCTCATAAGAGCATGATTCCACTCATGACTCTTCCACCCTCATTACCTACTTACCTCCCAAGGCACAATCTTTAAAAAGTCATTACGTTGAGGTTTTAGGCTTCAACATAAAAATGTTTGAGATACACATACCTTCAGTACCCCTGTTCTTCTATCTTTCTTTAAGGGACAGAAGTTTGAGTTTGTTTGGGGTCCCATTCATTTCTTCCATAAAGGAGAGATGTAAGTGTCTTTAATTCTGACATTGCAGTATTCTAGTCATTTTATATTTTTATCCTCGATGAGAAAGATTACCTAAAACCTTTTCTACTGCCTGGAGTAACTAATTTTTTGTTCTTTTTTCTGAAAGAAAGCATTTATCCTTTCCATTTTCTTTTTTTTTGGATGGTCAAAGATTTAGTTTATGATTCCAATGCATTGTTTACAATGGTAAAGTCTATAAGAATCAACAGTTTCTACTTTTTTCACCACCTTGAAGACCGCATCCTTAAATTTGTAATATAAACATAAAGTTTGTCTCTAGTATATTCCATTCTTAGACTATTTCTATAGTTTATTAAATTCATAGTTAAAATATTGTCCCGTTATGACCATAAATTACTGCCCATCAAATGCTGAGGTTTCAGTACCTCTCTACAATAATGGGCTGAGTCTATTATTGTGTTTCTTTTCCAGGGCTCTTCATGCAGGTTCCAGATTTAATATAAGTAGCATTTTAACAAATAATTTTATAATTTACTAAGAGATTTTCCTGGCTTCTCCAAGACCAATGATTGAAACTTTTTTTATATTTCAAAATCACTAAAAATGTTAATCATAATGTTCTCATCACAAAGAATGCTAAGTATGTGAGGTGACAGATATGCTAATTAGCCTGATGTAACAATTCCAGAATGTATACGTACATCCTAACAGTGTACCCACATACATATATACAAATATTTGTCGATTAAAAATAAAATAAATCTGGGCATGGTGGCTCACGCCTGTAATTTCAGCACTTTGGGAGCCTGAGACAGGTGGATCACATGAGGCCAGGAGTTTGAGACGAGCCTGGCCAACGTAGCAAAACCCTGTCTCTACTAAAAATACAAAAATTAGCTGGGTGTGGTGGTGCACACCTGTAATCCCAGCTGCTCAGGAGGCTGAGGTACAAGAATTTCTTGAACCTGAGAGGTGGAGATTGCAGTGAGCTGAGATCGTATCACTGTACTCCAGCTTGGGAGACAGAGAGAGACTCTGTCTCCAAAAATAAATAAATAAATAAAAATTATAATAAAATAAAATAAAATGTTTTAAAAAATTAAGTTATAGCCCTCAGAATGACCCTTGAGCTTTGCAATAAATACTATTATTGAAAACAATTTTATTTTTAAATGAAAAAAGAAGAAACTGTCTTCATAGATCATCTTCCTATGAAATCCTTTTGTATAAGAAATTTTCTGTGAAGTTTTTATAATTTCCTATGAGATCCTTTGTTTCTTGTTTGCTTTTCTAATACTGCAAAGAAGCAGCCAAGATTTTTCACTGAGTTATCTTTCTATACTCTTTCTACTTTAGCATCTAATTCCATACGTGTATTTAGAGGGCGTTCCTCAAAATATGTCTAGTTCCATTTTTCTGCATAATTATTCTACCATTTTACAAATCTTAGATATGCATTCTTTATTCATTTCTACAATATGCTTTTACATGGATGCCACAAAAACAAATTTAAAACATTTCTAGAGAGTAGAGCCCCTAAATGTATACTACTCACTCATCTTTAAAAATACCCAAATTGTTCAAACCACCATTTTATTTTTAACTGACCACAAACATGCACATGTTCTTACTTTTGTTACCAAATAATCTTTTGGTTCATTTTTAGTCATTTTTGACTAGATTTTTAGAAGTTTCTTTCTTCCCTCATCTTCTTCCAATTCTCCTTGATCAAATGTGTTTGCTTTTACCCTGGGACTCTAGGTCCATCATTAAGAAACTTCAGAAAAACATAAAATGAGATTAAATCATTACGAGTATTCATGCACATATTTATTGCTTCCATAAGAGCTTCTAGAAAGAACTAGCTGTAAGACCAAATTTACTTAGAAAAAATGATCACATCTTTAAAAACTCTTGTGCTACATTGTCCATCAATAGACTCCTTCTCGTGATGTGAAAGTTAAAATTAAAGAACAGGCTAGGCAGAGAGACGATCTTGTTTAATCTTGAAGAAATATCCGCTCCCTGCAAGCCTCTTGAATGGTATTTTCAATTCCTCTTCAAAGTTACACATGAAATATTTATGACACAGGAGGCATTATGTCACTACATAGCCTGTCACTTTATAAGCACAGATTGTGAAGAGTAGTAAAATAAATTGTCTTCAAAGTAATAGCTCCAATAATGAGAATGCCTGAAATTAATTCCATTTTAACTCTTATACTTTATTGTGTATAAATTAGACCATATATCTTTGAGTGTCACTCTTTTCAACTTATTACTATGTTTCATAGAGATACAAAAATGCAACTATTTTGTGGATAAAATATCAAATTTATTTCCAAGGATTATATTGGGGACTTCTGTTCTCCCTCCCTGATATATATTATGCATCTCAATTACATTAAACTACACACTGTTTTCTCTATTTCAGTATATGCCTTTATGATATTTCTTTCATGTCCCTGCTTGGATTGGAAGGGAATAAAGGAAGAGGAGAGGGGAAGATTAAAAAAAAATAATTTTCTGATTTGCTAAGCAAATATGCATTTATATTTTTCTTAAATAACATGAGGAAGCATTAAAAATGAATTAACATTATTTACTACTGCTTAATTTATAAAGGCAAGCTAATAAGCAACACTTAAACTGTTTCTTACGGACAACAAAAATTATCTTTTTCCATTTATCAGTGTAGTTTCTGAGAATCTTTAGACAAAATTCACAGCATATTCTTGTCTAGATGCTTGGGAGTCAACAAGATGAAAAGTATATGAATATTATAAGAATGTGATTATCTCTTGCAGGAATGAATCAAAGCCTGGCATTTACAGCTGTAGAATGAAGGATATATAGATTTAGGATAAACTCAGCCCAGAGTAATGGAATGACAAATGTAATTCTACTAAAAAGATAAAGTTTGAATTCCAGATTTGATACTTACATGATAGGAGGTTACAAAGTAATTGTTTAGGCGGTCTGAGCTTTAATTGTTCTTAAAAATGAGAAAATTGATTATTTCTAAGTTTAATAAAGCATTTAAATTTGTTTATATACTTTTATGACATATAACTTATATAAGCAAATATAATATATGTTACATTTGTTAATATATAAAGTATTTTATTAATAAGTGTATTTATAAAATTATTAATTTTATAAATTTCATAAATTTATAAGGCAAATCATAATTACATATACACGATCTCATTCATATGTTAAAATAGCTTTGGAAATTATATATGCTATAAATGACAACGTGAAGGCTCAGGAATATTGATAGCCTTCTTAGTACCATTTAGCAAGTAAGTCTTGAGAGCAAGCATTCAACTCACAACTCACTACCTCCAGATTGAGACACATTTAGAGGATATCAAACGGTGTCTTCTTTAATGTAAAATGTAAAAATTAGAGAAAACTATAGTATGAGCAGTTTTCTTTCTTTCCTATGCTTTATTTCCTCATGTTTACATTTTAATAAAAACATTGTAGCGTATCAAATAGGAGTGTTATTGACTTTTATCTTTATTGAAATTAATAACTTTTAAAGTCAACTACTTTTTTTTGTTTTTTTATTATACTTTAAGTTTTAGGGTACATGTGCACATTGTGCAGGTTAGTTACATATGTATACATGTGCCATGCTGGTGCGCTGCACCCACTAACTCGTCATCTAGCATTAGGTATATCTCCCAGTGCTATCCCTCCCCCCTCCCCCCACCCCACAACAGTCCCCAGAGTGTGATATTCCCCTTCCTGTGTCCATGTGATCTCATTGTTCAATTCCCACCTATGAGTGAGAATATGCGGTGTTTGGTTTTTTGTTCTTGCGATAGTTTACTGAGAATGATGATTTCTAATTTCATCCATGTCCCTACAAAGGACATGAACTCATCATTTTTTATGGCTGCATAGTATTCCATGGTGTATATGTACCACATTTTCTTAATCCAGTCTATCATTGTTGGACATTTGGGTTGGTTCCCAAAGAAACTACCATCAGAGTGAGCAGGCAACCTAGAAAATGGGAGAAAATTTTTGCAACCTACTCATCTGACAAAGGGCTAATATCCAGAATCTACAATGAACTCAAACAAATTTACAAGAAAAAAACAAACAACCCCATCAAAAAGTGGGTGAAGGACATGAACAGACACTTCTCAAAAGAAGACATTTATACAGCCAAAAAACACATGAAAAAATGCTCATCATCACTGGCCATCAGAGAAATGCAAGTCAACTACTTTTAAGCATTCTATTCAAATATAAAGCTTGTTTAACAGATATAGTACCAAATAATTAATTTTCAAAGAACTAATTTGCTTTTATAATGAAAGTGATGGCTTACATTATTAATGTAATTTATGTGTATAAATAATTTAATGCCAAATTATGTTTTATAGTATGTGTAGATTACATTTTCAAATACCTTGCATTACTTGCAAAATATAGAATATTGTGAAATCACAAAATTTGCAAATAAACATACTGAAAGTAATAGTAAACGGTAGCAATAGGCATATATTATGTAGTGTTATAATGAGAAGGTTAGAGGGAAGTATTTAGAAAGATTTATTCTTCACTAGGTAAATATGGTTGCTTTGATTTATTTAAAATTCTGTGATGAATACTGAAACAAATCTATCTACATGAAAATATTAATTTTTGCTTTTCTGTGTCTTCTACTATCTTATATTCTACAAAAGTCATATGTAAAGTATATAAAATTACCTGCATTCAGGATGGTGAAAAATTTGGGCTGCTTATGAAGGGTAAGTTGTTAAAATCTTACCTGAATTTGTTAAGATTTACTTACTTATTCATTTGCATTTCTTTTTTGGTCATAGTGACAAAAAAAATCAACGAAGTGCACTTTCCAACGGAGCCACATCAGGGTTTGCGCCTGCTGATTATTGTTTTATAAAAAACAATGTATATGTAAAAGATGTTTAGTCCATTATGCTCCTCTTTTTACAGAGATGTGCTTGTAAACATTTTTTAGCTAATTTAGCTGAGCCCCAGGATGTGACATTTACTAAAAACCCAGGATAAAATACTTATGGAGTTAACACATTTGCAACTAGCTTGTCACATTATGAACAAGGAGAAGAAGACAGACAGAAGATAAAAAAGAGAAGATTGTGTTGTCTTTCATAAATAAACACAAAAAATTGTACTGAAAAGACGTAGTGACAATCTTAATATTTACTTTTGAAAATACCTTTAATACAACTGTCAGATACTATTTGAAGTAGCGTTTTTGGTTACTTAAACTTTTCAGATTGTTTTAGATTAGGTTAAAGTACAGTCATGCACTGCATAACAACATTCTGGTCAATGATGGCCCATATGTACAATGAAATCTCATAAGATTATAATAGAGCTGAAAAAATGTCTATTACCTAATGTCATAGGCATCATAAAGTCATAACACAGTGCATTACTCACATGTATGTGGTGATGTTGGTGTAAACAAGCCTATTGTGATGCCACTTTTAAAAAAGTATGGCAGGTAGAATTATGTACATTACATAATACTTGATAATGATAATAAATAACTATGTTACTAGTACATATATTTACTATACTATACATTTTATCATTATTTTAGTATGTATGTCTTGTACTTATTTTTAAAAGTTAACTGTAAAACAGCCTCAGGCAGGTATTCCAGGTACTCAGGAGATATTCCAGAGGAAGCCATTTTTATCATAGGAGATGACAGCTCTATGAATGTTACTGCCCCTGAAGACCTACCAGTGGGACAAGATATGGAGGTGGAAGACAGTGATATTGATAATACTGACCCGGTATATGCCTAGGCCAAAATGTGTGTTTGTGTATTAGTCTTTAACAAAAAATTTATAAAGCAGAAAAAGAAAATTTAAAAACATAAAAATAGAAAGCTTACAGAATAAAGATATAAATAGGGGAATATATTTTTACACAGCTGTACATTGTATTGTTTTTTTAAACGTAATGTTATTACCAAACAGTTAAAATGTTAAAAAATAGTTTATAAAGTGAAAAAAGTTACAGTATGCTAATGATAACTTATCATGATAGAAAAAAAAATCTTATTTATTTATTTATTTTTTTGAGATGGAGTCTCACTCTGTTGCCCAGGCTGGAGTGCAGTGGCACAATCTCAGCTCACTGCAACCTCCGCCTCCTGAGTTCAAGCGATTTCCATCCTCAGCCTCCCGAGTAGCTGAGACTACAGGCACGTGCCACCATGCCTGGCTAATTTTTTGTATTTTTAGTAGAGACGGGCTTTCACCATGTTAGCCAGGATGGTTTCGAACTCCTGACCTTGTGATCGCCCCCCCCCCTCCCTCGGCCTCCCAAAGTGCTGGGTTTACAGGCGTGAGCCACCGCGCCCAGTTGAAAAATATTATTTTATAAATTTAGTATAGCCTAAGTTTACAGCATTTATAAAATCTGCAGTAATAGCATACAGTAATGACTTAGGCCTTCACATTTACTTATCACTTAACTTACTGACTCACCCACAGCAACTTCGAGACCTGCAAGCTCCACTTACGGTACATGTCCTATACAGGTACCATTTTTGATCTTTTATACCTAATTTTTACTAAACCTTTCCTATGTTTAGATATATAAATAATTATCATTATGTTACAGTTGCCTACAGTATTTAGTAAAGTAACATGCTGTACAGGTTTGTAGCCTAGGAGCAATAGGTTATACCATACAGCCTACGTGTGTAGTAGACTATACCACCTAAGTTTGTGTAAGTACATTCTATGATGTTTGTACAATCATAAAAATCATTTAATGATGCATTTATCAGACAGGAATGATACATTCCTGTCTTTACGAGACACATAACTGTAAATTCTCTAAAAACATGGATAAAGAAGTATCTTTCCTTATTTTTAATTGGGATAATTTTTTGATATTTAATTTGTACTTTTTAAAAACAATATCTATATTCACAAAATAGAAACTAGCTTCAGAAACATTTCCTATTGATAACACATTTTATCTATTAGTTTAAAAAATATTTGACTTTTTTTAACTACAATTTGTAATATTTTCAGGACTTTTTGTGAAACACCCATGAGATAATATTTTGCTTATCACTTCACTGAAAACGCTTAGGGGACATCAATATCAAATATCCAAAGGAGTAAACAGCATTGTAATATAGTATTGCATATAAAAATATGAACAAGTGGTCGGGCACGATGGCTCACATCTGTAATCTCAGAACTTTGGAAGGCCAAGATGGGTGGATCACCTGAGGTCAGGAGTTTGAGACCAGCCTGGCCAACATGGTGAAACCCCATCTCTACTAAAAATATAAAAACTAGCTGGGTGTGGTGGTGCGCGCCTGTAGTCCCAGCTACCCAGGAGGCTGAGGAAGGAGAATAGCTGGAACCTGGGAGGCAGAGGTTGCAGTGAGCCGAGATTGCACCATTGCACTCCAGCCTGGGCAGCGAAACTCCATCTCAAAAAAAAAACAAAACAAAACAAATATATATATATATGAACAAGTATTAAATGATAGTGATAAAGAGTTCTGGGTGTGAGTAAAGTGAGATTATTTATGCAATGTCTGAGTGCTTCTATTTGTCTAATGTTCAATAATATTAACTATGAAACAGGACAAATATTACTTTTCATTTCACTAATTATCAAGACTAATTTTCAGAGATTTTTCAATATGTATATTAAGAAAGTTACTGGAAGAAATAGTTTCCAAAATCCATCAGCTATGTCTTTCCTCATTTACTAGAGATAATGCCTAGATATTTTGGAACAATCAAAAATTTAATCAGTTTGGAATATTTATACAGATATTGTAGAACCTCATCATTTCTACTGATGGATCAACAATTTTTTAAATTGAATGAGTACAGAATATTTAATTGTTGCAGTTGATTTAAATTTAAGACCTTACTATTTATTGTAGGGACTAATATTAAATTAAGAGGCTAAATTATCCTTGTTGAAAATAAAATCTCTCTCCCCCACCTATTCTGTAGAACATTTACTGTAGAAAACTTAAAATTCTAAGTACTTCTTCCCCTCTTTGAAATACATGTAAATGTTTCTAAAAACTAGATTGGCCGTTTGTAAATTGTATAACTCAGGAATATCTTTTCTAGGGACCTAGGAGAGATCTTTGAATTGTAATCATGAAGGGAGATAACTCCACTACATTTCACTTTCTCCGGTATGATTAGAGTCTAACTTTTGTAGCCTTTTACTCTAAGTTTGAAAACTGTCTTCTCTCATAAAGATACGAGAAGTTTGTTTTTCATCTAGGTAAAGCCAATTAGCTAACACAGAAGGTCACCTCAATTACCAGGTAATGTTAGAATGAACTACGATTGACAAATGGTGCTGTCAAATCCTCTTACTTGAGGAGTAATTATTGTTTATCTTAAGGACGTGTACGAAATGGGCTATAGCTGCTTAGCTATATAGTTTGAGTATTTTTGTTTGTTTGTTTGTGCAATACTTTAACTTTGGAAATGAGAAAATATTTATATATTTCTGCAGTTAGGGGTTTCTGAGTAATTCTTACTGAAACTTGAAAACTGCACAGAAAAACAAGCCTTGAAAGTTCATTTAAGACTGAGTATATAAAGAGAGAACCCCAGAGATAGTTAACTCTCCTGAGTTTTGCATTTCTATTGCAAGGAGTGATGAGATCCTGTGGATACGTTCTTGGGTGACAAAGTTGGCAACTCTGGTTTTATCTTTTCCCTGGGGAGATTTATTTATGTACTAAACAGAATAGGAAACCAAGGATTTTTCCCATTATGTTTCAAAGAAATTTTCTCAGATAAGAAGGTACAGCTGTCTCTTTCTCCTATGTATACATAGAAAAATTATTTTGTGGTTGTCTCTTGACTATGATATAGAACCTAAAAGTATAGGGTGTTAACTGGATTTCGTCATGTCACTCCAGAGGTAAGAACTGGGACACGGGTTATGAAGATATTATTTCCTCCAAGGAAGGAAAAATAAACTGTTCTGCTCCATAAACATTGTGTATATTGAGAATAATGTTAATAAATATAGATATTAAAAACAAAGTTTTATGAATATGATTTGTGCTTATTCTATGAGTAAATATCTATGTATGACTAGGTTATTTTATTTTTAGTAAGTCTACAGAAATGTTTAGCAATAGTGTAAAATATATGGATAATAATTGTTATTGAAACAAATATGGAATTGCAATAACATTTTCAAAATGCATTTGTGTAAGTTATTTTTTAATAGCAATCATAAAAATTTAACATAGCATTTTAAACTTTACAAAAGACATTCAATTAGTTATAAGTTTAAATTATTTTCATTTTTATTCTTAACTTCTCATACCCTGAAGAGACCAAAGGGAAAGCTTAGAAAGATATAAAGAATATTATTGAGGTTTTGAACCTCAAAATAATTAAAAAAATTACACATATAATATGCATCAAGCTGTGCATCTGGTTTATATAGCTTAATTAACTTGAAAACAAATGTTTTAATTAATATTATTTTGTAATATGTTTATTTCTTTTATTTGAAGATGAAGCTGTCTATATTTGCCTGGAGATATGACTAAAATAGCACAGATCAGCTTCTGCTTTGGAATTCCTTAGGCATAAGATATACATTTGTAACTAAGATAGCATTTTATGATGTGCATCTTTTTTTTTTCTTTTCTGTCTGTATGCTGTATTTTTCCAGATGGTTTTATTCTTATAGCCCTAGGAAAAAGACAAGGCAGGCCATTGTTGGATATGATTTGCTTATCAAACACTTCCTTTTCTAGTTGTCTCTTCCAAAATCTTAAATAATTGGGGATATTTGGAGGGTATTCTTCTCCTTTTGCTCAAACTGAGGATTAAGATTCTAGTTTCAGGCCGTTTTCCTTTATTTCTCCCTCAGCATGACATTAGTTAATAGTATTTATTGTACCTGTAAGATAACTAGGTTCAGGGAGTTGGGAAAAGAGAGGATTGAGTAATAGAATGTGGAATTCTAGCAGAACACCTTAAAGTCCTTACTTTTTCTGCTTTTCCTTGCAGTTTCTTTAGCCTCTTCTATCTCCTTTAATGCCTCAATCTTTTGTTACCTACCTGTGGAATTGAGGGTGGGAGGCCATGTATGCAGACTCCATGTGTGTCCCCAAGTGTCTCTCTCTTACAACCTGCCTGGACACTCTACTGTGATGAATTTCTAAACTGAGGATAAAAATTCCATCACCTAAATTATTTTGAGTATTCTTAAAATAATTCTTAATTTTTAATATTATTTATTTTACTTTTATACAAGTTTAATTTATATAGAGTGGTGTGCACACATTTTAAGTATACAACTTAGTTCTTTTTTACATATATTTATAGATCTCAAAAATCCACTCAGTTCAAGATATAGAACATTTTCATAACCTCAGATAGTTCCTATATTCCCTATTCCAATCAATGCTTCCACTGTATCCCCATCTCACAGAAATATCTATTCTGATTCCTGTCTCTGGTTTAATGATGAGGAGAATTAAAGCCATTTCCCCTCCTTGCCTCATAATGCAAGTAACTGCCTAAAACACTGTGATAAGAGATTGCAAGATATTTCTCTTTGGAAAATAAAGCAACCTAGGTAGATGACTTATTGAAAATAATATTTTTGGTCTATTTTTCAAAAAGTGGCTGACTATCCAGTTTTTCTATAAAGAGCTCTTGATAGAGAGTTTAAACCAATGCACACAGAAGTGCAAGTAAATTATGTTTTCAAGGGTTTTTATCATATGAGAAACAAAATTAATAGAACAACAGAAAAAAGAAAACATAAATGAAATAAAACAGAGAGCATGCCAAGAAAACAGGAAGTAAGATAAAAACAACTTCATAAAATAGATTATCTTTATAAAATGGGAAATTTAATCAGATATATAAGAAAAGACACAGAATCTATCATGTAAGAATAGAATACTATATAAAAAATCAGTTAAAAGAACAAATCAGAATTATAGGAAATACTAAGCAAGTGTTTGTACCAATGGAAATCAATGAGAGTAGATAATGTTTTTTTAAAAATCTCAAAAAATATAAGAAAAATTTACAAAGAATAATTATTTGAAATACATATCAATTCAGGGGTTCTACATTTGACTGATCGTTTCCCAAAATGAGAGAACAGAGAAAATCATAAGTAATAAATGATTAAAATCATAGGTGCTGATGGATGTGAATCTGCAGATAAATGTCCTCTGAGTGTGCAGACCTGCTAATGTGGCAACATCCAGACTGAGACACATTACTGTGTGCTTTTAGAGACTATAAAATAAATAAACTATCTTTAAAACTTTTAGAGAGGAAATGGGAAACACACCAAAAAAGAGATGTTGATGAGAGATTATATGAAGAAACATTGAGAAGTAATGGCATGAGTCATTGCAGAATAAGAAAAATGGAAAAATGTCTTTAAATATCTGAGTATAACTGATGAATGTTAGCAGGAAACTTAAGACTCTGGCTGTAAAACTAGACAGAAATAGAGGAATCACAAGACAGGGGTCTTGTGAGCTGAAGGAAGACTTCTATGTTCTGTGTGTACATTTGCATGTTCTGTCGTTTTGTAGTTGTTGTTTGTGGAAAGAAGGAAGATTGAGATGTTCAAGCATTTATAAACTATGTAAAAAAAAAAGTGACGTTGTGGTGGATAGCAGGTAGTGTACTGTACCCTGTCATTTAATTTCTCTTTCTTTCTTTCTTTTTTCTTTCTTTCTTCTTTCTTTCTTTCTCTTTCTTTCTTTCTTATTTCTTTCCCTTCCTTCCTTCCTCCCTTCCTTCCATCCTTCCTTCCTTTCCTCCCTCTGTGGGTTTGTCATACATGGCTTTTATTACATTAAGGTATGTCCCTTGTATGCCAATTTTGCTGAGCATTTTAATCATAAAGGGATGCTGGATTTTGTCTAATGATTTTTCTACATCTATTGAGATAATCATGTGATTTTTGTTTTTAAGTCTGTTTATGTGGTGTATCACATTTATTGACTTATGTATGTTAAACCATCCCTGCATCCCTGGTATGAAATCCACTTGATCATGGTGGATTATATTTTTGATAGGTTGTTTGATTCACTCAAAAAAATTTAAAAAAACAGTAGATGTTGGCGTGGATACAGTTATCATGGAATGTAAACTGGTGGGAATGTAAACTCATACAACCACTATGAAATACAGTGTGGAGATTCCTTAAAGAACTAAAATTAGAACTATCATTTGATCCAGCAATCCCACTACTGGATATCTACCCAGAGGAAAATAAGTCATTATAAGGAAAAGATACTTGCACAATTGCAAAATCATGGAACCAACCCAAATGCCCATCAATCGAGTGGAAAAAAGAAATTATGATGTGTATATATACATATATATATAATGGAATACTACTCAGTCATAAAAATGAATGAGTCAGTGGCATTGCTGTGACATGGATGAGACTGGAGACTATTATTTTAAGTGAAGTAACTCAGAAATGGAAAACCAAACATCGTATGTTCTAGCTGATGTGTGCAAGCTAAGCTATGAGGATGCAAAAGTATAAGGATAAAACAATGGACTTTGGGGACTTGGGGGGAAGGGTAGAAGTGGGGCGAGAAATAAAAGACTACAAATAGGTTGCAATGTATACTGCTCTGGTGATGGGTGCAGCAAAACCTCACAAATCACCACTGAAGAACAACTTACTCATGTAACCAAACACCACCTGTACCCCAATAAAATATGGAAAAAAAAAGAATGAAGCTTAAGAGCCTCTGCCTGGATTTCAGAGGATATATGGAATATCTTCGGTGTCCAGGCAGAAGTCTGCTTCAGGGTTGGAGCTCTCACAGAGAACCTCTACTGGAGCAGTGTGGAAGGAAAATGTGGTTAAGAGCTCCCCGAAGTCCCCACTGGGGCACCTCCTAGTTAAGCTTCAATAAAAGGGCCACCATCCTCCAGACCCCCACATAGTAAATCTACCAGCAGCTGGTACCCTGAGTTTGGAAAAGCTGCATGTACTCAACAACCTGTGAGAGCAGCCTCTGGGGATGAACACTGCAAAGCCACAGGGGCAGAAGTACTCTTTGGATTCCCTTTATTTCTTTCTTGTCTGATAGCTGTGGCTAGGACTTCCAGTACTATGTTGAAGAGGAGTGGTGAGAGTGGGCATCCTTGTCTTGGTCCAGTACTCTCAGGGAATGCTTTCAACTTTTCCCCATTCAGTATTATGTTGGCTGTGGGTTTGTCATACATGACTTTTATTACATTAAGATATGTCCTTAATGTAAGGTGGGCCTTGGGAGCCCACCCATTGCATCAGTGTGTCCTGGGTGTTGAACATAGAGTCAAAGGAGATTATTGTAGAGCTTTAAGATTTAATGACTGCCCTACTGGGTTTTGGACTTTCCAGGACTTTTAGCCAATTCCTTTTGCCTAATTTCTCCCTTTTGGAATGGGAAGGTTTACCCAATGCTGGTGCCTCATTGTATCTTGGAAGTAACTAACTTGTTTTTTTATTTTATGGGCTCATATGTGGAAGTGACTTGCTTTGTCTCAGGTGAGACTTCTGACTTTGGACTTTTGAGTAAATGTTTGAATGAGTTAAGACTTTAGGGGATTATTTGGAAGGCATGATTGTGTTTTGAAATGTGAGAACATAAGATTTATGAGGGGCCAGGACCGGAATGATATAGTTTGGATGTGTGCCCCTACCCAAATCTCATATTGAAGTGTAATCCCCAATGTTGGAGGTGGGGCTTGCTGGGAAGTATTTGGGCCATGGGGGAAGACTTCTTATCTTGACTCACTGCAACCTCCACCTATGGGGTTCCAGAGATTCTCGTGCCTCAGTCTCCTGAGTAGCTGGGACTACAGGTGTGTGCCACCATGCCTGGCTAATTTTTGTATTTTTAGTGGAGTCAGAGTTTCGCCATGTTGCCCAGGCTGGTCTGAAACTCTTGACCTCAAGTGATCTGCCCGTCTTGGCCTCTCAAAGTGCTGAGATTACAAGTGTGAGACACTGTGCCCGGCAGAGACTTCTTATAAATGGGTTAGCACCATTTCCCTCGTTATTGTCCTCATGATAGTGAGTTATTTCTCATGAGATCTGATTATTTAATAGTGTATAGCACCTCTCCCCTTAATCTCTTGCTCCTGCTTTCACCGTGTGATATGCCAGCTCTTGCTTCACCTTCTGCCATGATTGTAAGCTTCCTGAGACCTCCCCAGAAGCAGATTCTGCTATGCTTCCTGTATAGCCTGAAGAACTTTGAGCCAATTAAAACTATTTTCTTTATAACTTATTCAGTATCAGGCCTTTCTTTATAGCAATGCAAGAATGGACTAATATATATCCTTATGTAAATTCTACCTTGTATATATTGCATTAGTTTTTAAGTAAGTTCTAATATCAAGCAACAAAATTCCTCAATTTTATTTTCCAAATAATGTTGACTATTCTAAGTTCTTTGCATTTTTATGTAATTTTATAATCAGCTTTACAATTCCTATATGAAAAAAGTATGCTGGGATTTGTATTGGAACTGTGGTTGATTTATGGATGACTTTCAAAAAAGTTGACACGTAACAATACTAAATTAAATTGAATTAGGCCTAAAGCTGCCTCTGCATTTTGCATTTCTTCATAGTGAACTGAAACCTAACTATTGTGCAAACAAACTGCAACCTAACTTGAGTGTATACTCTTATAACAAATAGCTGAGTCTCAGTCAATCACAGCAGTTGAGCTTCAGCCAAACTCAGGCTCCCAACTGATCAGACTATGTCTATATAACACAAATATCTCATTAGATGATACCCATAAAGGTAAAAAATTCAGCTGTAACCAATCCAGCTGTTCCTATATCTCACTTGCTTTTTCTGTCTATGAATGCTACCTGTAAAACTGTCTGGAGCTTTCTGAACTTTTCCTAGTTTTGAGTACTGCCCCATTCATAAATCATTCTTTGCTCAAATGAACACTGCTAAATAAAATTTGTCTACAGTTTTTCTTTTAACAACAATGTTAAGTCTTCTCATTCAAAAACATGGTTTGTCTCTTCATTAATTCATGCCTTCCTTAATTTATTCAACAATGTCTTCAGTATATTAGGTTTGTGTAAGTTTTAATACGTTTATTTCTCAAGATTTCTTATTTACTGAGAATGTGAAAATATATTTTATTTACTTTTCCAATTGTTTCTTGCTAGTATGTAAAAATATAATTTTATAAATTGCCTTTTTATTTTGGAGTATTCCAAATGTTATTATGTCTCAGAGCTTCTCTGTACTTTCATTAACATTTTTTACATAGACAATAATCTTTAATTATTATTTTTTCTTTTTTTATACTCAACATTTAGTTTATCTTTTTCTTGTTTCCTTTCATAGACTACAGTATTTGGAAAATTAAGTATATATTGGTGAGAAAAGAAAATTTTTTTTTTTACAAGAACATACTATACCACCTGGGTTTGTCCTTAATAAAGTTGAGGACGTTTTCTTTTATTCCTAGTCTGCTGAGAACATTTTCCATGAATTATTAGTACACGTTTGGCTGAAGTATTCTTGCACAATGAAAAGTTGCATGGACCTGCAAAAGTCTTAAACTCTAACACTTGGAAAAATTAAATTTATTGAGGGTATGCTCTCAGATGTTTCTAAGGAGGAAAAAAGCATACTTTTGGAATATTGAAGGAAAGATGAATACTTGTCTATAATGTAGTATCTCAGAGTATTAAGAACTTATGTAAACATCCTCATGACCAGACATGTAAAATAATTTTGGAATAAAACATTGTACCTGATGTCGATACCACAGTAAGGATAGTAAAGATATATACTAAGTATAGTTGAAGTTGACTTTCTTTTAAAGTGCTTATCTTTCAATTGTGGTATAGAAATAATATGTATTCAAAATTCAATGGATCTTACTATTTGCAACAAAGAAATATTATATTGACTGCAGAAGAGAAGCTTTTTCCTCATTGTTAAAGAATTATCCTACATAAATATTCCTTATAAGGGTAGAGTCTGAGAAGAGAAACACATATAAAAATCCTACTTGATGCAGAAAAATGGTATTTTACATAATTACACATACATTTATAATAAAATCTCTTAGAAACCTAGAAATCAATGTGGCTTTCCTGAATATGATAAAGGAAATTTATAAAAGAACTGTAGATAATATCATATTCAGTGAATATGAATGATTTCCTCCCAACATTGGCATTAAGAAAATATTTTTGATTTTATTATTTCTGTGTCCAGAGTTTGTTCCTTCCAGTGGGTTCGTGGTCTCACTGACTTCTAGAATGAAGCCGCAGACCCTCGCGGTGAGTGTTACAGCTCTTAAAGATGGTGCAGACCCAAAGAGTAAGCAGCAGCCAGATTTATTGTGAAGAATGAACAAACTTTCCACAGCATGAAAGGGGACTGGGGCAGGTTGCCGCTGCTGGCTGGGGTGGCCAGCTTTTATTCCCTTATTTGTCCCCACCCATGTCCTGCTGATTGGTCCATTTTACAGAGTGCTGATTGGTCCCTTTTACAGAGCGCTGAGTGGTCCATTTTACAGTGTGCTGAATGGTCCATTTTACAGGGTGCCGATTGGTCCATTTTACAAACCTCTAGCTAGTCACAGAGTGCTGATTGGTGCATTTTTACAGAGTGCTGATTGGCACATTTTACAAACCTGTAGCTAGCCACAGAGCACTGATTGGTGCATTTTACAAACCTCTTGTAAGGCAGAAAAGTTCTTCAGGTCCCACCTGACCCAGAAGTCCAGCTGGCTTCACCTCTCAATTTCAACTAATATCATGCAGAGACCCTAGCTAGTGCAATAATGCAACAAAAAGAAATAATAACATACATCAGAAAGAAAAATAAATCAATGATTTGCTAAGTACAAGATTTTCTTCATAGAAAATGCTATACCACCTGCAAAAACCCACCATAACTAAAAAGTTAATTTAGTAATATTTCAAACCATAAAGTTGTATATAAGAAACCAATTACATTTAAATATATTAGCAATGAGCAATTGAAAACTGAAATTAGAAAAAAGTATCATATATTGATACAAAACCTTAATATATATGTACATATAAATCAAATAAAATACATGCAGTATTTGTATACAGAAAACCAAAAACCAATAATGACAGAAATTAAAGAAGATCTAAATAAACGGAAAATCAAAATAATACGTTCTTGGATTGGAAATCTCAATACTATTAACACAAATTCTTCCAAATAACAAGCTGATGGTAAAATTTAAATGGAAAAGAAAACTACTTAAATTAATTTTAAAAAACATAGACCAACCTTAGAAGGCTCATTGTACCTTATTTTACATAATATTATAAAGCTATTGCAGTATAGTATGGTGCAGATGACAGAGTAAACATAAAGATCAATGAAATAACATATAACCCAGAAACGGATCCACTTATATAATACATAGTTAGCTGTTTTTCCAAAAAGTGGTAGAGACAGCTCAGTGGAGAAAGGGTAGTCTTTCAAACAAATGGTAGTGAAATAATCAACATGCACAAAAAATAAGAAAGAAAAAGAAACTCAAACCACATCTTGAACCACATATAAAAAATTAGGTAGAAATAAATCACACAAAAATATAAATCCTAAATGCATACAGCTTCATACAAAGAAAAAATTATTGCTATTCTTAATTTGTCTATTATATTTTATGTAGGACAAGAAAAGCATGAAGCTTAAAGAAAATATTAAGAAATTGGACTTCATTAAAATTAACACTACTGCTTTTCAAAAGTCTCTAAAAAATGAAAGGATAAGCCACAGTTTGGGAAAAATATCTGCAAAATACATATTTGACATAGGACTAGTATCTAAAATTTATAAATAACTTTCATAACAAAAAATATAAGAGCAAAACAATCCGATTTTTAAAGGGGGAAATGATTTCGATGCTAAAAAAATTTCATGTGTTGCAAATAAAAACATGAAAAATTGTGCAACATTATTAACCACGAGAAAAATATAGATTGAAACTATAGAGAATACCAGTAAACATCTACCTCAGTCAACACGTTATTTAAATAAGTGGCATTGTCTATTGTTGGCAAAGATACAGGGCTTCTGGAACTCTGAAACCTTCTTGGTTGGAGGGCAAAATATTAGAGCAACTTTGCAAAATATTTGAGTCTTTTTAAAAATATCTAAAAATACACAATGCACAAATGATAATTTTTAACTACTGGATATTTACTCAAGATTAATGAAAACAAATAATCAAAGATCTGCACATACATGTTTACATCACTTTTACTCATCATTGCCAAAAATTGGAAATATCTATCAACTGATGAAAGAATAACTAGTCTATGATTTTTCAATATAGTTAATTTTATTTAGCAATAAAATGGAATGGATTAATGTTGTATGTAACAACATAAAATAATTTCACATTAATTATGGTGAGGGAAAGAAGTCTGGAAAAAAAAAATTATATAAAGACAGACTACAAATCAGAGGTTTCCAGAGTACTTTCAGGAGTATGAAGTGGGGTGAGGAATTGACAGAAACTATGACAACATGCAATTTAAATTAAACTATGTATTATAATAAAATATTCATTACTAAAATTATCTCTTCTAATCTTAGTAAAATATTTTGCCATAAAATTACAAGGTAATAATGCACCAAAACTATTGGTGCATTAATAGAAAAAAAAATATTAAGAACATTGGTGGTGATATAGCAGATTTCTGTCAACATGATCAATAGCTGTACCAGAATCAAATATAGGTTTTTCTCAAACCCAAAATCGCAAATTTAGAAATGGTCAAAGTATATATTATTTTATTTACGTTTTGAAATGTCACTTTGCTTCCTACATAGTAAAGGTGTATGTAGGGATAAAAATATATTCATGGCAATGCATTAGGAAATCATTTCAGTAGTCCAGGCTAGCAACATTATGAGTTAGAAAAGAGTAAAGAGGCCACCTCTTCTCAGAGGTGGAAGTGACAGAGTTTACAGTTGAATTATTTTGGGGTCCAAGGGAAAGCGTGAGATGAAGAATGAATTTAAGACTAGACTTGAAAACCAGTAAATGTTGAGGCAATTTATTCATAGGGAAAAGTGAGAGGTGATGAACGTATTGATATTGGTTTGTTTTTCAATTATTGAAAAACAATAAATGAAAATTTTTATTTCATTTTATTATTTCTTCCCTCAGAGGGTAAGTGAGGAGTGGTATTCGAAAGAGGGGAAGAACATTTCAACAGTTTCATTTTGGACATGCTAAATTTGAGATACCAGTAGAGGATACAAGTGCACAGTGAGACATGAAAATCCCCTATTAAAGCTCAAGTTGAATGGAAGGATTCAGACTGAGGATAGTTATTTGAGATACATAAATATATTTATTTACATATGTATTTTAAAATATGAGCCTGTTTAAGATCACATTACAGCATGTAGAAAGAAAAAGGAGATTCAAGATAAACTCTGGAACATTCTAAAATCTGAATATTTAGTAAGGTAGAGCAGTCAACAATTGGACACTGAAAAGAAGCATTCAGAAAAAAAATTTGGAATATGAGGAAAATTAGAGAGATATGGTGTCAAAGAATCCAAAAAAACTGTCAAAACTTTGAAAAATTAAGTAATATATTATTAGAAAGTGTCTTTGCTGAACTAATGACAGTTCTATGCTCTTAGATTCTTGTTCCCTTGTGAAGTGGGTTGATGTCCTTCCTCTTGAACAAAATTTGCTATGTGAGCACTTGACAAGTATGATATGGCAAAATTGACACCCTTCCAGTGTCTGGGCCTGAGTGTTAGGAGCCTGGAAGTTTCCTCTTTCTGTCTCATAGAATACTTTTCTTGGGAAAACCAATCAACAGAAAAAGAATGTATATTTATCCTGTGGCCACCATACTGTGAGGAATCCAAGCTAGCTACGTGAAAGGTCACACTGAGAGATACACATATATACAGAAGCCTATGGGAGATTCGAGTCTCAACTACCATATGCAGCAATCATATCAGAAAAAAGCAAGACCAGCCCAACTGAGTTCATGAATATCCAGAAATACGAGATTATAATAAATGACTATTTTAAGTCACTAAGTTTTTTCATTTTAAAAATTAACCCAGAGCCAGGGCGCGGTGGCTCACGCCTGTAATCCCAGCACTTTGGGAGGCCGAGGCGGGTGGATCACGAGATCAGGAGATCGAGACCATCCTGGCTAACACGATGAAACACCGTCTGTACTAAAAATACAAAA
This sequence comes from Gorilla gorilla gorilla, assembly GCF_029281585.2. Taxonomy (NCBI): domain Eukaryota; kingdom Metazoa; phylum Chordata; class Mammalia; order Primates; family Hominidae; genus Gorilla; species Gorilla gorilla. The sequence goes on along the minus strand of NC_073238.2, from coordinate 77,899,359 downwards.
AAATTAGCCGGGCGTGGTAGCAGGCGCCTGTAGTCCCAGCTACTCTGGAGACTGAGGCAAAAGAATGGCGTGAACCCGGGAGGCAGAGCTTGCACTGAACCGAGATCGTGCCACTGCCCTCCAGCCTGGGCGACACAGCAAGACTCCATCTCAAAAAAAAAAAAAAAAAAAAAAAATTAACCCAGTATTAGAGCAAATTTTTGCATCTTAATCGGCTTTTCAACAACCACCTTTTAAAATGTTTAGTTATCTTTAATGTTTGTCAGATTATTATTTTTAACATTTATTTTGTGGTAATTTCATTGCCTTTACTAATATGCATCTTCTTATTTGATCATACTTATTTTCAAATTTTGCCATTTCATATAATTTATTTCCTAATTGTTAGATTGTCTTTTGTTTCCAACTTATGTTTGACTCTCCCAGAAGTTATCATTTATTTTATATGGAATATTAAGTACAATACATTGTATTGATATCTTCATCATTATTGCTAATTTTACTTTCCTTTACATAAAAATAAACTGCCTTTTTGTTAAATTACACACTACATATTTCATATGGTTAGGCTTTGTGTCCCCACCCAAATCTCATCTTAAATTATAATCCCCCAAAACCCCATAATCACCATGTGTCAAGGGAGAGACCAGGTGGAAGTATTGGATCATGGGGGAGGTTTCTCCCATGCTGTTTTCATGATAGTGAGTGAGTTTTCAAGAGATCTGATGGTTTTATAAGTGTTTGGTTGCCCCTCCTATGTTCGTTCTCCTACCTGCCACCTTGTGAATAAGGTGTGTTGCTCTCCCTTCAACTTCCACCATGATTGTGACTTTCCTGAGGCCTCCCCAGCCATGCTGAACTGTGAATCAATTAAACCTCTTTCCTTTATAAATTACCCAGTCCTGGGCAGTTCTTTATAGCAGAGTAAAACAGACTAATACAGTGTTCTTTCAGACAGCATTGGTGAATTATTTTCCTCTTATATAATGTTTGAAAACTCACCACTTTATTAAATGGCAGAGTATCTGGATACAGAATTCATGGTAAGGCAAGATATTAGGATTTTTCCAAACCTTTCATTTAGAAATTTTATTTTGTGTTATTTTTTTCTAATGAAAATTTTTGTCTGTTGGTCATTTATTCAGCTATTCTTTTTTGCCTACTTTGCTTCCATTTATATTTGAAGTTCAATAGTTTCAGGGCGCTGTAATTAGTTATGCATATGTTTATTTAATTCCCCTAACGAAGTTTTGATCTAGAAACACGCATTGCCTTCACATTCTTTTTTTTAACTTTTAAATTTTCTTTAATCTGGAATTGTTTTTAATTTCTCTATATCATTCATGACATTTATTTTCAAATTTAATTTCTCCAGAGTACAAACCACTCGTTTTGTAAATTGCTGTTTAGTTTATATTTGTCTAGCGTCTTCTTGTGATTATGTTAATATTTCTCATTTTTGGCAATAATACTGTATTTATAGATACTGTGTCTTCACGTCAAGAGACAGCATGACATCAGTTTGCCTGTTATGAATTATATAACTATAATCACTTACTTATAATCAAATTCCAGTCTTATGCCAATCCTTGCCTTTGTATCTCTCTGTTCTTTTATATTGAGAATTGTGGCTCTAATCAATATATTTGCTTATTTTCTCAATCCTACAACACACACAGAAAGTAGTGTTAAAATGATATTCTACTGTAAAAAGGAAACCCAAGATGTTAAAAACAAACAAGCAAAAACTTATTCCAGATGGAATCACATGCAGGTTGAAAGTTATCCATGCTGCCCATTATATACAAATGTGCTACAGTTATTTGTGATTACACATTCTGGACATTTATAACAGACATAGTTTTAGAAAAGACATTCAGAAATAAATAAGAACCTCAAAGCCAGAAGAGTAATCAGGAGCATAAGTATGGCCCTTGGAGATTTGGGATCATCTATAAACCTACAGAAACTCAAGGTGCTTATAGAAATGAGCTTTTTATGTAAAGCTAAGAGGAAGCCCTGCCTCATTTATCAAATTAGGATTAGGCATACCTTGCACAACTGCATAGAAGCTCAGCATAAGACTTGGTCTTGCTTATTTCTGAGTGAATAAAGGAGTCACACACTTGAAGACTAAATCTGAATAGTGTACATGGGAGAATAGAGTTTAAATTCCACTATCTCAGTAGGTTGAGCCCCCTAACTGAGATGTTCATGTGAAACTTGATTGGATGATGGTGTCTTAGATTGATGGTGTATGTAGAAAACTGGCAGAAGCAAATTAAAAAAAAAATACTTCCCCAAAGGGACACAAACAAAGCATGTGTTACAATATACTTCTCCTGAAGATGAGTTCACTCCTAAATACAAAATACATGAGGAAATAAACTCAAATGTACAAAGTCAGCTGTCCCAATCATCAGAATCATTTGATACTATGAGCTAGGGTATAAATAAAATAAATAATTGTTCAGTGTATGAAGCAGTTGGAATACATGGTTTTTATTGCAGCCATGTGGCAGAAGCCACAATTATCTAGTGAAAGCTGAGTTCAGGCTCTGCCTTAGGCATATGTATTACATAGCTTTATACTATCAGAGGAATGAAGAACACTTTTCAGATTTCAAAATATCAGTTATCAAATGAATTTTAGTCATATTACCAGTATTTTAGTTAAATTAAGAATAAAACACTTGCTTCTTTTCCTAGCCGTGTAAAAACATAAATCACAATGAGAGAGTTAGCTTTTGCTATTAACTCGGGTGGTATATTTGTGATATATATTATTGTTATAGACTAACCCTTTTTGTCTCCTCAAATTTGTATGTTAAAGCCTTAAGAAATAATGTGATGGTATTTGAAGATGGGGCTGTTGGGACGTAATTAAGTTAATATGAGGTCATGAGGACATGTCTCCCATGAGGGAATTAGTATCCTTTTAAGAACAGGAGGAGATCAGAGTTCTTTTTCCAACATGTGGGGACACAGTGAAAAAGAACCAATTTGCCAGCCAGCAAGAGGCCTTCACCAAAAACTGTCTGTTGTTTCAGCCACCCAGTCTATGGCAAATTGTTATAGCAGCTTAAGCTGATTAGGACAACTATTTTTAGATAAATAAATGCATTGAATGTTGATATGGTTTGGATCTGTGTCTCCACCAAATATCATGTCATATTTTAATCCCAAATGTTGGAGATAGGGCCTGGTGGGAGGTGAATGGATCATGGGGCCAGGTTTCTCCTGAATGGTTTGGCACTATCCTACTTGGTATTGTCCTTGCAATGGTGAGTGAGTTCTTATGAGATCTGGTTGTTGTAAAAGTGTGTATCACCTACCCCTTTCTCTTTCGTGGATCTTCCTGAGCCAAGTGAGTAGCCTGGCCTTTGTCTTCTGCCATAATTAGAAGCTTCCTGAGGCCTCTCCAGAAGCTGAGCAGGTGCCAGCATTATGCTTCCTGTACAGTGTGCAGAACAGTGAGCCAATTAAATCTCTTCTCTTATAAATTACCTAGTCTCAGGCATTTCTTTATAGCAATGCAACATAGACTAATACAGAAAATTGATACCAAGGAGTGGAGCATTGCTATAATGCTGGAAATGTAGAAGTAGCTTGGGAATGGGGTAACAGGCAGAGGTTTGAAGAGTTTGGAAGTTTCAGGAGACAAGAGGATTAAGGAAAGTTTGAAACTTTCGAGGTTGGTCAAATGGTTGTGACCAAAATTGTGATGGTGCTGTGGACAGTGAAGTCCAGACTGATGAGTTCTCAGATGGGAATGAGGAATTCTTTGGCAACTGGAACAAAGGTAACTTTTATTATGCCTTAGCAAAGGACTTGGCTGCATTGTGCCCATGGTCTAGGGATATGTGGAACTTTGAACTTGAGAATGATAATTTAGGGTATCTGCTTCAAGAAATTTCTGAGCAGCAAAAATGTTCAAGAAGTAGCCTGACTGCTTATAAGAGTGTACGCTCATATGCATGAGCAAAGAAATGACCTGAATTTGAAAATTATATTTAAAAGGGAAGCAGAGCCTAAAAGTTTGAAAAATTGGTAGCCTGCTCATGTTGTAGAAAAGAAAAGCTCATTTTCAGGACAGGAATTCAAGCATACTGTAGAAATTAATTTAAGTAAAGAGGAGCCAAGTGCTAATAGCCAAGACAATGAGGAAAAGGATTTAAAGGTAGAGACCTTCACACCTCCTCCCATTACAGATCCTGAGGCTTAGGAGGACTGAATGGTTTTATGGGCCAGACCCAGGGCCCCTTTGCTCTGTGCAGACTTGGAACATGATTTCCTGCTTCCCAGACACTCTAGCTCCAGAAGTAGCTCAAAGGGGCCCACATATATCTCAAGCTGCTGCTTCAGAAGGAGAAAGCCTTAAGGCTTGGGGTCTTCCATGTGGTGTTAAGCCTGCAGGTGTGCAGAATTCATGAGTCGAGGCTAGGGAGCCTTCACCTAGATTTTAGAAGATGTATGGAAAGCCTGGGTGTCCAGACAGAAGCCTGCTACGGGGTAGAGCCCTCATGGAGAACCACCACTAGGGCACAGTGGAGAGGAAATGTGGGATTGGATCCTCCACACAGAGTCCCCACTGGGTCACTGCCTAGTGGAGCTGTTAGAAGAGGGCCACCATTCTCCAGATTCCAGAATGGTAGATCCACCAACAGATTATACCATGTGCCTGGAAAAGTCACAGGCACTCAATGCCAGCCTGTGAGAGCAGCCTCAGAGGCTGAAGCCTGCAAAGCCACAGGAGTGGAGCTACTCATGGCTTTGGAAGCCCACCCCTCAGACCAGTGTACCCTGAATGTTGGACATGGAGTAAAGAAAGATTATTTTGGGGCTTTCAGATTTAATAATTGCCATTCTGGACTTTGGGGGTTCTGCATAGGGCCTGTAGCCCCTTTCTTGTGGCAAATTAGTCCATTGTGTAATGAGAGTCTTTACCTGATGCTTGTACCCCCATTGAATCTTGGAAGTAAGTAACTTGTTTTGATTTTATAGGCTCATAGGCAGAAGGAACTTATCTGCAGATGAGATGTGGGATCTTGGAATTTTGAGTTAATGCTGAAATGAGTTAAGATTTTGGGGGACTATTGAGAGGAGATGATTGTATTTTGCAGTGTGAGAAGGACATGAGATATGGGAGGGGCCACAGGTAGAATGATATGGTTTGATCTATGTCCCCATCAAATATCATGTCAAATTATAATCCCCGTTGTTGGAAGTGGGGCTTGGTGGGAGGTGTTTGGATCATGAGGGTGGGTTTCTCATGAATGGTTTAGCCCCATCCCACTTGCTACTGTCCTCATGATAATGTGTGCATTCTTGTGAGACTTCATTGCTTAAAAATGTTCATCACCTCCGCCCTGTCTCTTGCTACTTCTCTGGCCATGTGATGTGCCTACTTCCCCTTCCCCTTCTGCCATGATTGGAAGCTTCCTGAAGCCTTCCGAGAAGCCAAACAGATGCTTTCTGTACAGCCTGTGGAACCATAAGCCAATTAAACCTCTTTTCTTGATAAATTACCCAGTCTGAAGTATACTTTATAATAATACAAGAATAGAGTAATACAAATGTACAAATTGTGATTTTCTGCTACAAAGGATTTCTTCATTCCAACCTGATTTCTATGTTAAAACTAGATTTGCATAAAAGTGTTCCTATTCTATTTACTTTTCCTTATTTGTGAAGGCATTTGAAGATATTTTAAAATCCTTTCTATAGGAGCTTTAAGGCAATATTTATTATCAAAAAAGAGGAAATAGTGAATGTAAAATCAAAAGGACAACCATTGTAAATCTTTTAAGATGTCTTTTCATAAGATACTTTGTGAATTACAAGTGTAGTACCGACTAGGGTAACTGTCTTCAGAAAAATGTCCAAAGCTGGACAAATTTGTTAGCAAGCTGAAATGTTTCTATATTGGCTTCAGTGGAGAATGCATGACATTCAATTTTGTTTGGTTATACCAGTCATGTCAAAGTTTCATTTTAAAATTTTCTAATACAATTTTTGGGTAAAATGCTAATTGTTCAAAAAGCCCTGGGAAGCTTTTTTTTTTTCCAATTTGTTTATCTCTAATCATAATATAAGTAATCACATAGCCTAATGAAACTTTAAGTTTTTGTTATTTCTTCTAGATCTTTGTCTGGAATTATTATTGTATATGTGATTGTGTTCAATGACTTCTCATATAATACAAAATCTCATTACAATTAAAATTTCAATTAAAAGGTAGAATGTTATAAGCCTATTTTCCAGCTAATAACAAAGCCTTATTATATGGGACTGAATAAGCAAAAGCAGGGATTACAGTATTTTTACAATTTTAAGGGAAAACTATTTTGAATGAAATTTTATTGACAATGAAAAGATGCTATTTAGCATAGTAGCTGTATACAAGGAATATAGTAGTAAAAAGCCATTTCCAGATTTAAAACTGTCTATTCTTATGTTTCAAAGATTGATTAGAAGTTAAGGAAAAAATATCCCTGTAAAAATGTGTTGGTGGTTTGTTATTTGAGTAATCTAAAAGCAGTTATGTAGGTGCGATTGCCTTCACAGAAACTTGTCTTATGGGTGAAATTATTGCATACACACAGTGGTTTCCACAACTATAAAACTCATTGTCTACTTGTCAACGTTTATATTTTGCTGCTTATTAGCAAAATCTACTCCCCAAGATAATATTTTTTGTTTTACTATAAGTTTCATGCTTGCTATATGGTAGTCTGTCTGGTGGAAATATTGATGGAGCTCAGACCTTGATGCACATTGATTAGTTCATGTACACATATTTAGCAAATAGATTAATTTCTTACAGAGTCAGTTGTTACTTTCTAAATCCATTCAGTAATGAGCACAATTTTATAGTGTGAAAATTGTGGATGAATTATTTGTTTTACTGTATTAAATTTGTGGTCTGTGGTCTGGCACTAAACTTAAATTATTTAAATTAGTTCTATCCCCAAGAAAAGATGACTGAGATTATTGGTAGCTTGATTTTCTAAAGAGCCCCTGAATTTGGTTTTGGGATGCCTAGTCAGCTAGTGTCTCCTAAAACAGAATATAGCTGTTAATGATAAAGTGAGCAGGTCAGCATTTTGAGTGGTAATCAACTCTGGAAATGTGATGTATGTAACACATGATGTGTCTAAAGCAAACCTGGGTCAGTCAGTGGCCTATTCACATCCTTGGAAGCCATTAGTATGGAAAAATCCAGCTGGCTGGGAACTTGTGCAACTAAGGTTCTTGGTATAGTAGCATTATATCTTCTACAAGAAGCAAAATAACCAAAAATAATCATAGAAACATGTATTCAAGAAAACAGAATAAATGCACAGATACCATTATGAAGAGGAAACATCAGGCCATGGCACTGACTGTTACATATACCTTCTTGAAGTAAGAGGCACATCCTGGACCTTAATCCAAGTCCCTTTTAATAGTGGGCTTGATTAGAACAACTTGGTAAAGTTTACTACATGGTTTGAATCACTAAAAAGTAACTGATGTCCAGAGTTTTTAGAGGAGACTCACAGTGATCTCCAGATCTATAAAAAGTAGGATCTTTCCCAATTAATTAGTGTCTTGCAATAATTTGGAGGAATATTATTAGTAGAATGCTGTTGCTGCTTTTGAGATGACATGTGGGTTTCTCCTTAAATATTTCACTGGAGGTCAAAAGCAGATTTTGGTCCTCCTATGTGTTAAGGTTTCACCTGGCTCCAAAGATTATAGCTTACTTTTTTCTAAGAATTTCACTTTTTTTCTACTGCTCTTGTCAATAAGGATGACAGTGACACCCAATTTATGTTTGGAAGAATTTTAAGAACTCTCAAATTAACCTTACAATAAAATAAGTGACATTTCCCTCTTCCTATCCTCTGTGGGGAGATTCAAGAAAAGCTAATATGGCTGAAGTTTGTAAGGGCTTAACAAGTGAGGCATGGTCAAAATACACCTAGGAATCCAGTATGATAAGGTATTAAGTCTGGGTCCGGTCATGACTGGATAATATCAGCCCCACAGAAGGTGCTAACAAAGAGATCATGTCCCAGATCTTGTGCCTAGGTTGGAAACAGTTGAATTTGCATAGCTGGTTTGTGGACTTGCTATAATAAAGTAGCCATAAATAGATAATAATCTCTGGTATACATAATAGAAATATAACAAAATATGAGATTATCAATATACAGAACTCATATAAACTCAGGGATAAAAACATCAAGTTGAAATTATTTCCAAAGAGGGAGAGAGGAAAAAAAAAGGATAGGGATTCACAAAATCCCTATTGTTATACAGTTTAAACAATGTATCTCTTAGCTAAAAGCAAAGAGGTACTAGTTGTCAATGTGAATAGTCATGCACACACAACATACAGGTGAGCACTAAAAACCAAGCAAACAAAACCCTACACATAAAGTATCAGTAAGGATGGGGGTTCAGTTAGTGACTTCAAGAAAAGAGAGGAACACTGTTTTAATTATACCTAAAAGATCCCAGAAAAATAGGTACACCTGTCTCTCAGGTTTTTTTTAAATTAGGAAAATTATGGTTTTGTAAGGACTGTTTTAAAGACTACAATATCTTTCCACAGACGAGAGCCATTGATGGGTTGAGTACTATCTTCTGTCAGGCAGGGTATTGAGGAAGACAAAGAGAGATGTTATTGAACTCATTCTATGAGTAACATGTCACATAAATTAGAATGATTAAATTTACAAGAAACTAGACTGGTTATTTTTCTGATTCTAAAAGAGAGAATACATCTGGCATTCTGATGAGAATGTGAGTAGAACCCGAGCTACCTCTTCAGAGAAAAGGAAAACATTTAGATTGATATCATCTGTCAATCTAAAATCACATGTTTCAAATGGTTTAAATGGTCTCGCTAATGTGATTAACCCGTGAGTAAGAAAAAATTCATGATAAAAGAGATCAAAAGGCATAGAAAATTTTCTCATGAAAAAATTTACTATGTGGTTAGAAAATCTATGAGTATGGACAATTTAGAGGGGAAAGTAATTCAAAATTTTTTCTTTATGCCATATAATATTGTTATTGTCATTGTCTGAGAAAATAGATTTGATGAGCTGCAATTTCATAATGGAAAAAACCCTTCCTTCTTTAGAAATACAAGAATAGTTAAATCGAAATCTGATTTCAATAGGCTGCCCAACAGGGTGATTGTCAGTTTTTTCAGCATATTTTGGAGAAGTTTTTTTTAATAGAATTATTGGCACACTTTGTTGTCCTTCTTGCTCAATGGAATGATACACTCCAGGTGCAATTAAAAACCTATTAAGTCTTCGATTTTCCTCTCTTTTCATCGAACTTCCCTTGTTCTTGAAAGCCCTGTATCACCTTCATCAGTTATTTAGATTGAAATGTTAAATTTCACATGCGATTAACTTAGCCCCGATATCTCTTCTGATTTAGTTACATCCTTCACAGTGTTCTGCTAGTTTTGCCTATTTGTCCATGAGTTGCGATGATCAGCTTTTCAGATGGTTGCAGTGATCTTAAATTGCTCTTGAAATTTAAATGACGACTGTGGAACAATAAAATATCTAAAACCCAAAGAGGCTTAAAAAAAAAAAGTGTTTTAGGACTTTCATCCACCTATTAATTTTGTCCATTTTAAAAAACTTGTTAATATTTTAAGAATAGAATGTAAATAATATATTCACCCATTTATCTTTGTCTCCTTCTAGAAATCCCCATAATTCCACAGGATTAGTTTATTGGTCAGTCCACTTTTGTATATACTTTGAAGAATTTGTCTGCTGGGAGAAAACTTTGAGTAATTAATTATAATCTAGTCAGTGAAGAACGTAACAGTTCACAACGGTTTGTAACTCCTCCTGAAAATGTTCAGGGTCATTGGTAATTTGGAGAAAATTGAGGACATGAAGTTTTATAAATCTGTGACAGACCATGGATTTTTAATCTGTTGCAGAAAAGTGAACATATTCTTGGATGTGCATAATGATGTAGCTGAGAGGGGCCTGACACTTGGCCCTAAAGGCTTACATTTAATAATGATGCAGAATTCAGCTAAATCAGGCTTCTTAACTCACAATCAGGAAAAATTAGGCATGCAGGGGTCCTGCACGGAGGTTTCCACCTCATGAATTGAATACCAGGCCACCACAGGCCAGTTGAAGAGGCCAGGATCCTTCCCAGCATAACGCGTGAACTCCTTGTGGCTCTATCCCATTTCCCCAGTGCCTGTGGGCCTTCAGCCCGTTCTGACCACGCCCAGGCAAGACCCTCGGCAGGTTCCCTTATCTGCACAAAATCATCTGGCATAAACACTTGTAGGGTAAGGTGGAGATTCTCCAAGGACCCTTCCTTATCTGCCTAGGCATTTGTCTGCCTCCTGCATTTATCAATAAGATAAATATAAACTTGTGTGTTTATATTTGGGTCAAAAAATGCATTTCACATCCTACTGTGATGTACCAGTTGAAGACAGATTTTTGCGGGTCCTGTTTCAGAAAAGACAAAGATGAATGTATGAGTCCTGAAATGAGTCTAGAGCAAATCTTGACAGAGGGTGAGGGAGGCAGCCATAAGCAGGAGCCTCTGAGATCTCTGAGTAGAGAGAGTGAAACTGACATACAATATCAGCTGTCTCTTGGGTCCATCTCTATGTTTCTGCTGAGGCTTCATTTCTCACAGGTTTCTCCCAACCACGAATGATGTGGCAGGGATAGTGAAGTAGTCTCTTTCCGAGAAGATGCTGGACTCTTCTAATGAGACATTGGTTCAAGGACTTTTCATTGGCTGTGCTGGAACTTTCCTCAGAAGTACACCACAGTCTACTATGCTTCCATTAAATCCTCCTTCCATTTCTTTCACCTTCACTCAAGCTCCCATCTTCATGGCTTTCAGCTCTCCCAGCCACTCCTGCGTCTCTCTTTACTTTTTCTTAAAGGCAGTTCACCTCATACATTTTGTGTGTGTGTGTGTGTGCATCTCACCACATCTTGGCATTTGCTTTTCAGGGGACCTGGACTGAAAAGTGATGGGCAAAGCCTTTGGGACATTGTTTATTATAGAAATATGTGGCCTTAAACCAGTTTAAGGAACTCCTCTAGGTTTAAGATGTGTGTGTGTGTCCACACGTGCGCGTGTGTGCTGTTTGTGTTTTACTTTTAAGAATAGATCAGAGTTGCGTGTATGACTTCTAGCTGGCAAAAAACATGTTTTCTCTTCAAATTATTTTTTTGAAATATTTTTTGTTTCTAACGTGTTTTTTGTAAAACTTGGTTCCTGGTACCAATTAATCTAGTGTGACCGATGAAAAGATGTTAAAAAATATAAGTAGACCAACAGAGGGCATAGCCGGGTCCTGACATCAGTCGACATTTATAAACCACTGAAAAAATGGGCTTGATCTGTAATCTTCCAAGGTCACGCTAAGGTTGATAAGTATACTTGAGTCAATAGGACAGTTGGGAATAAAGCTATAGGCACTGATTATTTCTGTTATTCAAATCTATTTTTAAGAAAACCAATGATGATTTTTTGATAATTTTTAAGTGTAAATTAAGCTTAGAAGACTTTACAAGCAATTGTGATTTTTTAAATACTGTATATTACCCATGGTGCAGTATATACAATTATTTGTATTTTTACTTTACCTACATTCTTGAAGAAACACAATTAAAAGCCTTTCTTTGGCAAAGATAGTAGAAAACACAAATGAGTTTTAAAGTATCACTAAAAGATATTTTGATTGAAGTATCTCATTTATATTTTTCTGAAAATATCATTGGGTCTTTCTTTTGCCACTCAGAGAAATTTTTGAAAATTTCCTTGGTGACCTGATAGCATATCAATTCTGCTATTTAAGTGGATAAAATAGCTCCCTATGTTGGCTCACAATTTAAATTAAGGCCATCTCCCAGTTGTAGCCAAAGTAAAAGAATTTTCATTCTCCATAATAGTTCACAAACATGCAGAACTATGCTAGCATCCAATTAGTGGGTTAAAAGAGGTAATGTTCTTTAACTTTGGTTTATGCAATGCACAGTTTTATACAACTAGACAAACCTTCCCCTTCACGTATTTCAGGATTTAGCAGAATTTATGTGCATGTGTGTGTTTTAGTGTGCATGTGTATATATAATTCATAGAGAAAGAGATAGATTGAATATGTACTTAAGTCTCTCAGCTTTTCAAAGACTTATAAGGTCTTATTTAAATAAGGTGAATTGAAAAATGTTCTGACGAATTCTTCCTGACCTACTTCGTGTTTTTGTTCACACATAGTTCATTAAAAGTTTATCTAGACTTACTATTAGATAGCTACTGAAGTAGGCCTTAGAGATATAAAGGTAGATAAGATTTCCTTTCCTTGGAAGAGTTCATAGGCCAGGAGAAATATATATAAGCATGCACTTGGACTAAATTATAAGAATGTTGTATTTTGAAGGTTTTTGATAAGCACATTTTAAATATCTGTATACAATATTTAAGGCTTGAAGAAATTAGATAAATTTCTGAAAGAATAATTGGTTATCCATTATTTTCTTTGTGTATTTATCTTGTATATACTTTATGCCAGGTACTGTGGTAGGTGCTGCAGATACAGTGGTGGATAAGGCAGAAATTATTTGTGTAAATAAAGAGCATACAGACTAGAACAGAAAGTGGTAACTTTATTATAATGATGTCTACTGAGAGCTAGATTTAGGGAGTTACTTGATGCAATGACAACGATAGTAAGGATGCCTGCTTTAGTTTGGGAATTCATGAAAGATCTCCCAGATGAAAGACTGGAACAACTCCAGGTGTTTATCATGTTACTCATTCTCTACCAATTACTTCAGTGGGGCTTCTACTTCAACAGGCAGGTGCTGGAAATTGTCATTCTTATAGAAAACTGTTACACAGCATTGATTTTACAGGTGACTTAATAAGAAGGCACAATAGAGGAATGTTACTAGGCTTCTCCATAGTAGTAGCTTTGCTAATCTCTGAATTTTACAATAGTGGTAAATAATCAAAAAGAAATGTTCTTGATTATTAATCAAATTTACCAAAAAATCTGTATACCTAATATTATAAATAAAGCATTGTCAGTTTGTCTATATTATTTTTTCTGACTTATGACTGATAAGGTATATTAAACACTGCTTCTAGACTTTGTTTTTATATGGATGGTTTTCTTTCATAGTTACTTTAACTTTGTAGGTATATTACTTTTTTCTTGCCTGTTTTTAAAATGTCTCTAGTGCAGAGAAAGGCATATGTAAGCATACATAACAGGAAAGTACTCCAAAGTTGTTTTAATCAAGAAGAAAAAAGGCAGCTAGGTATAAACCAGGTGGTCCAAAGTCAATGATATTTTAAGAGAAAAAAAATCCAACTATTGAAAAGTTAAATGAAAGTTAGTAACAATTAGAAAATGTTGTCTTAAAATGTTCCTTTAGAGGGTGAGCATACTTTTGAAATGCCAATTATTAGCTACATATTTGCTTGCATTATCCATGCAATCCTATCTGGAAAATTAGTTTTCTTAAAGTTGTTAATTTACAATACAGATTCTAATTACCTTAATGGTATTGCTGAATATTGTTTTCAATTAGAACAGTGTAGCACATTTAGTGGATAGATGTTATCACTTCGTGAGGTTCAGCTCAACACTATACCAGGCTTTTTATTCCTATAATGTTAAAGGTTCAGAAGAGAAGGGAAAATTGTCTTGATAACAAATTTTACTTTTTAAAAAAGTTACTACTTTAAATGTTAGGTAAGAGCACACCACTGCTTTTGTCTTATGTCACTACTTTGTTATTTTATTGATGAAACCTTAGGGTAGGGGGACACATGGAGCCCACATTAAAAATGTAATTTTAACAACTATATGGAAACATAACTAAATTAAGCTAAACTGTTTATGTGGCTGTTCTTTCTATTGAATTAATATTACATTTTATTAAATGTTTAAGCAGCCAATTTTATGACAGATATCCTGTCAGGTACAATGGACAAAAAAATAAGTAAATAAACTTCTGACTCTGTAAGTGGATCATATTCTAGAATAGGAGAAAGAAGGTGTAAATAAACAGACTTCAGAATTATTAATTTTGTATTTCTTTTCAATGTAGTTTTTCAAAAAAATTTCAACTGGGAATTAGTACAAAGTTATATAATTTAAAATAAAACAATAAAATAAATAATATTATGATAAACCATATCATGTCTCCAAAAGTTCATCTGTCAGTTATTCACTATGCCACACATTTTAACAATACAATAGACCCCTCTATGCATTAGCTCTTAGTAGTTATGATTTCTACAATTTGCCCCATTCTTGTATTTGTGCTGATAACATTATATTGAAGTTTGCTGATTTTCAGTTACCATAAATAACACAGATTTAATATTGTTTGCTAAAATGCAAATTATTTCCCTCTCAATCCAACAATTTGTTCTCGTAAAAGTCTCTGTTAACACGCACACACACAGGTTCAAGTGCATGTATGCAGGATAAAGAGAGATCTTCAGTCTATGACATCCTTCTTCAACAAAATCTTGTGTTATATAGCTAAATTGTCGATGCTAGTTAGATATAGTTCTGAAACCTAGCCTGGCCCTTAGCTGTACAAACTTATTGCCTAATTAATAAAATAATATTATCTCAAAATGTGGAAATGAGGTATAAGCTTTAAATATCAAGTGACTAGTCAAGTGTCTGTTATACTGAAGGTAGATACAATATATTGTTTCTTTTATATAAGTGTCATTTGGCTACAAATCTGTTTATATAATTTAATAAATCCTAGACAAATATGAAAGAATCTAAAACTATATGCTTTATGATATATACAAATTTATTTTTAAATCCTATAAAACAATTATTTCAAACAGAGTAAACTGGAAATCTTCCCATTGCTTCAGGAAGGTCTGATGCAGACCGTAATGCAATGTGAGTATATTTCACATTTTCTAAGTAAAGAGAGAATCCAAACCACACAAAGAAAATTGTCCATGGAAAGAAAGCAGAGCTGAAGGCCAAAGGAAGAATAACTAAGAATACAGATTGAATAGAGAGGTTCCTTTTCTCTCTTAATATTTCCATACACCAGGTAAAACAAAACATAACATGTTCTGAAAATAACAAAACAGGCTATGATAGTCTAAACCCCAAATGTAGTTGACAATGATAATATTAAAAAGAAAACAGAAGATCTTCTTTAAGGGTTATCGCAATAAAAATCAAACTACTTTTATCAGAAAATCATGAAAAGCACCTAAATTATTAGTGAAATACCAAGGCATTTTCATTAAAGTCAAACCAAAAAAGAAGAAGTATAAGAGTTGTTAAAAAAAAATAAAGATACCAATTGCATAAATAATTTGGGAAAAGCAAGATAATATATTATTGTATTGATAGAGTAAGTTAGTAAATCAGTTGGTTTGCTTTAAACAAGGTCAACATAAAAATATCAAAATATTTCCAGGACAGTAATAACCAATCATCAATGTAATGATCAAAAAGTTCTTTGAAATAAGAGCAAAACATAAATCACAATGTATAATCGTATTTGTAAGGCTTAACAATAAATGATAATCTCAAAATTTTAAAATATTGCCATATCTTTGGAAAAGTTGTAATTACTTTATTTTTTATTTTTCTCCTTGCTAATTTCTTTAATCACCATTCAAAGTTTATTGGTTACATGTATTTTTTTTATTTTCTAGGAATAGAACAATTATATATTTTACCATTTTTCTGTTATTTTTTGTCTTTTTTTCTCATTAATTTCCCTTACACTGATGATAAATTTTTTGCCCAGAAGGCTTTATCCATTTGAGGTAACTATTTTAAATGAGATTGAATAATTTAATTACTTTCTCGTTATGCTTATTCTTGACATGAACTTAAATCCAAATAATTTTTGCCTCAATAAAATCCAATTTTTAAAAAATACGATTGGAATTAGGAAGATCAATTATGTTACAAAAATGGGCATGCCTACATGATAACAAAATGTTAAAATTTGAAATGTAATTGTGGTAGAATTGTGAAATAAGAACACCTTGTTGAACAATACAGTGGATGCCATTTATATAGTGGACCAACAATGTTTCTGCTGGAATTGTGGAATAAACAGACACTCTTACAGATGACAATGTCTGTGGTATCTCCTGGCATAACACTTTCATGAGCTCACGTTGCATATTATATTTGATTTGCCAAACATTAGTTATAAAAATTATTGCTCCATTCAAATTTTATATTTTATTTTCTGAAGTATACATTTATTTCCTATAAATATAAATTTGTTTGCAAGTATTTGAGAAGTCCCAAATTCATTACACATATTTGTTACAAGTAAAATCTAAATGAGACTGTTTTTTCAAATGTAATGTATTCCATTTAACACAAAATTGGCAGATATTGTTTTCAACTGAATTATGTGTTAAATATTCATCCACACAAGATTCAATATAATCACTTTAATTTAAAAAAATAGGTTCCCTGCTATATTATTTTCAACGTGTAAAAGATTATTTATAGAAGTGTTTTAACAGCAAGGTACCGGCCGGGCATGGTGGCTCATGCCTGTAATCCCAACACTTTAGGAGGTTGAGGCGGGTGGATCACCAGAGGTCGGAAGTTCGAGATCAGCCTGGCTAACATGGTGAAACCCCTTCTCTACTAAATATACAAAATTAGCTGGGTGTGGTGACACATGCCTATAATCCCAGCTACTCGGGAGGTTGAAGCAGGAGAATCGCTTGAACCTGTGAGACGGAGGTTCCAGTGGGCCAGGATCAAGCCACTGCACTCCAGCCTGGGCGACAGAGCAAGACTCGGTCTCAAAAAACAAACAAAAACAGCAAGGTGCCATAAAGTTTTTATGGAGGTAACAGAATTGAAGAATATTCTACGATTTCTGTCTTTATCTATGCCCACAATATTGATAAAAGGTGTATCTCTTAATAATTAATCAACACAGCAATGGTTGCATTTAGTAACCCGAAGTTTAGTATTTTAGGATTATCACTTTACATGGGTAATTTTATGGCATATTACCCGTAAGATATTAAAAATGAATGGATTCTGCATTGAACCACAGTATAAGAATTTATTAGGCACCACATTTTGACATGGGTTATATTTTAAAGCTATGTTAATATTTTCTATATTGGCAATCACAAATTATAAGTTAGAAATATATTTAAGTTCTAACAAATATATAAAGTTTAACAAGACTCAGCTTGTAGTTCTTAATTATAGATTATATCTTTTTTTATATTGTGGCTATATTTGTTTTAATTAATTTTAATTAATTGACCTGCGTTAATACTTGTTTGAAAATAAGTTCGCAATGCCTATGATGTTTTGTGATTGTTTTTAGCCTTTTGACTGGTTTGTTTTAACTTAACTTTTTAAAAGTACATACATTTTATTTTTAAAAGAGCCTTTAAATATAAATTATTTTGGCACATTTACATCTATCAATATGGCATACATTTAGTTTTAGATATATTTTATGTTATGAATTCTAAATTTGTTGGTTTTTTCAAATTATGTATAGATATTATAATAATATTTGTAAAAAGCAACAAATTTAGAAATTGAAAAAGGGTGTGCTTTTATTCAGTCTTTATAAATAGAATTTTTTGTATGTGAGGAATAAGTATTAAAACCCGATTATATAAAACTGTCTCTTCTGGATTCTGAAACTTGAGCTATAAACAAAACACAAATCTTGTGCTGTCATGGAGACAATAAACCATTATACAAATTCATATTCATTCATATGCATATCATTTTTTAAGGAATGACATTTTGTTTCAAAAGTATCATGGCATCAAATGAAATAGATATGAATAATGGAGAAAACTACATTCTTTTTATTTATTTTACATTTTATTTATTTTTTAATCCTTGTTTTTTACACCCAGAGGTAAAATTACTGGGTAATATGGTAATTCTATATTTAATTTTTTTGAAAAACCACCATAGTATTTTCCATAGAGGCTGCATCATTTTACATTGCTACTAGCAATACAAATGCTTTTTAAAAAATAGATAATAGCCACCCTAATTGGGTGTTTAGTTATATCCCATGATTTTTTCTTTTAGGTAAACTTTATTTTTTAAAGTAGTTTTAGGTTAACAGCTAAATTGAACAGAAAGTGCAGAGAATTTTCATACACTCCCTGTATCCTCAAATGCACAGCCTCCCCATTATCAACATCCCCCACCAGAGTAGTATATTTGTTATAATGGATAAGCCTGCATTGACACATCATTATAACCCAGAGTCTGTAGTTTATATTAAGGTTCACTCTTGGTGTTGTACATTGTGTGTTTTAATGAATGTATAATGACATGCATCTACCATTATAGTATGAAATAGTTTCACTGCCCTAAAATCCCCTCTCTGTGTGGAATAATAGACATGGGACACTCCAAAGGGTGGAGTGATGAGTGGGGTGAAGAATGAGAAATTGCCTGTTTGGTATACTAAACACTATTCAGGTGATGGTTACACTAAAAGCTCAGACTTCACCACTACACAAAATATGCATGTAACCATAACGCACTTGTATTCTGTAAATCTATAAAAGAAATCTTCTGTGCTCCGCATACTCATCTCTTTCTCCCCCATAAACCCTTGTAACCTCTGATGTTTTTACTGTCTCCATAGTTGTCTAAGAGAGAGAATCTCTTGCTCCACATCCTTGCCACTATTTTATGTTGTCATTGTTCTGGATTTTAACTATTCCAATAGGGATGTAGTAGTATCTTGTTTTAATTTGCATTTCCCTGATGGCATATGATAATGAGAATCTTTTACAGGCTTATTTGTCATCTTTATATCTTCTTTGTAAAGTGTCTATTGAGGTCTTTGGCCCATTTTTTAATAAGGTTGTTTATTTTCCTATTGTTGAGTTATCATAAGACTATCAAAATTTCCCTGTTGAGAGAAGGTGGTAGGTTGTTTTAATAACAACTGTTAAAATTTTATTTATTTTAGCTTGAGGATATTGAAATTTATTATTAAACTGATTATTATGGAATTAAAATGAAATATTGATAATAGGAAGAAGTAAAGCTCTTGGGCAGGTGAGAGGAAAAAAGAAACAATGAATGAAGTAAGGAAGCAGAAGACATAGCAATTAGGTACAGATATCAGAGACTTAAAAATTCAGTAGTGAGAAAGGATCAGGTTAATTATGAGTAGCTTTGTTCTTTTAGTCTCATTCAACACCCAACTGGAATAGAAAATAATAAAGGAAACAATAGAGAATCAAAATGGGCAAACCTCTCACATCAATACCGGGATGACCCCAGTGGCAGCAGATGCATATTTCTGTTATCCCTTTCTCACCCCTGGAAGTATTTTCAGTTGCTGAAAGACAAGGACTTCTGCAGGATGAGTTAACCCAGGGATGCTACTAGGTTTTAGGCTTATACACTTCACTAGTCAGGTGTATGTAGTGCATAAGTTACAAGTTTATTTACAATAAACAACTTCAAGGGACCAGGCATATCATTTAAAATCATTCCTAGATCAGTAATCAGTAAAGTGCCCATGAGGCACTCAATTATCTTTCAATTACTAAGTTTCATTGGTCAATATTTACAAGGAATTCTAGTTAAGATAAAAACCACCTCAGCTGTAGCCAAGTCATCAAATACCTTACCTGCTACCGCTTCTCCATCCTATCCCAGTGTACACTCTGACCCGGAGCAGTATCACTTTGCCTCATGTACCTTAATCATCTTAAGACAATAACTGCATTATTTCATACTATGCAGGACACTGTTTACCATTCCTGTATTAAGACAATTACTGCTTTAGTTTATAGAATGCAGGACACTTTTTACCATGTTGATGATCACGAGGATTTGTATCACGTGAGGAAAAGCGAAAATTTATTCTAAAAAACAAAAATAAATGAACTATGAACTTCTCACTTTACAAGTCCATTGATCATATTTTACCATTTGGAATATTATTTTTCCTCGTGTGTTAACAAGTACATTTTTACATGTATTGATGGAGGCATTGTATTGCATCCTAATTTTACTAAGGCCAGGTCACACTGACCTCTTTTTCTGGCTAATCCAGTTACCCAGGTATGGTATCAATTAGAGGCTTCAATTCAGTTTTTCCAAACACTTTCGTATGCTGTGGTTTATCATCTCCATTTAATTTTGCTAATATACTATAAAACTTTTTATACTGCGTAGCTATAGAAGGAAGTTTAGATAAATAGATTAATATCTAACATACCAAATGGTTAAAATTAGAGTACCATTTTTATTCATATCTAATAGAAATACTTTTACCCATTAACTACACATTTACAGTGTCTGGGATAGTAACAGAAAGATATTGTTTAGTACATTGTAGTTTTAATCTGGGTGATGGATATAACTATATTCTAGATATTATAATCCAGATTCTCACCAATACAAACTTTCACATATTATTTTGAAATACTGCCCATCCATCTCACCTGGAAATACAACTCTGTTGGCCCACTTTTAACTGGTTGAAATTAACTGGTTAAAATTATCTTTTAAACCATTATGTTCCAGCCATTGAAAACAATAATAAAAGCCACACTACCATAGTGTAATTTTACCAATAATATTTCTACAATTTATTCTTATTTCACTACACTCTGGCTCAGTTGCTATAATGTCTAGTCACTGACCTTTAAAACTTCAGATTCTATGGTGATATAGATATCTCTAATAGAAGTTGAGGGTACAAACCCTTTCTTTGGTTTGTTGAAAAGTTGTGTTGTTGACAGAGATGTTTCTTCAGTGAAGTAGTGCATTCAGTCCACACATGAATTCTTTTATTTTCTTATCAAACTGCCAGCCATGGCAAGCCTCCTTGAAGAGCTCCCCTTATAATACACCTATTTCCATTAGAAAATGCCTGGACTATGTACTCCAAGTCCAATCCATAAGGTCGTCATTATTTGTGTGTCAGTAAAGACTAGGGCTGTCCAATTTTCTACATATATTGTTGCCATCAGATGCCCATGCAGGTGTGTAGTTTGAGTAAGCAATAAACTCCCTGAAATATGAAGCATGTGGTTCCACAAGTGGCTGTCAGTTGGCTATATATTATTTCTAATAATTTGCATCTGGGAATGTCAGAAGGCTTCTTACAGTGGCCCTTTGGAAGAAACAAGGACCATTACAAGCAAAATGCCACCAAAATATCACCACTCTCTTCATGCCATCCGAGTTCTTCTTTCTCTAAATTTCTGCTGTTCACATTTGCTTTTATTGTATTTGTTACCAAAACTCCAAGGGTTTGATCTAGGACCTGCTGCTTGATGCACAAAAAGCAGTGACTAAGACAATGAGTTTTGCCAGGGAAGAAGGCTTTATTTGAGTGCTACAGCCAAGGAGCTGGGAGATCAGCCTCAAACCTGTCTCCTTGTCTAACTAAAATAGGGGTTTATATAGCAGAGAAGAAATGTAATCATGTGTGGGAAAAAAGGAATTAGGGAGAAGAAAGGAAAAGGAATTGGTCAACAGGAAGCAGGAGTTAGATAGGCAATTATGACAAGTGAGGGGTCTGGCATCTCATTGTCTAAATGTAGTGATCCAGTAAGTTTCAGCTGCTTGATGCTATCTGGGAGGACTTATAGTTGGTTTCCTGACAAAGAAACTTACATGAAACAAATATAACTTTTTGAAGTTTTAAGACTGCGAGGATCAATTTCTATGTTTATTCAAAGAAACCACGAACATCGGTTGTGTGGAACAACTGGACCTGTTTCATATTCAGAAGAGCAGAGTAGGCTCTGCCCTACTGCTCAGGTGGCAACAGCGTGCTTTGAGCTCTACTCAGGGAGCTGTCACAGTGAAGCCTCATCGTGCTTCGCAGACATACAGAATGTAGACACTTGCCTCTCCAGTTTCTTCCATTCTGACAGATATAAAGATAGTATCTTTCTCAAGATCTCTGAAAAATAACCATACTACGAAACATATTTCTCAAACTGTAAGATGAGTACAAAGACAATTTCTATTCTCGCATTCCATCTGCCAGGAGAATCATGTTTTCTAAAGTCTACACTCAAAAGTTTCTTTGTTTTAGGGTTGATGACTTCAGATACATGCATTACACTTTCTCTGCTGAACTATTATCAAGTGAATTTCTCATGGCTTCTAACTTAGGACAGAACTTTAGAAATAAATGACTGTTTAGTTTAGAGTTGTACTCATTTTCTATTGCTGTTCTAACAAATTACCACCAACTTCATGGCTTAAAACAACACTTAAAAAATACATAGTTCTGGAGGTTAGACGTCTGAAATATGCCTCATGGGGATAAAATCATGGTGTTGGTAGGGCTGTACTACATTAGGAGGCTCTTGTCTTTCTTAGCTTCTAGTGGCCAACCTCATTACCTGAGTTGTGATCCCTCTGTCTTCAAACTCAGCAATAGCATCTCTCCAAACTTTGCGTCAGCCATCACATCTCCTTGTCAGGCTTTGACTCTTCTGTCTCCCACTCACAAGAAACACTGATTACACCTGGCCTCATTACAAGATCCTCATTTAAAGGCTCATTGAAAGATCCTCATTTAAAGATCTGAGAAAGAAAAAACACAAAATGCTCTTTATTTTACAATTTAAAAATTTACCTTCACTTCTTATTCTTATACATTTTAGAACTTCTGTAGAGTAACAGAAAATGAAAATGTCTTTACATGATGTTAATATTTTTGTTTATTTTTGACTCTTTACATTTTGTAAAGCCAATATAAAATGTGTTCTCATGATGTGTCCGGAATTGGTTCTTTCCGTTGGGTTATTGGTCTCGCTGACTTCAAGAATGAAGCCACAGACCCTCGCGGTGAGTGTTACAGTTCTTAAAAATGGTGTATCCGGAGTTTGTTCATTCAGATGTTCAGATGTGTCCAAAGTTTCTTCCTTCTGGTAGGTTCGTGGTCTCGCTTGACTTCAGCAGTGAAGCCGTAGACCTTCGCAGTGAGTGTTACAGCTCTTAAAGGTGGTGCGTCCGGAATTGTTTGTTCCTCCCGGTCGGTTCGTGGTCTCGCTGACTTCAGGAGTGAAGCCGCAGATGTTTCCAGTGAGTGTTACAGCTCATAAAGGTAGTGTGGACCCAAAGAGTGAGCAGCAGCAAGATTTATTGTGAAGAGCAAAAGAACAAAGCTTCCACAGCATGGAAGGGGACTAAAATAGGTTGCCGCTGCTGGCTGGGGTGGCCAATCGTTTTAAAGTGGCTTTGTAAACCACACTGATAGCAAGCCCTACGGGGTGATTGGCCTGCTCCATTTTCTGTCCTCTCTGAACCACCCAGGTTTGTTTGTCTGAGGGCCATGACTAAGGCTGCGGTCTTTCTCTGATCTCACTTTCCCTTTTGGGCCTGCTCTTCTTGGTCCCTATTATAGAACACCGAGGTTGCCAGGTTTAATAATGCCTCCAGATTTTGTTCAGGGCCCAGAGCTTGCTTTTGGAGCTTTCTCCTGATATCTGTGGCTGATTGGGTAATAAACTTATCTTTAGAATCAATTGACCCTCAAGTGACTCGGGTGGCAGGGGAGTGTATTTTCTTCAGGCTTCCTGTGGCCACTTGAGGAAGGCAGAAGGATTTTCTTCCTTTCCCTGAGTTATGGTGGACATCATTGAATAATTCATGGGCTTTTTCCTACTTCTCCTTAGTCCTTCTAGAACACAGGTCAGCAGATGTTTACGACTCCAGTCCCCATGATCTGAGTTGAGGTCCCAGTGGGGATCCATACTGCTGATGGTTTGCTGGTTGGTAGGGAATTTGTCCCTTTCCTCAGCTGTCATTCCATCATTTACTTGACTAAGGTACCAGGTATCTCCAAAGTCTCAGGCTGCAGCTAAAGCTGTATTCTTTTCATTAAAGGCCAGGGTTTGATCTAACAATAGCATGACTTCTCTCCAAGTGAGATTGGAGGTTTGCCCTAGACCCTGTAGGACATCTATGTACCTAACAGGATCATCTGAAAACTTCACCGGGTCTGCGTTGATCTGCTTTAAATCAGAGAGGGAGAAAGGGACATGTACCCAGGTTGGGCCAAATTCTCCTCCCGCTACAGCTTGAAGGGGACATAACGGATAGCTCGAGCGTTTTTGTGGTCCTTTGAGGATTTCTTTGTTTCCTTCTGGGTGGGGAGATTAGAGGAGGCTTATCATTAATAGGAAGGGGAGCTATAGGGAGGCTAGGATATGGGGGTAAACTGAGAGGTCCTCCTGTGGAATGTAAATTGCAAGTTTTCATAGTTGTGGATTCTCCTTCAATGAAAAGAAAGCTTGGACATAAGGTATTTCACTCCATTTGCCTTCCCTCTTACAGAAAAGGTCAAGCAGCAGGATAGTATTGTAATTTATACTTCCCTCAGGTGGCCATTTTTCCCCATCAGAGAGAGAATATTGGGGCCCATCCATAGTGCAGAAAAAAATGAGCTGCCTCTTTTTCAGGGTTTGTGGGTCAAAATGGTCCAAATGGATTAGGATGCATTTCAAAGGTGAGCCTGTTGATGCCTGAGTGTTTCCCATCTGAAAGACAAAACTGCCCATGGTTTTGGTTTGTTTGTTTGTTTCTCCCCCTGCCCAAGAACCTGCAACAGTCCCTGGACCCTGCTAATTGGAATAGTTGCGCTCACTGATGCAGCAGCAGAAACACCTCTTAACCAAGAAGCCTCAGTGGTTCCTCGACTCTGCTGATCAGAATAGTTGTGCTCACCAACGCAGCAGCAGAAACACTAGTTTTCCCCTAGACCACAAGGAGGATGGTAGAATGTCGGATTTAGTGGCCCTTACCGATGCATTCTTGAAAACCTGCACCGTTGCCTGTCCTCCTAGACCACAAGGAGGACCGAGAAAAATCAGATTTAGTGGTCCTTACCAATGCATTCTCGAAAACCCGTTAGAGTCCTAAGCATTCTCCTGTTAGTATTGTGACTTTACCCCTGTCCTTTAAAGATGTTATGCCCCAAAAATGAAGTGGAGGGCCATACCCTGAGTGAGGGGAGGGATCTCCAGAGTTGGAAGAGTGATGCCTTTTGTCCTCACTTATATGAATAGAAAGGATACAGTTTCTGAGGATCCCCATATCCTAGCTTCAGGAATAGCTTTTGTTAGGCCTGCTAGTCTGAGGAGGGATCCTAAAATTCCAGATAGTCCCCACTACGATGGGGCTTTGGGCAAAAATTATGTCTTTCTAACTTGTGAGCCCTGGTGCCTAAAGAAGGTAACAGAGTCCTGGAGTTTATACTAGAAATCATTCTTCTAGGAGAAACTAGAAAAACACCAGAGACAGGGAGTGGTATTTAGAAGTGGGACTAGCCTCAAAGAAGAGATGCAAGAGGAAGTTTGTCATAGGCATTAGGATGCAGGAGGCAAGGGTCAGGACAGATAGGATAGATGGGCGAGTGTCACTTGGGCAAGATGACTTTGAGAGTTGCACTCATGGCCGCAGGGTCAACCAACTTTTTGGCGGGACCCCGGAGCTGAATGGCTTTCTTCTCTGTTGACCCTCGGCTCAGCCCAGAAGTACAGGAGAAGCAGAAGCTGGTTCCAGGCAAAACCAACCCTCCCAACTCTGAAGAGTCGGGGGTTGTTAGAGAGCACTTTCCCAGAAAGCCTGACACCCGTGTCTTTAGTCTGGCAGCCACACTAGTCACTTTTAACTGGCCGACAAGTGCCCGGTATTTAGCCCCCGAATTCTCAGGAAAAATAGGACAGAATAGCAAGCGAAACGGGTCTCATGGTACTCACTGCTTGGTGATAGTCCCTTCATGGTTGCCAAAATGTGTCCGGAATTGGTTCCTTCTGGTGGGTTCTTGGTCTCACTGACTTCAAGAATGAAGCCTCAGATCCTTGCAGCGAGTGTTACAGTTCTTAAAAATGGTGTGTCCAGAGTTTGTTCCTTCAGATGTTCACATGTGTCCAGAGTTTCTTCCTTCTGGTGGATTCATGGTCTCGCTTGACTTCAGGAATGAAGCCGCAGACCTTCACAGTGAGTGTTACAGCTCTTAAAGCTGGCACATCCAGAGTTGTTTGTTCCTCCCAGTGGGTTCGTGGTCTCCCTGACTTCAGGAGTGAAGCTGCATGTTCGCAGTGAGTGTTACAGTCCATAAAGGTAGTCCAGACCCAAAGAGTGAGCAGAAGCAAGATTTATTGTGAAGAGCAAAAGAATAAAGCTTCCACAGTGTGGAAGGGGACCCGAGCGGGTTGCTGCTGCTGGCTCAGATGGCCAGCTTTTATTCCCTTATTTGGCCCTGCCCACATCCTGCTGATTGATCCATTTTACAGAGCGCTAATTGGTCCATTTTATAGAGTGCTGATTGGTCCATTTTACAGAGTGCTGATTGGTGTGTTTACAATCCTTTAGCTAGACACAGAGTGCTAATTGGTGCATTTTTACAGAGTGCTGATTGATGCATTACAATCCTTTAGCTAGACATAGAGCGCTGATTTGTGCATTTTTACAGAGTGCTGATTGATGCATTGCAATCCTTTAGCTAGACACAGAGCACTGATTGGTGCATTTAAAATTCTTTAGCTAGACAGAAAAGTCCTCCAATTCCCCACCCAACCCAGAAGCCTAGCCAGCTTCACCTCTCTATGGGGGAAACATTTCCTGAGAGTTTCAAGTTTTCCATCTCCATTTCATGAACCTAAGTTTGTTAAAAACAAAAGTTAGTCACTATGGTTAAGGTGGTATTTAAGATAAAAGTTGAGATTCTACTCGATATAAAATAGTTATTTGATGTGCAGATACATAGAAGATAAAAATGATATATTTTTTCTGTTTCATAATAAAATTATTTCAATTGATTGAGATAAAATATAATACGTATATTATTGACATTATGATGAAACTAAATTAAAATTATGTTTCTATAATTATGCATTTGCATATGTCTCACAAGATACATTTAGAAATATATTTAGTTAAAAAAACAAGAAAAACCTGCATACATTTAGATTAATTGTATACAAAATGAGACAAATGAAATGTTTCTTTCTATAAAATGACTTAGTTATTCTGTGCTCCAGAGAACTGCATTTTATCATCAAACTATTGCTAATTTTTACACTAAACCTTTTAAAGTAATTTTAGTAAAACATGCCTTCATTTTTAAAATTGGAGTTCCTAAAAATTATTTATTGTTGTAGATTTTGAAAATATTACCTATAGATTGTTTTGCTTTTGTTCCTAAGAATGTAGCTCCTTATGTTGTCCCCTCTGATAACTATTTCTAGGTATGCCTTTTTTCCCAGTAAAAGTCTCACATTTAGAGCACTAAAACTGGTAAAATGTATTTTATATGTAAATTCATTATGAGGTTGCGAGAATGGCCAGCTGGTAACAGAAACTTTTGTTATTCATTTCATATTAAGAAAGCTAATAGAAATACATATACTTGCTTGACATTTTCAAATCTTAGTTAACTCAACACTATTTTCAGCCTTTTTTTTTCCTTTCAACAAATTTAATAGTAGAAAACACTGATTTGACTTCTGGGCTAATCTAGATTGAATGTGTCCACATCAGCTCATCTCTCCCACTCATTACGTCTAAAGGTCTGGAAAGAGCAAAAACAACTCTCTGAGGACTCTTTAAAACTAAAGAATATCAGGTAGATTGAGAGAGAAATCAAAATTGAAGAATCTACATAAAAGTAAATTTACATTATTTTCTTTCCTTTATTTACTGGTTTCATGTATAAAGAATATCAGGTAGATAGAGAAATCAAAATTGAAGAATCTACATAAAAGTAAATTTACATTTTTTTATTTCCTTATTTATTTACTGGTTTCACTTATGAATTGGCCAAATTGTGAAAATGGCCAGTGACTGTGGACAGCAAAAAAAGTCAGAGGGGAAACCACACTTTCTAGCCAAAGAAATAGGAAAAAGGGCCTATGTGTAGAGGAGAGTGTGGGAGAGAACTCTTTTTCCTCTCTTTCTCCCTAACCAATGCAAGGACCAGACCCAGGGGCAAAATCTCACAGCTGCAGTATCGTTTAAGACTCAGAGAGAGCCTATCTTTCTGGGCAAAGGGGCTGAAAAGAAGGACCCTGTGATCCAAAGAGTTGGGGGTAGGTGGAGATTCCTGTTGTTATTATTATTTTTCTCCTCTCTTTTCTCCGACTACCTTACCACAGCTCTCTCCTGGTTGCATATAACTGCACAACAGGGGGAGAGGGCTTGAGTGGATACAATTCTGACAGAACTCCAGCTTCCTGCTTTGTGGACCAAGCAGAGGGCCTATCAGACTGGAGAGTGTGAAGGAATATCTGCAGTAGAGAGATAAACACAAGGAAAACAATGTCAATAGCATCATAATCCAACTGCTAAAACAAATAACTAATAACTCAGAATTTTATGAATAGTGATCATATTTATGAGGAATAAAGGTTAAATAAATAAATACTTTGCAGTTTAAGGAAAACTATGAAAGTTTGGGACCAGCAGATTTACTCTATAAGAAATGCAATAGGAAGGTTTTCAGGTTGAAGACAAATTATATAAGATGGAAACCTGGAATTTCTGAATAAAGGGAGAGCAATCAAATTGATAAATAGCTGGATAAATGGAGGATACTACATTAGGAAGCAAACATTATATCATTTTCTTAAAACTGTAATGCATGCAGATATAGTATATGGGACAGCAATATACAGTAGAGTAAAAGGATTTATATGATTTTGAAAACTCTAAGTTTTAGTTGAACTGGTAAAATATATTACCTCTAAATAGTCTGAGAAAAAATAGATTTTGAGGTTGTAATCTCTAAGCAAAAATTATAATAAAAAATACAGCAGTAGCTCATGCCTGTAATCCCAAATGGGAGGCTGAGGCAGGCAGATCACTTGAGGACAGGAGTTTGAGACCAGCCTTGGTAGCACAGTGAAACCTTATCTCCACAGAAAATACAAAAATTAGCCAGTCTCAAAACATGGTCTCAAAATAAATAAATATATTAAAATTAAAAAATAAAATTTAATTGTTTTTTTTTAAAAATACTGAAACCAATCCAAATGTAGTAAGTTAAAATTTTAAAAATACTGTGAATTGCCAAAACATATCAATCACAAAACACAAGTTACCAAATGGAATAAAAATATAATACCCAATTATATGTTGCCTACAGGAAACTAAATTTAATTATGAAAGTATCTTAGATTAAAAGTAAAAGCTGGCAAAAGATGTACCATGCAAACATTATCAAAAGATGTACCATGCAAATACATGCAAAGCTGACAAAAGATGTACCATGCAAATACTATACAGAGATGTTCCATGCAAATACTATCAAAGATATACCATGCAAACACTATTCCAGAAAGCTGGAATGAATATATCATCATACAAAATAGACTTCAGAAGCAGGAAAACCACCAGGTATAAAGCATGACATTGCACAAATCTGAGCACATTATATTTTAAAAAGGTACAACAGCAAAGATAGTATTTTCAATTAGATATCCATACATGAAATATATATCTAAATTTATACCTCAGTCTTGTACAGATATTGGATCATAACACTAAATGTAATAAATGAAAATATGGAAGTTTTAGAAGAAAACTTAGGAAAATGTACTTCAGGACATAGATTTATTATTTGTTTTTGAGACAGGTTCTCCCTTGATCACCTAGGCTGGAGTACAGTGGAACCATCGTAGTTCACTGCAGCCTCAAACTCTGGGTGCAAGCAATTGTTTTGCTTCAGCCTCCCTAGTAGCTGAGACTACAGGTTCATACCACTAGGCCCAGTTGACTCTTTTGTAGAGACAGGTTCTCTCTATGTTGACCATGCTGGCCTCAAACTCCTCCCTAAAGCAATCCTCCCACCTTAGCCTTCCAAAGTGTTGGAACTACAGATATGAGCCACTGTGCCCAGCCAGGGCTTGGATTTAGCAAAGAATTTTATATGTGTCACCAAAATCATCTTATATAAAAGAAAAAAAGATAAACTACACTTCATCAACATTTAAAGTTCTTGCTCTGAAAAGTATAATGCTAAGAGAATGAAGCGACAAGGTAAAAAATGAAAAAAAAAAAGATTTTAAATATCCTACTGACAAAGGATTTATATCTAGACTATAAGAAGGAAACTTAAAATGCAATAGTAAGTAAACAACTAGACATATACAAATGGGGAAAATATTAGACACTACTCCAAAGGAGACATAGTGATAACAAATATATCCATTAAAATATTCTTCACATCATTAGTTATTCAGAAAAAACAAAGTAACACCACAATGCAATATCACTACACAGCTATTAGAAAGGAGAAGAAAAACAGGTAATGCCAATTACTGATGAGGATACAGGGTAACAGGGAATCTTATACATTGTTAGTGAAAATGGGAAATGGTACAGCAAATCTAGAACACAGTTTAGAAGTTTCTTATAAACATGCATTACTATATTACCATGTATGCCCACAGTTACACTTCTAGGTTTTTACCCAAGTGAAATAAAAGCCTATGATTACACACACACACACACATACACACACACACACACTCAAGTATTGAGTGTTCAGTTACTTCATTCAAAATTACCAAACACTGTAAACAATTGAAAAGTACATCAATTGGTAAATAGATGTTAACACTAGTATACCAATTAAATTCTCCTTAGCAATAAACAGGCATAAACTATTGATAAACACAATAATGTCAATGAGTTCAGATAAATTTTGCTGAATACCAGAAGAACTAAAGGCTGCATAAGCTATGATTTCAATTATATGACATACTGGAAGACATAAAAGTATAATGATTGGTAAAAGATCAGTGGCTACTGACAGCAAAAGGGTGGAAGAGGCTTGAACTCAAAAGGCAGTAGCAAAAGGGTGTCATTGTTGTGATTATTGAACTGTTTTCTATCTTGATAGTGATAGTTGTTACATTTGCCAATACCTATAGAACTATACACTGAGCACTTTTTTGTATGTAATTTTAAAAATTTAAATAATTATATATACTTATGTTTGTGTATGCTATATATGTATAAATGCATATATAATCTATATCTCTAGATTTCATATATATGTACATATCCCTAGGAAACTACTATAGAAATAATTCAAAAAGACATAGCCAAATAAACCAATATTAAAATTGAAGTGGAACATTTAAAATATTTACATAATCCCCCCAAAAAAGCAGAAGAGAGGAAACAGAAAATCAAAAACAAAAAGACAAACACGAAACCCAAACAAAATAGTATACATAAGTCCAACCGCACCAATAAATATATTAATAAAAATAACCTAAAAACACAAGTTAAAAGACTGAGATTTTTGAGTTGGATTAAGAAAATATGGCCCAACAATGTGTTGTGAATAAGAAAAATATTTTAAGAGTGAAATTTCTATTGCAAAAATAATATATCATGCATATATAATCCAAAGAAAGCTAGAGTGGCTCTATCAATGTCAACAATGCAGTCATTAAACAAGGAAATTGCGATGAATAACAAGAACATCTAAAAATAATTAGAAGGGTTAATTTACTAAGAAGACATAACAATTTTAAATATATATGCACCTAACAACAGAGTCTCAATGTATATGTAATAAAACCTGATAAAACTTTGAAAGGAGAAATGGACCTATTTATAAGATAATCTTCTCTTAGTAACCAATAGAAGGAGTAGGCAGAAAATCATCAAAGATTAAAAGACCAGAACAACTCCATCAACTAGTTAGTCTAATTGATACCTATAAATGAACACTTCTCACAGTAAGAGCAGTTTACTTTTTTTCTGTACATTGGATATTATAATAGAGTACCCCATAAAGAAGTTAAGAAGAATAGGCCCGAGACACCTCTGATGCAGACTAACTTGGAGGACCAATGGTTTTAAATCCATTAGACAGGAGAACAAATTGTGCCGAGATGCATGTCTCATCAAACTCTGAAAGGAAGTCACTTGGTTTAGTCCAAATTCTGAGGACAATCCTTAGAGCTTTTCCTAGCCTCTGTTCATAAACGCAGACTTATGACTAACTGTGGTCCTATACTCACACTGACTAGTTTAATAAAGTGGTTAGGTTAACTTCTTGAAAGGAAAATATAGTTGAAAGTAGTAAGATGGAAAAAATTGGGAAAAATGTCAATAACCCAAGATGTGCATAAGTGAAAAATGGCATTGAGTTCCTTTTTAGAAGCCCTTCTCTTAGTGGCAGAAACAGCAACCATTTAAAATTTTCAACAAAAATTTGAGACTCTAAGAATATATTTTAGGAATATTTTAAACAATTTTATGGCTATAGCCAGTAGCAAAAACAAAGAGCTCCTTGTTTTTGTTGTTTTGTTTTGTTTCAATTGAACTCATATCTGAAACAGAGAACCTAGAAAAAAATAAATTACAATAGGATTGTAACAATTTAGAAATAGTGTGCATATGTTTGGGCATTATTAAAAAGTCTTAGAGTAGCTTAGAAAAGAGCTTAGAACAAAGTACAAAATCAAAATATTCTGTTTCTTAAAGAATCTTGGGCTTGAGGCTTTGGAAAACAGTAGATAATAAAAGCAGAGTCCACTGCAAGAACTTATATTGGCTAAGGATAAGAAAGACAGATGTGCAAAATAATATTTATTTTCAGGAAATCATTGGACCAGAAAATAGTGTATTGTTTATAAATACATTTTGAAAATGAAAGGGCTTTTTTGGTGACATACATGCTACTACCACTATCATGGAAAATGATACGGTTTTGCAATACAAAAACCTCAAGTACTGGACATGTCTAAACGTTCTAAGTCCATTCTGTGTTTCAAATGTTCCAATCTTTGTGGCCCTTATTAGGGAAATCTTTTTTCTTCTGTGGGGCCCACCTATGCAATGTAATGGGCAGGAAACTGTAATACAAAACTAATTGCTAGATAAAATCTAATGCCAAATGAACATTTTGTGTTTAAAAACTCTCATTACCATCAACTGGGTAGTTCCAGTCCCATCCATGACTTTGATTCCAAACCTGACTTTTTTTTTTTTTTTTAGAATTCTTCGGATCCGTATTGAAGTGATTCAGCTAGAAATTGATAATCTTCATTTTAACACTGCTCTGAGCTAATGGCTGCTCTTGAAAAGGTTTGTACATTATTTGTGAAAAAAACTTTACTTCTGCCATTCTTTGCCATGTCAGATCCTTTTCCTTGATGTAATGTCCAATACTCCTTCCACATGTAATTTGTTATGACACTTGCAGACACTCGTTCTTCCAGAATGGAAGTCCAACATTAAGACTGTATTACTATGACTGAAATCCTGATTCTGACTTCTATTTCCTTTATAACATTAGACAATTATCCC
Organism: Gorilla gorilla gorilla; assembly: GCF_029281585.2. Classification (NCBI taxonomy): domain Eukaryota; kingdom Metazoa; phylum Chordata; class Mammalia; order Primates; family Hominidae; genus Gorilla; species Gorilla gorilla. The sequence continues at coordinate 77,866,001 of NC_073238.2, read as the reverse complement.
ATTGTTATATTCAACTTATTGACTTTTGATTGTTCATGCTATAAGTTGTATATATTGTTTTATTATATTGTTTCAAGTTGGGTTCTGTCCTCTACTTTCTGACTAGATTTCTTTTATATTACTCAGTTTGGCCCAGATTTATTCAAATTCCCAAATCCAAGTTTTATATTTCTCCAATTTTCCTTACTGCATTATAGTAGCCCCTTACGTGATATATAAATCAGAAAAGAATGTCTATAAGTGTTCAAAAGTTTAAAAAGCTAATATTACATAGGCTGCTTTAATTTTAGAAATACATCAGCCCAATAAAGTGTATTCACAAAGCGTAAGCATGTTTGGAATTTCGAATAATGATACCTAAAATTGCAAAGGCATAATAAAATTTTGACATATATTTCAAGGAGGAGTGTTTTTTTTTCTTTAGTGGAACTAACTTATGGAAATCTTATGTGTTAAATAAATAACTTCCTCATGGTTTCCTGCTTATTCTGATGCTATTATTGTTGTATATCTTGAATGGCTGTCACATAACATAAAGCTGTCTGTGACATGTTTCAATTTTAAGCAACTGGAATTCTGATTATAAAGATGCTTCAGAATATGCTTCAATGGTTATTAAGATGAATAATACATTATTTCTTTATTATTCATTGAAAACTTTGGTTAGAATCATAGATATTCAGACTTACTGACCAAACATTTAACAAAGGGAAAGAACAAATGTCAATATTTTTGGTATATTTTTTCCTCATGTTAAAGGCAGCAAGTCTGTAAATGGCTCATTATATTTAGATATGCTTTTTAATAAGCAAAAAAATGTATTTTTAATGTTAACTCAATAAATTTTTCTCTTATGCTAAAATTTCTTGACATAAGTATTATTATATGTCTTTCATGACTTTCAAAGAAAAATTTAGATGAAATGCACTTCTAATATGTGAACTATATTAAAAGAGAATTTATATACTTGCATTTTTGAATGGAAAGTTACAAATTTGAAATTCAGACTAACTGGGAATGGATTTTATATATCTATTATTCTGTTTTACCATAACGATTTGCTAAACTTTTGCAAGTTTTGATTTGAAAGTCTGTAAAGTTTGATTGCTAATAGTATACTAATAGTATAATTCATCATATAGTTATTTTGAGGATTATATCAGCTTAAAAATGCATGGTACAATACGTGTGTGTGTGTGTGTATTTTATATATAAATATTACCTTCAGTATCTGTATGTCACACTCACTACAATCACAGATACTGAAGATGATATTTAAGATGTATTTGTTTCCAAATAAAAACAACTCAAAAAGTCTTTCATAATAAAGGAATTGCTATCTTGTATGATAGTATACTAAAATCTAATAATTCTTTGCTACTTTGCCAAAAAATACCGAATCTGCCTTGAAATAGCCTATTACTTTTCAATTCCAAGGTTATATCTAGGTCACTACAGTTCCACAAAGAGAAAGTACATCTGAAGCTATACAGCCCCTGGAAAGGACACTGCCCAGTGAACTAATCATATATGACCATGGGGGACTTTAGATAAAGAAATCCTTTCAGTGAACAGAGTCTGGGTTCATGGAGATCAAAAGACAATCTTGAGCAACAGATTTAACCCTGAAGCAGAGGATGGAGTGACCTTCCTGAGAATCACATTGAGTGGGGCAGGAGACCTGAAAGAAAGCGAGGTCCCACTAGCAAGAAAGGAAAGGAAAACAAAAATGTTTGTTGGACAGGTGATTACCAGTGTTTTCTATATTAAATAAAACAGTATTTTACACATATTATTTTGCTTGGTAATAATTAATTTTTAATTTGTCTTGCAGAAATATAACTTGATTCTAAGTTCTTACATCTATAAAAATTTTACTATATGCTGTCATAGTGTTCTGATTTATCCCTAATGTGCTTTTCATTGCAGCCATATTATAAGCACAATTCTATGCTGTTCTGCAATTGCACAGAATTAGTACTCCAAGGTAGTAGATAAAAAATATTTCAGAGGGAAAAAAATGAAGGGTGTTATGTCTTTTAAGCTTTATAATACAAGATAAATCTTTTCTATTACACGTGGGTTGTGAAAATTGATGGTTATTCTTTATTCAAAGCCCTGATATTAACAAATCCCCAAAAGATGGAATGAATAGAAACAGAACAAATGAAAAAGTATAGATTGTTTGGCAAGTAGTCATTTGCATATATTCTTAGACAAAATTGATTTAAAGAATCTCCACGGATTAATGGATAAAGAACTTTTAATGAAATACAATATTCAATTTGGAAACACATTAACTTATAAATGATAAATTATAATAAATAAATGTTAATATTAATTTTCCTATATAGAAAAGAGTTCAATTCTCCCAAAGAATCACTGAAGGAGAATTGATAAGAAATATGTGTGAAATTCTCAAATATGTTGCTTGACATGGTTTACAGCTTTACATAAAACTTTCCCAAATGAGTTTAGAAATAGCATTATTATTTATGAATATGAACTGATATATGGTCTAAATTAAGAGGAAACTAAAAGTTATGATACATATAATACTACCATGGTATAAACACTAGTGGGAATCAAATTCCATTTAAGAAATGTTTTATTGTAAAAAATAAGAGAAAATCTTTTTATACTCACCCCCTACACACATTTGTTTCTATTGTTTGCAGAGTATTACAAAAGGAATTTCCAAAATTATGTCATTTTACTCATAAATACTTCAGTGTAGTGCCCTATTTTATAAGACTTGCTTCATATAATCTCACTGCCATTATCATACTTGATAATATTATTTATTACTTACAAATATATACGAGTTCATTGAGATACACATTTTTTTCATTTTCTTTAATATGACTTTTAAAATTTGGTTTATTTTAATCAGGACCATTGTCTGTTTGTGTTTGGATATTAGGTAATTTATTTTTGTTTACTCTATGGTCATCTTACTTCCTCAGTTCTACATCACAGTATTTATGCCATTGATTTGTTAAGAAAGTTAGTCATGGGTCTATAGAATGTCTTATATTTTGAGTGTGTTTAATTAATTTTTTTTGATGTACTACAAGTGCTTCCTCTATGCCGCATGTTTTCTATAGCTTGGAAATGAATAGAATTTAATTGGATTTGGGTTTAATTTAATTTAAGCAAAATTCTCTTAGATTGTGCTGCGTATTTGTTAGTGCATCATATTAGGGGCTATATAATATCTGCTCTTGTTACCTATAGTAATAATGAAATTGATGAGTGGATTCAAGATTTTTTCAGGTTAAACCATTCAATATTAAATTTTCCTCAAAACTTAACTTTTGGTTTGAGCTTCTATTTAATATTGTTGCCTACACTATTTTTATATCAGTTTATAAAATCAAAATTTTAAAAATCTATCAGTTATTCTTCATTTACTAGCTGGATTAGTTTCTAAATGAATTATCTCTCCCCAACCTCTCAGCTATTCTAATATACAGTTTATAAAATAATGGCCAAATGAATGCTCAATTTTTTGTGTATATGTTGCCACTAACCAAATTTTATTATTTTGAGGTAGTAATTTCTATTGATTTTCAAATATTTTTAATATATGTAAATATATATGGTATATCCTGCATGTAGAAAATATTTGACCTATTTTATTCCATTACTTTTTATTATGTCTCTATTTTTTTTGTTTTTGCCAAAGTGCTGGGTTAGTACTACCCATAAAAAAATGACTAGTGGTAGAGAAAGTGGGCTCATTTTTTTTCCCTACTTGTGGAGGAATACCTCCAGAAGATAGTATATAAGAAAAAACATAAATTCCTATTTTATTAACTTTATTTTAAAACATAAATGAAAGTTAAATTATGTTAAATAATACCTGGCACCTGTGGAGATAAACAGTTGATATTCCTCAATAGATTTATTGGTGTGATGAATTACATACTAGATTTTCTAATAGCAAGTAACCCTTGTTTTCCTTGAATAAGCCACACTTGATAAAGGTATATTTTTTAAATAATGTATTTTATACTCTCGGTCTGTTTGTAAAAATATTTTACTATGACTTACAAGAAAACTGAACTTGTATCCCTTACTTTATTTATAAAATTAAAAAAGAAAAATAAAAACAAATATTTTAATATGTCTAGTAATCTTAACTGTATTAATTTCAAAATCAGTTTCATGTTTAATTAGAATAATTTTAACAATTTTCTACCCATACTTCTTTAACTCCTTAAAACACTTCTAGTGACTTAAAAAGGCAGTTTTTTTTTTTTCAGGCTACTTCACTGTAACATATTTGCCATAGCCAGTGGCATCTAAAATTTACTGATCTTCAGCATTACCTGGGAGGTTTTGTTTGTTTTGCTTTGTTTTCGGTTTGTTTTCTTTCACTACAGATGTTAGAAACCAACTTCAGACCCACTAAATCAAAAATCTCTTATTGTGGGACTTAAGAGAAACCTATCCAGGTATTTAACATATGCTTTTTGCTTTTCAGCATACAGTTAAGTATGCAAAAGACAAAATTAAAGAGAACAACAACAACAAAACCCTAGAAAATGTTGTTCTACTCTACAGAGTGAATAATTTGAACAGAAAGAAACTCTCCTAGGCTACATTAAAACATAAAAGAGCATATAACTTTGTCAGGCCGTGTGTGTTTGAATACAGATGTGGGTGTTAAACATAAGATTAGTTTTTATGCGGTCCTCCTCTGCTCAACAATGTACATTTTGTCATAATATTCCTTTCCTATAATAATATAGTGAAAGTGAAAAGAATTAGTTATATTCAATTAAAATATCTCCATTTAAATAGTGTTCACATTTTTAAGAAGAAAAGTAAAATGTTGAGTCATTGAATGATATAGTATTCATGATGAAATATAATTTCACAGTTTAAAAATACTATGGCTCTATGTTTTATTTTATTGAAATTGCTCCACCAAACTTTTCTGGGATAACATATTTCTTTAAATAAAAGTACATCTTCTTGAGACACGTCTTTATTTTACATGCCAAAAGAAATTACTTTAAAGCTAAAAATCAGGCTACATATGATACAATACTAACATTATTTCTGGTTTTAAAATTATATTTAAAGTATATTTTCAATTCATGCTTTGTAGATATAATTTATATATGTTAGCTATATGTGTGTTAATCTAAGCCTGTTATTTTTCAATTAAAAATAAAAATACTGTATAAACAATGTTATTTTTAAAATGAATGATTTTTTTAAATAAAATGATTTTTTTCAGGAATCTGATATTTAGAACATAAGCCATTTCTTATACTCAATTCCATTTATCTTTCCATCCTATAATTCCATTGCATTTTGAAGCATCAATAGATCTGTTTCAGGAATGGGGTAAGGACCCGTTATTCAATAAATGGTACTGGAATAACCAGCTAGCCAAAGGCAGAAGAATGAAACTAGACCCTTGCCTTTCACTGTATGCAAAAATTAACTCCAAATGGATTAAAGATTTAAATGTAAGATCTCAACTATAGAAATCCTAGAAGAAAACCTAGGAAACATCCTTCTTGACATCAGCCTTAGCAAATAATTTTTGGCTAAGTTCTCAAAGCAATTGCAACAAAAACAAAAATTAGCAAGTGGGACCCAATTAAACTAAAGAACTTCTGTACAGTGAAATAAACCATCCATAGAGTTGACAACCTACAGAATATGATAAAATATTCGGAAACTATGCATCCGACAAAGGTCTAATGTCCAGAACATATCAGGAACATAAATCACCAAGCAAAAAACAACCATATTTAAAAAGGACAGAGGACATGAACAGACACTTCTAAAAAGAAGACATACACAAGGCCAACAAACATATGAACAAATGCTCATCATAGTAAAAAACAAATCAAAACCACAGTGAGATAGCAGCTCACATCAGTCAGAATGGCTATTATTAAAAAGGCAAAAAACAACAGATACTGGCAAGGCTGCAGAGAAAAGGGAATTATTATGCATTGTTGATGGGAATGTAAATTAGTTCAACCACTGTGGAAAGCAGTTTGGAAATTTCCCAAATTACTTAAAACAGAGCTACCATTTGACCCAGAAATCTCATTAACTGGATATATACACAAAGGAAAATAGATCAGTCAACCAAAAAGACACATGTACTTGTATGTTCATCAAAAAGCTATTCAGAATAGCAAAGACACATAATCAACCTAGGTGTCTATCAATGGTGGACTGAATAAAGAAAAAGTTCACCATGGAATACTATGGAGCCATTAAAAAGAATAAAATTATGTCCTTTGAAGCAACATAGTTGGACTAGAGGCCATAATCTTAAGATAATTAATGCAAGAACAGAAAACCAAATACTGCATGTTTTCACTTATAAGTGGGAGCTAAACATTAAACACACATAGACATAAACACAAGAACAACAAACACTGTGGACTACTAGAGGGGGAAGGGAGGGAGGAAGACATGGGTTGAAAAACTACCTGTTGGGCACTATGCTGACTACCTGAGTGCAATATACCCATGAAACAAACCTGCACATGCACCCCCTGTGTCTAAAATAAAAGATGAAGTTTAAAAAAATAACATGAAACCTCAGAAGTAATGATAAACAAGAACAGAAACAAAATTCCATCTTTTATGTTTTGTGTTTTGCTTTGCTATTATGAATAAGTAATAGATGTTTATATATATATTAAGTTAAATTCATCTAAATTTAAGCTTATTTATATTTAAATTAAATTCAGCTAAATTCATCTGTATTTTATTTCATTTTATTCAAATTTATCTAAAATTAAAATTGTTTTATTGATAATTGCTCTACAAAACATTTTTGAAATAAAACATTTCTTTAAATACAAGTACAGCATTTTAAAACACATCTTTATTTTATATGCCAAAAGAAATTTACTTTAAATTTAAAGCTAAAATGTAGGCTATGCATGATACAATACTAAAATGCCACTAACTTTGAACTTCATTACTTCACACATTTAAAGGTTGAGAAATTTTTATCTCAGAATTTATAAAATATTACATATAACCATGGGTAAGTCACTTATATGACTAAAGGTATAGTCTGAATAACATTGTATCAGATACAAGTATTTGATTGAATGCAAAACATGATCATACATTTGAATGTCCATTAAATACAAAAATTTGGGTGGATGACACTGAAATCATCATCTCAGAATGTCTCTTATTGACTTTCATAATACAATAACAAAATATATAGATGTTGAACTTTTAAGGTTTTCTCACACTTATGTGTCTATCTCTATGTTGAAATTTAGATACTCATTCTATTAAAAAAAAAAAAAACTCATTCTCTACCCAGAAAGTTTATATTATGCTATTTTATCTAAACCTAAGTAGGGTAACCAAGAAGATACCAGTTCACTTAATTTCAGTTATTGGTGATATAATCAATTCATCTTTGTGTTTTCAGAATTAGTATTGCCTTTTTAATATATTAATATATATACGTGCATAGGATTATAACCAGATTTTTAAACACTTAAAATAGATATTACTTGATTAATTATAGTCTATATAAGAAATAACATATTAAAGGTAATGACTTTTAAATGTACAGTGTTAACCACAGTCACCCTACTGTGCAATAGAACACCAGAACTTGTTCCTCCCATGTAAATATAATTTTATACCTCTTGATAAATCTCTCCCGGTTCCCCTCTCCTTCCTACCCTCCCCAGGCTATGGTAACCACTGTTCTACTCTCTACTGCTTTCAGATCAGCTTCTTTAGACTCTATATATGTAAATGAGATCACACATTTGTCTTTCTGTACCTTGCGTATGTCACTTAACATAATGTCTTCCAGGTACATCTGTGTTGCTGCAAATTACAGGATTTCATTCTTTATCATGTACCTCGAAGAAAAGATTTTGGATGTTCTCACCACAAATAAATAATAAATGTATGAGGTGACTGAATAAATACTCTGATTTGATCGTTACACCATATGTATATGTATTGAAACATCTCAGTGAACCCTATAAATATGTAATTATTACTTGCGAATTAAAAACAAAATTTTAAAAAGTTTACTAGTTTTAAACACTAAGCCCTTCATGTTGTTACTTATCATAGTTTGCAAACATAATGGCTACCAAAGACATATCAAAGTTCCTTATCTTTGCTATCTTCTTGTAACATTTATTAATGCATTTTACAAGACTATTGCAGATATGTTAGAAAGTTGCTCTATTTTCTGTAATTATCATCTCTAGGCTTGTGTTACATTATCTGCAATACTTTTTGGGTTACATTTTTCTTCTTCTCTATGTCTTTCTTATGCATTCTTACTCCTTTACACATAATTTATTTGATACTTCCTCTTCTTTACAAGAACACAGTGCATTCTCCATGCACTGCTTGTTTGCATTCTACTCTGCTTAATGTTTTTCTATCATAACTCTCTTGTTATGTTGATTTCTGCATTTCCTTTGCATTTCAAGTTAAATGTTGCTTATTGACGGTCAGTAAGTGTTCCCAATAGATAAAGAGATTTAAAAGGGACATTTCTCAGATTGTGTGCTGCTGGAGATATGATACCTCTGTGAAATAAGATTTTCCTTTTTATGCAGTGTTTTTTTTTTTCTTCAGTTAAGTCTGCCACCCCCCTACCCCCAGCCTATAAACAGTCTTTCTTCAAAGGACTCTAAGAGATCAGCCAAATGCTATTTCAGCACGTTCATTTTTAAAATCTCTATCGACTATTGAAGGTAGGTTACACTCTATGTTAAACATGATTTAAAAGTCCACATTTGGCATATTAAAATATTAGTAAACCATACTCAATGAAAGAGTCTGATAAATATTGAGGATGGATTGTAGTTTATATTCTCATGTACACGCATTTTCAAACGTTAGCTTTTGTCTGAGTTGGCAAGTCTAAAATGTGTAAAAATGGATAAGTCCAGCAAATCTATTTTCAGAGATTATTTTTCCTACTATTAGAACTAATTTCTGCTGATGCGAAAGTATTATTTGCTTGACCAAGCAAGTGTGAGTGTTTAATGGACTTAGCCAAGCTAAGGATGTGAATTGGTTATCTGAGTCCTAAACCTGAGAGCTTGGCTAATTCCCTGATAGATTCAGCCAACACATTTTGCCATTTTAGACCCAAAGGACATTATTAATAAATTGGAACTAATGACACTGACCTGCTGTGTAATGGCCTAGCAAGAAATAACTAATCAATAGATGTTTTTTGGAAGTATAAAGTACTAAAAAGTAACCCCCAAATTGCCCCATTCAGAGTTATAAAACTCAGTTATTTATTTCATTTTTCTAAATGTTAGAAAAATGTGGAGGGTCATTTGTTAAAAAGGAATCCTGCAAGAAATAAAACAGGTGCAATGGTTAATGGTGCTGTAATTTAGCAGATTCCTGTTAATTCCATCTCACTATATCAGCATAACATTGAATTGCTGATTTTTAGAGGTCTTCATGAAGCTATAATTTCACATGAAATCTTGGTAGTGTGAGGCTACCACATGTCTTCTACAAACTATTTAGAGACATGCTATTTTCAATTTCTTAAGCAAATAATAAGGCACATTGCTTTCCTTTTTAATAAGAATATAGCATTCAAAAAAGTGTATCTTAAAAATGGCAAAATTGATGGATTTCCTCTGTCAATTATTTCTAACACAAATAAAGTAGAATTGAAGATTATACTCCAAAATCTTATAGCTGTTAGTATATTGCATTCAGTGATTTTTTTCTAAAATTGCCTTAAAATATGAACTATTTAGAAAATGTCACAGATGTGTGATATAGTATTTTGAAATTAAAAATGCATCAATCTTCAACAATACCATAAGCAGTTTTACTTACAATTTTTTAAATTCCATACTGTAAAAAATTTTGTCTTGAAATCATTAGAATGATAAATATTTTTCTCAGATCCTTTCTAAAATGATTAAGGTCATGATTCTTGGTTAATGTTCCTTTTAACCACAAAACAAATAGCAATGCTAGTGAACATCCATCATTGATTTTCTATTGGAATGGTATTGTGGTATCGTAACACGAATAAATGAGTAGAAATTTTACTATTGGTCCATCTAACGTCATGTGCATATACATATATATACATAATAATGATACATATATACAGTCTGTTGTCTTCTTTCTTACAGTTTTGCTGTTGAAGTGCCAAAATGATTCCTTTATAATGAAACTTATGAGTTAAGAAGTTACACAGTAAAGCCATAAAAGTTAACATTCTAGGTAAATATGGTTTATCAAAGTAATAAAAATAATTTTACTATTTTTAGAAGCCTTTTTGTCCCACCCAAATTATTTCATTACATTATTCACTCTTCTTTAACACCTTGTACTGTACCTTTCACATATTTTGGAGATTCTCTCATGTCAGTCTCTAAAACTGTTTCTAAATTATCAATTTAGATAGATCATGTTTCCGTATATGAGTGTACCTCAAATTAGTGTATTCCCTACCAACAGGCATGTATGTAGTTTATAATCTATCATTAATTATGGTGCTGCAATGTATATAGTTGTACCTGTATCATTATTACATTTGTGAGTACATTTACAGGGATAAAGTAACTGGAATTAATATAGCTACATCAAAAGGATTTAGTTTTTATGGATATAATTACCTAAGAGTGAAATAATTGGATAATATTTAAGCATATATTTAACTTTTTAAATAAATGGCCAGAACTATGTCATAATGTTGTATTATGTTACATTGACACTAGAAGTGCATATAAAGATGTAAACATGAGCATTCATAGCAGCCTTATTTATAATAACTGAAAACTGGAAACTGCCCAGATGTTCTCCAACAGATGAGTGGATAAAGAACCTCTATATACCCATAAAATGGAATGCTATTCAGCAATAAAAGAGAACAAACTATTAGATACATACTAACAGCATATCTGAAAGTAATTATGCTAAGTGAAGGAAACCACACAAAAAAAGAAAAAAGTGTGCATTTTCATGTGCCTCCGTGTGAAGAGACCACCAAACAGGCTTTATGTGAGCAACAAAGCTGTTTATTTCACCTGGGTGCAGGTGGGCTGAGTCTGAAAAGAGAGTCAGTGAGGGGAGATAGGGGTGGGGCCGTTTTATAGGATTTGGGTAGGTAAAGGAAAATTACAGTCAAAGGGGGGTTGTTCTCTGGCGGGGGCAGAGTGGGGGTCATGAGGTGCTCAGTAGGGGAACTTTTGAGCCAGGATGAGCCAGGAGAAGGAATTTCACAAGACAATGTCATCAGTTAAGGCATGAACAGGACATTTTCACTTCTTTTGTGGTGGAATGTCATCAGTTAAGGCAGGAACCGGCCATCTGGATGTGATCTGGATGTGTACGTGCAGGTCACAGGGATGGCTTAGCTTGGGCTCAGAGGCCTGTCATTCCTGTCCTCTTATATTAATAAGAAAAATAAAATGAAATAGTGGTAAAGTGTTGGGACGGTGAGAATTTTTGGGGGTGGTATGGAGAGATAATGGGCGATGTTTCTCAGGGCTGCTTCGAGCGGGATTAGGGGTGGCGTGGGAACCTAGATTGGGAGGGATTAAGCTGAAGGAAGATTTTGTGGTAAGGGGTGATATTGTGGGACTGTTAGAAGAAACATTTGTCATTTAGAATTATTGGTGATGGCCTGGATAAGGTTTTGTATGAATTGAAAAACTAAACGGATTAAGAGAAGGAGAAAAACAGGTATTAAAGGTCTAAGAACTGGGAGGACCTAGGACATCTGATTAGAGAGTGCCTAAGGAAATTCAGCATAGTCCAGTCAGCAAAGATTATTTATTTACTTCAAGAGTTAAGAGTGGCAGTTTGGGGATAGCACCAGGAGATATCAGCTGTGATGGCTTGGAGAAACAGTGTAAACTGGCAGTGTAAACAAGAGCAGGGCATGTATGAGTAGTTGAGACCGGTGAATAGGAGTATGACTAGACAGAAGATAGTGGGGATGACAAGTTCTTTTGGGGCACAGTCTAAGTTAGTCTGGTGTCTGGAATGAGACTGGGGCCTAATAAATAGGAGCATCTATACAGGAGCTCAAATGGGCTGTACCCTGTAGCATTCTGAGGACAGGTCTGACTTCTGAGAAGGGAAAGTGGTAAAAGTATTGTCTAGTCCTTTTTAAGTTGGAGCTTCGTGAGGTGTTTTTGTTGCTGTTGTTGTTTTGTTTTTTTTTTTGAGACGGAGTCTTACTCTTTCGCCCAGGTTAGAGTGCAGTGGCGCGATCTTGGCTCACTGCAAGCTCCGCCTCCCGGGTTCACGCCATTCTCCTGCCTCAGCCTCCCGGGTAGCTGGGACTACAGGCGCCCGCCATCACACCCGGCTAATTTTTTCGTATTTTTAGTAGAGACGGGGTTTCACCATGTTAGCCAGAATAGTCTCGATTTCCTGACCTTGTGATCCACCCGCCTCAGCCTCCCAAAGTGTTGGGATTACAGGCATGAGCCACCGTGCACGGCAGTGAGGTATGTTTTTAAAAGACCGTTAGTCTGTTCTACTTTTCCTGAAGACTGAGGACTGTAAGGGATATAAAGGTTTCACTCAATACTAAGAGCCTGGAAAACTGCTTGGCTGATTTGACTAATAAAGGCTGGTCCGTTATCAGACTGTATTGAGGTGGGAAGGCTAAACTGAGGAATTATGTCTGACAGAAGGGAAGAAATGACTGAGGTGGCCTTCTCAGACCCTGTAGGAAAGGACTCTACCTATCCAGTGAAAGTGTCTACCTAGACTAAGAGGTATTTTAGTTATCTGACTTGGGGCATGTTGAGTAAAGCTAATTTGCCAGTCCTGGGTGGAGGCAAATCCTCAAGCTTGATGTGTAGGGAAGGGAGGAGGGCCCTGAATAATCCTTGAGGAGTAGTAGCATAGCAGATGGAACACTGAGAAGTTATTTCCTTGAGGATAGATTTCCACGATGGAAAGGAAATGAGAGGTTTTAAGAGGTGGGCTAGTGGCTTGTACTATAGCATAACCTGCCTTTTCTGGTGTGTGGCGATTAGGCCTGGTGGAACCGCCATTAATAAATCAAGCGTGATCAGGGTGAGGAACAGGAAAGAAGGAAATATGGGGAAATGGGGTGAATGTCAGGTGGATCAGAGAGATACAGTCATGAGGGTCAGGTGTGGTATCCAGAATAATGTGGGAGGCCAGATTGAAGTCCCGGCCAGTAACAACGGTAATTGTGGGACTTAACAAAGAGTGAGTACAGCTGAAGGAGCCGGAGAGCAGAAAGTATATGTGTCAGGTATGAGGAAGAAAATAGATTTTGGAAGTTATGAGAAATGGAGAGGGTAAGTTGAGCATAGTTTGTGATTTTGAGGGCCTCTAAACGTATTAGGGCTTCAGCAGCCACTGCACGGAGACATGATGGCTAGGCTAAAACAGTAAGATCAAGTTGTTTGGACAGAAAGGCTACAGGATGCAGTCCTGGCTCTTCTGTAAGAATTCTGACCACACTAACCATGCCTAGGAAGGAAGGGAGTTGTTGTTTTGTAAGGGATTGAGGTTTGGGAGATTAATCAGACACGATCAGCAGGGAAAGCACGTGTGTTTTTGAGAATTATGCCGAGATAGGTAACAGATGAGGATGAAATTTGGGCTTGACTGAAGTAATGGGGGCTGTCTGTGAAGCCTTGCGGCAGTATAGCCCAGGTAATTTGCGAGCCTAATGGGTGTCAGGGTCAGTCTAAGTGAAAACAAAGAGAGGCTGGGATGAGGGGTGCAGGGGAATAGTGAAAAAAGCATCTTTAAGATCCAGAATGGAATAGTGAGTTGTGGAGGAAGGTATTGAGGACAAAAGAGTGTACGGGTTGGGCACCACAGGGTGAATAGGCAAAACAATTTGGTTGATAAGGCACAGATCCTGAACTAATCTGTAAGACTTGTCCAGTTTTTGGACAGGTAAAATGGGGGAATTGTAAGGAGAGTTGATAGGTTTTAGAAGCCCATGCTGTAGCAGGCGAGTGATAACAGGCTTTAATCCTTTTAAAGCCTGCTGTGGGATGGGATATTGGCATTGAGCGGGGTAAGGGTGATTAGGTTTTAATGGGATGGTAATGGGCATGTGATCAGTTGCCAGGGAAGGAGTAGAGATGTCCCATACTTGTGGGTTAAGGTAGGGGGATACGAGAGGAAGACGTGAAGGAGGCTTTGGGTTGGGGAGAAGGGCAGCAATGAGATGTGGCTGTAGTCCAGGAATAGTCAGGGAAGCAGTTAATTTGGTTAAAATATCTCGGCCTAATAAGGGAACTGGGCAGGTGGGGATAACTAAAAAAGAATGCATAAAATAGTGTTGTCCAAGTTGGCACCAGAGTGGGGGAGTTTTCAGGGGTTTAGAAGCCTGGCTGTCAATACCCACAACAGTTATGGAGGCAAGGGAAACAGGCCCCTGAAAATAAGGTAACATGGAGTGGGTAGCCTCCGTATTGACTAAGGGGACAGACTTATCTTCCACTGTGAGAGTTACCCGAAGCTCGGCATCCATGATGGTCTATGGGGCTTCTGAGGCGATGGGGCAGCATCAGTCTTCAGCTGCTAAGCTGAGAAGGAGTCAGTCAGAGAGCCTTGGGCCAGAGTTCCAGGGGCTCTGGGAGTGGCTGCCAGGTGAGTTGAACAGTCCGATTTCCAGTGGGGTCCTGCACAGATGGGACACGGCTTAGGAGGAATCCTGGGCTGCAGGCATTCCTTGGCCTGGTGGTCAGATTTCTGGCACTTATAGCAAGCTCCTCGGGGAGGAGGCTCTGGAGGAACGCCTGGCTGCTGTGGTTCAGGCGTTTGGAAGCTCTTGTGTGCTGGAGATGTGGCTGGGGTTTGTCTCACAGTGGAGGCAAGGAATTGCAACTTTTTTCTATTATTGTATACCTTGAAGACGAGGTTAATTAAATCCTTTTGTGGGGTTTGAGGGCCGGAATTTAATTTTTGGAGTTTTATTTAATGTCGGGAGCAGATTGGGTAATAAAATGTATTTTGAGAATAAGACGGCCTTTTGATCTTTTAGGGTCTAGGGCTGTAAAGTGTCTCAGGGTTGCTGCCAAACGAGCCATGAACTGGGCTGGATTTTTATATTTGATGAAAAAGAGCCTAAACGCTATCTGATTTGGGATAAAGAAAAAGGAGCGTTAACTTTGACTATGCCTTTAGCTCCAGCCACCTTTTTAAGAGTAAATTGCTGGGCAGGTGGGGGAGGGCTAGTCATGGAATGAAACTGTAAGCCGGACCAGGTGTGAGGAGGGGAGGTGATAAAAGGATTATAGGGTGGAGGAGCGGAGGCTGAGGAAGAATTGGGACCTAGGTCGGCCTGGCGAGGAGCAGCCTGGGGAGGAGGGGAGAGGTCAGATGGGTCTGTAGAAAAGGAAGAGTAGAAAGACTCAGCAACGCTTGGGGTTGGGACCGAGGGGACAGGTGGGAGGGAAAGAAGGAAGATTTGGGGCGAGTTGCACTGGGCACAGAGACTAGGGAGGGACCGATGTGTAAAAGAATGCCTGGACATCAGGCATCTCAGACTGTTTGCCCATTTTACGACAAGAATTATTTAGATCTTGCAGGATGGAAAAATTGAAATGCCATTATCTGGCTATTTGGAACTACTGTCGAGTTTGTATTGGGGTCAAGCAACATTGCAGAAGAAAATAAGATGCTTAGATTTTAGGTCAGGTGAGAGTTGAAGAGGTTTTAAGTTCTTAAGAACACAGGCTAAGGGAGAAGAAGGAGGAATGGAGGGTGTACTGTTGCCCATAGTGAAGGAGACAAGCCCAGAGAAAAGAGAGAGTAGAGACACAGAGGGAAGGGGTTTGGGGGTTCTTACCCTCCAGGAAAGCAGGAAGGGGGTTGGGGCACACAGATACGAGGTCGGGGTGCGGAAATAAGGGATTGGAGTGCAGAGATATAAGAGGTTGGGGCACAGAAATAAGGGATCGGGATGCAGAGATATAAGAGGTTGGGGAGCGGAAATAAGGGATCGGGGCACAGAGATATAAGGGTTTGGGGTACTTTCCCCTCCTCCAGAAAAGCAGGACTTGCTGCTAAGGGTGAAGGAGAAGGGGGTGGGGGTTTCTTGCCCCCTAGAAAGGTGGAGAAGGGGTAGAGACACGGAGAGAAGGGATTGGGGTACTTGCCCCTTCCCCAGAAAAGTGGGACTTGCCGCTAAGGGTGAAGGACCAAGGCAGGCGTCCTTGCATGGTCTGCCACCTCTGAAACCTGGGTAAATAATCAGAGAGGCGTCCTTGCAATGATTAAACACCGGCGCCGGAGTTTTGGGTCCACGGATAAAACGTGTCTCCTTTGTCTCACCAGAAAATGAAAGGAATTGAAATTAAGAGAAGGGAGAGATTGAAGTGTGGCGCCAAGATTGAAAGGAGAAAGAGGTTGAGGGATAGTGAGGGAGGCTGGAGAAGAGAGTAAAAAGAGGCCGCTTACCGGATTTGAAATTGGTGAGATGTTTCTTGGGCTGGTTGCTCTGAGGACCTGAGGTCGTAGGTGGATCTTTCTCAGGGAGCAAAGAGCAGGAGGACAGGGGATTGATCTCCCAAGGGAGGTGCCCCGATCCGAGTTATGGCACCAAATTTCATGCGCATCCGTGGGAAGAGACCACCAAACAGGCTTTGTGTGAGCAGTGAAGCTGTTTATTTCACCTGGGTGCAGGTGGGCTGAGTCCGAAAAGAGAGTCAGCAAAGGGAGATAGGGGTGGGGCCAATAGGATTTGGGTAGGTGAAGGAAAATTACAGTCAAAGGGGGGTTGTTCTCTGGTGGGCAGAGTGGGGGTCACAAGGTGCTCAGTAGGGGAACTTTTGAGCCAGGATGAGCCAGGAGAAGGAGTTTCACAAGACAATGTCATCAGTTAAGGCAGGAACCGGCCATCTGGATATGTACATGCAGGTCACAGGAGATATGATGGCTTAGTTTGGGCTCAGAGGCCTGACATGCATACTCTATAATTCCATTGATATACATTTCTATGAAATGTAAACTAATCAGAAAGCAGATTAATAGTTGGCTGGGAATGCAGGAGTTGGGTATAATAAAACAAAGGGGCATGAGGAAAATTTGGGGGTGATTATGTTCAAAAGCTTGATTGTGATGATGACTTTACACGTGTGTCAAATCTTATCAAATTGTATGCTTTAAATGCATGCAGTTTTTATGTCAATTATTCCTTAAAAAGGCTGTTAAAATATATAAAAACATATTCTGGCACAAAGGAGAATAAAATAAGTTCTCCAGGGCCTTGTTATTCAAAGCATTAAACCATATAATTTTTCTTATAGGTCTGCAACAGATTAAGAAGCTTATACCAGAATGTAGCGCATTGCCTTGTACCTTTCATTAAGAAAGTCTTTCTGTGAGAAAAATATATAAACAGAACTAAACAGTCAGCTTAGTCACATGCTACTTATCTTGCTGCAGACCTACTGCACACAGTTCACAGACTAAATAAACTTTCCATAGAATTAAGATGCCATCTTTATCATACACTAAAAATGTATTTGTTTTTGTGGATATATGTGCATGTGTATAATCATATGTATGATCCCACTTCAAACTTTACCTTGTTCTACTGATTTGTCTTTTTCTTCATGTTCCATTACCAGACTATGCCAAATATTAAAACAAGTTTTAAATTCAATCAGGGTTTGTACACCTTGATTACATTTTTTAAAATATTCACTGGCCATTCCTTTATATTTTTTCTAATTCATCTTAGAATGATTCTCTGTAGTTCCAAATATAAGATCTCCTTATATTTTTTATTGAGATCATATGAGACTTTTTGTAACATATTAGAAAAAAATGCACATTTTTTGATATTGAAATATCAGAACATAGTATTTTTTTAAAATTCATTAAACGTTTTTCCATGAGATTTATAGAGATTTTTCTTTTTTCTTTCTTTCTTTCTTTTTTTTTTTTTTTTTTGAGACAGAGTCTCACTCTGTTGAGTGCAGTGGTGCAATCTCAGCTCACTGCAAGCTCCGCCTCCCAGGTTCACGCCATTCTCCTGCCTCAGCCTACCCAGTAGCTGGGACTACAGGCGCCTGCCACCACGCCTGGCTAATTTTTTTGTTGTTTTTGTTTTTTTAGTAGAGATGGGGTTTCACCATGTTAGCCAGGATGGTCTCAATCTCCTGACCTCGTGATCCGCCTGCCTCGGCCTCCCAAAGTGCTGGGATTACAGGCGTGAGCCACGGTGCCTGGCCGAGATTTTTCATACACATCAATATTTCTTTTGGGCACTTATTCATATTGTTTGTATTAAATGGCATTGCTCACTGTATATTTTCTGCTATGTTTTGTATTAGGTAATTCATTTATTTAGTCAATAGATATTTATTTATTTAGTCAATAGATATTTATTTATGTTTCTGGCATCATTCTGGGCACTAGGGATAAGCCAAGAAACAAAGCAGATATAAATTCTTCACTCAAGCAACATTTGGTCCTGATAAACATGTTTGAGGGTTGCAGTTTTGCCTAGGATGGCCTGGAAATGCTTGACTGAGAAGAAGTTTAGAGAAACAAACTGATTAAACGTGAGAGGTAGCCATCTGGGTATCAAAGGGACACTATTCTAAGCAGAAAAAAAGAGCAAGTATGGGGCTACACCATTACTGGAAGGTTTGAGGAACATCGAGAAAATCCATGTTTCTAGAATAGAGTGAGCAGAAGTATAATGTGTTCTAAGAACTAATGGGGATGGTGATCGTGTAGTATTTTCAATATGAATAAAACGGGATGCCATTTTCCATATGTATTTTCAATATGAATAAAACGGGATGAGTGCTTCGAGCAGAGGAATAACAATATATGTGTTTTGAGAAGATCAATCTGGTGGTTATATTGAGAATAAATTTAAGGCAGTAAGGGTAGAAACAGGAAGAACAGTAATTAGGTGATTTTAAAAGTCTTTATAGAAAAATGCAGTGGTTTTAGTCAGGATAATACCAGTGGGTTTGGTGAGAAGTAGTCTCATCTTGAATATATTTTAAAAATAAATATTGAGATTTCCTGCTGGACCAGATGCATGAAGATAAAACAAAAAGGAGGAAGGAAAGTCAAGGGTAAAACTCAGGTGTACCAGGTGTAGGTGTGTGCAATTAGAAGAATAATGTTATCACTAGCTGTGATGATGAAGACTACAGGAAGAGGAGCAGTGTTGGAGAGAAATAAAAGAAGCTCAGATTTGGGCATGCTATGCTTGAGATTCCTATGGTGAATCCAAAGAGAAATGTCATATAGGTAGTTAGACATACATATCAGAAATTTAGAGAACACTGGATTGAAGTCTTCAGCATACGGATGGTGTATAAAGCCAGGAGACTATATAAGATAAACTAAAATGGGAGTATAGATAGAAAAATAATCAAATAGTTGATCCTTGGGCCAACGTAAACATTCACAGTTGGGAGAAACAAAGAGGAAACAGAAAAGTCACCAAAAAAAGAAATCATAAATATAGGTAGAAGATGAGCTCTCCATGAAGTCAAGGAAATGCGTTATTCACAAAGGAAAAGCAATTAGCAAATCTGAGTGTTTACAGATAGTTCAAGAAGGATAACAACAGAGCAATTACAATTGCATTTAGTAAAGTGGAGGTAATTGATGACCTTGATCACAGCAGTTTGGGTAGGATGTTGAGGATGAAATGTAATTTTAATGAAGACAAGTTTAGACAATCCTTTCAAGTAAAAATGACAGAAATGAGGGGGTAGTTAGAAGAAGAGGCAGATACAAAACAAATTTTCATCTTAATGCACTAATGGGAATAATTCAGTCTAGAAAGAAATAAATAACAGAGGATAAATGGGAAAATTCTGGGGTAAGAAAGCAAGAGGGGATGGAATCTAGGATACTTTTGCAGAGGTTGATATTATCTAGGCTCTTAGTGCTACAATTCATGGTGGCAAGAAGAAAGGAAGGACAAATATATAACCACAGGTGCAGGTAGATGGCTCGATGAAATTAATTTTTCTGTCTATTAGAAAGCAAGATTGTCAGCTGCAATTTAAAATAAGAGGAGGAGGATTCAAAGTTTGATGAAAGAGGAGAAAATATGAAAAAAATGAGAAAGTTAATGGGCTAAGAAAATACTGTCAGGCAGGAGTAAAGGTTCACTTAAGATTATTGAACATCAATTTGAAATGAGAAGTGTGTTTGTGTGTGTGTGTGTGTTTGCCAGTCATGAATAACTTTGTCAGCCCAGGCATGAGATGGGCAGAGAGTTGGATTAACCAGGGTTGTGTTTTATCTTAATGAGCACAACCACAAGTCTGATTTACACAAATTCTGATTTACACAGGTCTGACGCAATTGTACCCGGTCTACAAACAAAGATATATCTGATGATAGATATGCTTCGTTGGGTGTCATTCTTTACAGAATAGGATTGATCAGAAACTTGGTTCCAGTTTATCTCATTTAAAGAGCAGGACCTTGATGTTAGTATCTACAGAATTGACTCAGATGATTCAATTAGCAGCAGCAATTTATTTTGAGTTTGCGGCCCCAGAAAGGGATGTTTCTAATCTGCCATACTATAGTTTTTCAAGTGAATTCCAGAGGCCTAAGTCATTGGCAACAGCTCCAGAGTCAAGAAACATATTCGTCCTGTCATTCACCAAAGCTCTTCCTCATAGTTCTTAGCACTTTCAGCCTCCTGAGTCCAGCATCTCTTTCCCCCATGGGAGGGGGTATACTGATGACTTTGGTGCCTATATGCAATAGAGCTATAACAGTTTGAGTCCTTTCCCTCCTCCCAAATTTTCCAGGATTCTCAGTGTTTTCCTTAAAGTACCCAAAATAGTGGGAGACAAGGAGGGCATCATCAGATGGCGTAGAGGGAGATAGAGGCTTAGCTCTATTAAGTAAAACTTCTCATTCACTTACAGGTCAAGTGGCTATACATTTTCAACAAATGAACATCTGGGTTTGGTTCATTCAAAGCTCTCTATCATTATTACTGACACCATTGATTTTAACTTTGGTGATCTTTGACTAAGCAGCCACAACCATATTGCCTTTACTTTGAGGCCTCAGACCTTTGTGGTGATCACATTCTTTCCTCCTCTTTTCCAAAGGAGGGTGAGTAACAACTAAGGGTGGTGAACAACCAAGCAGAGTGAATAACAGTCGATCAGGAGGCTGGTTTCAGTTCTAACTCTCCCTCTTTAGCCTTTAAACATTCATTAACAGATAAGACAGTGGAAAACACTCATTCTGAGAGCCAGCCTTCCCATACTCGTGAACATTCACTCGTCCTGGAGAGTCTTTTTATTCCCATTCTCTCCATCTCTTATCTTCTAAGAAGCCATGTCTTTGTGAGGTATCACATGCTTGTCACCAAAATTGTCCAGAACAGTGCAGGGTCTGAGATTTTATCTTTTTAAAAAGCTAACAAGCTCTCTTATTGATGTTTCATGGATGCAGAATGCCTGTTGTGATGCCTGCGCACATGGTAGAATTTTTCGTAGGAGAGAAGCACTGAGCTTCTGGAATCATCACATTTATAGAAGTCTAACTAACTTCTAACATTTATAGAAGACTAACTAACTATAGTTAGTCTGATCTTTACCTGGGCATAGACATAACCTCAACCCTCAAGATGGCTTGCTGTAAACACAGGACAAATGGTCTGAGTGAAAAGTAGACAAGACCTTGCACATTTGGCTGTCACAGCAAGAAGGTGCAAGGGCATGCAAGGTTTCTAGCAGTTTTCCCATCTCAAAAAAGAGATATGCTAAAGAAATCTATGACATGATGACAAAAGGAATCTAATTGGTCTGTGTTGGCCAATTAAATCTAGAAAAAGAAAAATCACATTATATACTCATAAATTGAGTAGAAGTCTTGGGTCATTATTTTAACACACAGAAGCATAAAAGCATTCACCTCATTCACCTTCAGATTTAACAGAAGAACTAGAGAGTCCAGGGCCATTGAAATGGTAAAGATGAATAATGTATATCAGAAGTCAGTGAACTTGGCCCCCAAATCAGTTGCCTGTTTCCATAAACACAGATTTCACAGAATGTGGCCATGCACATTCATGTACTTATTATCTATGACTGATTTTTGTTTGTTTTATTTTTCTTGAGAGGAAAAAATAGTGATGTTGTAACAGTGATAGTGAAGCCTACAGATTTAAACTGTATGCTATTTGGCTTTTTGTTTCTTTTTTCTTTTTTTGAGACAGAGTCTTGCTCTGTTGCTCAGGCTGGCACAATCTTGGCTCAGTGCAACCTCTGCCTTCTGGGCTCAAGCTATTCTCTTGCCTCAGCCTCCTGAGTAGCTGTGTTTACAGGCATGTGCCGCAACAGCCAGCTAATTTTTTGTATTTTTAGAAGAGACGGGGTTTCACTATGTTGGCCAGGCTGGTCTCAAACTCTGGCCTCAAGTGATCTGCCCACCTCGGCCTCCCAATGTGCTGAGATTACAGGAGTGAGCCACCATTCTTGGCCCTATTTGGCTTTTTAAGTGAATATTTGTTGACTGCTGATGTATGTTTACATGTACGTAATGGAGAATGAGAGATTTTTTAAACATCTATGTAATTCTCTGTTGTTCTCCTAATCATTTTTAGGTTATAAAACCAGGTGACCAAACAACAGCCCTATATTCTTAGCTAAATTCATGAACTCATCTCTCTTCAGATAATTGAACTCTACAAACTTTAAAATGAAACATCAATGCTGTGATCAGTATATGATTAGAGGGGAGGAAAATATGATCAACATTTAGGCAGTTTGGTGACTTCTGTCTTTCAACACCACATTTCTGAAATAAATCATATGCAATGCTGAACTGGTTTGGGTATTCACAATCTGTTAAGGCAAGCAGCTTGAAAGACGCCTGAGGCTAGCCTAAGGTCAAAGCCACTAACGTGAACTAAAATCATCAATAAATGAGATTTTTTATGATATTTTAATTAAGCTCATTCTGTCATTATATGCATTGCAAATTTGACCTTTAGTATCAAACCAACTTATTATGTGCATTTGGCATTTTCTCCATGTAAATTTTAAAATAAAAAATAAAATTGTATTCTTCATGCTATTTCAAAAGTAAGGTTTTAACTGAAATGGGCAGTTTTGATTTTTTTTATGATAAATGAAACTGGAATGCAAACTAGATTCATATCCTAGAGCATATGTGATATGATTTGTTATAAGTACACTCATAGAAATAAAGCCTGTAAGAGCAATATTTTCTACTTAGAGTTTTTAATAGTGGTCTTATACTCTTTAAGAGAAAAAATGAAGTAACTAGACACCACTCCTGGTGAGACTTAATTCTATTTCATTTTTTAAAAAACCATAGAAATGCCATAGATACTTCCTTAATGTTCTAAGGAATTTTCTTGTTTTCTACCCTCCAAGCCTCAGACTTCACTCTTTCCGAGAAAATTTAGAAAGAAAAATTATTTGGAATTTTAACCATCAGAAAACTTCATCTGTTTTTTTAATGACTAAGAAGCCCCAAAGGACTGTATTTTCTGACCTACCATACATTTTCTTGATGAGGCCAATAAATCTTGTTGCATAGTGAAGCTAAAATTTCTCTGTAGGGAAATCCCCATCTGTTACTGTATCTTTAACACAATGTTGCAGCCAGTTTTAAAATTAATAACTACAGAAAATAATCACATGCTTGATGCCATTATTAAAATCTTCTCATTTTTCAATTATGTGTTTTCACACAGCATTATGTTTAACATAATGTAACAATACATTTTAAAGCAAATTTCACATTTGATTACATTGATATCTCATGTAATATAGATGAATTAATTCAATCAAAATGATGAGACTGTTTATGAGTTTGGATATTCAATCCATATTCTTCTACATTGACTTTATTTAGTATTGGTCTTGTCATATCCTATGTAGTTTATGGGAAAATGAGCCAGAGACACACCCTAACAGATTCCTAGAATTCCACCACCGTTAATTGTACTACAGTTAATCTCCTACTGATTCAATTCCTCTAGAGAACCTTGACTAATACAATAAATTTTCACACCATAAAGTTATTATTTCTTCTTCTTTACTTAACTTTACTGATGGTCCCCCTCCAATGTTGACTTTTTATAGAGTTGGTAATTAGCAAGTTCACTAATGGAAGCTGAAAAGACTACTTATATCATGTGATGACAATTAACATGCTTCTCGAAACTACAAACTTCAGGCTAAATATGTTTAAAGTATAAGTTAGGCATGATCACCAAAGAGCAGCTAAATCCTGCTTCTCTTGATGGCCTCCATTCCTCCAGTTTCTTCAATAGACAATTGGGACTAAATTCATGATGCCTCACAAAAATATTCTCTTGCCTCCAGTACCTGCATACTCTTTTTTTTTAATTGTTCAACTGCTACTCTCATAATCTTTCGTAAATTTTCTATTTGAATTTGCACTTCTCTTTAATATAATATTTCCCTGGACTCACCAAAGTGTCATCTCACATTGAGAAAATTATTGTCTAATATCAACTGTTTTGATAATATTGACTTCTTTATCTCAACGGAAATCTTACTGTCTGTCGATACTTTACTCCAAGACCATGGCTTTCCTTATAAGGATGTGTAGATTAATTTTTGCTATTTGCCATAAATTTAAAAAAAAACTCAAATTCAAAATTCCACTCTGGTAACTTCCTTCAATACTTCCAACTTGTTTGCTCACACAGTTTTCAACTTCATTAGTATCTTATTCTGATTCTTATATCTTCTTCTTATCCACTATAGCCATTTATCATTAACCTTTCATTAATTCAACATTTATTTATTTAATAACTACTATGTACTCATTGTGATTTTGATCTATAATTTTCTGAAAACTAAAGATGTTGGACATCTTTTTATGTTCTTATAGGTCATTTGTATATCTGCTCTGGAAAAAAAAATGTTTATTCAAGTCCTTTGCCTATTGTAAGAAATAGATTATTAGTCTTTTTATAATTGTATTATAAAGGATCCTTGTATATTCTAAATATAAGTTGCTTATCTTATAAATGACTTTGAAATCTTTACTTCCATCCAGTGGGTTTTCTAAGTTTAGTGACAGTCCTTTGATATACAGAAGTTTTAAAATTTTGAAGTCCTTTGTATTTTAAAATTGTGTGACTCATGCATTTAGTGTCAAATCTAAGGATCATTTGTCAAATTAATGGTCATTAAGATTCACTCCGTGTTTTGTCATAAGAATTTTATAGTTTTAGCTCTTACATTTAGGTCTTTGATTCATTTTGAATCAATTTTTGTATATGATGTGAGGTAAGGACCCAATTTCATCCTTTGGCTATCCTGTCTCACAGCATTTGTTGAAAAGGCTATTCTTTCCTTTTTACATGGTCTTGTTACACCTATAGGAAAATCAGTTAACCATAGATGTAACAGTTAATTTTTGCATTTTCAATTCTATTCCATTGATCTATAAAATTTTCTTTGTGTGACTAACACAATGTCTTGATTACTGTTACTTTAAGTAAGTTTTGAAATTGGAATATGAGTGGTCCCCTACTTTGTTCTTTTTCAAGATTATTTTGAGTTTCTGAATCCCTTTCAATTGCACATTAATTTAAAACATCAACTTGTCATTTTTTAAGAAAGAAGTCAGCAGGGGTTCTAGTAGAGATTGCATTCAATCTGTACATCAAATTTGGTGAGTATTGCCGCTGTGAAGTAGGTTCACTGATTATGAATCCTAAGAGAAGACTCCCATTGCATGCAAGCTAGCAAAAATCACCACCATGCCAACCTTCAGGAACAGTAGTCTAAATTTCAGTCCACTAACTCTTGAGTTACACTTTTATTACTTACTCAAATCTGATGACACAGATCACACACAAACCAAGTTATATGAAGCAGATTTATTGTTTACAGATAGAAAGGTAGCCGAGGACAATGGAAACCTAAAATTCATGATGATCCAGTACCCCAATGCTCAGGAAAATTGCCAAGGGTAGATAGAGTTTCATCTGCATATGCCCCACTTGCAGCACAGCTGAGTTACCTCAAAAAGTAGCCTGCCCTTGGTTTTATACCCTGCAGGAAACATGTTTGGCTAAAGTACTGAATGACATCCTGTTTCTAGGGAAACAGAAACAGAGGCCAGGTTGTCCCCAGCAGTCTTCCCTAACTCATGATGTGAGGTTCCTGAGGAGCGACAGGAACAAAGTCCGGGCTATTTCAGGCAGTTTCTCCCCATCTCAGGATGCATTCCCTGTGTACTCTATGGTTATTCTGAGAACCACAATTAAGAAGAGAGGAGAGAAATTGGGTCAGCCAAACCTACTCAAGGATCATCATGCAGTCAGATTAACAACTTTAAGTCTTCTGACCCATAAACATGGGATATATTTCCATTTATTTAGGTGTTACTTACTTTTCCATAATATTTTCTAATTTTCAGGACATATGTTTTATATTATCTTAGCTAAATTTATTCCCAAGTATTAGATTCTTTTTTATGCTATTTTATTTTATTAATTTTATTTCCAGAATGTTCATTGCTAATATATAAACATACATGTGATTTCATATATTGATTTTGTGTCCTGAAAACTTTCTTAATTTATTAATTGTAATTTACTTTAGTGGATTTCTTATGATTTTCTATATACAGTTTACTCTTGAACAATGTTTGGGTTAGGGGTGCTGAGCTCTATGCAGTTAAAAATTCATGTATAATTTTTGACTCCCCCAAAACTAAACTACTAATAGCCTACTGTTAACTGGAAGCCTTTCTGATAACATAAACAATTAACACATATTCTGTATGTTTTATATACTATATACTGTATTTTTGCAATAAAGTAAGCTATAAAAAAGGAAATGTCATCAAGAAAATCATAACAAAGAGAAAATATTATTATTCATTACGTGGATGTAACTCATTGTTACGCTGAGTAGGCTGAGGAGGAGGATGAAGAGGAGCAGTTGTTCTTGCTGTCTTGGGGTGATAGAGGTTGAAGAGAAGTTGAAGAGGATGTGGAAGGGGAGGCAGGAGTGGCAGACACATTTTGTGTATTTTTATTGCAAAAGAATTCATATACAAGTGATATAAGTGGACCCCACAGTTCAAACTTAGGTTGTTTTGAAGGGTCAACCGCATAAGATCATATTATCTCCAAATACGAATTGTTTTACTTCCTCTTTTTCAATCTAGATAAATATTTACTGCCTCTTTACTCTGGCTACAACCCCCAATACAATGTTGAATATCAGTAGTGAGAGCAGACAACTTTGTCTGACCTTAAAAGGAAAAGTGTCAGTCTTTCACCATTAAATGCAATGTTACGATGTCAGCTGTGTATTCATTAATATTCTACTCTGTGAGTGTTTTTTAATCATCAAAGGGATTTAGATGCTGTCAAATTGTTTTTCTGCACTTGTTGATATGATGATATAATTCTTGTATTTTATTCTATTAATATGATGCATCATACTGATTGATTTCCTCATCTTGATCCATCTTTGTAGTCCTGAGGTACATTCCACTTCATCAGGGAGCATCATTTTCTTTTTATGTTGTCAGATTTGGTTTGATGATTTTGTTGAGGATGAATGCATCTATATACATAAGAGATTTGGTTTGTAATTTTCTTTCTTGGGGATCTTTTTTATCAGAGTAATACTAAGCTAATAAAATAAGTTGGCATGCATTTTTTCTGTATCTTCGAAAGACGTTGTGAGGAATTTGAATTAATTATTTGTTAAATGTGTAGTAGAATTTAGTGTGAAACCACTGGGCCAGGGCTCCTATTTGGATAGGTTTTGATTATTCATTCTAACTCTTCATTTTTTACAGGTATATTCAGATGGCTGTTTCTTCTTCAGTCTCTTGTAGCTCGCGTTTTTTTTTTTTTTTCAGAACCTGTCTATTTAACCTTTCCAATTTGTTGTTGTAAAATTATTTCTATCATTCCTTTATAATCCTTTTATTTCTGTAAGGGCAATAGTAATATCCCCTCTTTCATTTCTAAATTTACAATTTTTTTCTTGGTTATTCTAGTTACGGTTTATCAATTTTGCTGATCTTTTAAATGAACCAGGCTTTCATTTTATTGATTTTTTGCTACAACTTTTCTATTTTTAATTTCATTAATTTAGGTTTAGTTTGCTTTTCTTTTCTAGTGTCTTAAGGTAGATGACTAGATTAATAGTTTGAGATTTTTCCTCTTTCATAATGTAGTTATTATAAGCGTAAATTTCCTTTTAAGTGCTACCTTAGCTGATTCCCAAATGTATTGATATTTGTGTCTTCCTTTTCATTCTTCTGAAAATATTTTTAAATTATCTTTGATTTTTTATTTGACCAATTGTTTAAAAGTGTTTCACTTAATTTTCACATATTGGTAAGTTTCCAAAAACTTCTGTTACTGTTTTTATTTTGTTTTATTTTATTTTAATTTATTTTATTTTATTTTGTTTTATTTTATTTTATTTTATTCCATTGTTGTCAGAGCACTATATTTTAACATATTGAAGTTTGTTTTATAATCTAGCTTATGGGCCGGAGAATGATCTATTTATGCTTGAGAAGAATGTATATTCCGTCATTGTTAGCCTTAGCATTCTGTACTATTAGATTTAGTTGGCTTTTCGTTTTAAGTGTCCTATTTATCTGTTGATCTTTTGTCTTGTTGTTTCCATTATTGAGTAGATTATTGAAATCTCCAACTATTATTTTTGAATTGTCTATTTCTTCATTTGTGTTAGTTTATGTTATATATTCTGGTGTTCTCTTATTAGATGTATACATGTCTATAATTGATATATCTTCTTTGTGGATTAGCGTTTTGGTCATTAGGAAATGTTCATATTTATTTCTCACAATATTTTTGTCTGTTTTAAAGTTAATTTGGGCTGGGCGTGGTGGCTTACGCCTGTAATCCCAGCACTCTGGGAGGCCAAAGTGGGCAGATCACGAGGCCACGAGATCCAGACCATCCTGGCCAATGTGATGAAACCCTGCTCTACTAAAAATACAAAAATTAGCTGGGCGTGGTGGCACGCACCTGTAGTCCCAGCTACTCAGGAGACTGAGGCAAAAGAATCACTTGAACCCGGGACGTGGAGGTTGCAGTGAGCTGAGATTGTGCGCCACTGCACTCCGGCCTGGCAACAGAACGAGACTCTGTCTCAAAAAAAAAAAAAAAAAAAAAAAAAAAAGTTTATTTATATGTTAATATAACCACTCCAGCTTTCTTGTGGTTGCTGTTTACGTAATATACATTTTTTCCATCTGTTTGCATCGAATGTGTTTCTATCTTGAAACTAATGTGTGCCTTCTATATATACACATAGGCAAATCATGGTTTTTGGCTTTTTTTATTTTTTAGCTAAAGTTTTCTGCATTTTGTTGGATTATTTAACCCATTCACATTAAATATTAATATTGTTATTGATATAGTTGAGTTTATGTTTAATATTTTATTTTATGAAAGTTTCATGCCCTCTGTGGCATGACACCTTACATGTACTCTGCACATATGCAGAGGTCCCTAAACCCTGTAGTTCAGGGATTTTTACAGAGGCTTCATTGTGTAGGCATGACAGACAGGTGATTAACTCCATAGCCAGCTCCTCTTTCCCTTCCTGGAGGATGAAAAGTGAGGCTAAACATTTTAAGCTTCTAATCATAACTTGGTCTTTTGGTTACCAATTCCCATCCAGGGGCCTACCAAGGTCACCTCATGAGAGCAAAAGACATTCCTATTACTCAAGAAAATCCAAGTGATTAGAAGTTCTGTGTCAGGAACCAGGATCAAAGACCAAATGTTAGAGCAAAAGATTCTCTTAGCAACCCTATTTCCACAGGTAATTGCAAGAATTTTAGGCCTTCTGTACAAGGAACTGGAGACAAAGTTATATATTATATATGTATATATTTATATTTTAATATATGTATATATTTATATTTATATATATATCTCATATATGTGTGCATGTAATATATATAATATATATATATGCAATATGCATTTAAATTTATTCCATATCTTTTCATGGCTTGATAGACGTTTTTTTGGAACTAAGATTTAGTTTCCTCAATCTACCACCATTTGTTTATCTATTTACCTATTGAAAGATATCTTGTTTGCTTCCATGTTTTGACAGTTGTATAAATCTGCTATAAAATTTCATCTGCAGGTTTTTGTGTGAACATAAATTTTCAGCTTATTTAGATAAATACAAAAGAGCATGAATGCTGCATAATATGGTAAGCGTATGCTTAGTTTTGTAAGAAACTGCCAAATTACTTTGCAAAGTAGCTGTATATTTGCATTTCCACCAGCAATAAATAAGAATTTCTGTTGCTTCATATCCTCACCAGCATTTTAGCAATTCTAATAGGTTTGTCATGTTGTCTTTTGGTTCTTTTAATGTGCAGTTCCCTAATGGCATATGATAGAGAGTATCTTTTCGTATGTTTATTTGCCATCCATATATCATCTTCGGTGAGTTATCTGTTCAAATATTTTGTACATTTTCCTCCTCCCAATAAGGTTTTTCATGAATTGAAAGCTGGAAAAAATAGTATTTCTTCATGAGAAAGTTAAAAAAATTACATTTTATTGTGACACAATCACCTGAAGAAGAAAAATAAGAAATAATTTTGTTTTATATAAATATTTAAATCTTTATTTTCAATTTACTTAATATCTTTATGTTTTGTTTTACTTTACCATTTTCTTCAATTTTCTTTGATTTAATTGAAAATCAATGTGTTTATGATTTTAACTTAGGCTCAGGCTATTTTAATTATACAATCTATTCTTTGAGTATGTTCAAATAAAAAGAGACCCACTCAAACAGGAACATCCCTGATAAACATCATTTTAACAGGTGACCTTTTTCTTTGACATCAGATTTTATTTTAATAGCAACTATCTTCCACGATGCTTTTACTAATATGCTTCCATCTAACATATAAGAATAGTTATGTCATAGGTAACTTAATCATCAACTACATTAATATTAATAAAAACACAAACTAAGAGCCACAGTGGTGAAGCACTGTAGCATAATGATTAAATGCATGGATTCTGGCACCAGACCCTCTATATTTCAATATTGAACATATTTTTTAATGTTTGTAACGTTGAAAAAATTTCATATTGTCTCTGCACCATAGCTTTTCAATCTCTAATATAAAGATGAGTGATAACACTTTAAAAAGTTAGTACAGAGGTAACATGGTTTAATATTGAAATTCTAAAGAACTTATGAAATTCTACTATCTGTTGATTAAAGATAACCCTGCATGTCATATGCACTGTGATTTCTACTAGCAGAATTCCATAGTAGACTAAATTTTGAAATTAAATAATTTAAGTAGGAGTATTGCCAGAAATTTGCATTCCTAATGTGAAAACTATTCTAGAGGTATGTGCACTCCAAAATAAAAGGGAATGCTGCTGAAAATTCAAATTTTGAGTGCATAGCTTATGAGAAAATACTTATATTCCTGGCACTGAGAGAAGAATTAAGTATTTTTGAGATTAAAATTATTGCTGTGATTCTACTCCCCTTATGTGATAATAATGGCTTATCAAATAGAAAACATGGGCTCTTCCTCTAACTTCAAGACTTTAACTGAGTCTATTAAGCATTAATGCTTTTTGTGGGACTTTCCTGGCATGTAAGAAACTCAAAAAGGCTCTGTAGCAGCAGCAGCCAATTCCACTTTTAAAAATTGCTCGACAGTTCTCCCATCATGGTCTCAGGGAAACCAAATACGCAGAACAAATAATCCACCCAATTAGAATTCACTATTGGAGAGTCTCAAGCAGCACTTCTGCTGAGTTGGCACAGAGCCACCTGCTGTAGTACCTCATCATGATTTTGGAGCGTTTCTCACTAACTGTGATGTGGTCCTTGTGAAAAGAGGAGGGAATAGTGTATCCTGCAGTGCTATATCATGAAGATTGCCAGTTACAATGAAGTTTGTAGAAAATCATAATATATATATTTTTATTATCATACTTTAAGTTTTAGGGTACATGTGCACAACATGCAGGTTTGTTACATATGTATACATGTGCCATGTTGGTGTGCTGCACCCATTAACTGGTCATTTAGCATTAGGTGTATCTCCTAATGCTATCCCTCCCCCCTCCCCCGACACCACAACAGACCCCGGTGTGTGATATCCCCCTTCCTGTGTCCATGTGTTCTCATTGTTCAATTCCCACCTATGAGTGAGAACATGCGGTGCTTGGTTTTTTGTCCTTGCGATAGTTTGCTGAGAATGATGGTTTCCAGTTTCGTCCATGTCCCTACAAAGGACATGAACTCATCATTTTTTATGGATGCATAGTATTCCATGGTGTATATGTGCCACATTTTCTTAATCCAGTCTATCACTGATGGGCATTTGGGTTGGTTCCAAGTCTTTGCTATTGTGAATAGTGCCGCAATAAACATACATGTGCTTGTGTCTTTATAGCAGCATGATTTATAATCTTTTGGGCATATACCCAGTAATGGGATGGCTGGGTCAAATAGTATTTCTAGTTCTAGATCCCTGAGGAATTGCCACACTGACTTCCACAATGATTGAACTAGTTTACAGTCCCACCAACAATGTAAAAGTGTTCCTATTTCTCCACATCCTCTCCAGCACCTGTTGTTTCCTGACTTTTTAATGATTGCCATTCTAACTGGTGTGAGATGGTATCTCATTGTGGTTTTGATTTGCATTTCTCTGATGGCCAGTGATGATGAGCATTTTTTCATGTGTTTTTTGGCTGCATATATGTCTTCTTTTGAGAAGTGTCTGTTCATATCCTTCACCCACTTTTTGATGGGGTTGTTTGCTTTTTCTTGTAAATTTGTTTGAGTTCATTGTAGATTCTGGATATTAGCCCTTTGTCAGATGAGTAGGTTGCAAAAATTTTCTCCCATTCTGCAGGTTGCCTGTTCACTCTGATGGTAATTTCTTTTGCTGTGCAGAAGCTCTTTAGTTTCATTAGATCCCATTTGTCAATTTTGTCTTTTGTTGCCATTGCTTTTGGTGTTTTAGACATGAAATCCATGCCCATGCCTATGTCCTGAATGGTATTGCCTAGGTTTTCTTCTAGGGTTTTTATGGTTTTAGGTCTGACATGTAAGTCTTTAATCCATCTTGAATTAATTTTTGTATAAGGTGTAAGGAAGGGATCCAGTTTCAGCTTTCTACATATGGCTAGCCAGTTTTCCCAGCACCATTTATTAAATAGGGAATCCTTTCCCCATTTCTTCTTTTTGTCAGGTTTGTCAAAGATCAGATAGTTGTAGATATGCAGCATTATTTCTGAGGGCTCTGTTCTGTTCCATTGGTCTATATCTCTGTTTTGGTACCAGTACCATGCTGTTTTGGTTACTGTAGCCTTGTAGTATAGTTTGAACTCAGGTAGCGTGATGCCTCCAGCTTTGTTCTTTTGGCTTAGGATTGACTTGGCAATGCGGGCTCTTTTTTGGTTCCATATGAACTTTAAAGTAGTTTTTTCCAATTCTGTGAAGAAAGTCATTGGTAGCTTGATGGGGATGGCATTGAATCTATAAATTACCTTGGGCAATATGGCCATTTTCACGATTTTGATTCTTCCTACCCATGAGCAGGGAATGTTCTTCCATTTGTTTGTATCCTCTTTTATTTCATTGAGCAGTGGTTTGTAGTTCTCCTTGAAGAGGTCCTTCACATCCCTTGTAAGTTGGATTCCTAGGTATTTTATTCTCTTTGAAGCAATTGTGAATGTGAGTTCACTCATGATTTGTCTCTTTGTTTGTCTGTTATTGGTGTATAAGAATGCCTGTGATTTTTGCACATTGATTTTATATCCTGAAACTTTGCTGAAGTTGCTTATCAGCTTAAGGAAACAATTAGGAAAAGAGGAAGTCAAATTGTCCCTGTTTGCAGATGACATGATTATATATCTAGAAAATCCCATCGTCTCAGCCCAAAATCTAGTCTATTGTTTTATAGTATTAACTATACCATGAAACATTGAACAATATAAGAGATAAGCACTTGGGAATATTCCAAACACTTTCTCCTTGAACTGACTGTGAGTGACTGGATGTGGGGCAAGTCATATTAAAGTTATCTATCCAACACCTGGTGAAATTGCAGTGTATACAGACAGAGTCAATGTACAAAGTCTATTTCAGCCAGCAATTTTCTTTGGAAGTACTAAAATGTCGCAATTACTTTTTACTCTTCTAGTCTAGAGGAGTTCACTTTTTTATTTTCTAACACACAATTGTGTGAAGTCTACTCTTTTTATGTGTCATATTCAGGGGGAAAATTTTTCTTCAAGGGGGTTTATTGTAATAAAAACCTTTTAGATTTATTGTTACAAGATCCATTATGATATGTTATCCGAATTCCATTTCAGTTTAAAGTTGTTCAGAATCTTACATATCTTTTAAGTCTTTATGGCTAGGGAAGGAAGTATTTTATTGTACATTCCCAGATGGATAATTTACCATTTAAGTAGTGCCTTTATATAATGCAAGTCCTTCTTATCCCACATGCTTACTTACCTTTCCCAGTAGGTCTCTTATTTTTAAAAATTATGTAATCTGGAGGAAATATATCTTCATAACTTGGATTGTCTGCAGTAAAATTTGTCTTCCCTTTGCAATCTGGCAGTAGGATTACGTAGTCATCAGAGGACACTAGTGATTGCTTTTCTTTATATCATTTTAAATGGAACCATTTTTGCAACACTTAAGATCTTTTCTCCACAATTCTGAGGGATGGGGAAACAAAAGGCAAAATCAAAACACATGGGATTCAAAAGATATAACTTACTAGCATCAGCAGAAAAAACAAAGATAGACCCTTTTCTTTTTACATGCTGCCGGACAGTCAGATGCAGAACACTACAGAAATTATAGTGGGTAATATTTCTCATATGTGAAATAAATTCATATTCCAGAAATTATTTACTTTTGATCTGATGTTAAAATTATTAAGTATTTGAACTTATTTTTATTTCTATATTATTGTGAGACCTGAATTATCCAATTTTAATGGTAATTTCCAAGCACAGTAAAATAAATGTACTTAGAAAAAAATTACAATCTAGATTAAGATTGAACTGACTCTTCAGAGAATCAGGTGACCCTTTAGACTGAAAATATCTATTGCAGTTCTTACATAAGGAATGTAACTAAAAGTAATTTAATTGTGTAAAAAATGCTTAGCAAAAATATAATCAAATGTTTACCTATTTGCTATCATCTGTAGTGAGAGGAATATTCAAATATCTGAAAGTAGATCTACAAAATACACATGGGAAACAAGATTAAGATTTAAAAAAGCATGTCTAAATAACATTTTAATTGTAAGTCATTTTTATGTATGTGTATCTATTTTTCTTAACAAAGTGAAATTACATTGCAAAAAACAGATTACTAAAACTTTTATTGTATTATATTACAGAGGAGTGCATAAAAACATATAATTTCATAAATATTAAGTAAACATATATTCTTCTACATTCTAAATGCTTCATAAATTTACTTTTCATTTAGGTATTGAATCCACGTGGAATTTCCTTGTGTTTATGGTTCAAGGTAGGAGTCAAATTTCATTGTTTCCATATAGAAATCTGATATTGCCAGTAAATTTTATTGAAATGACCAACAAATGATTATTGCTATCCTGTACCATCGCTGCCATAAATGAAGTGTCCATATATGCATAGGTTTATTTGGGGAGGTATTCTCTGACATCCTGCATTTTCATGGTTTGCATCAGTTTATCAATTTCTACTCAAAACTTTGGGATTTTAACTGAGACTGAAGTGAAACTATAAATAAATTGCAGGAAAAATGGCACATTTATATTCTTGTGTTTACTAACCCATGATGTAAAATGTCTTTTTTGCAAATTTTTTCTATATGTGTATTCTCTGGAAGAATTTAAGTATTGCATATACATTATTTTATTTGAAATTTAATTTTTTAAATCACAAAACATAAATTTTTATTTAATTCAGTTTATATATATTCTATTTTACACTTTGTAAACCCAATGAAGTTTTAAGGTTACCATATATATAAACCACATGTGATTGTATTGTGTATATATATATATCACATACAATCTCATATTGTATATGGTATACACAATCACATATATACTCATATATATATACTCATATATACTCATATACATATTCATATATATACTCATATATATATACATACTCATATATATATATGAGTTAAGATAGTGCAACATTCCATTTCCTTCTGGCTTACCAATCTCACTACCGTTCATTTAAATGTAATCTACGCCTCCACCCTCACCTCATCCTTGACTGTAGGATTTTCTCTTTTGCTTTTCTGCAGTGAAGTTTCTCTTTTTGGTGTAGATTTTTAAAAATTTGTTCTATTTGAATTTATTGGATTCCTAAACCTATGAATTGCTAGGTTTTTCTAATTATAGAAAATAAAGAAGTGTCTTCAATGTTCATAGACTGGATTTGCTCCAACTCCTGTTTTTCTCCTGAGACCAGCTATGTTTTTGATGCTTTCAATTTTTTTTACATTATTACTCTCTTTCAAATTTTCTTTTATCTTAATCTATATATGCTTCATTCTGGATAATTCCTGATCTATCTTCCGGTAAACTAATTCTGTCTTCTGAGTTTCAAAATATGTCCAGTGGGTTTTTAGATATTGCATTTTTTACTTTCTAGGAGAGTCACTTTCAGTTTTCTTTTTATGAAAACTAGGTTCTCACTTATTTCTTTCTTTTAACATGGCAAACATGTTTTAATAAGCAGATTTCTTTAATTATCTTTCAAATATAGTCTGGTTATTGCTTGGGGAGTAGATTGATAGTAATAAGTTAAAATTCCAAAGATAATTCAACAAATTCTAATACAGATGCACTTCTAATTTTGGCAGTATGGTTGACAAAATATTCTAAAAAATTTTCTGCTCAACTGCAACATAATTATGAACATATTACCATAGGAAAAAAAACCATACTTTTTAAAGAATGATTTTCTGTTGAGAAAATGAGTGAACACTTCAAGAATAAAAATAAAAACAATAAAACAAGCTAAAAATTAAAATGAGAAGCATAACTGTCAGGTCATGCACTGTTTTAATTGTGTCAGCTTTAACATCTGCAAACATAGAAATATAATTTATCATACTAACTGTTCAAAGGAATAATATATAAAATCATCTTTACACATGTAGAAAACCACTGACTCAATTTTTTAAAGGTCCTTAGCAAAGTAGAAATAAAAAAAATTCCTTAACCTAATAAACAAGTATATTTTAAAATTTTAACATTTATAATATGTCACAAGCAAAATCTGTTTATATTTATGGACAATGTTAGAATGCCTACTGATAATGCATTTACTCAATTTTCATGGAAAGCCCTAGCAAATAAAATAAAACAAGATTTTAAATGTGAGATTTTGGAAATGAAGGGGCAAATCTGTCATTCCTTAAAGATGGTGTGACTATCTACATAGTAAAAGCCAAAGTAATCTACTGAGAAAATATTAAAGTTTAGAAAAAAATTATCAAGGGTGATGGGATAAAAGGTGAATAAAAATAAATTTGCAAAAATTACATTTAAAAGGTAAAATTATAGTTTTTAAAATTGGATAATTAAATCTCATAAAAATGCACAGTTCTTTGATGAAGCAAAAATATAACTTATTGAAAGACATTTCAAAACAAATTAAATAGAATAATATGCCAAATTAAAATAATCAATAATTAAAAATTTTAATTTACCCAATTATATCCATAGTTTTATTGCTATGCCAATCACATTTTTTATTTTTTTGTACAAATTGACAAGACAATTCTACATATTTGTAGAAGTACAAGGGGCCAAGGATTTCCAAGTCTCTCCTGAAGAGAAATATTGATATTGGAATGAACTGCTTTACCTGAGACCAAGAACTATTATAAAGCTAGTACAATTGGTATAGCAAAAACAAACAAACAAACAAACACACAAAAATTGTAATTAAGACAGTTCATTTGAGAGAGAACTCATTATATTAACCAATAAAACCATTCAGAAAAGACAGGAAGGGTCTCATGAACATACAAAAATTCATTACCTGAACATAGAAGAACAAATCAGATTGGGAAGTGTGCATTGTTTAACAAATAGTGTTGAGCTCACTAGGGTGAAATGAACCACATCTCTACCACACCACATTCAAAAGAAAGTCCATACTTAGTATGGAAAACAAAGCTTGCAAAGTGTTATAAAACGGTACTGGAGATGATATTAGTAAAATAAAAGATGAGAATGGAATTTTTTTTTTTTTTTTTTAAGACCAAGTCTTGCTCTTGTCCTCCAGGCTGGAGTGCAATGGCCATGATTTTGGCTCACTGCAAACTCTGCCTCCCGGGTTCAAGGGATTCTCCTGCCTCAGCCTCCCCAGTAGCTTGGATTACAGGTGCCTGCCACCATGTCCGGCTAATTTTTGTATTTTTAGTAGAGACGGGGTTTCACCATGTTGTCTAGGCTGGTCTCGAACTCCTGACCTCAGGTGATCCGCCCGCCTCGGCCTCCCAAAGTGCTGGGATTACAGGCGTGAGCCAATGCTCCCGGCCGAGAATAATTTATTTTTTAAAGCCTAAGTGTACTATCCTCCAAAAGAAAAGAGATACATGTGTCTACATTGAAATTACATAGCCATTTATCAAAGGACACCAGAAAGGAAAAAAAAAAAGAGAGAAACTATCAACTGAAAAAGATATTTGCAAAATATATAACTGAAAAATGACAATTTTATCAAAATGTATAATAATGCATACAAGTAAATGAGATAGTCACGAAAACACAGTAGAGAAATGAAGAAAAGACATGAACAGAAATCTCAGAAAAGAGTAATATAAATGGGAATTATTTACATGGGAAGATGCTTTTTAGTAGTAATTTATAAAGTAATAATTAAGATTCCAATAAACCAATACTTTATAACAAAAGAGCAGCAAAAGATTAGAAATTTGACAGCAATTTATCCTTGCTCCTCAAGGAAGGAATAGGTTTGATGTAATCAACCTGGCATCCAGTAGATCTTGGGGAACTGAGTCATTTTGATGGCATTTGCGGCAGGCAGGCTGGAAAATTCCACATTGGCAAAAATTAGACCAGCTTTGGTGAGATAAAGCTCATGCTCTGTGTGCATTCTGTGTCTGTAAATTAATAAATGTTAGACAGTCGTGAGAGAGGCAGTGATTTTCCACTGTGGGAGCAGACATCAGTCTTCGGATAGCCAGCCTCAAAAATTGTGTCAGTAATATCCTGTCGGTTATTAATCTTTATCCCATGAATTTTGT
Organism: Gorilla gorilla gorilla; assembly: GCF_029281585.2. Lineage (NCBI taxonomy): Eukaryota > Metazoa > Chordata > Mammalia > Primates > Hominidae > Gorilla > Gorilla gorilla. The sequence goes on along the minus strand of NC_073238.2, from coordinate 77,826,660 downwards.
AAAGTATTGGCCATCGTTACACATTCTTTTGGGTCAAGCCACTCTGATGGCCACTTCAGTTTTTCGACAATTTCAGTAATTACATCCATTTAGCCTCTTATGGTTAAGGGCTGTCACCTGGTCTGCCATTCTGAAAACCATTATCCTCACTGATATTTCAGAGCCAATTTCCGTTTTAGCATTTCCTACAAAACAGCCCCTGTAGGGCTTCTCTATTATCTTAATGAGGATTGGATAACAGAGCCAAGTGGTAACTTTCAGTACAAAATAAATTCTTTCTAACATTAGTACCTCCCTGAGCCTTTGATCCCTTCCTTAATACTATTTTAAGAAAGTTCTAGCATCTTCTCCTTTTACTAAATGCTGTCCTCATGGCCAAGCATCAAAGAGCCACTCCAGCATAAATAACTTTCAGCCTCAGATTTTCTTGCCAGAATATTGAATGCTGACTCATTGATCATTTTCCCCTGTCAAGAAGTTCTCGCTTCTCTAGCCTTCTATTCTGCACTCTTCTGTCTAGTCAGACAGCCTTAAGATTATAAGATCCACTCTCAAAAGTTCTTCCTAGATTCCTACTGGTATGTGTTTTGCACAATTTACAATTCAGTTAGTATCTAGGACTTTCTTCTTTGAGCAGAGACTGTACATCCTTGCTTGGTCTCTTCTCAGCCCTGAATTATAAGCTTGAGTCATGACAGGGCATCATCTTTAAAAGGACAAGTAAAATTCTGAGAGACACCTACCTCTGGTAAGAACCTTGCAGGAACTCAAGTGAGGGAAGACTGCGCTCTTCTGTTAGGTTGGTGCAAAAGTAATTGCGGTTTTTGCCATTAAAAGTAATACTGGGGCCGGGAGTGGTGGTTCATGCCTTTATCCCAGCACTCTGGGAGGCCGAGGCAGGCGGATCACCTGAGGTTAGGCATTCAAGACCAGCCTAGCCAACATGGAAAAAACCCGTCTCTACTAAAAATACACAAAAAAATTAGCCGGGTGCGGTGGTGCATTCCTGTAGTCCCAGCTACTGGGGAGGCTGAGGCAGGAGAATCGCTTGAACCCGGGAGGGAGAGGTTGCAGTGAGCCAAGATCACGCCACTGCACTCCAGCCGTGGAGGCAGAGTGAGACTCCATGTCACACACACACACACACACACACACACACACACAATTAAGATTGGGGCTACTTCTGCGAGATGAAGGTTCAAAGGAAACTTGTGTTTTAAGATTCCCAGTGAAATCTTTCAATGTTTCCTTTTCCATATTTTGTCAATTTTATCCATCTGAAATGTCTTAAATATCAACTGGCATTGTCATTTTTCCTCCATCATGTTTTTTATTTCATCCTGTTGGTCTATTTATAATTTATAATACATTTTAGTATATTTTTCAGTTATACCTTCCAATTCCTATCTTTTGTGTTGTGTCTACACTACTCCCTTAGCTCGCTTAGAGAGTTTTTCTTTAAATTATTATATTATTTAAATTTCAGTGACTATATTTTAAAAAACTTAACCATAGTAATAAATGTACAGAACTAAACATTTAAGATTTAACTTCCTTTTTATGACAAAAGATAGACCTCTACACTTTCCCAATCCCAAACATTATCCTATTATCGGGATAAAAATTTTGGCAAATTTTTATTTTTTATTTGCTAAGTAGTTTATATAGCTAGTTTGTCTTTTAGTTGCTAATAATTAGTTCTGTTACATTGCAATTCCCTTACTTTCTATACCATGTAACTCCAAATACTAAATTTTAATTAAATTAATAGAATTTTAAGATCACTATGGGTTATATAAATATTATTCATTACTATGATTACTTTATTATGCATTATTTTACTATTTATAGTTAATGCTTATTTTTTATTTGCATAAGTGTAAAAGTTATAGTTCTTTTATTTCCAGTTGTTCCAAAAATCTAATATGGTGTTTCAACGTGGGGTCTCTAGACCAACAAGCAGCATCAGCATAGCCTTAGAATTTGTTTAATATACAAATTATCTGGCCTTCACTAAGATTTATTGGGTCATTGATAAGGGGTGAATCTTTGTTTACCCCCAAATTTATATGTGAAATATTAACTCCAAATGTAATGATATTAGAAGGTAGGATCTACAGGAGGTAATTTGGTAATGAAGGCCCTCCCCTCATAAATGGCACCAGTGCCTCTATAAAAGGGACCCTAGTCAACAGTAGGGAACCTGGAACAGGGCAGAACCTAACAGTGCTAGCACAGTGATCTCAGACTGTTAGCCTCCAGAACTGTGAGAAATTCATTTCTATTTTGTGTAAGACACCTAATTTATGAAACTTTGTTATAGCTGCCAGAGCTGATTAAGATAGTCAGAAATAGAATGGGGCCTACATTCCATTTTACATTCTTAAAAAACCCTCTAGGGGAATTTTTTCATGTTCATTTTTCCTAATGTATTCCTCAAAGCTCAAATTGATCAGAAATGCTTCACGTTTCTGCCTTTCACCCCCGGAGATCGAAACACACTATCCTTCTTTCTGCTGCTGCTATCTGAGCTGATTTTTAAAAAAATAAGTGCACACAAGACATTCAAATACTTCCCTGTGCTATCATCCTTAATTCTTACTGGGCCTGTTGACTCCCAGATCCCATGACTTCCAATCCCTTCTTGTTTGTGGTTAATATTTTTGTTTTACTAAATCATATGCTCTGAAAATTACCTAAATATATATTGAATTAATACATGGGAATAATTTTATTACTTTTTTGTTGTTGTTTTTAGAAGTGTAGTATTCTTGGTTGAAAAATTAACTCACGTAGAAATTTGCAGTATTGTTGCATTGTTTTCTAGAATATATTGACCTTATAAAAGTCAGAAAAGATCTTTATTTCAATCATTTATTTGTATGCCTGGAAGTTGTTTAATGTCTTTCATTTTACCCTGATGTTATATGTAATATCATTGTCAGAGGTGTTTGAACCAGAGCAACTCCATCTTGAATAGGGACTGGGTAAAATAAGGCTGAGACTTGCTGGACTGCATTCCCAATAGGTGAGGCATTCTTTGTAACAGAATGAGACAGGAGGTCAGCACAAGAAAGAGGTCACAAAGACCTTGCTGATAAAACAGATTGCAGCAAAGAAGCCAGCCAAAACTCACTAAAACCAAGATGGAGATGAAAGTGACTACTAGTTGCCCCATTGCTCATTATGCACTAACTATAATGCATTAGCATGCTAAAAGACACTCCCACCAGCACATGACTATTTACAAATGTCATGGCAACCTCAGGAAGTTACTTTATATGTCTAAAAAAAGGGAGGAACTCTCAGTTCCGGAAATTGCCCACCACTTTCCTGGGAAACTGATGAATAATCCACCACTTCTTTAGTGTATACTCAAGAAATAAGTGTAAGTATAATCAGTGGAGCAGCCCATGCTGCTGCTCTAACTATGGAGTAGCTATTCTTTATTCCTTTGCTTTCTTAATAAACTTGCTTTCAATTTACTGTATGGATTCACCCTGAATTTATTTTTTTTTTGCGATATCCAAGAACCCTCTCTTGGGGTCTGAATCACGACTCCTTTCTGTCAGATCATGTGACCTGTAACAGATTTTTGTTTGTTTCTTGTTCTGTCCATTTTCTTGTCTCAAAAATCCTGCTTTTTCTTTTCACTACAACTAATAATTTACACAGAAATAATATTTTATAATTACTTTTTTTAGATTTGAAAAGATAATATTTCTATTTTTTGTAAGAATAAGAAGTTAAAGTCTCTTTAACCATTTTAACAGAGTACAGGATGCTGTTAACATTTCATTGTATAATAAGAATATAAGTAACAGATAATTTATATGATTTCCTAAGGATATGGAAAGAGAGAATTCAGATAGACTCATCACCGTCTTTTCCATTTGCCATAGTGTTGTCATAATTTCTATTGATATTATTGTTGAAAGTAAATGAAATACAAAATTCCTAAAGATCTATACTTGGCTCCCAAATTTGACATTTTTTGTTAGAACACTTCTTTACGACTTCTATGGAAAAAAATACCAAAATAACCAGAACATTATTTCTCTCTTGTGTTAGTTAATCAAACTCTATTGGATGCTATTACTTGTGACCAAAAATGTGAAAATCTTCAAAAAATTATTTAAAGTTATTGTAACTAGTATAATATATATTGTTCTGTATAAATAGTATGTGAATATATTTAAATACATTATAGCAAACATTTATTACATTCTCCAAATAAAAATATTTTTGTTTCAAAGTTTAATTTTTAAGTAACCAGTATCTTCCAACATATATAATTGAATGTGTGTTTCAGAAATAATATAGTCTGTCAAAAGGTTTATCCCTTTGTTAGACTTATGAATAGATTCAGTTTTATGCTCTGTATAAGAACTCAATAAGGAGAATACTTAATCTTATTAGAAGGAATTTCAAGATAATTACTAAACACCTAGAAATACAAAGAAATCTAAAAAACTACTGGGTCACCTGCCAGTTTCAACATACATGAATACATGAGTATTGCTTTTCTTGACATCAAAGACATCTTTATGTTCATAGAGTGGTGTGATAAAGTGAAAAAACCTGACAGCAGAAAACTTAACTAAGCAAAATATATTGAGAAGAAGAAACATTTCAAAAAGAACTTTTAAAGAATACATAGTTAAGCAGAGAAGCTTTAAATAGATGAAACATTTAATTATAAATTGATTCACATTACTGACTCTTTACCCTCTACTTTAATTCTTTAAACTTCTTGTACACTGATTATGCTCATATTAAGAAACTGTGCTGTTATTATCTTTTCCTAATTATTATTTGACATTCTTCCTTTTTTTTTCAAGAGACAGGGTCTTGCTTTGTCACCCAGGCTGGAGTGCAATGGCTTGATCATAGTTCACTGCAGCCTTCTACTCCAGGGATCAAGGAATCCTCCCACCACAGCCTCTCATGTAGTGAGGATTACAGGTGCACACCACCATGCCCAGTTGTTTTTTAAAAAAATTGTAGAGATAGGGTCTTGCTATGTTGCCCAGCCTGGTCTGGAACTCCTAACTTTATGCAATCCTTCGTTATTGGCCTCTCAAATCGCTGGGATTACAGGCATGAGCCACCACGTCCAGCCTATTTGGCATTCTTTAAAAAATTTAAGAATTAAATTTTCTAACTAAAATATATTAATTGAGTAATAATAGAAACATTTTCCACGTCCAGTTTATCAAATGTTGTTTTTTTCTCTTTATTACTTCCTTTTAGATGTTTCTCATTGCCTTATAATCTCAATTTATAATCATATAAATTATGTTACTCATATTCTTATTATACAATGAATTTTAACAGCATCCTGTACTCTGTTAAAATGGTTAAAGAGACTTCTTAATAAAAGAGATAATATATCTTTATGTGCCAGATACAGAACAAATTACCATATTATGGAAAAAATACTTTTTTTCCAAATAAACGTGTGTAAAATAATGATTATGAAACCAATCACTTTTTCCTTTTTGTTTCTTCCAAAATAATATAAAATTATATATGATACACATAAATCATACATATATGTTTATATACGTGCATGCATACATATATAAATAGTGCCTACTGCTGTTTTACAAACAGCCTCAAAATCTAGTGACTTAAATGATAACAATTGAGTATTCCCCATCATTTTGTGAATTGGCTGCATGATGCTCTGGTGACCTAGTCTGTGCTCATTCCTATGGCTGTGGCCAGCTTGCTGGTTGGCTGGAGCTAGTTGCCTGAGATGGTTTTACTCATGTGTTTTGAATCTTGGGGGTGGGGCGGGGATGACTGGGCCTTATTCTCCATGTGGGTCTTCATTGTGTGCTTCATAATAGCATAATGGTCTCAGGTTACCAAAAGAACAAGAGTTAAAACTGGAAAGTTCTCTTGACACTGAGACTCAGAAATCACCCACCATTATTTCACTTTGTTTTATTGATTACTGTTATTCACAGGGACAGTTCAGATTCAAGGGAAGTAAATCTACCAAACGATGGAAGAATCAAAAAAGAATTTGTAACCTTTTTTAATCCACACAATTCTAACTTCCATTACTTATATCATCTTTTGTAAATTTATAATCAAAGTAAATATAATCAAAGGTTTGTTTATATTTATTTTAATATAGCACACCTATAACAATAAGTTCATAGTGTGATACCAAAAATTAATGTTTGGAATTTGTTTATATCATATATGATTTGTAGATATACTATACTTATTAAAGATGATAACATTTAATATTAGATCAACTTTTGAAGAGAATCATGAACTATTGTTAAACCATGTATTATTTTGCTAACCTCATAAACATCATATGGGCAGAGGTAATGAGTTTCTATTTGGTGAACTGTGACTAAAAATGTACAGTGTAGGCACCCTGGTAATCTATTTGTAATCAAAACAAAGAGCAAGATCTAATTTTTTTAAAAATAATTAAAATGTAAATTACTAAATAGTGAGAGCTTCTTTAATTATCTTTCCTTCTTTTAAATATCACATATGCTGCTTAGCTAGCAAAGACAAAATTAGCACAGATTTATATACATATATAGAGAGACATATATACACACACACACACATATATATGGAGAGAGAGAGAGAGGATAATGCATGGAAAAGAGATAATGGCCTTTGTAAAAAACCTAGTAAAATTAATACCAATAAATTCAGACTTTAAAAACTGATTGTTAAAAAAATAGGTTAATAACAAACCACATATGTTTATTTTGTGAATAACAACCAGAATTATTTATCAGATGTAAGTAAAATTAATGTTATATTTTTATTTATGCATTGCTTTTATTTTTAATTTGTAAATGTTTGGCACAAAGACAATTATACTCTATGAAGAAGGTGACATAATAATCTAATTATTGAAATAAATCAAAATAAATATTTAAGTAAATAGTAATTTGATTTCTGTACCATACAGGAGTTTTTTAGTGTCATAACTTAAAAATACATAGATTTCTGTCCCACTTAAAAATGCATGAGAAAAGATTTTTCACAAAGTTGCTTCTAAACAAATCGTTGTATACGTAAACAAATATTTATACATTCAGTTAATATTTTGAGGTACTTAAATGTGGTAGGCATTGTTTTAAACACTGAGGAAAGGAGAGAGAGATTGAGTGTGTGTGTCTATGTGTTTATATGGTCGAAAGTTAAATATAACATGCATTTTTGGCACATGAGTTGAAATAGGTCTATAATATGCACAAGCACAACTCAAACACAGTCTGTATTACGTCTTTGTTCTATGCAGACTCACCTTCTTTATTTACTAACCAAAACCCTGTTATTTTCTAGCTGTTCTTGAGTATTATACCACTTGACGACTGAGGCAGAATCAAAGAAAGTACTAATGCTCTTCAGTAAAACATACAAAACTACAGACAATGGCAGTGCCTTATTTTGTAAAGTATATAGCTATGAGCCTTTGCTACTCTTTGCTGACATTTGGAATTTAACTGAAGTGTCTTGTTAAAAAACATTTATGGAAATAAAAAGAATATCTTTCCTTTTTAGGGATATAAATTAAACTCAATTTTATTGGTCAAGGACTATGGTATCAGGCCATTTTAATAAAGGCATAACTAATCTTATCACCATCATTTAGTTACTACTGGAGATCACAATTCAATTAACTCATAGATATGAAACATCATTAGATATTCATAAAGAGGGCTGCAAAGCAAATCAACTTAAATGTTAAAGCAGAAGAGTAAGTTACAAGTTTTAGCATTGATTTTCAAAGTTTGCCCCTATTGTTGCTGTGGGCCTAGAATTTTGCATTTAGCTTTGTAAGGATTGAGTACAGACATTTTAATGGAAAACTTTACAACTTATATTCTATATTTTTATTTGGCAGAAATTTATTGAGTGTCTGCTATGTGCAAGACACTGTGTTAGGAGTTTGTATTAGTCCATTTTCACAATGCTATAAACAACTGCATGAGACTGGGTAATTTATAATGAAAAGAGGTTTAATTGACTCACAGTTCCACATGGCTAGAAGGCCTCAGGAAACTTACAATCATGGCAGAAGGGGAAGCAGGCACCTTCTTCAGAAGGTGGCAGGAGAGAGAAAACAAAGAAAGAACTTGCAAACACTGACAAAACTATCATATCTCATGAGAATTAATTCACTATCATGAGAACAGCATAGGTGAAACCACCTCCATGATTTAATCACCTTCCTCCCAATTTAAACCATAAGCTTAGAACTGATCTGGATCCCTGAGGAATTGCCACACTGACTTCCACAATGGTTGAACTAGTTTACAGTCCAACCAACAGTGTAAAAGTGTTCCTATTTCTCCACATCCTCTCCAGCACCTGTTGTTTCCTGACTTTTTAATGATCGCCATTCTAACTGGTCTGAGATGGTATCTCATTGTGGTTTTGACTTGCATTTCTCTGATGGCCAGTGATGATGAGCATTTTTTCATGTGTCTTTTGGTTGCATAAATGTCTTCTTTTGAGAAGTGTCTGTTCATATCCTTCACCCACTTTTTGATGGGGTTGTTTGTTTTTTTCTTGTAAATTTGTTTGAGTTCATTGTAGATTCTGGATATTAGCCCTTTGTCAGATGAGTAGGTTGTGAAAATTTTCTCCCATTCTGCAGGTTGCCTGTTCACTCTGATGGTAGTTTCTTTTGCTGTGCAGAAGCTCTTTAGTTTAATTAGATCTTGTTTGTCAATTTTGTCTTTTGTTGCCATTGCTTTTGGTGTTTTAGACATGAAGTCCTTGCTCATGCCTATGTCCTGAATGGTATTGCCTAGGTTTTCTTCTAGGGTTTTTATGGTTTTAGTTCTAACATTTAAGTCTTTAATCCATCTTGAATTAATTTTTGTATAAGGTGTAAGGAAGGGATCCAGTTTCAGCTTTCTGCATATGGTTAGCCAGTTTTCCCAGCACCATTTATTAAATAGGGAATCCTTTCCCCATTTCTTCTTTTTGTCAGGTTTGTCAAAGATCAGATAGTTGTAGATATGCAGCATTATTTCTGAGGGCTCTGTTCTGTTCCATTGGTCTATATCTCTGTTTTGGTACCAGTACCGTGCTGATTTGGTTAGTGTAGTCTTGTAGTATAGTTTGAAGTCAGCATGATTCCTCCAGCTTTGTTCTATTGGCTTAGGATTGACTTGGCAATGCGGGCTCTTTTTTGGTTCCATATGAACTTTAAAGTAGTTTTTTCCCAATTCTGTGAAGAAAGTCATTGGTAGCTTCATGGGAATGGCGTTGAATCTGTAAATTACCTTGGGCAATCATGATATTGATTCTTCCTACCCATGAGCAGGGAATGTTCTTCCATTTGTTTGTATCCTCTTTTATTTCACTGAGCAGTGGTTTGAGAAATACCATTTGACCCAGCAATCCCATTACTGGTTATATACCCAAGGATTATAAATCATGCTGCTATAAAGACACATGCACACGTATGTTTATTGAGGCACTATTCACAATAGCAAAGACTTGGAGCCAACCCAAATATCCAGCAAGGATAGACTGGATTAAGAAAATGTGGCACATATACACCGTGGAATACTATGCATCCATAAAAAATGATGAGTTCCTGTCCTTTGTAGGGACATGGATGAAGCTGGAAACCATCATTCTCAGCAAACTATCACAAGGACAGAAAACCAAGCACCGCATGTTCTCACTCATAGGTGGGAATTGAACAATGAGAACACATGGACACAGGAAGGGGGATATCACACACCGGTGTCTGTTGTGGGGTCGGGGGAGGGGGGAGGGATAGCATTTGGAGATATACCTAATGTTAAATGACGATTTAATGGGTGCAGCACACCAACATGGCACATGTATACACATGTAGCTAACCTGTACGTTGTGCACATGTACCCTAAAACTTAAAGTATAGTAAAAAAAAAAAAAAAAAAAGAACTGATCTGGACATGTGCTGCAGCTTCCCCACCTCACCTTCCCTGTTACCTCCAACAGGCAAGTGGCTAACTTCTCAATCTCTCTCTCTCTCTCACTCTCTCTCTCTCTCTCTCTCATTGTGATAAGAACACAAATTGAGATCCACCCCCTTAACACATTTTTACATATGCAATACAGCACAGTTAACTATATGCACAATGTTGTACAGGTAGCTTTTTTACTTATGGACTTCTTCAGCCTAAAACAATCTGCTTAGAATGAACAAATCCTAGTAGATCACTTCAACTAAAACAAGTGTGACATGGGCTTCAGAAATAAAAACATGAGAAAAGAGAAAAAGAAAGAGAGAGGGAGGGAGGGAGAGAAAGAAAGAAAGAGAAAGAGAGAAAGAAATAGAAAGGCAAGGTGGAAGGAAGGAAGGAAGAAAGGGAGGGAGGAAGGAAAAGAAAGAGAAAATCTGTTCTCCATTTGGACTATTGACTAGTAGGTGCCTCTCAGACCTATACATAGATATGTCACCCTGTCAGATCAAGAGCTAAGATATCAAAATCACCAATGGTAACAAAGAGATCCTACCAAATTATGATACAGAGATAATAAGAATAATCAAAAAACTAGCAGAGGTAGTAGAGTTAACAAGGACCTTTTAGAGATATTGAGCAAGCAGTATAGAAAATATTTAAAAATAATAGGCTTTATAGATTTAACAATATAAATATTTTTTCCCTAAGAAACTATACATTTATGAGTATGTATTATACATAATATCATTATTACATTGCTCACTGAGCAATATAAAGTGTTGATTCTCATCTAATAATGTTCAAATAATTTTTTAATCTTTAGAAATATTTCTCCTTCTTTCCTTGCTACTGTGCTACTTTTCATCTTTCCTTCATCCTTTCATCAATATATTGTCATCAATGAAAACACTTCAGTCAGCAAGGAAAGATCCTAGACTTGAATAAATATATCCAAATTATTGTTGCATTACTAGTACATGTTCAAAGAAATAAGAAAACATTTTTATTACCCCATTTGCATGTTGTTTAAATGACCATAAGTTTCATGCAGTTCCTGAGAGCTAGGTTCACTAGAGTCACTTTATTGTGTCTCCAGAAGAAAAATAAGGTGATGATTTAACATGTCTGCATGTTTGAGCATTGAGTATTTAGTTGATGGCTACGTTTGTGAACAGTGCACTTAGCCTGTTGACCAGCAGTTAATAAAAGTATATAGAAATAAATACATAAATGGGAGCACAATCAGCTAGCAGCTATGGAGATGACAGACAGTATGTGCACAAATTCAGTTTTAAGAAATGAATTTAAAGTTCAATAAGAATAGGATTTGAGTTCTGGAATAACTGCTATCTCTGAGATATTCAAACAGTTTTGGTAACATGCCTAAGCCTCAATGACTTCATCTGTAAATGGGCCACAGTTGAAGCTAAGGCATAAAAGTTTTAAATAATAAAATAGAATATGATAAAATGTACAGAGGCAGAGCTAAATGCCTGGCATATAATATACAATGAAAGTTAGATATTACTATTATTAGTTGAAGGGACCTTGTATTAGTCCATTTTCACACTGCTGATAAAAACATACCAAGACTGGGAAATTTACAAAAGAAAGAGGTTTAATTTGACTTACAGTTCCAAGTGGCTGGGGAAGCCTCACAATCATGGAGGAAGCCAAGGAAGAACAAGTCACATCTTACATGGGTGACAGCAGGCAAAGAGAGAATGAGGAAGGTGCAAAACTGAAAACACCTGAGAAAACCATCAGATCTCTTGAGACTTATTCACTACCATGAGAACAGTATGGGGGAACCGCCCCCATGATTCAATTGTCTCCCACCAACTCCCCACCACAACACATGAGAATGATGGGAGTACCATTCAAGATGAGATTTGGGTGGAGAAACAGAGCCAAATCACATCATTCCAATTCTGGCCCCTGCCAAATCTCGTGTCCTCACATCACAAAACTAATCATGCCTTCCCAACAGTCCACCAAAGTCTTAACTCATTTCAGCATTACCTCAGAAGTCCACAGTCCAAAGTCTCATCTGAGACAAGGCAAGTCCCTTTGGCCTATGAGCCTGGAAAATCAAAAGCAAGCTATTTATTTCCTAGATGCAATAGGGCTACAGACACTGGGTAAATACAACTGTTCCAAATGAGATACATTGGCCAAAACAAAGGGGTTATGGGGCCCATGCAAGTCTGAAATCCAGTGAGGCAGTTAAAACTTAAAGTTCCAAAATGATCTCCTATGGCTCCATGTCTCATATCCAGGTTGCACTGATGCAAAAGGTGGGCTCCCATGGTCTTGAGCAGCTCTGCCCTTATGACTTTGCAGACTACAGCCTCCCTCCTGGCTGCTTTCATGGGCTGGTGTTTGGTGTCTGCAGCTTTTCCAGGCGCACGGTGCAAGCTGTTGGTGGATCTACCATTCTGGGGTCTGGAGGACAGTGGCCCTTTTCTCACAACTCCACTAGGTGGTGCCCCATTAGGGACTCTCTGTGGGGTCTCCAACCCCACATTTCCCTTCCGCACTGCCCTAGCGGAGGTTCTCCATGAGAGCACCGCCAATGCAGCAAACTTCTGAAATTTAAGTAGAGGTTCCCAAACCTCAATTCTTGACTTCTGTGCACCTGCAGGCTCAACACCACATGAAAGGTGCCAAAGCTTGGGGCTTGCACCATCTGAAGCCACAGCCAGAGCTTTATGTTGGCCCCTTTCGGCCATTGCTGGAGCGGCTGGGACACAGGGCACCAGTTTCCTAGGCTGCACACAGCTCGGGGACCCTGGGCTGGGTCCACAAAACCACTTTTTCCTCTTAGGCCTCCAGGCCTCTGATGAGAGGGGCTGCCATGAAGACTTCTGACATACCCTGGAGACATTTTCCCCATTGTCTTGGGGATTAACATTTGGCTCCTTGTTCCTTATGCAATTTTTTTTTCACCCAGCTTGAATTTCTCCTCAGAAAATGGGATTTTTTTTTTCTATCGCATTGTCAAACTGCAAATTTTTCAAACTTTTATTCTTTGTTTCCCTTTTAAAACTGAATACTTGTCACAGTACTCAAGTCACCTCTTGAATGCTTTGCTGCTTAGAAATTTCTTTGGCCAGATTCCCTAAATCATCTCTCAAGTTCAAAGTTCCACAAATCTTTAGGGCAGGGGAAAAATGCTGCCTGTCTCTTTGCTAAAACATAACAAGGGTCACTTTTGCTCCAGTTCCCAACAAGTTCCTCATCTCCATCTGAGATCACCTCAGCCTGGACCTTATTGTCCATATTGCTATCAGCATTTTGGGCAAAGCCATTCAACAAGTCTCTAGGAAGTTCCAAACTTTCCCACATTTTCCTGTCTTCTTCTGAACCCTCCAAACTGTTCCAACCTCTGCCTGTTACCCAGTTCCATAGTCACTTCCACATTTTCAGGTATCTTTTCAGCAGCACCCCACTAGTACCACTTTTCTGTATTAGGCTATTTTCATGCTGCTGATAAAGACATACCTGAGACTGGGAAATTTACAAAAGAAAGAGGTTTAATTTGACTTACAGAAGACTCACAATCATGGTGGAAGCCAAGGAAGAACAAATCACACCTTACATGGAATGAAGCAGGCTAAGAGAGAATGAGGAAGACGCGAAAGTGGAAACCCCTGAAAAAAACATCAGATTTCATGAGACTTACTCATTACCACAAGAACAGTATGGGGGAAACTGCTCCCATGATTCAATTATCTCCCACCGTATCCCTCCCACAATGCATAGGAATGATGGGAGTACAATTCGAGATTTGGGTGTAGACACAAAGCCAAACAATATCAGACATTCATAGTATTCCCAACATGGGTAATGACTGGTTGGTTAACAGAAATAAAGGATACATTAGTTTCAAAAACAATAACTTTACTTCTAAAATCCTGTGTGATTATATCTCTTTAATTATAGAAATATAACAAATATAACTTTACATGAGTAAAATTAGTAAGTGAAAGTCAGAATCTCTTCAATTTCTTTTGTGAACTCATTCCTGGGAAACTTATTTTTTTTCATTTCCACCTGAAACTGGAGTTCTGTTAGGTTTCTCTGGTCCTGGGAAAGTATGAGCCCAGCTGGAATTATTCATGACTCACAAGGAACCCCATGTCAGGCCTCCATAAGCCAAACACAAATCACTTATAGAAAATAGTACATATATAGATCATTTACATTGTACAGTTACCTCAATGGGATTGATTTAATTACTTTTCCTTGTATTTTAAATTCATGATATTATAATCATCATACACTTTGATAAGGAGAGCTACACCCTTCTGTTTAGATGTTAGTGCAACAAATCTATATATTTTGGGCCATGAAACAACACAAATACAAGAAGCCAAGGTATAAGATAATTTTGAAGGGAAATATTTACTTTTAATTTACACTCCATTTACACAATAAACAATGGAGAATTCTTTATCTATGGTTGGTGGTGCATTTTTACTTAGGGCAAAGCTATAGGCTCTAGGCAACAGTCAGAAGTCTGGTTAGATCTTCCTTTTGTGCAGGCATACAAGTTTTATGAAGATCATTTATTATGGAAAGGAGTAAGACTATGTCCAAGTGTATTAAAATGACTATTCCCCTGTTTTCTTTAATTCCAAAGTCTGCTATTTCAATAGAGTTCAAAAAAGAAAAGCATTTCAGAAGTTTGCAATGAATCATCTCTAGTAAAAGAACAACTAATTTCATTTTTCACAGTTCTTTCTAGCTGTGCAACTAAAATTGCCTTGTGTAAATTAGTATGAGATTTTTGTTGGGAGAAGCACAGCTTGAGGTTGCAGAAAACCTCTAACACTTATGTCTTATCAGCAATATGCTTTTCTGTTTTGTGATCACAAGTTTTCCTTCTGTCTCCTTTCTACTGAAATGTCCTGCTGTTTTCCCCAAACCTAGCAAGTGTTATGTCCCCCTGGGCTATAATACTGAACATACTGACACACACTTGCTTCAGTTCCCTTGATGGTGATTTAGACTGAAGTCAGTTTATTGGATTTTTTTTCCCCCAAAGCCATGCCAGCATAATGTGTTGAGCATCTTAGTATAACAGTATAATTAACATATATTTAAAAAATACTGGGTAATGTGAGAAAACAAATGTTTTTTAAATTATATATCACAGAATTTGTTGATATTAAATGATAATTCAATATCATTTTATGATAGTTACTGTTATTTTGTAATCAGACTTAAAATATTGTTTCACAATATATATACTCAATATAGTTGTACTTTTAAAGGAGCTCCCAATTAAATTCGATATTTAATTTATTTAGTTAATGTTTTTATTTTAAAATATTTGTATTTAGTTTTCTTAAGACAGCTTAAAAATGTGGATATGGCTTATTAAAAATTTTACATAAGCTGAAATGTTCTAGTTTCTAGCAAAGAAAAATTATGACATATGTTGATATATAGCTTATAATATTAAAAAGCATACTAAATTCAATACATTTCAAGCATCTATTTTCACACAAAATATTTTATTAACATATAACACTTTATTGTTCTTACTAACCATAATAACTAGTAATATTAACATGCCTTATTTTAAATATTAACTGCTACAAATCAATCTTTCCTTAAAGACGAAAAAAAATTTGCAAAATTTTAGTGATTAGTTAAATTCTATTCTATAGGTAAATTTGATCTGTGATAAGACCATTGCACAGAACAGTACTGAATGAACACTGTACAGTATTGGCCCTACAAAATCTGAACAACATCCAAAATCTTACAGACTTGAACTTAGTAATTTAAAGTTAATAATTTAAGGTTATAAATGTTTAGCACATCTATAATTTCATAATATCAATTAAGATTGGTTTTACTTTTTTAAATATTCTCAAATATGGTTCCAGATAAAGTGATCAGTATTCTATGATGTTTTATTGACTTATGGTGATTCTCCCATATGGAAAGCAATATTTAAATATTCATGGTAAATTATTTTTTATTAAAATGAGGAACTGGTTTCAAGATTGAAATCTAGTTGTTTAACCTCAACAATGTCTGTGGTGCTGAGGTTAAAGTTTAGCCAATCTTACCTGTAGAAGTAAACAGTCAGTGGATCTAGATAAAGAGAGGATGAAGTGTGGTGGTGAAAACAGAGGAATCATGTGACAGGTGGACTGGGTTCAGACCTCGGCTGTATTACTGATTAGATGTGTGTCCCTGAAAATCTTAACGTTTTGCTTGTAAAATTTACCTAAATAAAATGTTTATATGACTTCTATGAGTCCCTAGCACCATCATATGTGCAATGCAAAATTTAGCTATCAACTATATTTAATAAGTATTCCTTTTAGAGGCAGAGAACATTTTTTTCTCTGATTTTTTTAAACATATAATATTATCTTTTTGAACACATTTGAAATTTTAACTAGTTACTAAGCCAGCCAACTGTGGGCAAAATCTGGCCCACTGCCTGTCTTGGGAAGTGAAGTTTTATTGGAATGCAGCCTGAACCCATTCATTTGTGTATTGTCTATGACTGCCTTTGCCTTTATACTAAAATAGAACTAAAAAGCTGCAACAGAGACTATTTAGCACACAGAGCCTAAAATATTTACTATTTGGCCCTTTAGAAGTATAGTGTGCTAAGCCCTGACATAAACAAATAATCTCAGAGAATAGTCATTCAGGAGAATCTTGCTGCTGTATAATACGTGAAATGCAAACAATCTTGTTGTTCAAACTGCTCCAAAGTTTCATTTCTACAGGGATCACAATGAACACAATGCTAACAACTGGTATTTATCACTTTCTAAGACCTTTGGGTTTACTTTTCCTCATTATGTCTTTAAAAATGTGCCATGCTTATAGTTCATGTTATAGAATGTGTTGCCTTATTTCCTTGGGTGACAGGTACTTAGGTGGAAATGGTTTGGACATTAAAATCAGATATGTCTCTTAATAAATGTTTGACTTGGATAACTCATCAGTCCTCCAAATTTTACTTCCTAATTTGTAAAAAAAAATACATACACACACACTCACACACACACACACACATATATATGGTTCCCAGTACATGGTGGGGCTCATTAGTTTTACTTTTACCCCACATTTATTTTAACAATAAATTTGTTAAGCAAAGCGGAAAAATGTTTTAGATTTACAAATGAGAACTACTAGTTGAATGTCAAATTACTTGTTAGTTGAGAGGGAAAGAAAAAGAGATCTAAGATGTATAGTATGGTGGTTAGAACACAGGTTTGGGAGTCTGATTTCATATGCTCATACCCTATCTTGTCACTTATTAACTGTGTGATCTTAGCCAAGATCCCTTATTTGTGCCTCAGTTACCCTTATTTATATTGAATAAATGTTTCTTACTTGATAGAGTTGTTTGGATAACTAAATAAGCTAATATGTAAAATGCTCAAATTACTATACATAAAGTAAGCATTAGCTATTGGCATTGATCATCACAATGCATCAGAAATTCTAGAATTATGCTAATTAATTATTGCAAAAATTTTAGGCTTTATTATTCTCCCCAGTAAAGATAGGTAAATAGCAAAGCATAGAGAAAGAAAAGGAAAGGAGGGAGGGAGTGACAGAGAGAGGAAGAAAGAAAGGAAGTAAGAAAGAGAAGGAGGGAGGGAGGAAGGAAAGAAGGAAGGAAGAGAGGAGAGGGAGAAAGAGAGAGAGAGAGATAAGAAATCTATGGTACAATGTATTGAAACAGCTTGCTCAGGTTCTCACAGTAAAATTGATGGGTTTGTAATGCATACACAGATCTGTATGGTTCCACAGAGAAACTCCTCTTCCGTCTCCACAGCTAATATTCTTTCAACTACTCTAATGTCAATTTTGCCTCTGAATGATGTTCTGTTATTAACTTGCTATGTCACTTTTTTAGTGTAGCTGTAATTATAGAGGTCAGTGGATGGAAGGGAAAGCATATTTAAGCACATAAAATGCCTTTTGTATATGCTATTTAGTTGAGATTCATAACAAGTTTTTGAAGTAGGCATTTACAGAAAAGATAAAAGTTTGACAAAGTCACACACTTCAAGGGTTTAGGTTCAGGCCTTTTGAACCCATGTAGCATCTCTTTATTTGTTCTTTCAGAAAAAACGTCCCTATCTTCTTAAAGCTTACTCTCTATTTTTAAAAAGGAGTCACCCACATATTCACATATGTACCTTATATATTATATTTTATCATATTATATTGTATGTGTGCACACATTATGTTCTTGCACTATGTGTCATATAAATATTTATAAAAGACTCATTTGTAAATTTTACATATGCTACACATAAACACACCACACATGTCCTATTGATACTTAAATTATAAGTCTGTGATAGGCAAAACAATTGCACCTCAAAGATGTTCATGTCCTAATACCCAGAACCTGTGAATATGTAACCTTACATGGCAAAACTGCCTTTTAATTTTGAAAGGAATTTGAAACCTGGCTATCATCTTAGATTACCCAGGTGGTTCTAATGCAATCAGAGGGTCTTTATAAAACACAGACAAGAAGGCCAGAATCAGAGAGGGATAGAAAGTGGAAAGGGAGGGGGAATAGGAGAGAGAGAGACAGAAAGAGAGGAAAAGAGTCAAAGATGCTACACTTTTGGCTTTGAAGACGGATGAGGAGATTGAAAACTAAGGAATGCTATCAGCATCTAGAAGCTGGAAAAACAAGGAAATAGTTTCTACCCTTAAACCTGCAGAAGGAACATGGCCTGCCAATCAATTTGAAACTCTGATCTTCAGAATCATACTACAATAACAGCGGTGCATTAAGTCACTATATTTGTGGTAATTTCTTAAAACAGTAATAAGGAAGAAATGCAATCACAGCTAATCAGAGAGAAAAAAGACATAGTAGATGCTTTTTAGGAAATTTCAGTTTGAAAACTAAAGAGATACTTGACTTAAAATTTTGATATAGTGTAGTGAGTGCTATGATCATTATCCTATCCCATTTCTTCCTTTGTTACTTAATTTTTCTATACACCCTGTATATATGGTATATTCTATATTTGTATATCTTCTTTTTTCCCCACTAGAATGATTGCTTCACGGAGGTGGTATTTTCTTTTTCTTTTTTTTTAAGTGCTAAATATCACTGTCTAGAACAGATCTGACGTATGAGAATTGCTCAAAGTTTGCTTGTTAAATTTATGAATGAATAAAGCCCTGAAGGCTATATGTGTGAGTATAGACAAAAAGTATTGAGCATGGAGAAATCATGAAGGATCAGGGTAATTTTCTATTTGACAATGAGGTATTTTTTCTTCCCACAACTGTGTTTATGCAGCATTTTGAATGTAATACTCAACAAGGCTGGGCTAAGCAGCTTTATAAGCTAGACTAAGCTTTCCCATTTTTAAGACGAAAAGGATATCAGTGCTGCTGGACAATTAAGGGTGAGTATAGGCCTTCATATTTGATAAAAAGCAAACAAAAGAAACAAGACAGGAAAAGGTAAATAATTAGGAATGAATAAGATGTGGTTATTAGATGATTAATTAATAGTATTATTAAGGGGCATGCCTATAAATAACTTTTGATAGATTTTGTTATACCATAGCAATATAATAAAAGAAAATATTATCCAGAATATTTATACTAATATACCTATTTTGGATAAAGTATATGTAGGTTGTTTGGAAATTAATGTCATATAACTGAAATAGCATAAACTTTAATAAAAGGTAGAACTAGGTTTGATACCCAGAACTATGGTTTACTATAAAATTATTTTAATTATTTAACCTTCAATTCATTATCCTTACAAGATGGCTGTGATAAATAGAAATAAAATATGTAGACCAGGTGAGGTGGCTCATGCCTGTAATGCCAGTGCTTTGGAAGGCCAAGTGGGGAAGATTGCTTGAGCCCAGGAGTTAGAGACCAGCCTGGGCAAAATGGTGAGACTCCACCTCTACAAAATTAAAAAAACATTAGGCCAGTGTGTTGGTGTGACTGTAGTCCTAGCTCCTTGGTGGGCTGAGACAGGAGGATCCCTTGAGCTCTGGAGTTCAAGGCAGCACTGAGCTATGATTTTGCCACCGCACTCAAGCCTGGGTGACAAAGTGAGACGCACATGTCTTAAAAAAAATAAGGACCTTAATAAGTTATGTAAAGTGTCTAGATGATATGATTTTTAATTTACTCAAAATGGCAGTTAACGTTGCTCCAAAAATTTTTTTCTTTTGAGAAAGGGTCTCTCTCTCTCTTGCCCAGGCTGGAGGGCAGTAGTGTGATCATAGATCACTGTAGCCTTGAACTCCTGTGCTCAAGGGATCCTCCCACCTCAGCTTCCCAAGTAGCTAGGACTACAGGCATGCCACCACGCAACGCTAGTATAAAAAAAAAATCTGTACAGACAATCTCACTATGTTGTACAGGCTGGTCTTGAGCTCCACACCTCAAGCAATTCTCTCGCGTTAGCCTCCCAAAGTTCTGGGTTTACAAGTGTAAGCCATCACACCCGGTCAAAGATTTTGTTTAAAATTTACATCCTGTTTTAGACACTTTCAATTTAAATATATGAAAGATAGAGAAATAAAGTTGGTTTCAATGCCATGCAAGGTTTTGACTTTAAAGAAATGTAAAGTAAATAGAGCAATTGGAATAAACTTTCTCTTTGGCCCTTACCCACTCTTCTCTTCCCACCTGTATCTAATTACGAGCCACTTCCCTTCTTGCTTTTCTAAGTGGCAACAATCCTCAGTTTGATATTCATGGCAACCCACTTAGGCATACTGTCACTCAGGGATGTGCAGTGCAGAAGCATACCCTCTATCAAGGCTCCTTTTATATAGATTGCCAAAAGCATAAATGCATGTGGGACACTACTGGTGGAAGATCATTTGCAAACTCAATATAGTAGTGCAAGTTAGAGAATAGGAAACATTTATTGATCCAAATCTCAGAAATGATCATTTCTGTATTTAAAATGCACAAATAAATACATGTTTTAAAATATTTTGCAGCATATCTCCATAGCCCAGTGAAATTGCTCCTTTTTTAAATCTTAGTGGCCCCATGACTGATATGGTAGAGCAGGCTTTGACTATTGGGTAGTTATTACTGATTCTAAGCTATTTTGCGTAAAATCTATCTTTGTGTAAAATTTCCTTATTCTGGAGATTAATTAAATGTGTTATTGCCTCAACTGGTTCACTTTGCTGTAAAGAAACACGAAAAGAAACTAGTGTCTTGCAAACTTTACACAGCTCCTCAGTTTTCATGTCAAAACTGGGAGTCCCATTTGCTAATTATTTCTACTTCTGATGTCTTTATTAGATGGATGAAAAGATACTTTGCTGTTGACATTTGTTAAGAAAAGTGTCAAAAATATAAAAGGACACAAATATTGTGAATAAATAAAAGTTGCTTTCTATTATCCCTCTTGTGATGATTGAATTCAGTAAACATTTTGGAGAGCCTATTATATGCAAGGTAAAAATACTGGGCATGTGAAATGAACTTGAATGTTTATGAACCTTCCAAATTTCTGTGTTGAAATCCTAACACCCACTATGATGGTATTAGAAGACGAGACTTTTGGGAATAATTAGGTCATGGGAGTATAGTGCTCTTGAAAGGGATTAGAGCTTTTATTAAAGGAACCCCAAGAGCTTTCTCACCCTCTTTCTACCATGAGAGGCTACGATAACAAGTTGGCAGTCTGCAACCTAGAAGGGAGCCATCACCAGCCCCCAACCATGCTGGCACCCTGATACCAGACTTTCAGCTTCCAAAACTACAAGAAATTTATCTTTAGTTTTTATAAGCCATTCAGTTTATGGGTTTTTTGTATAGTAGCCTGAACTGACTAAGATATCATGCCAGGGAAGAAGAGATAGTTAAGGCACAGAATACATGGCAAATTATTCACATTTCAAGAAAATAAAAGTTTAAAACATTGTAAAGGGGCATTTGCCTTCTTTCTCCAGTATGGAAGTGGAAAAGTTGCAAGTATGGGTGGAAAACAATGATAGAATCTACTATAGCCCAAGACAACTACATAAAACTATGTATTGAATATTATGTGTTAACAATGCAACAGTTGGCAATTAAGTGGACATAGAATAATGAGATATTTTAATATTTTTACTATTGTCATTTTATACTAGTTCTTCTCTTTTTGTTTTAACAAGGGAATATTTAACATAGATTACATACCATTTAACATTTTTTCAGTGTTCTTGAAGAATAATATGTTTGCATGCTATCAACTGGAGGTGTAAAAGCATAGCTTTGCACTGTTAAATGTTTCACTTGAGCATTCCCCTTAGTCCACAAATCAGTATTTTTTGAGTGGGGACTAAGCCAACAGGCCATGTTGTAAAAGTGTCCTTTTCAGCCTAACTACCCAAATGACACCTTTAAACCAGAAGTTCCTGCGACTGAATATTTTGCCAACTGAAGTTTGGCAAAGGGGATTTATGTACTTCGATCGCTCCTTAGAATTCACGGTTAATTGCTTCCCTGATGCTGCTGCTGCTGCTGCTGCCAGATACACTGTTTTGGAAAAGAAGTGACAAGCTTTATATTGTGTTCATGTCTAAACTAAACATACAAACTATGTATGCCTTTTGACTCTTGGGCCTCATATTCCTAAGTTAAGGTGGTGTCAAATCAGATTTCATTATGAAAAAGATGAGAAGAGCCAAGCCAGCTTCACTTCCAAATGGAAATGCCAATTGGAAAAGAACGCAGGGAATCTGGTCCCACTAGTATCTTGACTTTATGTGAAAAAGTGGCAGCCCTTCCTTAGGACAAAACGTGATCCCCTGCTCCAGCTCTCAAAGAAAATACATTGGCTCATTTTACTGAGATTCCTCTGAATAACTAGGCTTTGGTCACTGATGAAATCTCAACTAAACCATTCTCAATAGTACATAAGGCTGCTGTTCACTTTTAATATCAGGGATATCTATGTAGAACTGAAAGCAGAGGTGATCACCATACTCCACAGGCAGAAATCAAGGTCTTTCTCTTAGCTTTGTCCAGTACTATTCTTGATGGGTTTGTTTAGCTGTTTAAAAATTATAGTTTCACTTTCCATTTTTTCTCAAAAGAAATAATTGTTTCCTATATTTGCATATCCTGGGTTAGTTACTGAAGACCATTGCTTAATAAATTACATATTCCAAGTTGTTTGTGGCACACCTTATGTTATTATCACAGTATAATTTCTTAACATGTGCTTACAGGCTTCTTTACATACCATTAACACTATCTCTGATTGAGATTACATAACTTTTATAATTATTTTCCCAAAAATTAATTTACTGAGAAATTACGATTTTAAAGCTAAAATACTCAATTTATAAAATTATCCACATGAAGACCACACTATCCATAGATGAGCTTTCATCATTTAGATTTATTAATATCATAATGATTTTATAAGTACCCTGTCCCTAGCTGGGGCTTCCCTGCTGTTCAATTACTCATTTGTTCATATATATATTTGTGAGTGTATGTATATACATGTATATGTGTGCGTGTATGTATATACACACATATAGATACATATACACATAAATATGTGTGTATATGTGTATGTGTGTGTGTATATATACACACACACATTTATATGTATACACACACATTTATATGTATACACACACAGACATTACACATTATCACTCCTTCAACTATTCTCATAATTTTAGAAGTGAGGTGTCCTAATGTGTCAGCTTGGACTTCTCTGAATTAATCCTTACTGTTATAAAAAACAATCTGCTATTGCTTTCCTGGAATTCTATATTATTTATGTTTCTCTGTAGTTCTGCAGAAGAGGGATTGAACAATTCCAAAGATTTCCATTTAGTATGCCTTATCATATATATAAATATATATCATATATATATATCTCATATGTATATGTAAAATATTTAAAAATTGTAATAGCTTTGTGGGTACAAGTGGTTCTTGCTTACATGGATGAATTATATATGGTGAATTCTGTGGCCAATACATAGTATTTTATCCCATATCTATAGTTGTTATTTTTTTCTCAGCTAATGTAATTTTCTTTCCACTGTTGTTTGATATAAAAAAAGTTTCATCTAATCAGAAATGTGCCTCTTCTACTAACAAATCACTTCATTATCTTTCTAAATGGACTACTGCTAACTGTTGCCAATTTTCTGGAAAAGCATTTTTTTTTCTTGAGACAGCAAGTGTTTTTCATCTTGATGAGGAGTCTCTAGGAAGGACATTTGGACTAAATGCCCGCCGTTCAAGTCCAGTTTTTAAAACTTCAAAGGTTTTATTTGTTTATCAGGCCAGTGTTTATTTGGCCATCACATAAGTTGTCTTCTGAACAGGCAATGATTATATCATTAATGTTGTGCACCAAATTACTCCTAATAAGAATGCTCACTCTTAATGGATTAGTGTTGCTCTCCTGTATTTTAATAGTTTTCTGGTCAATTTAAATATCCTTTGTACGTTCTGAAGGCCATTTCGACTAAATCAGGTGTGCTTACCTTGACTATTCTCCAATATAGGTAAAGAAAGTGTTTGTAAATATATTACAACATACCATCACCTTTGATATTTTCTACTTCTTTTAAATATTTTAATTATATCTTGTACCATTGAGGATATCAGGAGAACTACCTTGTCGAAATCCTAACAGTCTACAGTCAGTCCACTAAACCACCTGTTTTATATATTTGCCATATGGGAATATTTAAAATTGAATTAGTGAATATCATTATCCATCTTTCAACTATTCTCATAATTTTAGAAGTGAAGTGTCTAATGTGTCAGCTTGGACTTCTCTGAGTTAACCCTTTCTGTTATAGAAAGCAATCTGTTGTTGCTTTCCTGGAATTCTGTATTATTTACGTTTCTCTATAGCACTACAGAAGAGGGATTGAACAGTTCCAAAGATTCCCATCTAGCATGCTTTATCAAAACTGGGTGAGGGAAATATTTGACCAACACCTAATTTGAGAACAAAAGGGGCAAAGCCTTCTTTTTTATATATATGCACATCAACTGAAAAATCTGGTAAGGGATTTCAACCACAGAATATTTTCTCAAGTCTCATTTTTCAACTCATAGTCAAGCTACAATTTCAGGACCACAAACATAGCCCCAGATTGTCCCTAACTTTTTTTAGGGCTTTTAAAAAATAATTTTTCTCTCTATCCCTCATTGGAAGAACATTATACGGAACTAATGTTTGATGTTAACAAAAATTCTGTTTACCAATCCTGAGCCAAAAACAATGTCAACAGATATATCCTTCATAATCCTTCACCAGAGGTTGACTGAGCACATTCTGACCACTTGTTCAATCTTTTCATCTTCTATACCTTTATATGAGAGGTAAGCTCATGTCCTTTGTTCACCATGGCTAATTAGCTACCATATAATTGGGAAATTTATATCCATAAACTTTGCAGCCATTGGGCATGACTTCAAATAATCTCTTGTGTTTGTCTCTCTTTTGAGCAATAATAAAACAGAGATGCCTCTGCCATCACCACCCCTAATTATTATTGTGCTGAAAGTCCTCACTATGACAATCCGACCTATATAATAACTAAATTACATGAAATGATAGGGGGTACTAAAATGGCCATTATTAGGAGAAAATAAATGATTACAGAGAAAAGCCAATCATCTATAAAAATTATTATAAATGATAAAATGTTAAAGTGCTGGAAATGGATTACTACACAAAAATCTAGGCAAATAGAAAAGAATTTTTCTAAGGACACAGAAAAAAATTAGTAAACATAATTTAAAATTCATATTACAATACAAAAGATGCCATATAGTACCTAGTAAATTTTTTTAAAAAAGATGTGGAATACTTATACAAAGGAAATTATAAGACTAAATGTAGATGTATTAAAGGCATACAAACATGACATTTGAGAAATATGTCATTTCTCAACATATTGATTGGTCAATTCAATGCAACTCCTATTCCATATGTTTTTTAATGCTGTGTTATGATTTTTTGGCAGAGCTTTATTGTGCTAATGAAGAATATTTGCTTTGCCCAATACAAAGATGTAAAGCAATAAGAAGTTAGACAATATATTATTGCAACAGGAATAGAAAAATTAAATAATAAGATCAAGAGTTCAAAAATGACCATGTATATATGTAACTTTGATATTTTAAAAAGCTGGCATGTCAGTTCAATGAAGTAATAAGATACGCTACCTTCAAAAAATTTAAAAGATAATTTTGGTTCCCTACCTTATGAGAAGGATATTTGCCTAGTTTGTGCCTGAAATGAATATGGATTAAAATCTTAAATGACAAAGCAGATGTTTATATCTTTTAGAAAATCAATTTCATACATGTATATATCAAATCTATAATATATATATCAAATCCATAAATATATATATATTTATTTATTATATATTTTTTGTTTGTTTGTTTTATGAGACAGGGTCTCAGTTTGTTGCCCAGGCTAGAGTGCAGTGGTGTGATCTCAGCTCACTGCAATCTCAGCCTCCCGGGCTCAAGGGATCCTCCTGCCTCAGGCCCTGAGTAGCTGGGACTACAGGCCTGTGCCACCATGCCTGGCTAATTTTTGTTTGTTTGTTGTTTGTATTGTTTTGTAGAGGCATGGTTTTGTCAGGTTGCCCCACTTGTCTTAAACTTCTGAGCTCAAGGGATCTGCCCATCTCAGCCTCCCAAAGTGCTGGGATTACAACTGTGAGCCACAGTGCCCTGCCTAAATCTTTACATATTTAAAAGGTACTAAAGAGTGTGTTGATAAATATGAGTATTTTAGAATCAAGAACTCAGTATTAAAAGGCACATAAAAGCAAATGAAATAGTACTTGTGGGAGAATATATTTTCAACACATAAGTCCAACTAATTTTTATAAATCCACATTTTTCCATCTGAAAAAAATCCTATCTTCCTGGTTTCTAAAAAAAGGTAGCATGATGCTCTATCACAGTTGTCATTCTTCTCCCCCTCTTATTTAGTTATCTAAATTAAAGAGTTGACTATACCTAATCTTTGTTTTATAGTATCTAATCATCATTTTTCCATGAATGGCCGTGTTTTCATCCTTGTGCTTCATCTTAATTGGCCATAAAGGAAAATTGTGTATTAGTTATTTCTTTACAGGCACACACACAAACACGCACACACACAAACATACAAAATCTACATACAGTTTTATCACCCAAATACTGTTTTTCTTGTTTTTAAACTTTGCAAAAATGTGACAATAATCATTCTTGTGTGCTTTGATTTATTTTTTCAGATATTAAGATACTGGGATAAACAATGCAAAATAGCTATCGCAAATTATTCTTGGGACCTAATTATTGCAGTGTAGTGTTTAATGTTGACCACTTTAACTTTTCACTGTGATTACATACCAACTCAAATTAAAGGTTTATGGGAGGTCTTGTCACAATTTACTATCTAGATAGCTTATTAAACTGGACATCATAATGAAGTATTTGAAATTAAATAAATTTTGAAGAGTTAACATAAGTTAGTCTTGGTCACAAACCACTATTGGGAGTGTAATTGAGGCTACAATGTCATGAACTCACTGAAATTATAACCAGTATACTTCTAGGACTTAATTTAGCATCTTTAGATAATTGTGGGAACTGGAGTAGGCTCATTACATGGTAAAAATTAATGAATGCTCAAAATCAGTGTTCAGGTGATTTTGAAAAAATAGCAGTGTTGAATTAGTACATAATAGGGCACAGACAGCAACGTCAGAAAGATATAAAATAGGATACGAAGTTAAAGCATATTGAATAAAAATAAAGAATTAAGATGATAGAGAATGCACACAGATAAGAGTCAAGTACTGACATCAATCAACTAATTATTTGAAAATAAATTATGGAGTTCAGTCAAAGAATATGTGCATGATAAATGAATGCCACAGGAACATGATGCAACCTGCAGAAGAAGAAATCATGTTTTATCACTCATTCAAAGTACATAAATGCTCAAAATCAGTGTTCAGATGATTTTGAAAATATAGCAATGTTGAGTTAGTACATCATAGGGTACAAACACAAAGAAAAGAGAGAAATAGCAGAAAGATATAAAGTAGGAAGTGAAGTTAAACCATATTGAATAAAAATAATTAAGATGATAGAGAATGCACATAGCTAAGAGTCAAGTACTGACATCAATCAACTAATTATTTGAAAATAAATTACGAAGTTCAGTCAAATAAAATGTATATAATGAATGAATGCTATAAGAACATGATGTGACTTGCAGAAGAAAAGATAATGTTTTATCATTCATTCAAAATACATAATTTGGACACAACACACATTGAACTAGGTTTTCAAGTGAATAAAATACATATGAGTTCTGCTTTATGAAAGGGAAACTGAGTAAAGCAATAAATACATACACATATAGTAATAAACAAGGATAGTGTAGGTGAGGTATTAAAAGGAAAGGACATTTTCATATGAGGGGAGTAGGATAACTTTTTTTAATGTAATATTTAAGCAGGGCAAAGATAAAGAAGAAATAACTCAGGACTGTAATCAGTAAGTGCATATTTGGTATTTGAAAGTTTAGAGAGATACTTTTGGTTGCCATGTGGAGAAAATAGAAAACACAGGTTGAAGCAAAAAAGACAAGTGAGGAAGTTGTTGCATTAACCTCTTCTCTAGTAGGAGATGGTGACTTGGACTGAGGTGATGATAACGGTGGTATAGAACAGATGTATCTAGGCTCAAGATATGTTTGGAAATACAGTTATCACAATTTATTAACTAGGATATGGAATGTATGACAAGATGATATTAAAATGACTTGAAGAGTTCTATCTTGAGCAGTAGGTGGGCTAAATGAAAAAGGTGAAGTGAGGACGAAGGTTAATGGGATGGACAAAAGTACAATTTTGAAAATGTTGCATTTACAATACCTAAACTTGATTAAGTTCAGATTTCAAATAGGCAGTATTATACGAGTGTCTGGGCTCAGAAAAGATTTCTAGATTGGATTTCAATCAATGAATAACTAGCGTAATAATACAAATTAAAAGCTTGAGAATGATCTAGAAAATGCTTAGAAAACTGAGGTGAAAAGTTTCACCTCCAAAGTTGTTTCAAAGGAATTAGAGGAGAAGAAACTAAAAAACTAAAAGAGAAAATAGCAGCTAGAGAGACAAAAAACAAAAATAAGATGGTATCAAGGAAATTATTTGGTTAAATGGAAGCATAATAATAACATTGTGAGTCAAATGACAGGAACTAGTCCAAGCCTGAGTCAGTTTAAAAGTAAAGTGAGCTGAGGGAATAGTGGGGTGTAGTCAAACAAATTTTTGGTGTGCTAGCTAGAAAGGCTATACTATGTCATATTTATATGTTTGTGAGAATATTACACTAGAATAGGAAAATTTTGAATATGTAAGATAGAGAGAATGAGAGATTAAGGCATTGTGTCAGAGTGACATTGAAAGATGATTTAGGGAAAATTAGAACAAGAAATAAACCATTCTTTCCCCAGGGCTAGAAAAAGAGTCTCAATTACTGAAGAATGTTTCAAGAATTGTCCTTGATGGAAACTAGAGTGTAACTAAAAATAATGAGGTTGAAGAGAATTGCAAATAATTTGGGATTTTAAGAGCTGTAATTAGTGTTGAACTGGGATATCACGGAACATAACGAAGAATAAAAGGTTTTGTTTATTAGTTTTTATTAATTCATATGTCATGTGCCTTATGTTATAGTTTGTAATATTTAATATAATAAATTCTATTAAATAAAATCCTGATTAGAATACAAGGTTCATAGTCATGGCAAAATTTATATATACATATATATATGATATATATATTTGGTCTGAAACACATTTGCCTTTCAAAAGGACAGAAAAACTTAGTAGTTTGAAAGTAAAATCTACACATGTCAAGTTGTCTAATATTTTCCAATAATAATTATAATAATTTGCTGTCAAAAGGGCTGTTTTCTAAATACTGAGAAACAAAGTGTTTTACTATTAAAAAAATTGTTGGAATAATTAGATTCAATAAAAAATGCTGTAGGGACTGTTAAACATATTCCAGAATTTACAAAAAGAGATGCATTTTAACATTCCAGAGACAGTATCAAACAATGTAGATAAATAGAATTTATGAAAGATTAGTAAGCATTACAAAATGATTTATTGTAATTCACTATGTACCTTTGCATCACCAAGAGTTTTTTAAATTTTTTATTTTAATTTAGTCCTTGGATATAAATAGATATGCATAATGCTGAAACTTTAAGAAATAATACTTTTCTTATTTGTTTACTTCTATTTGTATCTGGGTAAGCCAAAACACACAAAATTTATACAGAAAATGTTCATAGAAATTTGGGGATGTTTCCAAAGGGAATGATACTGATTTCTTCAAAGTATGTAGAAATTTTATTTTACTTTGGATCAATTTTATTCTATTTTATAATAAAACCAGTTTTGTTAGTCTTTGGTAAGTTTGTGTCTAAATGAAATACTGCAATGGAAAAAGATAATCACCTAAGTATTAAAATTAAAGCAATTTGGATAGGAAATATTGTGATAATAATCTCTTTAAGCCTACATAACAACCACTGAATAATAGGTGTTCATGTTGGGGAAAGAAAAAAAGAAATAATGTAAATAAAGAACAAGTGAATCTAGGAGGAATATAATATGTTTTATCTTTAAAATTGATCTTAAAGGTGTAAATATCATAAATTTTTTTAAGTTAATTTCTACAATTTTAAGAAGGACGTGCAAACTGTTGTTGGTGCCCACTATTTATTATTCTGAATAGCTATAAGGTTATGCTTAAGTTTAAACCCAAACCAAACCAAAACAAAACAACAAAAATCTACATAGCAATTACTTATTATAAGGAAGCTTTATTTTTAACATGCAAAGTTGTTCGTAACTTCAAGCAACATTTGAATGCATTTCAAGCATACAGGCCTATGGGTCTATCCTCTTGTTAAGGGGAATTTTACATGATTATTCCAGGAGAAAAATAAAACCCTAGAAAGTCTCACATATGAAATTAGCTGTTTTGCCTCAAAGTTGTTTATAATCGTAACCAATTGGCCAAAAATTTTCATGCAGCCCACCTAACTGAAAAGGGGCTGAGAAATACACTTTCTTATGTATCCACAAGGCAAGGAGTACCAGACATTGTGAATAATTGAATTCCTAATATTAAACTTGATAGAAATACACCTAAACCAAGATTCAAACTAGACCCCTTCCAGTTCCAGTTCCAGTTTTGTATACCCATATACAAAAAACAACTCAAGATGGATTAAAGACTTAATGTAGGACCTAAAATTATAACAACCTTAGACGATAACCTAGGAAATACCACTCTGGACATAAGCCCTAGCAAAGATTTTATGATGAAGTCACCAAAAGTAAATGCAACAAAAAGCAAAATTGACAAATAGGACCTAATTAAACTAAAGAGCTTCTTCACCACAAAAGAAACTATCAACAAGATAAACAGATAACCTATAGTATGGGAGAAAATATTTTCAAAGTTTGCATCTGACAAAGATCTAATAGCCAGAAACTGTAAGGAATTTAAACAAACTAATAACCAAAAACGAACAACCACATTGGGCAAAGAACATGAACAGACACTTCTCAAAAGAAGACATACCTGCAGCCAAGATGCATATGAAAAATTGCTCAATACCTGTAATTATTAAATGAAAGTAAAAACCACAGTGAGATACAATTTCACAGCAGTCAACATGGATACTATTAAAAACTCAAAAATATAACAAATTCTGGCAAGGTTGCAGAGAAAAGGGAATGCTTATACTGTACTGTTTGTGGAAATGTAAATTAGTTCAGCCATTGTGAAAAGCAGTTTGGTGTTTTCTCGAATAACTTAAAACAGAATAACCATTAGCCCCAGCAATTCCATTACTGGGTATATAACCAGAGGAATATAAATCATTCTACCATAAGGACACATGCCTGTATATGTTTGCTGCAGCACTATTCACAGTAGCAAAGACCTGGAATCATCTAAATGCCCATCAACAGTAGACTGGATAAAGAAAATGTGGTCCATATACACCATGGAATACTATGCAGTCATAAAAAGAAAGGGATCATGTCCTTTGCACCAACATGGATGGAGCTGGAGGCCATTATTCTAAGGGAACTAAGGCAAGAACAGAAAATCAAATACCACACATTCTCACTTATAAGTGAGAGCTAAACATTGAGTACACACAGACACAAAGAAGGAAAAACAGACATGGGAGCCTACATGAGGGTGGAGGGTGGGAGAAAGGTGAGCGTCGAAAAACTACCTATAGGGTACTATATTTATTACCTGGTGTATTGTCCATTCCTGTGCTACTGTAAAGAAATACCCAAGACTGGGTAATTTATAAAGAAAAGAGGTTTAATTGGCTCATAGTTCTTCAGGTTGTACAGGAAACATGGTGACTTCTGCTTCTGGAGAGGCTTCAGGAAATTTACAATCATGGTGGAAGGCAATGGTGAAGTGGACATGAATTATGTGGCTGGAGCCTGCAGAAGAGAGAGTCGGGGAGGTGCTACATATTTTTAAACAACCACATCTTATGAGAACGTTATCAGGAGAACAGCAACAAAGAGATGGTGCTAAACCATTCATAAAGGATCCACCCCCATGATCCAAACGCCTCTCACCAGGCCCCACTTCCAATACTGGGGATTAAAATTGAACACGAGGCCAGGCGCAGTTGGCTCATGTCTGTAATCCCAGCCCTTTGGGAGGCCGAGGCGGGTGGATCACTTGAGGTCTGGAGTTCGAGACCAACCTGGGCAACACGGTGAAACCCCATCGCTACCATAAATAGAAAAATCAGCTGGGCGTGGTGACACATGCCTGTGTCCCCAGCTACTCGGCAAGCTGAGGCGGGAGAATTGCTTGAACCTGGGAGGCTGAGGCTTCAGTGAGCCAGATTGTGCCACTGCACTCCAGCCAGGGCAACAGAGTGAGACTGTCAAAAAAAAAAAAAAATGAACATGGGATTTGGTGGGGACACAAATCCAAACCATATCACCTGGCTGATGAAATAATCTGTATATCGAACCTTGTGACATGCAATTTATCTATAAAACAAACCTGCACACATCCTCCTGAACCTAAAGTGAAAGTTAAAAAACAAACAAAAGAAACACACCTAAACCACATAGATTCAGAAGAGGTGGTCGGTATCACACTACAGCTGCTAGCACTTATCTTTATTTTTTTTCTTTAAACTGTCCTGAAAAAATCAGCATTATCATAATGTTCTGTAATGTAAAGTGAATGGATGATATGTACATATGTATGTATTTTATGTGTGTATTTTAACGTATATATTGCTTAACTTATCTAATCCCTTATTTAGGAATAAAAGTTATATTTAGAAAAGTTTCCTATTATAAATAGTGCCATGGTGACCATCTTCATAGGCAGTTGTTTGTTGGAAATAATTTTAAATATTACACTTATAATAATAGTTATCTACAACATGATGCTTTTTTCCCTATCAGTTTAATATCCAAATATATTTGACCTAAGCTTTCACTTCCTATATTGCTGAAAGTCCAGTACTCCAGCCAAGGTGTCAAGTCATTTCTGGTCCGAAGTTTCTGCTGCCTGTGAATTCACTTCACTGCTCTTATCAACTATTCCTCTATCATATTTACACACAGATTCCAAAGACGTCAGGAATTGAGGCCTGCTATGTACAAAAGAACTGTAATTTTTTGAATGATTATGACATGAAAAGTTGCATTCTACTGCCTGTCACAGTCGAAGTTGAAATGCATATGTGTTTTCCTTAACACTGGAAGTACTTTTTGGACACCCTGATATTGATTATACTAATTACTCCCTGATCAAGTTACCCTCTCCAGAGCTTCACCCACTCACTGGAATTCTAGACCTTTGTTTTTCATTCCTTCCCATCTTTCCATCTCCCCCTCAGACTTCAAATTATCTTTTCTCTCTAACTATGCCCAGGACAACTTTTGTATATGAAAAACTGTTGCTATTCAGGTGAATAAATGGACTGCTCTGAAACTGAGGGTTTTTTTTTCTTTCACTCCTTTGAAAATCATTTGCCTTCCTTACAAGTCAATTTTGCTTAAAAATATAATTTTGATTGTAGGTAATACTAGAAAATATGTTACAGGCTTAAGAGGTTTAAATATGTCCCTAAATAAAATGTTTTTAAAGCAGACCTTGCCATTAAGTATTCAATTCCTGTTATTATTGTTGTTGTGCACTAATATCATTTCCCCAACTCTTCCATATGTATTTACTCTTATCCAACGTTCATCATTTATTAATTTTCACAAAACAAAAGGGTATTTTCCCCAGATTTTACTGCAATTTTATAATACTTCATATTTTAACAATTTTCAACATTGTATTGTTTCATAATCATGTTAGCACTACTTTATTTAGAGTTTCTGTAATTGTTACTAAAGTATTTGGTATTCTGTTTATTTTACAGATATTTTCTCCATTGCTGTCAATTAATACCTTGTTATCTCTACTATTTTTCCTAAAGAGATTATGACAATTGCCCACTTTCTGACTCCTTGCAGTCAGTGAATGTCCTTCTCTCACCTCCCATGTGAAAGACAGCCTGACAGATTTTGTCACAGAGGGCACAACTTTTTTTTAATATAATGCAGATAATGAGCCCTTGTTTTCTGACATTTGGCATTGCAGAACAGCTTAACGTCAACCTCATTATTTCTTCATTTCTGTCTACTGGACTGTAGAGTTTCTTCTTCATTCTTGATTTTTTAAAGGACCAACATGTATCTACTTACAAATTCATTTTCATCGGTGTTATTTGTTATCATTAACTCATTTGACTTCTGCACTAAGATATTTCTTCAGATAGATGACTTTAAAAATATATTGTCCATATTCCTTTATTTCTACTATTAATGTTTGGTTGCCTCTTCTAATAACTTCCCTATGTCTCACCCTCTATCACCTTTGACTTGTTCCACAGAGACTGCAAACACATTCTTGCCTTAGGGTTTTCACATTTACTTTTGCTATTTTTCTGGAACACTCCCTATTCGATATTCACAAGGTCACTCTTACTTATCACTTACTACCATATTATGTATTTTGTTTTATATTGTGTTGTGTATTTACTTTCAAATCACTCCCCACATTTTAGACACTGTATGAACTTTTAAAGAATAGACTTATTTATTTTTCTCAAATTTATCACTCTTATCTCTAAATATGAAAGAAGTTTCTGGAGGTACATAAATATTGTTGGATGGTAAATGAATTGATAAACAAATGGGGATATGAATGAATGAATGATGGATGCACAGAATACTTCCTCTCTTCACACCTGTTAGAATTCTTATTATAGAATTGTAGGATATCCTATTTTTATTCTTTGTGTTTAACTTTACTGTCATTTAAAATATATTGTGTGTGTATGTGTGTGTTTTAGGAGAGACCAGCTTCACCTAGTCTTTCTCATTAATCTGGTACTCTCCAATTTGTTGTTGATTGACTCAAACACATTTTCATATATGTGCATATTTTCGTCTATAGAAACTCTTTTCATATCTCAAGCTATTGATTGATATATCCTTATGTTTTTATTGCAATGTCTTCATGACTAAAATTAAAAATATGAATAAAAGTGGGATTAAAAGTAAATTCAAGTGGTAAAATGAGACCTGAAGAAAAGGAATCAATATTGCTATTACTACAATCTTTGTGTTTATGTTCTGCAGTTTAGAGGCGACCATAATTAATTGAGTCAACAAATTTTTTTTCTTTATCTCACAAGAATGCTCTCGTTAGAAATCACCATTTACTTAGTGCATCAGCAATATCGTGTAAAAGTCACAGATTGCAGTGAAGCTGTTAATTGCTGTAAATTCAAGAAACACATTTACAAAATGTTTATGTATCCTTAATTTAACTTTTAAGAACTGTTCTATGACGTATACTATTCTCCAAGCTGTGAATTTTTAAATTCAATAATTTTGGTGAGATTCTATCCAGGATCTAAAACTGAGGTTTCTTTTTAGTGTGATAAATCATAAATTTGGAATTTCTTTATTGTGATCTTGTCAGTTTTGTCAACCTGGCAATATGACAATATTTAAAATTGAAAAAGAGTGTAAAACTTTTGTATAATAGGAGAAAAAAATTATTACTATATATACAGAATATAATAGGTCAGCATTTAAAATAGTGGCCATGGATAAAATAGAAATGATTATAATACTTATTACAGCTAATATGTACTTGTTCTTAATTAAATTATGAGCCTTGTAATATGAACTTCACATGTATTTTCTCATTAAATTCTTATCATAATTATGTGCAGTGGGTTTTCTTATTATCTTTATGTTATGAAAGAGAATAATTAGAATCATGAAATACAAATAGGCACAAAGTAATATTGTTGTAACCTTTGGTGTCATATTGCGAATCCAGCTTTATCTGAACTGAGTCCATATTTTAATTTACTTTTACTTACCCAGTTTTATCTACTAAGCTGGTCCATATAATTAGTCATTTATTTTTCACGAGTGACAATTGCTTCAGTATAGATATGTCAAATCTTATTTTTAATTTGAACACCTCTTTTTCTGTTGGAGTAGAAAACAATGTACAGGGTGAAGATAGTTCCATTAAAAGAAATTCAAATTATCAAACACTAAGTAAGACTACTCAATAAATGCAAACCTGGATAAGTTTATCATTTTCTTTTCATATGTAAATAACGGCAATAACAGCAATCTTAATAAATGTTGTTACACTTATTTAGAATGT
This sequence comes from Gorilla gorilla gorilla, assembly GCF_029281585.2. Lineage (NCBI taxonomy): Eukaryota > Metazoa > Chordata > Mammalia > Primates > Hominidae > Gorilla > Gorilla gorilla. The sequence continues at coordinate 77,789,870 of NC_073238.2, read as the reverse complement.
ATTATCTCCTATGCATTAATCGATGATTCTATATGCCTAATATATGTGTTCCTACTGATATTTAATATACTTTCTTTTATTTTTTTTTGAGACGTGGTCTCATTCTGTTGCCCAGTCTGGAGTGCAGTGGTGCGATCTCAGGTAACTGCAACCTCCGCCTCCTGGGTTCAAGCAATTCTCCCACCTCAGCCTTCCGTGTAGCTGGGACTACAGGTGTGTGCTACCACGCCTGGCTAATTTTTGTATTTTTTGGTAGAGATGGGGTTTCACCATGTTGTCCAGGATGCTCTTGAACTCCTGACCTCAAGTGATCCGCCCGCCTCAACCTTTAAAAGACTTGGGATTACAGGTGTGAGCCACTGCGCCTGGCCTAATACTTAGTGTACCCTTACAAGGAGTTTATTTTAATGCATGCATTATATATTAAGAAACTCAGATGCAAATATGTGTGAGTTTGTGTGATTGTGTGTTTACAGATATATCTTTGTTTTCTGTTTGTTTTGACTACAACTAAGAATACATACTGTCATAGGTACATCAGGTATAGTATTTAACTGATCAAATTGTATAAGGTTATAAAAATATAATAAAACTATAAAGCTCATGGATGGGATCAATTGAGTAATATTTATTATTTATGACATAAAAAATTTTATCTGGGCATTTATCAGACAGTACAGACTAAGCAGTACAAAACTCTGAAACATAATTGCACAAGGCTAAAGTGGATTTAAACAAAGAGTGTTATAACCATGAATGCTTTAATAAAATCCATGAAAATCATACTGGCATAGTGATTATACATGTAAAGTTTGTTTTTAATATTGTTCTTCACTGTTCTACTCTATTTACAAATGTTTTGTTATCTTAAAATATTCTGCAAAAATTTTAAAATCCAAAGTGTGCAAAGATAACAAAAAGGCTAAAATGGATATGGTATATAAATTGTTTCTGATTATCTTTCAAGGGGGTTCAATAGTGCATTAGATTAGCAAGGAAGTGTCTTAATTCAGTGGTTTACAACTTAATACTTAACGTTAGTATATTTGTTTATTTTTCTTCAAAGGATTGGCTTGTCCCAGAATAATTATCTTCTAATTTCTTGTTTTTAAACTCATAGTTTTTGCAGAAGGTAAAAATAGTTTTTTTATTATAAATATAACACGGAATCTGGTGAGAATGATAACAAAAATGAATCAATCACTCAATAAATAAAGCATAGTTTAACTGATAGGTATTATTAAGTGCTTGAGACAGATCCATCACTGGAAATGGACCTTACTTGAAACAATTAGTTACATCAGTCACTTTCTTTCCAACTTAGGACCCAACGTTCAGTTTCCCAAAAATAGTCTCATTTGTTAAGCTTTCATTTTGAACTCAACCCTGAGTAGTCTACTGCTATCTAAACAAATGTAATGTCCCCCCAAAAATCTGCAAATATGTTAATGTAGATCTGTTTTAAAATAAGTAGGACTCTCTAAAAATTTTAGCTTATTAGTCACCTGCATTTTACCCAAGTGCTTTGTACATCTGACAACAAAATCAGCATTATATATGTGAAACTTTTTCTATGAAGAACATGATATATAATTTCATAATGATGCCTAAAGTGGGTATATCTATATGTTCTTAAATTGATGATGAAGCAGAATAAACATTGTCAATTTTCAATTATAGCATACTTTGGATTTAGCATAATGTTTATTATGTAAAATAAAATCATATTAAAACAATCTTTTATTAAAATGCTTCTGTGTATTTTTATTTTTATTATGTATTTTCTTTGACATTCTCAAAATGTTATGGACAAAATCCCATCAATTTTTGAAAATTTCATTGAGATAATGCAAATATGATCTGGAGATTATTTTTACTATAGAATCAAGAAAACATAATTTTGTTTCAGCACGTATCAATTACACTATATCAGCCAAAATCAAACAATTGTGATAATCATGTCATGTTACACGTGAACTATTAAAAAAATAGTTCCTGGATAAATAATACTAAGTTAATATAATTTCAGGTGAACATTAGTTGCTTGAAAGCTACATCTTTAAATTTAGAAATTATTTCTTTTGAAAGATATTAATTTTAATGGCATATTTGAAATAACATTTTAAAATATGAAACATTAAATAGCTTAGTATTACAATAAAGAAAATAACCAATATATGAATAAATAATATAAGAATTTTAATGTGTTGTTGAAATCCTAGGATTGGATTCAAACAATCTTAATTTAAAGTATGGCTGTATTATTTTTAAAGTTTACATCTACATCTCTTCATTAATTAAGTGAGGCTAATTGTCCCATAACTGAATTGTTACAATAGTAACACACATATTATTACATCATACACTCCATAAATAATATTCATATATGTATTTATTTCCTATTGCTGCTATACAAATTACTACAACCTTAGTGGCTTAAAATACCATGATTTATTATTTTACAATTCTCTTGGTTAGAAGTTCAAAATAGGTTTCATTGAGCTATAATCACTGGGTTGGCAGAGTGGTATTCCTTTCTGGAAGCTTTGGAAGGTGATTCAATTTCTCACCTTTTCCAACTTTTAGAGTCCACCTATATTTCTTGGGTTTTGGCCCCCTTACATCTTCTCAGCCAGCAATGGAAGGTCGAGTTTTTCTTAACATCACGTCACTCTGACACTGTCTCTCTATTTATACAGACTCTTGTGATTTCATTGGGCCCACCTGGATAACCTGGTCTATCTCCCTATTTTAAGGTCAATAAATTAGCAACCTTAATTCAATCCAATCTTAATTCCCCTTTTCCATGTAGCCTAACATATTCACGAATTCCAAGGCTTAGATAAAAAATATCTTTGGGGTGGGGTGGGGGCATCATTCTGTCTACTAGACAGATAGATAGATAGATAGTTAGATAGATAGATACTTTTCTATAGTAGTCATTGTACAGTAATATTTTTCCATAGAGAACATTGTGTGTTTCAACAAGTATTAATTTAGTTTATCTGTGATATAGGATATATATATATAAATATACATATTATATACATTTATATATAAAACACACATATATGTATATATTATATATAAAACACATATGCACACACATATATACATATAATAATTCAATAATACAATTACAAAGTCCAGTATCACAAAAAAGTAGCAACTACTGTGCTCATATCATGGTGGCTTTGGTTGGAAAACCCTGGTCCACATAGCTATTCTCTGGATACTTTTTCTACTCCATCAGGCTAGCCTGGTGATATTCACATACAGTGCTAGACAAAGAGGAGTGAGAGTAAGCCTGATCAGGTATATGTCTTTTAGTCCTCTGTTTATGTCCTGTCGTCTAACATTTCACTGGCTAAAAAAGAGCACATGGCTGAACCAGATTCAGATTAAAAATATGCCGCAAAAATTATATGATGAAAAAAAGAAGGAATAAAATATTTGGGCCATTTTTGTAATCTATCACAATGCATTTACCTATATTAAAAACTATAATCTTAGAAAGGTAACATTTTTAATGCATAAGGTATATAGGGCACAATTCTAGGCAGCAGGAAATCATCTAGGATAAGAGAAAATCACTTTGGTCAACATTATTTTGCTTCTATGATTAAAACATTATTATCTTATCAATAATCAACTGTATACATATAATTAAGTGCAAAGCTTTGGTTAAAATTCAAACTTATGAGTGTATGTGTTGTTAGTGGAAAGGTAAGTAGAGAATGTTTTATGAAATCATTGGACACTCTAATATTGCTAATTTGTGGAAAAAGTAAAATGGATATATCAGGAAAAAGAGGATGGAAATTTAAAGCAGATATTTCTCACCTGAGAATTTTCTCCAAAGTTGATTATAGACTAGCACCTAAGGCTATTTAAGAATATTTACCTTAATGACATTTTATATATGATTATAGGTGGTAATTGAAGATAGTATTTATTAAAGAAAACTTACAAAATATTTACACAGACTATTCTGCAATAAGAGAAGTATGACATAGTGAATATACCATCAGTTGATAAACAGGACCTATGAATTGTTACTCCAGGTCTGTTGTGGACACTTTCACTCTATCTACAAATGACAATTAATGCCACTAGAGGAAGAGCAAAAGCCAGAAGTCGGTCAATTAGTTTATAACTGACAAGTAGGGATTAAGCATTCTAAATCATGTGTGATAAAATTTATTGCTTTTATTATCTAACAATCCTGGGTCATTCCTTCTACTGGGACATTCTGTTTCATGCAGCAATCATTACAACGACTGACTCAATGTCCCAGTCTCCAACATTATTACTGCCTTAATTTGCGATGCTCTCATACACAAGATGATTCATTTACTGATATCTCATTTCCTTTATTTGTGTATGTCCTTGTCCTCCACCCTAACCTATTCATTTTCATCATCTTACCATATAACCAGTCATTAACCCTAATGACTATCATTCCATAGTTGAAATAATAGGAATCTCATTCCTGATTATTACTTTCAGCATTTTCAACTTATTCCTTCCAGTATCTAAACTACAACAGTGCTTGCATCCCAAGGAGACATTCAATGTGTTGTACCCACCTACATTTAATGTTTTTATGTCTTTCCTCATGCAGTTTTGATTGTATAAACAATCATTAAAATTATTCCCTTTCATGTAGCCTCTTTTACCTTGACTTTTTTTTTCCCACAAGACCCACTTGGAAACAGAGCAACCCTATCGAAATACATCTCACAACTCTTGTACACCCACGTTGTTTCTAATGAGTGTCTCTGGGGAAAGCACAGCAACAAAAGCTGACAATTCTGGCATTTAATTTTCATCCATGATGCTCAAATGAGCCCTTAATGCTTGTTGGCAATCATATTATTTTCCTATCACACTGATTCTCTTGCTCTCTTAGAGAAATATTTTAACCTTATTTTATTTTTAGAGATAGGGTCTTGCTATATTACCCAGGCTGGTCTCGAAATCCTAGCCTCTAGCAATCCTCCCTTTTCACCCTCCCAAAATGCTAGGATTACATGTATGGGCCACCACACCCAGCTTTTACACCTTCCTTTTACCTGAACTCCAACCCCTCTTTCCTATCTTCACTGTAACTAATAACCTCATTTCTAATTGACTGAGCAAATTGAAGCAATCAGAAAAGAATACTTATGGACTTATACTACTACATCGACCACTTGGCCTGCACCTACACCCACATATTTTGCATTTGCATCTTACACTTGGTTAAACTACATAAAGCAAATATCTTCAGGCCTCGTATCTTTATGACTATGAATACTGCACAAAAAATTAGTTCCATTCTCCCTTGCACCACTAGTTTTTGTTAAACTCAGATGTAAATTACATAACATAATATAAATTACATAACACTAAATTCACATTTTTTAAATGTAGAATTCAAGGTTTCATAGTATATTCACAAGTTGTGCGACCATCACCACTATCTAAATCCAGTATACTTTTATTACTCCAAAAGGAAAGCCTGCAGCCATTAGCAGTCACTTCCTCTTTTCTCTTCCCCTTTTCTTTCTCTTAGCATAATGCTTTCCAGTTTCATCAGTGCTGCATCATGTACCTGTACTTCAATCTGTTCATGACTCAATAATATTCCATTATATGGATGTTCCATATTTGGTTCATACTTTCACTGATTGATACATATTTAGACAGTGATATGGTTTGGCTCTGTGTCCCCATGCAAATCTCATCTTGAATTGTAATTCCTAAGTGTCAAGGGAGGGACCCGTAATCCCCAAGTGTCCAGGGATGGAGGTAATTGGATCATGAGGGCAGTTTCCTCCATGCTGTTCTCATGATAGTGAGTGAGTTCTCATGAGATCTGATAGTTTTTTGTGTTTGGACGTTCCTCCATCGCACTTCTCTCTTCTGCCACCTTGTGAGGTGCCTGCTTCCCCTTTATCTTCTGCCATGATTGTAAATTTCCTGAGGCCTCCCCAGCCATGTGGAACTGTGAGTCAATTAAACCTCTTTGCTTTATAAACTACTAAGTTTTGGTTATTTCTTTATAGCAGTGTGAGAATGGACTAATGCAATAATTGATACCACAGAGAGTAGGGTACTGCTATAAAGATAACCTGAAAATGTGGAAATGACTTTGGAACTGAGTAACAGGCAGAGGTTGGAACAGTTTGGAGGGCTCAGAAGAAGATAGGAAAATGTGGGGAAGTTTGAACTTCCTAGAGACATGTTGAGTAGTTTTGACCAAAATACTGATAATGATGTGGACAATGAAGTTCAGGCTGAAGTGGTCTCAGGTGAAGATGAGGAACTTGTTGGGAACCAGAGCAAAGGTCACCCTGGCTATGCTTTAGCAAAGAGACTGGTAGCATTTTGCCCCTGCCCTAGAGATCTGTGGAACTTTTAACCTGAGAGAAATGATCTGTTACTGGAATTTATGTTTGAAAGGGAAGGAAACCATAAAAGTTTGGAAAATTTACACACTAATGATATGGTAGAAAAGAAAAATTTATTTTCTGGGGAGGAATTCAAGCCAGCTGCAGAAGTTTGCATAAGTAATGAGGAGTCAAATGTTAATTGCCAAGATAATGGGGAAAATGTCTCCAGGGCATGTCAGAGAACTTCATGGCAGCCCGTCTTATCAAAGACACAGAGATCTAAAAGGGAAAAATGATTTTCTAGGCTGGATCCAGGGCCTCAATGCTTTGTGCAGCCTCAAGACTAGGTACCCTGTGTCCCAGCTGCTCCAGCTCCAGCTGGCACTAAAAGAGGCCAAAGTATAGCTCAGACTATGGCTGCAGAGGGTGCAAGCCTTAAGCCTTGGTGGCTTCCATTTTATTTTGGGCCTGTGGGTGCATAGAGGTCAAGATTTGAAGTTTGGGAACCTCTGCCTGGATTTCAGGGGATGTATGGAAATGCCCAGATGTCCAGGCAGAAGTCTGCTGCAGGGGCAGAGACCTCATGGAGAGCCTCTGCTAGGCCAGTACAGAAGGGAAATGGGGGGTTGGAGTCCCCACACAGAGTCACCACTGGAGCACTGCCTAGTGGAGCTGTGAGAAGAGGGCCACCATCCTCCAGACCCCAGAATGGTAGAACCACTGACAGCCTGTACCATAAACCTGGAAAAGCTGCAGACAGTCAATGCCAGCCCATAAAAACAGCAAGGAAGGGGGCTGTACTATGCAAGGCCATTAGGGTGGAGCTTCCCAAGACCATAGGAGCCCACCTCTTGTATCAGAGTGACCTGGATGTGAGACATGAAGTCAACGGAGATCATTTTGGAGCTTTAAGATTTAAAGACAGCCCTGCTGGATTTTGGACTTGCATGAGGCCCACAGCCCTTTCGTTTTGGCCAATTTCTCCCGTTTGGAATGTCAGCATTTACCCAATGTCTGTGCCCTAATTGTATCTAGGACATAACTTACTTGCTTTTGATTTTACAGGCTTACAGGCAGAAGAGACTTGCCTTGTCTCAGATGAGACTTTGGACTGTGGACTTTTGAGTTATGCTGAAATGAGTTAAGACTTTGAGGGACTGCTGGGAAGGCATGATTGGTTTTGAAATGTGAGGACATGAGATTTGGGAGGAGCCAGGGTCAGAATCATAGTTTGGCTGTGTGTCCCCCCCCAAATCACTTGTCAAATTGTAATCCCTACATGTTGAGGGAGGGACCTATAATCTCCATGTATCCAGGGAGGGAGGTAATTGGATCATGGGGTTGGTTTCCTTTATGCTGTTCTCATGATAGCGAGTGAGTTCTCATCAGATATGATGGTTTTATAAGTGTTTGGAAGTGCCTCCTTCATACTTCTCTCTCCAGCTGTCTTGTAAAGAAGGTGCTTGCTTCTCCTTCACCTTCCACCTTGATTGTAAGCTTCCTGAGGCCTCCACAGCCATGTGGAAATGTGAGTCAATTAAGCCTCTTTATTTTATAAATTACCCTGTGTTGTGTATTTCTTATAGCACTATGAGAACTGACTAATACAGGTGGCTTCTATCTTTGACTATTATAAACAATGCTTCTATTAATAGTCATGTACACATTTTTGTGTAAAAATAATTTTAATTGAGTAGATGTATATCTAGGATATAAATTGTTGGGTCATATGGAAACCCTACAATTATTTTGTTGGACTCCCAGGCTATTTTCCAAAGTAGCTACATTTTACAATCTCACCAACAATTGATAAAGTTTCCGGGTTCTGCACATTCTTTTCAATAGTTGTCCATAATTTTGATGATAACTATCCTAGAGATATGAAAGGGTATATCATTGTGGTTTGAGTTAGCTCTTCACTAATGGCTAATGATATCGAGCATATTTTAATTTGTTTATTGCTTTCATATATACTTATTTGGGAAAATATCTAATCAAGTATTTTGCTTACTTTTTAATTCAGCTTGTTGTTTTTCAAATTTTTGAGTTGTAAGAACTCTTTATATATTCTTGATTATAAACCCTTATCCAGTACATGTTTTGAAAATCTTTCATTGTGTTTTACTTTTGAATAGTGACCTATGGAGCACAAAATATTTTAATTATGACAAACTCTAATTTCTCATTTTTCTTCTGTTGCTTGTGCTTTAGCTGTGTATCTACAAAACAAATTCCCAATCCAAGATTAAGAAAGAGAGAGAGAAAGAGTTAAGCCTGTGACTTCAACTAAAAGTTTTGTAGTTTTTACAATTAGATTTTTGTAGCTTTTACATTTAGATTTCTGATCCATTTAGAGTTAATTTTTGTAAATGGCATGAAGTAGAGCTCCAAAGCCTTTTATTTTCTTGAATCTATCTAGTCGTGCCAACACCATTAGGTGAAAAGATTCTTCTTACCTCATTAACTGGTCTTGTCATTCCTGCTGAAAATCAATTTACCATAGATATCTGAGTTTATATCTGTACTTTCAATTCTATTTCATTGATCTATATATCTACTTGTATTCCAGTATTACATATTTTTCTTTATCATAACTTTATAGGAAGTGTTGAAATTGGGAAGTGGGAGTCCCCCAGATTTATCTTTCTTTTTACATAGATTTCAACTATCCTCTTTAACGTGCATTTCCATATGATTTTTTGATAACTTTTGGAATAAATTTTGGAATACATATTTGGATAAAATTTGGGATTGTCAATTTTTTGCCAAAAAGAGGCTGGAATTTTGGCAGGAATTACATAAATCTGTAGTTCAATCTGGCATGTAGAGCTATCCTATTAATATTACAAATCCAATGAATAAAGAGTGTTTTTCAGTTGAGATCTTATTGTAATTTATTTTAGCAATACTTTGTTGTTTTCAGTGCGTAAGTCTCATACTTCTTTGTTAAATTATTCCTAATTATTTGTTACTGTTTTATGTTATTATACATGAGTAATTTTCTGCATTTCATTTTGAGATTGTTCATTGGTAGTACATAAAAATACAACACATTTTCATATATTGATCTTGTATACTGCAATCTTTGTGAAATTGTTTATGAAATTCAATTATTTGTGGATTCTTCAGGATTTTGTACATATAAGATAATGTCATCTAAATATATCAATGGTTTTACTTCCTCCTTTCCTATCTATATTTTCTTTTAATTTTTTTCTTGCTTAATTGCCCTGATTAGAACTTCTAGCACAATGTTCAACGGAATTGCTAGAGTGGACATGCTTGTCTTGCTCCTGATCTTAGGGGAAGTACTTTCAAGGTTCCAACATTAAATACGATATTAGCTATGATGTTTCAGATATTACATTTATTGGTTTTTAAAAGTGCCATTTCACTTTTAGTTTGCTTAATATTTATCATGAAAGGTTGTTGGATTTTGTCAAGTTCCCTTTCTACATAAATTGCAATAATTATTTAGATTTTGTTACTTATTTCTATTAATATGGTCTATTATATTTATTGATGTTCTGATATTAAACCAGCTTCACATTCTCAAGATACATCCCATATGGTGAAGATATATAATGCTTTTCATGTGTTACTAGAATCTGTTTGCTAGAATTTTGCCATTTTGCAACTATGTGTATAAAGGATAATTTTCTGTAGTTTTTTTTTTTTTTCTTGTGGTGTGTTCCATTGATTTGGTATCTGTGAATACTGACATCATAGAATGAATTAGGAAGTGTTCTCTACTCTTCAGTGTTTTGAAAGATTTTGTGAAGGGTTGCTGCTATTTATAACATTTGTTCTTTTTAAAACATTTGTTAGAATTCACCGGTGTAACCAGTTGGACTTGGGCTTTTCTATATGGGAATGTTTTCTTACTAATTAAATCTTATACTTGTTGTAAGTTTATTGAGATTTTCTTCTCCAGTCAGTTTTGATAACTTGTTTCTTTTAAGAAATTTGTCCATTTTATCTAAGATATCTGTTTCTGGTATACAATTTTTGTAGTATTTCCTTATAATCCTTTTTTTTCTGTAAATTCATTATTTCCCCTCTCCAGTCTTGATTTTACTCATTTCAGTCTTTTTTTTTCTTCGTATCCTAAATTTGCTAAAATTCGTTGATTTTTTTTTTTTCAAAAAAACAATTTTTGGACTGGTTAATTTTATCTGTTGTATTTTTATTCTGTATTTTATTGATTTCTACTCTAGTCTTTATTATTCTCTTCCCTCTTTTGCTTTAGGTTTAGTTTGCTTTTCTTTCTCACATGTGTTAAGATGAAATGTTAGGTTTTTAATTTGAGACAAATCATCCTTCCTTCCTCCCTCCTCCCTCCCTCCCTTCCTTCCTTTCTTCCTTCCTTCACTCCTTCCTTTCTTTTTTATATATAGTTGTTTACAACTTTGATTTTCCCTCTAAGCCTGCTTTTATTTCATTCTGTAAGTTTTAGCATGTTATATTTTCATTTTCATTCCTTAATGCAATTTAAAGTATTTTATAATTTCAATTCTAATTTCTTCATTAATTCATTGGTTATTGTGAATTTTTAAAAAATCTAGATATTTGTATATTTCACCAATATCCATTTGTTATTGATTTTTAATTTTATTCCATTCTGGTTGAGGAATGCAATATCTATTATTTTAATGATTTTTAAATTTTTGAGGGTCATTTTATGTTATAAAATGCAGTCCAATATTTAAAATCTTTTATCCACATTTGACAAGGAATAGGTACTCTGCATTCATTAGCTAGAGTAATATTTAGATGTCTATTAAGTCCAGTTGTTTTATAATGCTGTTCGTGGCTTTTGTTCTTTGTTGTTCTTTGTTGTTCTTTTGCCTAGTTATTCGTGTTATTCAAAGTGTAGTATTGAACTCACCAACTGTTATTGTTGAGTTATATTCTTTTCATTTCTGTTAGCTCTTGCTTCACATATTTTGGGGTTCTCTTGTTAGATACTTATATAGTTTGCATCTGCATCCATGCCCAAATCACACTTCAAAATGTAATCCCCAGTGCTGGAGGTGAGGCCTGGCAGGAAGTGATTGGATCATGGGGGCAGTTTCTAATGGTTTAGCTCTGTCCTCTTAGTGCTCTGCTTGATAGCGTTCCCATGAGATCTGATTGTTTAAAAGAGTGTGACACCTACCCTTGCTCTCTGTTCCTCCAGCTCTGGCCACATAATTTGTGCCTGCTTCCTTTTTGCCTTCTGCCATGATTCTAAGTTTCCTGAGGATTCCCCAGAAGCTGCACAGATGCCAGCATCATGCATCCTGTATAACCTGCAGAACTATTAGCCAATTAAATATTTTTTCTTTATAAATTACCCAGTCTCAGGTGTTTCTTTATAGCAGTGCAAGAACAGACTAATACATATGCATATATGTTTATAATTATTATATCTTATTGATGGATTGGTACTTTTGTCATTGTAAAATGTCCTTTTTGTCTCTAGTTAAAACAGATATATTTAAGGCTATTGGTATCATATTTATATGGTCACTGTAGTTTTTTTCATTATTTTTGTGTAATAGATCTGTATTCTTCTTTTACTTTCAACCTATTTTTGTCTTTAAATCTCAAGTGTGTATCCTGTACACAGCATATAGTTGGAGTGTGTTTTCTTTTTTTTTTTTTTTAATTATTATTTTACTTTAAGTTCTAGGGTACATGTGCACAATGTACAGGTTTGTTACATATGTATGGAGTGTGTTTTCTTATCAATTTTTCCAATTTCTACATTTAATTGGTGTGTTTAGCCAATTTAAATTTGATACGATTATTTGTATATTTGGCATTTTGCTATTTGGTTTCTATATGTCTTATTTTTTTTCTATATTCCTGTGTGGACTTCTTTTGCATTACACACACACACACACACATACAGACACACACAAATATATATACATACATATATGTACTAGTTTACCATTTACATTCTCCAGTTCTTTAATTTACTATTTTTTTCTTAGTGGTTTTCCTGAGGATAAAAAATAACATTGTAACTTATAATAACTGGTTCAAATTAATACCAACTTATTTCAAGTGTTGACAGTAATCTTTGTGCTTATGTAGCTGTTTCTTCCTCCCTCGTTTTTGCTGTTATTATCATAAAGATTAAATATTGATGAAGTGTACCCATCAATACATTTATAACATTTACTTCATATTTTCATTTAAGTTGTGGCTATTTTTGTCATATAGGAGAAAAAATAATTTTAAATGAAAATACATTTATATTGTCTTTTATATTTACCTGTGGAGTTGTCTATAGTGGTTCCTTTTCATTTCTTTATGTGGGTTTAGGCCACTTTAGTGTCCTTTAATTTTAGTTTCAAGTATTATCTATGTTAATTTTTAAAGGGTAGGTCTCCTAGTAAAATATTGTCTCTGGATGTGTTTGTCTTGGAATGTCTTAATTTCTTCTTTGTTTACAAAGTACCGTTTTGCTGGATATAGAATTATTGGTTAACATGGGTTGTTTGTTCTGTTATTTTTCTCTTCACCCAGAGCTTTGAGTAGGTCATCCTACTGCCTTCTGGAAGTATGGTTTCTGGTGAGAAATTATCTCTTAATCTTATTGGAGATTATTTATATATAATGAGTCACTTCTCTCTTGCTGCTTATAAGATTTTCTCTTTTTCTTTGACTTTTGGCTGTTAGTCTAGGCACTAAATTCTAAGTTTATCATGTTTGGAATTTGCCAAGCTTCTTTTTTTTTTGTATAGATTAACCTTGTAAATCAAATTTGTTAAATTTTTGGCCTTTATTTCTTCAAATCGTGCTTACTCCTTTCTATCTCTCTTCTCCACCTTGCTCTCTCATCATGTGTTTTTTGGTAGGCTTGATGATGTCATCCAGGTCTTTGAGGCTTTCTTCATCTCCATTTATTCTTTTGCTTTCTGTTCTTCAGGCTAGATAATTGTATTAGTCCATTTTCACACTGTTATAAAGACATAATTGAGACTGGGTAATTTATAAAGAATGAGTTTAATTGACTCACAGTTCTGCATGACTGGGGAGACCTCAGGAAACTTACAATCATGGTGGAAGTGGAAGCAGGCATATTTTACATGGTGGCAGGCAAGAGAAGGGTGAGTGAAGGAGAAAGTTGCCAAACACTTATAAAACCATTAGATCTCACGAGTACTCACTCACTATCCCGAGAACAGCATAGGGGAAACCTCCTCCATGATCCAATCACCTCACACCAAGTCTCTCCCTCAACACCTGGGGATTACAATTCAAGACGAGATTTGGGTGGGGACACAAAGTCTAACCATATCAATAATCAAAATTAGCCTATATTTGAGTTTGATAATTTTTTCTTCCACCTGTTTAGATACACTATGAAGCCCCTCTTGAATTTTTCATTTCAATCATTGTACTCATGATCTTCAAAATTTATCCTTAAAATATTTTATTCTTTATTTTAATTGATATTCTATATATCATAAGGTGTCATTCTCGTACTTCTTATTTTTTATGTGTGACTTATTTTAGTTGATCGAAAATATTTAAAGTTGCTGATTTAAAGTTTTTCTCTAGTAAGTCCAAATTTGGGGTTTCTCAGAGCTAGTTTTCTTGATTGCTTTGTTTTCTGTGTATGAATTATGCCGTCTTATTTCTTTGAATGCCTTTTATTTTTGGTGAAAACCTAGACAATTTACATAGTATGATGTGGTATCTTTAGAAATCACACCTGTTTTTCTTTCCAGGGTTATTGGTTGCTGTTTGAGTTATTTGTTTTGTTTCTTTGTCCTGTTATATTTTTGAGCTGCTTTAGTAAAATGTGTTTGATCTGCTTTTTTTTTTTTAATCTTACATGACCACTGAAGTGTCTGCTGTACTCAATTAATTTGGTGTTCAGCTAATGGTGTAAGGAAAGCTCTTTTACTAAATAGAGCCAATAAGTCTCTTACATTTTGCCAAGGTGCCCTGTATCAATGTTGGAACATAAATTTTGACACTCAGCCAGACAGCTAACACCCTTGCCTTATCCTACAGGTTTTGCTTTCTCAAAGCTTCAAGGCCAACCAGAAGTGAGAGCACATCCTTGGCTATACACACACACATATGGCCTACATGCACATGGCCTTCAATGTTGTAGCTTTTCAAATTGCCTATAGACATGTGATTTCCAGTATTTCCTTTTATAATCTTTTTGATTCATCTATTGTTTGTTCCAATTGTTATCCACCATCTAGGCAGCTGCAATGTTAGATAAGCACCTGTAGTTGTTTTTGACAAATTCCCTGAGGCATGAGCTTTTTGTACTCAGCAAACTTCAAGTCATATCAAATACAGACAACTTTGTAAATGAGGAATTATCAGATAGGTAAAATAATAATTCTCTATAAATAACTTTAAAAGAATTTCAACCTCATTCTGTAAACTCCAGTGCTAGTTCTGGAAAAAAACAGTAAGTGCTGTTTCTTTCCTGGCTACCATATAAATAGAAAGGGGAAATGAGAGTAGACAAATCAAAAGGCTATAATCCTCAGTATTTTTATTACAATTCAGCCAGTTTTCTTAAGTAAATGATTCCTGGATGGTTACATGCTATGGGTCAGTTTTTAGTGTTCTGAAAAATTTGATTCTAATGATTTTCATAAGTCTATATTTTTCTTTTATGGGAAAGTTTTTTAAAGGTTCTTATTCCAAATGTTTTATGATTTTACTACGATCACTACATTTCGTTTCTTTGCTCTCTACTCCATCACTTTCTTCAGTGTAAATACATGCAGATATTCTCCCATTCTATGAGATAAATTCCTTTGAAGTGATTTTCTTGAATCCTATTCTCCAAATTCTTTGTTAAAGCTTCTCAAAATTACTTTCCTTCCTTGATCTTGTCAATCATTCACCTCTTATCTTCTCTAAATCAGACATTGATTCTCAATACACCACCAAAAAAGCATTTTTCTGGTCATTTCAACACAGTATTACTATTTACAATATGTATAGTTTACATATTTTAGATACACAGGCATATTATATACTTAGTTCCTATCTTACTTGACTACTCAGCAATATTGGATGCAGACTGTCACTCTTGATAAAATGTTTTACTTGTCCTCTAGAACACTACATGTTTTTTGTTGTTTTTGTTATACCTCACTGGTCACTGCTTATCAGTATTATTTGATGGTTCTCCTTTTTACCTCTGATAATTATTGTTGAAAAACCTGCAATCTCAATCTTCGGTCATCAGTATGTATATCCTGTCTTTGAAATGTCCATTCTGACTCATGGCTTTAAATGCTACATCTGTACTGACAACCTCAAAATTATACATCAAACCTTGATTTTTCTTCCACACTAAAGAACAAAACCATATTTGAGTGAATAGTAAACATCACTACTTGGATATATAAGACATGTACAACTTAATATTATAAAACTGACCACTGGTCTTCACAAACTATTCTACCTGCATTTTTTCAAATGTCACATGATGGTAATTACATTCTTCAGATAACTCAAGTCTTTTTTTTTCTTAATTGGTTAAAACATATGCATGTATCATGGGAAGTTTTAGTTTTTTGTGTGTTTTAACTTAAAATTAGTAGAATAATCAACAAATATTCTTGCATTCTTTACTCAAAATTGTGTGTGGTTCATCACATTGTATGGATAGCTGTAGTTTTTTTTCATTTGAATACATGTATAGTATGCTATTGAACAATCATGCTACCCTTTAACGCATTTTATTTTTGAAGAACAATTAATTTTTACAGATTTTCTTTACTCAAAACAGTGCCCTTATAAAAAGCATAGTGCATTTTTCCTAGGGTATACCTGTAGGAATTTTCTACGTTATGTAATTAGGAGTAGAATTATTTTTATATATCTCCAACTTGGCTAGGTAATGCCCAAATTTTTATTCAAGACGATTATACTAAATTGCACAATCGTCGGTGATGTATTTGAATTCCTATTGTTCCAAAAACTTGTGCAAAATTGATGTTATCAAACTTTTAAACGTGCTAATTTGATATATGTGTACTGGGATTGCATTATGATTTTAACATAAATTTTACTGATACTGAATGGTAATTTTGTCCACCATTCCATAGGTATGTAGTCTATTTTATTTTTTATTTATTTATTTTTTAAGTGAAGTGTTCCTAGGCCTGTGAAGCATTTGAAATTTTCCTCTATATATAAGTTAACAAGTTAGCCTCATACAGTTTCGTAGATGCTGGAAGAAGACACAGAACTCCTGGGTAAGGTAAAAATGACTTTATTATTCACAACACATTTGACAGCATGAGCTCCATGTTTGCTTTGGTTGCTTTTGCCCCTCAAGTCCCTTCGAAGGTATGTAGAGCAGGGCCTAGATAGATGCCAAGTCCAAAGTGGTTTTATATCACAGCAGAGGAACTCAAAACTTTTATAGGGTGCTGCCAGCCAGCTGCCATAATTTTATTTGAAAGAAAAAAAGAGCATTGTCTTTACTATTTTGTCCACAAAACAAACCTGCCTTCTTTACCTATACAGAGACAGTATTTCAATTGTCCTTCAAAAGTATAATGCATAAAGTAGGATAGAATATATACAGAATGTTATACATGTATGCAAATGAGTAAACTATAGCTATGAGCAAAATATAATGACTCACATATATTATGTTGAGTAAAGGAGCATGTCACAAGAGAGTATTAGTTTATTAACTATTCTATTATACTAATTTAAATTAAAATAGGCAAAAATCCCAAACATTTACTAACCAAATACACTAGAAATGATAATCCAGAACAAAAGCTGATACAAAATATATAGATTTGCCATGCATAGTTTTCTCCAACAAGATGACTGCTCAAGTCGTTTACCTAACTTTAAATTGGGTTTCATGTTTTTTTAAACATTGATTTATAGGAGTTTCTAATATATTCTGAATTGTTATATTTAAAAAATTTTTATGTGTATGTCTGGTTCATTTTATGTTTTATTTTCAAAGAAGATTTTCTTGAATATAATTTTAGTGAAAACCAACATAATCTATTGGAAGGAGCATACATTTTGTTATTCAAAGCCATGGATTTAAATCCTAGCTCTTATTTTATCATTTAGGAAATATTTTTATAAATGCTAAGTGTGATTTTACAAAGTAGACTAGCAATACGTGTCTCTCAATATTATTATGATAAAAGGAGAATTTGAAAACATCCAATATAGAGCATTTTAATTATAATTAAATTCTAAAATAATTCAAATAGTTTCACTTTTATAGTTAATTAGTATGGATAAGGATGTTGCCTAACAAATATCAGCAAATTGCTATGCAGAGATACTTACATAAATGACAGCAAATAATGACTCAATTCAAGGTTATTTATAAATATTTGTCTAATATGAAATGATAAAATTTTAAAGATGGTTTTGTTTTTAAAATTTTGACTCACTTGCTGTTATATTTCTTTTTCTTCTACATTTTCAACTTAATTTCATGAATAATTTTACCCTATCATATATTTTAAAAATAGTGTTATTTCTGAATAGACTACGTACATAAATAGAACTTATTTCTGGAATGTGGCATAAAGTACATTTGAAATAACATGTTCTGTTTTTGTAAAATTCAATATTTTTTTCTTAACAGTTTAACATTTATAATAGATTTAAAAGCTTTATGTATATAATACACTTAAATTTTTCCTGGGAAAAATTTTATAATGGATTTTAACTCATGCTTTGTTAAAATGTTTTTGAATGCTCAATTGTAATCAGAATTATACATTTTGAAAATGATATTCTATATCATGATTTTTGGTAAATAAATGAAGTTTAATAGTGCTGTTTGTATTACAAAGAGTTATATCACAGGCTTGAAAAGGGTAAAATTAACTATAGTTCACGTCTGTGATAAAGGTATGGCTTTTAAAATAACTTGGGCTTAGAGTAATAATAAACATTTCCAATGATATGGAGACACACTTGATTAGCTAAGGTCTTCAGCCATTGTTTTACACATCTTGTGTTTTACTATATGCATTGGCTTAATTCAGACATGTTAACATCATTGATTTTTAAGGAAGCCCAAACCTAAGTTTAGATAAATAAAAATATGTAGTTAAACTTAGATCTCACCTTTCTTGAATCCTTCATTTCAATTTTGACTGCAGTGTGTACTTGCTTGTATTTTTTTTCTAGTGAAATTGTTTGTGGTAATGGTTAATTATAGATTCACAGTTGTGTTTTATTACATTTAAATGTGAAATTATAACTAAAAATTTTTAAAGATACATCTTTGTTCAGGGTATATCAGTAAGTTCAACAACAAAGTCAAAATTATTTCTAAGGTAATGCATTCATAATTGTGATCAATTTCTAATTTTTTAAAAATATACTATTCAAAACATTTTAGAAAATTATATTGTAAATGCAATTACAGAGCAATAAATTTGCTTTTGAGGAAAATAATTTCTACATTTCAAAGGTATCAGCAATATATATTTCAATACAAAATGATAGAAATCAGCTTGAAAATGCAAATGATACTTATTCTGTGTTTTCAGCATTAAATATGATCTTATAAGAGCACTATGAAGAAATGCTAGTGAGATGTATATGAGATTGTTCCTGTTTAGTTCTTTATATAGATAAAATGATAGATTTTGGGTGCATTGATATTGAAAATAAGAACGTATAATATGGTTCAAATTGAAATGATCTTATTTGGGAAATATATTCTTATATCTCATTATCATAAAATCGTTATAAATGATGATTTAGTCTTTATATAATTATCCACATATTGCTTTCCAAGTCATCAGAATTTCAAAACAACTCCTTGTTTTATTAGTAGAAATATGAGTTTTATGAACATCTAAGAATTAAAAGTAGTATTAAATGAATTCATCAATTACTGATGATAATTAGTTAATATCAATATTATTACATTTCTTTGGACAATATAATTTTAAAATTAATCCCAAGTTAAAACATCAAATAAACAAGCAAACATATGTAGCACTATGATATCAAGCAAATGGACTATAAAAACTTAAATTACAAAATAATGAAAATGACTGTTCAACTAATTAGAATAACAATTTATTAAAATCTAAATTATTCTTTTTAACTTTTGTTACTTTACTCTGGAAGTAGGATGGAGTTGAAGTAGAACAATAAAATATAACAATAATTTAAATTTATGTAACACATTTACTGTAAAATTTAAAAGTCTTCTGACTTTGTTAAAGAAAATATTTTGTCTTCTCTCTTATATTGTTTTTTTAATGTGCCAATAAGTCTGTTCAGATCCTTTCATGGTAAACTGCAATAAAGATGAAATAATTTGTAATAGGATCAGAATTAGCTTGCTTTATTAGGTGTGGGTTCCAGAGATTCTGTTTTTTTCCTTTTATTTTTTTAATTAATGCATCTTCCACATAATGACAGTTTGAAAGGTTGTTAAAATATCACTAGCAAATGTATACCTGATGTCTCATATTTTTAGGTCTTTATAGTGATAACTTTCTTAAGCTATATAGAAAGAGACTCAATTTTAAAAATTTTAAAATCCCTAACTGGATACCTAAAAGGCATTAGTAATTGGGGTCTTGAGTCCTACACATTGTTGAAGTTACCCTCTGCATGATAATTCACTCTTTTATCAAAATAATATATTATTAACCACTGTGCTGAATGCTGGGCATATGAAATGGAAATAAATGACAAGCTTGCTAATTAAATTTTTGTAATTAAATTATATCCAACAAGCTAGACTTTGGTTGTTCTTGTCTTGCTAATCAGGACTTTGAAATTAGGGGTATTTGATAATAATTTGATAACAGGAACACTGTGAGCCTTTTCTCCTGTATTACATTTAATTTATTTATTGAATGCCAATTTAATAAACATTATCTAGTAAATTTAAAGATGAATCATATATAGTCACTAAATGCAATAAATGTATTCTCTAGATAGATAAGTGCAAAGCATATAAAATTAGAATTTTTATAATTCAGATAGGAATATATGGTAGTGGATAAGCAGCTTAGTCTCAGAACATCAAGTATTGCTTTAAGTAAAGAGGCAGGCCATGGTGGCTCATGTCTGTAATCCAAGCACATTAGGAGGCAGAGGTGGGTGGATTGCTTGAGCTCAGGAGTTCGAGACCAGCCTGGACAACATGGCAAAACCCCATCTCTACCAAAAAATACAAAAAATTAGCTGTGTGTGGTGGTGCATGCCAGTGGTCTCAGCTACTTGGAAGGCTGAGGTGGGAGGATTGCTTGAGTCCAGGAGATGGAGATTGCAGTGAGTTAAAATGGCGCACCACTGCTCTACAGGCTGGGCGACAGAGCAAGACCCTGTCTCAACAACAACAAAAAGTATTGTTCTATGTATAGAATTGTCTTTGTTAGGATTTACAGTGTTTGAAATGTTCTGATTAAAATATCATAAATATCACTTGGTAGGATTGTCCTATCTATGCGATAGTTGCAGATAAGGACATCAGACTTTGTCACAGAATATGCTATTTTAGGTAAGGATGGAGATTTTAATAAAAAATTGAAAGCTAACAGCAGATTCTGGAAACAATCCAAATGAGCATGGTTCACTTCTCCTTTACTTAAAATACCAAGTATTTTCTGAGCGGAAAGAATGCTTAGGCTTATGGAACCTAAGTCTGAGGCCTGGGGCTGTGTGGGGATTTATTCAATGAATGGAAGAACGGTGTGAGAGTCTCTAATGATTGAGTTAGAGAGATCTCTCTAGAAAACTGCACCAGAGATAGCAAGAAAGGACTGGTGTATTCATCTACCAGGGATGCCAGAACAAGATATTATATATTAGGTGGATTTAACAACAGAAATTTATTTTCTTATGGTTCTGGAGGCTGGAAGTCCAAGATCAATGTGCAATCACATTTTCTAGTGAGGCTTCTCTTCCTGTCTTCTAGATGGCTCCCTTCTTGCTGTGTCCTCACATGTCTTTCCTCTATGTGCTCCTGAAGAGAGAAAGGTCGCTGTGTCTCTTCCTCTTCTTACAAGGATAAGGGTGCTATCAGATTAGGGCCCTGTGTTTATGATCTCATTTACTTTTAATTACCTCCTTAAAGGCTCTGTCTACAAATAGAGTCACTTGGGGTTTAGGGCTTCAACATATGAATTTCGGGGAGACAAATTCAGTCTATACAACTGGAAAGCCACAGAACCTGGGAAGGTCTTGCTCATTAGGATATTTTCACTGACCCAAATGCAAATGTGCCAGGCCTTTATCACCATCCCTACCTGATATGTATACAAAGCTGTAAGGAATATCTGGATCTTCTTGCCTCTTAGATAATCTCATGGCAAAGGACTGAAGGCCTCCAAGATATCACAGTGCAGCACCATGAAGTGTAGAGGCTACTGTCATTTTGGAAAGAAAAACTGACTGAACAAGAATGTATTACATTATGAATGCATTGTTTACATTCCAAAAATATGTATTGAGCTTCTATACTATGGGCTGGGATGGGACACAGCATAGAAGAAATAGGATGGAATCTCAGATTTCAGGAGCCTTGCAATTTAGTGGAGGGAAGAGCAGAGGATCAAGAATGACAGAAAAAAAGAGAAATAAAAATATAAACATATTCTATCTGGGAATACGAAGTGTTCAGATTTTAAAAACTGTAGTATATGGGGTCTAAAATTATACTATTTTGCTATTTTTAACAGAATACTTAAGAAATCCTATCTAATAAAGTGATATTGGAACAGAAGTAAATAGAGAGAGAGCATATGTAGTCAAATAGAACTGGTGGAAGGGACACACACATATAAAGATGGTTCAAATAAAGGAGATCCAAGTAACAAACACAAAATTCTGTAGTTAAAAATACTTTTCGATATAACCATTAGTGAATGAGAATGAGAAAACACCTCAGGAAAGGAAGAACACAGCAGAAAAATTCTCGCCAGCCCTACTACCATCCCTGACAAACTAAGATTAACGAGTAAACATATAAATGCAAACAATAAAGATATTTGATTAACAGTTTTAGAAAGTTGCTCAAGCAACCAGAAGTAGTGAAGTCAAGGTCCTAATAAGAAAAAATTCTTGAGAAATGTGGGTAATATTCATTTTTTCTCTTTCTTTCTTTCTCTTTCTTTCTTTTCTTTCTTTCTTTCTTTCTTTCTTTCCTTTCTTTCTTTCTCTCTCTCTTCCTTCCTTCCTTTCTTCTTTCTCTCCTTCTTATTTTTTAAATATGATAAATGTATGCAAATCTTAGTTATAGAATTGAGGAGTTATTACATGAGAACAGGCTCTCTACATAAGTGAGGATATCCAAATGATTGATCCAAATTGTCCTCAGCATCATTTATCATTTAAAAAATGCATATTTATACTAAAATAAAATAGCTATACACACCAGGAGAATGACTCCATTTAACAGATTGAGAATAACAAGTACCAACAAAGATGTGGATCAACTGGAACTCTCATATAATGTTCAAGGAAGTTGACTATAAAATTACTTTGAAAAACTCTGGACAATTTTTTTATACATTGAAAATAAACCTACCTTATGGCCAAGCAATTCTACTATCTATTTTTTCTTGCTCAAAAAAACTGAAAGAATATCTACAAAAAGGCTCATAACAGCTTTATTCATAATAGAAAAAAAAACTGGGGTTGAAAGCAAATTTCCATGAAGAGAAGATGGGTGAACATATTATGCTGTATTCATGCAGTGGGGTATTACTCAGCAATCAAGAGAATAAATACTAATACTGAACATTATTATATGCAGCACAAGAAACCAGACACAAAAGAAGACACACTGTGTGATCCCATTAACATGAATTTGAATAACAGGCAACATTTCTCTGTGCTGACTCCTATCTGTATTTGTTTCTGGGAGTTTGGTAGGGAATGAGTAGAAAAGAAGTCCAAGAGAACTCTCAGAGTTGATGGAAATAGTCCATAAGTTGATGAGAGAGTTAGTGATTATGTAGGTGTATATGTCAAAGTATATGTCAAAATTAATCATGCGGTACACCTGAATATATGCATTTTACTGCAAAGAAATTATACATATATTAAAATAAAATTTAGATAAACCAAAGAAGAAATTTTAGGGGTGGGTAATTTATCAGAGACATTGTTTAGAATTGTGAGCACATGGTTATAATAAGGAGTAGAGCAACTTTTACTTGACTTTATTTTTTGTTTTGTTTTGTTTTAAAATTCTAGCCAATGTACTTTTTTTAAACCTGCTCCTCAGGTAGATCTTCCCCTCTCCACACTTCTGGATACACCACTGCCAACTCCCCACTTCTTTGAATAGTCAATAAAAACTTCACAATATTTCTGATCTCTGGTCTCATAGCCCCGCAACAATTTGCCTCTTGTTACTATTTTGGGACACAATAGAGCCAAAGTGAAATGAAATTTACCCCTACCTCTAGGAGTGAGAACTATTCTTGTTTAGGAAAACTGGACTGATTGCAGCAGCCATTACCATAGTGACAGGCCCAGAATGATTCAGTCAGAACCAAGAATAAGATTTGTGTTGTAAAGAGTAGCCTCTATCTGTTTAGGGTAGAGTGGCCTACAGAAATGAGACCCAGAACTCCTCAGCCTTTTGTTACCATTCATCAAGAGAACCCAGAAACATTGACTCAGACCCTAGTCCCATTTGTGATTATAGCCAGCCATACTTCTACAGCTTCAAAGTAGGTTGTAATAACTCTTTTTATTTGATCTGGGTTATGTTATATTTCTTGTAATTTATTAAACTAGGAGTCATAACTGCTACAAAGAGAAGTAACTCTGCCTTAACTGTATATTTCCAACAGTTTTATAGAATATACTTTAAAATGAATTGATTTAATCTAGGAGGATTTATATTTCATGAACTGAGTATTTTTAAAATATAAGTTTTATTTTCCTTTGAGTTCTGCACACCTTACTGAAATACTACCTTGTGGAAAGGTCATGTGTTTTAAATTTTGTGTCTGGTTCTGAAAAACACCATACCAAAAAACATTAGCTTTAGCTTTTCTTTCTTTCTTTTCTTTTCTTTTCTTTTTTATTTTAATTAATTAATTAATTTTTTTGAGACAGAGTCTTGCTCTGCAGCCCAGGCTGGAGTGCAGTGGTACAATCTTGTCTCACTGCAACCTCTGCCTCCTGGGTTCAAGCGATTCTCCTGCCTCAGCCCCCTGAGTAGCAGGGATTACAGGTGCCCACCATCACACCCAGCTTATTTTTGTATTTTTAGTAGAAACAGGTTTTCACAGTGTTGGCCAGGCTGTTCTCGAACTCCTGGCCTCAAGTGATCCTCCTGCCTCAGCCTCCCAAAGTGATGGGACTGCAGGCATAAGCCACCACACCCAGCCACCTTCAGCTTTCCTGCTACTTGAAGTTAATGAAACCTATTTAG
Source organism: Gorilla gorilla gorilla (assembly GCF_029281585.2). Lineage (NCBI taxonomy): Eukaryota > Metazoa > Chordata > Mammalia > Primates > Hominidae > Gorilla > Gorilla gorilla. The sequence goes on along the minus strand of NC_073238.2, from coordinate 77,765,096 downwards.
CTATCTCTTTCTTACATTTCCATTTATTTAATTTTTATTTTTTTCATCATTTACAGTCAACTGCTCTGTATTTTTTCCTTGACCTGTCAACAACCTGGTGTGAGAATGGTATCTTTATTTCACAATTAATTCTACAAGTATTTATTGTGAGGGTAGGTCACAAGCAATAATGATGAGTTTGCCCCTTATTCTACATGTGTTCTTGTCTCTGGACACTTAAACATAATGACAAATTTAACTGGGATATTTGTAGTTTCACCTTCAGTGAAAAGCTTTTGTGAGCTAAGAACTTCTAGCTTGCTGACATTTTCATTAAAAAGAAATGAACAACAACAAAAAAACCCTCTCAGCTTAAATGGAGACACAGTGACTCATCAACAATATTCTGCATCAAGAGCCCATTAACATTTTTGGTTTTTGCCCACAGGACCCATTTGCTATTATGACTATGATGTATATTTTACATACTCTGAGAGTCCTAGAAAAATGATACGTATCTGTATGTGGCCATGTGACTGTAAATACTGATTGAAACAGAGTTATTCAATAATTTTTTGGATATTTTCCTGATATGTTAACATTTTATAAAGAAAGACACATTTTCTATATTTATCAATATGTTTAATATAGGTACAAGTCCTGAACCTCAATTTGTTTATTTTCTTTATTTAACTCAAAATTAAGTAAATTTTTGCGGACCTAAATCTGTAAGTCAATAATTGATTCAATTATTTGGGTACTTTAAGACAACATCAAAAGTTCACATTGATAGATCTACATTTTTTATATAAAAAATATTGAAATCATATATATGTTCAAGGTAATTTTTGAAATGTTCGGAGGGTAAAATGGGCTAATATTATTAAATTAGAGAGTACGTGTTTTTTCCTTCTATTTTCACTTCTTATTTATACCTGTCACCACAGAGTTTCCATCCTATATTAAGCTTACCAGCTACATAACTACACTTCAGCCCAAAGCTCCATCATTCTAATTTTGTGACTTTCCCTTTCCGTACTTGGGTTACTGTGTACAACTGCAATCTTTGTAAATAAATGGGCACCTACTGCTGGATGTTTATATTTTTACTCAGCTATCTCATTCATTCTGCATAGTGATAATTCAAACCTTCAAAATTTTCGTCAATCATGTTCTTACCAAAATCAAATTATATTCAAAGTTGATTTCACCATTTATTTCTAAAAAATTATTAGATATTTTACTGAAGTTCACCATAGCTTCAAAACACTGGAATGGGCCAACATTATTCTCATGTTCTTTAAAGACTCTATGAAAGACCAATCAATCCAATTCTGTTTCATTCAAATTTCTTTTTTTTTTTTTTTTTTTTTTATTGTCCAGCGCATGCAAAGTTCTTTTTTTTTTTTTTTTTTTTTTTATTATACTTTAAGTTTTAGGGTACATGTGCACATTGTGCAGGTTAGTTACATATGTATACATGTGCCATGCTGGTGGTATATCTCCCAATGCTATCCCTCCCCCCTCCCCCCACCCCACAACAGTCCCCAGAGTGTGATATTCCCCTTCCTGTGTCCATGTGATCTCATTGTTCAATTCCCACCTATGAGTGAGAATATGCGGTGTTTGGTTGTTTGTTCTTGCGATAGTTTACTGAGAATGATGGTTTCCAATTTCATCCATGTCCCTACAAAGGACATGAACTCATCATTTTTTATGGCTGCATAGTATTCCATGGTGTATATGTGCCACATTTTCTTAATCCAGTCTATCATTGTTGGACATTTGGGTTGGTTCCAAGTCTTTGCTATTGTGAATAATGCCGCAATAAACATACGTGTGCATGTGTCTTTATAGCAGCATGATTTATAGTCCTTTGGGTATATACCCAGTAATGGGATGGCTGGGTCAAATGGTATTTCTAGTTCTAGATCCCTGCGGAATCGCCACACTGACTTCCACAATGGTTGAACTAGTTTACAGTCCCACCAACAGTGTAAAAGTGTTCCTATTTCTCCACATCCTCTCCAGCACCTGTTGTTTCCTGACTTTTTAATGATTGCCATTCTAACTGGTGTGAGATGATATCTCATAGTGGTTTTGATTTGCATTTCTCTGATGGCCAGTGATGATGAGCATTTTTTATGGTGCTGGGAAAACTGGCTAGCCATATGTAGAAAGCTGAAACTGGATCCCTTCCTTACACCTTATACAAAAATCAATTCAAGATGGATTAAAGATTTAAACCTTAGACCTAAAACCATAAAAACCCTAGAAGAAAACCTAGGCATTACCATTCAGGACATAGGCGTGGGCAAGGACTTCATGTCCAAAACACCAAAAGCAATGGCAACAAAAGCCAAAATTGACAAATGGGATCTAATTAAACTAAAGAGCTTCTGCACAGCAAAAGAAACTACCATCAGAGTGAACAGGCAACCTACAACATGGGAGAAAATTTTCGCAACCTACTCATCTGACAAAGGGCTAATATCCAGAATCTACAATGAACTCAAACAAATTTACAAGAAAAAAACAAACAACCCCATCAAAAAGTGGGCGAAGGACATGAACAGACACTTCTCAAAAGAAGACATTTATGCAGTCATTCAAATTTCTTAATGCCACCTCACCATCCTCAGTAAGTTGTTTTTCCCCCTTTAAATACAGCATATACATATACATTCCATCTTTACTTGTTTTGTTTTCCTGTAACAGTTTAAATTTGCACATGACTTTCCCATCTTAAGCAAAAACAATATTATCTTCCTTTCAAAATTAAGATTCCTGATAAAATATCCATATTTTAATAATTCATAATCATCTCACTAAAATTTGTTCTACTAGATCTACTATGTTTCTTAAAACAACTTTTGCTAACATTACCAACGTATTTGCTGCTAGATTTAACAGAATTTCTTCAGTCCTACTCTTAAAAATCTGTGGCATTAACCATTAACCAACTTGATCAAATCTGCATTTTTAGTAGACTCTTCCATTAGATATATACGTAATATTTCCTGAGTACTTTGTTTAAAGATGGTTTCTGTGATCTGAATACGTTCTCCAAAATTCATATGTTTAAACTTAATCATCAGTGTGAAACAGGTGGGAACCTTTAGAAGGTGATTAAGTCATGAGTACAGAGACTTCATGAATGGGATTAGCATTTATAATGGAAATTCCTGGGAGCTGTCTCTCTCTTTCTTTGTCCCTTCTGCTCACTCTTTCACCATGAGAGGACATCTTTCTCCTTTTTGTACTTTTATCATTTCCACCATGTGAGGACATCTAGACATTGTCGTCTATAAGGAACAGGCTTTTACCAGACACTGAACAGCCTGGTGCCTTGATCTTGGACTTCCCAATGTACAGAACTGTGAGAAAATAAATTTCTACTCCTTATAAATTACCCAGTCTCAGGTATTTTGCTGTAGAAGCACAATGACAATGGTTTTATAATTTGAATTATATCTCCCCCAAAATATGTAGAATTCTTAACACCTAGAAACTGTGAACATAATTTATTTTAAAATAAGATCTTTGCAATTAATCAACTTGAGGTTGTTAGAATGGGTCCCAATCAAATAAGACAAGCGCCCTAATAAAAGGGGGGGTGATTTAGACACAGACACAGACAAGCGCAGAGGTAAGACAATGGGAAGAAAGTTATGTTGATGCAGGATATTTCTCTGTCACTTTTGCCAGCTGGAGACACCTGGCTGGCAATGCCCTTGCCCTGACTCGGCCTGTGGCCCTGGGACTGGCTCGGATTGCACTGCCCTTTCTGTCACATGAGGCAGTTGCCCTCCCCACCGCCAAGAAGAATGAGAATATGCTGAAAATGTAAGAGTGAGGAAAGCAGAGAATAATGTTATTGAGCAATGGAACAGCTCTCACTGGAGAGAGGATGTGGGGGTAGTGCTTTTATGGGCTCAGAATTGGGGAATGTGTGCTGATTGGTTTGTGAATATGCAAAGAAAGGCTAAAGCAAAGGCACCACTCAAAAGTGGGCATGGCAGTGTAGAAAACCAAATAGGAAAGGGTAGGTATATGTAAAATAAGTGAAGGGTGGAGATCAATCAGAGGAAAGGACACCAAATGAAAAGACAGGTTTTCAATCCAGTCCACAGATCTGTAGCTTGGCTTTCAGGCTTTAAACTGTCTTCGGCTTGGAGGTGGGTTTCACCAAGGACCCACCCCTATCTGCCTAGGCATTTGTCTGCCTCCTGCCACTATCAGTATAACCTTAGAAGTAGAGACAAGACCAATGCATTTGCAAGGAAAGGAAAATGGCAAGGATTTCTGGCCACCACCAAAAGGTAGGAAAACATAAGGAAGGATCTATTCAAAGTCTCGATAGGACTATGGTCCTGCCAACCCTGATTTGAAACTTACAGTTTCCAGGCACGTAAGACGCAATTTTCTGTTGTTTTAAGATACCCAGTTTGTGGTCCTCTGTTAAGGCAGCTTTAGCAAATTAATATAGATGCTGCTTTTTTGTTATTTGCCCTTTTCTTTCTTCTATTCTTAGTCTTCATATTCCCCACATTACCTTATCAATTACAGTGGTTACAATTATCATCAATACCGGAAAAAATTTTACATGCCATTCAAGGCCTTTAATGATCTAAGTTTTTATTTTATGGTTCATTGCTTTTCACTTGTCCCTTATATGCTACATTCCAGTCATGCTTTTCTTTTGCATAGGGATTAAGACCATGGTATCTTATATAAGAAACCAGCTCTAAAAGGTAGTTGTTTTGGTGAAAACTACCAAACTTTTTAAGCCTCAATTTCCAGACCTTCCAAGTTGAAGTTATAGAAACATTCAAGAATGCTACTTTCTAACTATGCTGTCACTTCTCTTACTTGTTTCTTTCTTTTATAGAACATACTATCAACTAGCGTTTTCTAATTCTGGGGGTTAGATGTATTGAAAAAAATTAAGTCTCTAAATGAAGGCAGAGAAAGTTTTTTATGTGACCACCATGCATTCTCTATTTGCTGATCCCTTCTTCATTTAGTCTTTTATAAAGGTCCAGATAAAAAGATTAATATGAGAAATAAAGTGCCAACACAAATGGAAATTATAAACTAGCTGATTATGTTGGTCACCAGCAATAATGTTTATATGGAAACATTCAAAATATGTTTGATCTAAGATTTAATGATTCCCAATAAATATTAGTAACTCAAAAATTGGTATATACCTATTTTGGTACATTTAACATATTTCTACCCAGACATAATTTAATATTGATAAATAAATATGTCAGTACAGTTTCTAATTTTGATTTATTTTTTCTCTTCATTGTTCAAAAACTGCATATTCTTTCTTGATATCTTTAAATTACTCATTTTTTTTGTGTTGGTGATATTTGTTGTTTGTTTTTGCTCTAGTATTTGCTCTCAGTATTGTTAGATTAATAATTAATCTTTGACGCCTATCACAGAGTTCAGGGATTTGAGTATTGAAAGATTTCTAGAATTTTTAGCTGAAGAGTTTATCAGTATATACATATAGGACAAAAATGTATTAGTAGAAATAATAAGGCTTACTGGTTCCACCTAGTGGCAATGTAAAGCAAGTTTAAAAGTAAAATTATTAGCATTACTAAAATGATATTAAATGATTTACATAAAGGCTTTTTAAAAGTTTACTTGGAAAACCTTTGAGTAAAAGTGGATATTCAATGCTATCCAACTAAATGTACTTACTCACTATGGGAATAACCCACTATGTTAATAACTCAAAAAAATAAATTTTGGATTTCTACAGCATTTTGTTTTCTGGTAAAATAAGTTATTTTCTTATTTTTGAAGAGCTGTCCAAGCAATATAGAACTGAGTTATTATCTCCTAATAGTAAACTTTTTTGCTTATTTTTCTACTAATTAAGCATATGTTTTTCTCCACACCGCTATTAAATACCATTTATTCAGTGGCTGGAACTTTAATAGTCCTAAGGATATTTATAAAGCATCAGAAACAAAACCATACAAATTTAGAAGATAACACGATAGTTCTTATGGACGCATTCATCTTTCATATGAGCTAACAAAACATTTTTAGGATATCTACCACAACCTCGACAATCTTCAGTGATTCAACAACTAATCATTAGGGCTTTTATTAGCAAAAGCCTTGTACTTTTTACAAAACAATATTTAAGCAGATGAAATGTTGCTGCCATAATACAAAGCACTAAATTCAGTTTCCTTTAAAATGTATAATTGTTTATGGCATTCTATCCTAATTGTGTTTATTATCATGAAGTATGATGAAAGAATGATATATGAATAAATTACGTTTAACCAATGCAAATATCGGTGGAACACCTGCCATAGAAAATTATTTTTCTTTCTCTGCATCAATAGCACCTTCAAGTTTCTTATGCAAGCCATTTATGTCTTACAAGTAGCTTCATTTTTATTCTTTTTAATGTCTGCAAAAATTCAAACTGTACATAGCATTTTTATTATAGAAAAATATTTCTGGTTTAGTTATGACAAATTGAGTTTTATATAATATATGAAAGTATCTGATCTGTATACAAAACGTATTGCTGGGGGAAAATCACTTAATGCCAGATATAGTTAACTAAACTTTCAGATATTTTAAAAGGAGAAAATAAAAGGAAATTACAACAGAGTATTATTTTTAGATGGAAATAATATGCTATATTAGGCAAAAGAAATAAAATCCACAGTGTGTCAACTTTCAATCTTGCTTGTTTAATTAATTTTACATACAAAAGAAAATGACTTAAAAACCATTCAGTGGTAGCAAATTACTATTTTTACCTTTGCAGTTTGCTATGGATAAGTTTCCCACTTCCTTATATAGCTGTCACCACTGTGAAAAGTTAGTGTGGCTATTACTGAACACTAGAGGAGAAATAATTTGTGAAAAGAGCATTATCCTTACATTCTTGATAATGTTATATTGAATTACATTAAGTCATGAAGAATGCAAAGACAGGTAATATGTTGTTCAGACTAATAAAAATACTAATCCAATATGCTTAATTCATATATTATCAATTGCTTATATTTCAATCTAAATGTATAAATGAAATTCATTTTTAAATCATATTGTGTAATCTTATTGATGACAAAGAATGCCCCAAAATCTTAAAACCATTGTTGTAAATAAGGATTATGCAGCAAGGCTCATATCACAAATACCTATTACTCCTCCAGAGGGAGAAAAAAATTAAACTTGTGAGAGAACCTACGAAAAGTACCTAGACTTTCAATAATCATTAAGTCTTAGAGAAATTGAATATGTGAGTATACAGCAGTATACAACACACGGAATCCATGTATACTTTCATTTGGTAATCTGAAAACTGCCCCTGAAAAAGCTATTATCTGATGATACATGAACCACAAACCATAGATTCACCCAAGTACAAATAAAGTATGATAATATAGTACTTTGAAGATTAATTAATTGAGCATATTGACATTAGATTACACAAAGTAGAATGTGTTTTTATTCCAAGTTGTAATTTGTTAGATGCATGTTTCTGCCTCAAGGCATTTATACCTCTCTGTTCCTGTGCCTGAAAAAAAAAGTCTTTCCCCAAGAAACTCATTGATCTTGCACCATGATGAGCTTCAGGTCTATACTCAAATGTATCACTCCAGTTAGACCTCCTTTGACTTCTGTATTTAAAATTACACTCTTTTTTTGAAGGTAAATTCAAAAGTGAATGAAAACCTTAGTCTCCCATCATGACCCCGGTATCCTTATCCATTTCGCTTCTTTATTTTTCTTCATAACATTTATGACCATCTGAAACACTGTAGATGTTTTTATATACACTTAATATATGGCTTGCCACCCTCACTGCTATGTAACCTCCATGAAAGGGAGAGATTTTTTTTCTTCGTATCCTGTATTTTTAGTGCATAGAACACTACTTAGAACACACATAGAAAATGGACTGCAGATTTATTTTGACAAATTAAGAGAATCATAAGATGAATAAATGATTAACCTAAATATGTACTGTTTAGAAGGTCACATTGAGGAGCTAGAGATGACCATTTGGATTACAAAGAAGTGCACCTTTCATACTGACTAGTGCTCAGTGAGGGTTACACACATATGTGTCTATGGTGAAACGTCATGTAGGGTTTCTCACAGAAAGTTTTCTTGCTTCTTTTTTCCTTCTTTTCCCTATTAAGTGTGGATGTTTTCCAAAGTCTGTACCTAGAATCTCTACATATTTTCTTTATACGTCACTTTGAAATCTCAGTTTCCACAACTTCAACAAACATCTGCAGGTAAAGTGATTCCAAATGTTAGTTATCAGATTTCTAGGCTGCAGATGTTTTAAGTCATACACATACATGTGCACGCGTGTCCGTGCACACGCGTGCACACACACACACTATTATATATTTTCCCACATTTTAAATTCATATATAATCACGCCTGTAATCCCAGGACTTTGGGAGGCCGAGATGGGCGGATCAAGAAGCCAGGAGGTCAAGACCATCCTGGCTAACACGGTGAAACCCTGTCTCTACTAAAAAGTACAAAAAATTAGCCGGGCGTGGTGGCACACTCCTGTAGTCCCAGCTACTCGGGAGGCTGAGGCAGGAGAATCACTTGAACTTGGGAGGTGGAGGTTGTAGTGAGCCACGATCGCGCCACTACAATCCAGCCTGGGTGACAAAGCGAGACTCCATCTCAAAAAAAAAAAAAAAAAAAAAAGAAAAGAAAAGAATTTTACCCTTTAAAGTACACATTTTAGTGAGTTTCAACATTTTTAGAACTTTTGGTTTATTCACAGATTGTGCAACCATCACCATTGTCTATTTTAGAATATTTTCACACTGAAAAGAAGTGTTTTACCTATTAGCATTTGTTCTCCATTCTCCCTTCTCTCAGCCCTTGGCTAATATTAGCTATTAGGAATAATGCTGCTATGAAGAGCCATATACAAATGTTAATATGAACTATATTTTCAGATGCTTTCAATGTTATTGGGTATATCATCCGTGCCAATATGTCTATTCAAATATTTTGCCTAACCTAAAAAATTCTGCAATTTGTTTTTATGATTGAGTTGTAAGATAATATTATATATTCTGGATACTAGAAGCTTGTCAGATATGATTTGACCCATTATGTGGATCATCTTCACACTTTTTTGATAGTGTCCTTTGAAACACAGAAGGGTTTTAATTTTGAATCCAATTTATCTTTTTTCTTTTGTTAGTTGTGCTTTGGAGCCATATCTGAAAAACTATTTCTTAATCAAAGATCACAAAGATTTATAATTATTTTGTATTCTAAAAGTTTCATAGTTTCAGCTTGTATATTTAAGTCACCGATGGCATGAGGTAGGTTTCAAATTTATTCTTTTGCATAGGGATATCCAGTTGTACCAGTGTCATTTGTCAAAAAGGCTATTGGCACTACAATATCTTGCTTGTAAATCTAGCTATATTATTTTAAAAAGCAGCTTACAGCCATAAAAGTTATAGGCAATCGCCTCAAAAGAAAACACTCACATAGAGATATATCTTTATTGAGGCTGCCTCTGTCTTCACTATCATTCATGCTATTGGCTCTGGGATCTTAGAGAATAAAAAAGCCATTTGACTTATCTATGTATTCATTGACTAAAAATTTTATATTGAAAATCAAAGAGTATTTGATTCCTATAAAGTGTTGGGAAAAACTTGAACTTACTCTCTAATAAAGAAATAAAAATGTAAATATAATAATTCAAAATTTGAGAGAAAAGTTGTGGAAGGGTTTCTGATGCAGCAAGCTTGAACACAAAAAATTATATTATTTGATAATTTACCATTAATATATTGATTTAGGATATCCCTTAATAAACTAGAAAAAAGTATAACATAAAAATGAAATTATGAAAAAAATATATTTTAAAAGTACAAAACATGAATACCTTTAAGATTGTTTTTCTTTCTTTCTCCCGCATTTGATATTAACAAGGATGCTGACAAAAGAAAGGGGAAAACAACCACTTTATAGCATAATTAATTAGAAATAGAATAAAATAAAATGAAGATTGACAAAAAGTCAAATTCTGTGAATATCCTCAGCTAATACATTTGATAACTTTAATGAAATTGAACATATGTTAAAAAAGTAAAAACAGCCAAATTTTAATCAATAAGAAATGATAATTTGCACATGAAATATTGATGAAAGAAAGTTAGACAATTAAGCAAAGGAAACAAACACAAAGCTAAATGGGTGAGTGCAGTTTCACAAGTGAGCTGCTGCTTTTTTTCCAACAATTAGGAAGAACCATTTAGATATTATCTGTTTTTTTCAAGGGCAAGGAAAAGACTTAAAATTGCAATTAGTTTTAAAATATAAAAGTAAACTGCCATACTAAATTCTGGCAAATACAATGTGAATAAGGAGAAATTCCAGGCACTTAGAGAAAAAAAATAAAAATCTCAAATAAAATTTTGCTGAGTAATCCAAGTAAGATTCAATTTTAAAAAACATTGCAATATAATCCATTACATTAGCATATTAAATATATAATTATTTTGATGATTGCTCAGAATATTTGATAAAATTCAATTTCACTTCCTGCTTTTTTAAATTTTAAACAACACTGTCTATGTAATTTATTTTTTAGGTTGCTTTCAATGTTTACTCCATATATTCATATAAATTTATCAGAAATAAGATAGAGTCATTTGCAAACCATGATTTTAATAGTATTTTAAAATATTTTTATTTTTTATAACCTGTGGAAAGTAGTGGTCACAAACCAAAATCATTCCATGCATTTTCCAAAATAGCTACATTAAAAAAAAGAACTATTAAATCCATATAAAAGCTACATGATCATTCATAAATAAAAGAACATAAATATCACAGACCTCAAATCACTTGTAAGTAGAAAATTGCGATAAAATTCCAGCAGAACTCTTTTGAGCTCCAAATGAACTTAAACTGGCATACACTAAACAGAAAAGCTACGAGGGCTGACTAGCCTCTGAAATCTTAACACATAATACAAAGACTCTTTAATTAAAATAATGACATTAGTACTTCTTTAGAGTAACATGCCAACAAAAATTAAGGCAATACTGGTGTTAGAAAATCACTATTTTGCAACTTTCATAAAATGACTTATTGATTGATTCCCATCAATGGATACTAAAACCATTGATTAAATAAAAAAAGAATACCAAGATAGTTACATATTCTCTAGTATTTTCTACTACTTACTAATTACAAAGGAAAAACTAACTTTACAATGAAGAAACCTGAAGACACCACCACAACCTAATGTACTTACCTAAAATGAAAAACCCGAATCTGAGTATGAGGAAGTATCAGGCAAAGTCAAAGTTCCTACTGAAAAATAATAAATTAAGAATAGTATGAACATGTATATACTTGGCAGGACCAGAACAAGTTTTGCCTCTCTGTTTTCTGTTTTACCATAAACTCTTTCTTTTTAAAATGTTTCTCATGCACTTTTCAGATCTCAATGTATTACAGTAGTTGTTAGAAATAATGCTTTTTCTTCATATTTTTTCTTATCTGTATATTTCTTTTTTCTTTTTATATTATGTATGTTACCTCAAAGCAAAATTTAGTGTGCAGATGTTTGCTATTTAACTTTATTTCCAAAATTATTTGTAATTTACATTTGTGAATTCTTACATATCACAAAATACAAGAATACTATCAAATTTTACTTCTATTTATAATACACTCTAATTTTATTGATTTAAAAATTGAAAGAAAAAAATAAATTGATCAACTGAGCTCATAAAATGCATCATTCTCTTAGATACAAATTTCTATGATGTTAAATCATTGATTCTACAAGTAATTTTTCTCTTTTTTGACAAATATTTTTGGTTATGCTATTGCTGTTGCTATTGTTTGAGACAGGGTCTCATTTCATTCTGTTACCCAGGCTGGAGTGCAGTGGTGCAATCATGGCTCATGGCAGCCTCAACCTCCCAGGCTCAAGCAATCCTGGCACTGTAGCTTCCCAAGTAGCTGGGACCAGAACATGCACCTGTGCACCATGCCCAGCTAATTTGTTTTTTTTGAGACGGGGTCTCACTATGTTGCCCAGGCTGATCTCAAACTCCTGGACTCAAGCAGTCCTCTCACCTTGACCTCCTAAAGTGCTGGGATTACAAGCTTGAGCCACCACACATGGCCAACAAACATTTTTAAGAGGAGAACATGTAATGGAAAAGAGATGTATTATTTCTGTAAATTAAATTTCAGCAAGCTTAAATTAATTAAAAATTTCAAACATAGCAAACAGAAACCCATATTGCTAGAGCTATGCTATCCTGTGTATTTATTTCTCTTTGGTGGGAGGAGAGCAGGTTGAAAGGAAGGTTGTAAAGCCTCCTGACTCCTATAGAATTAATCAAGCCTTGCTAATGTTAATAAAATGTTTCCCAGAGTTTCCTGTCAGATATATTTAAATAATTCTGAGCATCGGTAGTCATGACCATATACTGAATTGGCAAATAATGTATAGTACTTAAGCCCCTTGGTCTCTCTGATGGTTAATTTTAAGTGTCAACTTGACTGGATTAAGGAATACCTAGAAAACTAGTAGAGCATTATTTCCAGGTGTCTGCGAGCCAGCGGGCGCCCCGAACGCGGGGGTTGGGGTCTGGGAGAGCGAGCGGCCGTTACGGTACCAGCGGGGTGTGCTGAGTCCCGTGGCCACACAGCTGTGAGGGTGTTCACAGAGGAAATTCATATGTGAATTGGTGGACTGAGTTGGGGAGATTCACCCTGAATGTGGGTAGGCACCAGCCAATTCCTAGGGGCCCAGATAGAACAAAAAAGAAGAGGAAAGGGGAATTTTTATCTCTGTCTCTTTTGGAGCTGGGAAACCCTTCTTCTCTTACCCTTAAACATCAGAACTCCAGGCTTTCTGGCCTTTGGACCCTGGAACTCACACCAGTGCCTCCTCCTCCAACTCTTGGTTGGTTCTCAGACCTTGAGCAATGTATTGAGAGTTACACCGTGGGTTTCCCTGGTTCTAAGGCTTTTGGATTTGGACTGTACCACACTACTGGCATTTCAGGGTTTCCAGCTTGCAGACAGCCTGCCATGAGACTTCTCAGCTTCCATAATTGCATGAGAAAAATTTCATAATTAATTCTCTCTCATATATCTATATCTATATCATCTATATCTACATCTATCTATCTTTCTATCCTTAATCTATTTATTTATCTTGTTGGTTCTGTCTCTCTGGAGAAACTTGACTAATGGAGCTTCCAATGTTTCATTCAATTATTACAGTATTCCTATGAAGTACAGATAACTGTTAGTGTATTATCTCATGCAAAAAGGATTTTTTAAGTCAGAAAGGTGGAAAAGTTTTTCTACGGTCACTTTAAAAATGAAGTTGCTTCCCAGGAAATCCCATTTATTTCTAATGATCTTTTCATTGCATTGTGTCTAAAGTAAACTTATAATAATTCCTATCATGTGGGTTTGTATTTCAACACCTTAACGTTTCATTTAGGTCCACAGAGTAGGAACTAACTGAAAAGTGTTAGCTCACAATTTGGATGAGTCAAGGACTTTAAACATAGAGGCTGGAATATTCAAGGTCAGCTGAAATAATTATCAATTTTTCTAAGATAATAAGGACTAAGTCTTTTGGAAATTAACTGAAATACGAAAAGTACAGAAAAAGCAAGATGAGAGTGAAGCAGATATTTGTTCGTGTTGGTCACCTGGTGGGTAGTAGTGCTTAAACTATCTACCAGGAGGGGTGGAGTATTACTGTACTACCGTAGACTAATACAGTAATAGAAGGCACCAATTTAAATAAGTTACTTTATGCTATACCATTTACATGTTATTTTATTTATTCTGAGAAACTTCTATTAGCTAAGTTTGTTCATTCTATTTTATAAATTAGATGCATTTAAATGTGTATATGTATCTACAGTCTGTTTCATTTATATCATTTTTGCAAGCTCTCTTGGTAGATTGGCTTTCATTGGAGTTGCTTTATTGAAGGTATCAATGAGAAGGACTAGGGGCGGGGAGTGAAATAGGCAAAAATTTGCCTCCTCTATTGTCAGCACATTTTGTCAGTTCCAAAAAGGGCACCACAGGTAACTTAAGCTTGGTAAACAGGTGAAGTTTAAACAATTGTATTAATTTTAATTTTTATATATTTATCTCTTAAAAATTGGGCTCATAACATTAATGAGCAAAAGTAGAAGCTGTTTTATTTTTATTTTTATTTTTATTTTTTTGAGATGGAGTCTTGCTCTTCACCTAGGCTGGAGTGCAGTGGTGCACTCAGTTCACTGAGACCTCTGCCTCCCGGATTCAAGTTATTCTCCTGCCTCAGCCTCTGAGTAGCTGGGATTACAGGTCTGTGCCACCACGACCTGCTAATTTTTCTATTTTTAGTAGAGATGGAGTTTCACCATGTTGGCAAGACTGGTCTCAAACTCCTGACCTCAAGTTGTCTACACGTCTCGGCCTCCCGAACTGCTAGGATTATGGGCATGAGCCACCGCACCTGGCCCAAGAGCTATTTTTTTTAAAGGATGTACCTCTATTGATCTATTCATGAAATATATAAACCTAAAACTGTAAACATATTTCAAGAAAAGAAGCAAGGAAAAAATTTATAGACAACAGTGTTTTTTTTTCTGAAATCCTTTCACTTTGGATGATCCAAGTTAGGGATGTTATTCTGTGTTTTTATACATTAAAACCATCATGTATTCACTTGTAACATGTTAAGTTTTTGAGTACTTTTTATGTAAATACAGTCAATTTTGACTTCCAAAGCTGTAAGTGTTACTACTTTAAATATCTTCATGACAGAGAATATATTCTCACTTATATTGCATTTAAATAACTGGTGAAATTTAGGACCGTATAGTCTATTGTAACATTTCACATATTAAGTGTTCATGCTTGTTTTCAGTATACTTTTTAAAGAAAACGATACATTTTAAACTTTTAACATAGATGGTACAGTGATTTGCTTTCCCTTAGTACCCATTCTGATTAATACTCTCAAGGAGTCCTTCTCAAATCATTTAAAGATTGTCTTTGACCTCACCTGCTAGTATTGTAAGGTTTGTATTTTGTGATCACTGACTGTATGTCACTGTTTGGGCTCTCCAAGAAGCAAGTGAGAGGGGTAACATACAGGAGGTTTATTAGAGAGTCAACTTAGGATTTCTCTCTCTGAGGACAGCAAAAGAAAGAATCAGGATTGGCCAGAGATTGGATGTGAACTGTGAAAAGGTCTCAGAAAATCCCTCAACTTGCCTCTATGTTCTGCAGCTGGAATGATTTTTTACAGCTATTTTGAATTGAAACATGGAGGCCAGGCTCTTTTACCCCTGTGTTAAGGAGTCATTGGACACAGGTTTCTCCAGGAACAAGCTACAGCTACACTGTAAAAGCTCCTTTTATTTCTTTAACATATAGTGCAGTAATCTCAAGGTCAAAATCTTTTATTTGATGCTTGAGAAATGAGAAATTTAAGAAAGGAGGGAATTGTGAGTTTTATAAAACTACATGTAATTAATTACAATGACCTTTAAGATATTAATAGCATATTAAGGCATGTGGTATAATTTATCATTTTACATGTGTAACAATTTCATTCTAACTTTCACTAAGGCCAAAGCATTGAAAAAAACAAACAGGTACAAAGTACCAAGGTAACTAATTCAAAAGGAAGGTGCTATAAGCTTCAGGGTATAGTAGGAAACTGACATGTTCACCTACGTCATCATCTTTCTCTTGGCTATAGAAAGATGGTGTTGATGATTTGAAAAAAGTGCACTTAAGTTAAAAAGTCATGACTATAGTGTTCACTCCCCTTCAAGAGAAGTGTGAGATGATGCCACTGCTTCATTCCCAGCCTGGTGAGAAAAAACACATGGAGACTTCAGGTATGAGAATATCAGGATTTACAAATATAAGGATAACTCCTCTGTTAGGATGAATAAAGAGGAACGTTTATGCTTGGAGCTTTTGGCCCTATGCCAGAGCAAAGGAAGGTAGTTGAATAGATAGCAAATGACAAGTTGTCAAAGTTAGGACAAGGCTGAGTGTGGTGGCTCATGCCTGTAATCCCAGCACTTTGGGAGGCTGAAGCGGGCAGATCCCATGAGTCCAGAAATTTGAGACAAGCCTGGACAACATGGTGAAATTCCATCTCTACAAAGAAAAAATATCAAAAATTATCTGGGGTTGGTGATGCACCCCTGTAGTCCTAGATGCTGGGGAGGCTGAGGTGGGAGGATCCCTTGAGCCTAGAAGGTGGAGGTTGCAATGAGCTGAGATTGCACCACTGCCCTCCATCCTGGTTGACAGGGCAAGACTGTCTCAACAAGAAAAACAAAAAGGTAGGACAAACTTCTGTCTTCCAAACACCAGGTATAATTCAAATGCAAGGAGTCAGTTTAGAGACATGCATAAATTAATTTCACTCAAGAGGATTAACTGGGGGACAAAGGAATCTAAACACCATATTTTTTGTGGGGCAAATCACTGAATCCTGTGACTGAAAAAATTGATCACGCATACTCACTTTGTATCTTTATAATTTACTTACTTTCAAACAAGATAAAAACTGTTAAAAAGTACTTTTTGGTATTTACATGTCGCTCGTATGGCTGACCAGCATGAAAACAACTGAATGTTCCTAAGAAGAATTCTAAGAACATTGCTAAATTTTCTGAGTGTAATTCATTAGTTTACTTCAATTATCATGGTTATCCAGCATTTATGAATATTCTTTTCACAGGTGAAGTAATCAATGCAGCTTGTCAAAGGGAAATAACCCAAAAATTCATCAATCAGCCAGAAAATTGGTGAAAGTTTTAAATTTCAAATTTTCCTAGATTAGAAATAAAAGCCCTGTAAATATACCCAAGATGTCTTTAAAGGGCAAAAAAATGGGATTCAGCCTCATTTAGAGAAAGTACCATGTTGCAAATCTTAGATTTAACCTGGTGAATAAATAATTCATTATCTCCGCTCAACTTTTAGAGGAGAGAGAATTTAAATGGCACTTATGTATGGTAATTTTTACTGGCCTTTCTTCCACCACTAAGTGCACCAAGATACTGCCCATCCTCAAAGAAACCACCAAACCTTCCGAAGCAAGTACAACATATTTTACTTAAAATGGCAGGGTAAGGATAAGAATATTTGTTGTGTACAAAATAAGTGTCAGTCAAAATGTAAAAGCCATTAAATTTAACCTGCTTTAACTCTGCAGCTGATTATAAATACCTTCTCTTAGAAATAAACACATAGATATAGAAAAAGGCACCATAATCTTCAGACAGATTGATGAATTCTCCCTTCTTGTCAATCCTGTGACACCATTTTTGTCAGCTTAGCAAAATTGTTCTTCAGTGTCATTCATTTCAGACATAGCTTAAGGAGGTAATCCTCAACATCTTTTTTTCTGAGCAGGGAGTGAGGTAAGAAGCAGATTATACATAGAAAATAATAATGTTTATATACCGGGCTGTGGGAAACTGAAATACTTTCTTACGCACATCAAGGAACCAGCCCAGGGCCTGCAGAGATGGGAAAGCTAAGGAGATTAGTACCTTGGCACATAAGTAACCTATTTAAAGAGTAACAGAAGTTGGCAATCTCTGGAGTTTTAAATTAAATAATTATTTTGAGGGGAGGCCAAAAATAGCTAATCCTGCAGATAGGGAAACTCAAGGTAATTCATGACTATCTTTACATGATTTATAATTGATGGTTTCCAAAGAGATGTTAACTTGAATGCCTCAAAATGGGACCCCAAAATTGTTCTTTATTTTAGCACTATTTTTTATATATCTTCAGATGTTGTTATAATATAAGCCTTTATCAGGTGATGAAAATACATGAGTTGTAAAATACATAGATAACTATTTTTTAAAATAGCAAAGAAAGTTATGTTGCAACTTTTATAATTTTACATATGCACATTAACTTATGTTTATGTGAACATTAGCTTATTAAATTGCTCTCAGTTAAAAATGTATAAATAAGCTTAAAGTAATTTGCTAAAACGATTAGTAGCATTTGGAAATATAATATATTTTATTGAATATTCATAAAATTAGAATGTGAACTCTTTAAAAATTATGTGTTCAACTAGCTAATAAAAATACTTTTTAAAATAAAAGAGATCAGGACGGTGGGAACTCAGAGATCATGAGAGGAAAGACACATACCTTAACTTAAAAAGCAATGTATATGAAAGCATAAAACATATAACCAACAAGTTTCTTTTGTTTTTAAGTAGTAAATTCTTAATGAATTACCCCAATTTCCATGTTAACATATCACATCCTCATCTTCTGTTTACAGTGGTAATTTAGTGCAAATCTAATACTAGAATTAATAATAAGCAATTAATAAACACATTATTTCTGAGGCACGACATTTTGAGACTCTAAAAGGCAATTTTGTATAAAAATAAATATAACAACACCAAGAGTCTACAAGGACACAATTATGTCAGAAGTTAAATGGGTACTAAAGAAGCATCCTATTTTAGATAGTCCTCAAATTGAAACCAAGAAAATAATGGCACTTTTTTCTCCAGTGGCAAAGGTGAAGGTAAACCTTAAATCTTTCACAGAAAGATAGTGAGGCTCTGGGGCATGTAGAATTCCTGTTCCCTGTTTTCAACAACGCCTGACTACAATTTTTCCCTTTTCTACTGGATTTGCACATAGATTTTGTATTATGATTTCCACTTTTAAGATAAACTAAGCATAATTAAAACAGAAGTTAATAACTGAAAATGTCATGGTAAATTGCTAAATGTTATTTAGTAATAATTACTAAACCTAAAATGTGGAATTTTGGGCCAGCATAAGATAAGGGCACTAAGAATCAGCAAACTTCAGGTTTTGGAAAATTACGATATTAGTATTATCTTTTGGGACTTTGACCATGTTTTGATCCCTTGTTATTTTGACCTCATGCCCATCAACATTGGATATTTAGGGAATTCAAAATATGAGAACATTAATATTCTCACTTTTTAAACTTACTGTAAGAAAAACAAGAGAGTTTACAATATCAACAAAGACATGCAGTTTTATAAACATGTCTATATTCACCTATTCTAGATGGCCAAGCATTTATGTTTATATTATATATATATATATATATAAACACACACTAAACTTAGTAAGAAATATATATGATATATATTTATATATATGATTTCCACTTATATATAAATATATATTATATATATAAAGATGATATATATTTATATATGATATATATTTCCTACTAAGAACTAAGTAAAAAATTATATATAATATATATATAATTATATTATATATAATTTTTTTTTACTAAATTACCCCCAGTTGAAATTCAGGGTATATGTTAAAAATTAAATATGTTATACAAATCAGAATGAAAATATTGTAACATTTAAGAACTATAGACAGGCTTTCCCATCTCCAATTACTCTGCATACTTGCCCAATAAGAATTTGTCCTCAAATGAGACACAACATGGAAGAAAACGGCAACTTCCCAGGCAGGTGAGCCATGCCAGCACTCTGGCCTTTAGTTATCTACTTCTTGGAAGTCATTGCCAAGGTCTACAGGACTAGCCTCTGCCTTGGGATAGCTAAATAGATCTATTCTACCTAGTGGTTCAGATGTGAGAGCCTTTATATGCAGAGATTTTAGTTTTATAGATAATGACTAAACAGGCTATTTAGCACAGGCCTTCTACCAAAAAATTTCATGACATAAAAATCTCTTGTAGTGTGATTACAGAAAAACCTCAACTATGTCAAAAGGATGTCTAATCTTCAACATTCTAGAAAACCTCTAGTTCAAGGAGATTTGGACTGTGAAATACACGATAATTTCTAAAATAAATACATTTTACATTCCAGGAGAAGGCCTGAAAGATCCTAGATAATTATTCCTCCTGATAGAAAGCGGATGAGTTGGACAGATTGGGTAAACAACGAAACCTGTGTCAGTCTTCCCTTTGACTCTGTATCATTTGCTGCTAATTAAGGACTAGTATCCTACAACTACAGTACCCTGACCACTAGCCACAGGGCAAATATATCATCCAAGCCAAACAAACCAAAATTTCCCCTAAGATTTGAAATAAAAGAAATAAACACAGTCCTCTTTTTGGTAGTGAAGCTAAGGGTTGATAATGGAAAGGTACACTTAGCCATAAAAAATAATTAATAAAGACAAGATAAAAAAACTGAGAGGCAATAAATGGAATGAGAGCTGATTGACTCAATTCTCTGTTTCTAGTTGCTCTTCCCTTTCTGACTCTCAATTTGAGACATTTTTAATATCTATTTTTCACTATTCACAGCAATATTTAAAATAATAATGGAAATTAATGAGACAATAAAAGAAAGAAAATGAAAAATTGCCCATAGGAAAAACAGGTGAGGATTTAAGTAAGGGTTCCCACATACCAAACTATGTTTAATTTATGTTAAACTGGTCAAATTGATGGTGATAGTATTTGTTTTTCACCAAACATTTTTTATTTTATTATACTGGCAAGTTCATTTCTCCTGTAGAATACATTTCTCAATATGTATTACTTGTTCGATTACATATCTAATTTATTTGTCCATCTCAACTCACAACCTTAAAATAGCTCAGTTTGTCTATGAAAAAATAAGCTAAAGGCAAGTAAATATCCACACTCAGTTTTTGACTGTCAATAATTCACTCTGATCCTCTTGGCTGTAAAATCTCTTTCTGACAAGTCATATTTACACTGAATAACTTTTGGCAAATGGAAAAATAAGTTATTAAACATAACCTAGGATAATTCACTTTAAAATAGATTGCTCTATCCCTAAACAGGTTAAACATTTCTCTCTCTTCCTCTCCTTTTTCACAATTTGTTGACATATTTGCAACATAATTATTTTTGAATTCTTCACTTAGCCAGTAGTCTCTTCCTTTTATGGGAATTATAATTGGAGTACTTTAGGGCTATCACATGCATATATGGTACTCACAGAAGCCAAGATTGTCATGATGACTTTTATTAGTGTGTCATGTTTATGGATAATAAAACTGAGGTCCAGGGAATTCAATAGCAAGAAAATAAACAAGACATTTGGACTCCCTCCCTCCCTTCCTCCCTTCCTTTGACAGAATATCACTCTGTCGCCCAGTGGGGCGATCTCGGCTCACTGCAAGCTCCGCCTCCCGGGTTCACGCCATTCTCCTGCCTCAGCCTCCCGAGTAGCTGGGACTACAGGCGCCCACCACCACGTGCAGCTAATTTTTTGTATTTTTAGTAGAGACGGGGTTTCACCGTATTAGCCAGGATGGTCTCGATCTCCTGACCTCGTGATCCGCCCGCCTTGGCCTGCCAAAGTGCTGGGATTACAGGCGTGAGCCACCGCGCCCGGCCTGGACTACTTTATTTCTTGTGTTCCTTCCATTATATTAAATGCTAGTAGAAAAGGTTGGAGCGATTCAGAAAAACAAATGCTTGTCATTAAAAATATGTACAGTATAAAATGTAGGTCCACACACCAATATACCACAGTTATGTAGTATCACTAAATACAACTGCAAACATTTTGAATTACATTCAACTTTTTTATGTATTACAGATTAGAATAGTTTCATTGCTTTACATACATATTCCATTTTGACAATGCCTATATCACCTTATGTGTTGTCTAACCTGTTTAGACAGTGTAGAAAAATACTCTTTGTTCCACATCATAACCAGATTTATCTTCAGTCAATAAATTCTACATTACTGAGAAAAGTCTATACAAAATTCTGTCTATAAAAACTGTATTATTCATGTATGTGACAGTGATATAAATATAAAAGTTTTAGCCACCAGAAAATTCAGAAAATAAAAAAATGAATAGACTCATAAAGCCATAATCTAAATGCAATCTAATAACTGATCTAAGACACTTAGCTATAAAATGTAAATATATTGTGAAACAAAACACACATACTGGCACATTCTGGAATTTAAAGAAATCATATGTCTTTAGTAGGTGAACATAAAGCTAAAACTCAAGTATTATCTATTAATTGTTTTAAAAGAACTAAAAAAATTTTCCAAGTAGTGTTTAGTATAAGAGTGCATATATATTTCTGTTTTTTAAGGAATATTTTTTCCATGAAGTTTGCAAAGAAAAAACGAATTGGTGTTGGAACTCGAATTTATTGTAAAAAATTTAATTGTCAAAAGTGAAATAATATGCTCCAAAATAATAGTAACAAACTACCTAAGTAGTATGTCATAGCAAAGTTCTTTTCATAGAATCATTATTTTTTCTGTACAAATTTTGTTATTAAAACAAAACACACAGAACCCACTAAAGTTTTTTTCCTTATTATTGTCTGAATTATATAAAACAATCAAATCTAAATAAAGCAACCTTAATTTTAATAACCTAAACATGTAGGTGACTTAGATATTTTCTTATAAGGAAATCATAGCTGAAAGTGGTATTCAGGAGATTATATTGGTAAAAAATAGGTAAAAATTGATGAAGTCATTAAATTTTCAAAAGTTGTAAATTATCCTGTAAAGCTTCACTGGCTGCAAATTAGCCTGTGCTGTAGCCCTCTGCTAACAATCTATAGATCATTTTATTATTCATGAATTTTAGTAATTTCAGGACACCACAGGTCATCTTATGCTCATTTATTTGCTAAACACCTTGTGCTAGCATGCCTATGCTGAAAAATTGCTACTATTTACTCCCTGTGAGACAAGCAAGCCACAAAGTGCCGATTTTGGCCCCAGACATCCAGTATGTGAGGCTGCACATACATCTTGCTGTCAGTGAAATAAATGAGTCCTTAAATTGGCTGCAAAGCTTTAAGAACTGAAATTTATATGTCTAGTTTTCAAACAGAAAGTTCAGAACACCTGCCAATATGACATGTAATTGTGACAAACTGTTACATTTTACCTTTAACTTTTCAGTTTTAATACCACAGCTTCATTATTAAAAAAATTCTACAAAATACCCCAAGTCTGTAAAACAAAATAATTGTGGCTCTACAGTGTGTATGTGCATGTGTGCATGTATGTGTGTGTACAGTGGCCTTACCATTTAAACATTGAGTCATCCATCAGCCGATGAATAACACGCTACAGACAACCAGAGCCTCAGAATTTACTTTGAGCAGAAAGTCAAGTCCCAGCAGATTTGCCAACTTCAGGGAGCATTACAGCTTCTTCACAAGTTCCTCTTGAAATATCAGCAACACTGATAGCAAAGAAGTTGTGTTTTATTTTCTGTTCTAATCACTAGATAATTTGACAGTTGGAAAGATATTAAATATTAGGAATCCTTTTATATTCACTTCACAATGAAGACACATTGCTTAAGGGTTATGTGACTTGTCTAAGAAAACAAAGGCAGTCAGTGATGGAGACAAAGAGCATCTGTGGAGGGGAGGAGGCCTCCATAACTTAGACTTCTAAGTAGGGTAGTAAAATATTTATATTAATAATTACGATAATAGCAATCATGACAGACACTTACTAAATATTTTTAAAAAGAAGTCTTACTTGTGTTTTATATTAAATGCTCATCGTGACAATTTTATTGATGAGAAAACTGAGATAAAATCAGGAAAAATAACTTGCTCATGTTGGTCACGTATAGGCGTGTGTTCTGGAACCATGATTCAAATTCCACAGTCTAGCTTTAGGATCCCCATAAGTAAACCACTATGTTAAATCCCTGAAGCCTCAGGAAAGACTAAAACCCAGGTTGATTATATCCAAGCTACCTCTTTTTTCACTCTTCCACACTGCATAGTAATAATTTGTATTGTGCTATACAATGTGTTTCTCTTTAATGGCATTATAACTTTTGACATACAACCACATACAACCTTCCAAGAAATAGGATTCTTTACATTATGTACTCTTTTATAAGTCCTGTGTTACATGTTTGTATGTGAGCTGGTTTTCGCACACAAAATGCAGAAACCAAGTGAAGAGCGAGGCAGGAAGAATTTCACCCTCTACTTGATTACTTTTTTTTTTTTTTTTTGGTCTCAAGGACCGTCTTTCTTGTATAAAACCATACAGATCCTTTAGGACTCTAAAGATAGCACATATTAATCAAATTCAATATAGTTAATTTAAACTGTCTATTCTACTTGAAATGTTCAAATGAGAGATTTGTGAAATAATGCATTGGCAGTATAAATGAATCCTCCCTATCAATATAGCTCACAAAAGAAACCAAGGATTATATCTTATTCTTCTTATGAATTCATTTTGTGTGAAATTCTCAAGGCAAAAGAAGAGCTTTAATAGTTCTGAAGGAAGAACTATACTTTAAAAATGTATGACACTTGTGCTTTGATTAATTTTTTTCTAATGCCTTCTTTCAGATGCTGGCTCTCAGATTGGTGATAGCCAATGATTTGTCCTCTTGTGATAGAGGAATGTGATTTGCCTGTCATATATTTTGCTAACCGATTTTCCAAGTCACTCTGTCCTTCATTATATTCATCATATAAGCTGCTTCTGCAGCTATCTTAGAAAAATACAAAATTGATTATTTTATATTCCAGTTTAACTGCCTTTGTTCACAATTCAACTCTGCCATATACCATCTTGAATTTTAATTTACCAGTGTACCCAGTGTCATGAACTATTTATAATGCCTACAAAATTCCTGACATATATTAACTACTCAATATTGAATAAACTATTTTATTTCTATTTATTTATCCCTCTTTTCTCCATTCTAATGCCCTAAACATGCCAGTGTTGTGTTCTGAATCAATTCCCTACAACCAAGAGACATGTGATGATAATGTTTCTAATAATAATTGCAATCAGCAATTCCTGAGTTTTATTCAGGACCAATCACAGTTTTAATAAAGTTGCAGATATGAGTACATTTAAAGCTCAAAACAAACATACTATTAAAGAAATTAAGATCACAAAGAAGTTCAGTAAATTGTTAAGATCACATCACTATTAAGTATTGGAGGCAACGGGCACCTGTGGCAACTGAAGAGAAGGTGGAGAGTGAGGTCAGGCTCTTATGTTTCCTCACCTATTAATAGCTGACTGTGACCCTGTACTCAAAGTTACAATTCCTGAATTCCTATCAGGTGGCCCTCTCCACTCAAAGATTTTTTCAGGGCCAAGTTAGCTGAATAATCTGGTCCCTTCAGGCATAGCGGTATGAATAAATATTCCCTTATCTACTCATCCCTCCACCCCCAATGACTTGTCATAGAAACTTTTGAGTTTGCTATACTCTACAAAAATTTCTTAAATTCTCTTTCAATTACAGAGTTTGAGTATGTTCTATGTTTCTTGCTGGGATGTCACTGATTGAGGGATAATTTACTATGCTATTCCTATGTTCACAGATACAATAGCAGGGGCTGGAAAAGGCTAAGTGATTTGTACAAGTTCGATAATTTGGAGAAAGTCAGTTTTAAGGATACATTCTGAGGTATTGTTACTTCTTTTAGACATATAAAAATAAATTTGAGAATATGCTTTTATTTTCATGTTTCCATGTAATTTGTGAAGGACGAAGTAAAGAAAGTATGAAACATGAAAGTCACCGTTCTAATATAGTGCACATCTGCAGAATCTTATGAATAGAAATATAATAGAAAAAATGTGATAATTATAAATTCAATAAGAATAAAGTAATTTACATATGAGTCAATTAAGTCATCTATCACTATTATTTAAGTTATCATTTACTTCTCAGTTATCATTATTACTATCAAAGGTAGTAATATAGATACATTAATATGTATTAAATCATCAGAGGATACATTGTGACATATTTTGAAGTGTTTCTCAGTCTATCATAATATTTAGAGTGAAGTCTACTCCTCTTTTCTGTTACCCTGCTCTAGAGAATCATCTTCTCTATTCCTCTTCCACTTATTTTATCATTGCAGTACTCCTTTTTTTTTAAACTCTTTTGAGCTTTTATTTAGCTTTTTTCCTATTATTTCTCTGATCACTTTAATTTTAGAATTATTTATCCTTTTATGATTTAATCTTGTGGTAAGAAGAAAAAATGAGCTCCCAAGTTATCTACATCTTAATTCCTAAAACGTGTGTATTTTTATATATGGCAAAGGGGAATTGAAGTTACAGATAGAATTAAGATTCTTAATTTGCTGACCTTAAAATAGGGGGATTATTCTGGATTATCTGGCTGGGCCCAATGTAATTACACACATCTTTGAAAGCAAATCAGGGAATAGGACGACACGGTTAGAAACTGGCATTATCAGAAGGACTTGGCCCCATGTTACTGGCTCTGAAGATGGTGGAAGGCACCCATGAGCCAAAACAAAACAAAAAAAACCCAAAACAACAACAAAGTGGTTTCTAGAAGTTGGAAAAGGCAAGAAAGTGGATTCTCTCACATGTCCACAGGAAATTAACTCAGTCCTACTGACATCTTGATTTCTGCACAGAAAGACCCATGTATGACATCTGACATCCTGAAATGCAAGATTATAAATTTGTGTTGTTCCAAGTTACTTGGTGATAATTTATTAGAGCAGGAATAGAAAACTAACAGAAAATGCAGACAAAATTTAAGTAATTTTTTTCTCGGTATATAAAATATTAAGTGCCTTCACTAAATTTTTCAATCAAAAATGTGTTCATTTATTTTTTAAAGCTTTTCCCAATTTAATTTTAGTACGATATTTCCAAAATAAGAAGTTATATTATGCCAAACACCAACCCAATTGAAATATATTTCTTTTCTGCTACTACATCCACAGATGACAAATCTTTCAGCAAATATTGTTTATCATATGTATAATTTCATATAGTTTTCTGTTTTTTAAATCTTAAAAAAATAAAAAGCATTAAGTAGATAAGCTTAAGTAACAGAGCAAATAATAGTATTTTTCTTAAACTATTTGGAAAAATTTTTAAAACATTAATGACATTGCATTGCAACATTTATATAAAATGCAATCAACCTTGCAGTATTTCTCTCGTACTCTCTTTCCCTCTCCACCTGTGTGTGTATATAATATATATTTATAGATACATTATAAATATTATTTGTATATATATCAATTTTGATAAAACATTGAAAAAATAAATGAATAAATATAAGATTAACAAATAATTATAAACAAATAATGGAAATTCTACACAATAATTTTTAAAACATCAAAGTCAGGGACCCTTTCTAACTTAAATTCTGAAATTAAAATTGTACAGAGATCAAAACCAGACTTAAAAATTAAGGAAAAAAACACCATACATTTAGAAGAACGTAACCAAAATTCCTTGGTCAAAGTATTACCAAATTACATCCAAAATTTAACTGCAAATTCTAAACCAGCGAAGAATATAAAATTTATTCAATCTGATAAAGTCTATATATGAGAAACTTATACCTAACATCTTACATAATTGCAAAAAACCGAATGCATTCTCACTGGATTGATCAAGGCAAGGGTGTAAAATCATCTCTTTTATTGAACATTTTTGGATATGTTGGGAAATACAGTAAAACAAGGAAAGGGAATAAAAAGTACAGAGTTTGAAAAAACAGACACATAATTGTATTATATTTGTGTATTTTATATGTGAATAGCATAATGACTAGAAAATTACAGACCGTACCAACGGATTACTAAAAATAAATGAGTTTAGAGTATCAAAAGTTTACATGCCAATATGCAAAATAATTTACATTTGAGGAAAGTTATGAGCAACAGAAAAATAAAAGTTAAAAATGACATAATTCACAATAGAATAAAATATGAAATGCTTAGGCATAAGTATAACAGATTATAAGAAAAATGTGTATACTAAAATCTATACAAATTGATGATAAAATTGAGAAAAAACTAAATATATGAAGATATTTGTTGCATTTATGAATCAAAAATTTTATTATGTTAACATTTTATATGGTCCCAAGTTGATTTATGGATTTTAAATATTTTAAACCACATTTCCAGTTGATGATTTTGCCAGAAATTGACAATCTGATTTCAACATTTAAATGGGAAAATTAAAAAATGCAAATATCCATTACAATGATAAAAAACAACAAATATTAAGGACTCATACCTGATATTGAGACTTTCTATCAAGGAACTCTAATAAAGACAATGTGAAATTGGTGTAAGAATTAACATAGAGATCAATAAAACAAAACACATTGTCTAGAAATAGTCCTATACATATATTGTCAATTTACGAATGACAAGTGTCCAGTTAGTTTAGTGAAAACAAGCCTTGTCTGATGTCACAAAGCTGGAATTCCCATTGTCCACTTTCATGGCTGTGAAAAGGCAAGCACAATATGGGAGAAAGAGTAACTCATGTTTTCAGGGTCGGACCCAAAATGTTCATATATAATTTTGCTCACTTTATCATCAACAAATTAGTCATGTGCCCACATCATACAGTAAACAGGCTGGGAAACAGCCGTATTAGATGGCTATAGCTCCAGTTATAATTCTCTAACAATAGAATATGGGAGAAATAAATTTTGGTAAAGGACAACAGTCTTCACCTCTGACGGTAGTCAGTCTTGTGTTAAGGTACATGTTGTAGTATGGCTCCATGTAGCTTGATATCACCAAAACTAAAGCACTCTTTATCTCAGTGCCTTAGTTTAGGAAATGTAAAGATAAAAAACGTTTAATTCCTATTGTTCCAAATATAACTCTTTATCTTTTTGTCAGTTAATGAACATTTAGTTTGTTTTCACATCTTAGCTGTTGTAAATAATGTTGCAATGAACATAGGAGTGCTAAAATCTCTTCAAGATTGTGATTTCAGTTCTTTTGGATAAATATCCAGAAGTAGGATTGCTGGATCATAAGGTAGTTTTGCTTTTTAGTTTTTGAGGAATCTCCATGCTGTTTTCTATAAAGCTGCACCATTTCCATTAACAGTACAGGGGTCCCAGTTGCTCCCCATTCCCTCCAACACTTAACTTTATTTTTTCTTAATAATAGCCATCCCAACAAGTTTGAGGTATTATCTCATTGTGGTTTCTATTTGTATATGCCTGATGATTAATGACACTGATTATCTTTTCACATACCTCTTGGCCATTTGTTCGTCTTCTTTGGAATGGAATATCCAATTTTAAAAAAAAGAATATTCTGCAATATTGGGCAACATGGATGAAACTCAAGGACATTAGGCTAAGTGAAATAAGTCAGTCACAGAAGAACAAATACTGTATTATTAATGTATAGAAGTATCTAATATAGTCAAGCTCATAGACACAGAGATTAGAATAGCAGTTGCCAGGGCCACAGAGGAGGGTGTAGTCTGTTCTTACACTGCTATAAAGAAATACCAGAGACTGGGTAATTTATAAAGAAAAAAGGTTTAATTAGCTAGTGGTTCCTCAAGCTGTACAGAAAGCATTGCTGGGGAAGCACATCTGACACGGCCAGAGCAAGAGTAAGAAAGAGAAGGGGGAGGTACTATACACTTTTAAACAACCAGAGCAAGGGTAAGAGAGAGAAGGGGGAGGTACTATACACTTTTAAACAACCAGATCTTCCAAGAACAGCAAGAAGGAAATCTGCCCCCATGATCCAACCACGTCCCACCAGGCCCCTCCTCCAGCACTGGGAATTACAATTCAACATAAGATTTGGGCAGGGACACAAATCTAAACCATACAATTTCTCCACCACTCCTCCCAAATCTCATATCATTCCAAACGGTATAATTCCCCTACCACCCCTCCCAAATCTTATATCCTTCTCACATTGCAAAATACAATCACCCCTTCTCAACAGTCCCCCATGACTTAATTCATTTCAGCATTAACAAAAAAGTCCACTGTCCAAAAACTCATTTGAGACAAGGTAATTCTCTTTTGCTTAGTAGCCTGTAAAATCTAAAACAAGTTAGTTACTTCTAAGATACTATAGGGATATAGGTAATGTGTAAATACTCCCTTTTGAAGAGGTATTAACTGGCCAAAAGACAGTGTCTACAGGCCCTATTCAAGTCCAAAACCCAGGAGGGTAGTCATTAAATCTTAAAGCACCAAAATAGTCTCCTTTGACTTTATATCTCACATTCAAGCAACACTGATGCAAGGGGTGGGCTTCCAAGACCTTGAGAAGCTCTATCCCTGTGGCTCTGCAGGGAACAGCCCCACAGCTGCTTTCACAGTCTGGTATTGAGCACCTGTGGCTTTTCCAGGTGTAAGCTGTCAGTGGATCTACCATTCTAGGGTCTGGAAAATGGTGGCCCTCTTTTCATAGCTCCACTAGACAGCGCCCCAGAGGAGACTCTGTGTCTGGGCTCCAACCCCACATTTCCCTTCTGCACTGTCCTAGTAGAGGTTCTCCATGAGAGCTCCACTCCTGCAGCAGACATCTTGCTCAACATCCAGACCTTTCCATACATCCTTTGAAATCTAAGCAGAGGCACCCAAGCCTCAATTCTTACCCTCTGCACACCTGCAGGCTTAACACTACATGGAAACTGTCAAGGCTTACAGCTTGCACCCTTTGGACCAGCAGCCTGAGACATATCTGGAGCCCTTTTAGTAGTGGCTGCAATTGGAACAGCTGGAACACAAGCAGAAGTGTCCCAGTGTTGTGAAGGGCAGCAGGCCCTGGGCCGAGCCCAGGAAATCATTCTTCCCTCCTAGGCCTCTGGGACTGTGATAGGAGTAGTTGCTGTAAAGATGTCTGAAATACCTTTGAGGCATTTTTCCCATTGTCTTAGCTATTAACATTTGACTCCTCTTTACTTACACAAATTTTTGCAGGCCTGCTTGAATTCCTCCGCAGATTTTTTTTTTTTCTCACATGGTCAGGATGCACATTTTCCAAACTTTTATGATGTCTTTGCATTTTAAATATAAGTATCAGTTTCAGATAATCTCTTTGCTCATGCATATGAGCATATGCTGTTACAAGCAGCCAGACCACATCTTGAATGCCTTCCTGCTTAGAAATTTCTTCTACCAGATGCCCTAAATCATCTCTCTCAAGTTCAAAGTTCCATAGATCCCTAGAGCAGGGGCACAATGCCACCAGTCTCTTTTCTAAAGCGTAGCAAGAGTGACTTTTACTGCAGTCCCCAATATGTTCTTCATCGCTGTCTGAGATCTCCTCAGCCTGGACTTCACTATCAATATTTCCATTTCACTATGAATATTTTGGTCACAACCAATCAACAAGTCTCTAGGAAGTCCAAAACTTTTCCTCATCTTCCTGTCTTCCTCCAAGTCTACCAAACTATTCTATCCTCTGTCCATTACCCAGTTCCAAAGTGGCTTCCATATTTTCAGCTATTTTTATAGCAATGCTTCACTCCTAGGTACCAATTTTTTGTATTAGTCAATTCTCACATTGCTATATAGAAATACCTGAGACTGGGTAATATATATAAAAAAGGTTTAACAGGCTTACTGTTCTGCAGGCTGTACAGGAAGCATGGCTGAGGAGGCCCCAGGAAACTTACATTCATGGTGAATGGTGAAAGGGAAGTAGGCATGTTCTACATGGCTGTGGCAGGAGAGGGAGAGAGAGAGAAGGGGGAGCTGCCTAACAGTTTTAAACAACAAGAACTCATAAGAACTCATGCACTATCACAAGAGCAGCAAGGGGAAAATCTGTCCCCATGATCCAATCACCTCCCAGCAGGCTTGTCCTCCAACACTGGGAATTAGAGATTCCACATGAGATTTGGGTTGGGATACAAATTCAAACCATATTAAGAGGAGAATGGAAAGTTGCTCTTCCATAAGTGTGACATTTCAGTAATGCAAAGTCAATAAGTTCTAGAGATCTGCTATACAACATGTTGCCTATAGTTAATAATACTGTGTTAACTTAAAAATCAAGACAGTAGATCTCATGTTATGTTCTTACAATAAAATAAAAATAAATAACTCAAGATATTTATTTCTCTTTTCATTCATATAATAAACTAACCATTTTTTTCTTGCCTTTTAAGACGTAGTAATATTCTAATTTATCAGGTAATACAAAGCTTAGCTCAAATACTACACACACTTTAAAACTACATTTGTGACCTAATACAAGATTGCATAAATGTGAATAATACATAAAAGCATTACTTTTGAAATTAAGATGAAATTGTTTAACTATTTTGTTTTAGGTAACATACTTTTTTCATATATTTAGTTTTTGCATACTCACTCTACTTCAATTCACTTAACTGGAATCACAAAATAAGCAATTTCTAATGAAGATGTGCTTTCTACTTTTTTTTGAGACGGAGTCTCACTCTGTCACCCAGGCGGGAGTGCAGTGTCGTGATCTCGACTCATCGCAAGTTCCGCCTCCCAGGTTCAAGCCATTCTCCTACCTCAGCCTCCCAAGCAGCTGGGACTACAGGCACCTGCCACCACGCCCGGCTAATTTTTTGTATTTTTAGTAGAGATGGAGTTTCACCGTGTTAGCCAGGATGATCTCAATCCCCTGACCTCGTGATCTGCCTGCCTCAGCCTCCCAAAGTGCTGGGATTACAGGCGTGAGCCACCCACCTGGCCAAAGATGTGCTTTCTAATTGACTTTGTTACTGAAATCATTATGAAATAGTGCACTTTTTAACTTAAAAATGTACATTCAGAAACTCCTTCATAAAGCGTATGTGTTTCCCAGAAAGCATGAGCATATTAGCAACCATTTAGCATTAATCTCTCTCTCTTACCTGTTATTATCAGCCTTATTTAGATCACCACTCTTCCAATGAAAATTTAATGCAGGCGAGAATTATGAAATACTATACATAGTTTAAAATTTTCCAGAAGGCACATTTTAAAAAGTTAAATACAGTTAAAATTATTTATATATAACCCTATTATACAAAATATTATTTCATATGTAATCAATACATAAATATTAATGACATATTTAACATCATTTTCACATGAATATTTTGAAACAAGGTGCATATTTTACATGCCAAGCACATAATAAATGTGTATCCAACAGTTCCATAGCCACATGTGACTAGTGGCTACTGTATTAAATGGATCAGTCCTGAAACAGAGAAGGAAAATTGAAGTGACTTTAAAAACATGTTCCAGCAAGAAGAGATAATAAATAATGAACAAAAACAAATTATTAAAGTTTATGAAATTTTTGAGTGTCATAAATTTGATCAAAATAGGATAGAAAGAAACAGTGAAATCTGCACAATGATGGAACTAAGGGAGTCACACATGTGAATATCTGAGGAAGAAAATCCAGACCAAAGGAATGCACAGTTTTAATGCCTGAAAATAAAATTTCAGTTCTATTTTAGGAACAAGAGGGCTAGTTGCTTAAAACAGTTAGCACGACAGGAAATATGAAATCAAGACAAGAGACTTAAGGAGGACCAGATCAAATATAAGCCTGTAGACATTATATTAGTTTTTATTTTGAGAATGACATAGAAATACTGGATCATTTTGAGCATAAAAAGGACAATATTTGGTATGTCTTTTTAAAATCACTCAGAGTTCTCCACTGAGGAGTTGTGTTATGGGACCAAAAGATTGTTCTATTCTTCCATGAAATTGAACTGAAAGTGAGCTTGTTAGTTTGCTCAGGCTGCAGGAACAAATTACCACAAATTGGGCACCTTCAAATATTAAAGATTTTTTATCTTACTTTTCTGGAGTCTAGTAGTCTGAAATCAACATGTTGACAGGCCAGGACTTGCTTTCTCTGATCTTCAGATGATGATCCTTCCCTAACTCTAAGCTTCTGGTAACTGCCGGCGCTCTTGAGGTTCTTCGCTTGTACATCTGTCACTCCACTCTTTGCCTCTGTCTTCACATGACATTGTTTTCTCTTTGTGTCTGTGTCCCAATTTCCTGTGTCACATGAGGACAACAATCACTGCATTAAGGCCCGCTCTATTCCAGTATAACTTCATTTTAACTTGATTACATCTACAAAGATACTATTTGTAAATAAGGTCACATTCACATGTACCCACATCAAGGGTTAGGACTTGAACATGCTATTTGGGGGATACACTTCAACCTACAACAGGGAGCAATGTTAGAAGCAAGACAGTCAGCTAGTAGGGCATTTTAATAATCCAGGAAGGAAGTTGACCTGGCTAAAGAAAGGTGGTAAAAATTAGTGGATTTTTCAATGGCACCTCCATGCATGTTTTGTGGGGGGAATAATAAATATTTGTTTTCTTGTTTTTCCTTCTGGTGACAAATTCACTAGCTACATTGAATTGTAACATCACTTGGAGAACATATTGTTCTTCAAGTGCGACTAGGATGAGAAGAACACTGGTAAGAAGCTGGAGCATGGTATTCCCAGGAGGAATAATAAAGCAAGCACAAGGCACTGGAGAGCCAGAAAGTTAAATGTTGGTATTGAGGGATGAAAAAGCGAAAAGACAGTAGGAGGTGTGTGTGTATGAGATAGAGAGATAATGTGTGTCTGTGTGTTCGTATGTGTGTATGTGTGTGTGTGGTGTTCCTCTGAGTGGGGATATATAGACTAGGAGGTAGGAAAGAACTAAATTAATGCTTTCAAAGACCAACATTTTCAACAGGAGATACTTGGTTAAGAAGTTTCCCCTTCAAATATAGAGTAAAGCTATTAAATAGATGTTTATCTGAATAAAGGAAATAAAGAATAATCTAAGAAATGAAAGTCCAATAATACTACTGATCTCACAAAAATTATCAAGATACTATCCAATAGTATATTTAATTACATTTCTAATACTAATTATACATATATTTGTAATTTTACAGGATATATTATTTTAAAGCACTTTTCAGAAAAAAAGAACACCAATATTTTTCATCTCCTTAAGCTTCGATAGAAGTAAACTGGATTTGAAAAGTATAATCTTAAATAATTTCAACCCTAAAAGTGCAAAATATTTGATCGTCTCTTTCCTAGAAATAAGACATAGTAATCATTTATTTATTTATGTCTCTCCATCATTCTTATTTGTAATGTATGTTTTGTGAAAAAATTCATCTTTAATAAAAGTCAATTTATTATTATAAGTGCATGTCATTCATTATCTACTTTTAGCAGTTCTACTATATTTTAAAAATATATTTTAAATTTTATATCCCTAACTGACCGTTATTCTGAAAAGGGTAATTTACTCTCAAAAAGGAAATGATTTTAGCAGAAGTTATTACTAAGATAGTAACAACTGAGTTGGCAAAAATTTCAGAGTATCTATTCAGATTAAAGTAATGCAATAAATGAATCAGCAATCAAAGTGTAATACCAACATTGATAACCTCTGAATTTTACAGATTCTTGAATTTGGGAATCTATTTGTTTATTCCTCACAATACAATTTCAAGTACATAGGTATGTTACTTAAGTCAATTATTTGTGTTAGAAAAATAGTTTACGGCCTTTTAAAGAAAGATTAATAATCTGAAAAACAAAAATAATATAAGTAATGAGAGCAAAATTGAGTAGGTTTTAAGCACAATTTCAAAGTTTTCTTATGCTTTTAAAATTTTCTAGTGCGGACTGGCTGGGTGCGGCGGCTCACATGCCTGTAACCCCAGCATTTTGCAAGGTGGAGAAAGGCAGATTGCTTGACCCCAGGAGTTTAACACCAGCCTGGCCTATATATATAATGTTATAATATATATAACATATAATATATAAAACATGTATATAATATATACAACATATGTATAATATGTTATATATCTGTTTTATATATATATGTTATATATATATATAAATAACAAATGTTGTTTTAAGTCATGCCTTCTTTTTATGTAACCTGGACAATTAGGTGTATTAACCACTTATTAGATTTGATATTATCACTATATTGCTTAGCCACAATAAATGTGTTCTATTATTCTAGCTTACTGAACTTAAGATTATTCTCATTATTATATTCAACAATTTCTATTTTATGAAAAGAAGTATATATATATATATATTTCAACTATTTGTTGCTCATTCCTATATATATGTGTGTGTGTTTTCGGACTATTCCAGAAGTGAGGAAATGCAATTTATGACGGAAATGATTGAGTGAGACAGATCCAAAAACAGAGGTGTGCAAGAGCTAATAGAGATCTCTTTAAATGTTAATGCTAACTCCTTTATATTCATTTTTATACGTGCTAATTCACCAACAAGTTATCATCTAGTTATCTTCAAGATATCATCTAGTTCAGAGATCAGCAAACTACAGGCCACAGGTCAAATCTTGCCCACTACCATTTTGTAAATAAAATTTTATCGGAACAGAGCCAAATTCATTCAATTACATATTATCTACATCTGATTTTATGTTACAATGTCAGTGTTTAGCAGCTGTGAGAGATGTTGTGACAGTGACTGAAACACTCACAAAAACTAAAACAATTATCTGGTCCTTTTTCAGAAAAAGTTTGACAACCCTTGATATAGATGATGCTGCTAGAAGTTGTAAATTTGAACAGCTACTTGGAATCAATAACTCATTTATGCTTAAATTTGATAAATAATTTCAACAGGTTCTATTCTGACTCACATTTAATATTTGGGGAAATTGATGTTAAGTTTTTAAAGAAAGCCGAACTCTTAGCTACTTTTATTTCAGACCTCGTCCCATTTAGCTTTCCAGGATATTGTTATTTTTCTCTTTGTTAATATAATATGAGCTCAAAAACTACTCTCCTAAAATTCTTCAAATATTTAAGTAAATGTTTATTTTTGATGTTACGTATTTCCTCTTGAGAGTGTGTCAAATTTTTGTTAAATAAGACTTGTAATTGTAAACTTCAGGCATTTAGACCATAGTGAGAGGAATTTTAGGTGATGGAGAGAATTGTTACCTTAAAAGTCATACAATAAAGATTTCAGTCCCTTTACGTATCAGAACTGGCAATTTACAGTACCTGTTTTACAAATAAATTACACATGAGTGTAGAGTGGTATGGAATAAAATTTTTTTAATGAATTTATATGTCCATCTATAAATAAAATATTCTTCAGTGTGATTAATTTAATATTGAATAAATCTAGGGACAAAATATAATACAAGGTATTGCAAATAAAAATGATTTTTTCTAGTTGATTTTCTTAATTTTAAAACAATAATTAGATAGTGTTCCAAGAGACACAAGCACATTAAAACAAAAGAGAACAAACATTCATTTGGTCTAAAAATAATCAGCTAACAAATGTTTCTAGGATAGTTTCAAATATACAGCAATAATAATAGGTGCAACACAGGGGAAACAATTTTGAATGAAGCCACTTGTCTTTCCTATGTGTACATGAAACAATCTCCAATCCACTTCTACAACCATACTCTTGTTTACAGATCATTATATTTTTAGTTACCAACTTATTCCCTTAGAACCAGTCTGCTTGTTTTCAATAAATATTACAAAAAACATTTTTCCACCTATATTCTAGCAGGCCTTGTGCCAGTCACATTTTCTTTTTCTTTTCTATTTGTTTGTTTGTTTTTGTTTTTGTTTTTTGTGACGGAGTCTCTCTCTGTCGCCAAGCTGGATAGAGTGCAGTGGCACGATCTCAGCTCACTGCAACCTCCGCCTCCTGCGTTCAAGCGATTCTCCTGCCTCAGCCTCCTGAGCAGCTGGGACTACAGGCGTGCGCCACCGTGCCCAGCTATATTTTTTTGTATTTTTAGTAGAGACAGGTTTTCACCATGTTGGCCAGGATGGTCTCCATCCCTTGACCTCGTGATCTGCCCGCCTCGGCCTCCCAAAGTGCTGGGATTACAGGCGTGAGCCACAGCGCCCAGCCAGGCAGTCACATTTCGTATCCACTGTGACCTCTTTAAGAAATTTATTGTATGAAGTACCTAAGCAAAATATGTCCTAGTATGTCCTTAGAAGTATTATTAATTTTGTGAACGAAAGATTAGCATTGCGGAGCTCTGTCTCTTAAATTACCGATTTTTTAAAGGATAATTTATCCCCACAGTAAGTATGAATACAAATTTTATGGAACTTTGCATAGGTTTGACTGCATTTCCACTTATCAAACATATAAGAAAGTGTTAGCGACTTTTGTCTAACTCTGGTTGCTTGACATAGACAGGTTAGCACCAAATGAATATCACATTTAGCTCAAATTCATGTGGAATAGAAGCTAGTCCCATTTTAAAATATTCTGTTGTCAGAGGGTAGAAATTGATGCAAAGTATAGGAAAACTCACTTTACTTTCATGTAGTATTCAACATTTTTAATTCATGAAAATATTTGAATAGTTTATTAAGCTATGGATTCTAGCCTCATATGTCAAGATTATCACCCATTAAATGGGAGATTAGGCCATAAATCTACATTATAAGCAAGCAGTCCAGGGGATTCTGAGGCTGGACATTCATGGAACAAAATTTAAAACATGTTGGCATAAAATTGGATAAATAGTCTTCAGATAACATACTTTTGTATTAGTCATTGTTGAATCTATCATATTAGTAAAATATATGGCTTTTCTCCCCCAGAAAAAAATGGCCATCTGTATATATAAACACTTTGTCTGTTAATGGGCTTTTTTGAAGACCTGCAATGGACACCAAATTAATCACATCTGTGTTTAGAATAACTATTAATATAATGGTGATGGATTTGTGACTCATTTCTACTATAGCATGTATGACAGGCATTTTAGAATCCTTTTATTAAAAAACACAGAACTACAAAGCCTTGATAAAGTAATGGTGGTATTGTCTAAGTGTGCTTATAGCAATAAGGGGAAAAAGAACTTCATTTGAACTGCAAGAATTTTCCTACAGACAATTCTTATTAACATTTAAATTGGAAGGTCATTCTAACATCTAGGCCAGTTCTATGCTCAAGGAACCATGGTGAAATTCTTAAATCTGATCTTTAGTTCTTCTATTAATGTATATACACTACTCTGTCTTTCTGCTCTCTCTGTCTCTCTTGCTCTCTCTCTCTCCTTCAATCAGATGCTTTTCATATTTCTTAGCATATGCTCTTGAAAAAAAGTGGCCTTTTAATTTTTTTAACTAATGTAACACAGCATTTTTCACCAAACTAATTCATAAATCAAAGATTAGTCCAGAGTTGCCACCTTGCAAATTTTCTGGAATTATGCCACTAATAGTGATACTTGATAACCAATCCCATTCCCATCATCTATGTGCTGGTTATAGACAATACACAGACCCATTTTTTTTCATTAAAGACACTTGTGCTCCAGTGGAGCTGGGGTGAAACAACTTCTCTTATAAGAGGAAACTCAAGGTACATTCAATGCGATAACACTTTTCAAGGTATGTGGGAAAACAACTCAAATTCACTAAAATTGTTTACCTTATCTGTAAATTATGAAGGCGGAGTAGATTTTTCTGTTTCCTCATGTTGTGGTATTCATTATATCACATACAAATAATTTTGTTAGAATACATATAAGAGAACATTAATTTTACGTATCTTATAATAAAGTTACTGTGTAAGAAATACCAACTTTTAGCTAACCAGATTATAAAGGCTGTGAAAGGTAAAATGGTGTTCTTAAGTATATTGTAATTAATGCATAACCATTTGCAAAAATAAAATTCAACATAAGCCAGAGAAATCATGATTTTTTATATATAATTAAGAATTTTATATATATAAATAGTATACATATATACTATATATAATACATGCACACATATATATTACATATGCACACACATATGCCTGTATAATTATTATATTAATAGTAACTTTCTTATTTTTCATTATATATGCAAACTCCAAAAATAGTTCTCTATTGAATTTCTTGATGGTCTTGTATCTTTTATTCCATTCTGTAAAATATAGTAGAAATAATAAACAGCTTTTAATTTTTTCAAGGTAGAGAATAGATTTCACCCGATGTTAAAGTTACGCTGAGAATGAAACCCAAACTAATGTTCACAAATTGCACTAAAAAAAAACAAAATTGAAATTAGCTTTTAAAAAGTGAATTTCAGTATAAATTTTACTTTAAAAATTATAGTCTAAAATGGTAGTTCTCAGTCTTTCCTTAAAGAATTCCCTGACTAACCCCTCAGATATGCTGGCTCAGTATGTCAAGGTGGGGGGTCCATGAACCTGCAGTCCAAATATGCTTACAGTTTGTGCTGAGGCAAAAGTCTGCAAAAGTCTGAGGAACAAACTTTTAAAACCATTGTTCTAAAACTCCATGCACTCTTTGAAGATGCTGAGGAAGTGTTAGAGAAGAAGTGGTGATTGAGTAGACAAAATAATAAATATTACTTGGCTTTTTTTCTTTCAAATTAGAAGAAAAATAAAAAGTGATTGTTAACATAGTGATGAAAACTGAAGATTCTTATTTAAAATTAGAAAAGAAGGAAGGAATCATGCCAAGATTTTAATATCAGCCCTACTCATGATATACTTTGTGGGTTTGATTAAGTTACTGAAAAAATTCTCTGACTTGGTCTCTCCCTAATGTAAAATGTGGCCCAGTAATGCCTCTTAGAAAAAAAAAAAAAAAAAAAATATATATATATATATATATATATATGTATAGTGAAGAAAAGCAAATAACTCTTTGCAAAGTTTCTTTAAATAAAACTAATCCCAGATATGTGATTTGGCGCAGATACAATTTTATAAAAGAATATTTTAACAAACTGGTGTGTACTTCCAAAAACCATCATTGATCTTTATTTATTCATGAATTATATAGGATTAGGATAAGGAATTAGAGTTAATGCTTCATTCTCTAATTTTCATTAATGTTTAAATTGAAGACTATTGTCAATCTGCTTAACTCTGTACTTAGCAATTCAATATGCTACCAATGTAGAAATAAAGCGACATCAAAATCTTTTATCCTAACAGAACTGATATTAAGCAGAATATTTCTGAAAGTTTTAGGTGTCTAATTAACTATTTATATTTACCTGCCACTAGGATTAAAGTCTACGTGAGAGGAAGGTGAGAAAAATGATTAAGTCTCTGGATGCATAATTTATCAACTATAAAATGCTTCCCGCTATTTTACTCTATTCTCTTTACTTTCAATTTAATATTTAAAACAACACGTTAACCTTTTCTTCCAAAAGAGAAGGAAACATTATTAGGGTGTACCCATCATATTAGGCCATTTATCTTTGGACATATTGCAGTCTCAAATGACAGAGTATGCAACCAAGTCGGATTATTCCTAATATACAATTCTATGGAAGAATTCTGAACACATCTTTTTCAAGATAAAAACACATAAAAAAGGAGACTAGTCCTATGTAAAATAAAAAAAAAAAAGCATTTTTTTTCTACACTGTGCTTTGGGACAGAAGTGTGTGATATGATGCTTGGAACTGCCACAAACCTGTTTTGAATGTAAGACAAACTTCCTTTCTCTAGCTATATTGCCATGTGAGATAATGGAATATCTTGAACGAGTGAGCCACTGTAAGTCCAATGGTCAGCTATTTACTGCCAAAACCTTATCACTAATGAAGAACATTAATTTATTTGAGCAGCTTCGTTTAATCTTTTTTAAAAGGAAAAAGAGCTGTTTGGCTGAGCTAAAGTGGTCTCAAAAATATGATATGCATAGAGAATAGGCAAAATATATGGTATGACATTTCACTGAATGGGTCTGTGTGTGCATTTCTATATTGTGTCCATTTATAGACAGGGTGAGGAAGTTGCCACCGACCCTAGTGTATTTTTCTTCTCATCTCATTACATGCCCCTTTAATAGAAAAACACATACATACTCATGCATGGACACATATTACGAAGATTCTAATCCAGGGCATCCAAATAACTAATTTTTACTCCTTTGAACATGTGACAATTTACATATAAAAGTGATTACTCAGACCAGAGAGATTTACAAGTAAAATATATGTAGAAATATTTTTCTCCACATGTTAAAACTGTCAACTCTTTTTCACTATTGAAAAACATGTGCAGTACATAAGTTGTTTGTATGCATATGTGAATACATTTATATAAATAAACACATATGCACATATATGCACATAATAGATATATACTGTAGGAGAAAAAAGAAATATCTTTTCTTTATTCATCATAGGTTAATGGCTGAGCTGCCTACAACAAAGGACCAATTAGGAAGAGAAAAACGTTAACAAATGTATGTAATACAAGTTTTAAATGACATGAGAGCCTTCAGAAGGAAATTCAGACCCAAAGAAAAGGAAACTTGTGAATTTTTATGCTTAGGTTTAAGAATGGACAGTCATGGGAAAATATAATTGGACAAAGTGGGAATGATCCACTGTGTAAACTATGGAAGAATTTAGCAAGGCCCATTTGTTCAGATTCTCCTTGGTCAAGTCTCTGGGTCTTAGGCTCCTTTCCTCTGGGTATACAGAGGGAACCTCTTAATTAAGGATCTTATGACTTGCTTTAAGAGAAGTAAAACAATTCTTCCTAGGTTTTATGACCTGCTTCAGAGAAGAATGAGGGGAAGGTCAGAGAGAGCTTTCTATTTCTACTGTTTTCTCAAATGCCAAAGTACCATATTTTGGGGTAGCATGTCCTGAACCACATCAATACCATCATTTTTCACCTAAGTTAAAATAATATAATGAACTTTTTTTATTTTTATTATAATTACAAATATTTTTCTTTTAAAAAGAGACATTATATATGTGCTGTTAATAAAGACATATAATCATCAATTGATGCATATGCCAAAAAGTGGAGAGATTAAATGCTGATTAAAACAATAACATTAGCTATGTATTGACATATACAACATTTAATAATATATAATCAGTAAATAGTTTGCCTGAAGAGGTAATAAAGGGTTCTTTTTCTTTTAATCTCCAGCTTCTAAATTGCAAAATTAAAATGTCATATATTTTGGGACACATGGAGTCCATAGGTAAGCATTTCCAGAAACAGAGGTGAGATGGAGATTCTTGTACAAATGAGTTATTGAGGGAGTGATTTCAAGAGAAACATGCCAGTGAATATGGGAATGCATCTACTTCTTTAAAATCAGAAAATCATTTAAAATCCCGATTTCAGTTTCCTCAAACAAATATCCAGAAGTAAGATTGTTGGATCACATGGTAGTTCTCTTTAAAATTTTTTTAGAAACTTTCATATTGTTTTTCGCAGTGACTGTATCATCCTACATTCCGAACAGTGTATCAGGATTCTCATTTCTCTACATCCTCACCAACACTAATTATCTCTGTTTGTTTTTATTATGGACATCCTAGCAGATGTGAGGTTATATCTCATTGTGGGTTTGATTTACATTTCCTTGATGGCTAGTGATATTAAACATTTTTTTTCATATTCCTGTTGGCCATTTGTATGTCTTCTCAAGAAAGAAATTTATTCAAGTCCTTTACCCCTTTACTAATTAAGTTATTTGGTGTTTCAATATGAATTGAAGAAGTTTATCATATATTTTGTATATTAACCTTTTATCAGATGTATGATTTGCAAATATTTTCTATTACATAGATTGCTTTTACATTCTGTTATTTCCTTTGCTGTGCAAAACTTTTGTTTTTTTATTTTTTATGGTCCCACTCATCTATTTTTGCTTTTGTTATCCATGATTTTGGTGTCCTATTCAAAAAATCATTGCCGATAACAATGTCGTGAAGATTTTCACCTACGTTTTATTCGGAGTTTTAGAGTTAAAGGTGCTCTATTTAAATCTTTAATCCATCTTGAGTTGGTTTTTGTGCATGATATAAGGGTCAACTTCATTCTTCTGTAGGTGAATATTCAGTTTTCCAAATACCTTCTGTATGTGAATATTCAGTTTTCCAAATAACATTGGTTGAAGAGACTATCCTTTCCATTTTGTATTTCTTGGCACCCTTGTAGAAGATCACTTGATATTCTATTGATGGGTTATATTCTGGGCTCTATTCTGCTCTATTTATCTGTCTTTATGCTAGTACCCTACTCTGCTAATTACTGTCTCCTTTGTCCCTACACCAGCATTGTTGAGTTGTTGCAATAAAGACCATATGGCTTTGCAGACCCTAAAATATTTACTATCTGTCCCCATACAGAAAAAT
Organism: Gorilla gorilla gorilla; assembly: GCF_029281585.2. Lineage (NCBI taxonomy): Eukaryota > Metazoa > Chordata > Mammalia > Primates > Hominidae > Gorilla > Gorilla gorilla. The sequence goes on along the minus strand of NC_073238.2, from coordinate 77,721,082 downwards.
TTACCCACCCTTGAACTAAACAAAAGTGTGATTTTAGGAGATGTCTGTCCTCACGTATTTCCCTGAGAAATTCTGCTGTGTAGATCATGGCACAAAGCCATTATACTTATAAAGTAGTGGTTTGTGCTGCTATGACCCCATGGGTTGGCCACTGGCTTCAGTACAGGACCCATGGAGCTTTGCTAAGGAGTCTAATCTCCCAATCATCTCAACATAAGATGGCTCTCATCAGTCAAGTGCAATCCTCCAGAGAAGAGGGCAGACATGAGTCAGCCAATAGCTACTACTGCCAGGAAACCAGTGTCCCAGTCTGGTAAATGTCAGCTGAACAGTGCAACAAGAGCATCTGTGTCTTAGTGGTAGAGTCTTAACAGTAGAGACTTGTTTTTTACTGCAAATCACATGACTAAGTATTCAGAATACATAACGGAGGACATTATTTAAGTGAAATAAGCCAGGCACAGAAAGGTATTGGAGGGATGCAAAACTGCCTTTACAGAGGGATGACTTTTTGTATGTTCAGTTTTTACAGGGCCAACTGGGGGACTTGTGTTCATGGATTTTGGTATATGGAGGTCCTGGAACCAATCCTCTGTATATACAGAGGACAGTGCATATTAAAGTTCATATAACTGTACTATGTACCCCCTGCAGCAAAAATAGTTTACTTATGCTATTTTCAAATTACACATGTAAACACACAAATGCACATACAAAGTTAATCTCTGCTCAAGTCTGGCAAAAATTCTGAGCTCCTCACACCGATCCTTATGCTGGACTATTTCATGGAGCTCCGTAGTTTTTACTTAAGGTCAGCACCTACATTTCTATTTACATCAATCAGCCACTATCCTGTACAAAGATTTGAGTCACCCCAAAATTTGAAAACCCTATGTCATTGGGTATCCAGTTGACAATTAGTAATAATTGAAGTCACTTTCTCTGCCTCTGAGAAAAGCCACCATCTTTTCATGCTTGCCTCCTAAAATTCCACTTTTTCTCTGTATATCAATGTTATTGCCCATGCACATGAAATTGGGGGTTTTCCAGAAACCAGATAAATAGCACTGTCTTTTACAGTACAGAGTTAGGAAGGAACTGTGACTGTTTACATGGAAATAGGTACATAGAGAATAAAAAATAATTTGTCTTAAAGATAAAAGCTGGTATCTGTTAATGTGTCTTACATTATAGGCAATTTTATTTACCACCTCATAGGAAATCTAACAATTACAGGCTTCTCTCATGGAAGTAAGCTGTCTTAGTGTATGATGGCAAAATAGAAATACATGTTCCCTTCAGATAAGCCAAATTAAAAATGAAAAGGAAGAGAAAGGGACTCAAATCTAAATGTCCAGTCTTTCTATCCCATCTCAGCAATAAGATTATATCATTCCTTTTTTCCTTGGGGGGATTCAGCAAGAGATCAGAGAGAAGCCTAAAGCATTTACAGTACTGAATTTCCTTACAACTAAAAAGTTACATTAGGCCTGGGTAAAATATTTTCCTCCTTAAAGATCAGTAATGGGTATAGGTAACATTATAACATTCCTAGAAATATATCTAGCAGCATCAATTACAATTATAAATACATATACAATTTGAGCCAACAATCCTACTCCTGAAAATTTCTCTGTTCATGTTCCAGAACATTTATAAAGGGGTTTAATAGAACATATTAATGATATTGACAGGGAGTGTATCACAAAAATTGTTATGATTTGTTCACAAAAAAATAAAACAAATAAGCACAGAAAAAAGTCTGTAAAGATAAATGCTATTGACCAGAGTTCTCTATGAGTGATAGGTCAATAGTATTTACTTTCCTCTATTTTTATTTCTGAGCATATTACCTTTATGAACAAATACTATATTTTTAAAAAGGACAAAGTTACAGAGCATATGAGTTCAACAAATAATAGAATTTTAAAATTATTATGGAAATGTTTAAACAAAGAGAAAGAGAATAGTAAAATAAATACCATATACACATCACCTTGATTTAACAGCTGTTAACGTTTTGCCACACTTCTCTATCTATTTTATTGTTGTTGGAGTACACACATTAAATTACAGACATCAAGATATTTCACCACTAAACACAGATAGTCCTTAACTTATGATGGTTTAACTTTCATTTTCGACTTTACGATGGTGTGAAAGTGATATGCATTTGTAGAAAGCAGTAGCATACTGTCTTGCCTTGCTGGGCAATCTTAGTAAGCAACTGTTCCCAGTCAGCTATGCAATCACCAAGGTAAACAACTGATACTCTACAGCGTACTAGGTTGCCAGATGATTTTGCTCAACTGTAGGCTAATGTAAGTGTTCTGGGCGCATTTAAGGTAAGTTAGGCTAAGCTACGATTTTCAGCAGCAGTTCCCAACCTTTTTGGCACCAGTGACCTGTTTCATGGAGGGCAATTTTTCTACAGACAGGGATGGGCAGGGAGATATAGTTTCAGGATGAAACTGTTCCACCTTAGATCATCAGGCATTGGTTAGATTCTGGTAAGAAACACGCAACCTAGATTCCTTACATGCACAGTTCACAGAAGGGATTGCTCTCCTATGAGAATCTAATGCCGCTGCTGATCTGACAGGAGGCGGAGCTCAGGCAGTAATGCTCACTCGCCTGCTACTCAATTCCTGCTGTGAGGCCCAGTTCTTAACAGGCCACCCTGTTAAGTCTGTGGCCTGGGAATTGGGAACCTATGATTTTCAGGAAGTTTAGTAGGTTAGGTGTATTAAGTGCATTTTCAGCTTAGGATATTTTAAATTTACAATGGAATTGTGGTATGTATTGCCATCGTTAAGTCCAGGAGCATCTATACTTCAGTATCCATGTCTAAAAATAAAAATATTTTTCACCATAACCATAATATCATAAGTACTTCTAACAAAAGTAATTTTTTTTTACTGATGATGATGCCATATATTAGCCAGTTATATCCAAATTTCCCTACTTATCTTTTTAATCCTTCAATTTTTAAAAATTTTGGTAAAATATAACCTAAAATTTACCATCTTAGCCATCTTTAAGCATATGGTTCAGTGGTATTAAGTACATTCATATGGTTGTTGCTAAACCTCACCACCATTCATTTCTAGGAAGTTTTTCCTTTTGCAAAATTGAAACTGTATACTCATTAAACAAAAAATTCTCCATTTTCCCTTGCTACCAACACCGGGCAACCACCATTGTACTTTCATACAGTATCATATAGTATTTTTTTTTGTAATTAGTTTATTTCACTTAACATAGTATCCTTAAGGTCCATCCATGTTGTAGCATATATCAGGATTTCTTTTCTTTTTAAGGCTGAGTCATATTCTATTGTATGTATATACCACGTTTTGCTTACCTATTCATCTGTCCATGGATACCTGGGTTGTTTCAACATTGTAGCTATATAATGCTTCTGTGAGCATGGGTCTACAAAATCTCTTCAAGACCCTGCTTTCAATTTATTTGGGTATTTGTGGAAAAATCAAATCCCTGGATCATATGTTAATTCAACTTTTAAATTTTGATGAACAATTGTGCTGTTTTCTATAACAGTTGTACCATTTTATAGTCCCACCAACAGTGCAGTACGGGTTCTCATTTCCTCACATCTGCACCGATGCTTTTTATTTTCTTCCTATTTGACAGTAGCTCTCCTAATGGATTTGAGGTGGTATCTCATTGTGGTTTTGATTTTCATTTACCTAATGATTAGTGATGTTGATTATGTTTTCATGTGCTTATTGGCCATTTGTATATCTTCTTCGGAAAAATGACTATTCAAAATTGTTGCCCATTTTTGAATTTGGTCATTTACATTGTTAGAGTTGTTGATTTTTAGGAGTATTCTTCATATCCAGGATAGTAATCCTTATCAGATAAATTATTTGCAAATACTTTATTCCAATATGTGAGTTGCCCTCTTGCTTTGTTGATAATATCTTTTGATGCACAAAAGTTTAAAATTGTTATGAAGTACAATTTGCCTACTGTTTCTTTTGTGACATGTGCTTTTGGTGTCATATTCAAAAAATTATTGTCAAATATAATGTTGTGAAGATTTCACTCTATGTTAGCTTTTAAGAGTTTTGTAGCTTTAGGTCTTATGTTTAGGTCTTAAATTCGCGTTGAGTTAATTTTTGTATATGATGTTATGTAATGGCCCAACTTCATTCTTTTGCATGTGAGTATCCAGTTTTCTCCAGTACCACTTATTGAAATAATTTTTTTCCCTATGCATTGGCCTTGGCATCCTGACAAAAATCATTTGACCATATAAGAGAAGGTTTATTTGGGGGCTCTCCATTCCATTGGTCCATATGTCTCCCTTCATGTTAGTATCACAGTATTTTGATTACAGCATATTTCAGTACATTTTGAAATAAAGAAGTGTGGGTGCTCCAGGGTTTTTTTCAGTAGTTTATGTATTTCTAGAAATTTGTTCATTTCATCAAGGATAATTTATTGGCATTCAATTGTTCATAGTACTATCTTATAATCACTTTTATTTCTGTCAATCTGTATCTGTATCTGTAATATCCCCACTTTGATTTCTAATTTTGGTAACTTGAATCTTCTCTCTTTCTCTCTTATTTTCCTTAGTCAATCTAGATTAAGTTTGTCAGTTTTGTTGGCACTTTGAAGAACTAACTTTTGATTTCATTGATTTTTTCTTCTATTGTTTTTCTCTTTTCCATTTTATCTCTGCTTTAATGTCTATCATTTCCTTAGTTCTGCTAGGTTGCTTTTTGTTTAGGTTGTTTTCTTTTTTCAAATTTTAAAGCTGCAAAGATAAGTTTTTGATTGGAGATTTTTCTTCTTTTTTAATATAAGCAATTACACCTATAAATTTCTCCACTGACAGTCCTTTGGTTGCATTCCGTAAGTCTTAATATGTTTTCATTTTCATTTATCTTTATTTTCTAATTTTCCTTGTGATTTATTCTTTGATTCATTAAATAAGAATGTTTGTTTTCTACAGATTTGTGAATTTTCCTGTTTTCCTTTGTTATTGATTTCTAACTTCATCCCACTGTGATCAGGAAAAGGTAATTTGTATAATATCAGAATTTTAAAATCAATTGAGACAACTTGTGGACTAACATATGGTTTATTCTATAAAACCTGTCATGTGGCCAGGCGCAGTGGCTCATGCCTGTAATCCTAGCATTTTGGGAGGTCGAGACAGGTGGATCATTTGAGGTCAGGAGTTCAATACCAGGCTGGGCAACATGGTGAAACTCTGTCTCTACTAAAAATACAAAAAAAAAAAAAAAAAAAAATGCCTGGCAGTGGTGGTGCTCCCCTGTAATCCTGGCTACTCAGGAGGCTGAGGTGGGAGAATCACTGAAACCTGGGAGATGGAGGTTGTGGTGAGCCAAGATCGTGCCACCACACTCCAGTCTGGGTGACAGAGCGAGACTCCATCTCAGAAAAAAGAAAAACAAAACAAAACAAACAAAACAAAACAAAAGCCCTCCATGTATATTTTAGAAGACTGTTTATTCTGCTGTTGTTGGGTAGAGTATGTTGTATATATCTTTTAGATTTAATTGGTTTATTATGTTTTTCAAGTCCTCTATTTCCTTGTTAATCTTCTGTTTTTTCTATTTGTTATTGAGAGTGGGATATTGACATGTTCAACTGTTGTTGTAGAAACGCCTATTTTTGCATTCATTTCTGTGAATTTTGTTTCATATATTTTGACTAATTAATATTAGGCGCATAAATGTTTATCATTATTATATCTTCTTGCTGTATTTCACCTCTTATTAACATATAATATCCTTTTGTCTCATATAATTTTTTTTCTGTTTAAAGTCTATTTTATCTTATTATAGGCAATCAATCTTATCTCTTTTAGTTACTACTTGTAGGAAATGTCTTTTTCCATTGTGTTGCTTTCCATTTATTTTTGACTTTTGATCTGAAGTGAGTAGCTGGTAGACAGCATGTAGTTGGATTATTGTTTCTTAACTATTCTGCCAATCTCTGCATTTTGATTGGAAAGTTTCAACCTTTTATATCTAAAGTAATTTTGACAAGAGGGACATACTTCTATCATTTTGCTATTTGTTTTCTATATGACTTGTAGCTTTTTTGTTCCTAATTTTCTGTATTGCTGTCTTCTTTTGTGTATAGTTCTTGTTTTGTACTGAAATATTTTATTTCTCATTTCCTTTTTTTAAATTCTATACTCTTTCTTTGGTGACCATGGGGATTATAATCAACATCCTACAGTTATAATACTCAAACTTTGATGACATGCAAAACTTTACAGCACTGTCTCCAATCATTTTCGTTCTTGATGTCACAAAATTCCATCTTCATTCATCATGTCCAAAACCATAACCTAGTAATTGTTTAATATTTTTAGCTAAAGATTTTTAAAAATCATTAGTTTCTTAAATTATGTAGAAAACAAAATATGATTGCAAATCTGTTACAATAATACCAGCTTTTGTAATTGCTCATGAGTTTACTTTTACTGCAATATTTATTTCTTCACACAGATTTGAGTTATTGTCTATTGTCCTTCCATTTTAACCTGCAATATTCCTTGTAGCATTTCTTGCAGGGCAGGGCTACTGGTAATGATCTTTCTCAGCTTGTATTTATCTGAAACTGACTTAGTTTCTCCCTCACTTTTAAATGGTCATTTTGACACATACAGGACTCTTGGCTGACAGTTTTGTTTTTGTTTTTAGTTTTAGCACATTAGATATATCCACTTGTTTCCTTCTGGCCTCCAAATTTTCTGATAAAAAATCTGCTGATAATCTTATGAAGAATTCCTTGTATGTGATATGTTACTTCCCTCTTGCTGCTTTCAAAATGTTCTTTTTGTCTTTTAATAGTTTGACTATAATGTTTCTTGGTGCAAGTCTCTATTATATTTAGACTTCATTAAACTGCTTGGATGTTTATATTTAAGTCTTTTATCAAATTGGACATTTTGGGCCATTATTCCTTTAAGTATTCTCTATACCCCTTTCTCTCTTTCTTCTCCTTATATGAGTCACATAATCATCTGTTGACCTGCGCGGTGGTATTACATAGGTTCCTTAGTCTCTGTTCAGATGTCTGTAATAATTTTTCTTTGTATTCCTCAGACACAATAATTTCAATTGTCCTATCTACAATTTCACTGATTCTTTTTTCTGCCTGCTGAAATCTGCCTTTGAATTTCTGTAGCATTTTTTTTAAAGTTATATTGTTCCATAGCAGAATTTCTTACTAAATCAATTTTTCATATTTTATATTTTCTTATTGATATAATCATATTGTTTTATATATCATATTCTTCACTTTTTCCACATAGTCCTCTGGCAATATGCATATCTTTAAGACAGTTGTCATACAGTCTTTTTCTGGTAGATCTGCCATTGGGCTTTTCTCATATACAGTTTCTGTTCATTTATTTTTTTTCCTGTGAATGAGACTTTTCTATAATTTTTTTGTTGACAACTGGACATTTGAATTTAACAATTTTGTAACTCTAGAAATCACATTTCCTCTTTTTCTTAGGTTGTGGTTTTATTTTGTTCTGTTTTGTTTTTATTGCTGTAGACAGTCTCTATCCTGAGTATCAGTCTGTGGTGTAAACTTAGTATTTTCATTTTAGGTCTTTTGGGGCCTACATCTTTCTCTGGGCAAGCACCATGATTTTCTAACCTTTTCCACAACATCTCCTCCCTCTGCCATATAAACAGTTAATTTTGAATATTATAGTCTTTAATGTCTAACTCTCAAAAGGAGAAAAGGAGAAAATTCCTGACTCTTTAATTCCCCAGAAAATCACTTCTGCCAGGGGGGGAGAAACTTGCAAAAATGTGAGCAGTTGCAACCATAATGGTTACATGCATCTGTGTCTGCACCTCTGTGATCAGAAGAAGCAATCAGTGATCAGAACATAGATTTCCAATATTCAAAGAACAGGATTTTAAACATCCACCTTGCTTCCCACAACCTACTTGCCAGCTTGTATCAGGAACATGTGTGGTTTTCTGCGATGGGAATGAAAGCTGGGGAGCCACTGCTGAACTAAGAGCTGAATTGGACCAAAATTATCTGCAATGTAGTGTGCTAGCTTTTCCCTGGAAGTTGCAAAGTATCCATAGACTCCAGAGTTCCAAAATCATCAGACAGATTCTGTCTGTGTAATTCTTTTCCAGATGTGGAGTCAGATTTCTGGTTCTTTCTACTCTACCATATTCCCAATATCCAATTACAAAATATTTTAAATATAAAAATGGAAACAATGTGAATTCCCATCAGTAGAAAAATAGTTTTAAAAAGTTTAATATATGTTCAATTTAATATAAATCAATAATACAAATAAATCTTTTAGATGTATGGCAATTATCTGAAAAACAGTTCAACCATACACACATTGCTTATTTTATAGCATAGATATATAAAAGATTTTTAAAACCACTTCTAAATACTACTTAGACTAAATTAGAAATTTTATCACTTACTTGAAAAGTTAAAATGTCTGTAAGGCAATATGAACCAATTTATGTTTCTAATTTTGTAATTTGCATATTCTTTTTCATAAGGCCAACAGACATGTAGAATAGAAAGTATATTTTTAAAAAATAAACATTAAGTAAAAAAAGAATTAAAAGTTCATGTATAAATTCTTAAACCAAACTAATAGAAAATATCTCCAGTGTAAAAATACTGTTTACTGAAAACATTTTAAGTTCCCAGTTAATTTCAATTACAGAAATATATTTCATAATTATGACTGAATGTATTTTTAAATATTACAACAAACTGAATGATATGCCCTAGGCCAAATGGTATACTTTTACAGTTCTCTAAGTTCTTCTTCTCTTCTGCTAACAATCTGTAGCAAGCATGGCTCAGGAAGTGCAGTTGTAGAGGGATTTGTGTATTAGATTAGAATGGTTGTGTTTTCAACTGATACGCTGTGTTAAGGCAAGCTCTCTAGGGAAAAGATGGCTTTTGGCAATTTGCTAAATTTCTATGAAAACTTTGCAATTTTTTAAAACTAATAATAAGGTAGACAGCCAAATTAGACAGTGATAATATACATAAATAACCACATTTAAATAAAATCAACTAAATAAGCATATGGAGTATTTAAATGATACTATAATAAAATTGCTATTTTATTTCAATCCTGAAATTTCAACAGAAAAAAATTATTTCTCTTTTTAAAAAATATGTTTACATTAACTCCGAAAATTTTAGTTTTTCTCTGCCATTTCCAAAATTTGTATGTCTCTTTTATTCTTGAAAATATGATACAAAAGAATCTTAAAGTTGCACATAGTTCATCTCTTTGTCCCCTAAGTATTCAATAAAATAAATATCAATTCAGCCAACAGAAAATATATTGTTCTGGGTTAGTTAATGGAAGGAAATAATAATAGGAAGGCAATTGTTAAAGGTTAATATGGAAAATACATGATTAAGTCCTTCAACTCATACTAAAAAAAAAAAAATCCCGATTTAAAAGAACTTGCCAAATAACTTAAATGGACATTTATCTCTAGAAAAACATAAAAATGGCCAACAGGTATATGAAAATATTCTCAACATCACAAATCATAAGAGAAATGCAAATCAAAACTACAATGAGATAGCACTTCATACCTGTTATAATGATTATTATAAAAAATGAATAAAACTAAATGTAAGAAGTGTTAGCAAGTATGTGAGAAATTGCAGTATTAATATATGTTGATGAAAATGTATAATGGTGCAGCTGCTATGAATAACAAGTATGAAGTTTCCTGAAAAAATGCAAATAGACTACCACAAGATATAGAAATCCTACTTCTGGGTAATTAATCCAAAAGAAAAAATTATGATCTTGAACAGTTATGTGCACCCTTATGTTAACTGGAACATTATTTACAGTAGATAAGATATGGAAACAACCTAAATGCCCATCAGTTGATTAGTGGATAAAGAACATGTAATATATAAATACAATAAAATATCATTCAGCTTTTAAAAAGGAGGAAATTTTCTAATATGCAACAAAATGGATGAACCATGAAGACATTATGCTAAGAGAAATAAGTCAGTCACAGAACTACCAATACTGTGTAAATCCACTTATATGATATATCTAAAATGCTCAATCTCATTGAAGTAGAAAGTAGATGGCGGCTGCCAGGGGCAGGGGAGAGGGGAAAATGGGGAGATGTTATTCAATGAGCATAAACTTTTAATAATGCAAGAGGAATAAGATTAACAGAACTGCTATACAACATTGTGCCTATAATTAACAATGCTCCATTGTGTTCTTAAAATTTTGGTAAGCAAGTAGATCTAATGTTAAATGTTCTTACCCCAGTATATTTTTTTAAATCAAAAAATTAAAAAATAATAATAACAATTACTTTAAGACAAGAAGAGATTTCTTTTTAGATACCTTCCTGGAGTAAAAAATCACATTTTACCTTAAGATATGCTCCATCTTCTTTCTTGAACAGTAGGTCTAAATAGGGTTAATTTATAACATACTTCATTTGAGGATATATTAGTTGTCAATATCTCAATGTCACTACATGCCAAAGAAAGTAAAAAAAAATCTAGCTGTCCTTTACAGGCAGAAGCTCTCCAGTTAGTCATGAGACTAAATTCTGAGGGTGCTGATAAAGTGATTTGGGATATAAAATTGAATTTGTGGCATTATCCCAAATTACAAGATATAACACTCTGAAAAAGGACCCTGGAAGGTGGTAAACTCACTTCCATAATGCTCGCTAGAACCATGGAAAAGTGACTGTCCATGTTGAATAAATATGAGATGCCAGAGTTGCCTCTCAGATGGTGAAAGAGAAACCATGCTGAACTGGACATGCAGTCAGAAGGCTCACAGACGTTAGTGTACTGTAGGAAGGTAACAACACTAAGCAGTGCACAAGTAAAAGAATCACTCTTTCTGATACCAAGGCTAGAAGTATATGTATTAGTCTATTCTCATGCTGCTAATAAAGATATTTCTGAGACTGGGTAATTTATAAAAGAAAGATGTTTAATGGACTCGCGGTTCCACATGGCTGGGGAGGCCTCACAATCATGACAGAAAGACAAAGGAAAAGCAAAGGTATGTCTTACATGGCAGCAGGCAAGAGAGAGCTTGTGCAGGGGAACTCCCCTTTATAAAACCATGAGATCTCGTGAGACTCATTCACTATCATGCAAACAACATGGGAAACACTCACCCTCATAATTCAATTACCTCCCACTGGGTCCCTCCCATGACATGTGGGAATTATGGGAGCTGTGATGCAAGATGAGATTTGGGTGGGGACACAGCTAAACCATATCATTAGGAGAAGCTTCTACAAATTTCGTTTAATTATTGCAAGACAATGGAGGCAGGGCAGTGGTGTTTAACCACTGGAAGAGAAGTGATCATAACCATACTAATAACTGGCAAGTTTTGAGTGGCAGCCAAAGGGTAACAAACAGCACAGGTTTATAAAAATGGTCAATAGAACACAAAATTTCTAGGGGAATGCAGCCAACAAAGTTGGCTGTGGGTAGCCAACAAAGTTACTATTCAGTTTGTGCCAACAGAAAAAATAAAGGGTGAAATATCTGTGTACTGAAGACAATTGATCCATTTAAAAGTATCGATTGCCCAGTTTCTGGAGTTAAGCCAGTTTTGCAGTTAGAATGCATCACCTGAAGAAGCAGTGAAATCCCCAGGGGAAAGGACTGTGCAAAACCATAGAGAGTAACCTACACAAAATGTATATCCTAGTGCTTCACTAAAGAGATTCATGTTAATTTCCTCTGGTAACTGTGGATTGATACCAAGGCTAAAAGTAGATGTATTAGTCTAAAAGTAGATGTATTAGTCTATTCTCATGCTTTCTAATCACATCCGATCACAATGCACCTTTCTTTAGTCCATAGAGGAAAAACTATCATGGTATAATTTTCCTTGTAAAACAAGAAATTCAAAAACAATATTACATCCCAGGTGGCTTAAAAAATCTAATATCACCCTCAATAGTCTAAAAAGGGCCAGATTAGTGGATTAGTAGTTCTTATTATATCTATTTTAATTCACCTATGTGACTCCTATAGAAATAGATGGATGCTGGAGAATGACCGTAGAATACTATAGGATCAACCTTGTTGTAGACCAAATCCCAAATCCCATGAGGATGTGAAACTTTTGCTAAAAATAATTAGTATAGCCTCAGAGACCATTGATTTGGAAAATATAGTTTTCTATTATGATAAGAAAGGGATTAAAACAGTTCACATTCGCATGGAATAAACAACACCTTATAGTCACAATTTTGTCTCAAAGCTACGTTAACACTTCCACCTCTGGCATCATTTAGTCAGAAGAGATATGGACTATGTGAATATTGTACAAACCATCTCTGATATAAAACCCTGGACAGATGAATGAAGCAGTACACCTGGAATGCATTACATCAGTGACAGAGTGCACAGCCAGAAGCATGTGAGGGAAGCCTAGATGCCCATGATACCCAATATTGTTGCACCAGTATCCCTCCCTTGGCCTATGTCTATGAGAACATCTTATGATCAGATGAAAGACAAGAACACATCTCAATTTTGTTTATCAATAATTTGTCCTGGCATTAGCATGCAAGTCAATATCAATGAAAACTGCACTATAACTCCCTATGCTATTAGCCTTGAAAAAAGTGACAAAGGAAAGTCTTCCCAATAGGTAGAAATTCAGACAATGACCCTAATCATCCACTTTGTGTGGACAGAGAATTTTCCCAAAGAGGCAGTAAACATAGGCTCGTGATTAGTATTGAGTAGCCTGGATGAAAAATACTGTATGTTTTGCTTAAAATCTGGGTTATAAGCATATGATGTGTAAATATGTCACATATCAAAAAATTCATTCACTTCTGAAAATGGATCAATTCACAAAGAAGTCAAAAGGACTCAGCAAGGGAATCTTAGCAGGCCTTTGTAATTGGCAACCACAGGTCTAGCCTGATAGGCACATGAATAAAGTGGCCATTGTGGTAGCAATGAAGGAGATGCCTGAGATAAACAGCCTGTACTCACATGACCAGTGTTAGTCTGGCAGCTTCTAGAGACCAGTGATCCATCTGCCAGGAAGAGGAACCAGTGGCATGATCCATTGAGGGAGCCAACAGCAGCTTGGTGGTAAGGACCAGTGGATTATTCTCAAGCAATAGATATCTATCTGGATAAATTTGTATATTTACTGCCTGCACAGCTTTGGTATATCTGAAAACATGTTTAATATGTTGGCATCAGATTATACATAATCTTGCATAAACACAGGAAATCCACTTTCTATTAAAACACGTACAGGAATCAGCCAATGACCATAGATCCACAAGTAGCATATGGCACCAAGTTACTTCCAGGCTTGATAGCTGTTCAAAGGTGGGTAATCACTCCAATGAACACATAGCCTTACCATGTGAAAGGAGAATTGTGACTAAGAATGGGTGTGAAACAGTGATAGGAACAAGTTTTGAGTGATCCCAAATATAATCCACCTAACTTAGTACTTGTTACATGAGTATTTGGTGAGTCAAAAAAACTATTAGGAAAATGTGGAACTTTTAAATAATATGACTCTCATACCTCATTGAAGCTTTTGGAATTTTTTTAGAAGAGGGAAGAGCATTAATTTTATAGTCAGCAACAACACATTGCATGCCTCCTACAAATTGAGCATCATAATATTATCTGGAGAGAAATAAATGTCATGAGCCCTAATCTGTAATTTCTAGGAAACTACTTGGCTCATGTCTTCATTTGTCAACACCTGTAGTCCCCAACCTTAATTATATACTGTTCAATAACCTGCTTACTTGCTTACTTTAGTATAGTGTCTTATCTAAAGTCTCCATCCTCTGGGTGCTAATCTATCACTGGAAACAGTTTCAACCGTAATTTTTTCACTCTTGATCACGACTCACTCATATGACCCAGTGAAACAAATTACAGTGTTCTCTTTGCATTGATTTGACTTCTGGGCCTTTGTAAATCTTACTTCTCTAATTAGGCTGTAAAAAGAAACTGCAATATATAGATTCATGAAATAGAATCAGGACAGGGGAAACATTTTTAACAGTTTTGAAGCCCAAGGGGATTTTAGAACTGTCCCTGTGATGAGTTGGGTTTAAAAATTCGATGGTCTATATTAAAATAAATAGTCTTATGACAACACAGTTCCTGTTCTAGGCATCTCAGAGTCACTGTAGTTTTGTATATTTGGAAATGCTTAAATACACTGGAAATAAAAAAAACTACATTTTCATATTACAATATTAAACATTCTATTACTTTTCATTCCTACAACTACTGTTCCATTTCATGTCCTAATCATTGCTTGTCTGTAGAATTTCAATAATTTCTCGAATGGTTTTTATTACTTGGAATCTGTCCTTTGTCAGATGACTTTCCTAGAAAACAATATCCATTTTATGTGACTTTAATATTTTGGAATCACATGGTTTCCTCATATCTATTCTGTTGTTTTAAAACTAGTGAACATATTCATTTTACAAAGACAATATCACATAAAACTATATTATATTTTGAAAAGCATGGAGACTTCTACTTATGGCCATGATGAATAATTGGTACTGGAATAACCCTTCATGGATAAACAAATATTAAACTGAATGATTGAACAACCATGGACTATTTGTAAAGATCTAAAATATTGTGCCACTTTCTGATAAAATGTGCATATACATTTATATTATTCTTCAGAAATGTATCTATTAATAGCATTTTTCCTTGGGTACATCTAAATAAAATGTTAGCTATTTTCTAGTTTAAAAAATGATTTTTATAACTAGTGATTATTTATTTTATATTTAATCGTAATGAAATTTCCATTTATTCCTAAATGTTGATTATTTTAATCCATCCAAATATAAGTTCCTAAATGCAGCCATCTTTATTGTCTTGTGTTCTTATATATTCTTATAACATCATCCGATACTTGGCATTCTTTACGTACTCAAAACATATATGCTGAGTTTTTGAAAGAATGCATACTTATTAATTTTTTTGTCAAATAAATATTCATCCATGCTACAGATTAAATAGCTTTCCTTTTAAGATTTTTAATAAATATATTAATCAAAATCACCATATTTGCATACATACTTTGCAGTAGACATGATAGAAATTGTAAATGACTTGGTCTTACATATTAATATTACTTATATTAAAGAAAGCTATGTTAGCCTTCATTTACTTTGCATAGTCTTTTGTTAAGATAAGTGGCAAAATATTTAAATCAAGTAAATGGAGAAAAGACATTAAACATTATTTTATAGAAGATGCAAGTTAAGCAAAATAAGATTTAAGACTGGGTGAAGGGTCTTTAAAATGATAATGGAAAAATGCATACTATGAAAAACTACTCATAAATTTCAAAACTATTGCACAATAATAAACTCGTACTAACTTTTTATAACATGTATGAACAGTATCTAGTTTGAGGCATTAAGAAGAAAAAGGCATCAGTTTGAAAAGAGCCCCTAGAAAAGTAACATGTATTCTATGCAAATTGAAGCAAGAACCAATATCAAATTTATGGTGAAGCTTGGGTAGAAAAATGATGAGTCACTGATGCTTTCTGAAAAGTTTAGGAGGACAATAACCAAGAGAAATTAGCAGTGTACAAATGGTTGACTTGTTTTAAGAAGGGACAAGACTATGTTAAAGCCCACAGCGTCAGGCCATCTATATCAATTTGCTAGAAATAAAATAATCTTGTTCATGCCCTAATTCAAGAAGACGAACAATTAACAGCAGAAACAATAGACAACATCACAGACATCTGAACTGGTTAAGCTTACACAATTCTGACTACTAAAAAATTAAAGTTATGCCAACTTTCCATTTAATAGATCCCAAAACTGTTGTGCCTGGGTCAGCTGCAGACAAGAGCATAACATTCAACGAAAATTTTAAAGAAGTGAGATCAAGATCCTGAAGTCTTTCTTAAGAGAATTGTAACAGGAGATAAATCATAACTATACCAATATTATCCTGAAGACAAAGCACAAATAAAGTAATGGCTATCAAGAGTTGGGAGTGGTCCAGTCAAAGAAAAAGTGGATTGATCAAGAGCAAAGTCATGGCATCATTTTTTGGGATGCTCGTGGCTTTTTGCTTATTCTCTAGAAGTTCAAAAACTATAAATCCTGCTTATTATGAGTGTTTGAGAAAGTTAGTCAATGCTTTAACAAAAAACACCCAGCAAACTTCATCAGAGAGTCCCTCTCCACCATAACAATGCTTCTGCTCATTACTCTCATTAACAAGGGCAATTTTGTGAGAGTTTTAATGGAAAATCATTAGGCATGCCACTTAGGGATCTGATTTGGCTTCTTCTGACTTTGTTTTTTTCCTAATATGAAAAACATCTGTAAAGGACATGTATTTTCTTTAATTAATAATGTAAAAAAGACTACCTTGACATGATTAAATTCTTAGGACCATCATTTATTTAGAGATGGACTAAATGGCTGCTGTCATTGCTTACAAAAGCATCTTAGCCTTGACGGAGCTCATAGTGAGAAATAAAGTTCATACTTATATTTTTATTTTTAAGTTTCATTTCTTGGTGAACTTTCTGAAGTCCTCTCATATGTGAAACCTTTTCCTATAATACATACAAATAAATGTATTATATTGTACAGCAGCATTCATTCAACAAATATTGGAGTACCCATCACATATCTTTAACTGTATAAGGAATTTGGACGGGATCTGTGAACAAAACATAAAAATATCACTGTCGTCATGAAACTTAACTTCTGCTAATGGAAAATATGCAATAAATGATAATCAAATAGATACAATAAATTACATATTATGCTGAGAATGCTAAGTATTTTGGGGGAAATGACACAAGGAAAGTGAGTTTAGAAATCATAGAGAGGAAAGTTACAATTATAAAGAGGATTGGGAGGCAGAGTGATATTTTAACCGTAAGAAGATATTTTATTAAGAGATTGAAGATGATTTTGGTCACATGTTTCTCTTGGTAAGGGGCATTTAAGCAAAGGAAAAAAACCTGTGCAAAGCCCCATGACACAGCTAATTTGACATGTTCAAGGATCAGTAAGAAGGCCAGGGAGGGTATAGGGCAGTGAGGGAGGAACAGAGGAGTAGATGAGAAGGGCAAAAATGTTGATATTTTACAAATATATTTCATATTTGATAATGTTTGTCATATGTTTCACAAAGAATCATGTAGAGACTGTGGTCTCTAGATTTTATAATTCAAACCCAAAAGAGTAAATTATTACAATTAAGGAAAATTAATTTCACAATAATAATAATGGAAGGTGCAGTGTGTCTTGTTCAGTTTACAAATAAATTCAGAACCAATAGAAAATGGAAAAATTCATGTATTCTCATTCATATTTTATGTAAGGGAACTTCATCTCATAGTTTTTGATGACAAAATAAGATGTTACCATAATATAGCACCTTTAGGTGTTTTTAAAAGAAGTATATTCTATCCATGACACTAATAGCCCACAACTCACAATTGGTAGCAGAAGGTAGGATGTTGCTTTTTTTTTTTTAATCCAAATCTTTAATCGCTTGGGGTATTTCTAAAAGAAGAGCAATTTGATTCTTTAGTTTTGTGAAAGTGAAAGCCCCATAACCTTTTATGGAACAAGTGGTTCATCACATTTGATCTGTTGAGCTATAAAAGCATGAAACTTCAATATGAACATCACACAGAACTCTTACCATTTATTCTTTTGTTCCAAGTGGCCACAGAACATCACACAGAACTCTTACCATTTATTCTTTTGTTCCAAGTGGCCACAGCTTTCAGCTCTTAAAAGCACTTATTTTACATCATTTTTTGAAGTTGGGACTTTTAATGAAAAGGTTTTCTCAATGTCCATGAATTTTGCAACTACTATAAATCAGGTGACAGCTTAACAGTAAAGAGCTTTAAAAATATTGCTTTGCTTCATTTTTCATAAAATTTAAGTATACAGAACAAAATAAAAACACTATTATAGCAAAGGCACCAGAAAAAAAGACTACATAATACTTGAATATTTATGATATAATCAGTAATATGTAAAATATATAACATATATGTACACATATATATTTATATTCAGCAGCCAGTTTACACTACCTCTCTATTCCTCCACCCACTTCTCTCTCTTTCAAGTTGTTTCATATTTTGCAGCTCTATTACTTGGTGCATAAACATTTAGGATAGCTATGTTTTTTGAAAGACTGTCCCATTTATATTAATATAATATCCCTCAATACCTCTGGTAATTTTATTTGCTATGAAGACTACTTTTTCTGATACAAATATATCCACTCCTGTTTTAAAAACTTATTATTTGCATGATATATGTTTTATCATTTTACTTTCAACCTTCCTGTATTTCCATATTTGAAATGGTTTTCTCAGGGGCATGTAGTTGGGTTATGTGTTTAAATTTACTCTGCCAGTCACTTCTAATTGGTGTATTTAGAACATTTACATATAGTTATTTATATGTTAGAGCTTACTTTTGCCTTTTTGTTTGTGTTGCTGTTTGCTCCGTGGTTTTCTTCTGATTTCATTTACCTATCTAGTTCTGGGTTATTTAAACATCTGTTAAATTTTAATTTTGATTTATTTGTAGTGTTTATGAGAGTATGTATTTATTTCTATAGGTTTTCCTTTTAGTCATATTTATGTAGGTTATTACAGTCTACTACTATTCATTTTACTGGATCAAGTGAGATACAGAAATCTTACTTCTTTTTATGTCTCTTCACCTTCTCTAATTTATAACAGTTGTGTTAAATATTTTCTTCTATATTCTACAGTTACTGTAGAGAATTCTGTGGGAGTTTTGAATGTAGATCTCTTTCTTTTTTCTTCTAGAAGTGTCACTGTTTTCTCTTCTTTAATGCACTGAATTCTTATCATTATGAGCCTTTTCTGAGGTATAACTTTTATACATATAATGTATAGAATGTATAGATATAATGGTATATGTATAAAAGTTACATATATAATGTTACACACATATATAATAATATATGTGTGTGTGTGTGTGTGTGTATATATATATATGTATATAATAGGGCACCAGTGGCCTCATCAACCTGGCAACTATGCAACTCTTTTAAAAAATAATGTCAATAATGTTTAACCCTGTTTTCACAAGTATCTCATTTTAGGGCTCTTAAACACAGTTAAGTTCTTTACTGCTTTGACCAATGAAATACAATGAAAGTGGTATTTGTCAGTATCAGACATCTGGCCTTCCACTGGCAGTTTCCATGTTCTAACTTTCTAGGAACACTCACTCATAGGGAATCTATGTTAGTCCTTTATCACATTGCTATAAGGAACTACCTCAGACTGAGTAATTTATGAAGAAAAGAGGTTTAATTGCCTCACACTTCTACAGGCTGTACAGGAAGGCTGAGGAACCTCAGGAAACTTACAATTATGGAGGAAGGCAAAGGGGAAGGAAGCACATCACACCGTGGCATAGCAGGAGAGAGAGGGAAGGGTAAAGTGCTACCACTTTTAAACAGATCTCTTGAGAACTCCATCATGAGAACAGTAAGGGGAAGCCCTCCTGCATGATTCAATCACATTCCACCAGCCCCCTCCTTCAACATGAGGAGATTACAATTCACCATGAGATTTGGGTGGGGACGCAGAGCCAAACCATATCAGAAGCCAACCAACAAGTACCAAATCCAGCTTTCCTAAAGTTATCAAGTTTGAAAAAGACTAAGCCGTAGTAATCAGTGCAGTAAAATTGAAAAGATTCTTAGATGCAATTATAAGATTAACATCCTCAGATTAGATATTCATTTAACTCTTATTCATCATCAAATGTGAAGTAATTAGAGAAAATGAGGTATTATTAAAATTTTATATTATAATTTATGAAAATGTTGCTATATTCAAATAATACCTAGATAATGAATGAAAAATACAGGTTATAGCTATAAAGCCTTTATTTTGCAATAATGAATTTGAAATAAACAGCACAATTATTGCTCATTTTCTTTATCATAAGAGCATTCATCATTTTGTGTGAAAAAGCTATTTTTCTTTTATTAGTATTGTAAATGATAACTTTATTTTTTGTCATATATCTAAGATTTTTGTTTACTTGTCCTATTTAATTTTTTAAATTAATATATTTCCAGATGAATTTAATTTTAGGTTTTTTGATACTGATTATTTTTAAATATTTCATAATTTTCATAAGTGTATATAGAAATAATAGTCACCTTACATTTTACTTCTCAATACTTTATTATTGGATTATTATTCTCTAAAATTGTATGCCTTGCAACTGTTTTTATTAAATGCACTTGTTTTCTTTATTTGTATTAAAAACATATAATTTCTCTGCAGTATACAAAGATTTATGTGTATATACATAGTTTTAATCCTGCTGATAATTTTACTGAAATCCATTACATCATTGCTAATTGACATATTTTGTCTTTGTCAAATTGTTTATATGGTCACATATGAAAGTAGATACATCAAATATTTTAACTCTGATTTATGCTTTTAAAGTTCTTATTTTATGAGTATTAACTTCAGCTAATTCAATACAATATCCTTTGGTATGTTCAGTTTAGATTGTTATAAATTAAGAATGAATTATTCCGTTTATAATTACATAATACACACATCCTGGCTTTGGTAATGAATAACCTTTGCTCTATATGAATGCCCTCATACTAATCCATTTTAACTGTTTTATTATATAATATGTGATACATGAAAAAAATCTATGCAACACACATGTAAACCTAAAAGCACAATAATTAAAAAAAAAAAACCCTCGGGAATTAACTACTAAACTCATCAAGCAGAAGGCCAATGGTATTGCTATATGAATTTTTGTTTCTTTTTACTGTATCCTAAAGTTTTCCTCTATCCCAGGTTAACCAATAATCTGAATATATACATATATATATGCAGAATTTTTTTAGATTTAAAAATGTTTAATCACAAATGTAAAGTTCCTAAAATGCATAATATGTATATATATGCATATAGGTATATTCATCTGCAAGTATTTATGTTTTTTTATAATTTTGCTGACAATAAAAGTTATGCTATAAATAGTCTTACAGCTTTCTTTTTCATTAATATATTTTATTTCTCAGGTGTGTTCTGTAACCGTATTTTCTCTGATCTATGGTATTTCACTGGCAAATATATTACATTATATACAGCCATTCAGTCCTCTGAACCGTTTTTTCTCTCCCACTTAACTACAGTCATATTCTTATGGAAATATTGGTGGTGAAGTACAAGAGTTCCCAAAGATATATGACTCTAACAGTGAAATTACTGCTTTTTGGAGTTTATGGATATTTAACTTTATATGGCTGTCACATTATTAATGTACTTGTATCAATTTAAAAATCTAATAAGAGCAATAAAACTACTGATGAAAATTCTTACTAATGCTTCATATTAGTAAGCTTCTTAATTGTTGTCAATTTGATATGAAACATCTCATTTTGGTTCTAATTTGCATTTTCATTATTACTAATTATATTTTTATAAGTCATTCCTAATTACTTTTCTATGAAAATCTATTGCCTATAATTTTGAAGTTATCTATAGTTTTCTTAGGAATAATTAACACTTACGTATATATTATTGCAATTTTTTGTTTTTAGAATTCAAATAACTTTCCCAGATTATAAATTCTCTTTCATTCTCTGTGGGGTTTTTCTTCTAATTTTTACTTCTAATTTTTTCTTCTAATTTTTATTATGGAGATGTTTCATACACACCAAGTTAGA
The DNA here is from genome assembly GCF_029281585.2 of Gorilla gorilla gorilla. NCBI lineage: Eukaryota > Metazoa > Chordata > Mammalia > Primates > Hominidae > Gorilla > Gorilla gorilla. The sequence continues at coordinate 77,699,248 of NC_073238.2, read as the reverse complement.
GAGAAGTTTACTAAAACTCATGTGCCTATGCCTTACTTGCAATGTTCTCAACATTTTGCCAATACTGTTTCATTTTACCCTGTAGTCTTTTAATGTTTACTTTGAAGATCATAAATAACTGTAATGCTGTAATACTGTAAATAGCTCACTAATCATCTCTGAAGAAGGATTTGTTTTTATGATTACCACATTGCCATTGTGAAACCACAGCAAATTAAGAATTTTTTTTTCTTGGTGTCACCTACTGGCCACTAATTATGCTCTTTTGCTGCCAGTATTTTTTCTTTTTGTATGCAGTTGGTTCCTGCAAAACTTCACCCAATCATCACCTGGCAAATTATGATACACATTTCAAAGTAGATACTAATTACGCTGGGAATAAATCCCTTTGCTCCAAAATTATGTTAAGTGTCCTTTCTATACAGTATAATAGCAATACCCACTTCTTCCATTGCATCTATATTCCCAGCCGGCAAATGCCTTGTTAAATATGTATCTCTGGAAGTACACTATAAAAGCTTTATTTACCAATTTATTGCTTGTTCTTAGTAGGAGAAATTGCATACTGTCATTACTCAATATGAATGAATGAAACACATAAAATAATTAATAATATTTTTGGAAAACTTTTAATTGTAGATACTATTTTTTCATATTTGCATGGTGCCAAACACAGTTCTTAGCTCTTTATATATCAGAAAAAATAAAGAAGCTTTTCAATTCTTCATTTTTTGTAATATAGGAAAAAATTTTAACATCTCTAATGTTAAATATTTGTTGACCAAAGTTAGGCATGCTTCTCATGGAACATACAATTAATATTTATGTTCCTATGCAAATATTTTGTTGGCCAAAATATCAACTATAATAAGCACATATAACTGCAACAGTTATAAATGGAATATATTCCTTTGGCTCAGCATTCAGATTTAACATTTGCAAGTGTTGTGAACATGGTAGCTTGCTTAAGAACTGGAAATTATACAACAATGTACCCCTTATATATCTTCAGGTACACAGTATGTCCAAATGCTCTCAGAGAACCTCACAAGATTTACTTCGCTCTGTCCCAGGGTAATACCTTTCATTTATGTATATATTTATATTCTTACATCTATATTCACTTAAGTAGGTAGACAGTATTTCATTCTTTCCTCTAAATATTTTATTTACACAAAATGTTATGGTAACTTAGACAACAGAAATTAAAAAAAACAAAAAACAAAAAACAAAAAACAGCTTACAGTGTTTTTTCCCAAGGCAAGCAGAAGACTCATAATGTTGTGAAAGCAGTAAACTTTAAAAAGAAGATAATTTCCGTGTGTGTGTATGTAAGCAACTCATGTAAATGATTGTTTTCACCTTTGAATTAAACTGGCCCTAATCCCAACTCATCTAGTTATTAGTTGATATAAATGTAAAATAGGGTTTTTTTTTTGGGGGGGGGGAGTTTCTTTGCTTTTTGTTTGTTTGTCTGTTTTTGTTTTTGTTTTTTAGGTTTTTTTTTTTTTTTTTTTGAGATGAAGTGTCGCTCTGTTGCCCAGGCTGGAGTGCTGTGGCACGATCTTGACTCACTGAATCTCCACCTCCTGGGTTCAAGCGATTCTCCTGACTCACCCTCCCGAGTAGCTGGGACGACAGGCGCCCGCCACCACGCCTGGCTAATTTTTTATATTTTTAGTAGAGACGGGGTTTCACCGTGTTAGCCAGATGGTCTCAATCTCCTGATCTCGTGATCTGCTCGACTCAGACTCCCAAAGTGCTAGGATTACAGGCGTGAGCCACGGCATCCAGCGTTTTTTTTTGTTTGTTTGTTTTGTTTGTTTTATTGGCTATGCCATTCTTGGAGTAAAAATAGGCAACTAAAAACAACTACAAAAAAGTATTTGTTAGACTCCGATCTATTTCTGTGAAAATTCAGCCTTACCTAAATTCCACACTGATAGCACTAAGAGTACCCAAAGAACATTCCCCACATGTTTGTTTGTTTGTTTTGGTGGGCCCTTGTAGAAGACTAAACATGTTCTGAGGACTGATAACTAGGACACTCTTTTCACCAACCCTTTGCATCTTCTGCTACTACAAATGATTAGTAGCTCTCTATTCTACCTGATATCTGAAGTAGCAGTTAACATGCTCTGTTCTTCTCAATGATACTCTACAACTGATCCCCATGTAAAGATTATTTATCTTTTTTTTCCTGTGGATTACACTGGTGTTGCACAAGTTACTGTTACATATATTAATGAGATGTATCATCACACAGTAGTCTGCCACATAATCCATTTTCATTTTATTCATTTTAGAAAGACCTACTTGCTCTAGATATACTTAAGCTCAAGTGTATAAAACTATTAGAGGCATTCCTCCTGGCATGGGGAATGAGAAAGAGGAGATATGGAAATGCTGAAGTTGACAGACACTTTATATTTCATTTAGAGAATGAGGAGGACAAATCTGCTGTAAAATACACACATACTTTTTAAATATTGAAATTGTGCCAGTACCGTTAAGAGAAAAAATATGTTTTTAAGAACTCAACAAACATTAATCAAATGCCACTGTATTCTAGATAATATGGTGTAGATTCAGTCATTTCTGTTGCATCCACATCATGTCCTTCAAAAATCCAACAAAGTTGTACTCTCAAAGAAGCATTAGATAATATCAAATGAAAATACGCTCTTTATTCAACAGAATAGACTAAAGGAGCGTGGGGGAAAGGGGTTGATCTGTTCAGTGTATACAACAGTGAAGCAGTTGGAATTTCGTAGCCAGAATATACTCACAGGGCAGAAGGAGATTCGAACTTCGTATCTACAAAGGAAAAAGTCTTATGATGGCAGGCTCACAGGCTTTGTTACATTGAGAGTATAAAAAGGAACGAATTTAAAAGTTTTAGTGAAACTGAATTAGAAAAATAGAGATACTCTGGACTGTACTTAATGCAACATCTCGTGGCATCCCTCAAAATTTTGGTAAGATATCTAAACCTCTCAAATCCTAATGACTGAAATTGTCATAAAAATTAGAGCACAAAAGAGTCATGAAGTCTTAGTGTGATCAGCAGGACACGTATCAGGAAGCTCCTTGTTAAGGAGAGTCCTTCAGAGAAGATAGGCAAAAAAGAAGTACACAGCAGATAAAATCTTTTCAGTAGAGCAAACCTCGGGGAAAATTGAAGTAAATGAAAATTGATCTGTGCCTTAAGTTTTTAAAAAATTAATATTTAACAAATTAATAGATACTTTTCTGACTTTTCTGATTTCTCTTTGATATCTGATAACCTATTCTTCTTGAAAATTGCTCTCTTCTTGATTTCCATAATACTGATCTCCACTAGCTTTTCTCCTTTGTTATTACTTTTCATTGGCAGAAGGAGCCATTGAAACTCTGGATTTGATAGTGGATGAGACAGAAAAAAAAGAAAAAAAAAGGCAGAGTACTTTAATTGTTTGGTTTCTTGGTTGCTGGTAGAAAAAAATGTAATGAGCTCCCACCCTACACAAAATCTGTTGGACAGTCTGGACCAGCTTCTTCCATTTCCTTTCCTCTGTCCACACCATAAACATTAGTTTTCTTCAGTGTTTGGCTATATTCTCTTTTCTTCTATATTTTATACTTCACTGGGCAATTGTATCAACTTTAATTAAATTGACCCCACTATTATATTAATAGTAACTCCTAAATCTTCCTTACTAGCACAGATGGCATCTTTTTATTCGTACACACCCAAACAATAATAGATATTGACAATCAGATGTTGCACAGGACGCTGATGTTTAACATGCCTAAAATTCAGTTCATCAATTTCTTCTAAGAAAATGTTAATAAAAATGTTGAGCTGTTAAATCTACTGATATTGGATTAGGAGAATTTTATAAGGAAGTATTTTGGTGGTTTCTCCATGTATTTCAACTGTACATATATTAATTTATTTTTTATGTGGCAGGTAATTATCTTAGTAGGAATATAAGGTGCAGAAATGATACAGAGTCCTTACAGAGTTGGCACTCTTATCAGCACGAAAATAACTATCTAGAAACAAATAAGCATGGAAGAAACTTCTAAGAGTAAAAGATAATATGTGTTGGGGAAGTGGGGTTGGGATAGGGATACTTTAGATGGAATTATCCGGAAGGACTTCTCTGAGATCTTTTGAAAAGAGAAATGGGTGAGGTAAAGAAGAAAATTATGTCAAGCTTCACAGGAAGAGTAAGGCACATTTTCCTAAGTAAATGCATTTTCCAATTTAGTAGTAAAATTATATATTGTCTAGATAACTATTTTTAATAAATACGGAGAAATACTGGACATGAGTGTTTTATTCTGAGGACATATGCATTGCATTTAACGTTAAGGAAACACTGGCTCAAAAATAGATATATACTCACATGGAAAAAAAGTAAAATAGATTTGAGACAATTAATTGTTTAACTTTTATCTCAATTAGATAAACACATTTGCACATCTTAACCAAGTTAAATATTCACCTTTAAATAAAAGAGTTTGTTTTTTAAAAAAAAGTAATAAATACAGTGCAAAAAAATTGGGGACTTGAAAGTGAATTACGTTTCAATTTTAACATAATAGGAAACTTCCTTTGTCATTTTTTAGTGTTGTGTTTATATAGCTTACACATTTTCTGCAAGTACATTAGACTCAGATATTGACATTAATTGTCATATTTAACACTGTCAACTTAAAATATAAGATACAGGATAAATATTTTTATGTGAGTCATTAACTATGTTCATTTCCCAATGCTTGAGAAAAAAATGCAGGCACCAGTTATTACCTATTACAGTGGATGATGTGAAAACCTAAAGAAAATTCTTCCGAAGTAAAAAATTTTAGAAAGTTTACCAAGATTATCTCTAAAATCATACAATAATAGATTTCTTCATGGAAGAATAACAATATTTAAATTAACAAGGAAGCTTGAAAACTTTAAGTACAGATAGATTATCAGTTATAAATGGTGTGAACTGATAAATGTTATTTGTATAAAACCAGAAACAATAAAGCATTTTTACCTTCTGTAATAAAATCTCAAAATTTATGGAAGACAACTCTTATTTTAAAATGATAAGTGTATAAAGTCCTAATATTTTGCATAAGCATATATTAGGTTGACAGCCTATGGAAATGCTTACTTATGTATAGTATATGAATTTCTAGTAATCATTTATTATAAAAGAATATGAATAAGTGTGCATTAAGTGCAAAACTGACATTTACCTCCAAATAATTTATATTAGTAATTTGCTCCAGAATGGTTCACCTATTTTTGCTAAGAGAATGTTTTGATCTAGTTTTCTAATTACAAATAAGTCAATATTACACCCTCACCTTATATTTAATGTTTTGTGTTTAAAACTTTTTCCTTATCCTTGAAGATAGATAATCCAATTATGAATATAATCTTTACAATATATCTGGAATGCTCACTTTATTTACATTTGGAAGCAATGTCTTTTAAAATGACACAATCATCTATAAAATAATCTGAAAATTAATTGGAATTAATAATGCACTTATAAATTTTAATTACATACTACTATCTTATTAAAAATTAAACTTATGATTATGTAAAAAGTGAATAAACTCTTGAAAAAATCAAGACAATGTGAATATTATTTCAGGCAGGTTGGATAAATAAATTTCTTATGATTGTATGTCTTTCATTAGTACATGACCCAAAAATTAAAAATATATATTTTCATACATTATGTTTTCAGTTTTAAATCAGGAATAAAACATGATGAATGACAAATAGTTAGGTATTTTTGATATATTTAAAAATTAGCAAATTCTATACTGTAGCAGATGTGCTAATATTCCTTTTAGTCAATCTCATATATTCAAGACAATGGAAATTTTGAATTATAACATCAAAATATCATTTTTATCATTTTAATATTTTATTGAAGTGTCAAAATAAAAAATTATTGGGAGATGAAAAGTTTTAATAAATATAATTAAAATGATTCATGCAATAATGTTTAACACTTTGTGCCACCACATATAATGTACGATTGCATAAGTTTAAATATTCCAAAGCTTTATACAGTTATGTAAATTAGATGTGACATTATTTTATTATTAATAAAAACATATAGTGAATTTTAAGTTTCAGTGCCTTCAAGCTATTAAGTGGCAGGATCTGTAAACAAGGTATAACTTTGTCATTAAATTTACTCTATATCGCATTGAATCTGAGATCGGATTATATAAAACACACAGAAGAATACCATAACTTTCAAGTCAAAACGGTATTTCAGCTTTATAAAGATGGATGATGTACAAGAAGAGAAAACTTAAAATTATAAATAAAACATCTAATGTTTAGATTTTATTCAACACTAAGGAGACTTTTATTTTTTAATATGTGTGATTTCATTTTATTTGCAGAAATTTTTGATACATAAATGAAACAATTTGTTACTTCATAAAAGAAAAATTTGTTATCTCCTTTTTTCAAATATATGCCTAGATTAATACTGTTTGATATATAAAGCTTGATTTCCATAGAATGTTTCGAGAAGATTGCCTCTTGATATAAATGAAGTACATATAAAATGTATATCAAACTACTGGTTTCCCAAAACAAATATAATGGTTGTAATATAAAAACATAATTTTGAATCCTGAAATTGTGGAAACAATTTATAATTTATTTTTAGTACAATTAGTCCCTAAAGTGTAAATTTAAATAATAATTGATAAATTATAAATAATTATAAATAAATTGATAAATTTTAAAACAGGTATTCAGTTTATTTGACAACATTTATATTGGGTAATTAACAAAATTTTGTCATTGTAATACGAAGCCATTTCCTCAAAATTATAAATGAGATCTCAATATACCCAGTTCACACTTATTACCTCCTTCTTTAGAGTATTTCCCAGTATATAGCTCTTTACAATTTTATAATATTTTGACATGTCTTTTTATGGTGTAGTTGGATGAGTCCACTATTTGTTTATGCACAAAGAGTTCAGCATGCAGTTTCTTCCACTTAATAACTGTTTAATCTTAAACTAGTTTTTATGCTTTCATCTCAATAAGTATTATGGGAAAAAAATTTCTAGGGAAGGTTTGTTAAAATGTTAACAATGCATTATTATATTGGCCCTCCTATGTTTGTGGATATAGGCATTGCATACATAGGAGAAGAATAACACGAAAATTCAAAACAAACATACAAAAAAACATGGTAAATATCTAGCTTACAAAACAAGAACTTGTCATATGAATTTGGTTTTGAATTTCTATACGCAAAAAAAGACATATTTAAAGACTAAACAAATATTAGAGACATAGGATGGCTTAAGAAAATCAAAACTCTTAGCTGAATAGATAAAAATAAAGGCCATAAATCACAATAATAATAAAAAAACACAAATGCAGAGAAGTAAGATAGTACTGTAACTGGTATTAACACTGAGAACGTCTGTTGAATACTTTTGGCCTAGAACTGAATCTTAGGGGAGATATATATATATATATATATGTTTTTTTCTTTTCTTTTCTTTTCTTTTTTTTGCACAAATCGAGAGATAAACTACCAAACCTGGAACCTATAAAGGGTGAAAGGTTAGTTTAGAGACGAGACCCCACAGGGAATAATCTCCCGAGTGCACAAAAATGCCCGCCTTATTACAAAAGATCATGTATTTGCCCATATTGACAATAACATTGAGTAGAAATCAAAAATAAAAGCTAAAAGTCTCCACTAAGTTTCTAGAGACACAATCTAATAGTTACCGGTGGAGGGTGTCCGGATCCTTGGCGTTTTGAACAAAGAACCGGACAAAATGCACAAACAAAGCAAGGAAAGAATGAAGCAGCAAAAGCAGAGATTTACTGAAAATCAAAGTACACTCCACAGGGTGGGAGCTGGCCTGAGAAAAGGTGCTCAAGAGCCCGATTACAGAGTTTCTGGGGAAACCCTCTAGAGGTTTCCCATTGGTTACTTGGTGTACATCCCATGTAAATGAAGTCGTGGCCCACATCAGAATGATTGTTTCTCAGAATTGTTCAAAAAACGCCAATCCTCAGATTTGGGGCAGGGGCCAAATAAATTAAAAACCAACCTATAACTATTACTCTAAAATAAGTCAAAATTTAAAAAATAAACAATATGAAAATTGATGTAAAAGAAAGCACAACATAAAATTATTGAAATAGATGAAAATATTAAATATTTTAAAAATATTAATGGTAAAATGCCTTAAAAATTCCCTCTAAGAAAAAAAAAAATTACCAGTTGAGTTTCATGCCTAAAGACAGTTTCATGGCTGAAGACTATGAGACAGGCTAAGGTAAGAGAATTGCCTGAGCCCAGGAGGTTATGCCCAACCTGGGCAACCTAGCAAGACCCTGTCTCTAAAATAAACAAAAAAATTCTCAGACTAAATAAAAAAATAAAATCCAAATTTATGCTATTTTTTAAAAAAAGCTTTCTAATGCTTACAGATGGTCAAAAGTAAAATAACAGAAATATCTCAGGTGAGTACTAATCACAAGAATCTTATTCTGCGTAGGCTATTACCAGTAGAATAAACTTTAAGGCAAAACAATAATAAGAACAAACCAAAACAAAACCTGTAACTCAAGACCAAGACCAATACAGACTCAAAAAGTTTTAGTACATTTTAGATATATTTGTTTTAAATTTACAGTAATAAAAGAGCTTAAATTATACAAAGCAAAAATGATAGAACAAGGATAGCTATAAGTCAATGATAGACTAAATGCATATATAGTTCTATATACATATAAAAATTTAAGCAACAAAATTAGTAAGTTTAAGCTGAATAAAATGCATAGAATGCAGCCTGTATTAGTCTGTTTTCACAGTACTACTAAGAACTATCTGAGATTGGATAATTTATGAAGAAAAGAGGTTTAATTGACTCACAGTTTAGCATGGCTGGGGAGGCCTCAGGAAACCTACGATCGTGGTGGAAGGCGAAGGGGAAGCAAGGCACATCTTCCCACAGAGGCAGGAGAAAGAGAAAGAGTGAAGGGAGAAGTGCCACACTTTTAAACCATCAGATCTCCTGAGAACTCACTCACTATCAGGAGAACAGCAAAAGGCAAATCTCCCCCCATTGTCCAATCACCTCGCACTAGGTCCCTCCCTCAACACATGGGGATAAAACTCGAGATGAGATTTGGGTGGGGACACAGAACCAAACCATATCACAGCTCTTCCAAACTAAAGCATATACACGGTTTCAAAAACCCATGATATATTTGGATAAGTAGTCATGTGCTGGTCATATCTTATTGAAAAATTAGTATCATAAGCCTTATTTTTTGACCATATTGTTATCACTATAAACATTAGTAACAACAGTAAAATAACATAAAAGACCTTATGGACATAAAAATTTAACGAGCGCATACAAAAATAATAATACAAATAAAATTCCTTAGGACTCAGTATGTAAATATTACTTCTTGACACTTGTGAAAGGCAGCTAAAGCAGTACGTATAAATTTGTGTTACACAATATATGGTAATTAATTATAACAGATGGGGTGAAAAAAATCATCATTACTAAGGTGTCAAATTCCCCAGATTAATCTGTCAAATTTTACGTATTTGGTGGAATATCATTATGTCATATCTCATTAAATGTCAATGACTTTAAACAAGATAAGAAGTTCTTGTTGATATATTGATCATTCCCCAATAGGCAGCCTTAGTACTCCAGTTTTTCTTAGTGACTCACTGGCTACTTATTTTGGGCTGGGGATTACAATGATGAAGCTATATGGCCCTGGAAAGAAACAGATAATTATTTGAAAAACATGGTAGCATTTTATCCTGTTTAGCGTTTTTCAAATTGTAATCTTTTTATATAATATTAAAACATAGCCTTCTCAAAAGTTAATGTAATATACTAAAAGCCATTAAAAATCCTAATTTGGAAAACCAGACTAGTTTTGATTACCCATACAATTCTAAGGTTTATGACCTCTGAAGTAATGTTCCACAACTGTTTTGTAATCAATCTGTGATTTTTTGTGTGATGTCATAGGTAGAGTAGCTGATCCCCCTCCAAAAAATAAAGAAACAGCTTTCAAAACATTTGCTATTATTTATCATTGTCTATGCATGTATTCATTTTGTGCTGCTATAATGGAATACCTGAGACTATGTAAATTATAAAGCACATAAATTTATTTCTCACCATTCTAGAGACCAGGAATTCCAAGGTGAAAGGGCTGGTAAAACTTTCAAGGGCCTTCTTGATGCATAATGCCATGGCAGAAAGCAAAAGGGTGAAGAAAGCTGGGTACGGTGGCTCACACCTGTAATCCTAGCACTTTGCGAGGCTGAGGTGGGTGGATCACAAGGTCAGGAGATTGAGACCATCCTGGCCATCATGGTGAATCCCCATCTCTACTAAAAATACAAAAATTAGCTGGGTGTGGTGGCACATGCCTGTAATCCCAGATACTTGGGATGCTGAGGCAGGAGAATCACATGAACCAGGGAGTCAGAGGTTGCAGTGAGCCGATATCATGCCACTGCACTCCAGCCTGGCGACAGAGTGACACTCCATCTCAAAAAAAAAAAAAAAAGGGTGAAGAAAATAAATCCAAATTATTCTATGTGTCATATTTAGTCAGATCTATCCTACTATCCATATGATAAAAGAGCTGTAAGTAAAATTAAATCTAAACAAAACATGGTTTAAATAAATTTGACATTTTATTTTTCTTAAGTGAAAGTATGCCAGTATATTTAGAACAGTTCCATGAGTATAAAGCCCTTACACTCTCCATAAAATTATATTCAACCACCATTTGACGTGATTTGTTGCTTCATAGTCTTAGAAAGGCTCTTCAACTTAAATATTGCACCTGTTTTCTAGACCTGGGAAAAATAGTACATGCCAGTCAATTAGGTATATTTAAAAGAGTATTCTCAAAATGCTTATCCAGGACGTTTCATTTATATACGTTATATACATTTATATACGAATATTGGTATAACTATGTGTCCTAGTATTCTTGGCTACAATGGCCCTGAGAGACACATTTTTTTAAGCTGGAAGATGGTTTTCTTTATGATAATTAGGGTTATTTTACAGAAGACAAATATGCATCTTAGGCTATTATCTGTGAATGTCACATGAATCCAGTGTGTTTATTTGCCATTGTTTATTTACTGGTATAGGTCCTAATCTTGTGACATCACTCCTATATAGCAAAGTGATCAGTGAAGATGTTCTAAACAAAATCTCTCCATCGGAAACATTTATATTCTTATCCTACTTTAGTAACATCCCTTTTTGGAATAAACACACTCTGCAGAGCGAAACAGAAGCCCTGCTAGAACTTTTTTCTTTCCTTTAAAACAATCATTGTCAATTTTAAGAGACTATGTTAGGGTTCTCTAAGTGGACTTGATGATGAATGGCTACTAGTAATGCCTGTCTTTATACTTTGTGGATCAGAAAATGTCATATTGACTGAGAGAAATAAATATTCTGGTTACATGGGTTCCATGATACTTACATTAGTACCAAGGGCTGTTTCTCAAAAAGATCTAAAAAAGAATAGAGATTCCTTCAAAAATCTGATATACAGGCCAGGCGCAGTGGCTCACTCCTGTAATCCCAGCACTTTGGGAGGCCGAGGTGGGCAGATCATGAGGTCAGGAGATGGAGACCATCCTGTCCAACATGGTGAAACCCTGTCTCCACTAAAAATACAAAAAAATTAGCTGGGAGTGGTGGCGCGCCCCTGTAGTCCAAGCTACTTGGGAGGCAGAGGCAGGAGAATCGCTTGAACCCGGGAGGAGGAGGTTTCAGTGAACCGAAATGGCGCAACTACACTCCAGCCTGGGTGACAGAGCAAGACTCTACCAAAAAAATAAAAAAATAAAAATATCCTATATACAATGTCTATAGTCATTAATAAAATTCAAACTATTTCTAAACCATTGAATCACTTGCCCCATCTACAAAGTCCCGTATGAAAGAATCAAATGGCCAAATTTAAGGCACAGGAGCTTGCCCTAGATTTTAAGAATGTGGATTTTTTTTTTTTTTTTTTTTTTTGAGATGGAGTTTCACTCTGTCACCCAGGCTGGAATGCAGTGGCACAATCTTGGCTCACTGCAACCTCCGCCTCCTGGGTTCAAACAGTTCTCTGCCTCAGCCTCTCAAGTAGCTGGGATTACAGGTGCCTGCCACCATGCCCGGCTAATTTTTGTATTTTTAGAAGAGATGGGGTTTCACCATTTTGGCCACAGTGGTCTTGAACTCCTGACCTCATGATCCACCCGCCTCTGCCTCCCAAAGTGCTGGGATTACAGGCATGAGCCACCAAGCCCGTCGGAAGTTTTCTGAAAATGACTTTCTTAACTAACAATATATAAGTCCCTTAACCTCATAGGTAAGTCTTATTTTCCAGATACAAATGAAATTTCAATGTTGAAAAACAAAGGAGCATGACATATGCCAAGTATACAAGAATAGCTATCAAATTCATTCAAGATGAAATTTAGAGCAGAATGTTATATAATTGTTTTAAATAAAAGTAAAGGATATGACTTTGGGTGGCGGTCCATGGTACTTGATGAGTTGAGAGGTATTATTAACACTCTTCAACTATGACCGATTTTTCAATAGGTTAATGACCAGTTTGAAGTATTTGAAGAATTAATTTCTCTTTGTAGTCTGCAAGGAAAAAATTCAAGTGAAAATATTCTCACTTGAATTTTTTCAAATATGTCAAGTTAAAACTAATTTCGTACATCCAGAAATGGAATTTGCTAAGATGGTTTACAAATATTGGTGGTAAAAATGTATGTGCATCAAAAAGTACATAATTAGAAAAATTTATAGTATGTGAAAACACAAGGTTTATAAAATCTTTTGTCATTCCTTATTACCAGCATATAGTTGAAGAAAATGTTTGAATCTGTCATGTGAACTTCATTCATTCTTGTCTATGTAACCATTGTCAATTATAGAAATATTTTTATGGAAAATGGAAGAATCCTAACCTACCTGCATAATAATTAGATCATTCAGCATTGGTAACATTTTATACTAATTATTTGGACAGATCGACATGATGGAAATTTTTCTAAAGAAGAGTCACCCCAATCGCTTCGTTGAAAGGCTTTGAAATTAGCTTTTAGTGTAAACATTTGTAGATATTTATCAAAATTAATTCAAAAATTACAAAGCAAAATAGTGCTATATGAAAATTGTTGACTGCTATAATGCAGTTTCAACAACTAAACAATAAATCGTTTAACAAAATGCCAATCTGCTGTACATTCTGTGCTTTCATGAGTTATAACAAAAAGGTTGTTCTTCATTCCCATGCAAATTTGCAGTAAGATGTATTTTCTCTGAGTTCAAACTACAATTTCAGGACTGGTATTTGAAAATTGATGTAGCTATAAAAGAAAGTTTAATATTTCAAAATGAATGTAATTATACAACTGAGAAACTCCTACCTAACCTTTAACTGGAAGTGACAACTCTGCAATATAATAATATAATGATATGCCAAAAGGCAAATATCAAGAGAAAGAATCTAGTAGAATACCTTTCAAATGTTTTATGTGCTCAATTAAAAGAATATGCTTATGAACTGATATCAATATTTGGCAGTATCTGTGTGTTAAAAACGATATCAGGCCGGGCACAGTGGCTCATTCCTGTAATCCTAGCACTTTGGTAGGCCAAGGCAGGCAGATCACCTGAGGTCAGGAGTTCGAGACCAGCCTGGCCAGCATGGTGTAGCCCTGTCTCTACTAAAAATACAAAAGTTACCTGGGCGTGGTGGTGCACGCCTGTAATCTCAGCTGCTCTAGAGGCTGAGGCAGGAGAATTACTGGAATGCGGGAGGCGGAGGCTGTAGTGAGCTGAAATTGTACCATGGTACTCTAGCCTGGGCAACAGAGTGAGACTCCATGTCAAAAAAAAAACAAAAAAAAAAACCAAAGATAAAATATGTAAAATTTCATTATAGATGAGTATTAACAGATGAGCATTTGCAATCAATTTTGATGATAGGTAAAATAAACCTTGAATCTCAATTAAGCAAAATGCTATTTCCCAGTAAATAATTCAATTGTTTTTATCAGCAGATTCATATTATGTCTACTTAATTATTCTTAGGTTTTTATTTTAGTCAATAAAAATATGGAAATGTGGCTTCTTGTTTGATGTATAAGCAGACATATGATATCTTCAATTTTGCCTTTTGGCCAATGAAGCCTAAAACTTTTACTATCTGATATTTTACCAAAATAATTTGCACCGTGCTTTGTCATTGACTGTCATAAATTATCAACTGAAGTGTTCTTGAGTAGAAAAGTTTTGCCTGTCTTCTACTTAGGTACAAGCAACTGAGGCTCTGTAGAGTACTTAACACCTTTGCTGATAACTTGTACACTATCATTTCTACATTGCTCTTTGATCTTCCCTTTAAACATTCTTGTCATTCATCCTTGCCGTAGAGCCTCTGCCCTAGATCATCTTTCTGTCCGAATCTCTTGTCTTCTAACATCTGTCTCTTTCTCACCATTTAAATCTCATAAATAATATTAGCTCTTCAGAAAGACCTTCTCTAAGCACTATATACAATGCTGCCCATCCCACCAGACCCCATAAGTAATATCTCTATATTTAAATTTTCTTTAAAATTATGTAACACTATATTAATAAATGTATTCATTTATTTGTATATTTATTAAAAGTTGGTCTCCCAGTTTTCCCTATGATAAATATTTATAAGAAAACAATGATTTTTTTTTCCAATTACTGAATGACTTAAGTAGATTATACTTTGCGACTGTAGGAACTATGACATAATTTTAGCACAGTGGTTAATACATATCTAATAATGCAAAATGAATGATTAATTAGATTCTACTTGTTGCTAACAATTTATAGTCAGGACTAAAGGAACTAACACTTCTGTACTCATAAATTAATAAAAAGTCACTTTGAATTGACTCATAGTTTTCATTTATCATGCACTCCTCTAATTTTCCTTCCCATTTTGGTTTTTATTCTGATTTAATTCATTTTTTTAATCAATTGTGATCAACAAATCATATATGTGATAGGAATATAACAAGTTCTCACAGGTCCTGAGAATAACCTTGTACAAAAATAGATTTTTGATTTAAATTGCCTATTACCATAGAGTCAAAATATGCTTTTGTAAATCTATAACCTGACAGTTGTGATTCTGCTCTATTTGAACTTAACTAGTCATTCCACTACAAGTAACATTATAACTGGTATTTTGCTTTTAATTTAGCTACCTCAGACTTGTCCTTATTGACCTTCACCCCTGATTTTATGTAACTATTTATCTAACCTGCCAAGACCATGACAAATGCCCCCAGGGTATACTGTGATTGAATGTGAAATTTCTGCAGTGAGAAGAATCCCCCTAGGCAATGTTAAGAAAGACACCAGAAAACTCTGACCCTTAAATTTAAGTCTAGTTGGTTTCCCATTAATCCAGAAGTCCTAAAATAAAGAAGAAATGTGCCACCTTTATACATGCAGATGCATACACAGGATATGCCAATAAGTGGAGCATCTAGTATTGTGCATCAGATGCAAAATAACTAGGGGGAAAAAAAAAGCAAAGCACATGCTGCTTTTTAAAATAAAATGTTTTATTTTTATATTTTTAAAATAAAAATAAAATAAAATATATTTATTATATTTTTAAATAAAATAAATATATTTATTATATTGTTAAAATAAAATATTGTTTTACAATATGTAGAATTATGTTTTTTTGTTTGTTTGTTTTTTGAGACGGCGTCTCGCTCTGTTGCCCAGGCTGGAGTGTAGTGGCAGGATCTCAGCTCACTGCAAGCTCCGCCTCTCAGATTCACGCCATTCTCCTGCCTCAGCCTCCCGAGTAGCTGGGACTACAGGTGCCCACCACCACACCCAGCTAATTTTTTGTATTTTTAGTAGAGACGGGGTTTCACCATGGTCTCGATCTCCTGACCTCGTGATCTGCCCGCCTCGCCCTCCCAAAGTGCTGGGATTACAGGCGTGAGCCACCGTGCCCAGCCTGTAGAATTATATTTTCAAAGATGCATGGGTATATGTCAACTCAATTAAAGAATAGAAAAATTATCTTCATAAATTATACACCTTTCAAATGTGGTTTCCTCTTTGATTTTTAAAGTAAAATATATTCGTACAAATGCCTTTTTGTATGCTTTTTCTTTTTGGTTCTGCAAATATATATACATTTTTCAGCTTTATTGAGGTAGAATTGAAAAATAAAACTGTACATATTTAAGGCTGAAAATTTGAGGATTTATATAGGTATACATTGTGGAGGGATTACCACAAGCTAAGTAGGATAGATAGATAGACAGATAGATAGCTAGCTAGATAGATAGACAGAGATAGAGATCTTAGAATATTTTTAAAATAAAATATTGGTATTTTCAAATGTGGATTTAGAGTATTAACTGGTGTTAGGCATTTCTGTTTCATTGTTTGTAAAATATTGGTCCCCTCCCCAAAATTAAATCAGCTGAGAGAAAACATGTAAAATTAAAATGAATTTATGTTAGATATAATTTTTGCATAATTGTATTTGAAACAAAACTTACACAATGTCTAATTGCATTATAAGTGAAATTAACATGTTAATGATATAATATTGGCATGATGAAATGCACACAATCTGTGCTAATAGTCTTTTTTATATTTTCTTACATAAAATTATTAAGAAGTATCAACATTTGATTCTGATATTATGTATTAGATAAGACAGACACTCAGGAAAATGACATGTTTCAAGTTATATTTAAAATTAAATTTTATATATGGTTATCTTAGAAGTTTTATTTTAGGAGATGCAGAACAATTTATGAATGTTTGATTATAAAATTAAATTCAGACAGCTTGGGATCAAAACTCATCAAGTACTAATTTATGATTTTAGGCAAATTACTTAACATATTGTGCCACAGTTTTCTTATTTTGAAAATAACAATAATATTTATATTGTCTTTAGTAATATTGTGAGGAATAAATGAGTTAATTAATATATAATATATAATAAGTACTATGAAATTGTCAGGATTTTTTTTTTTAGGTATTATCAGTTTAATTCAATCATTGACAATCTTTCCTAACTCAAGGTGCTAAGACTCATACACATTAAAAAGCAATGTAATTATCAAATGATGTCTTCTAACTTGATTAAAAAATTTTGGCTTTATTCTCCTGTGAGAAATAAATGCTGCAAACAAATGACAAACTTAGATGGTGATTGGAATTACTATCAGCTCTGACAATGAGGCACAGAGCCACCTTGTGGAATTCTGGACCATACACTGAGGAAAGCTGTCTAGTTATAAAATAGGTTCAAACTAATAAAATGTAGAACTACTGGAGACAATTTCTTGAAATAAATTATGAAGATACTCTTAATGACATCCCCCCATTAAAGATTATAATTAGTGAGAATGAAAAATACTAAGGTCCTTGTATACATGTATCAAAATATTGTTATGTACCCCATACATATGTGTAATTATTACATGTCAACTAAAAGTATAATTAGAAAGCAGAAATGCAAAAACAATTCTGTAGAAAACTCAATAATGTTATACTGTCTTCAGGGTTTTATCTAAAAAATATCCTTTTTACTATCTATATGTATATCAAAATCATCATTATTTACATCTTATATATATATACAATAATATTTTTATAACAAAGGCTCATGCTAATAAAACGTAGAGCTACCACATAAAATTTCTTAAAATCAATTATAAAGATTATTTTGACTATGTCCTGTCCAACAAGGACTACGCTTAGTGAGAAGAAAAAATACTGAGGACAATTATATTTTTCTTTTCTATATCCTTGCATATCCCCGCTGTTACTGAAGGCTGAAGTTAATAGGTTGGGGTTATCACCATTGCAATTCAGTTATTAGTTTCATATTACACAGAGTTACTAAAAAGTGTGTCATGTGGGAAAAAATCAACAAAGACTATCTACAAATGTTGAGAATCTAAAAGTTGTCATCTTGAGATGTCGGTGCTGTGAAAAAACAAAATAAAATATTTATAGCATATGGTTCTCAGTCAATTACAAACCACAAGATGATAAAGGCATGCTGGTTTGCAAGGCTGGCAGTGTTGATCTGCCTTTAGGGATGATCTGATGCTAATGTACATAGCAGTCATGACCAAGAGGGCCTTAGTATTCATTCCCCTCAGCTTCACAAAACTTTATACAGGCTTGTTCCTACTCTAGGCCACTGACCTTCCTTTTTATATACCATTTGATTTAGAACACTTGAAACTGTAAATTCTTTCTCTGTCCCTTTGAGATGTAAATATTTTTGCAGCCTCTTACCAGTTTAACAACCCAGGGATATTTTCTCAAGGACCTGAGCCCCATCCCTTTCAAATGTAATCATCGAGTTGAGTACCCCTATCTACCAGTTTCTATGGGAGGATAAAACCTACATTAGTACTGGTGCCTTGAGCCAAGTTGTGAAACTACTTCCTGTCATAAAAATATTAAAATGTCTATTTTTCCTTTCAGTAAAGCCGATTAGCAAACACATGTGGCCTATCATCCTCTTACCTTATATCTTAAAAATGCTTCAGTTCTTTGTGTAGAGTAGAGCTCAGATTGAATGCTGGCCTCTGTCCATAATTTCAATACCCTTGGATAAAGTATTCCCTGCTGTTAACTTTGTCTAGTGAAATATTTGCCTTGATACTGCTCATTTGGGATAAAAGTTCAAATTCAAAAAAAGACCTAATTCAAAATTTGGCCTTTTAATAACTAGAAATGTGCCTCTGTTTATAGATGTTCTATTGAGCCTCAAATTTAGGCTCATCAATACACTCCAAAAATGGTATTCTATTCCTTTATCTCCTTTTGCAACCTATCTTGACATAAAATTTAAAACAGTTTAGAGTAACTAGACATTTAGAGCTAGTGTTACCAGAATCTATGTTTCATAAAAAAGCAATAAATTCTGGAAGTAACTTCTCTGCCCAGCAGTATCACCAAGGGGTCACAATTCTAGAAAACATTTACAGACATGCATTTAGGATGATGACCCTTTAGTTTTAGCCTTGGGTTTTCAAATCTCTATGCAAATGGCATAAGACTTTTCTGTAATCAGAAATTAGCCCCATATGCAGCCAATAGGATACAGTGAAACCATGAAACTCAGGCATACAATAAAAGTAACTGTTTTTATTCTCCCTTGTAAAACACGGGTTCTGTATCTAGATCATACATGTATGTGCTTTTCTTTTTTTCACCAATTTCAAATTTAACATTGTTAGTTAAGGTATCTCTCCTTTCTACAAAATTATTTTGTGTTAATTCTACTTGGGGGCAGAATATGGTGTGGTGTTTGACTTTTACAGTGCTCTGGCAACACTTGACAACATTCTTCCCTTTCTGATGTTTTTCATATCTTCCATTGATCCAGATGGTCCTGGTGGTTGGGAGCAGTCAAATCAGTCAGTCATTTATTTGTTCAACAAATATTTGTATATTTATTCAACAAATGCTTATTAAACACCATGTCTTGCTTGGGAAGGCAAAATAAACAATATTTCCCTAACCTCATAGTGCATACATTTCACATTGAAAGAGAAACAATTGACATTTTAAAAGTATGTGTCATGTTTTTTGTGAGGAACAAAAAACAAGAAAAGATAATCAGGAGTGTTAAGGACTTCAATTTTAAATAGGGTGGTAATGAAATACCTTCATAAAAATGCTACTGACTAAAAAATGGAATGTGTTGAGGAAATGAGCCATTTTCATATTGTGAGGAAGAGCGTTTTAATTCAGCAACACAACAGGTAGAACACAACAGAATAATCACAAGTTGACTATTAGCTTCAAATAACTAGGTCTGTGAATGAATGAGAAACAAGAAATGTGATTAGATAAATAATGAGGATGTGGTAAGAGTGCATCTCATAGGCATGGTAAGCCATTGTGATGATTTTGAATTTCACATGAGTTGGGAAGTCATCAGAAAGTGTTGGACATAGTAGTAACACGATGTAACATAACTTGAAAGACACTTTAGCCCTTGAATTGAGAGTATGTTCTTGGAGTCAAGTGTGATACAAAAAAAATCAATTAGGAGAAACTCACAATAATTCAGGAAAGGAACAATACGGAGTTTATCATGATGAAAACAGCAGAGATAGAGAGAAGTGGTCAAATTTCAGCTATGTTGTTAGAAAGAACCCACTTTTTTTTTTTTTTTTGAGGAATTAGGAATTAAAGTGTAATGTGAGAAGATGTTAAACACTATGGATGACTCAAAGAGTTTGGCCTAAGTAACAGAATGGCTGTGTCACTAACTGAAATGAGAAAGAGTATAAGAAGCAGACATTTTAGGGGTGAATAGAAGAATCATACTGGCATTTTGTATGCCTAGTAGGCATCTGAGAAGTGACATTGAATAGGCACCTATGCCTGAGAGTCTGTAACTCAAAGGAGATTGCAAAGCCGAATTTATAAATTTGGGAGTACTAAGTGTACAGATTTTACTCAAAAGTATAAAAAAAAAGAAACATGGAGTAACATCACCAAAGTGACTATAAATAGAAGAGTTAGAAACTTGGGGCACTTTTTAAGATGTTATAGAGAGGAGTAGAATTAGAAACAAAGCAGAAGGAAAATCTGAAGGTAGAAACATGAAGATAATTGGAGACCAGGATAAGAGCAGTTTCTGTGGGGCAGTAGAAGCAAAAAAATGGTGGGAGTGGATTCAATGAAGTTATCTATGAAAAATTAGATGCAGAGAAACTTTATGTTTTGCATAAATATTGCTGTAAATGAAAAAAGAGAAAGGGGTTGTGAGCATTTTGTTTTTTAGTAACGATATATGCTAATTTGGGGAATTTGAGCATTAAACTGAGGCAGAAATTAGAAAAAGAAAGAAAAATAAAATTAAAAAGAGAAAGAAATAAGCTTTCTGTATTAGGCTGACTCATCCCAAAGGCAATGACAGGCAAAACCCAGACACAGGCAAAAGTTCCAATAATGTTATCTAAGAAACCAGGGCTCAAAGGAATGTGCTCTGGAGACTCTCCCAGCACTCCCTCAATATAAGGAGAAGAAAAAACAAATTTTCCTTTCTCTTATGATATAAGTAAACCTAGGAGTTTATGGATTTCTATTATCTGTAACTAGTACCTTCAAGTATTCTAGGTAGCACAGTGAAGGTCATGAGAAGCCTGAGCAGGCCTGAACTACGGTCACCTGGGCACCATAGCGAATGTTATAAGCCCATGCAAGGCACTTGAGTAAAACCTAGGTAACAGCCATCTGAGCCACATAGCAAGATGTCATACGTAATCCTGAGTTATGCACCTGTCACAATTTGATTAACTGTCTTTGTTCTGCTTCTTTCTGCACACTTGCTTTTGTGCCACTACGCTTCACACCACTGTAAGCTTGCTTCAAACTAGCCAGCCCCCTTTTTGAAGTGTGTATAAAAGCCGAGACCTGTCTTTGTTCTTGGCTCAGTTTTTGGATGTTAAGCTGCTGGGCCTGACTGCACTCAATAAAATTCTACTGTCTCACCCTGTGGTCTCTCCAGTCCTTCATTCCCTCAACAAAACAAGATAGCCAAAACATATCTGTGCTTTCCTGGAGTTTATAATGTAGGACATACAACAGCAAATAATGACAAATTGTAAGTGAGAGGCAGAAAATAATGATTAGTTCAAATTAACTGATACATCAAACTGTGATAAATGTTTTTGCATTATTTACTGGTACAACTAGAAAATAATTTTTGAGAATATTTACAGCTGACAGATTAATATGTATTAAATTATAATATAAGAACATACATAAGAATATGTGTGTGTGTATTTGTGTGTATTTTCATTATAATGAAAAGCAGTAGAAACACACAAGTTAGCTCAGTGGTTAGCTCTAAAAGGGCGGCAGGGGTATTGCCTCTATGATGAGCATAAAGGACCTTCAATGGTATACGTAATATTGCATTTATTGAATTACTGACAGGTTGATATTATCCATTTACTAAGTATTATTGGTTGTATACATGCTGTTGTTATTTGTACTCACAAAAGATTTATAATTTTTATTCTTAAAATTAAAGAGTAAAAGAATATTTTAAAAATTAATGATAAAATAAGAATTGTATAGGAAAGGTAGCCATGATTAATTGAATAGAAACACTGCCTAGGCTCTTATCTCACTAGTATTTAGACTAGAAGTTGGACTGCTACTGAAAGACACTCATTTATAGCTACCATAGCTAATCTTGCTCACTTTTACATCCTTATTTTCTTTCCCGAAGCACAGTCTTTTATTCAAAATCTAAAAAAGGAAAAGTAGCTCTTTCATCATCATGCATTCTGCAAATATACCTTTATGAAGGCATAAATATGGGTTTGACCTAAATATTTTATTTAATAAAATATTTTATGAAGGAAAAATTATATTTCAAAAGACTTTGAACAGTGAACAGCCCACTTGAAGTTTGCTAGAGACAATAGCATGTAACTTTTAGAGCATGTAAATTCTAAAATGTGTATAAAGGAAGAGATAAAGGATTTACATCAATAGAGGTAAACTATATTATTTAACATGAGATTTTAATTCATCAAAATGTAAACATTTTCAAACATATTGATGCATAAAACAAACTCAAATTCTTGAAAAATTGATGGGAGGTGCAAAAACTTTCTCTAGATTTCATATGACATATTTGAGTCCTGATATTAGGAAATGCAATTTTGCAACCAAAAAAATCTGAGTTTTTGAATTCTATTGTATTTCCAAAACATATAAAGAAGCTGAAATAGTCAAAACCATAAAGAATTTTGAAATCTGGGTTTAAATATGACACTGGATATTTATATGAATATCTCTTAACTGCAAAGCCAGACATTAGCTCCAATTTAAGCAAAAATAAATTTCAGAAGGAAAATATACTTTAGACATGGCTTATTCAAATATCTGCATATAACGGAAGACAATTAGTCTCATAAACTCTCAGTTTAAGTAAGCTGGAGCACACTGTGCTTATTTAAAGTTTGTGATAATACTTATTGTGATTGATATTCGCAGTATACCTATCAGGATTTCTGTGGACCATATAATTCTTCAAAGAACAGTTAAGTTTGAAGAAGAATACCTGTGTCTAGCCACTATCATCTGGATATTTCTGCCTTGTTTACGCTAACAATCTTAAGCTTCAAGGAAATATCCTAACGAGAGATCATGCTGTGACAATCTGCCAGCTAAGCTACTCCATACAGACCAATTTCACTATTTTAAATGTATGTACCCCTGCCTATAAATTCATGATTTCCATTTTACTCCTGTCTAATCAAGCTAAAGTATATACCCATGAAAAAGCAACCCAGATGCCTCAAAATGATCTAATCCTGATTTCAGCTTTGCATTGTAAAACTTTTATTTGACTTTGCATTTGTAATTCAGTTTGCTGATAAACACCTTGGACATCTTTTCTATGCCAAGGTTAGTAAAGCTTCTCTTAACAATGTGTAACACTGATAGCTTTTGTCCATTCTCCTTTATTTGGTGCATTTAAAAAAATTATGAGAAGTTCATTTTCTTATATCTCTTTACTACAAACAAATCAGCAAAAGAAAGGAAACACGGCATTTATTCTAACCTAATTTTAGCCAAAAACTCCCCATAAAGAGTATCAGCATTTTTTATTTTATCTTTAAAAAACTGTGATTTTAAAATAACTAACTTTCTGAGCATTTAGGATCTAGAGAAGAGTCAAAATATATATGATAAATAATTAATGTTGCCTAACATCTAAACTAGTGGTACTCAATTTTTTTGGCAGAAACTCATACTAAGAAATGCAGTTTACATACCAATCTAGTTCACACATAAACATATCTACAATAGCACTTCCCTAGAATATAGCAAAACCGATTGTTTCATTTCATAATAACTGGCTCTAACCAGCTAAAGCTGATAAGATGTCATGAATTTGAGTGAGCTGAATGAACATTTATTTATTCAACAAATTAAGGAGTCTTTCCTGATGAATGGACAGGGCAGAAGTATAAACTCATTTCACTTAATTTGGTATTCTAGTTTTGGCTCTTAATTAGCATAACTATTGTGAATTCCCTTCTTTTAATCGCTTAATGAACCCTGATTATACACTGCAGAGACTTAGTAAATTTCTTAACTGTTGAGTGTTCCCTTGTCTGGCAAGTTAATAGACTCAGCAGCTTTGTAATTATTATTACAGGTAAGTAGTATGATTAGTTGTAGTCATAGTCATAGTCATAGTCGTAGTCGTAGTCATATTCATAGTCATAGTAGTACTTAGCCCTGGCCTTATTTTATCAGACATTTTAGGAGATCCACCAAAATTGCCTTGTCGGCCTCACTTGGTGCTGGTGTTGCCAGCCTTAAGACCAGAAACACATTCTTACCTGTGCCTTTTTGTTCACAAGGATTTTTTAAAAATTAATTACTAATGCTTAAAATGTCTAGCTGGCTTCTTCTAAGAATAACTGCCTGGTTGTGTCTTTAATTATGGGAACATTATCTTTTGTTTTGGTCTTCAGGTACAATTGCAGTGGTGACTAAGATTTGATTCTTCTTAGAGACTCCCTTAAATTTATTACATTTACCGGGACGATTTGAGGAAGTGTAGCTCTGAGTTACCATAGTTCATGACTTATATATGATTTTTTTTTTTGTTTTTTTTTGAGTCAGAGTCTTGCTCTGTTGCCAGGCTGGAGTGCAGTGGTGCGATCTCAGCTCACTGCAACCTCCGCCTCCCGGGTTCAAACGATTCCCCTGCCTCAGCCTCCCGAGTGGCTGGGACTACAGGCGCCCACCACCACACCTGGCTAATTTTTTGTATTTTAGTAGAGACAGAGTTTCACCATGTTGGCCAGGATGGTCTCCATCTCCTGATCTTGTGATCTGCCTGTCTTGGCCTCCCAAAGTGCTGAGATTACAGGCCTGAGCCACCATGCCTGGCCAATATGATTTTGACCATCAGTTGTCTGTCACTGAACTTTCAGTCTTATTTTGTTTCTTATTTTTCGGTGATTGCTTGGGAAAAGAGAATCAGTTGCTCTCTTTTCTGGTGCTTTCCTAAGTCTATCTTGTAGCTGTCACAGATAACATTTCGGTCTGTTATGTGGTTAACATAGGAACTACAGTGTCAAATCGTTATTACCCTGTACCCTCACTCTCCTGTGGGGATTTTTTAATTTGACAACAGTCGGCCTTTTAAATTGCTTTAAAGTCTGTCATCATATATGCATTGTCCAGGAATATCTAGCCCAGGTCTACATAAAACTAAGTAGAAAAAAAAAAATGAAACTGATTATAAGGTCTCTTAAATTTCATGGTAACTCTAATGCTAACTGGTTTATTGAAACTTATAAATACATAATTTTAAAATGGTACAAAGTTCACAAGGATTTTTTGAAATTAATTACTAATGCTTAAAATGTCTAGCTGGCTTCTTCTAAGGATAACTGCCTGGTTGTGTCTTTAATTATGGGAACGATATCTTTTTTTTTTTAAAGGAAACTTTAGCTGCATTAAAGGTTAACACTTTGGTTGCATATCTCTTAGTTAACAGACAATAAAAAATGCAAGTCATTCAGTGACTAAAAATTGTTCTATATTTGTAAAAATATATTAAATTTCTATAAATGTAACTAATCAAAGTAAGTCTTAAAAAATGATTTTTTATCGAATAATTGTCACTTCAAATTTGCTGCAAATTGGATGAGGCTAAAGAAATATTGTAAAAAAGACATTTTTTCTTAAAATGTCTAGTATCTAATATGTTATCTTGTTCTTTTTAAGTCTTTATTGAGATATAATTGATTTTATTTTTATAACTGCACATTTTAATATATACATTTTGATGAATTACCGTCTTTTGTGTTTGCACGCTGCATGCTCACAAGTCTGAGTGTGTGTGTGGGCATGGTGAAAGCATGTAAAATGAAATCTAACTTCTTAAACTTTGGAGTGCTAAATGTTATATTGTTAACTATAAATACAATGTTGTACAGCAGATCTCTAAAACTTTTTCATCTTGGGTAACCAAAACTTTATATCAACTGAGCAACAAGTCTCCATTTCCCTATTCACCCGTTCCCTGGCAACCCCCATTCTACTCTCTGCTTCTATGAGTTTGACTATTTTAGATATTCTGTATAGGTGGAATCATGCAACATATGTCTTTCTCTGACTGGCTTATTTCGCTTTTCATGATGTCCTCTACTTGCATCCACGTTTTCACAAAAGATAACATTTTCATCTTTTTAAATCCTGAACAATATTCCATTGTTTGGTGACATATCACAACTTCTTTATCTTCTTTTTTGTCAATGGACATTTAGGTTGTTTCTATATTTTGACTATTGTAAATAATGCTGTAGTATACATGGGAGAGCAGCTACCTCTCAGAGATTACTTTGGTTGTGCTGATGGTTTCACAGGTGTATGCATATTTTCAAACTCATCAAATTGTACACACTGAATATGTGAAGGCTTTTGTATATCAGTTACACCTCAATAAAGGTGTTTAAAAAAACAAATGATTTGTTTGATTCAAGGCAGGTATAATTTGCTACACAAGTTAAGCTGTTGAGTTTGTCATACTTTTTCTATTATTGTAATATTCTGCTAAAATTATTACAACTACAGTTTTCATAAGGTTCATCCAGAGAAGTTTATTTTCTCATCAGCCCAACATTAGTAACATTGGTAATTACTTCTTCCAGGCTCAAACTTTTCAGCAACCAATTTTTTTTTAGCTAAAAATGTCTTTAGTTAAAATAGGCATCATTTTATGGCATATGACTGTTATTACCTTATTTCTTATATGACATGAATATCATAGTTCTGAAATATAATATTCTTTCTATAAAGCCAGATAGCTTAAAATATTGACAATGGCTCTATATCACAGGAAATCACTAACAACATATTTGCACTCAACTAATTAAGAAAAAAATGTCCTTGAACTGTTTGAACAAGTTATACTTGTCCTGCTGTGAATTTAGAATTATTTGGTTAAAACAACTCTCAATTTCCTCAGATAACTACAAAAACTATAGATTGTGCTCTTTAAGACTTGCATATGTACGCACCAAGATATATTGTACCACAATATTGATTGTGGAGATAAATAAGTCTGCTATCTTAAAAGAGTTTATATGCTCTGTTGAAATTTTGGTAAGTCTATAATGGTAGCATTTCACATGATCTATGTACATGTCTGTTGAAGTATAAAACTTTCAGGCTGTATCAGAGATATTTGTATCCGCTGATTCCTGAGAAGTTTTCTTTATTGGCCTTGATACTCCTATATTTGAATACTGCATAGAAGCTCTATGACAGAAGCAATCATAGCAAAGGAAGCCATATGTTGTCCCTGCGATACAGGTTCAACAAAATTTCTTGCACATTTTTCTTGCAAGAATACTGAACAACAGAATCACTTTATTCACAATTCCAAAACATAATTTACTTATCACAATATTTTCTATACTATCTAGTCTCCTGTTTTTGTTTGGATAAATGCTCCAAGGTAAGTGTTGAGAGAAAATTTTTCATGTATATCACATGTTGCTGTTTGTCTCATATTAAGAGCCTTAGAAAATAGAAGGGATGTCTCCTTCCAGAGTGAAGGGTAGATATGCTTCCTACCCATTATAAGAGATCCACATTCCCTAAAGCTCAGCTTCTTCTCTCTGAACACAACTCACTGTGTGTGCTGGCTTCTACCTGAGCCCATATGTTTCTCCCCATTGGACTCTGGGGCAAGGGAAAGTAACCCATATGTATCTCCCCACTGGGCTCTGGAGCAAGGGAAAGTGACAGGAATGCACATATGCTTTTACTGCTTTTGCAGCATTATCAGTAATAATTTCCTTTGTCTCTCACCTAGAAATATTTTATCTTCTCCCATTGTCCATTAAATTGTGACAAGCTAACTTGTTAACTTGTAAATAGATTATTTAACCCTTTGAAATCCTTGATTGTAGGTTAAGAAGACTCTATGTAAAATTAATAAGGAAGCCAATTGGTTTTCCAAAATATGACACACCTGCCCGCAGGATCTTTTTTAATGATTCAGCCATGTACAAATGAAAGAATATGATTAATTGTTGCTGTGATCAGGGTATTAACAGTTTTAGTAGAGTAACTATTTTATGGATCGTGCATTAAAGTGAAATTGAAGGTATACAGATAAACAAAACATATCCACTAAAAATCTAAACCCAAGATGTAAGTATTGACCCAAAAAATCTGACCATATATCGTTCCTTGTATCATTACTCTACAACAGAGATTAAGGAAAGGACCATAAGAAAATTGTTGCTTACTTTGAACATACAACCTATAGTGGCAATTCCCTATGAAATATCAAAAATGATTATTGTGTTTATCACTGCTGTAATTAATCAATCAAAGCTTGTAAAGGACCATGACTATTGAATATCCCCAAGATTACTAACCCTTACTGGACACAAAGTGAAGACTTTTTCCTGATCAATGAAGACTGAAATTCATTTTATCCAACTATATGCAGGTCAATTGATTTCTGTCCTCTCCAGGATACTAATTTTTAATGCTTAATAAGCACAACATTCATGAACTCTCACTTTCTAGCACTTAAAAACTGACTTTTTGCCTTCTGCAGATGACTTGGTAATTTTTTAAATGGTGCATGTACTCTTTCATGGAGTCAACAGAACTCAGCATTGTAAAAATGTTTAGCTCTGGTTTTGTGTTAATTCATCAATAGAATACATCTGAAAATAAATTCGTGAATCAATTATATCCTTACTATTATCATATGGTCTAATATTTATAACTTATTAAATTTTATTGTTTTAAAGAATACTGATGATGAGCCTTAGTTGAGTTCATGAACTATTAATAGATTGTGGCTTGCATACTGAAAAACATATTGATATTAGTTCCTTGTCACTTGTATTTATTATGCAATTTATTGGGTCAGACTGATATTTGAATCTCTGCTCCAACACTTAGTAGCTTTGTTACCTTAAAAAGTATACTTAACAACCTTAGCCTATATGATTATATGTAAAACATGCTCATAATAATAGCTACCACTTAAGTTTTTTTAAGAATCATATGAGAAAATTTGTAAAGTATGTAATATGGTGCCTAGAACTTACAGTTCTCAATAAGTATTTTACCATGATTATGATCATAGAATTACCATGAGTGTTAATATAATTGTAATAAGTGAGAATCAATTTTTGAAATTACTGTATTAAACAATGCCATTAATTGTAAAGGATATTTTTTGGTATATGAAATAACACATACCAAAAATGTTAATTTATAAAGATTTAAGTGAGTTATGTAATGGATTAGTTCTTCGTTGGTAATTTTATGAGAATTAAATAAATTTACCTATATCTAGAAGGTTTGTCTAAGTGTATATTCAAATCTCTTACTGTACCTCTGCGACCATACAATATTCTCTTATTTTGTAGAATTATTAAGCAATATAATGTAAATGAAAGAATCCCACTTCCTTTGACATTCTTTAAACCTTAATAAGGGGTTGCCTTGTTATGGTAATAATATGAGATATGTTAAATTATTCTCTTATAAAATTTTTATTCTAAAGGATCTTATATCTGTTATAAGGAATAAAACGTATGTTGTTCCCAATGCAGCTTTTTATCTGTGAAGGTCAGATATTTGATGAAGTTTCTAGTAAAGCTGTACACTGGAGTATTTTTATTTAAGTTTGTAATGGGAGAAACATTTAGATTAGATGAGTAAAGTGATACAGAATTATTTGTAAAACTTATTAACATTAGATGTTAAATAGATTTAATAATCTATAATATATTCAAGAGGGACAAATCAAACAGCTTAGTATAAAGTCAGTTGTAAATGTGCAGAATTTGATTAAATTACATCAGCCAAGGGAACTCTGATCCATTTATATACATGTCCCAGGTGGAAAGTTCCAGTGGGTGACTAAGATAACCTGGATTTTAAGACAAGATGTATTGAAATCAACTTTACATCTATACTTCCAGACTCTGATCTTTTAAAAAAATATGATATTGACCAAAGATATGGAGAGCTGCCTATATGTTTTTCTTCTACAATCAACTTGTGAGCAATGCTCTTTACTTTCATAATATTAAGTGAACCAATACTTTACATCATTTTATTGAAGGAGAAAATAAGCAACTTTGGAATTTTACATAGAGGCAATTTTGAAAATTAAACCACAATTCGATTTTTTACATTTAAAGCATATAAATTGTTCAGAATGTAATACAACTATTCCAATTTGGGAAATAAATTGTTGACAAATAATTCGTGCACTTTCAGCAATATTTTCAAACAGAAACATGTTTTATATAATCACAGATATATTTAATTAACATATTAGTTATTATAATGTTTTGGTTTTTTAATGTTTGCAACTCTGAATGAGAAGAAACTAGCTTTGATATTTTAATTTATCCATTACAACCACAAGTGAATCCCCAAACCACGTTATTTTTTTGTTTACTTTTGTTGATCTAATCGAAAGCATCATGCCATTGTTTTTTTAATGCCTAAGACTGCTTAGTGAATTTGAGAGCCTTCAATTATTTTAATTATCTAATATCTCTAAAGTTTTCACTTTTTTCTTATGTATTTTGTAGTTTAAAGGTTAATAAAATGTTTTTTCATCGTGAATTCAGAGAATCATGGATTGTTATCCATGGATAAGATAAAAATCTATTATTTTTATCATGGATTCAGAGAATCAGCACATTCAGCTATGCTCATTATTGTTTGTATAAAAGCAACTGACTCTCTAAGATACCCTTATTACATCATTTTACCTATTTTTATAGCTTAAAAATAATATTTGTTAATTTAGTGCATTGCATGCAATCTTAATGTGCTTTATAAAAGCCTAGATAATATTTCAGTTATTTTAATCTTTAACAATGAAGTGAGGATAACTTTATACATGATTATTCGCTGAGCAACAAAACAAAAAATACTGAAATATCTGTTAAGATCTATTATCAGCAAAAATTGCTAAGAACTTGAAAATACTTACAACTGATGTTGTATTACAATTAATGTAAGTGTTTCCACTCAGATACATGAGATCCTCCTGAAAGTTATAAAATGAAGAGCTTTTATAAGCTTTTGATGTTGGGTAAATTTGGTCCTAGGCAACTGTTCTAATATTTTAACATTTTAAATATTTTAATACGTGGTTCCTGAATTTTTAGGTTATAAAACATCATTTAAACATAATCAGTAATAAAACATTTAGCAAATTTAAGAGATTTTAAGAAGCACAGTTTTTCCTTTTTTTTCCCCTCCTTAAATTGTACCCAAAGTCAAAATGAAAGTCTCCCACTAAGATAGAATTAAGACAAAGATGCCCACTTTCATCATTGCTATTCAACATTCTATTGGAAGTTCTAGACAGAGCAAGTAGGCAAGGACAATAAATAGAAGGTTCC
Organism: Gorilla gorilla gorilla; assembly: GCF_029281585.2. NCBI lineage: Eukaryota > Metazoa > Chordata > Mammalia > Primates > Hominidae > Gorilla > Gorilla gorilla. The sequence continues at coordinate 77,667,665 of NC_073238.2, read as the reverse complement.
CCAATTTAAAAGGAAAAAATAAAGATATATCTATTCACATATGACATGTTCTTATATGCAGAAAAATCTCTCAAAATCCACAAGATAGTTACTAAGAAACAAATTCAGCCCAATTGCCAGGTGCAAAATCAACACACAAAAATTGAATGTATTTCTACATATTTGCAATGAACAATTTGCAAAGGAAATGTAAATAGTAATTCAATTATAATATCATTCAAAACATTGAAATACTTTAGAGCAAATTTAACCAAGAAAGTTAAATAGATTAATAAACATTTTAATATACACTGAAAAATATAAAGCATTGCTGAAAAAAATTAAACACTTATTTAAATGGAAAGGCAGCCCATGTTCATGGGGTCGGAGAATTAATATTTTAAGACATCAGTACCACATAGAGTTATCTACAAATTCAAACCAATCCATATCAAAACTGCAACAGCCTTTTTTTTTTTTTTTGCAGAAATACAAAAAGCTGATCCTTAAGTTATGTGAAATTGCAAGGGGATCCAAATAGTCAAAACAATTTTGAGAAAGAACAAATTTAGAGGACTCACAATTTCTAAATTTTAAAAATTATTACAAAGAAGCGCTGATAAAAACCATTCGAGATTGGTATAAGGATAGTTATATAGATCAATTCAATATATTTGAGAGTCAGAAATAAATTTATGTGTCTATTAGCAGCCGATTTCTGAAAAGGGTGACAAGTCTATAATAGAAAAGCAGCATCTTCATCAAAAGGTGTTGGGCCAACTGGACTTCCACGTTGAGAAGAATGAAGCTGGTCCCCTACTTCACACCATATAAAACATTAACTCAGAATGAATCAATGGCATAAATGTAAGAGTTAACATCATAAAACTTTTAGAAGAAGACGTAGGCATAAATATTCTGGGCCTTAGGTTTGTCAATGGATTCTTACATATGACACCAAAGCATGAGTAACTATATAAATATGTATATATGTATATATAATTAAATATATATGTATATTTGACTTTCAAGTGACTCATGTCCCTGTTCATTAAGCATCAATTATTGTGAACATTACACAGATTTAGGATTTCTTTAAGAATTCTATTTTTTAAATTGTTATTGTGGTTAAATATGCATAAAATAAAATTTTCTATTTTACCTTCTTCTCAATGTATAATACACAAGCATGTATAATACAGCAGCAATGTATAAAACAAAAGCAATGTATAACAGGACAGATTGAATCCAAATGTAGAAGTATGTATATAAATTTGAAAGTGAAATATATATATTTGACTTTACAAAATGAAAATATTTTATTTATTAAAGGATATTATCAAGAAAGTGAAAAAGTAAAGCTACAGATTGGGATAAAATGTCTCTAAAACACATATCTTATGGAAACTAAATATCTAAGATAGAAAGAACTCCTAAAACTCCACAAAATAACATATGACCCAATTTATAAAATGACCCAAGGACATGATAAACATCTATACAAAGAAGATATACAAATAAGCACATGCAAACATGTTCAGTATTATTAGTCTTTAGGGAAATCTAAACCATAAGATGCTACTTTATACCTACTAGGATAGCTATAATAAAATAAAAGAAAATAATGTGTGTTGGCAAGGATGTGGAAAAATTAGAACAATTGAACCTTGCTGGCAGGAATGTAAGATGGTGCAGTCACTGTTGAAAACAGTTTTATGGTCTCTCAGAAAGCTACACATAGAATTACCATATAACCCAAACAATTTTAGACTGTTATATACCCCCCAAAAAATGGAAACAAAGTTTCACATATTTGTATGTCACTGCTCATTGTGGCATTATTCACAGAGCCAAAAGATGAAAACAATCCAGGTGTTCATCAAGAAATGAATGAATGGACAAAAGGTGATGTATACATATAGTAGAATATTATTCAGCCAGAAAATGGAATGAAGTTCTGATGTATTGCCATAACAGGTATAACCTAGAAAACATTATACCAAATGAAAAAAGCCAGACATAAAAGGACAAATATTTTCTGACACACTTGTATAAAATATATAGAACAAATAAAATTATAGAAGAAGAAAGAGATTAAAGGTTCCCAGAGGCTAAGGGAGGAGAGAATGGAAAGTTACTGCTTGTTATGAAGTTCTATTTGAGTGATGAAAAAGTTTTAACAATAGGTAATGATTATGGTTTCACAATATTGTGAATGCAACTCATGCTTCTGAATTATACATTGAGAAGAAGGTAAAATAGAAAATTTTATTTTATACTTATTTAACCACAATAACAATTTTAAAATAGAATTCTTAAAGAAATCATAAATCTGTGCAATGTTCACAATAACTGATGCTTTATGAACACACACATGAGTCTCTTGAAAGGCAGAATTAACATTCAATTAAACTTTCCTACTTTATAGTAGTGTAGTATCTTCTTTGAAATTATTTATATTGGCATTTATTACTAATTAAAAGTGTATATTACCTGTAATTGATAAGCATTATTATATGCTGGGAAATAGAAGGTAAAACAGGATTGTATGTCTCAGGAAGCTTCAAAGGAAGAAAATAAATAGGGTGAAAAGAAGGACAGAGAGAGATGAGAGAATTGATAGAATAATTTTCTTGAGAGACAAGAAAATATGTAATTCAATACAAAGATTAGATAGCAGAAGAAACAGCTACTTTATTATAACAGGACAGATTGCATCCAAATGTAAAAGTATGTATATAAATTTGATATTCAGAGAAAATGACTACATGTCTAATAGAAAAGATAGAAATGGATTTTGAAGTGTATGAACAATCTTCGAAAGAGTTGAAATAGAATGAAGATTAGTTGACCAGATATCTTGCCTAGAATTGAAGTGATGAGGGATTATTTCAATTTTAGGATGATCATTTTGTAGTAGGAATAATGTGTCCTGATATTTTATGTAGACAGAAATCAGATAGCTTTTTCTTCAGATTAGTATAATGGAAAGAAATAAAGCATGGGCCTTTAGAATAATGTAAAAAGTCTTATTGAATTATGAGCCATGGAATATAAGCTGAAAAAAGAATCATAATAAGAAGAGGATTTTTGAAATTGGGGATAACCTATGGTTTAATAAATTAAGGCTTCTGATAAAATCAGAGTAGGAGTATTTGAACAAATAAGCTGTAAGGTGGAAAGTAAAGGAGTTAAGGAATTGAATATTTGCATGATTGATTTTCCAGCTAAAATAATGATAGGTATAAAAAAGATATGCCCCTGGAATAGGTATCTGAAATGATGGTGAGGAATAGTTATTAGAAACAAGAGGTTCAAGAACAGAGGTATGTAATTGGATGCATCATTCACTAGAAGTTTCAACAAAGATTATAAAATAAATTAAGGTTGAGAAATAGTCTGTGGGCCTGTTGCCAAAGTTTTAAATATGACAACAGGGGCCCCAATATTGAATTTCAAAGATGATAACTTCAAGTAAAGGAAAAAATTGTTAAAATTGAACTATAAGATCTTAAAGTGAGTATAATTTTTTAATTTAATTTTTCTTGTGAGGAGAAGGAAACAGTAATGTACAATTGCTTAAGTCTTTTGTATTCTATACCAATTATAGCAGAATTCAGGTCATAGACTTTTTTGTTTTTCTGTCTCTCTGTCATTTTCTCTCTTGCTCTCTCTCTGTCTCTTTCTCTATATATATACACACATATATGGAAATCAATCAATCTATCTGTGTATTCCACATATATATATGAAATTCAATATATATTAGTATGCTTTAGTTTCTCCTAAAGCTGGGAAATAAAATTGCAATATATATAATGCTAAATACGAGAATGATAGTCACCCTCCATATTAAAGATATTTTCATGAGCTCATGAATTGCAACAAAGTTTAATAAGTAGTATTTTTTCCAAACACTTTACATACATTATCTCATTTAAGTTTTAACAACATCTGAGATAAAAATTTTAAACCAGTTTTGGACTTAAGAAAAAGAAGACTTAAAACACCTAAATAATTTGAACATGATCACATGGCAAGTGGAAATAATAGTTGGTATTGAAACCCAGGTGTGCCCAGTTTTCCTGAACCAAAATCTATCTTTCATTTTGTTATTCTTCCTAATATGACTAGACAGATATTTATTAATATAAAAAATTTATTTTATATATAAAAAGTTATTTTATTTTAGCAACAATTATAAAATAAAACACATTAAACCACAACGAATTGTAGGTTTTCCTAATGAATACAATTTGTAGCAGTTGTACAACACAATAGGTTTCTTAATTTAAAGGACATGAAAACATTGTTAGAAGTACAAAAATTACAATTACAAGAACTTTGCTTGAGAATAACAATCCCCTTTGTCTCTTTTGGTTTGTGTTTTCCTTTGTCACCCCTAGTCCGTTAGCATTGAATGAGAAAGCTAATAAATGTTTCTACATAATCTTACATTGCCTACAGAAAAAGTTTCATTATACCAGCATGGTTTTCATGCGATTTTAAGCCGTATCTATGCATACCAAAACAACAGACAAATCTGGCTCATCCTATTCTATTAAATTACCATTTACCTCTTCTTTTGTTATTAAATTTTACTAATCTTCCAAACTGCAGCTAAAATTCTACCTTATACATTAAAACTTTCTCAATCCTATCAAGCAGATCAAACTAGTGCTTTCTTCGGGTCCATGATGTATATACTTCATTACTCAATTTTTCAGAATTTTGTTCGTTCTTTTAGTAACTCACCCATGCCTAGATACAAGATCATTAGCTCCTCAAGATTAGAGAATGAGAGTTTTTATACTTTGAACTCAGCCTCCAGCGTACAGTACTTGGTAGCTGCATAAAATGTCTTCTTTGGGACACAACTTTTGTCTAAAGACAAACAGTGATTTGATTAACAAAATTAGGAGTGATTTTATTCATTTCACAAAATGCCTACAAGGTAATTAAGATATGCATAATTAAACTAGTGGATAGAGAATAAAATGTCTCTGAGCTGCAAGGAAGAAGTGGGAAAACACGTGGAGGTTCTTGACACATCTTCATAAATAGTCACATATCTGGGAGATCTGGAAGCCATTGTTTCAAAGGTAGGTCAATCTTTTGAATAGTGTCCCATCTATATTTAAAAATGTGTTCATTAGAAATCTCTGGACTGCATGGTGAAAGTGAGGCAAGGCCTCATCTTGCTGGAAAATGGGATAACTGAAGGCTTTCTGTAGCTACAGAAAGAAACATTCCATGAGTGTGTCCAAAAAAACAAATACCTGTGATAGTACCTTCTACAACAAGGAGTTAATTAAAACCTGTGTGCTTCATATGACACAAAAGACATTTAGTAAATCCCTTACAAGTGGAATTGTGAAATGGTGGTTTTCAGTGCTCCATGTGTGAGGGTGATAATGTTATTTTTCTAGTCAAAGGTGATAATGATTCATTTTTCCTACTTAAATAAAACAGCTTTGTCCCTGACAGTCAACTCCACTTCCCTGGGACCCTGAAATCTGCTGCAAAACTTGTATCATTTTACTTCATTGTCTCCACTGGGGCTTGAAGCATGTTAAAGCAATAAGGTTTTAGTCTCCATTTATGGAAAATGCACTACATAGTAGGCTGAAGCTTGCTAAATTTCCATTTCCTGGGACTTCTCTAAAGAAGAAAATTTCGCCTCACTGCTTCCTCTGCATTTGGGGCTGCTCTGCACACTGTCTTAAGATACACCCTTTCTGCTTCATCTCATTATACAATGGGAAATGCTTTGACTACCTGTTAGATGTCGCTGTCTGGTACACTTAATTACTTTTGCACTGCAGTCATTACAACCAAGTTTACAAGATTTCAACATATGAAATTAAGTGCTAGAAGGGTACCTACAAATTGATGGGTATTACATGTTTACATATTAATATGATACTAATACAATTTAAAAAATATTAAGAAATGGTTTATGAAATTTAATAATGCTACCAAAGTCAAAGGATGTAGTTAATTACGTGTAACTTTGAATTCTAGATTGATAGTTAAGCACAGTGTTACATTACATCTTTCCACCCATCTGAGCTCCTAAATATGGTAATAACTTACTGATGTGCTAAACATAGAACTGTATTACCTACTCATGATGCCATGATTTAAATTTTGAGTCTAGGTATTATTATTTTAGGTATTTTATTTATACCTTATCTTGATTCAAGTGCACTTATCCTAATTCAATTTGATTTTGTCTCTTTGTAAAGAATTTAAGGCAACCATTTGAATTCTATTTCTCTTGTAATGGCCTACATAGAGATACCTCAAATGAATAAATGTGCCCTCCTGTGTCAGGAAGAGAGTGATAACAATTCTGAAAAGCACTACCAATAATTTCAGGTGATAATTGAATCAAAGGAAACTGTTGTTCTCTTCACCAAGATTTAAGACAATTGCATTAGGTGATCTTTGAAAATTTTAATTAGTATGTGCAATATTCTGTGTTTAGAACCTCTGGATCTTTACTGGCCTCTTTGAAATGAATTGATTGTTAAAGTCCAATTCTTAAAGAGAAAATTGCCAAATCACACAGTAGATTTCACAATTGACATGACTACCTTCTTAGCATTCTTGGCTGAAGAAATACAGATAGTAGATATAAAATTAACTATGCATTTATTACTTTAAGTCCTTGCTTTATTGCTTCTCGGCCTTTTGGCTAAGATCATGAGAAGTCCTTGCTGTATAATATATGCAATAAAAGTTAAGTGAGTAATCTCTGAGTTAGTTCGTGATTTGTATGTATATCAATGTTTCCATACCTGGGAACTCTAATATGATAACAAATGTTTTACATTAAATTTTATTTTAATTTGAGGTCCCCAGAAAGACTTCATAATAAAATAAAACAAATACCTTCGCTTAATCTTTGAATTTACCATTTGTCCATGCTTCCTTCCCCGTTTTTTTTTGTTGTTGTTGTTATAGCACAGATAAAAAGCCTCAAATATGTGATAATAAACCCAAATTGATTTCTATAATACTTTCAATAAAAAGGCAGTTTATCTGGTTTCAGCAAGTACATGCAGCAGCAGCCAGTGAATTCTGGCCCTGGGTTGGACTAGCATTGGGTAGCCATATATCAGAACTTGTATAAATTATCAGAACTTGTAAAGATTGCTTTAACAGCCGGGCGCGGTGGCTCACGCCTGTAATCCCAACACTTTGGGAGGCCGAGGCAGGCGGATCACGAGGTCAGGCGATCGAGACCATTCTGGCTAACATGGTGAAACCCCGTCTCTACTAAAAATACAAAAAATTAGCCGGGCGTGGTAGTGGGCGCCTGTAGTCCCAGCTACTCGGGAGGCTGAGGCAGGAGAATGGCGTGAACCCGGGAGGTGGAGCTTGCAGTGAGCCGAGATCGCGCCACTGCACTCCAGCCTGGGCGACAAAGCAAGACTCCGTCTCAAAAAAAAAAAAAAAAAAAAAAATACAAAAAACTAGCTGGGCATGGTGGCGGACACCTGTAGTCCCAGCTACTCAGGAGGCTGAGGCAGGAGAATGGTGTGAACCCCGGGGGGAGCAGAGGTTGCAGTTGGCTGAGATCGTGCCAGCCATTGCACTCCAGCCTGTGCAACACAGCGAGACTCCATCTCAAAAAAAAAAAAAAAAAAGATTGCTTTAATATAAAATGCCCAACGAATGAATATGAGAATGTGCTAACCTGAGTTAGGTCTTCTATCTAGAAAAACAAAATATGTTTAAAGATTGAGTGGTAACAAAATAACTCCGAAGCATTGATACTCATTTCCTAACACATTTATTTATTCAACATGCATTTATCAATTTTGTTCCTATATACAAAAACAGAGAAACAATTGTAAACAAGACACAATCAATTCCTTCATGGTATGGATCAAATATTTAGACTAATGAAGCCTAGGCAAATATTTTGATGTATCAGTACACTTTATTTTAAAATATACTAATTTATTTTCACACAAATCTCAATACCTGAACTTATTTTACTTCATCCAATACTGCCCAGCTCAGACTTTGGGTTTTTTTTTTCTGAGACCCAGAAAACTTTTTTTAAACCGTGTATTAGACATTTATAATTAGATGAGCCACGAGAGCAACAGATACAAGCTTCCAAAGCTCAAGTCATTGTCTTGCCAAGAAACCTTACTCCTTCTTTGGCATTCTAAGTTATGCTAAATGACAGCACACACCACCAGAAGCTAAGATGTCACCACTGATTCCTTCTAATTACCATAAGCCTAACACAGAATCAATCACCAGGTTCTACTAACATAGCATCTAATATTGTCAGAAAAAAGCAGACAAAATACGTCTGCCTAAATGAAGATTAGGTGGATAATGAATAGAGATGTCGAGATACAGAGAAAATCAACAGCATATGTAAGAAACAAATATCTCATGTAGTATAATAGAAAGAAACAAGTGTTATGGAAAAATTTAAAAATAAAATTGAATAGTCGAATTATTTTATGCAATTAGAGAAACATACATATTAGAAAAAATTTTATTATGTAATTATTTCACTTCATGCTTTTTGACTATTTTAAAATGAAAATATTTATTTTGGGTATTGAACTTATAATTTTAAGTTGCTTTATTTATTCTTAATCTTTTGGTTCAAGATAAAAGTGGAACAGAAGAGTAGATTTACATATTTTTTAAATGTCCTACTTTCAATTTTTGAAGCCTTATAACTACAGTGTTTCTGGTTTCTTGCTCAAGAGATGTGTTTGAAAATGACACAGAGCCACTGTCTTTATTCATGTTTCTTTCCGGTGTAATTGCTCTGAACAATACATCTTTATCTTCTGTTTTTAGTTGTTAGGTATTGGTTCCCGAGAAGAAAATAGTCTTTCTTACTAAGAGAACAAAGTGTTGTTTGTTATAAAGACTTCTTCAAGTGAAAGGTCTCCTTTCTACTGTTTTTGTTGAAAAGTCCCTTTAATAGAAAATCCACTTATCCCTCCCTAAACAGACACTACTTTGGTTTTTTGAATGAACAACCCAAAAAGGTATGCAATATTTGTTTTCCCCTTAAACAAAATAGTTCTAGTGAGCATGTTATGTTTACAGCTTGATCTACATTACTAAGCAATTGCTGAAATATATTTTTCTAAAGAAAAGCTTTTTTGTAGGTTTAGCATAAAGTCTCTCAATATTTCAATCTGTGAATGAATAGATGGATAAATGAGCTTCTGTGAAATAGGTTGGCAGAAAAAGATATCTTACATTTTTATGTTTTGTGCTAAGCCAATATGGCAATAGAGTATTATTTTGATAAACAGGAAGATATAAATGCCTCAGTTTATTCAACTAAAATAACACTGTCTTGTAATCTTTACATAAAAGCTGAAAATTATTGCTCGCTCCTATCTCTATATATGTGTGTGTAAATATATGTATACCTATATGCACATATATATATACCTATATTTTTATCTAATATCCACACATCACAAAACATGATGGAAGTTGGTAAACACTGATTATGTAAATATATGAGTGTATACAGAAAACTAAACAAAATAGCTTTCTAACTTATACAGAACTTTTTTTTTTTTGCAATTCAAGTATTATTTTCTTTCAGCATAACTCAGCAGACTTAGGCATTTGCAGGTTCCACTCAGAGTAATGGAAGAAAGTGCAGTGGAAGGAAACATTTATCAAGTGCCTATTTTAAGCTATTCACCAAGATAAGGGCTTCCACAGTTTACATACACTTGGTAACAACCCTGATGGATGTTAGACAAAATCTCTATTTTTTTTACAGTTCAGATAATTTTTGTCCCAGTAAACAATTCACAAAAGTTGTCACTGAAAACAATAAATAAAAATGCTCACAAATAAAAATACTCTCACCAGTGAATCCTCACCCTAAATTCACATGAGCACTGCCAACATTTGTGTACATCTATTTAGGGACTCACCAACATGTTTTGAAAACAAAGTGTTCTATAGATGTTAGTCAATAGAAGTAAAAGTAGTTACTCTGAGAAATAATAGGTACAGATTCAACTTTGTCCCACATAAAATATGGCCCCCTTTTTCATGCTCACTTTCACATCTGTGGTTTATACATACATCGCTCTCCCAGATTGTTAATGCCTAGGCTGCTTTTAGCCTCCAGTTGTCCCGTTGGCCTCTTTCCAAACAAAAGTCTGTATTTCTTACAGAGCAGTCTTTCTGTCATAGAAAGCTAACCATGCCACTCTCCTGATTCAATTATTTCAATTTCTGTAAACTAAAATTAAAATTTCTTATCTCAGCGTAAATGGTTCTCCATGACTTTCCTTTTGCTTAATTGAGCTATCATTTTCTTCATAGTTTCTTCCATGTAACCAACATTTAAATCTTATTAAAACCCATCTATATCTTTTAGATTATTATCCTTTCTTATACTCTCCCTCTTTGTGATACTTTATCTAACTCTGTAATCCTTCAAGATTCCAATACTTTATGAATTTCCCTTGACTCCTTAAAGTGATATTTTCTTATTTCTCTGTAATCATCGACTCAGTCATAGTTATTTTCATTTGGTATTTTTGTTGTTTTGTTATACCTTGCATATTGTACTTCTACTTTAGTTTGCATGTTTTGGATTATGTCTGGCAAAGAGGACTATTGACATGTGTAATTAAATAGCTTCCTGGAAAAGAACTCTACTTTGGGTAATGAGTTAGATAAAGCAAAAATTCTTCATTGTCAGAAAAAAATAGTGATTTTCTGCTTCTGTTTCTTTCTCTGCCTCTCATATACATGCTCCAGCCTTCTGTCCAGATGCTAATCTCTGCAGATTGCATCTCTCAGGCTTAGTTTTCAGCAGACTTCAAGTTAAGTTTGACAAAAAGGAGGCATCAGAAGAACATAAAGGGGAAGAAGAGTATAGAGGACTGGAATATTTGGTCCTTGTTTTCCTCCTGTTGTCCCTTTTGGGTGTTATTAACTTCTGCTGTTGCAAGTCTTTGTGATGAATTCTCTTTCCTGCCAGGATCCTGCCTTTTAATCACTCAAATGTATTTCATGGTTTAGTGATTGTTAGAAGAGTGTAGAAGAAAATTGAGAGCAGAAGGACAATAACTCAACATTATGAGGAGTATTTCACCAAAGCTCAGTAAGATATTGGGGACACATATAGCACTCTTTTGGTAGTCTTCTAGTGGAACAAAACACAAAGGCCCTGCAATGCTGGTCACCTTGAAACTGGAAACTGCACCCTTGGATCATGCTTGCCTGAGAATATTTAGAATGGGAGTTGTGGGGCACACAGGAATTTGAATTCTGACTATGCCTAATGAGATGAGGTACTAAATCAAAAGTGTTAAGAGATTGTGGAATATTTGAAATCAAACTTGAAGTCCTACAAAAACTCTCCTACCTTCCATTCTAGTACATTTCTTAGATACACATTTCAAGCATTCTTCAAACTAATCACTACCAGCAAAGAATGTATAATGTCTGCTATGAACTTCATTAGTTATCTAAAATAATATCACTTATTTTTGAAGAGATAAGGTAAGGGCCCTCCAAGAGTCTTAATTAAACTACAGAATTTAAGATGAGGGATATCACCCAGATGTTTAGAGATTTTCTTTTACATATAGTGAATTTTTTGAAACAACATCAACACTATGTTAATCCTATTGTTATTGTTTCCTATGAAAGTGGACTGCTGCTCTAAAATCCTGTTTTGTTTTGTTTTTGTTTATACTAATGCTAATTATGATTATTTTGTCATTTTTTGTTAAAGACATAGCAGATTTTTTAAAAGTTCCTGCTCTTATATTGTTACAGTGTTGATTTTTCAGTTAAAACTAGACAGTTTTCTTTAATTCTAATTTGTCACACTAGAAGTTATTCAGTAGATTCGTCAAGTACTAACAGCTGTGTTACTGATGCCACTTGTTAGCTGTTTGTTCACACTCTGAAATGAGACTGCTGGTCTAGATTTTGACTCAATATCTTTAGCTTGAAAATTTTCTATATTTTCCCTTTCCACTTTTTTTTTCCTTCTCATTTCTCATATATTTATCTTATCCTTTCTATCTTCCACTCATTTCCTGTCTTTTTCTCTCTGGGTATCTTAAAAATAATTTTATATATAATGCATATTATTTAGATGCAGTCACAACTTCTAAAAAATATTTTGTATATTAAGGCCATGTTTGGAAATTCATTCAATTAAAATGCTTATTGTTTATATAACACAGTATTTTAACAGGTGCTTTCAAAATCATTGGGTTATTTGATAAAGTCAACATAGATTTTATCATTTTACTTTTTAAAACTCAAAATAAAGAGTCATCTTTAATTTTTTCAATACATAAATCAGTATTTTGGAAACATTTTTCAATGGCTATTTATATGTATGTATTTATTTGTTTTTGAGATAAGGTCTTGTTCTGTTGCTCATGCTGGAGTGCACTGGTGCAAACATGGCTCACTGCAGCCACAACCTCCTTGAGTGCCAGCAATTCTCCTGCCTCAGCCTCCTGAGTAGCTGGGGCTACAGCCTCATGCCATCATACCTGGCTAATGTTTCAACTTTTTATTTTTTGTAGAGACTGGGTCTTGGCATGTTGCCCAGGCCAATCTTGAAATCCTGGGCTCAAGCAATCCTCCCCCTCAGCTTTCCAAAGTGTTGGGATTATAGGCATGAACCTCTAAGCCTAGCACCAATAGCTCTTTATTAACAACAACAAAAAAATGAGAGCAACAAAGAAAGTTACTATCCTTATGTGTATTTGTATATATATTGATGCCTATTTTTACATTTATAGATATGTTTTATCACATGGGTCTAACTATATGCATTTATAAATATTCACTTCTATGTGTTATATTACCTTCAAATATAATATTTATGTTTTATGCAGAAATTTAAAAAGTCAGCAGCACATTAAACATTTTTAAACAATTACTTAATATTTTGTAAGCAATGAGGAATATCTGGGTTTTACATGCAAATTTTGTCTTTTTAATTTATTTTATCTTTAATAAAGAAAAACTGAATGGCATTCCATTAAATATCCATAACCACGTTTTAAAAATTCAACTTATTTGTCCATAGACAAACAAACTTAGTTGTTTCCAGGACTTAGGTATTTTTTTTTCTAGGAAATCTTGCAACAATAAAGATGAAACTGGATGAAATTATGTAAAGTGAAATAAGCCAGACATAGGAACAAAAATACTGCATAATCTTAATTATATGTGGACTCCAAAAAAATTTAATTTATAGGTGGCAATCAGGGGTTGGAGGTTGGGGAAATATTGAGATACTGGTCAAAGGATACAGACTTCCAATTTAAGATGAATAAGCTCTGGAGACCTAATATGTACCATGATGACTATAGTTAATAATAATGTATTGCATACTTGAAATTTGCTAAGAGAATAGATCTTAAATATTCTTAACACACACACACACACACACACACACACACACACACACACACACACACAGAGTAACTATGGCAGTTAATGGATATATTTAGCTTGATTGTGGTAATGATTTCACAATGTGCACATATAAAAAATGACACATTGTATGTCTTGAATATACACATTTTATTTGTCCATTATACCTCAATATAAAGAGTAAAAGAAGATAGTTTATGGTTTCAAAATAGTTACAACTCTTTGACTAAAATAAATCGATATTTTTATTATTTAATTGATAGTTTTTTTTTTTTTGGAGACACAGTCTGTCACCCAGGCTGGAGTGCAGTGGCACGATCTCCGCTCACTGCAAGCCCCGCCTCCCGGGTTCACGCCATTCTCCTGCCTCAGCCTCCGGAGTAGCTAGGACTACAGGCGCCCGCCACCAAGACCAGCTAATTTTTTGTATGTTTATTAGACACGGGGTTTCACCATATTAGCCAGATGGTCTCGATCTCCTGACCTCGTGATCCGCCCGCCTCGACCTCCCAAAGTGCTGGGATTACAGGCGTGAGCCACTGCTCCTGGCCAATTGATAATGTTTTATACTATTTTTGGAACAATGGCTGGCACATAATAATCTGTATTAATTTCGTTTCCTTTTTTGAAAATAGATATACAACAAATTTATTTTAATAAAAGATGTAAAGGACAAGCCTTATTTAAATTTATCTTTTTTCTATTCCTCAAATTGCACTGTAATTCTATATCTCTACAGCTTTGAAAGTTGCAAAGAATGGGAATGGTAGGAAGATTGGTAAATAAAGTAATAAAAAATAAGAGCTTTTGAAACTTGTGGTATGTCTATTTTTAAATCTCCATAATGAAGCTCATAGCTTAAAGGAAACACTGTTTTGTAAAATGTTTCATAAGGAATTTCCCCTTGTGAAATTTATATATATAAAGTAGCAAAGGACAAAATAAAAGGACTATTTATTTGACAGCCAAAGGGAATTGAACCCAGACAACATGAAAAGGGAGATCTCATTTATGATTATATTAATAGAATTCTTTGAAAAAAATTAATTGAAGCAAAATTCATAGGATTCAAAAACAATCAATTACTTAGCATTCATATATGTTACATCAAAGCAAATGTCATAGTTTGAACTTGAACTACCAGGTACATGTCCCATTATTCTGTAGTAATTCAGCCATGCATTTTAGCTATCTAAAGTCATACATATTTCATATATGAAACCATCAGCTAAACAATTCCATAATCAAATAGACATTGAAATACTAAGTACAACAATCTGAAATGTTTGGTAAACTTTAGGGGGAAACAGTAAGCTCCTTTTTAATATTTATTTTTATGAAGAAAATTAACACCTCTACATTTTACTTCTTTATATATAATTTATTTTGTTCAGATTCACTCTGTTTCTTTCTCAGATATTTTTTCCCTCCAAAAATAATCATAAAACATCTTTATGACCTAGAATAATAAAACATAAAAAGCATAAATCACAAATGAAACAATGGATGATCTTAAGTACTCAAAATTACAATAGTTTTTTATTGATGAGATCATAAAAATGTCAGACAAGTTTCATATTGGATGATGGTATTTGTAACACTTCTAAAATATTAGTATGCAAATCAACAAAGCCCCAAAAATCTAACTGAGAAATAGACTAATGAAATGAGCAAGTGTGTTATGAAAACAAACAACAAACTCAATTGGCTATTAAGGAAAGAGATTCAAACTGATCAAAACTTGATATGATTTCAAATATATATGTAATGTCAACCTACTTATCTGATTGGCTTTTATTTTTAATTCTGAAAATATGAAATTTGTTACATAAGGCAATAGAAAAATTCTAGAAGTAGTGTATATGGTGCTAATATATTTGGGGAATTACTCGACAATATCTACCTAAGTAGAGAATATGAATAGCTGGTGACACATTAGTTCTACTCTTAGGTATATACCCCAGATAAATTTTTTGCATATGTATACTAGGAGACATACACAAACTTTAAGCATAGCAGCATAAAGTTTAAAATTAAAAATTGAAATATAGGACATACTATTTCTGTTAAGGGCTGGCTAGGGTATTTGGCTAAACCCTCATCTAGAAAAAAAATCATGGTAAATAACTTAACAGTGAAAAAGACTTAGAAAACTGCTAAGCTAATATACAAGGAAGAATGAACAAACTTTTCTCCTGATAATACATACTAAGGTTTCTTAAGGTGGATGAACTGTGACAGTGATGCTAAACTCAAAGTCCAGAGCAGACCTAAGAGAAGAGTCATTTTCAGGCCTGTCCATAGGTTTGCAGAACCTCAAGCAAAACGTTTTCTGTTTCTTTGTTTATTTTGCAGACAGGACCCCGTATATATAAACAATTTGGTCACAAGTGCATTAGAAAATCTATGATCTAATGTAAGATATTATTTTTAATGAATATTTAAAATAATAGATAGAGAAGGGGTAAATATTAGTTTATTATCAGATCCATCCCTGTAAAGGTTCTTGGTTGTGTCCAGGCCCTGTACCTTTCTGTTTAGGTTCAAGAAACATGTCCATGTTCTTCATTGACAAATAAAATAGTACTCTCTCTGCTTTTATTTCTGATTTTAGTTTTTGTATCCCCTCTCTTTGTTTCTTTGTTTGTCTGAATAACTGTGTGTCTTTTTTTTTATTTTTACCAAGTATGAAGTTTTGGTTGTGTTGATTTTCCCTGTTTTTCCATTTTCTATGTTATTTACTGAAGCTGTAATCTTTGTTATTTCCTTCCTTCTGCTAGCTTCGGCTTCAGTTTGTTGTTCTTTTTCCAGTTCCTTGGTAAAGTTAGGGTATTTACTGACTTTTTTTTTTAATGTACTCATTTACGGCTATACATTTTCCTCAGAGCATTGCTTTTGTTGCATCCTTTAAATTTAGATATGTTGTATTTTTGTTTAAATTCATCTCAAATTATTTTATAATTGCCCATGTGAATTCGTCTTTGACCCATTGCTTACTTAATAGTATGTTGTTCAATTTCCATGCATTTATAAATTTTTCAGTTTTTATTTGTAGCTTTATTTTATAGTGGTCAGAAAAAATAATTTGTATAATCTCAGTCTTTTTGAATTAAGACTTCTTTTCTAGTGTAACATATTGTATAGCCAAAAATGTGCATTCTTGTTTATACTTCTGTCCCTTCCCCCATGTAAGGACACCTTGTTTGACCTTCTATTCTTTCCACAATGTGAGGACATGTAGATAGTGCTATCTATGAGGGACGAGCCTTCACTAGATACTGAATATGCCAGCGCTTTATCGCCAGCGATTCATCTGGGATTTCCCAGCCTCCAGAACCAGATAAAATAAATTTCTGTTCTTTATAAATTACCCATTCTCTGGCATTTTTTAAATAGCAGCACAAACAAACTAAGACATTTGTGCCATTTTCCAATTTACTTTCTATATGGCCTATATTTATATATATTTATATATATGCACACCCATTCATACATTTATATACATTGACATATATATGCACATGCACAAATATAAAAATATGTATACACACATAATATAGTTCCAAAGTTCTTTTAATACTGCCTTCTCTTGTGTTTGAACAACTTCTCAGTGGTATGTGAATTATAATTAATATCCTACGTTTCTAACAACTGACTTTGAATTTAGTTTCAATAATATGTTAAATCTCTGCTCCTATACAGCTGTCATCACTTTTAGAATGCTCCTATTATACATTACATGTTTATACGTTGGGTGTCATTCAACCTTTATTTACAGTTTTTGTTTTTAAATCATATAGGAAACAAAAAAGAAGTTACATCCAAAAATACTTTAATACTTTTATACTTACCTATGAAGTTACTTTTGTTGAATTCTTCATTTTATATATGTGTGTATTGTATATTTATATGTGTATATATATATTTATTGTATATTTATATGTGGCTTTGAGTTATTGTTTAGTGACTTAATTTCAGCCTGAAAGACTCCCATTAACATTTCTTGTAAGTCATGTCTACCACTGATAAACTGCCCCAGCTTTTGAATATCTCGGAATGTCTTCATTTTTGCAGTTTAGTTTTGTCACAGACAGAATTCTTAGTAGACTGTTTTTTTCTCTTTCAGAACTTTAGTCATCCTAATTCCTTCTGCTCTCCATGGTTTCTGGTAAGAAATCTTATTAAGAATCCATTTAGGCTGGCTGCGGTAATCCCAGCACTCTGGGAGGCCAAGGTGGGCGGATCACCTGAGGTCAACAGTTCAAGACCAGCCTGGCCATCATGGCGAAACCCCGTCTCTACTAAAAATGCAAAAATTAGCCAGGCATCATGGCATGCGCCTGTAGTCCCAGCTACTCAAGAGGATACAAAGCCAACCATATCACCTCCTATTAGGCCTCACCTCCCAACACTGTTGTATTTGGTATTAAGTTTCTAATGCATGCTTTATGGGGGACATAGTCAAATCATGGAAGATATCAACATATGAATTTTGGAGAGACATAAACATTTAGACCATAGCCATCCTATCATGTATTTTTATAAAGTTTTCCCTTCTTTTTTGTCTCTGGACATCAAGAGGGGTATTTTCTTTTCTTTCTTTTTTTTTGTGTTTTTTTGGAGATGGAATCTTACTCTGTCACCCAGGCTGGGGTGCAGTGGCATGATCTTGGCTTACTGCAACCTCCGCCTTCTGGGTTCAAGTGATTCTCCTGACTCAGCCTCCCATGTAGCTGGGACTACAGGAGCCCGCCACTATGCCTGGCCAATTTTTGTATTTTTAGCATAGATGGGCTTTCACCATATTGGCCAGGCTGGTCTCGAACTCCCACCCACCTCGGTCTCCCAAAGTGCTGAAATTACAGGCGTGAGCCACCGTGCCCGGTCCAGTATTTTCTATTTATATGTAACTCAGTTCACTATTATTCTGCTATGATGTTTTAAACAACACTTTAGCCTTCTATTTGGTTCTTAATGTGATTATATTTTGGGAATTTTATATTATTGGATATTATGGTTTGGATATTTGTCACCCCAAACCAAATGTTGAAATTTGAACCCCAATGCTACAAGTGGGGCCTGATGGGAGATGTTTGAGTAATGGGGGTAAATCCAACATGAGTACATTAATTCCCTCCCTCTGGAGTGAGTGAATTCTCCCTCTATTAGTTTCCATAAAAGCTGATTGTTTAAAAGGACTTGGTACATTCTTGCTCTCTCTTGCTTCCTCTCTCATATGATTTCTGTACACATCACCTGCTGACTTCCCTTTGCCTTTCACCATAAGTGGAAGCAGCCTGAGACTCTCAACAGAAGCAGATGTCACCAGCACCATGCTTCTTGAACTGCCTGTGGAACTATGAGCCAAATAAACCTCTTATCTTTATAGATTACTCAGGCTCAGATATTCCTTTATGACAACAAAAAACAGACTAAAACATCGTATTTTAAATCTACAAATAATTTATTATTTTTATAGATTCAGTTTTATGGCAATATTATTTGTTCATTCATCTATATTGTGACATATATTAATCACAATTATTTTAATATTTGTGCTCAATCTTTCCAAAATCTAGATAATCTGCTGATGAATTTCTTTTTTGCCTCTTGGCTTTTCATTAATTGCCCACGTCTCCTGGTATGCCTTATAATATTTATGAGTGTCATTTACTAAATATGAATAATAGGAGAAATACTTTGAGGCTTTCATTGAATATCAAGCACTTCCATAAACAAACACCCCATAAAACAGTGGGCAAAAGACATTAACAGACATTTTCCTAAGGAAGGCATACATACAGCCAACAAACATATGAAAAAAAGCTCAAAAACACTGATGATTCAAGAAACGCAAATCAAAATTATGATGAGATACCATGTAACACCAGTGAGAAGGGTTATTATTACAAAGTCAAAAAATAACAGATGGTGAGATTGTGGAGAAAACCAAATGTGTATACACTGTTGGTAGGAGTGCAAACTATATCAGCCATTGTGGAAGGCAGTGTGGTGATTCCTCAGACACCTAAAGACAGAAACACCATTTAACCCAGCAATGTCATTACTGTGTATACACCCAGAGGAATATAAATAATTCTATTATAAAGACACATGCACAGATATGTTCATTGCAGCATTATTCACAACAGCAAAGACATGGAATCAACCTAAATACCCATCAATGACAGACTGGATAAAGAAAATGTTGTACATATATACAACAGAATACTATACAGCCATGAAAAAGAACAAGAACATGTTCTTTGCAGGGACATGGATAGAGCTGGAGGAGATTATCCTTAGCAAACTAACCCAGGAACAGAAAACCAAACACCACATGTTCTTACTTATAAGTGGGAGCTAAATGATGAGAACACATGCACACATAAAGGGGAACAGCAGACACTGGGGTGTTTCAGAGGGTGGAGGGTGACAGGAGGAAGAGGATCTGAAAAATTAACTAATGGGTACCAGGCTTAATATTCAGGTGATGAAATAATCTGTACAACAATCTCCATGACACAAATTTGCCTATGCAACAAACCTGCATTTGTACCTCTAAAACGAAAATAAATTTTTTTTAAGAAAGCATTTACTTAACTTTAAGCTTGGCAGATTTTAAGCAGATCGTTTCTACCCGTTCTGTGATTGATCTAATCAAGTTTTAATTTTGCTCTCTCAGTAGGTATGTCTTCTTATTTGCACTTACACTTGAAGTACCACTTAGAAATATGGGCCATTATGATATAAACACAAGTTTGTCACTTAAAGCTAAATTACTCTCTCTCTTTCTCTGTTTCTTCCAAGTTAAAAATCATAATAGGATATATATTTTGAAAATTTTATCCTTAGCTCTACATAACACCATAAAGAAAAAATCATTTTATATAGATTAGAGATCTAAACTGGGAAATAAACCACAAAACTTCTAGAGAAAAAGAGAATATTATTTTCCATACCTCAATATAGGTGAAATGTTTAAAAATAAAAAAAAAGAAAACAGTATAAATTAACTATCATAAAATTTAAAAAACCTGTCCTAAACAAATACAATTAAGAAAGTAATGAAAAAGCAAGTGAGAGAGAGTACAATTCAGATATAATGATATAGCACTAATTCCATCGCATATATGTATATATATAACATAGAACTCATACTGTGATATTGTATACACACACACAGAGTCAATTCAGTAGAAAAATAGGCAAAGAACTTTTCAGAAATTGCATAAAAGGCATTTCCTCAAAATGTGAAAAATATAAAAATAATAGTATATACACCTGAATGGCTAAAATGAATAAAAAATGAATTACTAAAAGATTTCAGCAGTGAACAATACAAATACAAAATAGATACCTTTCTCAGAGGTCTGTAAGTAGTGGATGGTGATAAAACAGTTCCAGAACAGCATTTAAATATCACATTCCTTAGATGTTTATACTTTTAATAAATATTTCTCCTTACATTTATCTTTCTAATACTTATGTATACTTATACCGTTTATGGATTGTTCTAGTAGGTACTCTTTTCTAATTTGTATCTTTTTCAGCACATTAATTTATTTTATCATCCAAAGTTGCCAAACTACTTAAGTATATTAATCCACTGAAATTGATCCACTAAAATTAGGCATTATACAGAGAAAGGATTCTGCAACATGATGGAATTGTCAATTGATGGCAAGATGGGTGAAAAAATAAATATCTTTTAGTTTGACTTTTGTTATACCTGATATTTAAACATACATAGAAATATACCCAGAGTTTTCAGTCTCTCAATTTAGAGGACACAAGAAAGACAACTGTTTCTAAACAATTCACAAGCAACTAATATATTAAACAAAATGCTAGTATACCATTTTTATTGAAAAATACAATTTTCACAAAGAGCAAAAAAATCAGGAAAGACAACCTCATTCTTTGCTTAGGCCAATTTACATGAAGACCCATATCATAAACTGAGACTACTTGATCAGAACACAACAGTCGTATGATTAAATTGTTTATTAAAATAGATAATAAATTTGCAAAGCATATATTAGGAATATGAATTTTAATAACACTTTATTAAAACACTTGAAGTAGCTTTTGATTCTTTAGAATTTTTTTAAATGTATTTTTTTATTAAAGATATGAATATAGTACTGAGTGTATCTTCTCATGAAAAAGAATTTCAGGACCAAAATCTCACACTGTTTGAGGCCTGGCCATTTGATTTTCAATACACCCTGGCTCTCAGCAAACGCTCAGAAGTGCGCAATTTTTCCCAGTTATTCTACTTGTACATGGAAAGACTGTCATAAAACAACTGTCCCAAATTGTCATCTGTGGTCAACAGTTTATACGTTACTTAAAGTCAGAGGGTAGAAATTCCTCAAAGTACCTCACAGGGCAGTCATTCTAATCATAGCATCTCTTTTGCATCTTGTTCATATTTGTGGAGACATGAAGTTCAGATAATACTCCAGATAAAGTTATGCCACTATGACCTGCACTGTGGGCAACATCAAGTAGTTTAAGATATTTTAGCTTTCACCTGGGTCTGTGTTTCTATGCAATATTTACCATGGTGCCAATCCCTGAGTTATCATTTTACTTAGCAATATAATGTAAACATTAAGGCAACAATGACAAATAATATGATAAATGTTAGTGTTTTTCAGTTAGAACACAGATTTGATAAAGTATAGACAAAAGTATTTTAGTATCTCAATTAAGTAAATAATTTTCAGTAATATGTATCTATTATGGAAACAGTTTAGCCTCCATGTGGAAATAGAATTGAACACTTAAGCACAATGAGAATCTTGAGAACTAAATAAAATAAGTAATAATCTCAATGAAAATTGTCAAAAATAATTAGACATAGTCCTTGACCAAAAGAACTACACATTTTAAAAACATATTTCTTCTTTTAAAGTAATATTCACCATACATCAAACATTTACACCATTATTTGACACATTCTTCTTTCTATTTCTAGCATTGTTGAACATGCAATTTTTTTTCTTCATCTTTCTATCAGGCTTGAAATCAATACACAAAGCTGCTTGTGGAAAAGGTTTGGCAGCTACAGCCACCCAGATATTAAGATATATGTGCTGTTAGCTCTGGCAGCTGGGTCTATCTATCCTCCCCAGTTACAGTTCTTGTCTGACTTCATGATTGGCTCCACTGTTAGCTGTGGTGACAGCTGTTCAGCTGTATTGAGGTTTGGTCTATTATTTATTATTTATTGCAACACAGGCCAACACATTTAAGTAGCTCTATCTACTAGACATAATTGTGCTGAACAAATTTCTTGCCCCAGAATCCCTGATCTGGAGAATATGATATTAAGGAACCAGAGGAGCACACAGTCAGCAAAACCAGGAGGAACATTAAGTTTTTTCATCCTGTACTTATTAGAGACCCTTCCTTTATCTCTTCTGCACATCAACAATATAAAGTATAAACTGGAAAACTTTATATTTTTAAAGTTTAGTAACAAAAAGTTGTACATTGTGGTAGTTTAAAACAAAATTCAAGAATTCAAATTTGCATTATCACTGTAAGAATTTTAACAAATAGAACTCGCAACAAATTATAAAGTGTAAGTTTAGGAGACATAAAATGAGAAAATTGACATAATCCAATGAGTACATTTATATTTATAAATTTCTTCCTAAGCACTGTGTTGAAAGCATATCGCAAAAATTTTATTTTGTGATTTTATTATTTTCTAGTGTGACACACTTTCTAATTTCCCTTGTGATTATTTGCTTTCACCAGGTATTATTTATAAGTGTCATTTCATTTAAAATCAAGTGAGGATATTTTAAAGTCTTTTTATTATTGATTTCAAATTTAATTTTATTAGAAATAGACAACATACTCTATAAGATTTTAATCTGTTGAGATAATTTTACATATTTTTTACACAGTATGTGATCTAACTTAGTATATCACATGGACATTAAAAGATGTTTATTTTATAGTTCTTAGATTTAGGGTCTGATATGGTTTGGCTCTGTCCTCACCCGGATCTCATGTTGAATTGCAATCTCCAGTGTTAGGGGAGGGACCTGTTGGGAGATGATTGGATCATGGAAGTGGATCTCCCCCTTGCTGTTCTCATGATAGTAAGTTCTCATGAGATCTAGTTGTTTGAAAGTGTGTAGTACTTCCCCCTTTGTTCTGTCTCTTCCTCCAGTCATGTGAAAATGACCCCTTTTTGCCTGTGCCTTCCATCATGATTGTAAGTTTCCTAAGGCCTTCTTGGCCATGCTTTCTGTACAGCCTGTGGAACTGTTAGTCAATTAAATCTCTTTTCTCCATAAATTAGCCATGTCTTTATAGAAGTGTGGGAACAGACTAATACAGAAAATTGGTACCAGAAAAGTGGGCATTGCTATAAAGATACCTGAAAACGTGGAAGTGATTTTGGAACTGGTTAATGGGCAGAGGTTGGAACACTTTGGAAGGCTCAGAAGAAAATAGGAAGATGAGGGAAAGTTTGGATCTTCCTAGAGACTTTTTAAATTGTTGTGACCAAAATACTGATAGTGTTATGGACAATGAAGTCCAGGCTGAGATGGTCTCAGAGGGAGATGAGGAACTTATTGGGAACTGGAGTAAAAAGGTTACTCTTGCTGAGCTTTAGCAAAAATACTGGCAGCATTATCCCCCTGTCCTAGAGATCTGTGGAACTCTGAACTTGAGAGATAGTTTAGGATACTTAGTGGAAGAAATTTTAAGCAGCAAAGCATTCAAGGCATGGTCTGGCTGCTTCTAGCAGCATACACTCACATTCAAGAGCAAAGAGATTATCTGAAACAGGAACTTAAAAGTAAAGCAAAGCTTAAAAGTTTGGAAAATTTAAAGCATGGCCAAGTGGTAGAAAAGAAAAACTTATTCTCTGTGAAGGAATTCAAGCAGACTGCAGAAATTTGCAAAAGCAGAGAGTCACCAAATATTAATACCCAAGACAATAGGGAAGATGCCTCAAAGGCATTTTAAATACCTTCATGACAGCCATTCCCATCACAGGCCTGGAGGCCTAGGAGGCAAAAATGGTTTTGTGTGCCAGGCCCAGGGCCTCACTGTTCTGTGCATCCTTGGGTTATGGTGCCTGCATCCCAGCCACTCCAGCTCCAGCTGTCACTAAAAGCGGCCAAGATACAGCTCAGGCCACTGCTCCAGAGGGTGCAAGTTTGAGGCAACCAAGGCTTCCACATGGCATTAACCCTATGGGTGCACAGATTTGAGGTTTGGGAGCCTCTTCCTAGATTTCAGAGGATGTGTGGAAACACCTGAATGTCCAGGCAGAAGTCATCTCCAGGGATGGAGCCCTTTTGGAGAACCTTTACTAGGACATTGTGAAGGGGAAATGTGGGTTTGGAGCCCTCACACAGAGGCACTACCTAATGGAGCTGTGAGAAGAAGGCCACTGACTTTCAGACCCCAGAATGGTAAATCCACCAACAGTTTTCACAGTGTGCCTGGACAAAGCTACACGTAATCAATGCCAACCCATGAAAGCAGCCACAGGGGCACAGCTGCCCAAGGCCTTGTGAGCCCACCCCTGGTGTCAGCTTGGCCTGGATGTGAGACATGGAATCAAGGAAGATTTTTTTGGAGCTTTAAGATTTAATGACTGCACTGCTTGGTTTTGGAGTTGCATGGGGCCTGTAGCCCCTTTGTTTTTGTCAATTTCACTCTTTTTGCATGGAAAGTCATGCCCAATGACTGTACCCCAATTATACCTTGAAAATAAGAAACTTTTTTTTTTAATTTACAGTCTCAAGGCTCACAGATGGAAATGACTTGCCTTTTCACAAATGAGGCCTTAGACTTTGACTTTTGAGTTAATGCTGTAATAAGTTAAGAATTCAAGAGACTATTAAGAAGGCATAATCATGTTTTGAAATGTAAGAAGAACATGAGATTTGGGAGGGTCCAGGGCAAAATAATATGGTTTGGCATTGTGTGCCTACCCAAATCTCAAGTTGAATTGTAATCTCCATTGTTGAGGGAGGGACCTTGTAAGAGATGATTGAATCATGGGGGTGGACTTCTCCCTTGGTGTTCTTATGATAGTGAGTGAGTTCACATGAGATCTACTTGTCTGAAAGTGTTTAGCACTTCCCACTTCTATCTCTTTCTCTCTCTCTCCTGCTGTCCATGTGAAGATGGGCTTGCTTCCCTTTCACCTTCCTCGATGATTGTAAGTTTCCTAAGGCCTCCTCAGCCATGCTTCCTGTATGGCCTGGGGAACTGGGAGTCAATTAAACCTCTTTTCTTCATAAATTAGCCAGTCCCAAGTATGTATTTATAGCAGTGTAATAATGAACTAATACAGGGTCCAAGATATTAATAAAATTAAAATGTTTAAGTACATATAGATAATTTATACTTTTCTGGATTCAGTTATTTTTAAAACTATATTCTAAAATGGGGAGTTTTAACATATGTAAATGTCACTGTGGATTCGTATTTTTCTCCCAATAGTACTGTTAGCTATCTCTCTGTATTTTGAAGCTTTGCATTCAAAATAAGTATTTGAAGCATACTCATTTTAATGTTATGCTAATTGAAGTAATTTGATTGTCATCATTGCAAAATATCTCATTATTTTGGTAATATTCATTTTCTTGACTTCTTTGTTGCTTGAATAAATATCATCACACTATATTTCATTTGCATACTGTATGCATTGGAAGGCTTATCTTGCATTTAGTCTCTACATATCTATATTTAAAGTACGCCTCTTATAGAAAGGATATACTTGCCTCTCAGCATTTTTCCCAAGTCTAACAATCTCTAGTTTTCAATTTCAAAGGTTAATCCATTTGTACATAAGAAAATGTTAATGTTCTATTGTTTCTAATATTTTCTTAGTTGTTTTTATTTGACTCATTTGTTTTTGAAAAGATCATCTTGTCTAAATTTTCTATTATTTCTTGGCTCAATCCAATATATATTTTAAATTTTAAATTTTTAAATAATACATAATAGATGTGCAATATTTGAGGTACATATGATAATTTAACGCAATCACAAAATTTGCAAGATCAAATCAGTGTAATTGGAACATTCATCATCTTAAATGTTTATATTTTCTTTATGCTGGAAACACTTGAATTTTCCTCTTCTAGCTATTTTGAAATATACAATAATTTATTGGTAACTATATTTACCCTGCTGGTCTACCAAACACTAGTTATTATTTCTTCTGTCAAACTGAATATCTATTTCCATTAATCAGCCTTTCTTCATCTTCTGCCCCCTTGCATTCCTGGCCTCTGATAACCACCTATCTAGTCTATCTTTGAGAGATCAATTTTTTTTTTAGCTTTCACATATGAGAAAAAATAATATTTGTCTTTGAATATTGATTGAATATTTCAAATCCTCTCTTCTAGTTTCTGTGAAATACATAATATATTGTTGCTAACTATATATAGTCACTTTAGTCTCCTATTGAACATTAGAATTTACTTTTTCTACTTAACTGTATGTTTGCACTCAATAATGAATCTTTCTTTAATTCCCCCTCGTACACACAAACCATTCTCAACCTGGGGAATCTATCATTCTATCTTTAAACTGTATAAGTTCATTTTTTTTATTTCAGTTGATTTCTAGGGAACAGGTGGTATTCGGTTACATGAATAAGTTTTTCAGTGGTAACTTCTGAAATTTGGGAGCACCAATCACCTGAGCCGTGTAAACTGGACCCAAAGTGTGGCCTTTGATTCTTCACCCCACTCTCAGTCATTTCCCCAAGTCCCCAAAGTCCATTGTATTAAATATTTGTGTCCTCATAGTATACCTTCCAGTTATGAGTGAGGACATATGATGTTTGTTTTTCCATTCCCAAGTTACTTCATTTAGAATAATGGTCTCCAATTCCATCCAGGTTACTGCAAATGCCATTATTTCATTATTTTTTATGGCTGAGTAGTATTCCCTGGTATATATACCATAATAAATCACTCTTTGATTGATGGGGATTGAGGCTGGTTCCATAATTTTGCAATTGTGAATTGTGCTGCTATAAACATGCATGTGCAGGTATATTTTTCATAGAATGACTTCATTTTCTCCAGGTAGTTACCCTGTAGGGGGATTGCTGGATCAAGTGGTAGATCTACTTTTATTTCTTTAATGAAACTTTATACTGTATTCCATAGTGGATGTACTAGTTTGCATTCCCATCAAGAGTGTAAAGGTGTTCCCTTTTTACCACATCCATGCCAACATCTATTTATTTTTTTATTTTCTTATTTTTATTTTTTTTCCAAGATGGAGTCTTGCTCTGTCACCCAGGCTGGAGGGCAGTGGCACAATCTCAGCTCACTGCAACCTCCGCCTCCTGGGTTCAAGCAATTCTCCTGCCTCAGCCTCCTGAGTAGCTGGAATTACAGGCATCCATCACCATGCCCAGCTATTTTTAGTATTTTTAGTAGAGACAGGGTTTCACCATGTTGGCCAGGCTGGTCTTGAACTCCTGACCTTGTGATCTGCCCGCCTCAGCCTCCAAAAGAATTATGGCCATTCTTACAGGAATAAGGTGGTATTTCATTGTGGTTTTGATTTGCATTTTCCTAGTACTGATAATGTTGAGCATTTTTTCATGTTTGTTGGCCATTTGTGTATCTTCTTTTAAGAATTGTCTGTGTCTTAATTTGTTTTTTGATGGAATTATTTGTTTTTTACTTGCTGATTTGTTTGAGTTGCTTGTAGATTCTGAATATTGGTTCTTTGTTGGATGTATAGATTAAGAAGATATTCTCCCACTCTGCAGGTGGTCTGTTTACTCTGCTGATAATTTCATTATTGCACAGAAGCTTTTTAGTTTAATTAGGACCTGTCTATTTATCTTTGTTTTTGGTTGCATTTTTTTTTTTTTGTTTCTTGGTTATAAAGTCTTGGCGTAAGCCAATGTCTAGAAGGATTTTTCCATTGTTATCTTCTAGAATTTTTTTGGTTTAAGGTCTTAGATTTAAGTCTTTGATCCACTTTGAGGTGATTTTTGCATAAGGTACAGATGAGGATCCAGTTTTATTCCTCTATGTGTGGCTTGCCAAATATCCCAGCACAATTTGTTGAATAGGGTGTCCTTTCCCCACTTTATGTTTTTGTTTGCTTTGTTGAAGATCAGGTGACTGAAAGTATTTGGTCTTATTTCTGCATTCTCTTTTCTGTTCCATTGGCCTATATGAGTGTTTTTGTATCAGAACCATATTGTTTTGGTGACTATGGCCTTGTAATATAGTTTGCAGTTGAACAACGTGATGCCTCCAGATTTTTTATTTATTTATTTAGTCTTGTTTTGGCTATGCACACTCTTTTTGGGTTCTATCTGAATTCTATAAATTATTTGATTCTCCACTTGGTCACTGTTGGTGTGTAGCAGAGCTACTAATTTGTGCACATTAATTTTGTATCCTGAAATTTGCTGAATTCATTTATCAGTTCTAGTAGCTTTTTGAATAGTCCTTTTGGGTTTCCTAGGTATGCAATTATGACATCAGCAAACAGTGAAATTTTGACTTCTTCTTTACCAATTTGGATGTCCTATGTTTCTTTATCTTGTCTGATTGCTATGGATAGGACTTCCAGTATTATGTTGAATAGAAGTGGTGAAAGTGGGCATACTTGTCTTTTTCCAGTTCTCAGGGGGAATGATTATAACTTTTTTCCTATTCAGTATAATGTTGGCTGTGGGTTTGTCATAGAACATTTTTATTACCTTAAGCTATGTCCCTTCTATGCCAATATTGCTGAGGGTTTTAATAGAAAGGAATGCTGTATTTTGTCAAACGCTTTTTCTGCATCTATTGAGATGATCACATAATTTTTGTTTTTAATTCTGTTTTTGTGGCATATCACATTTATTGACTTGCAGATATGAATCCATCCTTGCATCCCTGATATGAAACCCACCTGAGCATGGTGGCTTAGCATTTTATTATGCTGTTAAATTTGGTTAACTAGTATTTTGTTAAAATTTTTACATCTATGTTCATCAGAGATATTGGTCTGTATTTTTCTTGTTTTGTTTTTCTCTGGTTTTTCTCTTGTTTTTCTCTGGTTTAATCTAGAAGGGTTGTATATTTCCAGGAATTTATCTATCTCCTCTAGGTTTTCTAGTTTATGCACATAAAGGTGTTTATGGTAGGCTTGAATGCTCTTTTGTATTTCTGTGGTATCACTTATAATATCTCCTGTTTTATTTCTAATTGAGTTTATTTGGATCTTCTCTCTTCTTGGTTAATCTTGCTAATGGTCTACCAATTTTATTTATCTTTTCAAAAAACTAACTTTTCATTTCATTTATCTTTTGTATTTTTTTGTTTTAATTTTATATATTTCTGCTCTGATCTTGGTTATTTCTTTTCTTCTGTTGGGTTTCGTTTTGGTTTGTTCTTGTTTCTCTAGATCCTTGAGATGTGACCTTAGATTGTCTATTTTTGCTCTGTCAGACTTTTTGATGTAGGTATTTAATGCTATAAACTTTTCGCTTAGCACCACATTTGCTGTATCCCAGAGGTTTTGATAGGTTGTATCACTATCATCTTTCAGTTCAAATAACTTTTAATTTCCACCTTGAATTTATTGTTCACCCAAAAATCAATAAGAAGCAAGTTATTTAATTTTCATGTATTTGTATGATTTTAAGAGTTGTTTTTGAATTTGATTTCCAATTTTATTCCACTGTAGTCTGAGAGAGTAGTTGTTATAAATTCAATTTTCTTAAATTAGTTGAGACTCTTTTGTGGCCTATCATATGATCTTTCTTGGAGAATATTCAATATGCTGATGAAAAGAATGTCAAGCCAGGTGTTTGCGGCTCACGCCTATAATCCCAGCACTTTGGGAGGCTGAGGTGGGCTGATCACCTGAGATCAGGAGTTCAAGACCAGCCTGGCCAACATCATGAAACCCCATCTCTACTAAAAGTACAAAAAGTAGATGGTCGTGCTGGCACACACCTGTAATCCTAGCTACTTGGGTGGCAGAGCCAGCAGAATCACTAGAACCCAGGAGGTGGAGGTTGCAGTGAGCTCAGATCATGTCATTGCATCATTGCACTCCAGCCTGGGCAATACAGTGAGACTTGGAAAAAAAAAAAAAAAAAGAACATGTACTCTGCAGTTGTTGAGTAGAATGTTCTGTAAATAACTATTAAGTACATTTGTTCTAGGGCATAGTTTATGTCCACCATTCATTTGTTGACTTTCTGTCTTGGTGACCTGTCTAATACTGTCAGTGAAATATTGAAGAGCCCCACTATTATAGTGTTGCTGTCTGTGTTATTTCTTAGGTCTAGTAGTAGTTGTTTTAAAAATATGGAAGCTCCAGTGTTAGATGCATATATATTTAGTATTGTGATATCTTTCTGTTGAACTAGTCCTTTTATCATCACAGTTCCTCTTTGTCTTTTTTGACTGCTGCTGTTTTAAAGTCTGTCTTTGTCTGACATAAGAAAGCTACTCCTGTTTGTTTTTTGGTTTCCATTTACATTGAATATCTTTTTCACCCCTTCACCTTAAGTTTATGTGAGTCCTTATGTGTGAGGTGAGTCTCTTGAAGATAGCAGATATTTGGTTGGTGAATTCTTATCCATTCTGCTGTTCTGTATCTTTTAAGTGGAGCATTTTAGCCATTTACATTCAACATTAGTATTGAGATGTGAGGTACTATTCTATTCATTATGCTATTTGTTGTCTGAAAACCTTAGGTTTTTATCATTGTGTTTTTTATAAGTCCTGTGAG
The DNA here is from genome assembly GCF_029281585.2 of Gorilla gorilla gorilla. NCBI lineage: Eukaryota > Metazoa > Chordata > Mammalia > Primates > Hominidae > Gorilla > Gorilla gorilla. The sequence goes on along the minus strand of NC_073238.2, from coordinate 77,636,480 downwards.
ATTTTTAATTTAATGAGTTCTATTTAGATGTATTTTGAGAAATTGTTTCAAGATTTAGAGCTCCTTTTAGAAGTTCTTGTAGTTCTGGTTTGGTAGTGGCAAATTTGCTCAACATTTGTTTGTCTGAAAAAAAACTGTATCTTTTCTTAATTTATAATGGTTAGTTTTGCTGGATACAAAATTCTTGGCTGGTAATTGTTCTGTTTAAGAAGGTTAACATAGGACTCCAATCCTTTCTAGCTTGTAGGGTTTCTGCCAGGTAATCTGCTGTTAATCTGATAGATTTTCCTTTATAGTTTACCTGAGGTTTTTGCCTCACAACTCTTAAGATTTTCAAAATTTTTCTTAACTTTAGATAACTTGATGACTATGTGCTTTGGTGATGACCTTTTTTGTGATGAATTGACCTGGTGTTCTTTTACCTTCTTGTATTTGGATGTCTAGATCTCTGGCAAGGTTAAGGAAGTTTTCCTCAATTATTCCCTCAAATATATTTTCCAAACTTACAGATTTTTTCTTTCTTAGGAATACCAATTATTCTTAGGTTTGGTTGTTTGACCTTATCCAAAACTTCTTTGAGTCTTTGTTTTTTTTTTAATCTTTGTAGGATTGAGTTAATTAAAGATCCTTGTCTTCAAGCTCTGAAATGCTTTCTTCTACTTGTTCTCTTCTATTGCTGAGAGTTTCCAGTACATTCTGCAATTCTCTAAGTGTGTCCTTCATTTCTGGTAGTTGTGATGGTTTTCTATTTATGCTATCTATTTTACTGCAGAATTTTCCATTCATATTTTGTATCTTTTTTATTGATTTCTTAACATTGGACTCCACTTTTCTATGGTGCCTCCTTGATTAGCTTAATAGCTGACCTTCTGAATTATTTTCTCTGGCAATTCAGACATTTCTTCTTGGTTTGAATTCATTGCTGGTGAGCTAGTATGATCTTTTAGGGGGTGTTGAAGAATTTTGTTTTGTCATATTACCAGAATTGTTTTTCTGGTTCACTCTTATTTGGGTAGACTATGTCAGAGAGATGTTCTGGGACTCAAGGGCTGCTGTTCAAATTCTTTTGACCCACAGGGTGCTCCTTTGATATGGTACTCTCCTCTTTCCCCTAAGGATGGGCCTTCCTGAGGGCTCAACTACAGTGGTTGTTATTTCCCTTCTGGATCTAGCTGCTCAGCAGAGTTACCACACTCGGGTTTGGTACTGGGGAATGTCTGCAAAGAGTTCTGTGAAGTGACCTGTCTTCAGGTCTCTCAGCTGTGGATACCAGCACCTGCTCTGGTGGAGGTAGCAGAGGAGTGAAGTGGATTCTGTGAGGGTCTTTTGTTGCATTTTTGTTAAGTGCACTAGTTTTGTGTTTTTTGCATTTTGAAGCAGGAGGCTGTGCTTTCAAGAGCACATCCGCTATGGTAGATTGGGGGAATCAGGTGGTGGGCAGGGTCATAGAGCGCCCAAGAGATTGTTTTTTTTTTTTCTTCTGCTACCAGGATGGGTAGAGAAAGACCATCAGGTGGGGTCAGGGTTAGGCATGTCTGTGTTCAAGACTCTCCTTCCATGGGGCTTGCTGTGGCTGCCGTGGGGGATGGGGTGTGGTTCCCAGACCAAGGGAGTTATATTCCCAGCGGGATTATGGCTGTCTCTGCTGCACCACACAGGTCCCCAGGGAAGTGGGGAAAAGCTGGCAGCCACAGTCCTCACAGTCCTCACCTAGCTCCCATGCAGCCCACAGCCCAGTAGGCTGGTCTCACTCCCACTGTGTTCCCAAAACAGCACCGAGTTTACTTCCAGGAAGCTGGTGAGCAGGGTTGAGAACTTTCCCCAGCTGAGAAAGCAAGCAGACTCACAGTTCCTCACCTGTCCCACAGAACCACAGAACCGACAGCAACCCACCTCCTTCTGAGGGTCTGTGGATTCTCTTGACTTTCCTGGTATGTTTCTGCAGTAGTTCTTGGAGCAAAATTTGTTCAAGATATGGGTTTCCACACACTGGTTTGTCCATCCCAGTGGATGCTGCAAGTTAGTCCTGCTTCTTGTCTGCCATTTTCCCTGAATCGATTCCATAAGTTTATTTTTTAAATTTAGCTCCTATGTATGAGTAAGAGCATGCAATATGTGTCATTCTATGACTGGCTTATTTTTTGCTATTGAGTTGTTTGAGGGCTTTATATATTCTGGTTATTAATCTCTGGTCAGACAGATACTTTGTAAATATTTTGTTTCATTTTGTTGGTTGTATTTTCACTATGTTGTTTTCTTTGCTATGCAGAAGCTTTTATCTTTATGCAATTCCACTTGTTTATTTTTGCTTTGGTTACTAGTGCTTTTAAAGTTTTTCACAAAAAAATATTTGCTCAGACCAATGTCCTGAAGCAGATCTACAATGTTTTATTTTAGTAGTTTTATAGTTTCAGGCATTATATTTTAGTCTTTAATGTACTTTTATTTGATTTTTGCATTTGGTGAGAAATAGGGGCCTAGTTTCATTCTTTGGCATATAAATATCCAGCTTTCTCAGCACCATTTTTTTGGAGGTACTATCTTTCCCTTATTGAATATACTTAGTGTTTTGTTGAAAAAGAATTGGCTCTAGATGTGTGAATTTATATTTGGGTTTTGTATTCTATTCCATTGGTCTATATGGAATTTTTTTATGTCAGTATCATGTTGATTTGTTTACAATAACATTGTAGTATAGTTTGATGTCAGCTAGTGTGATGCTTCCAACTGTGTTCCTTTTGTTCAGGATTGCTTTTGCTATTTAAGATCTTTCGTAGTTCTGTATAAATTTTAGGAGATTTTTCCATTCATAAGAGGAATGCCATTCGTGTTTTGATAGGGGTTGCATTGTGTCTGTAAATTGCTTTGGGTAACATTGTCATTTAAACAATATTAATTATTCCAGTCCTTGAGCCTGGAATATATTTCCATTTTTTGGTGTGTCCCCTTCAATTTATCAGTGTTTTATAGTTTTCCTTCTAGAGATCCTTCGCTTCTTAGGTTAAAATGATTCCTAGGTATTTTATATTCTTTGTAATATTATGCATGGATGATTTATTGATTTCTCTTTCAGATTGTTCACCTTTGGCATATAGAAATGCTACTGATTTTTGTATGTCGATCTTGTTTTCTGAAGCTTTACTGAATTTGCTTACTGGCTCTAACAGCTTTTTGGTGGAGTGGTCAGGTTTTCTAAGTATGTGATTATGTCATCTCATCTGAGAAGTAGGCTGATTTGACTATTTCCTTTCCAGTTTGGATGTCCTTTATTTCTTTGTTCTATTGCCTAATTGCTCGAGCCAAGACTCTCAGCATTATGTTGAATAAAAGTGGGGAAAGTGGATATCCTTGCCTTGTTACAGATCTTAGAGAAAAGCATTTCATGTTTTCCGCTTTCCTTATGAAGTTAACAATGGGTTTGTCATATATTGCCTTTTTTATCCTGAGCTATGCTCTTCTATAACCAATTTGTTGTTTTTATTATAAAGTAATATTAAATTTTATTTCATACATTTTCAGCATTTTTTGAATTGATTATATAGCTTTTGTTTTTGATTCTGCTGATGTGATGTATCGTGTTTATTGATTTGCATACGCTGAATAAGTCTGGCATCCCTGGATAGATCCCACTTGTTCATGACCTTTTAAATGTGGTGTTGAATTCAGTTTGCTAGCATTTTGTTGAGGATTTTTGTATCTATGTTCATCACTGATACTGGCTGGCTGGTAGTTTTCTTTCTTTTTTTTGGTTGTGTCCTCTTATTTTTGTATCAGTGTAATGGTGGCCTCATACAACGATTTTGGAAGTATTATCTCGACTTCAATTTTTTGGAATAACTCTAGTGGGATTAGTATTAGTTCTTTAAGTGTTTGGTAGAATTCAGCAGTGAAGCCACCAGTTCCTAGGCTTTTCTTAGATGGGAGTCTTATTAGAGCTCTGATCTCATTACTTGTTTTTTGGTTTGTTAAGGTTTTCTATTTCTTCGTGGTTCAATCTTGGTAGGCTGTGTGAGTCCAGAAATTTATCCATTTCTTCTAGGTTTTCCAATTTGTTAGAGATAGTTGCTCACAATAGTCTCTAATGATTCTTTGTATTTCTGTGGTCTCATTTGTTATGTCTTCTGTTTTGTCTCTGATTATGTTTAGTTGAGTCCACTTTCTTTTTTCCTTAGTTTAGATGACACTTTATGGATTTTTATTTATCTTTTCAAAACCCAACTTTTTGTTTGTTAATAGTCTATAACTACTTTAGTCTCAATTTCATTTACTTATACTTTGATTTTATTATTTCTTTCCTTATGCAAATCTTGTAATTGATTTGTTTTTGGTTTTCTAGTTTCTTGATTATGTTGTTTGGAATTTTATTTGAACTCTTCCTAATTTTTTTCCTTTTAATATTGATTTTGCTCTGTACCAGATATTAGTGTGTTGTAGTTCCATTTTCATCTGTTTCTAGAAATTTTTTAGTTTCCTTTTTAATTTCTTCATTGACCCACTGGTCTTTCAGAATTACATTGTTTAATTTTATTGTGTTTTGTATATCTTCTGAGTTTTCATTTTTTTATTGATATCTAGTTTTATTCCCTTGTGATCAGAAAAGGTACTGAATATCATTTTCAGTTTTTTGAAAATTTGTTGAGACATCTCTTGTGGTCTAAAATGTGGTCTATTCTAGACAATGTTCCCTTTGGTAATTGGAATAATATGCATTCCACAGCAGCCGTATGAAATGTCCTATAAACATTCATTAGACCTATTTGGTCTACTGTGTAGTTTAAATCCAATGTTTCTTAATTAATTAACTGTCTGGATTATCTGTCTATTAATGACAGTGCTGTGTTGAAGTCCCCTACTATAACTGTATTGATATGTATCTCTCATTTTAGATCTATTACTGTTGGCTTTATATACATGGGTGCTCCTGTGGTAGATGGATAAATATTTATAATTGTTATATTCTCTTGCTGAATCGACCTTTTTATTATTATATAGTGACATTCTTTGTCTCTTTGAATAGTCTTTGACTTGTATTCTATTTTATCTGATATCAGTAAAGCTATCCTTCCTCTTTTTTGGTTTCTACTTGCATGGTATATTATTTTTCACCCTTTTACTTTTAGTATGTATATGTCTTCGTAGGAGAAGTAGTTTTCTTGTAGGCAGCATATAATTGGGTGTTGTTTCTTTATCCACTCAGAATTCTATGACTTTTAATTAGAGAATTGAGTTTACTAACATTCTGTGTTAATATTGATAAGTAAGAACTTACTACTAATATTTTATTGTGTGTTTTCTGAATGTTTTGTAACTCTTCCCTTACTTATTTTTTTCTTCCTGTCTTCCTTTGTGGTTAAACAAATTTCCTTGGTAGTATGTTTTAATTTATTGCTTTTATTTTTAATGAATCTATTATGGGTTATTGAATTGTGGTTATCATGAGGCTTGTAGAAAATAATTTTAGATATAACATATTATTTTAAACAGATGCCATCTAAGATGAAGACTGGAAGTGTTAGCATGCATCTCCTACTTGGAAAGACAAAATAATGTGTAAAGGTCCATATTGCAAGCTCTTTTCCAAGAAGCAATGCAGAAACTTAACAGGAAACCACAGACCCTTAGAAAAAAGCATCAGGCTTCTGCCTACACTATGAGCCAGGCAGAAACTTTTAAGTCCCCAGAGTGTGAGAAAGGGAGAAATTGCCCCTAGAATATACACTCCACTGGATAATATGGCAATCCAGGTCACAAGAGGTCTAACCATACCCAGTGCAGGAAGAGATTTACAGAGCAGTGGGCTTATAAAAGGAGCGGCACTGGGAAGAGCCTTGCCATCATCCCCAGTATCTAGCACGAACCTAGGGAAGCTGTTTCTGATTTTGCATTACAGGGAAACTCATAGAAGTCTGCCAGCTAACTCAGGCAGTGGTTTCAGGATGAGTGAAGCTTCCAACTGAAATATGTAATATAGTTCAAGTGGGGAAAAATTATCTTGTCCAGAACCACGGTCAAGTGGGAAGTCTGCTGTAGCCACAAGTGTAAGAGCTAGGCACCCTGGTTTTGTGGGCAGACTGAGAGGAAAGCCACATTGTTGTCTCCATCAGGAAGTCTTATGGCCTGGGGCAGATTTGAGTTCTGAGCCCAGACTGCCTGGAATATACTGAGCTACAGCTTATGAGACACTGCATGTGTGGGACCAGCCTTGCCAAGTGTGTGGAAGTCGGGTGGGTCTTCCTGCTGTCTGTTACTACCCACTTCCTTTGCAAACTCTTCTGTGTGGCAGAGGCAGCTGTGTTCCTCCATGTAACATTACCTCAGTGGGCAAAAAACCACTCCCCAAACCTCACATGTGCTGCTGCTTGCCCCACATGTGGAGAGACAGAGTGTGGACCTACCTGACACAGCCCCCACTTGATTTTGCCCCTCCACTTGCCCTAGTAGCTTAAGACAATGGAGAGAATATTTTGGAAGCTGTATGGCCACACCCAATTGTCTGAGAAAGGAAAGTACCTCCCTAGGTAGCATAAGGCAAGCACTAATCCCACCACTACTACCACAGCTGGCACTTTTTTTGCTAGTGCTACTTCCTGGCTGGAGGCCAACAGACACAGTCCGTTATAGCATCTCCAGGTAGAATAACACTGCACCCAAGAAGGAGAAAACTTGTTTGTGACCTCAGCCATCACTATTGCCTGTAGCATCCTGGCTAACAAGGAGGTCCTCAGTCTATCCACAAGACCAGTTTACTACTACTAAAACCAACATTTGACAAAGCCAACACAATAAGGTTGTTTACTACCAAGGAATTTCTCAAAATCTACATCACTCTCCTGCCACCCACATCAGAACTGGCATCTGCTGCTGGGAGTCTTGAGGACAGGTCACATCACTGGATCTCTTGCAGGCATTCCCTAGCACCAGCCTGGAGTGTGGCAGTTCCACTGGTAGTTGCCAGTGGGAGTCAGAGGAGCGGCAGCATTCACAGTAATCTGACTCTCAGGCACTCTTACTCCTAGAGGAAGGGGGAGTGCACTGCATCAAAGGACTGCCCCATGAGACAAAGATCTGGACGGCAGGCCTTGAGTTCAAGGACTTTCTTCTGGTGGGAAGTTTCCTTCAGAAGAGTCACAAGTGCTATGCTGGGCTCAGTAGAGAGAGTCTGCAGTTCTTCCCCAATCATCAGGCAGCCCTAGGGCTCATGAAGGGTCTTGGGGGAGGGAAGTACTTTTCCCCCTTTTCCATCACTGCAGGCACAGCTTGGGCTTCTCCCATGGGAGCTTGGTGTGGGTGCAATTATAGGCAGCCTTTCTGGAACATTTCAGGGTGACTACATCCCCACAGGAGGAGTGCCCTCCAGGTTCAACTTTTCAGAGGGGTAGAGTCACAATTCCTCTCTACTTTGAATATCAACATTCTTGCAGATGAAAGGAGGTGCCTGTTTGATCTGAATAGCCAGGACACTTGGTTAGGAGTGTGTCTGGGAGGTGAATCACTTTCATGCTGGCCTGGCATAGGAGCTAGGTGGCTCCTACCCTTCCCCCTAACAAGACCTCAGTGCATTTCATTGAGTGTTCCTCTAGCAACTTCTGTCAAGGCTGGGACCTCTACACAACATGAGGTATTGCATTTACCCACCTATTTTAGCCACACTAGCTTCTACCCAGGGACACTTTCCCTTCAGACCTGAATCCTGAACTATTCAACACAGTAAAATAAAATACGGAAAAAAATACATATAAAAAAGTACACACCATAGGGGAATGATATATGCTTCAAGAGATCTCTTCCATTCCAACCCCATAGAAGAGAGTGAACTTGTTCACACACCAAACACAATGCTACTACAACCAGCACTTGAGAAAGCCATCATACAAAGACTCTATATAACAAAGGAATCCATGCAGATGCTTCACCCCTGAAAGCACCAAGAGTTGATATAGGTTACAATAATCTATAAATATTAGTCACATCCTTAAGGAAGAAAGAAAAGAAGTTTAAAAATAAAACACAGTTAAATAAAAAAATAAATTCAAGAATAATTAGAATAGTCTACTCAAATGAGAAAAAAAAACAGGAAAATAACTCTGGCAATATGACAAAACAGGATTCTATAACATCTCCAAAATATCACAATAGCTCTCCAACAATAGATCCAAATGAAAATAAAATATTTGAAATACAAGATAATGAATTCAAAAGGATAATTATTAACCTACTCAAGGAGATACCAGAGAAAGATAAAAATAAACTTAAAGATATATAAAAATGATTCAAGATATGAATAAAATTTTCTAAAGAGCTGGCTATTTTAAAGAAAAATCAATTAGAACTTCTGGAATTGAAAGACACATTTATGGAATTTAAAAATGTAGTGGAAAGTTTTAACAATAGTCTAGACCAAGTAGAACAAAGAATTTCAGAACTCAAAGACAAGGCTTTTAAAATAACCCAATCAGACAAAAATAAAGAAAATAAAATCAAAAGAAATGAAAAAAAATGTCTCCAAGAAATATGGGATTATGTAAAATGGCCAAACCTAAGAATAATTGGATTTCCTGAGGAAAAAGAGAAAGCAAAAATTTGGAAAACTTATCTAAGAGAATAATGGATGAAACGTCCCTGGCCTTGCTAGAGATTTAGATACCCACATACAAGAAGCAGAAAGAACTCCTGGGAGATTTATTGCAAAAAGAACATCACCAAGCCCTGTAGTCATCAGGCTATCTAAAGTCAACATGAAGGAAATAATTCTAAGAGCTGTGGGACAAAAGTATCAGGTAATCTATAAAGGACAAATCTATCAGACTAACACCAGACTTCTCAGAAGAAACTTTACAAGCCAGAAGGGATTATGTGTAGCCTCCTTAAACAGTATAACTATTAGCCAAAAATTTTCATCCAGCAAAATTAACTTTCATAAATGATAGAGAAATATACTTAGTTTTGGACAAACAAATGCTGAGGGAGTTTGTTACTACAAGACCAGCCTTATAAGAAATACTAAAAGGAGTTCTAAATCTTGAAACAAAGGATGGTATGCACCAGCAGAGAACCTCTTGAAAGCATAAAACAGTGCTTATAAAACAATAACACAATGAAGCAAGCAAAGTGTCTAGGTAACAATTAACATGATGATTGAAACAGGGCCTCATATTTCAATATTAACATTGAACACAAGTGGCTTGAATGCTCCATTTAGAAGATACAGAATGGCAGAATGGATAAAAAACATCACAAACCAAATATCTTCTGTCCTCATGAGACTCACCTAAAATGTAAGGATTCATATTAACTCAAGGTAATAGGGTGAAAAAAAGCTATTTCATGCAAATGGAAATCAAGAGCATGTAGAAGTAGCTATTCTTAAATGAGCTAAAACAGACTTTAAAACAGCAAGTTTTTTTTTAAAGAAAAAGGTCTTTATATCACAATAAAATGATCAATCAAACAAGACTATACTATAATCCTAAATGTATATGCACCTAACACTGGATCTTTCAGATTGATAAAACAAATACCACTCGACCTATGAAATGATATAGACAGGAACACAATAATAGTGGGGAATTTCACCACTACCTGATGGCTTTAGACAGATTCTCAAGACAGAAAGTCAATGAAGAAACAATGGATGTAAACTACACTATAGAACAAATGAGCCTAACAGATATAAACAGAATATTCCACCCAAGTACTGCAGAATATACATTTTTCTCATCAGCACGTGGAACATTCTCTAAGATAGACCATATGATAGGTCATGAAATGCACCTTAATGAATTTTTAATAATTGAAATCATATCAAGTATCTTCTCAGACCACAGTGGAATAAAACTAGAAATCAACTGCAAAAGAAACTATCAAAACTTCAAACACAAATAAATTAAACACTCTGTTCCTGAATGATTTTGGGGTAAGCAATTAAATCAAGATAGAAATTTAAAATTATCTTGAAATAAATGATAATAGTGACAAAAATTATCAAAACTTCTGGGATACAGCAGAAGCAGTACTAAGAAGAGAGCTTATAGTGCTAAATGCCTGCATCAAAAACTGAAAGATTACAAATTGACAAATTAACATCACACCTCAAACAACTAAAGAAAAAAGATCAAACAAAACTCAAAGCTAGCATAAGAAAAGAAATAACAAAGATCAAAGCAGAATGAAATGAAATTGAAAAGTTAACAAAAAATACAAAAGAAAAATAAAACAAAAAGTTGATTTTTTGAAAAGATAAACAAAAATTGATAGATAATTAGCTAGATCTATCAAGAAAATAAGAGAGAAGATTCAAATAAACTCACTTAGAAATGAAAATGAAGACCTTACAACTGGCACCACAGAAATACAAAAGATAATTTGGGACTACTATGAGCATCTCTTTGCAGACAAACTGGAAAACTTAGAGGAAATAAATAAATTTCGGGAAACATACAACCCTCCTAGATTAAATCAGGAAGAAATAGAAACCATGAACAGACCAATAACAAGCAGTGAAATTGAATCAGTAGTAAAAAAAATAAAAAATGCCAACATCACAAAAAGCCCAGGGCCGGATAAATTCACAGCTGAATTTCAGCACACACTGAAAGAAGAATTGGTACCAATTCAACTGAAACTATTCCAGAAGATTGAGAAAGGAAGTCCTCCCTAACTCATTCTATGAAGCCAGGTATGACCCTGATACCAAAATCAGGAAAGGATATAACAACAACAAGAAAAAGCTGCAGACCAATATCTTTGATGAATATAGACGCAAAAATCCTCAACAAAACTCTGGCTAACAGAATCCAACAGCGGATCAAACAGATAATACATCATGTTCAATTGGGTTTTGTCTCTGGGATACAGAGAAGGCTTTATACACACAAGTCAATAAATATGATACATGACATAAACTGAATTTAAAACAAAATCTATATGATCATATCAATAGATGTAGAAAAAGCATTTAATTAAATTCAGCATCCCTTTGTGATAAAAACCCTCAACAAATTAGGCATACAAGGGACATACCTCAAAATAATATAAGCTAGGCCGGGCGCGGTGGCTCACACCTGTAATCCCAGCACTTTGGGAGGCCGAGGTGGGCGGATCATGAGGTCAGAAGACCGAGACCATCCTGGCTAACACAGTGAAACTCCGTCTCTACTAAAAATACAAAAAATTAGCCGGGAGTGGTAGTGGGCGCCTGTAGTCCCAGCTACTCCGCAGGCTGAGGCAGGAGAATGGCCTGAACACGGGAAGCGGAGCTTTCAGTGACCGGAGATCACGCCACTGCACTCCAGCCTGGGCGACAAAGCGAGACTCCGTCTCAATAATAATAATAATAATAACAATAATAATAATATAAGCTATATATGACAAACCCACAACCAACATTGTACCGAACGAGGAAAAGTTGAATGCATTCCCCCTTAAAACAGGAACAATTCAAGGATGCCCACTTTCATCACTTTTGTTCAACCTAGTACTGGAAGTCTTAGCCGTATCAATCAAGTAAGAGAAAGAAACAAAGGGCATTTAAATTGAAAAAGAGGAAGACGAAATATCACTGTTCACCAATATTATTACTAGTTCTGCTATTCACCAACAATGACCAAGCTGAGAATCAAACAAGAACAGAATCTCTTTTACAATATCTGCAAAAAAAAAAAAAAAAAAAAAAAAAAAAATGAAATACTTTGGAATATACTTAAAGAGGTAAAAGGTCTCTACAAGGATACCTGCAAAACACTGCAGAGGAAGGAAATCATAGATGACATGAAAAAATGAAAGCACATCCCAGGCTTATGGATTGGAAGAATCAATATCTCAAAAATGATCATATTTCTCAAAGCAATTCACAGATTCAATGCAATTCCTATCAAAATACCAACATCATTTTTCACAGAATTAGAAAAAATATTTCTAAAATTTGTATGGAACCAAAAACAATTCTGAATATTCAAAGCCATCCTAAGGAAAAAAAAATCTGAAGACATCACATTATCCAACATCAAATTATACTCAAAGGCTATAGTAACCAAAAAAGCATGATACTGGTATAAAAGTAGACATATCTACCAGTGGAACAGAATAGAGAACCCAGAAACAATGCCAAATGCATCCAACTGATTTTTGACAAATATACAGAAACATAAATTAGAGAAAGGACACCCTATTTAATAAATTGTGCTGGGGAAATCAGATAGTGACATGTAGAAAAATGAAACTATATCTTTATCTCTCACGTTATACAAAAATCAACTCAAGATGGATCAGAGACTTAAATCTAAGACCTGAAATCATAACAATTCTAGAAGAAAACCTAGAAAAAGTTCTCCTGGGAATTGGCCAAGGTAAAAAATTTATGACTAAAACCCCAAAAGCGAATGTATCAAAAATAAATAAATGAGACCTAATTAAACTAATAAGCTTCTGTTCAGCAAAAGAAATAATCATCAGAGTACACAGACACCCCACAGAATGAGAGAAAATATTTGGAAACTATGCATCTGACAAAGGACTAATATCCAGAAACTACAAGCAACTCAAACAATTAGCAAGAACAAAAACAAGTAATTCCATCAAAAAGTAGGCAAATGCCATGAATAGACATTTCTCCAAAAAAGAAATACAAATGGCCACCAAACATATGAAAGAGTGCTCAAAATCAGTAATCATCTGGGAAATGCAAATTAAAACTGCAGTAAGATACTACCTTACCTTTGCAAGAATGGCCATTATTAAAAAGTCAAAAAACAATAGATGTTGGCATGGAAGTGGTGAAAAGGAAACACTTATACACTGCTGGTGAGAAAGTAAATTAGTACAACCTCTATGGAAAACAGTACTGAGATGTCCTAAAGAACTAAAAGTAGATCTATCATTTGGTCCAGCAATCTCACTACTGGGTATCTACCAAAAGGGAAAGTTATATGAAAAAGACATCTGCACATGCACATGTAATTTTTGACAAAATTCATAATTGTAAAGACATGAAACCAACCTAAGTGCCTATTGGCCAATAAGTGGATAAAGGAAATATGGTATATATACACTGTGGCATACTACTCAACCATGGAAAATAACAAAATAATTTCTTTTGTAGCAACTGGGATGTAGCTGGGGACCATTTTCTAAGTGAAGTAATTGAGTAATGGAAAATCAAATATTGTATGTTCTCACTTATAATGGGGGCTAAGCTATGGGTATACAAAGGCACACAGAGTGATATAATGAACTTTGGAAACTCAGAAGGGAGAGGGTGAAGTGGGGTAAGGGATTAAAAAACTATATATTGTGTACAATGTGCACTTCTCAGGGTGCACTAAAATCTCAGACTTCATCACTATACAATTCATCTATGTAACCAAAAAACACTTGTACCCACAAAGCTATAAATATGTTTTTAAAGTTTCTAAAGAGATGACATCTTTTCTGAGATAACACAGATAAGAATACAAAAACAATAAAAATACCCTCTAAACATTATCTTCATTCCCCTCACATTTTGACTTTATTTTGCCTCAATTTACATATTTTATATTGTCTATCTCTGAATAGGTTAATATTAAATATTATTATTTGTAATAGATTTGTCTTTTGCACTTCATACTACAGTTATAAATGGATTGCACATCATAATTATGGTATTAGACTATTCTGGGTTTGTCCATGTACTTAATTTTACCAGTGTGTTTTATACCTTCAAATATTTTTGCCTATTAGTATTTTTGTTTGTTTTATTCATGTAGAAACCATAAACTGATGGAAAATTTTTGCACACTTTGTGTAAAGAAGAGTCAGGGAAGCATCATTGCAGATCTGGAAGTTTCGTTCTCTCTTACCATCTGCTCAGAGTTTTGTTTTGTTTTCTTTGTTTGTTAGTTTGGTTGGTTGGTTTTTAACTTCTCTGTAGCCCCAGGAACCATATTTGGCTTCTGATATATTACTGGTGACAGTGTCTGTGATGTATATTTGCCTTTGGTTTTCTGTGGGAGGGAGTGAAGCCAACCTGCTTCTCTGCTACCATTTTGGAACCAGAAGTCAATGATGTATGTTTTTAATTTATGTCTTGATTTTGAACTAACAGAAAGATTATCTATCTATCTATCACCTATCTGTCTATCTATGTATCTATGCATCTATCTATCTATCTATCTATCTACCTATCTTTCTATCTGTATATCTTTTATATATACTGACACATTACTACTTAATATGTTCTTTTTCTCCGGTCAATTCAAGTTTTCGTTTATGTCGATTCCCTTCAGCATGATAATTTTCCTTTATTATGTCCAATAGTATAGGTTTACAGTTAGTAAATTATCTCAAATTTAATTAATAAAATTGACATCATTTTATATTGATTATCTAAAGGGATTTTATGTTGACATGAAATTCTGAGTGGGTAATGTATTTTATTACTTTACAGAGTTAAAAAAAATATATTATTTCATTTTCTTCCAACCTCCACTGTTTCTAATGAGAAGTCAAACATAATTTTTGTTTTTATCTTCTATGTAAAATGTCATTTAAAAAATTTGACTGCTCCTAAAATGCCTTTTTCATGTTTTGTGTTCAGTCATTTGGAGGGCTTTAGGAGTTTTCTGTGTATTCATTTAATTTGTAAGTTTATATTTTACAACATATTTTGGAAATTTTTGGCCACTATATTTTCAAATGTTTTTCTGCTCATTTTCTTTTTTTTTCTGTTTTTTGGGCTTTTAAGTACATGTATAATAGATAACGTTTTCTTGAAGGTCATTAATAGTCTATTCATTTTTTTAAATGAAATGAATTATAAATGAAAGTATAGTTTGTTTTACACCAGCACTCATTCAAGGTAAATAGAATATGTATACAAAATAATTTTAAATTTGTTTAAAGAGATTGGTAATCAAATGAAGCAGCAAGGGTTTATGATGAAGGTAAAAGCAAAGAAATAAGCTTAAAGAAGTGGTCACATTTTTTTTTGTCTTTTTTCCCCAACAAATATGTGACTATTTGACAATAGCATGAGAGTTGCTGAAATAGACAGCATAGCTCTCGGTATTCACATGAGGCTGGCAAGGGTGAAAAAGTTGGACTTCAATCTCCACTAAGAAACAAGAGACCTAACTAGCATTTTTGGCTTTCATTTGGGCCTCAGCAGGAGTAATCTTGTAAAAGGTATACTTGAAATATCCAGTCTTCACAGTGAGATTAATCACAGATTCAGGTGGATACAACACCTTTACAACAACAATTTTCTTAAAGCAAAAGTTTGTTACTAGAGTAAATTAACATCATTAAGTCCCTCAAAATTTCCTGTCATGTTTCTAAACTCAGTGCCTAACATTTGTATAAAAGTAACAAAGGCATCAGAAGCAGGAGGAAAAAAAAATTGACCTACAGTAGTTTGCTGACCAAGAGTTTGAAAGATGTACGATTACAAATGTAAAGAAAAAATAAAGCAAAAGGAAAAATAATGAGAATAAAATAATAACAGATCTTACAAACCCAAATGCCCACTTTGTACAAAATTGGGAAGATAGGCTGCTATCTTCTTTAAAACATAGAGTGTCTTTTTTGGAAACATTGCTTTCCCAATTCTATACAATTTTTCATCTTCACTGCCAATTATGCAATAAAAAATTATGAGCCATGCTAAAAGATATATTCTACTGTCCAAAACTGAAGAGCAACAATAGTTAATTAAAGCACATCTGCAGGAAATTGGATTGTTGAGAATTGAAAGAATTTTAAATTACTGTTACTAATGTGTTCAAGATAATAGAGAAGATATACCAAAAGGGAAATAATTTGGAAAGTTTTGACAAAAAATTTGCAGTTAAAAATATCAATAGTAAGTAGTGCAAAATACAACTATGAGATGAGTTTAGTAGAAGACTGAGCAGAGTAATCTGTTAGGTGGGAGGATTAATATAGAAGCAGAACTAATTTCAGGCTGGCTGACAAAAGCTCTGTCTCTTTCTCTGGGGATGCCTAGATACCTTTCTTTGATTTTTGGTTTGTTGGTTTTATTCTTGGCTAAGATAAGGGCAGTGGCATTTATGGTATACTTTTCAATGTCTGAAATTTTTCTTGTGACACCTAGTTAGTCTCTTTACTGTTGCTTTGTAATTACCCTATTCAGTTTAATAAGCCTGTTTGACCACGGAGTGAACCAGAGAGCTTTTTAGATGTGTTCTCTCAAATCCAAGATTCTTTACATAAATCTTGATCATTCAAGCTAGTCTCAATACAGCGCAGCTTGTAAGACTGGCCCAAGTGAAGGCTTACGCTGCAGTTACCAATTGGATCTCCAATGCTTGCCTTCATTCTCTTTCTATTGCTACACCACGTGATTCACTTTAAATAAAAGTCTCACATCCGTGTAATCTCTGGTATCTGGTAAGTAGCTTCAGATATATGAATTGAGAAACAATACAACTAGTGAGCTGAAAGATAAATCAAAAAGTTTATCTCAAACAAGGGAAAATGAAATACAAAGTAAAGTGTAAGAGTAATATAGAACAAAAGGAAGGAAGGAAGATGACAGAGAATTGGGCAAAAGCAATGTGACAGTGAGAAGATGTGATAATGAGAATTTTTTAAGTGAAAACTTCATCCCCTGGGCAATATCTGCTTCAGTAGTGAACAGACTCCGTGATATTAGAAAAGAAGCTTCTAGTGTGCCAATGATCTATATTAGTTTTACATGCTGCAAGACACACTTTCTCCAAATTTTCAGGATAAAGCAATGCCTATTTATTGCTTCAATTTCTGTAGGTCAGAAGTCCAGACAAACTACCATTAGATTCTCTGGTCAGGGTCTCACAAAGTAGAAATTAAGGTGTTAGCCAGGCTGCATTGTTATGTGGAGTTCATAGCCCTCTTGTGAGCTCATTAGGCTGTTGGTATAATTTAGTTCTTTCGATTGTAGAACTGAGGTCTCCATTTTCTTAACTGGCCATCCATGGAGGTTGTTCACAATGCCTGAAGGACATTTTCAATTCCTATCCATCTATCCTCCTCACAATATAGAAACTTCTCTTTAAAGCCAGCAGGATAACCATTCTCAGATCAGCAATGATCTCAGCCCCTCTTTTAATGTCTTGCACCAAACTGATTCTTACCCACCCAGAATAGTCTTCCTTACAATTCACTAAAAATAAACTGATTTGGGACTTTAATTGCGTATGCAAAATCTTTTCACCTTTCCATATAATGTTGCCTTTTCACAGAAATGAAATTCCATCATTTTCACAGAAAATTCCTACAATCAAGGGGAGAAGATGTACAGAGTGTGTACAGGGTTGGAGACAAGAATCGGGGAGGTTATCTTAGAATTCTATTAACTACATGATACTAACAGCAATTCAGTACCTATAGAAATTAAGTGATGATGTGACTGGAATTACCCCTTAGCATTATTAAATTGGCTAAACATATCAGGCGCAGTAGCTATCTATCAAATAACTAAAATGACAATTTGCTATCAGGGTTAAGAATGCACATTGCACTTTTCTAACACAACCCTTAGTAACCTAATGAATAATTCATAACGTGGGACCCTGCATGCGTTGCCTATTTTTGCATTGACCATTTCTCTCAGCTCATGTCTATAACCTTATGGGTGAGGGAAAGTTTCTTAAAATCATCTCATAGAAGAGGAAATATAATTGGTCCTAGTTTACGTATGGGTCAACTTGATATGTTGGAATGAGATGAAAATAGACTGCAATTGTAATATTGCACAAGTCAGAGGATGTGGTTCTGAAATACATTAATGAAGTGAATCCTCTCAGCAAGTAATTTAACAAGCATTACTCTTTGTTGTCCACTTGATAAGAGTGTAAAGGTGTAAAGTGACCCAAGAAATCTGGCCCAGATATGCAGACTGCTGTAAAGGATTAAATGGCTTGGCTTGTTGATAAGAGTCGTGAAAAGAGCATTAGAAAATCAGATATATTGAAGTCTGGGGAAGAGGCTTGTGGATGGACACATGGAAGTGAGCACAAAATGTGTGAAACTTTGTGTCTCACATCAATGGATCCCAGAAAGTACCTGCGTCAGAGGAGGTACTCAACACTTGTTAGGAACATAGCCAATGATGTCAACTAGTTTCTATCCTCTGCCACTTTAGACTTATCTTCCAGGCTCGTGAAGAGTGCAGTAATGCTAATGTTGAGGGATGTTAGGCACAGATCACATAGCATATTCCTCTCATCATCCTGTCAGGAGCTGTGACCAATTCTCAACCCTATAAATGGCACAGATCTCAAGATGATATGCCCGTCACTCACTGGTACATTGATTACAATCAATACCTTCTACCCTGGAGGGATGAGTTATTTATTCTTATCAGAAATTATGCATAATCTGGATATGAGTTTATTTCCCTAATATGTTCCTTGCCAGTATCTATATCTGAGAGTTTTGCATTTTTCTAACACAACCCCTACTAATCTAATGAATAATTCATAACATGGGACCCTACATGTATTGCCTCAGAGTAATATTTTTTCACAGCCAATTAGTTGCTTAGTGAGTGGAAGATCACTTAAAGTATTAAATACTCTATGACTGGAAGGAGCTGTTCTGATAGAATATTGGAATGGCCTATGGATTGCTCAGCTAAGGCATCACCTCAGAGGCAGCATTCTGCATTAAATCAGTGGCCACTACATGGTGTTGTGTCCCACAGAGTTAAATACGTAAGTCTAAAGTGAAGGGGTGGAAGAAAGTACAAATGGCTTTTCTTAGCAGTATTGCAACTATGTTTTATATTTTCACAGTTTTATACTCTGGTGAATTGGAAAGCCTGATTCATGGGGAAGTCAGTGGTACTTCCAGTGGGGGCAGAATGTGGTGAAGCAATAACTGCCACATGGACTCCTCAGGCTGCTGCTCAAGGAGGGATAAAAAAGAGTTATTTACCAATGGGAGGAGTCAGGCCTGGTAATTATGGGGAGTTCGCACTCATGATAACAATGTACATAGGGAGGAGTATGTTTGAAACCTGTTATTCTCTGGGGTGTCTCTTGACACTTCTATTTGAATGTTAAAAGTTATGGGGCCATTGAAGAGACCATTGGAAACAAGGGCAAAGGGCTGTATTATCCAACCTTGTAGGTGAATTAATTTACATAAATGGCTGTGTGAGAATAAGCAAAATCTACAGTGAATGGTGTGGGAAAGAGATGATAAAGATGAATACCAGCTTAAGGGTCAACTACAGAAGTGGACACTTTTACTTATTCATAGTTGAGATAAAAATCCTTAAACATTAATCGTAAACAATATTGTAAGTTAAATCAGAATGTATTCCTTGTTAACTGAAACAAATTTTAAAAGTATCACAGGCAACGCTGGGCACAGTAGCTCACACCTGTAATCCTAGCACTTTGGGAGGCCGAGGCGGGTGGATCCCTTGAGCTCAGGAGTTTAAGACCAGCCTGGGCAGCATGGTGAAACCCCATGTCTACCAAAAAAAAAAAAAAAAAAAAAAAAAAAACTAAAAGAAAAGAAAGAAGAGAAAAATAAAAGAAAAAGAGGAAAAGGGAAAAATAAAAGAAGAAAAGAAAGGAAAGAAAAGAAAAGAAAAGAAAAAGTACCACAAGTATTAGAAACATACCCATGTTAGGCACAGATTATATAGCATATGTCTCTCTCATCATGCTGTCAGAAGCAGTGACAATTTCTGAGCCCTACAAATGGCACAAATCTCAAGAAGACATGAAGACATGCACGTCTTCTTTGCCTATCACAGGTAAATAAAAGACAGTTTCATTAACAGAAGAAATGTGGAAAAAATGTTAACAAACTAATAAGATACATAAGATGAAAGTAAAAACAAATATATAGGGTTTGAGGTAAAAAATCTGTTTAAATTATGTTGAAAGACTTTGAGATGGTAATTTTACAACCCCATATGTTAGTTATTAATTAAAAGATAATGAAACAGAAAAGTTAAAATTATGTACAGGCAATGCAATTGAAGTCATAATAAACTCATTGAAAAGGGGGGTTACTAATTCTGATTAAAAGTACAGGCTATAAATAATGTAATGATCTATTTTATAAGACAAGCACTCAGA
Source organism: Gorilla gorilla gorilla (assembly GCF_029281585.2). Classification (NCBI taxonomy): domain Eukaryota; kingdom Metazoa; phylum Chordata; class Mammalia; order Primates; family Hominidae; genus Gorilla; species Gorilla gorilla. Next base: position 77,616,408 of record NC_073238.2, on the reverse strand, counting down.
AAAAAGTAACTTTAAAGTATAATGAACATGCATTAACCAACATCATCATTAAATGAATGTTAATATGTAATCCTATTTGTTTTAAATTCTTTATTTTAAAAATGAACATTTGCAGTATAAAGGAGCCCCTTTGAATCTTTGTATTTCTATTTTGAAGTCAGAATTAATTTTTGGTCACTTTTTAAAAAATTTGACATATATAACCCTATTTATCAATTATATACAAGATTTTTCAAAATATTTAATTTTTCCCAGAACTGTAATATGATTTTCATCATTCTAGCTATTTTTACTTAATAATATTCCTGAGGTTTATTCACAAAGCGTATGCACTTCAACATATTTAAACAATTCCATGGTTTGAATGAACCAAAAATAAAATATTCAGTCCCATATTATCGTATATTTAGGTTGTTTTCAGTCTGCACTATCAAAAACAAATTTGCAAAGAGCATGGTTCCAAGTTTCTCCTTGCATATCTCTTTGCATAAGTTTCTTGTATATAAACTTGGAAATGAGATTTGAGGTTTTCCTTTATTAGAGATGTCTATTTCTTTTTATAAAATGTCACACTATTATTTTATAACCACCCAAAATATTGAAAATCCCAATTGTTTTTCCTCATTCACAACATGTACTCTATGACTTTTTAAATGTTAATATTTTAAGTACATGAAATATTCTTAAATTTTATGTTAATTAAATTTTACCAAGTAAGGTTATACTTATTTTTACATATCTTATTTTTTTAAGAAATTGAAATGTCCTGGGTGCTAACAACTTTGACGTTTTTATAAATATCTTTGCCATTTGTGTTTTCCTGTCCTTTGAATTGTACTGATGACCTTTATCATTTTTTCTTTTTTAAATTTTTATTTTATTTTATTTTTATTTATTTATTTATTTTAATTAATTATTTATTTTGAGACAGAGTCTCGCTCTGTCAGCCAGGCTGGAGTGCAGTGGCGCGATCTTGGCTCACTGCAACCTCTGCATCCTGGGTTCAAGTGATTCTCCTGCCTCAGCCTCCTGAGTATCTGGGACTACAGGCTCCCACCACCATGCTCAGCTAATTTTTGTATTTTTAGTAGAGACAGGGTTTCACCATATTGGCCAGGCTGGTCATGAACTTTATATTGACTTTTTCTTATATACAACGTTAAAAAATGCTAGCTTAGCCTTTCTATGTGTATCATTTAGTGCCATTAAATAAGTCCACAATATTGTGTTTCCATCACCACTATCTATTTCAGCTTTTTTAATAATCTAAAATAGAAACTTTCTACCCCTTAAGCAATTACTCCCAATTCCTTCCTCTGGTTACCTTCAAATCTACATTCTGCTTCTATGAATTTGCCTATTCTAGGTATTTCATGTAAACAGAATCGTATGATATTTATCCTTTGTGTCTGGCTTATTTTATTTAGGATAATGTTTCCAAGGCTTGGAATAGATGAAGCATACATGCATTTCAGTTTTTGCTATTTTGGCTCTCTTTTCTGTATTACAGACATTACTTTAAAATTGGTTTTATCATAATCTGTTGACAATTCTATTGGTACTCAGCACATTTTCATCAGCGTTCACTTTTGCACACCAGAAGCTTTATGATAGGAACTCTTGTAATGTTTTTCCTGAAGTAGTTTTTCTGGTCACAGAACCATTTTTTTTAAGCACATGAGTGGCAAAAATGCTGAAGTGGTATAGACAATGGTAGTGCCTACAAATGAACAATTATAGACAGAGAGTTGGTAAATAATACCACAGCTTCCTCACTTCTGTGGTGGAATAACTAGAAAGCCCTTATTCTACACTGCCCCCTAACTCTCTAGGAATATCAAGCTCTAGTTGCCCATATGGGTAACTAGCTTGATAATGCACACATCTCTCTTCTTTCACTTTTCCACTCCTACCAGTATTTCCTGGCATCACTTCCCAAATAACCCACTTGCAATTGAATTTTTGTCTCAGGTCCTGTTTCTGTGGGAAGCTAAACAAAAAGGGATGGTCTATTTTGTATCAGAGGCAATCTAAAAACGTAGACAAGGATTCTGTAAAATATTCTGGAATTAGATAACTTATCAACAAAACAACTGATAAAGTAGTAAATAATTGCAGGTAGAAATTTGGAGTATTGATAACTCCGCATGATGCATCTTCACAACTGTGGAGACTCCTACTTGTAATTAATAGGGATAAGCTCCAGCTAAATTAGGATTCACTGACTTATGCAATAGTTCTAACAATTGAGAGATATGAGGGACAATGAAGTATTGTGGAGTAAGTTTACTACTGTAAATTATAGAAACCTAGAAAGTAAACATAACAGGGTAGCCAACTATCAGCTCAGGGCAGAATATGAAAGTCAGAATGTCATCATGGCAGCATTTGAAGATCTCTTAATTTTGTCCAAAAAGAACACAAAATGCTGAAAATCGCAGAGGTTATCTAATGGTGAGAGTTAATAGTGTTACAAAGAAAATTAGTTACAGCCTTGGCAAGTACCTACTCTATGGCCACAACTCAGATAAGAAAATAGTGATGTACTGATACTTGTGAAGAGAAGATCTTGGATAATGTGCTTAAAAACACTGAAGTTTAAAGCAGGCAAGCCACGTTGGCTCGCATTAGTAACCAACTTCACCCTTCTGAAACGAGCTTACGTATGGTGCTTATGGAAGTGTGCAGCGCAGATCTCCTTCAGTGGAACCTACTGCAGTGAGGAGAGTTGACTGACAAACCTAACTGCTTTGGTTCCTGCAACACATTCACACATGAACATGGTTCACATCCTGAACATGGTGGGAGTACTAGGTTCAGACCATTTCTGCTTAACAGGGAACTCCTCCTACAGGAAAACTTGTCTCAAGAAACCACACAGTTTTGGCTGATCTGCACTCTGAAGTTCTTCCTAGACATTTTCTCCTCTCACTTTCACAGCTGTCAGACCTGTATTACAATGTGAATGCTCTCCCTGCCTACTGTTGCTGTCTCCCACTTCATTCTTTTCAGAATTTCCCCTAATAAATCTTGAAAATTTCTAATTCTGTAACGGCATCTGCTTTGGAAAACTTAAAATGATGCATATTTTAAAGGGAGAGGGAGGAAAAATAAATTAGTTGAAATATAAGAATTACCATCACAACTGTCTATTTCCAGTTAATAACTACCATACTTTGTAGCACCAGTATTTAACAGGATCAAATGTATTTCTTGTCAGTCAACAGGTCATTGGGGAATTCTGATGATGTCATGAGTGTGAATGTGGGAGAGCTGGCAATGCAGCCAAGTGATGGCATGCCGAGAAGTTGAAACTTTCTTATGTAAATTACAATGCATTCAGAACCTCCTCAAGCCAAGTCACATTAGTGATACCTACATTTATTAATGGAATAAGTTACTCTGGGCACAGCAGATATAACAAAGTTGAAGAGGTATTTTAGAGTTTTTAATGGGCACTTTGGATTGACTATTATGCTCATATCCAGACATTCAGGGTATATTAGAGCCGATTAGCAAGTCAAGAGTTGTTTCTCACAAACTACTTACCAAAAAGCAAGGATTTATTTCAAAATCCTACTGATGTTTATAGTGATTTTCTTTCGTGGTTTGGAACAGATTGCATATAACATTATATTTCACAAATGCAGACAGAACAAATGATTTCTCTAGTTCATAAAGTCCAATTGACAGAAATTCTTGGATAATAGCTTGGACAGTTGCAAGAGTTTCATCTATCCTGTGTCACCTGGTAAATGTGTCTGAGGTATACACGTTAGACACATGCTTTATAAAATTTCAATAAATCCACAAATGAGTGCCCCCTTTATTTAGTGTAGCATGCAAAAAGGAAGCAATGTGAATTTCATTCTAAAAGGGAGAGAACTAAAGTCATAGACTACCAGAACTTCAGTAGTTTTGTTAAATAAACAGGTTCCTATTTTCCTTTGAGATTTATTTCTTGCACTGTATCATTCATAGATCCTATTAAGTCATATTATACGTAGTACCTGATTTTTTTTCTATACTTAAGTTTTTGCCAGTCCGATGTTCTGTAGGATGATGAAATGATTAATAATTCTGCCAAATAAATCAATACAGAGTAAGGTGGTTGCAAATACCTGATGCAAAAAAAAGATGATTATGCGTACTGCTTCCAGGGCCAGGTAGTCAGGTGAAGATTCTGGTATTCTCTGATTATTAAATTTCCAACATATTGGTGTTAATCTCATGAACTTTGGACTGTCACTCACCAAAACTCATGAGAAATTCCAAGTACTGCAGGTGTTTCCCATGGATGGTACACATTCCACAAAATACATATTCACATAAAGACAATTAGAGTAGAGAATGACTGAAAAGTTATTAAATATAACTTCTCATTTCTTTAGCATACATTACAATATCATAATAAACAGTAAATAATTATCTGCATTAGCAATTAAAATGTACCCTTAACAATATGAATTATTTATGTAAAAATTGTTATTGTTTACATTAAAAGAAATTTTTCCCATGTCTTCCTTATATGCTTACCAGTGTAATTTAGACTCAACTTTAAAGGGACAAAATATAATCTGGATGAAAGCTGGTATCAAAAATGCAAGCATCTATATTAGCAGTTATGTCAATATTCTCAAAGTTAATGGGAATATAACAAAATTCTTTATGACTCAACAGCTGCCCCAGTGATTGAAGAGATTTATGCATAGATGTCTGAGTTACATGATTCCAGTGTTGCACCATTTTTTCTCTGTGTGTTCTTCTTTTGCTCTGACATTTCCTACTAATTGGCATTCCATATCTTGAGTTTGAATGCCTTGAATGAGGATCCACTTTCACAACTTAGACATCTAGCATGCAATATTTCTAAAGGACTATAAGATCTTAGGGCCAGTTCTTAGGCCATTGGACAAATATAGTCCACTCTCTTTGGGTCAGGCACCCATTCCTGGACCAAGAAGATCTGATAGAGATTGCAAGAACTCCAGATACAGCACAAGTAACACCATATAAAAAGAACCTTTGAAAGCTTATTTGAATTATAGTGAGGAATCTGAGGAATGTCATGATGAGCAAAGTAACTCAAAGTATCTTAGATTATTTCCAAGATCTTCAGTCATACATTTCATTTATCTGTTAATGTAAACATAGGAGGTTTCTCAATAACTTTTATAGTTTAGTTCAGTGATTCTTTAAGGGATCGTACACATATTACTCACAATATTTATTTACAAGTAGATAAATTTATTTAGAAGGGAGAAATTTGGATACAGTGAGATTTTGGTGGGGTCCATTAATGGACCTTTTAAATCAGCACCCACATTATTCCCATGCAGATTGTCTGGCTTCAATCATCTGAGAGAGAAAAAATAATCTGGTTAGACTTATTAGAGTGGCTAAGAATTCAAATAAGTGGCCGGGTGCGGTGGCTCACGCCTGTAATCCCAACACTTTGGGAGGCCGAGGTGGGCGGATCACGAGGTCAGGAGATCGAGACCATCCTGGCTAACACGGTGAAACCTCATCTCTACTAAAAATACAAAAAAATTACTGGGGCATGGTGGCGGGTGCCTGTAGTCCCAGCTACTCGGGAGGCTGAGGCAGGAGAATGGCGTGAACCCGGGAGGTGGAGCTTGCAGTGAGCAGAGATCGAGCCACTGTACTCCAGCCTGGGCGACAGAGTGAGACACTGCCTCAAGAAAAAAAAAAAAGAATTCAAATAAGTGACTGCAATTCTCACCTTTACTCAGGGAAAATTTGATTTTTTCTTCCTGGCTAAGGCTCTTAGAAAATTTCCAACTGAGACGTAACTGTCCCAAAAGACCTGTGGCAGCCCCTGCCACACAATATGATTGCAATGAATCTCAGCTTGTTTTCTCTTGGTGGTACTGCAATCACTCAGTGTGACCCGAATGTGTACAGTTTGGTTTCAGGACTAACTGAAAGTCTTTATCTTGTGAAGAAAGCAAGAGCTATCTGACCAAATGACATTTGCTGGCATGACTCAATCTTGTACTTTTGAGTGTTCACAGAACCCTTTGTCCTACTTCTTAACACTATTGATGTCTTACACTTTCATTTATCAAAGGCTGTATCTCCAAAAGAGAAAAATCAAACATAGGTCATTTTAATGCAAGGATTCAATCAACTTTTCAATTTTAACTTGATAGAACTAACAGATTTGAGTGTTTTTACTCACTCACAACATTCTATTTTAGCCTTCAAAAGAGTTGATCTAATTTTCTGCTTATCTATATCCGTCAAAAAATTAATTTACCTACCTGCTCACCACCTAAATGGCCATATAGGTATCTTCCTGCTTTGACTAATCTGCTTGCATTATTATATGCTCTGTGTGTATGTGTAACTTAAAAATTGATATAATTTATATCTATAGATAGAAGATATAGATATAGATTGTAGAGATGGATGGATAGATTCTACTATTCTGACTATTATACACCTTATGTGTATGCTATTTCAATTCTGACTACTGTAATGCTATGCCTCTCTTTAGCTGAAGTAAATAATTTGAGTCTGGAAAAAACTTTTCCTAGATTTTGGATGATCTGAAAAGTCTACCATGAATGGCACATAAAATTAACACCATAAGTAAAAAAAAGGACTAGAAGGTATAACCTAGGTAATTATGGCAGACTCTTAATTCACATGATTTTCCTCTTATGAAGAGCAACATAATTTGTATAAAACTAGTGTCTGGATGTTAAACTCTGGCGTCAATGAATTGACTCTTTAAGTTTTTAAATATTGTTTAAACAGTAAAAACTGTAGTATTTTTGCCTTGCCAAAGCACAGAACTATATTGAATTATCCAGTAGAACTATATAAATTATTATGTATTTGGAAAAGGGGATGAAAGTGAGCGTATGTTTTTTTTCTATAGTTTTTATAAGTATAATTCTTGTCTGTCTTGTTAAAGGTTTCATTTGTTTGTTTTTAATCATCTTTGGGGTTTGCTCAGCTTCTTAAGTATGTGGGTTCATGTCTTAACAAGTTTGGGTATTTTCAGATATTATTTCTTTAAATGTTTGTCCTGCCCTTTCATTTTTGCCTCTCCTTCTGGGACCGCAATGATATGGACGCTAAATCTTTTGTTACCCTTTTACATAACATTTAGACTCCGTGTATTTTTAAAGTCGATTTCTCTGTGTTGTTAAGATCGAGCAAACACTATTGATAAGTCTTCCAGTTCACTAATTCTGTTCTCTGCCATCATCTCCATTGTACTATTGAACTCATCTAGCAAGGTTTTTATTTCAATTATTTCATGTTTCCATTCTGTAATACCTATTCATAATCATTTCATGGTTATATTTGTTAAATTATGTTCAGGATATTTAGGTGTACTTTGTGGAAGAAGTGGGTGGGGAGGTAATAGTAGAAGCCAGAAAAATAGATCTACATCAACTTTTCCCAAAGTCAGAAGTCTAATTTTGACTTTTTAAAGTTTCAAAATTAGCTGCAAAGAGATCTTTTCTGCTAAAAATACTACATTATACATTTAACTAGAGAAGTTATAATTATTATTGCAAACAGTGTACTTCTCTTCCCCTCTGCTTTATTTCTAAACATCAAATGATCAAAATAAAGTGGAAATATAGATAGGGATATAATACCTTTACCTTAATCTTTTATAGTTGTGATATATATAGAACTCATGTGAAGTGTTATTCTTATGGCTCCACAGTTGATAGGTAGCCAAAGTTTCCAGAAAAGAAAAGTAAAATCACTTTATCAGTTTTATAAATAAAATTTCCCCAAACTCATTTATATATTGCTTCTCAAAACCTATGGCATGGATATTCATTCATATGATAGCACAACAAGGCCTCTGAGGACACAGTTTTTGTGATTCTGTTTTATTAAACGTCAAAAAGTGTTATGTGGAAGGCTTATGCTGAAGACTCATGTAATGTAATTTACCATTACCATCTAACCTCTCTCTTTCTTTCTCTCTCTCCTTCTTTCTCTGTGTTTCTCTCTCTCTCAAACACGCACACACACACACACACACACACATATATTTTCCAAAGACACTCTATAAAAGATTTATGCTATCATGCAAGTTTTATATCAGCAAATTCACTAATGGCTTTTACCAGTGAATCCCTCAGGAGTGCATCTGCCTTTTAAATGTCAAAAAACAGCTTTTAAACTTCAACAAAGTAGAAATTTGGTGTGAAAAGTCTAAGAGCAAAAGTTGAAATAATATGTTTTAAAAAATAATGGCCCTAACAGTTCAAAAACCTTACTCTTCTATGGTAAGTTCAACAGAGCTCTGTGTTGTAACCCAAATTGACCATACAGCAGCTTACTACATATCAAGATGTATGACAGCATATTTGTCACATAGTCTCAAAAGAAATTTTAAAAAGACTATACTATAATTTTATCCTGCCAACTTCCTTCCTTATTAACATGTTTTCCAAGGCAAAATTTTATTTTTGCAAATTCAGAGTCACATTGTAATTGTAAAATATAAAAGTAGAGATTCTCTCAAGATAATCTATTTGCTAAAATCCCAGTTATTTTATAAAACAAAAAAAAGAAGAAAGAAAAAAAAAGAAGAGTCTTTAAATCCCTGTATCTCAATAGTGATTTTGGGTCAGTGTTGTGAGATATTAAACACATGCAGGGTTTAACACTTGGCATGTGTTTTCCAAAATATCTAACTCATTTCACTTAAAAACTAAATCTATAAGGTGTGTGCTATTATTTTCACCACTTTAAGCATAAAGATATAAATACACAACATTAAATTGTCTTTGGTCATGTTGCTAGTAAGTGGAAAAGCTGGGAATTGAACCCAACTAAGCCTGCACTCCCACCATAACATTCATAATCTATTTTCCTTATCTTGATCCTGTTGTTCTGAACCATTAAAAAATCACGAGTTTTATCCTTGTAATGAAGAGTCACTGAGGAGTCCTTTTATTGTATAAAAAATAAAAGGAGACTTTTATTTTTTATACAAAATTCAATTGCATTTTCTGCAACTATTTCGATTAAGAAGTTTTCAAATGGCCCAAATCCTTTTGACTAGAATTCATCTTCATAACATTAGTGTGATTTATGGCTGTAATTTCATGGGAGCTGACTCATTGTTGTATCCTAGTAATATTCCTTGGGTGTGGGCATTTAAAAATGCAATGACTTCTCCATCCTTACCTCACTTGATCTTTTCCCAAACTTCAGTGTATCATTAGAGAGGATCATGCAAATATTTTTGGGTTGTTATTTTCAAATCAGTTTTTAGTAAACATTATTTTTACTTGAGATCAATTTTCTCAGTATTTATGCATTCATTTTTTGAGATGGAGTCTCATCTCTCTCCCAGGCTGGAGTGCACTGGCGCAATCTCAGCTCTCTGCAACCTCCACCTCCAGGGCTCAAGCGGTACTCCCACCTCATCCTCCTGATTAGCAGGGACTACAGGCATGCTCCACCATGTCGTTATTAGTATTATTTAATGAGCTATTCAGTTGAACTGTTATTTATTCAATAAATCACTTAATCAACAATTCATTATTGAATGTCTACAATACCTTCAAGATGACACCAGCTGATATAGGCCATTAAATAATTTAGGAAAATAAAAAATTAAATGTTAGATTTTAATAAGAGCTGTGATAAATATGGATGAGCTCTTGCATAAGAACCTGTAGTCCTGATTGAATAGAGGATAGCAAGAATTTTTCTATAGACATCTATAGAACATGTTGATATCTCCCTCTCACATCTCTCCTTTCTCTTTTTCCACCTCTGTATTATTCCATTTTCAAAGTACTATAAAGCACTACATGAGACTGGGTAATTCATAAAGGAAAGAGCTCTCATTGACTCACAGTTCAGCATGGCTGAGAGGCCTCAGGAAACTTACAATCATGGCAGAAGGCAAAGAGGAAGAAAGTCATCTTCATAATAAGGCAGCAGAAAAGAGAAGTGCCAAGTGAAGCGGGGAAGAGCGCCTTATAAAACCATAAAATCTCATTAGAAATTACTCACTATCATGAGAACAGCATGAGTGAAACTGCCCCATGATTCAATTACCTCCACCTGTTCTCTCCCTTGACATGCAGGGATTATGGGGATTATGGGGATTACAATTCGGGTGGGGACAGAAAGCCTAACCATATCATTCTGCCCCTAGACCCTCTCAAATCTCACGTCCCTTTCACATTTCAAAACCAATTATGCCTTCCTAACAGTCACCCAAAGTCTTAACTCATTCCAACACTAACCCAAAAGTCCACAGTCCAAAGTCTCATCTGAGACAAGGCAAGTCCCTTCTACCTATGAGCCTGTACAATCAAAAGCAATTTAGTTACTTCCTAGTTATAATGAGGTTGCAGGCATTGGGTAAATACACTGTTCCCAGTGGGAGAAATTGGCCAAAACAAATGCAAGTGTGAAGTCTAGCAGGATAATCAAATCTTAAGCTCCAAAATGATCTTCTTTCACTTCCTGTCTCACATCCTGGTCTTCCCGATGCAAGAGGTGGGCTCAGATGCCCTAGGACAGCTGTGCCCCTATGGCTTTGCAAGGTACAGCCCCACTCCTGGCTGCTTTCATGAGCTGGCATTGAGTGTCTGTGGCTTTTCCAGTACAGTTCAAGCTGTCAGTGGATTTACCATTCTGGAGTCTTGAGGATGTTGACCCTCTTCTCACAACTCCACTAGGCATTACCACAGTGGGGAATCTGTGTGGGGGCCCTGAATCCAAATTTCCCTTTTGCACTGCTCTAGCAGGTGTTCTCCATGAAGGCTCTACCCCTGCAACAAACATCTGCCTGGACATCTAGATGTGTCTACACATCATCTGAAATCTAGGCAGTTGTTCCCATACCTCAATTCTTGACTCCTGTTCACCTGCAGGTCCATCAGCATGTGTGAGCAGCCAAGGCTTGAAGCTTGCACTCTCTGAATCAATGGCCTGAGCTGTGCATTGGCCACTTTTAGCCATGGCTCGAATGCAGGGCACCATATTCTGAGGCTGCACAAAGCAGCAAGGCCCTGGGCCCAGTTCAGGAAACCATTTTTTCCTCCAAGGTCTCTAGGCCTGTGATGGGAGAGGCTGTCGCCAAGATCTCTGACATACCTTGGAGCAATTTTCCCCACTGTCTTGACAATTAACATGTAGCTCCTTGTTACTTATGTAAATTTCTGCAGCCAGCTTGAATTTCTCCTCAGAAAATGGGTTTCTCTTTCCTATCACTTGTCAGGCTGCAGATTTTTTTGAACTTTTATGCTCTGTTTCTTTTTTAAACATAAGCTCCAATGCCAAACCATCTCTTTGTGAATGCATAAAACTGAATGCTTTTAAGAGCACCCAAGTTACCTCTTGAACACTTTGCTGTTCAGAAATTTCTCCTGCCAGGTACCCTAAATCATCTCTCTCAAGTTCAAATTTCCACAGATCTCTAAGACAGAGGCGAAAATACCAGTTTCTTTGCTAAAGCATAGAAAGAGTCACCTTTATTTCAGTTCCCAACACATTCCTCATCTCCACCTGAGATCACCTTAGCCTGGACTTCATTGTCCATATTACTATCAGCATTTTGGTCAAAGCCATTCAACAAGTCTCCAGGAAGTTCCAAACTTTCCCACGTCTGCCTATCTTCTGAGCCCTCCAAACTGTTCCAACCTCTGCCTGTTGTCTAGTTCCAAAGTTGCTTCCACATTTTTGGGTATCTTTTTAGCAACACCCGACCCTCTGAAGTACCAATTTACTGTATTAGTCCATTTTTGTACTTCTGTAAAGGACTGCTTGAGACTGGGTTATTTGTAAAGGAAAGAGATTTCACTGACTCACAGTTCAGCATGGCTGAGGAGGCCTCAGAAAACTTACAATCATGGCAGAAGGCAAAGGTGAAGCAAGTGACCTTCTAACCAAGGCAACAGGAAGGAGAAATGCCAAGCAAAGAGGGTAAAAGCCCTTTATAAAACTATCAGATCTCATGAGAACTCACTCATTATCCTGAGAACAGCATGGGGAGAACCACCCCCATGATTTAGTTACCTCCACCTTGTCTCTCCCTTGACAGGTAGGGATTATGGGGGTTATAGGGATTATAATTCAAGATGAGATTTGGGTGGGAACACAAAGCCTAACCATATCACCCTTCTTTCCTGTCTTTCTGTTAGAACACACAAAACCTAAAAATACATCTGCAAAAACATTTCAGTTGGGACATGATCTTGTGCCATTATAAATGCACATTCAAGTATGGCTACTTTTGCATATCTCTACTGCTACTGTCAAAGTCCAGTCTAATAAGATCTTGTTCTTTTATTCATGGAATAATGTTTTAATTGTTCAACTTGGACACATTGTTTGTTTCCACAGTCAATTCTTAACAATTATCATTATTTTCTCTAGAGTAAAGCCAAAGTCTTTTTTAAAAGACTTTGATAAATTTTAAGGATCTATTTTACTTAGTTTTAATTGTCTTCCCAATGTAATTACTAATTACACTCTAACTTGCTCATCCTTATCCAGTTACACTTGCCTCCTTGATTTCTTTCTAACTTTCTAGGCATAACACTGTTTGATGATCTTTGCACTGATTCTTCCCTTTGTTTACATTCCTTGCTCTTCAGGTTTATACTGCTAATTATTTGAACTTTCTCAATTATTTGCTGATATGTTATCTTGTCAATAATCCCTACCATGATTAGAATATTTAAAACTAATACCCTTTTAACCGCCATATTTTACATCTTTACTTGCTATGAATTATTTTCCTCAGGAATCAAGTACACTATTCAAATACATATAATGTGACTATATATTATGTTTATGCATTATGCTGTTTCTATCACAAATTTAATTTAGCTTTATTAGGGCAATACTTTTTGGCTATTTCATTCACTGATATATATCTCAAGTTCCTAAAATAGTTCTGAGCATAAAGTGGCTGCTCGGTATATATTTTCTTAAAAAATACATGAATATTCATTACTTGTGGTAATGATGGGAGAGTAAAATGGTCATGTAAAATTTTCTTGGGATAAAAATTACAACATGTAGAAAAAAATGCATGAATATTTCAAAAAGGATTCAAAAGAAGGAGTAAGTACACAAAACAAGCCGAAGTCAGAGGAGAGTTTACTTTTGAAAAGTTTCAACAGTAAGGGGTAAGAATGTTAGCATTTTGTTTCCTGAAGATATCCTCCAATATACTTTGCTACAGCAGAGAAAAAAATGTTTTCAATGTGAAAAATCACACTGATGCATTGCAGGCTTACCAGCTCAATATGGTAGAAAAGAAGTTCAAGATTAAATAATTTAAGACGGGATACTCTGGAAGTGAAAGAATCACACAAAGTGTGTGATCTATAATTTCAGCACAAACTTAAATTTCTGAATGGTCACTAACATAAACTACACATATGCATTAGAGATATCCATTTAAAAGAACATAGAGACCAAAAGTATCTATTCTCATAAAATAAAGCTCTTTCAGGTGAGTTCTGTGTACTTGTTTTCTTATTAATTGATGGCATTCCTCAACCATATTCAACTTGGACAGCAAAAAGCTGAAGCTTAATGACTTGGAGATTCAGAGGATGGAAACCAAATCTATGGAGCAGCTGTAAATTAGTAGAAATCCCCAGAAACAAGGAAATGCCAGGAAGATTTTGCCTCAAATTTTGAGTACAGTCATCTCTCTATATCTGTGGGGGATTGTTTCCAGGACTCCTGTGGATACCAAAACCCATGGATGCTTAAGTCCCTAATATAAAATGGTGCAATATTTACATATAACCTCTACACATTCTCTTGTAGACTTTAAATAATCTCTAGTTCTCTTATAATACCTAATAAAATATAAATGCTATGTAAATGGTTGATCTGCTGTATTGTTTAGGGAATAAGGACAAAAGAAGTCAGTATATATTCAATACAAATGGATTTTTTTGATGTTTTTGATATATGGTTGTTTGAATCCATGATGCAAAACCCACAGATAAGGAGGGTCAACTGGTAATCTCTGTCTCTTTTATGTTGAGAGACAAATTAAGCAGAGACAGTGGATACTGGAGGACAATTCTCCAGGTGGCCTTGGACTAACCCAGTTCTCCCCCCATTTTTTACTTGTAGCTCTCAAGAATAACTGTAAAATATGTTGGGAATGTAATATCCTAAAATAGGGAGGGACTGGCTGGAAAGCCTGGACTCTGTTTCAACCTGCCCACTCTCCCTCTCTCCAAAACAGGATGTCCTTCCCCACTTCATCCTAAAAGTTTGGACAATCCAGGGGTATAAAACCGAGCTCAGGCTGCTTACCAGGGTCCCTCAGCTGCAGTGGAAGTGGGAGACATGCAAATGAGATTCCATCCATTCCTGACAGCTTTTCTGAGCCTTGTGGGACTGGTTCACATGAATCCTAGACTTCTGTTTTTTCTTCCCACCTATTTGCATGTAATAAACACATTTCATATTACTTATAGATGCATGAGTGTTCTGTCTTACTGGACTCAGACAAGTCGGTGACCAGTCCAAGTGAACCTGTTTCTCAGAGATCTCTAAGAGTCCAGCCTAAAAACAGCATCTTGAAGGCACAAAAATTGAGCAGACACTTTAGCTGATGCCTAATGCTTGGAAAATAAAGCTAGCATTTCAAGTCCAAACAAGGTTACTATTTAGCAGACAAAAGTAAGATAATAATTATAAGAATCCATATGTGCTAGTAGTATGTTATTTATAATTTTTCATGAATGCAAAGAAATGGGAAAGTGATAACTTATAATAAAGAAAAAGAGATGATGAATAAAAACATTCAAGGTAATGTCAAATTTTGGATTTAGAAAAAGAGATTTCACAGAAGCTTATTAAGCAATATTCAAAGAATGAGTGGATATGTCCAAAGTTTAAAGAAAAATGGCAGTAATGAGTGAACAGAGAACGGAATTCTGATAGGACAAGGAAAGGACAAAAGATGGAATTTTAGAGCTAAAATGTCAAATAAATTAAAAGAAAGACTCAATGAAGGAGTGAAGATGACAGAAAAAATAACCAGTGACCATGAAAATAGATCAATCTAAGTAACAGAAAGATAAACAGTACATAAATATACTGACATACCTTGCCAAGAAGTTCATGTCTATAGTTGTAGCGCCAGAAAGAGAAACAGAAAGAGAAACAAAATATCTGAAGAAATAACAACTGAAAACTTGTCAAATTTTGTCGAAAATATTGACTTAGAGATCCAAGGAGCTTCAAACTAAACACAACAAAAATGCTAACCACATCATAGACAAAATGCTAAAAGCCACAGAGAAAGAAAATCTTAAAATGAACCAGTGAGAAAACAAACATCACATACAGGGAAAAATGATATGATTAATTGCCCATTGTTCATCAGAAACAAGGAAGTCCAGAAACATTGAAGTGTCTTATAAAAATAATTAATTTTATAACCATTTTATTGTAAGATATGTTCCACTGTAGAACGATTTGGATACAATATTCTCTTAAAGTAATGCCAAAACAACTGTGTATTCTTCTATGAAAACATGATTTTCCCCCTTACTCAAGTCTTATAAAAGTAATTTCTAGGAATATTAAAAATTAAATGTGATAGCAAAGAAATATGATTTTTAAATGGTAATATATAAGAATATCTTCATGGTATATTTAGAGAAATATTTTTAAGTAAACAAAAATATAACTTAAAACTTATAAATTGACTACATTGAAATTAAGAATTTGTCTTCATTAAAAGACACTGGAAAATGAACAAAAATACAAATCATCAAGTGGAAGAAAATATATTCAATACATATAACCACCAAGGTCTAGTGCTGGAAAGACACAAAGGAAATAAAGTCAATAAGAAAAAAACAACAAATAACCCAATTGAAAAAAAGATCAAAGAATGGTTTAGAATTCATAATTCGTAAATATTATCTCCAAGTGGTTAATAAACATAAAAAAGTCTTAACTCTTATTGATGATCAAGAAATTACAAATTAAAACTACAATGCTACCCAATCATGTACTTATTGTATTGGCTAAAACTAAATAGATGTAGACTCATTAAGGTCTTTCATACTCTGCTGGTTGGAGAGTGTGGTACAACCTCATTAGAAAAAAATTTAAATATTTATCTAAATCTTAAGGTAGACATATCCTATGACACAGCACAACTAAATATTTATCTTAGAAAACCCATTGGATAAATACACAAAAATATTCATTACAAATTTTTTTTCTTTTTTTTTTATTATACTTTAAGTTTTAGGGTACATGTGCACATTGTGCAGGTTAGTTACATGTGTATACATGTGCCGTGCTGGTGCGCTGCACCCACTAACTCGTCATCTAGCATCAGGTATATCTCCCAATGCTATCCCTCCCCCCTCCCCCCACCCCACAACAGTCCCCAGAGTGTGATATTCCCCTTCCTGTGTCCATGTGATCTCATTGTTCAATTCCCACCTATGAGTGAGAATATGCGGTGTTTGGTTTTTTGTTCTTGTGATAGTTTACTGAGAATGATGATTTCCAATTTCATCCATGTCCCTACAAAGGACATGAACTCATCATTTTTTATGGCTGCATAGTATTCCATGGTGTATATGTGCCACATTTTCTTAATCTAGTCTATCATTGTTGGACATTTGGGTTGGTTCCAAGTCTTTGCTATTGTGAATAATGCCGCAATAAACATACGTGTGCATGTGTCTTTATAGCAGCATGATTTATAGTCATTTGGGTATATACCCAGTAATGGGATTTTGACTAATTTTGTCAGGTAGGAAACAACTAAAATTTCATTGTGTTTATTAAATGATGGATAATAAATTGCCATACATTTTATAATGTAATATTACACAGCAACAATGATAATGAAGGAGTGACAACAGTAAGATTTGAGATGAATACATTTTTAAAGAAAACACTAATTTTGAGCAAAATAGCAAGATTAAACTCAATTTAGTTTGATTCATTTATATAAATTAATACAAGAGATATATTAATTTTCTATTGCTGCTGTAGTAAATTGCCATAAATTTAGTGGTTAAAAAAACTCACAAAGTTATTATTTTTTTTGTTCTGTAGGGTTACTTTAACACTGGTTTCTTTGGACTAAAATTAAGATATTTGTAAGGCTGTGTTATAATCTGGCTAGGAATAAAATCTCTTTTCTTGACTTTTTCAATTATAAGATACTGCAGACATTCCTTGACTGCTGTTTCTTTTTTTTCCATATTCAAGGCAAAACTTTGCTTCCCTCTGTGTCACTTTTCTATATTCACATCCCTCTAATTTTAAAGAACCGTGTGATTAAACTTGGTACAGCTAGATAATCCAGGATAATCTTTCCATTTTCAGGTCATTAACTAAATGACATTTGAAAAGCCTTCTTGCCATATAAGATCACATATTTTCAGATTCCAGGGATTAGGACATGGGCATCTTTGGGAGACCATTATTTTGCCTACCACAAGAGGCAAGAGCAAATTATATTGTCCAGGGAAGAAAAAAAATATAGTTATGAAAACAATAAAGATACAGAGAAAATAGCTATCACAAAATTCTAGTAGGAAAGGTTTGCATAGAAAATGGTATCCCTTAGGTCACAGAGAGCAATGCACTATTTCTTGATTTAGGAGGTTATTTCATTGCCATTTTTTAAGCAAAATATTAAATTTCACTTTTATGTTTTATATACTTTCATACTAAAACTAATTAATCATAGATTATATGGGATTTCAAATTGAGTGAAGAATCACTCTTTTGGAATCACTGCTGCTGTTTTGGCTATACAGTGATGGGTTGAACTGTTTTTGGCAGTGTATAAAGAAGGAAAGACTGAATAGATTAGTGGGATTTTTCAGAACATTATTAACAAAAGATTTTTTAAGCTTGTAAACTTTGGAATTTTGCTATTTTTCTCCCTTTTTTTGGCAGATTTTACACATCTCTAGTGATTCATATAATGATTGATTACATAATCTTTTTGAGAATCTTGAAATGACATCACTTAACCCACGTTTGAGAGGACAATGTTGAGAAAGAGTCATTATGTCTGAATTTGTTAATTTTTTTTCACATACACTTTCTATTAGGTACAACTTCTGTTTGTTATCTTAATTATGATAGATGATGATTCTCACGATACTCCCTTTTTATAAATAACACCTTCTTAAATATTTGACTATGATAGCTAAATAATGCAAAAATCTTGGATGCCAAATAAAATGTGATGCAGTTTAAAAATCCCAAAACAACACACATTATTGACAGTAAATTTTAAATATTATAAATTTTAAATTTTAATATAAAATAAATTTTAAATACTTTAAGCTGTTTACATATTTTAAAAGTTATTATTTTGTTCTATCAATATAATCTTTCTGCATTTTGTTAATTTAATTGAGTTAATCTTACCTAACCAATTTCTTTCTGTAGTTCAAAACTTTACAAGCCCAAAGTGTTAAAATTTCTGGCATCTCCTTAATATACACCATTTGGTCATACAAAAAAGGAGAAATACTATTTTAGATTAAGAGACAGATGAAAAATAGTAGATAAAATAATATTGATTTCAGATGGAAGGTAACTGATGATCATAATATTAACCAAGTGTTTTTTTTTTGTTTGTTTGTTGTTGTTGTTGTTTTGAAACAGAGTATCCCTCTCTTGCCCCTGCTGGAGTGCGGGGTTGCTATCTCTGCCTCTTGGGTTCAAGTGATTCTCCTGCCTCAGCCTCTCGAGTATCGGGGACTACAGGTCCCCAACACCAAGTTCAGGTAATTTTTTTGGTATTTTTAGTAAAGTCAAGGTTTCACCATTTTTGCCAGGCTGGTTTTGAACTCCTGATCTCAAGTGATCCACCTGCCTTGGCCTCCCAAAGTGCTGGAATTACAAGCGTGAGCCTGTAGCCAAGTTTTATATACACTGGCAAATATGTTATTTAAACTTTCTCTTCCATAATGCCTAAACTGAAAAATCTTACAATTTATTATTATGTGCCAAGATTTGTTGTGAAATCAGGTGAGGAAAAAAAGTCTAATGGAGCAAATTGATTATCTAAAAGGATCAAATAACCCAATCATGACTTCTAGCTATTAGTGGATTGTAAATGAGAAAATTTTTAAAGAAAAGTGAATGGACATATCTTTCCTTCAAAAAATAAATGTGATAGGTATACTTATTTAATAGTAAAGTTTTCTCAAAATTTATACAATTGTTCATTTGATAATAATACATTATGCTACAAAATCAGCTTGGATTTATTAAATCCATGTTAATATGAATCTAAAATGAGCTTTGCATTTTCTTTATAAACTATAAATATTTTGGGTAATTATTATGGCTTTTATTGTTTAGTAGGCTCAAGAAGAACCACACTAGCAATGATGTTTCAGTATAAGCAACCCCCTTTCACTGTTATAGATCAAGTGTCTCAACTAGTATCTTGAAAATGTTTGCTCAAGGAAAGGAAAAGAAGGAGAAAGAAAAGAGAAGGAAAATGAGGACATGGAGGAAAAGGAGAAAGAGAAGCAGAAATACTTCTCTCTCTGGGTGTAAAGAGTGTGAAAAATAAGAAAAGATTATTATGGATGTAAGAAAAGGAAATGATAGCACAAATTTGATTTAGTGCATCTATTTTTGCTCCTGAACTAATTTTAAGCAAGGTGTCACAAAATCAGATGCCTGCCTGCAGGTTATATGAATATATGATCAGTCTGAGTGTAATAAAGTAATAAGAATTGGTGTCACAAATAGGAAATTGCTTGCTCTGTCTTAGGGCTAAACCCATTCAATTTGTGTTTGTTTTTAAACACTGCCTTAATAAAATGACTCCAGATTACATTTGCCCTCCAAGGCAAACAGTTTATCACCCCCTTTGAGAAGGAAAGAACTTTCTATATTTTTATCCACATTGTGTTTCAAAGATATTTTACCATCAATATTTGTGGACAGGACAATTATAGTGCTCCAAGGTTTTTCATGAAGTCGTAAAATATTAAGGGTACATGTTGTAGTCTAAAGTGGTAGAACTAAAAGCTAATAGAAGAATTATATTGAAATAAAAGAACAGATGGTATAACTAGGGAAAAATTAAGAAAAATAGGGGAAAGGGAGAAGGAAAACTTATTCACACTCGAGGCTAGTAGTCCATAATATCAAAAAAACCTGAAGCCATTATCTAGTTTGTGAAAGAGAAAGAATATCTCCTGGATCTGATTTGAAATGTTCTAAAAAGGGGAGTTGTTACGTTTCTTTCCAAAGCTCTAGTAACATCAGAGAGTTAAATTTAAGCCAGCTAAACCTTAACTCTGCACATTTTTTTGATTCACACTTGTAAAATCACAAAAATTTTTATTTCAGAAAATGTACTTTGCTACAGATAATATTTAAAGCTTTATTTGCTAATTGTGGAATTGAAGTAGATATAAATAAATTTAGATATTTACATGTCACCCAACATTAACAAACTTCTCTGGGTAAGCTTCCAGACAAAATTAAAATTTATGTAATTCCCTTGTTAATACGATTTGTTGAAAAATGTATCAGAGAACACCTTTGGAAAAGGTTACAATAAAGCCTTATTGTATCAGCCAATTGGAAGTAGAAAGCAGTAACTACTTATAAACATACTAATGCAACTTCCTAAGATGGATACCAAATAAAAACAAGTGATTTCTTCAACATGCCAGTGGAATTATTCCCGTAAAAGTTAATATACAAATTGTCTGGCACAGGCACAACAGCTTAATGGTAGTATACAAACACACACAAAATCCGACATCCTGTCCACTTGCCAAAGACATTGTCACAAGGTGTATGATAGTGTAAGGGCTGCCATTTGTAATGAATGCAAAGTACAATATGGCCTGGCCATCCCTCAGGCTCATGGTGATAATCATACCAATGAATCAATATTAATTTAGTTGCATGTTTATATCCATGTAAATATAGGTACTTGTTTAATATAATCTAATGATATGAGGATACTAAATATTCTAGCTGAATTCCATAAAAATATAATATACTACAAGTTTAACTGTGATGGAGTAACCAGTATTGAGGCAATTTCTGTTGTAAAAATTATAAAACTTAAAGTACTATATGAGGCAAAGGATTTCAGACATTGAACAATAGACTATGTAGGACAATAATTATTGAAAGAAGGGAAACATGAGCTTAATTAAACTTTAGTTCATAGCTCCAATATGCCTGACTTTAAGTATCTTCTGTAGGCTTACATGGTATGTGTATTCTGGGAGTATAAAGAGCAAGCACCAAAGATAGTTACACATCATAAGAGTGTGCTTCATAGAAGATCCAATTGTTGCCTGATTGATATTTATGCCCAGTGGCAGAAAATCAGTTATTTAAATGTATTGTAAAATTATCAGGGCTTTGCAGAATAATTTAATAATTGCCACAATGGACATAGACATAAAATTTTTGGATCTGCCAAATTTTAATGTTTCCCCAAATAGAATGGTTATTAGCATGGATGGTGTACAGTGTGAAAGAAAAAAATCAATGGTTTTAAACACTATTTAAGACAAACAGGGAGAAAAGATTCATACACAATCATAATATTTACTAAATATATATCTATTGGCTTAATAAGAAGTTATAGAATTTTTTTTCAAGATAGTTTACCACATAATTTTTGTGTGTTTTACGGGACTGATTAAAAATTATAAATATACCAGAAGGGAAAATAGATCTTAATGTATCAATCCAATTTGTAGCTTAAGACATTTATAGCTGTCACAGGACATAATCATCAGAAAATTTCTTGCCTTGGACTTTACTATCTGGTCATCGTGATCAAATCGTGAGGCAATGATTTTCAAGAAGTCATACTCTTCATGACATTGATTAATTCCATGAGAAATCTATTTAGTGATATACAGATAAGATTTAGAAAATGTTCACGGCCATAAATTGAATTTTATATTAGCTATATATCATGTTCATATGCAGGTAATAGCATCGGTTTTTTTCCTACCATAGAATTAACAGTGGAAACAGTTTCTATGTGTCACTATAAGACACATAGTCTCTAAAGTCAGATTTACCTATCCTACAATCCTGCCTCTGCTGTATACTATCAGTTTAATAGTTGACAAATTTATTTTCCAAAGCTGTTTTTCTTTAATCCAAATAATGGGACAATAATAATGTTAAAATCATATGTGTTGTTAAGATTAAATGAGATATTCTCTATAAAATTTATATCCTGGAGTTAGTTTTATAAGGACCTTTTTATTGATGTAACATGAATTTTCAACATGTTTGTGAACAAGCAAAAGAAGAAGAGGAGGAGGAGTTGCAATGGAAAAGGAAGAGAGAAGAGAAAGGATAAGGAGAAAGAGGTGGAGGAGAAGAATAATTCTTCTAATGGAATTTGAGATATCAGAAATATAAAAGATAAACTAAAACTTGAGAAAGTACTTTACACAAGACGTATGTGTGCTTGTATTTTACATGCCATTTTTTTTCTAAAATAAAATATGTTTTAACTGTCTATCATATAACATATGCTAATTTTATAATCATTTAACTAACAAAATGAATAAATAAGGAAATTAAAATATCCCAAAACAGAAACAAAATATACAGTAAAAGTTATCAAAAAAAATTCCAGAATGTGGAATTGTGGGTTCCATCACTCAGTGTGTACTATTTATTTGCTTTAAATCTTCTAGATTTCTTTCCATGTCATGAGCCTAAGTCTCATCAGAGCTAATGTAAGGCAAACTTTAAAGAACATGGCCTACTATTTACTCAGAAAAATAGTGATATGTAATAATCGACTAATAAAGAAACATGAAATATGAAGCTAGCGTATTCTCAGAAAACCTAGTTTTATAGATGTATACATATCTATGTGCACAGAGTGTATGTTTATATACAGTCATGCACCACATAACAGCATTTTGGTCAATGATGGACTGCCTATAAAATAGTAGTCCCATAAGATTATAAGACTGTATTTTTATTGAATCTTTTCTATGCTTAGATACACAAATACTTACCAATGAGTTATAACAGGCTACAGTATTTAATATAGGGACATGCTGTATAAATTTGTGGCTGAGAAGGAATAGACTGTAAAATGTAACCTAGGTGTGTAGTAGGTGATACTATCTAGGTTTGTGTAAGTGCACTCTATGATGTTCACACAATGATAAAATTGCCTAATGACACATTTCTTAGAATATATCCCCCTCGTTAAGTAATGCATGACTGTATACATGAGTATGTGTGTATGTGTGTGTAGATCCTTGTGAGACAATGCAATGATATGAGCTATTTGCATAAGATTATTTCAAGTTACATTGAAATTCAATTTATTTTGAAATCAAGCTTATTAAATTTTCTTCCCCAAAATATGCACATATGTTTACTATCAAAGTACAATGATTAAATTCAAAATATAATAAATCCATAAATCTATATGATAGATCTGTCTATCTATCTATCATCAACCTATCATCTATGAGTTGTTCAAACATTTTTAGCAAATAATTATTTCTCAAAACAGATTTTATTCAGAAATCTACAACACAAAGCAGATAATATTTGAAATGTGCCATTTGAAATGGGAGTCTTCTACTGAGGTTACGTGCATTAGTCCACAGTGACAAATTATTTGGTCTCTGAAACTAAAAATATATTATATATGATCGCTTTCAAGGATAATATTAAGTTGACTAGTCATAAAAATTATATTTAGTGCTAAGTAACAAATGGATTTATAAATATAAAAATAAAATATATATTGTTCTTTTAAATTGTTGCATTGATTTGATAAATGTGGCACAGCAGAATAATATACTTCTCTTTAAATTTTAAATCAGCTTATTGAATAATTTTACAGCTTTAACTAATAACTGTCTTTAGATTAAATAAAAACCATTGGAGACAGATTTAGTTATTAGAAACTAAAGTCCGCTTACCTATAAACTGACATCCCTCTTTACTGAACCTTTCCTTCTATATTTAAATTTTCTTTCATTTGTCCTCTTTTTTCAGGCTGTTTTTTTTATAAAGAACACTTTAATAAAGTTGAAAGTCACCATAAATCACACAAATGATTTTACCTTGGGAATAATATTGCCTATCACAGAAAAGTAAGCAACTTACAACATAGGATCATCTAATTTTTATACTCTTTATTGAAATGTCTTGACTTATATAGAGAATACAAATCTGTAACAGTGAGAAGGCAGTACAGTCACTAATATCTGGTTACTCCTTTGATTTTTTTACCTCAATACAACTACATGAGATCAACAAATGTTGTTTTGGAAATGTTTTTTAAATTATATACAGAATTTTAATACTCATAAAAGTTCCCTTGAAGTGTTATAACTTCATAAACAATTTTCATGAAATTTCTGACATGTTTTTATTGAGTTGTTATTTTCTTAACAAGAATTTATGGTTGAAACCCACATGTCTAGTCTGAGTAAAAAAGAAATTATATACAGTCGACAGCCTAACTCTATATAGAAAAATAAAAAAATAGAAAGTACTTAAATGATCACTAATCATATACTTATCTTTCTTTTAAATCTTGTATTTTAAAAACATATTAAATGTATCAGTAATTGAACAATGTATAATATACAGTATTATTGAAAATAGAGTTGTTTTTGAACTGAATCAAATATTAGATGTTTACAGAAATATTAATTGTAATAAATATCTATTAAATGTTATGTACTTTAATGAAAAAAATCACATGTATATTTAGTATAATACCTACCTGCATGCAACTCACCACTCTTTTCATTAGTTTATTCATTCAATCAACCTCTCCCAAAACAGATGATTTTATTTGTGCAATGGACATAGCAGTTTAAAGACGATGTGATGCCTTAATTATGTATTTGTCTAGAACAACAGGCAGCTTTGCAGAAGGTTAGAGTCATTAATAATATGTATAACAACTGGCCACTTGATATTTAATTTTGAATCTGACAACTTTGGGCCAGTTGTTTCAGAATTCTCACACAACCTAGTGTGCTGAAGAATGAATGCGAGGTATTTCAGTGATGGCAGTACATTAAAACTATGCTTAAAAAACACTTTTCAGTGATAAGTGGAGTTTTAAAAATATATAATTCTATCATGAGGGAGTGACACATTTTTTGAGAAGGCTAGTTTTTAAACTGGAAGGACTGAGTCTATTTATTAAACAAGCCTAGAAATATCTGCAGGAAATCTGAATAGAAACTGCTAAGTGTTTTGTAAAGTATACCTTAAAGTTACATTGTTACTTACTTTAAGTTTTTTTATTTCAAGTAACAAACATGGAATGAGGTTAACTTAAGTAAAAAAAAAATTGCTTGAAATAATAAACTGTGGTTTTCCAAATCAAGGGAATATTATGCAAAGAAAAGAACCTAGAAAAGATAGTGGGGAGTTTGTAGGTATACTGAACATCATTTTCTGAATTCTTATGCAAGAAAGAACAAGCTAGAGTTTTTGTTCTGTCTCCTTAAAAGTGGGATTCCCAGGAAATAAGCCTAATTAATGGGCTTTAATTATACATCACGTATTAAATAGGAGAGTGGAAGAAAATTTGATTGACAAAACCCATTGATTGTGGGAGGGGTGGATATTTAAAAAAATGGAAAACCAATGCTAAATTGCAAAAGTTTTGTTAATGCATAATTCATTTTGAAATCTCAACTTCATTTACATTTTTAGTAACACTACCAAAAAATTAATCAACTCATTATCTTCATTTTATTTTAAGGGAAAGTGGAAAACAACTGCCATCCTTATATTATAATCTTCAATTTATAAAAATCATCTTGCTCTTCCAAATTTTCGATAAATTCTTGAAATTTCAAATATTTTCTCCATAACAACCTTTGTACCTGATCAAGAACAGTGATATATTATATATGGACAATAATATTATTACCCATTTATTTAGTATATAGATCAGGGATATATTTCTATGGGAAAGGAATAGACAATTAAATACTGAATTTTATGTGTCAGAAATGCTATTGTATTTAATAAGTAAAAACATGCTTTGAGACACGCATTAAAATTATCGATTTATTAATAAGAGAAAAAATTCAAAGAGATTAGTTTCTTTAATTACTCACAATAAGAAGGAAGAATATGAATGAAATATAAAATTCTTTCCTATACACTCCTCTATTTTATTCTGTTAGATTATTTAGAAAATAGAAACAGGAATATCATGCTGTCTTCACAGAAATTATATTTTCATCAGTGGTATAAATCATGTAAATTAAAATGTATTAAGTGCAGAAATATGTACAAAATTATAAATACGCTTTCATTTTATTTATTTATTTATTAGGAGACAGAGTCTTGCTCTGTTGCCCAGACTGGAGTGCAGTGGTGCGATCTCAGCTCACTGCAACTTCCCAGGCCTGGGTTCAAGCGATTCTGCTGCCTCAGCCTCCTGAGCATTTGGGATTACAAGCATGAGCCACCATGCCTGACTAATTTTTGTATTTTTGGTAGAGAAGGGGTTCACCATGTTAGCTGGGCTGGTCTCAAACTCTTAGCCTCAAGTGATCTGCCCACCTTGGGCTTCCGAAGCGCTGGAGTTATAGGCATGAGCCACTGCACCTGGCCTATAGATATACTTTCAGAGAAAAAAAGAGATTATTTTGGTATAAGATGAAGAATCAAAGGGTTCTTTGTAAAAAGTTTAGAATTTGATAACAGCAATTATTTTAAAAGACACATATCAGATGAAAAAATATTTTATGTGCAAGGAATATTGTGAGTTAAATCAGTGGGATGGGAAGAATTTAACGTGTGGTTTTTAACATAAGGATAATAAATAATTTGTAACTATTTCATATAATCCAGCATACTCTGTATGAAATGGAGAAAACTTTTTCTATCAAAATACTCTAAGAGGAAAAATATTACAGCAACTATTCTCACTAATATGTTTAATAACATAATATTAAAAATTTTGGAAGAAGGTTTCCATCCTACATTTCCATTAAAACTAAAATAATAAATTTCAATGAAAATAATTCCTACTTGAGTTTTGCAAAGGAGAAACTTGAGTCTTATTACTATAATTTTAACCATTTTAAATATACAATTTTAATGTTTTTTTAAATAAACTCTCTTCACTAGATACTGAATATTTTAACTCACTTTTTTATCATTTATAAAATTCCTTTGGGGCTGAGGAAAAACTGGTTTTCAAACTTTAGGGTATTTTATAAACAACAAAGGTAGCATTTTATCTGCTACCGTTTTGCACTTCACTGCTGCACAGAAGTGAGGAGGCCAAGTCATTTGGGGATCTGGGCATTAACTTTCTTACAAGAAGGTTACTATCCAATATTGGACAAGTATAGAATTTTCCAAAGAGGCATATTTCATTCAGGTTGTACAATTAATGTTGAGGTCCCAGAAGGTCATTATCCTTTTCAAGTCAGTTGGAATGACATCTGCCTCAAGCAACCTAGAGGCACAGCTGATTGTTCTAGTTCTATAGTAAGAATATAAACTCTTCCTGTAACTTATGATTTATGTCAGTATAACTCTAGTGGTAGAAGAGATGCATTTGGGAACAAGAAGTAAGAAATATAAAGGAAGTTTATTTACTTAAAATATGATTGGATTATAAATGGAAATATATACAAATGGCTATTAAAATAAGTGTGGTTTTAAATTTCAAAGCCTCATTGAAGAGTTGGATGACAGTAAAGGGAAAACACTTAAGTCCATATTCATGGCTGGGTTTCTTGATTTTATTTCTTACAATACTGCTTATCTTTGCTCAAAGAAATGAACAAATCAAAACCATATATATATATATGGCACCATTAGAGAACTCATAATTCAACCTGATACTTGTTATTCTTATTTTTGTTGTTGCTGTTATAAGCTCTGGTCCAAACCTGGACAAAACTTTTACTCCCAATTCCCATTAGCATGACCATATGCTATATTTCTTTCCTGCTCAACAGGAAATAATATGCAATGTGGTGCTTTTGCTTAGAGGAGCTGTGGAAGATGCAACTAAAACAAAAAAGAGTATAGATTCTTACAATAATCCAAATTTTGGCTCACATTATTTTCCAAGCTTTCCTTACATTAATGATTTAAAAGAAGATCTCATTAATCCTCTTGCAATTGGAAAATATATAATCTATTCCACCTCCAAAGATCACAAGTTGAAAGGGAGCCAGATCACAGAATCAAAGCTCAGCTGATAGTTACTCCATACTACAAAATATACAATTGTATCAAAATTGGAGCAGATTCCTGAGGCAGATATTATGATTACAATTTAGTCTGTTGCTATACGTAAAATAAGATGTAAGACCAAGTTCAGGGCTTTGCTACCTACCGATAATTGCAGAGTGGCTGGTGGGTGGAGAACATGAAAAAGTTGTGTGGTTTTTAACTATCCTATCACCTTCCTTAAAAATAATCACTTCAGGCCGGGCATGGTGGCTCATGCCTGTAATCCCAGCATTTTGGGATGCCGAGGTGGGCAGATCACCTGAGGTCGGGAGTTCCAGACCAGCCTGACCAACACAGAGAAACCCCCTCTCTAGTAAAATGCAAAAAAAATTAGCCAGGCCTGGGGGCACATGCCTGTAATCCCAGCTACTCTGCAGGCTGAGACAGGAGAATTGCTTGAACCTCGGAGAATTGCTTGAACCGCAGAGGTTGCGGTGAGCCGAGATCACACCATTGCACTCCAGCCTGGGCAACAAGGGTGAAACTCCATCTCAAATAAATAAATAAGAAGAATCACTTCATTCAACTCAGATGCATCAATAGATTTGCTTTATATTTGTTAATGACTTGCTTAGAAACATTATTTTCTTACATAAGCCCACTAGAAGAGAATAAAGCTTTGATATTGATGATAAATTTAGAGCATGTACAATTGTTGTTTACTCTATTGGTGAATCACAAGTTCCAGGATATTACAATTGACAGGTTAATTTCACTATTTTAATGATTTTCATATATCACAAACACATGCACACTTTTCTTTATTCTTGAATTTCAAGACAAGATACTTTTGCTGACCACATTTGTTATCGTTTCACTGTGTCCCCACCCAAATCTCATCTTGAAATCCCATGTGTTGTGGGAGGGACCTGGTGGGAGGTAATTGAATCATGGGGGCAAGTGTTGCCTGTGCTGTACTTATGATAGTGAATAAGTATCATGAGATCTGATGCTTTTAAAAAGAGGAGTTCCCCTGCACAAACTTTCTCTCTTTTTGCCTGCTGCCATCCAGGTATGACGTGACTTGCTCCTCCCTGCCTTCTGCCATGATTGTGAGGCTTCAACAGCAATGTGGAATTGTAAGTCCAGTTAAATCTCTTTCTTTTGTAAATTGCCCAGTCCTGGGCATGCGTCTATCAGCAGCGTGACCAATACACTAAATTGGTCCCAAGAGTGTCGTGCTGCAGAAAAGATACCCAAAAATGTGGAAGCGATTTTGAAACTGGGCAACAGGCAGGGGTTGGAACAGTTTGGAGAGCTCAGAAGAAGATTGGAAAATGTGGGAAGTTTGGAACCTCCTAGAGACTTGCTGAATGGCTTTGCCCAAAATGCTGATAGTGACATGTACAATAAAGTCCAGGCCAAGGTGGTCTCAGATGAAAATGGGGAACTTGTTGGGAACTAGAGCAAAGGTGACTCTTGTTATGTTTTAGCAAAGAAACTGGTGGCATTTTGCCCCTGCCCTAGAGATTTGCGGAACTTTGAACTTGAGAGAGATGATTTATGGGATCTGGTGGAAGAAATTGCTAAGCAGCAAAGCATTCAAGATGTGACTTGGGTGCTGCTAAAGGCATTCAGTTTTATAAAGGAAGCAGAGCATAAAAGTTCAGAAAACTTGCAGCCTGAAAATGTGATAGAAAATAAAATCCCATTTTCTGAGGAGAAATTCAAGCCAGCTGCAGAAATTTGCATAAGTGACAAGGAGCTGAATGTTAATCCCCAAAACAATGGGGAAAATGTCTTCAGGGTATCTCAGAGGTTTTCACAGTGGCCCCTCCCATCACAGACCAAAGACCTAGGAGGAAAAAGTGGTTTTGTAGGATGAGCCCAGAGTCCCGGTGCTACGTGCAGCCTAGGGACTTGGTGCCCTGGGTCCCAGTTGCTCCAACCATGGCTGAAAGGGGCCAATGTAGAGCTCAGGCCATGGCTTCAGAGGGTGCAAGCCCAAAGCCTTGGCAGCTTCCACGTGGTGTTGAGCCTATGAGTGCACAGAAGTCAAGAATTGACGTTTGGGAACTTCTGCCTAGATTTCAGAGGATGTATGAAAATGTCTGGATGCAGTGGCATCCAAGCAGAAGTTTGCTGCAGTGGCAAGGCTCTTATGGACAACCTCTGCTAGGGCAGTGCAGAAAGGAAATGTGGGGTCAGAGTCCCCCACACAGAGTCCCTACTGGGGCACCATCTAGTGGAAACTGTGAGAAGAGGGCCACTGTCCTCTAGACCCCAGAATGGTAGATCCACGGACAGCTTGCACCAAGCACCAAGAAAAGCCACAGACACTCAATGCTAGCCTGTAAAAGCAGCTAGGAGCTAGGAGGGAGGCTGTACCCTGCAAAGCCACAGGGGCGGAGCTGTCCAAGACCATGGGAACCCACCTCTTGCATCAGCGTGACCTGGATGTGAGACGTGGAGTCAAAGGAGATCATTTTGCAAATTCAAGATTTGACTGCCCTTCTGGATTTTGAACTGGCATGGGGCCTGTAGCCCATTTGTTTTGGCTAATTTCTCCCATTTGGAATGGCTGTATTTACCCAATGCCTCTACCCCAACTTTATCTAGGAAGTAACTAACCTGCTTTTGATTTTACAGGCTCATAGGTGAAAAGGACTTGCCTTGTCTCAGATTACACATTGGACTGTGGACTTTTGAGTTAACTCTGAAATGAGTTAAGACTTTGAGGGACTGTTGTGAAGGCATGATTGATTTTGAAATGTAAGTACATGTGATTTGGGAGGGGTTGGGGCAGAATGATATGGTTTGGCTGTGACTCCACCCGAATCTCATCCTGAATTGCCGTATGTTGTGGGAGGAACCCGGTGGGAGGTAAATGAATCATGGGGGCAGGACTTTCCTGTGTTGTTCTCGTCATAGTGAATAATTTTCACAAGATCTGATGGTTTTAAAAAGAGGAGTTCCCCTGCACAAGCTCTCTTCCTCTTTGTCCGTTGCCATAAAGTACATTCTATTTAGAAGACAAAGAATACATAGAAAAACTATTTAGGAATATCATGCTAAAAAGAGTGTTGTGAATTTGTCTTCTGAATTTCTATGAACATCAATAGCAACTCATCAACCAATACTTAAGGGCTGTATATGAATCAAAATCTACTGGATATTTATATTACCATTACATTGATTGAAGCAATGAGTATTATTTGGTTATAACCGATGGTATAATTGTGCAAGGTCATGCAGATTGAGAGAGTACCTTATCCTGAAAGCATTATTTTTAATTCTCAGGAAATCATGTAGTTAATTAGAGAAGGTGGAATATTTAACAAAATTAGGAGAAGGAAAGTTTTATTGGAAAGTAAAGTGAATATGCAAGATAAGCAGGAATCTTGTAGACTATCTTGTGGTTAGATACTATCATTATTTCTATTTTAGAGATAAAGAAATAAAAACATAAAGTAATATATCTAAAGATGTGAAGCTAATCAGTAACAAATACTAGCAAGAATGATTAAAAAGACCCTATCAATATCAGAAATGTAAAATATCAATTTATGTCTAAAAGCATATCTCTGTTTATGTCTAATACATATCCAAGGTATAAGAAATAGAGAAAACTAAATAAAGCAAAATATTGTAATAAAATAATCTTTATATATAAGAAAGATACACTTAAAATTCAGTTGGAAATATATAAAAATATTCAAGCTATGGAAAACTTTCCATTGTGGATTTATCTTCAATTTTTAGATATGTATCAAGAAATAGTTTGTAACTTTAGAGTCCTACTTAACTGAAGCATGATATTTTAAATTTAAAGGTAAAATAGAAATTATGTGAATCCAAAGTTAAGTATTATGTTAACTGCACAATCTTACCAGAATTAAGAAACTCAGGAAATGAATGTTAAATTGAACTGTGGCATATAGTCAAGCTTTTAATTCGTATTTTTCTCACAATTCTCATTAAGAATTAGAGCTGGTCTGGCTTTTTACAAATCATCAGCATTGCCAAGATGGTTTGGAATAGTGCAGTGTTTCAGCGCAGAGAGGTTCATAAGGTTTTATTAGGTCCCATGGGAGAACATCAACTTGTTCTATTCTCCCCCAAGAAATGAACAAATTCACTCAGTGAAAAATCCTCTGTGAGTGGATCTTTGCACACTGATAAAGAGATGGTACAATAGTTGGCATTATAGAACTTTGATGATGTGGAAGAGACACATGGAAGTCATACTTTCTGGGTAAATCAACAAGGTTAGTTACACACAAATAAACATATTTTTCCCTACGAGACTAATTTTCTAGAATTTAAATTCCACTTGTAATTATAGAGAAAAAAGTGGTAAAATATATACTGTCTGCATTTATTCTTGACCAAGAAAATCCTGAAAAGTATAATACTAAAAAATCGAAAAGGAAATGCTCATGCGATGTAAATATTAGGGAGTTTCCAACTCGGGAATTGAGGTGTTACAGAAAGACTAGGAAGCAGCTACTTACATCAAAGCAGGGTGAATTAAACACAAGTGAGGTACCATTAATTAGGTTAATGAGGAACATTCAGTGGACTGGTTCTTATACTTCTGAGGGGAAATGATATAGATGGAGTTGGAAAGACCATGGGAAGCTCAAAGATTTCAGCTGTAGATTTCTTCTTTTAGTCAAGCAAGCTGAAAGAAAATATTTACCTACCTGTGGCGAATGTCTTGAAAGCTACTGTTTCGCATATGTTGTCTGGTGTTTTAGTTTTGGCAGAATGGTCACTATGGTTTCGGCTGGCATTGGAAGTTTAGAGCAATTTGTCTTAAAATATTTTCATTTGCAAAATTCAACAACACTGAAAGATGCTACAAAATGTAGCTTGGCCCCAGATGCTTATCAAAAAGGCTTATTGAGTAGCATCGTAGCTTATATAAATTATTAATTTCAATTATTAAGTATTAAGATACAGTAAGAGTTTAATACAAGGTGATTACATCTTTCCAAATCAAACTAAGAACCTCTTAATCATCTTTGAGTAACATTTTTGGATAATTTTTTTGTAACATTTTCCAAGAATGGCTAATAGCATGTTTGCTTCATTTTTTCATGCAATAAAATGAGTGTCAGTGTTAGTGAAACAGAAGTTCTGGCAGAAAGTAAGACTGGAGGGAGAAAACATTAAGAAAAACAAGAATATGCAACTTTAAATAAGATAAAGATAAATATTTTATTGTTATAACACTGTATACCCTATTGACCTTATGAACTTTAAAAATAAATGTAAAATATAAATCAAGAATATTCTGTATGGTGAGATTATAGAATCAAATAGCAATTCAAAGACCCCAAATTCCAAAATGTATTCTAAGTAGTATAATTTTTTTGTTAGTAAGTGTAAAATCTATTTCAATCATATCTAATCAACTTGCTCATTAGAAATAGCGTATAGTGTTTTCAGCTATTAAATGAGTCTGTCACGTTTCATTATTATTATTATTAAAGTATTATTAGTATCTATTTCTTTCCTTCAAAGTCATAACAGCCTATTCACTAGATAAAATCAGCTAATTTTTCCAACATTACAGTTAAAACAAGTCTTTTTTCTGAATTGTTTGATGGTGACTTTTGAAAAGAACTTTCATGATGTAGACAAAAATAAACTACAAAATACACATTTATAAAACATAATTAAAACACAATGATACATGAATCTGGAATTAGAGAAAATAATCAGCATATAAATAGAATCTGAGAAGAAGTATTACCCTTGAAAATAATGGTTGTATCATTTGTAATATATGTAATATTCATAATATTCATCTTGTGGGTTTTTTGTTTTGCTTTTAAACAAACTGAGACAGTTTTGGGTTTTGTTGTTTCATTTTACTTATAATTGACACATATTTGTACATATTTATGAGTTAAAGTATCATGTTTCAGTAATGTATACATTGTATAATGATTAAATCAGTGTGATTAACTCATCCTTAACATTAAACATTTACCATTTCCTTGTGATGATAGAATTCAAGATAATCTCTTCTAGTTATCCTGAAACATACAAAGCATTATTGTCAGCTATTGTCACTTACTGTATAATAAAACACTAGAAGTTATTCTTCCTGTCTAACTGTAACTTTGTACCTAATATTCAGATAGGCAAGTAACTTTGCCATATATGTAACCTGGTCTGAATGAACAGTAAACAGTGATTGGCCTTGGTTTATTATGTTGACTAATAGAGAGATCAATGGTCATAATAATCTTTATTCAAATGTGTTTCCATTTGTAAGAAAATTTTATTTATAATTTGAAAGTGCTCAGCTCTACTTTTCTATATTGTTTTGATACAATTGTCCACAGTTGTATGCTTTTGATGCAAATATTTAGATTATTTAAAAGTATTAGTAAGGAAAGTTAAAATCACAACATATTAATACATTATCTAGCATGTTTATTATAACCAAATAAAAAAGTTTGTTCCTCTTTTAATAGAATTTTAAACACATGTGAGTTGCTCTTGTATTCTTTTATGAAAAATGCTCATTTCAAGGGAACACATTTTAAGTCATATTTTTATCAAATATATTATTTAATTAAAATTATAATGTCATTTCAAGCTTTATTCAAACATAATTCTCAACCTGTAGCCTATTAGTCATGATAGTCTGAAATAATAATGACATAAAATACTTTGATAGGACAAATAAATTATTCTCACTTTTCTTGGAGAATGAGAAAGACAAAACACAGAAAAATCAGTAAAAGATATAAAAGCAGTTTTCTGGAGTTTATTGGTTATAGTTACTTGTCACAAGTATCTGTGTTCATCTGAGTCTGTAATTACATAGCTGACTCTCTGAAAAGGGAACACAGTGATGAAAAGACAAAACTTGAAATTACACAATTAATTAAAAACTATTTCTCCTAAGGCTATATATTACACCTAGGAGAGCCTGAGCTTAAAGGTTATACTACTAATTCTCTTTTCAAATGGTACTTTTATTAGCCATTAAATATCACTCAGTGTGTGATTATTTTTACCCTTGTCTTAGAAATTGTGAACCTGAGACACTAAAATGGGTTAATGGCTCTAAATCAGGCAATATATAAAAATCCCAACTAATTGGTTTTTATAAATTGTTTGGATCAAGATACATGCAAAAAAAATGAGTACAAAGCTTCAGGGAAAAACACATTAAATAAATGTGTGCTATACAATATGAAAATTATATCAGCTGTTGTACTCATCTTCTGTTCAACATCTTTATCTTGAGAATGAGTGGGCTACTTCTGTAGTGAAGAAAACTCCCAGTAATTAATCTGTTGCTAGATGTATATATCTATATCTGTCTATCTATCTATCTATCTATCTATCTATCTATCTATCTATCTATATGCCATTAGACTCCTGAAATTTTAGATATGTTATTGTATTTTACAGAACATATTTATGATAGGCAATATTTAAAAACGGGGATATCCATTGGCTTCTTAAAATAAAGAATAAAATCCAAACAGTACTACAATGAAAGTTGCCCGCTAATAGAGGTGTGTTTTTCTCACTTTTATAAATTCAGAGTTTGAATAGAATATGGGCCAATTCATTGATACTGCATATAAAATAATTAAAAGTGGAACATATCATCAGGCAGTATACAAATCTTTCAGGATACATAGCATTAGGTATGGGCATAAGCCACATAAGAACTTAGGAAGTACAGTGGGTCAGGGACAGATGGTACAAAAAGAGTTATCACAAAATTTGCATTTCATATTTGGGTCCAAGCACACAAACACACACACACACACACACACACACACACACACACACACACACACAGATACACACACACACACTCTTATACAACATGGATTTGATACTTTTTGATACTTCTTATAGACTTTTTTTAGGAACGTGCCCTTAACCCGTGCACACAAAAGACCTTGCTCAAGTTAACTCAACTTGCCATTAAAAGCAGAAGAAATCAAAGCATTGTGGTAGTTCATCTTGGAAATATCTGTAAGGTCTTTATCTGATCAGTTGGCTTCTTTTTACGTTTTTAAAACAAAATAGAATTTGGAAAATGCAGGCTGTATATTATATTTGTAATGAATTTTATCCTTCAAAAATGAAAGTAAGTAAGTGACTTCCCAGTAGTAAATATTTAAATACTTCAACAATTCTAATACTTAAATAGTGGATTGTAAATTTATTATTAAACTAAATAAGTTCTTCAAAGGTATTTTTTTTAGTTTGTAAAACATTGTCAGTTACCTAGCTTTATAATTTAAGGAGTTTTTCTTCACCTATAATAAAAATTTTAGTCTCTGAAAATATTATCATAGTTGTATAGTTATATGTGTTTGATTTTCTAGAGGAGCATATACTCACCAAGTTTTTTGTATCATCAAGAAGAGTAAAGGAATAATAAAATTGTTATCACATTGTACAGATGCTACAAATAGTATGCTATGCTGCTGTTTCAACAAAACTATAATTTTTTTAGGCAACTCATTTCTGATATATCAGATTAATGATTATGAAAACTAAATATGTAAAGAAGGTATAAAGCAATAAATTTTTTTCTACTTCTTAAACTCTGGAGACATCTTTATATCAGGAAATGTCTTTACTCTTAGTGATGGTTAGAATAGCCACCCTTTTTAGTAATGCAAAAGGGATGAAAATGCCTTTTACCTCATGACTTATTTCATTTAGGTCACCTTTTTTTATACTTATTTGATATGTTACTTAATTTTTTTATTTTAATTTTATAATATTGCATGTTCTCACCTATATGTAAAAGCTAAGAAGGTTAAAATCTTGAATAAAGAATAGAATAATGGTTTCCAGAGGCTGTAAGGGTTGTGGGGAGGAGAAGATGAGGAGGTATTGGTTAACGGGTAAAAAATAAAGTTAGATAGAATCAATACAACCCAGCATTCTGGCACAATAGGGTGATTATAGTTAATAATAGTTTATTGTAGGTTTCAAAATAACTAAAAGAATGAAATGGGAATGTTTCTAATGAAAAGAAATTATAAATGCTTGAGGTGATATATATCCCAGTTACTCCAATTTGATCATGATAATGCATTACATTGTAAGCTTGCTTTTTGAACATACATACATTTTGAAGAATCAAATAATCTACAAATTTATCTATTACAAAAAACACAGTAGCCAACCCTAGCTCTGTTTTAATGACAAAAACAGAAAAACCAAGGAGTAATGAGAGTATAAGCACGACATTTAGAAATATAGGGATTATATACAAAAGTACACAGCTATCCCAAGGTAGGGTGAGTGGCCAGCTGCTCCCTTCAGCTAAGGCACTCTCAGAAGGCTGGCAGCTCAGGGCTGTTGCAGGTGGCCCTCCCAGCACTGCGAGTAACACATAATTCTGTACTGAAGGAGGATCTTGACAGTGTCACATGGCTTCTACCCATTCCCTACTTTGGTGTTGGATCACCTTTTTTTCAGAATTGCATATCATTTCCTTTCTTGGTATCTCCTTTGTTTTGTTGTATGCTCTACTGTAGTTTCCTAAAGAAAAGTCCATAGGAGTTAAGATTTCTGAGACCTTGTACATCTGAAATCTACACTTAACTTTCAAATAATTGTTAGCGTGGGATATAATTTAAGTTTGGAAATCAAATTTGCTTCAGAAGTTAAAGTCATTGCATCATTCTCTCTCAGCTTCCAGAGATGCTGTTGAGAAATCCAGTGTCAATTTAACTTTTTATCATTACTATATTAGCCTTTCCTCTTTGAATTCACCTAGGATATTCTCTTTTTTTCCCAAATAATTTTAAATTTCAGGCTTATTTGCCCCAGAATTGATCTATTTTCATCCATTTTTTGTCTCTCAATGGGGTCTTGCAACTTAGAAATTTAAATTATTTGTTCAATAATTGTCTACTCTCGATTATAACTGTGTTCTTTTTAAGTATTACATTATAAAATTAAATTTACAATATATTAACTATATATTCAATAATATATTAAAATATATATTAACATTATTATCAATGCATATATTTTATGCATTACATTATTATATTTTATATAATATACATCAGAGATATTTTATTAATCTATATTAAAATTATGATGTATAACATATATCTATATATACATATATATGTTTATGTATACAATGCATATGTATACATAAACATATACATATAACATGTATATACGTGTGTGTGTGTGTGTATGTATATATATGTAGTTAGAGTAAATTAAAATGGAGACCAGACTGGAGAATCCCTGAGTAGACAAACCCATTAAGGCCTCATTAGTGATATTATATTATTCCTGCTATTAAGGCCTCATTAGTGATATTATATTAATCTTGCTTGGTTTGTAAACATAATTTAACTTGAGCTATCTCTCCTACATACCCATATTAAAGAAAACTAATATTTAAGGCTAACCAATCAAAAGCCATCAATTAATTATAGCTATTTAATTATGAATGTTGCAGCAGGATAGACCAAATAAGGCTTTATTGGTCTATTTTTGTATTGATAATAATGTTAAT
This sequence comes from Gorilla gorilla gorilla, assembly GCF_029281585.2. Taxonomy (NCBI): domain Eukaryota; kingdom Metazoa; phylum Chordata; class Mammalia; order Primates; family Hominidae; genus Gorilla; species Gorilla gorilla. Next base: position 77,577,647 of record NC_073238.2, on the reverse strand, counting down.
ATATTTGACTTTAGTGAGTCAAAAATTGTCATTACTTTACTTCCGTGTTCTCTGTATAAAAGCCTTCCTCTGGCATTCCTTCAGCACAGCCACGTTCGGTTTAGAGCAGCCTTATTCGTGAATCACTGGTTGTTAAAATTAAGTGTAGTGTTATTTTGCTTTTCTTTACCCTTTAACAGACAAATTTTATATATAGTTATATATAAGCATATATCAATATACATTTATTTATCATGTATAATTTGTCTATATTATATACATATATATGGTCTACAAAAGTTCTGGTTTGGTTTGCAATTTTAAGTTTCACTTTTGTTCTTAGAGTGTCACAACAGTATCTTTCAGTCTTTCTACTAAATTTCATTTCTCTGCTCATATATTTAATTTAAAAAATTCTTTTGTTCTCTAAGTATTTATGTAGTACCATAATCTTGTTTCACAGACGTGATAGCATTTCTTTTATCTCTGAAATTGTGATGAAAGTTTTTGCTTTTTTCTGTTTTTATTTTATTTTTAGTTACCTCCCTTCATAGTCTGTTTTTTCCAAGTTGCTTTCTTTAAGTGTCTGTTTAATATTAGAATATTCCTTTCGTATCTGTGATCTTGACTCATGTTTAAGACGGAGTCATTAAATCTTATTTGAGAATTTGTACACATGCACGCTGTTTGTGGATTGCACATGTGGTGACCTAGCTAGACCATCTTACTGGAAAATACCCAGAGTCAATGTATCAGGTCATTTTTGAGGGAATAATCAGGTTTCTGAAGATATAAATCTTTCACTCTTTAGCTGCCCCCACTTCCTATTTTGGTGTGGTATTCTTCCTCTCAATTGTGGTAGAACTTTGGCCAGAAACATTGTGGTCCAGATACTTTTTCTACCTCAATGGGTAATACATTTCAATTTTCTAAGATGATGAGAGACAGCCTCTTCTGATTGTTTGAAGTAGAAAATCCAACTTTCAAGCAATCTTCCAATTTTCACCCTTTCTCCTAACCTACCTCATGTTGCCAATTGCTGAACCCTGCAAAAGTTCCACAGTGCACGTCACTTTGCTGCTCGGCTGTCCGTACTGCCACTTTAGGATTGTACTTATTATGGCCAATTGACAGTTACCATTAGGCTGTTTTTTCTTTGCTTGAAATACTTTTGCTATTATTTCCCCTTCTAACTCTCAGAAGAAACAGATGCAAATGTTTGTGTTTAAAGCAATGTCTTCAAACTGGAAATTCACATTTACTAAAATCACCTGATTTAGCTCTTTAAAAATAGAGAACAATTTAATTCATTTAAATTATTACATATTTTCAGTAACACTTTAAACTCCTTCATAACATGTGTATGATTGAATTCCAGTTATCCCAGCCTCATTTATTGAGAAGGGAGTCCTTTCCCCATTGCTTGTTTTTGTTAGCCTCGTTGAAGATCAGAAGATTATAGGTGTGTGGCTTTATTTCTGATTTTTCCATTCTGTTCCATTCGTTTGTGTGTCTATTTTTGTACCAACATAAAGCTATTTTGGTTACTGTGGCTTTATAGTATGGTGTGAGGTCGAGTAATGTGATGCTTCTGGCTTTGTTCTTTTGGCTTAGCATTGTTTTGGTTATTTGGGCTCTTTTCTATTGCCATATGAATTTTAGAATCTTTTTTTTCTAATTCCATGTATAATGACATTGGTAGTTTGATAGGAATAGCAAAGCAAATTGCTTTAGGCAGTGTGGCCATTTTTATGATATTGATTCTTCCAATCCATGAGCATGGAATGTTTTTTCTATTTATTTGTGTTACCTCTGATTTCTTTCAGCAGCGTTTCGCAGTTCTCCTTGTAGAGATCTTTCACCTCCTTGGTTAGCTGTATTCCTAGGTATTTCATTTTCTTCGAGGCCATTGAAAGTGGAATTGTGTTCTTGATTTCAATCTTAGCCTAGATGTTGTTGGTGTATGGAAATGCTACTGATTTTTACACATCGATTTTGTATCCTGAAACTTTACTTACATTGATTATCAATTCTAGGACCTTTTTGGTAGATTCTTTAGCATTTTGTATTAGATCATACCATCAGCAAAGAGAGTTTGAATTCTTCTTTTCCTATTTGGATATCTTTTATTTATTGCTTTTGCCTGATTGCTGTGTTTAGAATTTCTGGTACTATATTGAATAGGAGTGGTTAGAGTGGACATCCTTGTCTGGTTCCAGTTCTCAAGGGGGAGAGTTTCCAGTTTTTGCCCATTCTGTATGGGGTTGACTGTGGATTTGTCATAGATAGCTCTTATTATTTTGAGATATGTTCCTTTAATGCCAAGTTTTTTTAGGGTATTTAATATTAAGTGTTTTTGAATTTTATCAAAAGCCTTTTTTGTATCTTTTGAGATAATCATGTAGTTTTTATTTTTATTTCTATTTATGTAATAAATTTCATTTATTAATTTGTATATATTGAAACAACCTAGCATTCCAGGAATAAAGCCTACTTTATCATGGTGGATTAGCTTTTTAATACGCTACTGGTTATTTTTGTCTCTCTAGGTGTGATTTTAGGTTGTCAATTTCAGATCTCTCTAACTTTTTCATATGGGTGCTTTGCACTATAACCTTTCAAGTTAACACAGCTTTAGCTGTGTCCCAAAGATTTTGGTGTGTTGTATCTTTGTTTTCATTTGTTTCAAATAATTTTTTTTTATTTCTGCCTTAATTTAAATTTTCCCCAAAGTCATTCAGGAGCAGGTTGTTTAATTTGCATGTAATTATATCGTTTCGAAAGAGATTCTTGGTATAAATTTCTATTTTATTGCGATGTAGTTTGAGAGTGTGGTTGATATAATGGGTTTCTTAAGGACGTCTTGCAAGGCTGGTCTGATGGTAATGAATTCCTTTGGCATTTGCAAATCTGAAAAGGATTTTATTTCCCCTTCACTTTCGAAGCTTAGTTTGGCAGGATCTGAAATCCTTGGTTGGATTTTTTTCTTTACAAATGCTAAATATAGGTTCCTAATCTCTTCTGGGTGGCAGAGTTTCTGCTGAAAGGTCTGCTGTTAGTCTGATGGGGTTCCCTTTGTAAGTGACCTAACCCTTTTCTGTAGCTGCTTTAATATTTTTTGGTTCACATGGACCTTGATGAATCTGATGATTATGTGTTTTGGGGATGGTTGTCTTTTCTACTCTCTCACAGGAGTTCTCTGAATTGCCTGAATTTGAATGTCAACCTCTCTAGCAAGGTTGGGGAAATTTTCATGGACAATATTCCCAAATATTTTTTCCAAATTCCTTGCTCTCTCTCCTCTTTCAGGGACACCAATGAGTGGTAGCTTTTGTCTTTTTACATAATCCCATATTTCTCTGAGCTTTTGTTCATTTGTTTTTATTCTTTTTTCTTTATTTTCGTCTGGCTGAGTTGATTCAAATAACCGGTGTCTGAGCTTTGAGATTCTTTTCTTAACTTGGTCTATTCTTCTGGTAATACTCCTCAATGAATTATGAAATCCTTGTAGTGAGTTTTTCAGCTCTATTTGATCAGTTTTTTTTTTCTTAAATTGACTATTTTGTCTTTCAGCTATTGTATCATTTTACTGGTTTCCTTAGATTCCTTGGATTGGGTTTCAACTTTATCCTGAATCTTGATGATCTTTATGGCCATCCAAATTCTTACTTCTATGTCTGTCATTCCAGCCATTTCAGTCAGGTTAAGAAGCATTTCTGGGAAGCTTGTGTGGTCATTTAGAGGTAAAAAGGCACTCTGATTTTTTGAGTTTCCAGAGTTCTTGCACTGATTCTTTCTCATCTATGTGAGCTGATATTCCCTTAATCTTTGAAGATGTTTTCCTTTGAATGAGGCTTTTTGCCTCATATTCTTTGATAACCTTGAAGACTTAACTGTGCTATAAGTTGGATTCATTCAAATGGCATCATTTCTGAATGATTTCAAGGGGCCACGGCTTAGCTCAGCACTCCAGGGCTGTGTGCTCTAACCCTGGCACGGTTTTGTTCTCTGGCTCCTCGATGTGGAGCACCTGCTGTGCTAGAGGGACTGATGTGTTCCTAGTCTTCTGGCAACAACATTCTTGGGGGATACCAGCAAAAGTGCTTCACTGGGGCAGCAGGGCATTGTGTTCCATACTAACATGCACACTGCTGGTGTCAGGGCTACAAGGTTTGCACACATACTCATCAAATCAGTTGGGGAGGACTGTGGATGAGTGCACACTGGCAAAGCAGAGGCAGGAGGCTGTGGGTGGGTGCATGCCAGTAGTTGCCTGTCTGCAGAAGCTTTCTGATGGTTAGGCAAGGTCTACTGGCAAAGGAACTATGGGAGTAGACACCGGAAAGTGCCCCCGTTGGACAACTGAGGCTGTGCTATATGTGAGTTCAGCCAGGCAGAGACCTTGGGAGAGGCTGGCAGACACGAGGACAATCAGATCAGACTGGCTCCATCCCACCGCCAAGAAAGGCCTGTTTTGTTGAGGTCTGACAATCAACAAAGGCCAGAGTCACCTAGAGGAGCATGGTGAGCATTGGGCTTTGAGTTTCTCTGAATGTGCCTCACTGCAGCCATTCAAATGCCAACCCTTCTGGGCTTTGCACAGGTTGGAGTCCTGTCCCTGCCAATTCTACAAGCAGTTGCCCCTACCAGCTCAAATGTCTCTAGGGATCATGGGGTCTCCTGCAGCTAGGATTCCAGAAGTACATGGTCAGATTGGGACACTCCACACCTATTTATCTCACCCCTTCCCCAAGAACTCCACAGAGCCAGGAATTAGTTCTGTTTTCACCCACCCCATGCAGAATTCCCGACTTTCTCCCACTCCCTCCTAGGGTCTGCAGCCTCCCTCTATCCAATCTCAATGCATTCCTTCTGAAGATCTGCTTAGAGTGTGCCTGTCTTCTTGATAGTCTGGTCTGTCAGTGGGAGAAGCTCTTTCTGGCTCGGTATAGTTGTCCATCTTTTTGCTTCATTTATTTTCTAATGTAAACATTAGCATTAATAGATTTCCTTTTATACACTACTGTTGTGGCATGTAATAAATTTTGATATGTTGTATTTTTATATTTATTTAGCTCAAAATATTTTCTAAGTTCTCTTGTAATTCATGTCTGACCCAGTTGTTATTTAGGCGTGGTTCATTTGATTTTCAGATATTTCAAATTGTTTATATTTTCTTCTGTTTTTGATTTCTCATTTAAGTTCATTGTGGTTAGAAAACATATTCTATATGATTTAAATTTGTATGAATATTAAGATTTCTTTTATAGATTTGTGGATGATTTTTCTGTAAAAAATTTCAGTGAAACAAATGTGCATTCTGCTGGTGTTTTGTGAGGTGTTCTATAGATGTGAGCTAATATAGTTTGCTTGATAATGTTGTTCACATCACCTATGTTGTTGCCAATTTTCTTTCTAGTTGTTCTTTCCATTTTGAAGAGCGATGAACTTCACCAATTGTTGCTGAAAGTCTATGTCTGTCTCTAATTCTGTCAGCTTTTTCTTCATGTGCTTTGGTGATATCTTGTATATGCATGTGCATTTATAATTATTATACCTTCCTCACATATTGACCCTTTATCATTATACAATATCCTTAATTGTCTCTCTTAACATTTTTTGTCTAAAAGTTTATTTTTTCTGACATTATAGCCTATGAATTTTTAAATTTTTAATTATTGTGTATACACAATAGTAGTTCATATTTATGAGGTACTTGTGATATTTTGATACAAGCGTACAATGTTCAATGATCAAATCAGAATAATTGCGGTATCCATTAACTCAAGTGCTGATTATTTATTTGTGTTAGGAACATTTCATTTCTAACCATTTAGTTATTTTGAAATATAGGATAAATTATTGTTAACTCTGTCCTATTACTAAACACATGTATATATATGTACATAGATGCATGGCAACTCAATATAAAAGTTTAATCTTAAAATTGTATATCTCTTCACATTCTTCCACATTTAACATAGTTGTGTCTTACCTTTAAAGTACAGTTGATCCTTGAACAAAAAGGATGTGAACTATGCAGGTCCACTTACAGGTTGATTTTCTTCTGCTTTTTCCAACCCTACAACAGCAAGACCAGCCTTTCCTCTTCCTCCCACTCTTCTTAGTTTCACTTAATGAATAATAGGTATATTTTCTAATAATTTTCTTAACATTTTGTTTTGTCTAACTTACTTTATTGTAAGAATGAAGTACATGATACCTATAATATGCCAAATATGAGTTAAGTGACTATGTTATCTGTAAGACTTTGGTCAACATTAGTCAATTAGTAGTTAGGTTTTGGGGGAGTCAAAAGTTATATGTATATTTTCAACTGTACAGGGACTTTGTACCCGTAGGCCCCGTGTTATTCAAGGGCTAATTCTATCTTTCTTTTGTAGGTAGAGTATTGTTGAATCTTTTCTTTTCTTTTCTTTTTTTGAGACGGAGTCTTGCTCTGTCACTCAGATTGGAGTGCAGTGGCACGATCTCAGCTCACGGCAACCTCCGCTTCCCAGGTTCAAGCGATTCTCCTGCCTCAGCCTCCCAAGTAGCTGGGACTACAGGCACCTGACACCACGCCCAGCGAATTTTTTTTTTTTTTTTTTTTTTTTTTTTTTTTGAGACGGAGTGTCGCTGTCGCCCACGCTGGAGTGCAGTGGCGCGATCTCGGCTCACTGCAGGTTCCGTCCCCTGGTGTTCACGCCATTCTCCTGCCTCAGCCTCCCCAGCAGCCGGGACTACAGGCGCCTGCCACCTCGCCCAGCTAATTTTTTGTATTTTTAGTAGAGACGGGGTTTCACTGTGTTAGCCAGGATGGTCTTGATCTCCTGACCTTGTGATCAGCATGCCTCAGCCTCCCAAAGTGCTGGGATTACAGGCAGGAGCCACCGTGCCCAGACTAAATCTTTTCTTTTTAAATACAGTCTAACAATCTCTCCTATTTAAACGATGTTTAATCCACAATATTTAATATTATTGTTGATATAATTGTATTTGAATCTAACAGTTTGCTACTTATTTTCTATATGTCATGTATTTTTAGATTTATTCTCGTTTGTTGTAATTTTTATTAAAGGGGTTTATTATTTTCTAGTGCATCACTTTAATGCCTTTGATGTTGAACTTCTTTTAAAAAATTTATTATTTTCGTGGTTACTCCTGGGATAATAATGTCTACATTAATTTATCACAATATTCCTCAGAATAACATTAACTTAATGCTGCTAAAAAATAGAAATTTTGTTCCAATATAGTTTTAATTTTTCCTAATTTCCTGTATATATTATTATCATATGCATAATGTTATGACTATTGCTTTAAACATTTTTATGTATTTTAAATATATTATTAGAAGGAGAAATATAACTATGGCATTTTAAGCTATTATCAAACAAATCATTTGGAAATCTCCATATGGTAGCTTCATTATAGATCATGAACCTTGTGTTGTGTTTATCAATCATAAAGATAAGTTGTATTTTCTAAATTTGGGGGATATTTCATCATTTAAGCCTATGCCAACTATCATCGTTTGTTTTCTTAAAAGTGGCAATTAGAGAAAAATATATTATAAAACATTTCTGTTTCTATAATTTTTAAGAAGGAATTTGATTTAATAAATAATAAAATTAATAGCAAAGGTCACTTAAATCAGTAGCTCGGTGTGATATGGATCAAATAATTGATCTGATTAAGGCCCCTTTTTAGAAATGTAGCATATTATGAGCAGAAATACATTGAATGAATTAAAGCTCTGAATATGGCAAAGCACATTATTTTAAAAAATGATCTTTCTGATTATTTACTGTGAGAAATTTACCTTGTTATTAATCCCCTTTTTATTTTAAACTTTATATCAGTAAAATTAGAGATCAGACACATAATCTATATTGATTTGTTAGAGAATCACTAACAAGTCATTGTAATTATATTCTTCAGGTTAACAAATATTCTTCTGTTAATGGCATGTGATTATTATAAATTAATTACTATGAATTAAACATCTGTTTTTCAAAAAAATCTGAATATAAAAATGGTGTTTCATGTTTTCTGCCTCAGATATGATTGACTTGTTTATGAATCATTTCTTACATTTATTAATACAATTAAGCAAATTTACACACAAATGAATACCATTTTACTAATGCATAACACATTAGAGAATTATTTGTATATATATATTTCTCTTTTTTTTCTACTCACTGAATCTAAATTGAATTACCAGATACCATCTGCACTCAGGAGAAATGTGATGATATAAATCTTCCTTGGCAGAGAAAAATGGCAGCTACACCATCCCAAATCTTCATCTATTGGAGCATTCTCATTCTTTAACTCTAAATGTTGGAAAATCTGACTAATATGGGGATTTTGATAAAGAATATTAAACTTTTACAGGCTAAATAAAATATTAATTCTATTTTGTCTGTTCAACTACTTCATTTCAATTTGGGTATTTTTAAAGAGCTGTAGAATTGTCTTCAGAAACAAAAGATGAAATGCTAGTTTACTTTTTGTGGTTATAAATGATATTTAGTATTAAATCATCATAAGGATAGGGTGAAAATCCTAAAACTTAAAGCCATTTATGAATCAATAAATATTTTATTATGTGAAGATAATTGTTAATATACATAATAAAGAATGGATTAAATGAATAGAAAAGTTGACGTAAGATGACTGAATATTTAACCTGAGATAATGGATGTTTTAGAATGGAGTAATAAAATACAGAAATCAATTAGATTACTATGAAAAATAGCAGAGAACAGCCATAACACTATTATTTATAAATTAAATATTAGAGATTAAAAATATAATTTATATTCCAACAAAAATATGGCAGGAAAAAGGAAGCAAATAAAATAAATCAAAATAAAAATAGCTGACTTTTATAAATATCAGCCAAAACAGACTGTAAGGCCAAACACCATTATTAGAAACAGAAAGGGTAAAGGCATAGTGATTAAAATTTGAATTCACCAGGAAGCTATGCTTTTTAAAAAATTGTATAGTCCTAGATATGTGACATGAAAAAAAAATACATGTATATATGTGTGCATCTATATGCATATATGGTGAAATTGATATATGGAGACTCTCCTTTGAGTAATTGGTAAGTTAGATAACAGTTCATTTAGAGTATTTGAAACCAATTATCAAAATTAATCTTAAGAGTGTACATTGAATATTGCATTTCCAAATTGGAGAATATGCACTCTTCTAAGTTCGTTTACAAAAATTAAATGTAATCTAATGCTATGCCGTGAAGCAAGTTTCAATCTCCACAATTAGATATCATAATGGTCATATTTCATAATTAAAAGTTTGAGTAAGTTGACATCAGAATAGGTAGCTAGACAAGCTTGTATACTTGAAAATTAAAAAATTCTACAAAAATATTGCATCATAAATTGAAATAAATGTTGAAAATATCAACTACTACTATATAAAAACAAAATGCTACATTTATAATTTTGTGGAATACAACCAAGACAGTCTTCACAGAATAACACATAGCCTAAATGAAGGCTTATACTGGAAATGGCTCATTTTTACTTGAGAGTGTCCATTGTTAAATTTTTAGAAATTTTATGACCTTCCTGACATCACATTGGTAGCTTGAATGGTGGAAGCATCCATTCCACCATTATCACTGTGACACCACAGTTACAGTTAAATGCTACAATTCATACATTTTATTATTTTTTTTGCCAGAACACTGTTGCTTACATGTTTATATTTGAAAAGAATATTCTAAAATATAAGTTGGAATAAAAATAGAGCTAAATAAAGCCAAAGAAAGCAGAAGAAATAAAATAATAAGATAAGAGAAGAAAACAATAAAGTAGAAAACAAGTATCCTACAGACAATATTTAATATCTCAAATTAATTTTCTTAAAAAGACTTAAAATAGAAGAAATATAAAACATTACAAGATTTATCAGGGAAAAATAACACTGAAATAAAAACAATATTAGGAATGAAATAGAGGTCATCAAATATGAATGTAACAGAAATTAAATATATCATATATATATTATAAATAGATGTATTTTAACAGAAATAAAACAAACATTTCTGTGAAGAATCAGATTGGTATTTTTATAAGGATTGCATTGCATTTAATCTATAGTATACATTGGATCTGTAGTATTTGGTAATATAGACATTTTAACAATATCATTTCTTCCAATTCATGAGCATGGGATATCCTTCCATTTTTTTCTGTCTTCTTCAATTTCTTGTATCATTGTTTTATAGTTTTTCTTGTAGAGTTCTTTTACTTCTTTTGCTAAATTTATTTATAGGTATTTTATTGTTTTGTAGCTATTGTAAATAGGATTACTTTATTTTTGTCATATTGATTGCTGTTTGTGTATGGAAACGCTATTGATTTTTGTATGTTGGTTTTATATCCTGTAAGTTTACTGAATTTGTTTATAGGTTCTAAGAGTTTTTTAGTGGATTCTTTAAGTTTTCCTAAATATAAGATCATGCCATCTGCAAAAAAGAATAGTTTGACATCTTCCTTTTCAAGTTGTATTCCATTTATTTCTCCATCTTGCCTAATTGCTCAGGCTGGGACTTCCAGTACTATGTTGAATAAAAGTGGTGAAAGGGAACATTCTAAGTGGAAAGGCTTTCAATTTATACAGCTATTATATACCAATAATGAAGAAGTAAAACAAAACTAAAAAATTACCAGAAGTGACTCAAGAGTAATAGAAAATTTGCATGGTCTTACCATTTTATAATTGGAGCCAATATTTTAATACCTTCCCATAATAAATAACTAATATGGATTACCAAGTTCTTTTGTAAGAAGGATTTACAAACATTCAATAGTAAATAAACACATCTAACCTTATAAAACTTTCCAATAGATTAGAAAAATATAATGCTATATCACAATTAAACATCAAAAACTAGATATAAAAATACAGTGCTGAGTGAAAATCTAAGAAATAGAATAATTTATGTAGTACAATTCTTTAGGCAAATAAAAAAGGCAAAATTACGGTATTATAAGAATATATATGAGTAAAATTATAAACATCATTTGAAATATTCTATATGAGATAGAAAAGAGTTTTAAAAGATTTAATTATTAGTTTCATCAATATTTTGATTTCCATTAATTAAATCTACATAATTAAATGTAATTGATTATTATAATTGGTTAAATTATTAAAATTAAATTGAGTCGAATTAACAAAGAAACCCAAAACAAAAGCAAAATGCAGGTTCTTGCATAAAACAAGAGAACTATTTTATTTTAGGGAATATCGGTTCCAATAGTTCAAGTACTTTGATATACTTGGTCCAAATCAATACTAATTTCTAATGTGCTAATATATTACTTACTGATGATGATAAATTTAAAAATCATCTGCAAATGCCTTCTACATTTCTTGTTATGGTTTCATAGCTTTAGTTGTGTGACAAAGAATTAAAAGTGATGCAGACCATATTGCTTGATTTCAATTATACAAGTGAAAAATAGAAAAAATTATACACTCATATAAATATATAGTATGGGGTAGTGACTGGAAGGGGGCCTGCTGGGGATTCTACAGATACTGGTAATGTTCTGTTTCTTAAAAAATTCATGTTCATCATATTAAATTTTTTTACAATATGTTGTCTTTTTTGCATTAAGAATAAGTAGATTTTTGTTTGTAACCCTAGAGATGAAAGAAAGAGAAAGAAAGGACTAAAGATAGGAAAGACACTTCAAAGTGGAAGGAAACAAAAAGAGAAAGGAGATAGGAGAGAAGAAACATTTTCCTTAAGCCACTTGTCAAGATATTGGCACAAAATGTAAATTAATTAGGATTTTTAAAATAACTTGTATGTCTTTGTATTAAAGAGTGTTAGGACTATATTGCTGTATCCAAAACAGAATTGAAATCAAAATAAAGCTGTTTCCATGCAATATGGTTACAAATTGTTTAAAAGAAGAAAAGATGTAACCAGAAGTAATAGCTTCATACTTTAAATATCTTTAAAACATGAATCACAAATAATTTGGAAATGCAATCTGAAAAATATATCGAAATAATTTAACTGTTTTACCTGGTGGTATCTATACCAAAAAAAAATTCTAAAACCCTAGCATAAAGGATCATTGTCATTCTGCTTTATTTCACAGCATCTGGTGGCACTTCAGTCTTATTTCTTCCCCATTTTAGTAACTGAGCAGAGAGCTGGCTCAGGGGGACCTGGCCAGACACTCAAAACTACTCACACACGTAGCTTTTCCTGGGCCCACATATCTCCTAATTACTTCTTAGAAAAACGGAGTCTTACCTCCCACTCCTCTTAGGCCAACCCACTGTTTCTCAAACCTTAATTAGAATCATATTGAGTGCTTGTTAAACGCAGATTGCTGACCTCACCACCAGAGTTTGTGATTCAGTAGATCTGGGGAGTTGCCTTATAATTTTTATTTCTTCTAAGTTCCCATGTGACACTCATACTTTTGATCCAGGAAACACATTGTGACTCACTGGGGTCACCTAACTATATGTGACACAGTGTGGGAACAGGGCTTGCTATCTCTTGGCCAAGGAATACTATTTTCTGCTGGAATAATCATATTTACAAAATATCTATGCATTGCCTCTGCTTTGGAATAATGAGACTTCAAAAAACTATGGAAACCATCACTTCTCTACTTGAAAATTTTCTCACAACTACATCATATATGTAAGATGTGTGCCTGTCCCTCTTACGCAATAGCATACAGAAGACAGGAGGCCTTTTTGAAATATTTATTTTATTTATTTATTAAATTGATAGTGATGGCAGCAGCAGCCCATCTTGAGTGGCTGCCACAAAGACGCCAGATGCAGCAGGGGAGGCCTGGCTGGGGCTGAGCGCTACACGAAGCCCTTGGGAGCCAGAACAGGTAGGGGCCCTGCCCTCTTCTGAGTTGGTGGGGTGCCCAGCCATAGTTGTGGACCTGGGCATCCCTGTGCTCTCAGGGCTCAGGAAACCCCCCGGACCCTGCAGGCATGGGAGTGCCTGCTCCCGCTGCCTGGCCTCTCCCTGTTCCTGGTGTCTGCTCTGATTTTGGTGCAAAGCTGGGGCCGAGCCTGGGCGCTATCACGACCCCTTCGGGTGTGTGTGCACTCATGGCGGTGCTGACATGCCAGCCCCCTGCCACCTCATCCCTCTCTGGAATTTGGGTGCCAACGAGCATGTGAGGGAGGTCGAGGGGGTGCTGAGGTCTGCACAGAAGAAAGGATGACCTGCCTGCCAATGGGAGCTACCCACTCTGGGTCTCCTCTCTGCTGAGAACTGGACACTTATTGGGATGACCTGACTGTAGGTAGGAGCTACACACTCTGGGTATTCTCTCTGCTGAGGGCTGCAGAGACGTTGGGAGAACCTGCCTGCGGAAAGGAGCTATCCACTTCAGGTCTCCTGAAAGCTGTACTGTTGCTCAATAAAGCACCTCTTTGCCTTGCTCACCCTCCCGTTTTCCGTTTACCTCATTCTTCCCGGATGTAGAACAAGAACACAGGATCTGCCGAATGGTGGAACTTAGAGAGCTGTAACATGAACAGGGCTGAAACATGCCCTGCCCCTAGCCACGCTGTGGGCGACGAGAAGGAGAGAACAGAAAAGGAGAGAACTGTGGCCCTTCAGGGAACCCACACTTAGGAGCGGCCCGACAATGGTGTCTTATCTTCTAACAATACTGATTACTTTGGTCTCCAAGAGACGGGCAGACCGTGGCATATCCTCTATTGAAGGATTTGGTAAATCCATGGCCTATATTCAGCTTACAATCTGCATTTTTATATACTGTCTAATTTGAATGTAGTGACACCTGTTAGTTTTATATTATCTATTTTTTAATGGCAAGAAAACTTATGACTCACAAATTCTAAAGTATTTATTACATGCCCTGTATTTTTAAAGCGTACTGATCACTTATCCATTGTATTTGTCATGTGATGTAGGGGCTGAAGAAGATTCAGTAGGTTTAAGCCCAATGGGAACGGACTCATGGAACATCTGCTTTTCACAGCAGCTGCCCATGAGGGGTGGTTAACAAAATCAATAATTGTTAAAGAGTTGATATTTTCTGGTGCAAACATTGACCAAGTAAAAACAGATGAGAAAGAGGCATCAGATAAGTGAGCATCGATCTTCCAGTCAATTGCCTGATCTGAAATATTTTCACCTGATCTGAGATATTTTTGTATCCCTACAGCGTATTTGAAGACTTTCCCTACAATGAGGCACTCAGCTGTGATTACTTGTGAAGGTATGTACAGTCCCTTAAAACACCCTGATTTTCTGCTTCATGTATTTTCTCATTTTTTGCTTAGCTGAAATTCCACTCCTCCAATAAAACATCGACATCTAAACTTTACCTCAGGCTCTCTATTTTCAAGAGATCAGGATGAGACATTGTTTATTTATTTTGTATCATAACATTTCCCCCAAAAATTCTAGAGTGTGTTTTTGACATTACTTCTATATTTATGTTTCATTTTTCTGAAATAAGAAATTCTATCAATTTCAATATTCTGTATCAGGTATACGTTTAGAGTATTCTTCACCCCACACATCATTAGTATGTTAAAGATATTTTCTCTAAAATAACGATTAATTGATGAACATGAGAAGACTATACTCTAAACCATTTCCAATGCACTTGATCTTTGGGATGTAGTGTGACCTGTGAAGCCACTGAATACAGGTTCTGTTTTTATAAAGTAAATTAGAAAAAAGATTAAATCACCGTAATACATTTCTCTTGGGCTCAAATAACCCCCAGCTCTGCCTGGAGTGATGTTCTTTGGGGCCACTACATACCTCAGGATGTGAGACTATACTGCTTTTCCTTTTTTATTTGGTAGTTATTATGCTGAGAGTTATAGATTCTGAAATCATGTATGAAAACTAGGGTTAGAAAACAGAAAAGAGAAAACACTTCCTTAAATTTCAAAGATTCCTCATGAAGTGGGGTAAAGATAGGCTGTTTCTCAAACCTAAGAATCCTTTTTGTCCTGCATAGATGCAAACAAATTCTTTAGATAAAACAAAATTCCCTACTTCCCCTCCAGTCCTTACAAGTTCTGTTAAATAATAAATGAAAGAATGTTTAGGGTAAGTCTTCAGTTGCAGAAGCTTTCCGCAGCACTTTTCACATGGTTTTCTTCATCTTTTTAGGAGTCATTGCCATTGCAAGAGATTGGCTTTTCGGTGTCTTCATGAGTCAGTTAATCGAAAGCTAGGCAAGAGTTTGCATGTATGTGCTGTCAGCATGACCCAGTTTTGAACATGTATTAGTCTTTCTAGTAAATTTGGTTAACAGAGTCAGAATAATTACCGAGTTATTGTCCTTCTAGTTTCAGGGAGAATTCACTACTTGTAGCACTGTCTGTAATGTGTTTCACCACATTATAATATACTTCATATCACATGTGGCTGATAGTCTCTTGTCTCCAGCATCTATGAAAGAAACCTATGCAGATAGTAGTTTTAAATACATAAATAGAAAATTAAGAAACATATATTTATATCAAAATTTATATCAGATATGACCAGGTTCTGTCAATAAAGTGAAACAACATCAGCAATTATCCAAATATGAAACTTATTAGTAGAATGAAATCGGCTTTTGCCTTTCTGGCTCAGTTGGATCCTTTCCTTTTACTGCCAAGTGTATGTTACATAAGATGTTTGAAGTAAGACAAACTTTAAAAGGCTGTGAATGTGTTAAAATGACTTAACCAACAGAAATATTTACTGTTTCCCCCTCTCATCTTTACAAACTGAATAATCTGCCCCTATTTTTAAAATGATATGGACATATCATAATTTATTATTACTAAAAAATCTTATAGACTAGTGTTTTTTAAATATGGGATATTGCACATAAGAACATCCTACATGTTATCTGAAATATTAACAGTGATCAATTTTGAAAGTGAGATCACAGGTAATTTTAATTTTTTTCTTTTCAGTTAGGCATATTTTCTAAACTTTCTACAATGATTATGCTAACTCAGGTAAAAAATACCTTTCAAAATACAAAGCATCAGGCAAATATTCAACTTCACCTTTGTCACTGATAGTGGGGTTAAAACCTTCTATTTTATGAAATAATGAGTCAAAAAATTTCCTTATAGCCATTTATGTTTGAATATTTGTGCACTAATAAATTTATTTTTAAATTAAACTATTTATTATGATATAACCCATACTCGTTTTGAAGGCTCTAAATGAGCCAGAAAGGCGGGCAATTTCATTCTTTCAAAACTATTTCTCTCATTAATTTTAGGTTCTGGAAAACCATCATTGACAAAAGAGAGATTCTCTTTCTAAAATAAAGTACATTCTATTTAGAAGACCAAGAATAAATAGAAAAACAATTTAAGAATATAATGCTAAAAAGAGTGTTATGAATTTTTCTTCTGAGGTGAACATCAATAGTAACTCACAAACCGATATTTAAGGACCAAATATGAATCAAAATCTACTGGGTATTTATATTACTCTTATATTTATTCAAGCAGTAAGTATTATTTGGTTATAACCAATGGTATAATTGATGCTAAGAGGTCAACAGATAGGCCATGAATTCAGGTTTCTTTATTATTAATAAGAAGTTCACAAATTTAACACCATCATAATAGGTACACAGACCTGGGCCTTTGCTGTGCCCTCAATTCAAGCAACAAATGTCTTTTGCCTACAAAATTCCCTGCAGCTGCTAAATTGCTAAAAATGACAGAAGATTTGCATTAAAATCTGATTAAATTATCTAGGAAATATCCTTGGTCATTTTCAAAGTGGTTTTTTTTTTTTTTTTTTTTTTTTTTTTTTGAGACGGAGTCTTGCTCTGTCACCTAGGCTGGAGTGGAGTGGCACAATCTCATATCACTGCTGCAACCTCCTCCCCCTGGATTCAAGTGATTCTCCCTGCCTCAGTGTCCTAAGTAGCTGGGATTACAGGCACCTTCCACCATGCCTGGCTAATTTTTCTATTTTTTAGTAGAGATGAGGTTTCACCTTGTTGGCTAGGCTGGTCTTGAACTCCTGACCTCAGGTGATCCGCCCACCTCAGCCTCCCAAAGTACTGGGATTACAGGCGTGAGCCACCATGCCCTGCTTTAAAGTTCTTTTGTTTGTTGGTTTGTTTTAAATAATATAGACCCCTTCTAAGGATTTGTTACATGCTGTTCTGTTCTGCAGATGCAAATATTTTGGACCAAACCAAACAATTTTAATGGGCTTCATAATTGTGGTTAAGTTTATTTTTTGGTATTAGTTTGTCATAGTTTTTTACTAGATTTTTTTTTTCTTTTAAGAGAAAGGGTCAAGCTCTGTTGCCCAGGCTAGAATGCAGTGCTGCGATCGTAGCTCATTGCAGCCTCAAACACCTGGGCTCAAGGGATCCTCTCACTGCAGCCTCCCAAGTGGCTGGGAATACAGGTGAGTGCCCACCATACACGACTCTAGATTTTTTTTTTTTAAATAAAGGTTAATAATGACTGATTGTATAAAATAAACCAGGCAGAATTTTGTAGATGGTCATTCTATACTTATAGTTTCTCTAACATCTTTTCTGATAATGTATGATGTATGTTTGTTGTCAACATAGTTCTCCCTTTAATAAATAATTTAATGTGAACGATAATCATTCATAACTCCACTTTTTCTGATGCTGAAAAGGATAGACATATCTTCTATAAATGATATGGTTTGGCTCTGTATCCCAACCCAAATCTCATCTCGTAGCTCCCATAATTCCCCTGTGTTGTGGGAGGGACCCGGTGGGAGATAATTGAATCATGGGGGCAGTTCTTTCCCGTGCTGTTCTCATGACAGTGAATGGGTAGAGATCTGATGGTTTTAAAAACGGGAGTTTCTCTGCACAAGCTCTCTCTTTGCCTGCCACCATCCACATAATATGTGACTTGCCTCTCCTTGCCTTCTGCCATAATTGTGAGGCCTCCTCAGCCATGTGGGACTGTGAGCCCAATTAAACCTTTTTCTTTTGTAAATTGCCCAGTCTCAAGTATGTCTTTATCAGCAGTGTGAAAATGGACTAATACAATAGATAACACACAGGCACTCAAATATTTAAGGTATGTTTGGATGGGAGAAGCTAGAGACTGCTAATTCTTCCAGTCTTGGGTGCTAATAGGAGAAATATACCTATAACCCTTTGGAACAGTAGTATGCTAGACAATTGGGATACCTTGAGAGCTGCGGTCTTTAAGATACATGAAGCCTCCAGAGTGCTAATAGGCAGGTACAGTGGGAAATAGGGAGGGAATTACATGCAAGATATGTGCCTGCAATAAGACTAAGTATGAACAGTACTAGTATAGAACTTAAAGAGAGTAGGCTAATTACCCTTGATGTGATGGATTTGTCACTTACTATAGAGACTGTTTAGAGACACTATTGTAGACACACTATTTTATGGTAATTGTTTTTGTGTTATACAATAGTAATTTCCCATCACATTGAGCTAAAATTCATGTCTAATGAATTCTGTTTCTCAAGGAATTTGAAGATAAATGTGTAATTTTTACAAAGTGTTTATTGACATTTACCATTTCAGTATGAGGAACTGGTAACCGCTGACCATGTCAGCATCCTCTTTCAAAATAGCAGTGATTTTTATGACCTGAAGTTGACAATTTAGCTTGTGAAACTGCAGAAGATATATTTACATATTGTTCTTTAAAGCCTGACTTTTCATTTAGATCAAATGATCATTCTAATTTTATTTAGCTCATTTTTGCTTTCAAGTTTTCTTTTACATGTATGAATAGTGAAGTAATGATTGCTAATATATCAGTCCCATTAGCAGAAATGGAATTTCACATTCAATTAAATGATGTCCTTTTTA
This sequence comes from Gorilla gorilla gorilla, assembly GCF_029281585.2. Taxonomy (NCBI): domain Eukaryota; kingdom Metazoa; phylum Chordata; class Mammalia; order Primates; family Hominidae; genus Gorilla; species Gorilla gorilla. Next base: position 77,558,772 of record NC_073238.2, on the reverse strand, counting down.
TATAAGCCTCATTTGATATTTCAAGAGAATATAAAATAAAGAAATTAAATTTTGTAATGATTTGCTTTGTCCATCAAATTTCCTAAGTAAAACTTAGGAAGTTCATTCTGTATAAATTAAAACACTTGACATCATTGTGACTGATATTATGAATTCAGTTAAGTTCAGGTTAAATCCAATCGTTAGTTTTTTTGTTGATAGAATTTTGATGAAGTATAATATCAAAATATTATCATAACCACATGATCTTTACCAAATTAGGAACAATGTGGAATATAGATATACTTGTAATTGGTGGTGGTACACATATTATTCATAATTTTTTACAAACTGTGAGTTTCTATATGTGCATACAAAATGTGATTATAGAAATGTCCCTGGATGTGCAGTTAACGTCTGAAAAATCTATAGTGAAGTTTATTAAAAAGGAAGGAGGCAGTTTCACCTCTTAGAAAAGTAAATTACTAAAATATGAGTTTATAAATTAATTAAACATGATGACATAAATCAAACATATATATCAATAGTAAAAAGAAAAATATAAAATATTCCTAATAGTTTAGAAATTAGAACTTAGTAGTTACATTAGCATTTGAAAAATTCATTTTAAGGGTCTAAGATGAATAAGTAGTTGTCAAGTATGTACTATTATTATTGCACATCATAGTTATTGCCTAATTCATTACCAAAATATTGTCTTTGTTTATTCTAATCATATGTAACTGCTCATTTGACAATTTATTCATATAATTTGAAGACAGAGAAAAAATTTTATCAGTAATGTATGAAAAAGACTAGCACCCAGATAAGTATTTAGTGAGGATGATAAATGTGGAACATATGTGAATTTGTGGAGAAAAATGTATTTGCTATTTGGATGACAAAATAAGAATCAGGGATTGCTTCTGCAGTTGTACAGATTGGGGCTAAAGAGATACAAATAGAACAGAAGTATAATTTTTTAAAATGACCCATAAGCATCTAAGAGAATCCAAGTCTCCCTGTTTGACAGTTCCTGTATTTGCTATTTCTTTATTTCATATAACTAATTAAAAACGGTTATGCATTTTATATTCTAATTATTTATAAGAAAAATAAACCTATAGTTTAAACATAAAAGCCTATAGTATTCCCATGTCTACTAAAATTCTTTAAAAGAATCTTTCTCAGGAGAAATATAAAACTGGTAAAAATTCTAGATTTCTTTCAGACTTGACTTTTTTCTTAGATTGTTTCAATTTCATCCACTGAAATTCATTTCAATACAGATTATAACATATAGAAAAAATAGGCCAGCCTGCTTTTAATCAAAATATTTACTTTAAGTTGAATAATGGGTTGCCAGCACCTCAAGAGGGTTTTTAGGTTACTTGTCCCTCATGAAGAGAACCAGAAATTAAATGTCAAGGATGGTTTTATATAACTGATTTCTAAAAACGTCCATCAAATAATTTTATACGTAATTACAACTTTTACTGGCTTTCATTCCTTCTCACTTCAATAGGCTCCTGCACAAATCCAGTTTGGTTTAACCGTTTACTGAAATGACTGACAATGGTATTTAATCCAGTTTTGTTATTTAGGATATGTTCTTTAAAATAATGTTATATATAATTTAAATCTGCTCATGCCCACAATTAAAAAAAAATCATTATAGCAAACATCCTATTGGAATTGAGATATATTTTATCAGAAAAGCATTTTTTTCAAACTGCATTTTAAAATTTGTGGGTGATAACATGTGGATATCTTTGGACATCCAGAGGTACCCAGGCTTTCTCTCTTTTTTTTGTTGTTTTTTTGTTTTTTGTTTATTTGAGAAGGAGTCTGGCTCTGTCGCCCGCCCAGGCTGGAGTGCAGTGGCGCGATCTCGGCTCACCGGAAGCTCCACCTCCCGGTTTCACCCCATTCTCCCGCCTCAGCCTCCCAGCTGGGACTACAGGCACCTGCAACCACGACCGGCTAATTTTGTTTTTGTATTTTTAGTAGAGACAGGGTTTCACCGTGTTAGCCAGGATGGTCTCAATCTCCTGACCTCGTGATCCGCCCACCTCAGCCTCCCAAAGTGCTGGGATTACAGGCGTGAGCCACCGCACCTGGCCAGTACCCAGGCTTTCTTACATCACTCACTAGTTATTTGAACTTGACAAAGTTGCCTATGCATCCATGCCTTTGATTTCTCACCTCTAAAATTATAATGAATTTTAAAATGATGCTATGGTCTCAATGTCTGTGTCCACCCAAAATTCGTATGTTGAAACCTAATCACCAAGGTAATTAGAAGGTGGAGCCTTTGGGAGGTGATTAGGTCATGAGGGCTTTCTCTTCAAGAATGAGATAAGTGCCCCTGTAAAAGAGACCCCAGAGAGCTAGGTCACCCCTTCCACCATGTGAGGACACAGTTAAAAGGCACAGTCTATAAGAAAGCAGGTCCTCACTAAACACCAAATCTGCTGACACATTAATCTTGGACTTTCCAGCCTCCAGAACTGTGAGAAATAAATTTCTCTTATTTATTTTTCTTATTTTTTTTTGAATTAGGTTCAGGAGGTACGTGTGCTAGGGCATTACATGCATAATGTGGGTATTGGGCTTCTAGTGGACCCATCACGCAAATATTGAACATTGTACCCAATAGGAAATTCTTCAACACTCACTTCCCTCCCACTATGCCCCTTTTTGGAGTTCCTAGTGTCTTTTATCTTCATTATTATGACTCTATGTACCAATTGTGTAACAGTGAGAATATGTGTTATCTGATCTGCTTCTGAGTTAGTTCACTTGGGATAATGGCCTACAGCTCTGTCCATGTTGCTGCAAAGGACATAATTGCATTCATTTCTTTTTACAACTGCTTAGTATTCAAGTAGTATATATACCTGATTTTCTTCATGCAGTCAGCTGTTGGTGGACCCGTAGATTATTTCTATGTCTTTTCTATTGTGAATAGTGCTGAGTGCTATGTCTTTTTATATAATGCTTTTTTTTCCTTTGGATGGATACCCAGTAGTGAGATTGCTGGATGGACGCTATTTTCCATAGATGTCGAACTAATTTACATTCCATTAACAGTGTATGAGTGTTTCCTTTTCTCCGCATCTGTGACAACATCTGTTATTTTTATTTGACTTTTTAATAATAGCTATTCTGATTGGTGTAAGATGATATCACAGTATGGTTTCAATTTATTTCTTTGATAATTACTGATGTGGAGCATTTTTTTCATGTGTTTGTTGGCTGCTTACATTTTTTTCTCTTGAGAAATATCTGTTCATATCTTCTGCCCAGTTTTTAATGAGGTTGTTTGTTTTTCTCTTGTTGAATTGTTTGAATTCATTGTGGATTCAGGGTGTATATCAGAGGCCAATTTGCAAATATTTTGTCCCATTCTGTAGTTTGTCTGTTTACTCTGTTGATTATTTCTTTTTCTGTGCAAAAACTTTTTAGTTTAATTATGTATCATTTGTTTATTGTTGTTTTTCTTGTGCTTGCTTGTGGGACCTTTGTCATGAATTCTGCGCCTAGGCTGATGTCCAGAAGAGGTTTCCCAGGTTGTCTTCTGGAATTTTTATAGTTTCAGATTTTATGTTTAGGTCTTTAATCCATCTTGAGTTAATTTTTGCATATGGTGAAAGATAGGGGTCCAGTTTCGTTCTTCTGCATATCACTGGCCAGTTTTCCCAGCACCATTTGTTGACAATGCTGTCTTTTTCTTATGGTTTACTTTTGTTGACATCATCCCAGATCACATGGTTGTAGGTATGTGGCTTTATTTCTGCGTTCTCTATTCTTTCCACTCATCTATGTTTCTATATTTGTACCACTGCCATGCTATTTTAGTTACTATAGAATTGTAGTATAATTTGAGGTCAGAAAAAATGATGCCTCCAGATTTTTTTTTTTTTTCTTAGGAATGCTTTGGCTATTTGGCCATTTTTTAATGGTTCCGTCTGAACTTTAAAATTTTATTTTCTAATTCTGTGAAAAATGACATTGGTAATTTGGCAGGAATTGCACTGACTCTGCAGATTGCTTTGGGCAGTATAGTCATTTTAATGATATTGATTCTTCCAAATCATCAGCATGAGATGTTTTTCCATTGTTTGTGTCATGTCCAATTTCTTCTTTGGGTGTTTTCTCTTTGTAGTTCTCCTTGTAGAGATCTCTCACTTCCTTTGTCTTTTTTGTATCCTGAGACTTTACTGAAGTTTTGTATCCTGAGACTTTACTGAGTTGCTTATCAAGACTAGGGATCACAGCTACTTAGTTTATAGTATTTTGTTATAACAGCATGGATGTACTAAGACAGGCAATAAGGATGTATAAGACTTCTTCTGATTATGTCTCAAAAGTTATAGCTGGGTCCACCTACTTAACTGTTGTTAACCTATTGTTGACTTTTCACTTCATTTTCTAGGGGTGAATGTGGATGCAATGTTATGTTTTATATGGATGTTCTAATTAATATTGCTATTCATTCCTTTATCTCATCACCTGTATTTGTATGTCCATCTTCCTAAAAGGCTTTGTTGGTAGCCATATATATTTCTAAAATGATTTTACCCATTAAAACTGGGTTCATATACTCTGAAAAACATTTCCTAAACATTTATTAAAGTAAGTTTTCTTTCATAGTTTTCAAAGACCTTAATTACTGGTAATTTTACACTTATTTACACTTACCACATGACTCCCTATTTCACCTAATGTTAGATTCCTGAGTGAAATTTATAGCAGAGGTCTTCTCTGTCAACTATTTCTAAAATATTTCCCACAATCACATTATTCTCAACACCATTACTTTGCTTTATTTTTATTCGTAACTTTTAACCTGATATTCTGTACACTTACTTTTTATTTTGTTTTATATCCTCTTCACTGCAATATAAATGGCTTGAGAACAGAAATTTTACCTATCTTCATCATTCTACCAAGCACTAGCCACAAATTTTAAATATTTCTTAATAAATGAGTAAATTTTCAAATTGATTTAGTATGAATGAGTAAACAAATATAAGATGAAATATATAAACAATGTATTCCTGATAAAACATTGGGTATTTGTTACATACTACAAAACATTTCTGCTTTCAAATGGCTACAATGAATTATGCCGTTAAACAAGTTTGTGGCAAGAGTTTCACAGTGTAAATTGAAAGAACTAGGCATTTTAAGAAGTGTACGATACAGAACATTCAGGTTCATGGAAACCACACCATTTGCCTTTATATCTCTGTCAGCCACTTCCAAATACATAAATCTTTTCTTCTACATGCTGTGTGACCCACTAGCACATGCTATTCATTTTGCACTCCAGATGACATCCTGAAATTCAACATCTGGGAAGCATTTTACATGATGAGTAAAGTACTTGATTCTCCTTGGCACTATCGCCAAGTGTCACAATTTATGGAGCATGCCAAGATTAAGTCATGACCTTGTAAGCCTGAAGAGTCTTTTCAAGAACCACTATTTGCCTAATACATAAATGAAAATTACAAATAGGAAAAGTTCTTGATAATGACCCAGAAAAACTTTCATTCTCACATTATTGACCTTCCTGCTGTTTGTTTACTAATTTATTTATGTATTTATTTATGTGTTTGTTGTAACTTGAGTTTTTGCTTGGGGATTTGAGAAATCATTATGTAGTTTCTATATAACCCTCTGGTCTGAACCTGATAGCTTCAGGACATTATTTCTGATTTCTTAGATTTTAATTTGTCCATTGTTTTAGCCTCATTTTCTCCCGTGTGTTAGTGTTTTGGGAGAGATATTTCTATTTTCTACCAAGCTTGAGAAAAATACATTTCTTACAAGGATAGCCCCACACACTAACCGTCTTGTGATTATATACATGTTAGTTATCTGAGGCTCAGTTTCTCCAACCACAAAAATAGCCTAGGAGAATTTAAATATGCAATAATATTTAAAGAGGTAATATTCACAATTATTCTATAACATTCCTTGCCTATATCTTACAAATACTACATACCAATCAAGCACATCATAAGGCAAAAAAATCCTCAAAGATAAAAGAAACAAAGTAAATATACTTTGTATAATAAATAATAAAAATATAATAATATTCTAAAGATATTCTAAAATATCAATGGAAAATTCACTTGGCTCTAAAAATAAACACAAAATTTAAAACTTCCATCCACTTTTGCCATTTCTTTCTTATTTTAATATAGGATAATTTTAACTCCATTTGCAATAACATTAGGCTAAAGGAATAGCCTTTCCTTACTCAAAATTAAAATAATTACCTTAAACTTGGAAAATTAAAAGTGAATCCTACTACAACATTTCCTTAAAGATTAGGATAAATATAAAATACAAACATTTGCATTGGTTTTATTTGATTAAAATGTAAAGACATTTTATTTTACAACATGTCTCACTCCTATATTGTAATATATTTTTACATGTAAATTGTTGAAAATTTGTATTAAGTACATTTGAGACAGAATTAAAATACATAATCTCTGGAAATTTACAAATAAAAATATACTTTCTTTTATAATAGAATAATTTAAAGCATTTAATAAAAGTATCCTTTCAGACAGTCTAAAATAAAATGTATGGTAATTAGTAATCTGCAAATCATTATACTACTTAAAATAATTCTTATAAAACTTCCCAAAATTAGACCAAGCTCATTTGTCATTATATGTTAATCTAATAGTCACATTATATTGGATTTCCTGCAATGAAATGTTCCATGTAGCCATCAATCAAGGAAGAGCTAGAAACCTCTAGAGGTTCTTTCTTGATGTTGAAGCAATTTGCATCATAGAAAGTGTCACCTTCTCTTTCTCTGTGACATTTTTCCTGATCTCTAGGGTGACAGTTTCTCCAGCAGCACATTGATTCTCTTTTACACTCCCAATAACATAGTGTTTAAAATGTATATGTACAAATATGTACCATAAATGCTACATTGCACAGTTGTTAAACAATCTGGCTGTATTTTAAAAATCTGTATATTTGTCAAATGATCATTATGGCTTTAAAGTTTCCTCAGCTTGACTAAACTTTGGTCAGGCTTCTTATTGACTCTAGACCCTAAAGCTACCTTTGCTTACAGCAATTTCTTTAGAGAACTTATAATAGAAGATTCTTTCTCTGCCCATTGAAGATATAAATCTTCTCCCAATGTCTTGACAGTTTTACAGTCTAGAAATGCCTTTTTCAAAGACCTGGTAGTCATCCTTTGAAGTGTAATTATCAAGGAGGATAAAGACCCTGTCTCCCAGTCTCTATGGGAAGGTAGAAGCTTGACATCACTAAGTACCAGTCCGCAAATGCAGATGCCCTAACCACATTGACCAGCCACCCCTTACCCTCTCAATGTCCTCCATTCCTTGTCTACTAGCCCACTTCAGTGCTTAAAACTTCCCCCCTTTTGTTTCAGTGGGTTTAGGTTCTCTCTCTCATTGTAATAGTTTTGAATGAAGTTTTCCTTGCTTCTTAACTCCATCCAATGCAATTTTTCCCTGACACAGGCCTAAATATAGTGTTATCCAAAAGAAAGAATTTATTTTTATTTGCCTCCTTAAAATATTTTTTATTTAACAAAATTATGGATATCAAGTGCAATGACAAGGGAAACTGCAAATCAGGTAGCAAGTGATAAATTACTTAGCATATCCAGGATAATTGGAACTGAAGCCATCATCAAAGAAAATAAATAGCAAAGAAATTCATTATGATAAATCTGAAAGTCCTCAGAGTCTAGAGATGCACTATACCCTAGAAAGTAGTAGAGTGGTTTACACCAAAAGGTTTGTTTGTAAATGAAAATCACCAGCCTTTATTAACTTAACAAACTCTTAAAGTTAATTTTCTAGAAAATTACAAATAAATAACTGGAGAGAATTTTCGACTGTAAGATGTAAAATATTGGTCTAGCTAAGAGTGTTATCCTGAAACCCGGAAGATAAAGTAATCATCTATATAATTAACTACAAAAAAATTAATAAGTAGAAAATTTAAGTTTATACTAGTAGTAGTTAATGTCTATTTTTTTAAAAACATTACTTCCCATTTTAGACAACGCGTATATTTAAATGTAATTCTATTGTTATTTCTCCCTAAATGGTTATAAAAACTCCTCATAAGGAATGACCTAAAAATAACCAGGTAATATAAACCATTTAAGGTTAAGATAATGTATCACAATGATATTATATAGTAGTATTGATTTGTTGTGACTCTAGATCTTCTACACTTCAATTACTGTAAAGTTGTATCATCAGGTTTTAAATATTTTGCATGAGAGGTGTTGATAATAAGCACTGGAGTGTTTCTAAATGTCTCTAAATGAATAGATTTTCTTCTTTCTATTTCACTCTTTAAAAAACAATTTAAATAAATCAGTGTTAAACAAAGTAAGTTACTAGTTTTTTAAATCATTTTAAAAATGAAGCTGGACATTTTACAATAGATTTTTGATTACACGAATTGTTTTTTGGCCAAAGGAATCATTGATATAAGTTTTGATCAAAGCAGCATACAATTTCAGTATTATAACTAAAAACAAAAATCCTATTTATGGCAACAGTATGAAAAATGAGTGTATTAAAACAAATTTAATGTTACCAATAACAGGGTTTTAGCTTAATCCATATATCAAGGTTCTATGTGTCCCACATCATTTTTTAAAAAATTTTATTCAATCTACTTAATATAGAGATATACAGTGATGACTAATTTACTTTATGTATCTTTGCTTTGCTGCTGGTCCCACACATATAATTAATTGTCAAACATAAAACAGCTAGATATAGACATCTACAGCCAAATGAATTTTAGTTGTCAGGTACTCATTTTTGTACAGTAAAAGAGTAGGCAGATGGAAGAAGCAATGAAGATGTGTCTCTCAACTCTTTGAGACGTTTTAAGCTTATAAACATGAGGATAACTTGTGAAATTTCATACACTAATTCAGTTTCATGCTCAGTGTCCAGTAAATTAATACACAATAATTTGTCCTGCTTTACTATACATTCTACTTTTTCATTCAGCAGATGTGCACAAAAATAATGTTATAATTATTTTTACATTTGAAGTAGTATATATTTATATTTCAAACTTTGACTTAAAATGTCATAAACTATTGATAAATTAGAATAGGACTTTATATGTACTATAAGATTATGACACTGTAATAGCAAAGTAAACATTTCTCAAGTAAATAAATAAATTCAGCAGTAAATGACTCTAAATCACATTAGGTAACCAATGCATTATTTTTCCCAATATAGATGTCACTTATAAAATCAAATCCCTTGAGCTCGTCTTAACCAGTTGGTTATACTTAAAAGGAAACAGACAGCCAATTATCAGTTCAAAAATGATATTTTAAATTATCCATTCAAGTTTCTGCTGCCTAACCATTAACCGAAAGACTCATAACCACGAGTATGGCTCTGGACTCAAGTTGTATGAATTACAGTCATGGTAAGTCACTTCTTTTCATGTGACCTTGGGAATTTTTGTTAAATTTTATACAGTTTATATTTCTCTCTCTCTCTCTTTTTTTTTTAACATGGAGAGTAATTATACTTGCTAATTAATAGGAGGTACTTTAAAAATAGGCACAATTATGGGGTTATGTGAGAGGGACACAAGAGCCGGAGCTCGCAAAGGTCAAAGTTGAAACAATTTGAGCAACAAAATAAAATATTATTGAATAAGAATATAATGTGTAAAATGAATATCCTTGAGTCTTTGCTCATATAAATAAATAATTGAATAAATAAATAAATGTAAAGAATAAACAAATTTCCAGCTCAGAAGATCTTAAATAATTTGTGCAAATACTCTGCTTTCAAGGAGGTGGAGTACAACTTCTCACTTAAAAAACATTATGTACACCAAATAGTTGTACATATTTATGGGATATTTTGTGATATTTTGATCCATGTGATATATTGATACAAACCTACAATGTGTAGTAATGAAATCTGAGTAGTTATGATACCCATCACCTTAAACATTTGTCATTTCTTTGTGTTGGGAACATTCCAAATCTACTTTTCTAGATATTTTAAAATATATAATAAAATATGTTAACTATAGTCACACTACTATGCTATCAAACATTAGAAATTATTTCTTTTACCTAACTGCATTTTTGTACCCATTATCCATCCTCTTTTTATTACCCATCTCCCCTACCTTTCCTAGCCTCTGGTAACCAACATTCTATTTAAATACCTTCATGAGACACATTAATTCCCACATATAAGTGAGAACATATGATATTTGTGTTTCTGTGCCTGACTTCTTTTTCTTAATGTAATGTTTTCCAGTTGCATTCATGTTGCCACAAATGAAAATATTTCATTCTTTTTTGAGCTAAGTAATTTTCCATTGTCTATATATTCTACATTTTCTTTATCCATTCTTCTGTTGATAGACATTTAAGTGGATGCCATATTTTGGCTGTTGTGAACAGTGCTGCAATAAACATGAGGATGCAAATATCTCTTCAATATACTGATTTTCCTTCTTTTGGATAGATTCCCAGAGGTGGGATTACTAAATCATATGGTATTTCTATTTTTACCTTCTTGAGGAACCTCCATACCATTTTTCATAGTGGCTGTACTAACTGGTATACATGTACACTGTTGGTGGGACCGTAAATTGGTACAACTGCCTACTCTTTAAGCATGGGTTGTGCATAATAACCTTCTTCCAAAATGTATAGAATGGAAAGAAGGAAAAAAATAGTAATCACAAAAATATTAAATATTTGATGCAATGGATGTGTTAATTATCCTAATTTAATTTTTCCACCTTGTATTAGAAAATAAGAACATCACTTTTCACCTTATAAATATATAAAATTATAATTTATCAATATGTAGTAAAAACGTAACTTTTCAGAGGAGAAATCAGATAACGGACCCCACCTAGGTGATTAAAGTTAACATTAAGTGTAATAATTCATATTGCTAGTATATACGCTTTCATGAAAGGCACTTTCCTTTTGTGGTCTTTTCCCCAAAATACAAAAACTCTTGTCTGATCATGAGAAAAACATCAGACGAATCCCACTGAGAGATATTGTAGAAAATACCTGACCAGTATTTCTCAAAACTCCTAAGCCATCCAAAAACAATGTCTGAAAAACAGTCACAACCAAGAGGAGCCTAAAGATAGAATAACTACATGTAATATAGTATCCTGCATAAGCTCCTAGAACAACAACAACTAAAAGACATTAGGTGAAAATTAAGAAAGTCTGAATGAAGTACGGATTTTTGTTAATAATAATGCACCAATATTGATTCAGTAATTGTAACAAATATGCTATTCTAAAGTAAGCTCTCAATAGGTTGGTGCAAAAGGAATTGTGATTTTGCACCATGAACTTAAAATTATTATAACTAGACTCAAACACATCTTTATTAATCAAAATAGGAACCATTACGATCAACACATTTTTGCCAATGAGAAATAACTTTGTGCATTCCTGTAGTGCCAAAAGTCAATGCTTTGGGATTCAACAAACTCTTGGAAAGCAATTTTTTTTTTTTTTTTTTTTTTTTTTGCATCCTGCTGGTGTGGAAGCATTTTCCTGGCAAAAAGTTATTGAGATGCTTTAAGAAATGGTAGTAAGTTGACGATAGGTCAGGAGAATATGGCAGGTGAGGCGAAATTTCATAGCCCAATTTGTTCAACTTTTGAAGCGTTTTTTGTGCGAGATGCAGTCGGCTGTTGTCATGGAGAAGAATTGGGCCCTTTCTAACCAAAGCTGGCTGCAGGCATTGCAGTTTTTGGTGCATCTCCTCGATTTGCTGAGCATACTTCTCAGATGTAATGGTTTCACCAGGATTCAGAAACCTCTAGTGGATCAGACCATCAGCAGACCACCAAACAGTGACCATGACCTTTTTTTTTTGGTCCAAATTTGGCCTTGGGAAGTGCTTTAGAGCTTCTTCTTGGGCCACTCACTGAGCTAGTCATCACTGGTTGTCGTATAAAATCCATTTTTTATCGCATGTCACAGTCAGATAGAGAAATGGTTCATCGTTGTTGCTTAGAAGAAGAGAAGATGACACTTCAAAAACTGTGATTTTTTTTTTTATATTCAGTCAGCTCATGAGGCACGCACTTATCAAGCTTTTTCACCTTTCCAATTTGCTTTAAATGCCAAAAGATCATAGAATGGTCTATGTTGAGTTCCTCAATAACTTCTCGTGTAGTTGTAAGAGGATCAGCTTCCATGATTGCTCTCAATTAGTCATTGTCAACTTCCAATGGCCGACCACTATGCTCCTCATCTTCAAGGCTCTCCTCTCCTTTACGAAACTCCCTGATCCACCACTGCAGTGTACGTTCATTAGCAGGTTCCTGGGCCAAAGGCATTGTTGACATTTTAAGTTGTCTCTGCTGCTTTAATAAAGACCCATTTTGAATTGAAATTAAAAAATCACTTGAATTTGCTTTTTGTCTAACATTATTTCCATAGTCTAAAATAAACAGCAAATAATACACCATTAACAAAAAACATAAAGCAAGAATTGCTCATTAAACGATGTATAACAAAACCACATTTATTTAAGAATGTATTCCAATATCAAACATTAAATTCCAACAATGCAAAAACTGCAATTACTTTTGCACTCACCTAGTAACAGAGGAAACTGGTTGTTGGGTGTAAGGAAATTCTTTTTACTATCTTCATATTCTTAATGTTTATCTAAAACTTCTAGAATCAAATGATTAATTTAAAAACATTTACTGACTAAAAACAAGTGTTACAAACATCTGAGACATTATTTGGCAAGTGTGTAAAAACATATACAAGAATATACATTGTTTTCAATAGTGACAAATTGAGAAAAGTTTAAATACATATTAATTAATAATCACTTAGATAATTTAGAAATTGGCCAATAACTTAATACCACAGATAAATTACCTATGTAGATTTATATTTATTGACCAAAAAATATGGTCACAATATATTGTTTAAAGAGTAAAAATATCAGATTAAAGAATAACAATAATAGGATGATTACTATGTTGATTTTTTAAAAAAATGTACATGCATAGGCAGATCTGAAAGGTTGTAAACAAATACAATAGCTCTTTATGAATTATGAAATGATGGTGTTTTTTCTTTTTTTTTGAATTAAGCAAATCTCCTGCAATAAGCACATAAACTTTTTAAAAAATATATATTTTACATAAAAATTTTAAAAAAGACTTCCAAAATTTGTAACAATGGTTCCCTGAAAGTTAAATAGAACTTCATCAAGCAACCTTGAAGCAAAAAGGAGCTCCAGAGAGTGGATCTCGTATGCAAAATATAAACACGTAAGATCATGTCATATGCAAAAAAAACCCAAAACTATGTTTATATATTTTTGTTTGTTTGCATAAAGAAGTTTATGACTATGGTTTTTTCCTCATTTCATACATCAATGATATTGCTGTACTTAAGGAAATAGTGTTGAAATACATAGTTATGAAAACCCCAAAATCATAAATCTAATGTGCAATGAAATGTAAATATAAGGTCTTGTATTGTTCATCATTGTGGCTAAATTTTTCTTTTAACTTAAAAGAAAATGTATTTCTGTGATACAGTAGTTGGGTTTTTTTCAAACACAAAAATTGTAATAAATATGGCAAAAATAAGAATTCTCTCTAATATAACTATCTCAGTTCTGCTATATTTAAAATAATTTGAAGAGTATTTAATATTTAATACAGATTACTATTCATATAGATTTATGGAACTCAGAGTAAATTATTAAATCACTTAAAATTAAATCACTTCATAAGGACATGTGGAAGAAATTGAAATGTAAAAGACATAGTTCTTATTCCTAAAATCCTTCAGCCAATAAAAGTATATAAATAAATATGTTGAGACCAAGCATAGTGGCTCATGCCTATAATTCCATTACTTTGGGAGGCCAAGGTGAGTGGATTGCTTGAAGCCAGGAGTTAGAGACCAGCCTGGGCAACATAGTGAGACCCTGTCTCTACAAAAGAATTAAAAAACCAAGAAAAAAAGTAAAAGAAATTACCTGGGTATAGTGGCATGTGCCTATAGTCCTAGCTTCTTGGGAAGTTGAGATGGGAGGATTGCTTGAGCCTAGACGTCTGAGGTTACAATGAGCTATGATTGTGCTACTTCACTCCAGCCTGGGTAACAGAGTGAGAGATCCTGTCTCAAAAAAAAAAAAAAAAAAAAAAGGTCAAATTAGAATTAAACTTACAAGGTAAAGCTTAAAGGAAAGGCAACAAAAATGGTAAATAACTGCATAAATAAAATATTTTCCCACTTAAGTTAATTAAAATAAATTTCACTTGGAATAAAACTAATACCAAATAGAACAATAAATGCAAAATATAATGAGAACATTTTAGTTCTAAATTGGTACAATGTTAACTAAATAGAATGTGAAAGTGTAGTTTAGTATAGTTTAATTTATACAGTGACTAAGAAAAGAATAATGATGCAATGAAATATAACCAAAAAGTCAATACATAAATGTGAGTATTCAAATAATTCTACAGCAGGCAGGAATAGGGAGGGAGGAGAGCAACAACAACAAACAGGTGGTACAAACAAAAATAAATAATAAAATGCTAGATTTGAATTCTAAATAAATACATTTAAAGTAATTGGCCTATATAAACAAAATTTAAAAGGGAAATTTCAGATTAAAATGAATAAAATGTGTTCCAACTACATACTGGATACAAAAAAAAATGAATACATTGTGATGTCAACAAGTTAAAAGTAAAAGAAAATAGAAAAATACACACCTGCAAGAGGAAAATGAAGTGGCCAATTTAATACTTGACAAATTAGACTTTAAATCAAAGAAAATTACCAGTGATCAGGTAGTTGTTATTGTTCTTTTTTTATTTTTTATTTTTTATTTTGTTTTTCAGATTTCTAAAAAGAGGCAACTTTCTTCAGGATTCTGTAGGTCTCAACAGTCAGCCATTGGCTTGTTGTTAGTACTTTGATTTATTTTTTCTTACCTTGTGTGTGTATGTACACTATCTGACTTGAGGTTTACTAAATTCTTGTGTAGGTGGACTAAAGTCTTTTACTAGTTTTTAACAAGTTAAGCTATTATAAATCTTCTAAAATTGTTTTTGTATTATTTTCTCTTGTTTCTCCACCTGAGACAACATATACATATGTTGTAACTTTAAACTGTGTCTCAGATCTTCTTTGTTCTCTGGTATCTTCTATTCATTCTTTTGTGAATGTTATGCATTTACTTTGCTTCAAGTTGTCAACTCTTTTCTTCTATTTTCAGTCTCCACTTAAGCCAAATCGGTACCTTATTATTTTCAGATACTGTGATTTTCAGTATGAGAATATTCTTTTGACTTTAATAGATTGCTGCTTTTTTAATATACACCATTATTTCTTCCATTTTTCTTGATGTATTTATAATAATTATTTTATAATTGGGTAGGGTATGCTAGTTCCTACAGATGTATCATTTGGAAGTCAGCTTCTTTTTTCTCTCTTGATATCACTCATACATTCATGTCCCTTTTTGTCTGCCATGAAATTATATGCTGTAAATTTGTTTATAAAAATGTGGATCCAGAATTTGATATAATTTCACCAGGGAGAATTCACTCTTTGCTCAATCAGGAAGACACTATAAAAACCTGATCATCTGAAGCCAATCAGCTTATTGCTTCAGCTAAATCCAGTTTACCTCTGATTTCAAAATCCTGATAAAAAAATAAATTGTCACATGTATGCTGCAGGTTTTGTTACCTAATGATTTTTTCTTGCCTAAAATATCGTGTAACCATGGGAGATTTCATTTCACCTCCTCAGCCCTTAGCAAATATCCAATGGGAATAATTCCCTATGCATTTGGGGATGTTCTAGATTCCAGTCTCTCAGGAAAGGTTACCTGACTGTCCAAAGGTCTGTTGGTTTCTCCTGCCACTGCATCCCTCTACCTGTGTTAAACCTATTCTTCGCCTTGTACTCAGACTCAACAATTTTCCCTGGAGAGTGAGGGTGGCAATGTCTGATGATCTTATGTCACCTAGATAGTACTGTTCGTTTCTCTGGATTTTTTATTTCAACTTGTATTTTAGAGTCAAAGGGTACACATGATGGTTTGTTGCATAAGTATATCACATGATGCTGAAGTTTGGAGTATGAATTAATCTGTCACCCAGATACTGAGAACAAATACCGCATAGTCATTTAGACAGACACGGAAAAACACTTTCCATAAAATCCAGCATCCCTTCATGATAACAAAAAAATCCCAAAAAGCTAAGCATTGAAAAAATTTAACTCAAAATAATGATTCATCTATGAAAATCCACAGGCAACATCATACTGAACAGGCAAACTCTGGAACCATTCCTTTTGAGAACTGGAACAAGACAAGTATGCCCACTCACACCACTCCTATTCAACATGCTGCAAGTCCTAGCCAGAGCAATCAGGCAAGAGAAAGAAATAAAAGGTATCCAAACAGGAAAAGAAGAAGTCAAACTATCTCTATTCTCTGGAATTTTAATTTAACTAAACTTATTTGTTTAATGAGTATCTGATATACTTGAAAATATGATTTATTCAGATTATTCTAGTTGTTTCAATCTCTACCATATTATAACTAGATTCAGAGGCCCTATAACTGCTTTCAAAATTCTTCAACATCTCACTATAGTTTAGAATTTTTTGGTAAAAACTACTCTTTTGATTATCAAACCACTCTTAATGTTATCATTTGGAACAATATTTCATGTTAATTTCCTTTTATCCACTCTTTAACATGTAAAAGAACATTTATTTCCTAATATATCTGGCCATCTCACAGTCCTTTTGTCTTTCATAATTGCCTGATATGTTCTGTGCTAAATTGAATCTACCTGTTTTTTCTGCCTGTTGAACTATTACAGTTTCTTCAAGGGTGAGTTCACATTACATATTCTCAAGAGAAATATATTCCTAAACTTCTTTAAATTTCTCTCCTTTTTACTGTGATAAGACTCAAGGCATGAATGTTTAATTAGGTTAGCCTGTTTCTCCCTATTCATCTACCAGCCCCTTACAGAAAATTTTGTACATCTCAATTTCTAAAACCTGGCAGTATCAATAATGAGGTAAGTTATGCTCACAGAAATCTAATTAGAAAGTTTATATACAACCTTATGTCTAATACATAAAGATTAACCTTAAGTATAAACAGATATGTTAACAATCACTGTGTTATGATAAAGCAAAAATAGAATATCAATGGGATTTTATCACATTGTGGTATAATTTTGGAGGCAAATTTACTTCCAGCTCATTATTTTTTAATTAAAGTTTTGACAGTGGAAACAGTCTAAATAAAAATTTCTAGTATTTTTGTTTGTTTGTTTTAAAGAATTTGCAGCATCTCTCAAATTCTATTGGATATTTGGCTAACTGTGGTAAATTTTCTTTTTTCACATTTTAATTTTCCCTTTAAGAAAATATATCTAAAAATTATGAGAAAGACAATCATTAGTACTACACAATTCTGTATGTATGTGTGTATATATATATATATGTATGTATATAACAATCAATTTAAAAATCTGATAATTTCTCTGTAATTTATCCCAAGCAGCTTCCAATAGTGAGTTCTAATGGAGGTTATAGACAAATAAAAATTTGCAGAGTCATAAACAATATTCTCCACTTTGTGCTTTATCCAATAGATAGGTAACAATTTACCTTGGGATTAGTATTTTTCCACAAGAATATTATGTGCTGTAAACAGTCTTGAGAACAGAAGGGAGAAACACAGAAAAATACATTGTATCCATCTGACAAAGGTCTAACATCGAGAGCCTACAAGGAATTTAAACAAATTTACAAGAAAAAACCCCATTAAAAAGTGGGTGAACATCCAATTGGATGAACATCCATAATATAAAGTGAATATTAAGTTAATATACCTAATTTTAAAAAATAAAATAAAAATGCAAATATGGCATTATGAAATTTTCATTAGTGGTAAATATATTTAAAAGAGGTAATATCCATTATGTATCTCATTTTAAGAAACAACATTTTGAAACTTTAAGCTAGGCAATTTTAAAATAATTTAAATTGAATTTTAAAGTAAACTGGCAAATGTAATATTTTAATATTTTGTTATTTTTATTATTTACAGATGTTGTATATTCTGATAGCATAAGCCTAAATACAGACCTAAAATATTATACTTGTTTCTTAAAAAGGTTATTTGTGTTATTTACAAACATAAAAATTGTACAAAATGTTTTGTCTTCATATATTAGTATGTAACTAAATGGTGAAGAACATTGATTATGACAAAAATATTTATCTGTTTTTTTACCTAAAAGATTTATATTCTAAAGTTTTATACTCTAAAATTTCCTAGCAGGTAAACAAATACATAATTTAATAAATTTAATATAGTTGTGTCATACTTAGGTGAGGCCAAATTAAATAAGGCAATATTTTTCACCTAAAATTAAATGTAAACATGAATCATGCCACCACAAGTTTTATGCAGACTAGCTCTTTTTGATTCCAGGTATGTATCAGTTTGCTAAGGCTGCCAAAACAAAGTAACTCAGACTGAGTGGCTTAAAAATTTGTCACAGTTCTGTGGGACAGAAGTCTAAGACCAAGTTGTCAGCAGGGTTGCCTTCTTCTAAGGTCTCTGTCTTTGGTTTACAGATGGCTGTCTTCTCCCTGTATTCTTGCATAGTCTTCCCTGTGTGTGTATATATGCTCTAATATCCTTTCCTTATAAGGAAACCAATCATATTAGATTAGGACCCTGGCTAATGACCTCGTTTTTACCTACCTTTGTAAAGTCCTTTCTCCAAACACAGTTATACCCAGAGGTACCACCTGTGGCAACGACTTCAACATAAAAATTTTGGGGAACACAATTCAGGCATAACAAGTTCCCAAAGAAAGTTACACTGTTTCATTTCTTCATTGTTATATGGATGATATGAGATTAAGGTGTTAATCACAGAACAATTTTAGTGAAGAAAAATGGATGAAAATTATCTGAAAAGTAGATGGGCCATAATGGTGACATTATCAGGCTTACTAAATTTTTTTAGACTTAGAATGAGAACTATAATACTTACTAGTTTTTGTTTTTTTATTGTTTGTTTTTGTTTCCCATACGTGTTTGTTTATTAACTTATGGAGCCAGACATCTGCTGCCCCCGTGACTTTGTAGACCATATATATACTGATCATAGTAACTGCATAGGATGTATTACAGGTCTGAGTCTTAAGCAATTATACCACATAATTAAGAAAGGGAAGTGATTTTACACTCAAATATCAATGAAATACATGGTAGTATCTGAGCTATCCAAATTATATCTTTTAGTAATCACAACTTCATAAATGTAGCTTTTCTTCAAGGTTTTATCCATGAAATTAAAATATGTGCATCTGAAAGACTCTCACTTCCCTATCTCAAGTTCTAGAAGCCTTGATTAGAGGACATATATTTATTTGAACCATTGCATTAGTTAATGCATGTAATAGACACAGGAGAAGATATTCAATTATTTCTCTTTGTCCCAACATCAATTATTTTTTAATAAACTAGAGGTCTCTTCTGGTACATATTAATGAACTCCATGTAAGAATATCTTAAGGAGCCCTACTTTAAATAAGAAACTTATCACACTAATTTGATAGATAACACACATAAAAGCTCCACTTGTTTGGCATCAAACATAACAGTGTTCACTTCTACATTACAATTTGATTTAATAAGATGAACTCTTTTATAAGTTTATATTCAAGTTTTATAGACAGTCCAAATATTCCCTTTCCAATTTTCAACATTCCTTCTCTCACTTTTAATTGATTTATCATGATACTACAGTTTTAGAACATATCCATTTGAAATAGCTTACATTATACTATTTTATGACTGTAACCCTTAGCGTATTAAACAGTTTCTTATATCCTTCTTATTTGTTTAGCTTCTTTAATTGTTATAGTTATTTTTATATTATTTCCTTAGTTGCTACTTTAGCTGTTTCCCTGATGTAATGCTGATTAGCCTTACCCTAATGAGTACTGTTGCAGACTCCCAGTGGAAGCCTATAAGCAATAACACAGTATAGCATTTCAGTCCAACAATTGTTCATTTCTACCTTAATTTCAAGCATTACAAGAGATCATTTAAAATATAATTATTAAATTTTTAGGATTAAAATAATTTTCTCAAATAATAAATATGTGAATCAAATAATTAAATTACATTCCTTTATGTTTCGAATTTGTGAATACAGAACACTACTAACATCTCTATAATATATAGCTCTTAAATATTTATGTTTGAGAACTTACAAATACCTAAAAATTAAATATAAAGAGGTGAAATTCATTTTAGTTTGAAACTTAGGAAGGCATTAAAGCATCTAATACTTCAGGCATCACTGTATATCATCAAGCAAAATAGTTTTTACATTAATTTTAAGGCAGAAACTTAGAACTCGTTTTCAGCATCAGAGGCTAGTAAAAGAAGACACATCAGGTCAGAAAAGACAAAATCTCTTCTGTGACACAAGCCACAATCACAAACAGCTCTCCAGTCCTATAAAACCTGTGGAAGTAAAGTATAGACCTACTTCAGTTTTACATAAAATAAAATTTCCTATGCACGAAACATGCAAAAGAGTGAGAAATACACTGTATCTGCAAATTGTTGTGTTAGGCATCTTCCTCGAAAACTTCTCTTTTTTTTTTCCCCAAAGGAGAATTTTAGGAATGTCAGCATTGGCATTTTAGGCACAGGGCTAAGAATTAAGAATGGTTTGGTGAAAAATATGAATAAAATATCATGCTTTACACTCTTTATATTCAAGAATGATGCAGTAATTTTGGTACTTAAAAATTCATGCTAAATAAAAATATTGTAGATAATGTTTTTGTTGATATTAGTTATAAATAAAAAAACATACAAATGTGTTTCCAAAATAAATATAAGGATTATATCAGACTACAAACACATACTGGACTGCAGCACCATGTGTACTGCTATTGCAGAAATAACATAAAATATTTCTAAGATGTAAATCGTATGACATGAATTAACATAAATTAAACTAACAAATGTTGGATTAATTCTAACCAATGTTCATTAAAACATGCATTGTAAAAAAAGATGAGAAATATAATATTTAAGTTGGATAGATTTGAAAAACTCTTGAGACTTTATATCACTGATTTATTATAAGTTATTTGACCCAATGATTTATTGAGCCAGAAAAGTACTGCTTTCATTGAGTTGAAATTGTGATAAACTGTTCTCAGACCCAAATATTATTCAACTTGAGCCCTCGTTTAGTTTAAACAGAAGTTTTGGTCAAAATATTTCTTTCAAAAACCTTCTTCTGTATGAGCAAGTAACAGATGAGTAGGCATGACATAGGAGGTCAAGTGATATCTTGTGAAGATAATTTTTTTCGGTGGGGGCCAGAGTTTCACTGTTGTCGCCCAGGCTGGAGTGCAATGGCATGCTTTGGGCTCACCGCAACCTCGGCCTCCCAGGTTCAAGCAATTCTCCTGCCTCAGCCTCCCAAGTATCTGCGATTATAGGCATGCATCACCACTCATGGCTAATTTTGTATTTTTAATAGAGACAGGGTTTCTCTATGTTGGCCAGGTTAGTCTCGAAGTCCCGACCTCAGGTGATTTGCCCGCCTCAGTCTCCCAGAGTGCTGGGATTACAGGTGTGAGCCACCACGCCCAGCCAAAGATAATTTTATAGTGGTTTATATTTTGAAAGAAAATGAATACATTTGCTTCTGAAATAACATAAGGGCATTGCAGCACACATGGGAGGCTGAGAAAAGTAAAACCAAGCCACATAATATAATGATTTTCTGCCCATCACTGTTTTCATTTTGCTCTAATTGTCTGTTTTCCTATTATTTTCGTAGTAATAATTATAAAAGAAATGTCCAATTATATAAGAGAATTAAGAATGAGAATATAAATCCCATTTTCTAATTCACTCACTCATCATTTTCCCATTCTACAATGTAAATCACAACTGTTTTCTGTATATTTTCTAATAAATATTATACCCATGTTTAAGAATGTCATTTTCTAGATATGTCTATGTATACATCCATATCTATATTTCTATATTAATATTTTTATAATAAACAGGATTTTCCTATGACATGTTATAAAACTTGTTTTGCTTTTTAAAAAATTGTAACAATATATAATATAAATATTTTATGTTTGCATGTATACATATTTTTTCCTTCTGATTATTATTATATAATATTGATCTCTCATTATTAAAATAATCACTTCCTATATATGGATAAACAATTTATTTCCAGATTTTGGTCTTATAAACAATTTTGTAATGGTAATGATACTGAATATGAAAGAGGGTAAAGGGGAGAAAGAAGGAGAGGCAGAGAGAGGGAGGTAAAAGAATGATAGATAATTATTACCCTTATGTGACTTGTAAAGTAAATGCAACCTAAGTGCAAAGGTTATTCTTTAGTCATTTAAGCAAACACCTGTGGAATCTTTCACCTTGCCAGTGACTGAGTTAAGCAAAAGCCTCTGCCACTCTAGCTAATAGACTGAAAAAAATGTGTCTGCTTGTAGGCTGCTGTGCAAAGTTGTTTGGTTTGCAAAAAGAAAACACTGAAGAGAAGATCTCCTATTGTACGGAAGAGGAGACAGGCATAGCTTTTGAGAGGGCACTTGTTTATTTGCAGTGGAGATTCCCATAGGTCACTACCTGCAAAATTTTCAATGCTTAGGCTATTACTCTGAGCCTGGGAATATCCATGTTCCTCCTTCCACTCCAGATTTGGTGTTCCTTGACAGCTACGAAGCTAATCTTAGGTACTGTATGACTGCCTGTTTTCCTAGTCCACTCTTTGCACCATCTGTGCCACTTTGGATTCTCCAAGATGACATCAAGGCAGGATGTGATATGCAGAGTTTGTTCAAGAGAAACAGTTGCGACAAAGAGGAACAGAGAAGAACACAGAGAACTTCTAGGTCTTGATGCATATCTAATACCTTTTAAAGGAGAGAGAGAAAAACAGAGTGGATAGAAAAATCTGCCGGCTGCAGTGCAGCTCTAAGAAAGTTTTGATCAGATCTATGGGAATCTTCTAACAAAAGTTGCTCACAGAAAGATCCCATATCCAGGAAAGAATGGCATAGTTCCAGGTCCTTTGCTGAGTTTAGTGACTGTAAGAAGGCTAGGAGAAACAGAACAAAGATGTCGCTGGAGAGTGAGTCAAACATACTTCACATAGCACGTTCTCTTGATGGAAGATCTAGATAGAATGTAACGATGGAAGATCTAGATAGAACATAACCTTGTTTATCATATTGCTCCTATCTTAGTATAATTTCATTTTCTCTGCAATTACAAATACTGCTGCTCTCTCTACAGTTGAGACTCCATTCAAGCAGAATACGTCATTGTGTGTTCATGTTTGTGTAAAATATCACGTAATACTAATATGTGTAATTTCATTATTGGCAAGACAAAAAGAGTTTACTAGTAGAAATGTCTATTATCTTCTCACTGTTTAAACATTCAGACTTTGTACAATCTATTTCCCAGCCGTAGTGGATTAACTTTAAATCTCTTAACCAAAATTAACTGCAAACCTGTACTTAAATACAAAGAAAATTTCTCAAATAACTAATGATGTTGCACATCATTTCACTTGCTTATTTGCCTTTCATGTATCTTATTTGGTAAAGTGTTCAAATACGTTTTCTTTTTTTAATTTAGTTCTATATTCTCTTATCAAGTTATGAGTTATTTATTTATTCCAGATAAGTGCTGTCTACTGCAAATCTAATGCAAGCAACTTGACAAATTTTAAGTTTTACAGTGGCTACCTTAAAAAGTAAAATAAAAATAAAAAAATTATTAAAAATATATTTTATTTTACTCCATGCAATCAGAATATCATAATTTCATCATGTAATAAATATAAAATTATTCTTGAAGTATTTTTTTACATTAAGTCAATAAATTTAGTGTGTATCTTATACTTCCAAGACATCTCAATATGGATCAGTCTAATTTCAAGCACTCAGTAGACACTTGGGGCTAGTCTGCCATATTTGTATCTTTATTTTTAAAGTGATTTTTTATAGGTAGCATATAGTTTAGTACTACCCATTACATTTCATCTATGTGACAATTTCTCCCTCTTAATTGTGCTAAGATCATTTAGATTTAAAGTTATTTTTAGTATAAATGGGTTCAAATTTGTCATGCTATTTTTTCTAAACATTTTTGTTTCCGTTTTTGTTTCTTTCTGCTTTACTTGAGATTAAGTATTTTTGCTATATTTTATATTATCTGTTAGTTTATTAAGTACTATTTTTTCTTTACTTTTGTAGTTTTTCAGGGTTTATAGTATATACCTTTAAATTATCATTGTCTACCTTACAGTAATATCACTTCACACAGAATATAACATCTTTGCAACACTATTCTTCCATATCTCTATTTCTAAATGCATAATTTTGTCATACATTTTATATATACTTATGTAATAAGCACTACAATACATTATTACTATTTTTGCTTATTCGGTGACTTATCATCTAAAGAAAGTTCAGTCTCACATTTACATTCCTTGTGTAAATACAGATTTGCATATGGAACTATTCCACTTCTGCCTGAAGAATTTCCTTTAACATATCTAGTAGTGCAGTTCTGAAACTGTTGAATTCTTATAGCTTTTGTAGGTCTGGAATACATACACATTTTACCCTTTGTATGTAATGGTAATTTTACTTGGTATACAATAGTAAATTAATTCTTTTCTTTCCTTTTTTAAAGAAGTTGCTCTACTATCTTTTGGAGTGTATTTTCTACGATGAGAAGTTTCTGTTATTCTTCACATTTATCATTTGTGCGTGTATGCTGCTTTCTGTAGCTGCTTTTAAGTTTTTCATTTTTTACTCATTTTAAGCAAACTGACTTAGATATTTATTGGTGTAATTTATATTTGTTGTGCTAAGAGTTTATTCAGCTTATTGGATCTGAGTTTATCATTTTTATTGAATTTGGAGTTTTTCAGCCTTTATTTTCTTCAATGATTTTCTGTCCTCTATCCTCCATGGAGGACTGCTATTACACCTACAGTAAGCCATTTAAAATTTTGTCCACATTTTCTGGGTCTCTTTATATGGTTTTTTCCCCAATATTTTGCATTTCATGCTTCATTTTTGATAGTTTCCATTGCTAAATAGTCAAGTTTACTAATCTTTTTGTCTCTCATTTGCAATCTCTCAGTACCCTTAGTTCATATTTTCTTTCCAACATTGTATTTTTTATCCTTATTCATTCAATTTTGCCCACTTAACATGCTCAATCTTTCCTCTAGCATCTTTTAAAATATTTTTTTCTATTAATTCTAACATACATGTGATTTCTGGGTCTTTTCTTACTGTTTGATTTTTTTTTTTTTTACTATATGTCATATTTTCTTGCTTCTTTGAACATATCGTAATTTATTTATTGAATGCCAGATACTGTGTTTATAACTTCTTTAGCACCACATATTTTGGTCTTAATATTGTTTTGAAACTCAGTTAAGTTACTTAAAGCTAATTTAACTATTTTTAGATGGGCTTTTCAGAGGATGATGGCCAACTAGATGCAGCCAGGAGGAACATCTGCCATTCAGGGACTGGGACACTGGGAAGAGTGGTACACTCTGAGCAGATCTCTGGGGGGAAGGCATTGAGAATGGATGCAGGGAGGACACAGATGTTGGGCTGAAGAACAAGGAGGCTCGGAACTCTGGACAGGGCTACCATACACTGGGACTCATTCCTGGCCTCAACAACTCCTGGAGAAGGCACGAGTTAAGAAGGTAAGGAGCAACCTGCTCTCACCACATGCCTCTGAAATCCTGTTAACAGGAGACTCCACAACTCCCATGGATACTTGAGCTGGGAGAGAGAGAGCTGCTTAGAGACTTAGAGAAGTGGTAGGGGCAGGACTCCAGCCTGAGTGAAGCCCAGAGTATCTGGTGTGGCAACATCTGCAGTGGAGCATGGCCATGGATGCCCATCTCCAAAGGCTCACTTTGGTCCCCTAGGAGACATTAGACTTAGAGGACCTATCAGACCTGAACAGAGCAAAGTGACTCTGCCCGTGAGACAAAGCCAGTCCAACCTGTACAACCCC
Organism: Gorilla gorilla gorilla; assembly: GCF_029281585.2. Taxonomy (NCBI): domain Eukaryota; kingdom Metazoa; phylum Chordata; class Mammalia; order Primates; family Hominidae; genus Gorilla; species Gorilla gorilla. The sequence continues at coordinate 77,532,547 of NC_073238.2, read as the reverse complement.
GTCTGCTGCCCTCTCTTAGGCCCCAGACTAGCCACACCTGCTTGCAATGTAGCCTTCATGCACAACCAGGGGACTTACATCATACTTTCTGTGCTGGCAAACCGTGTCTGACCATGAGAGAGCTCCAGCAGAGTGGTCCCCACTGACACACCAGGCCACACACAACCTCCCTCTACCATAGCCTCCCTGCACTACTTGGTTGGCTTGCATTCGCCCATGGCCACACACCCACTCCCTTGCCACCATGCATGCATGTGGGTGATGTTGCCTCCCCTTCCCCACCAGCACATGCGTGCACATGCACCCCACTCTACCACTGCTGCTGATGTGACTTCACCCCGCCCACCACCGGCTGCCAGCGTGAACGCATGCACAGAGACCAGCAGCCCCACATTGCCACCACCAGTAGTGTCAACACGGACACAGAATCCACCAGTCCTGTTCCCACCAGCACTCCACCCCCATCACCAACACTGCTGCCAATGAGAATGTGTCCATGGATGCCACTGGTCCTGCACCACCACCACCACTAAAGTGAACACACATGGATGCTGCCAGCCCTATGCCCATCAGCACCTCACCACAGCCAGTGAGCAGCTGCCACTGCTGCTGGCACATGCAGGTGAGCACACATCCCACTGCCATCACCTGGTGAAGCACTTTGGCTGTCACCACCCATTGGATTGTTGTGGCCAGCAGTCCAGGAACTCTTCAACACCTCCAGAACAGCAGATTCCACATAGGCCAATGGAACAGGATAGAAATCCCAGAAATAATGTCACACACCTACAACCATGTGATCTTCAACAAAGTCTACAAAAAGCAAGCATTTGGAAAAAGACTCATCATTCAATAAATGGTGCTGGGATAACTGGCTGGGCCATATGCAGAAGATTGAAACTGGACACCTTCCTTTTACCATCTACATAAATCACCTAAATATGGTTTAAAGATTTGAATATATATCCCAAAACTATTAAAACTCTTGAAGGTAACCTAGGAAATACCATGCCCAACATAGGAACGGGCAAATATTTCATGACAAAAGGCCAAAAGCAATTGTAACAAAAATGTAAATTAATAAATCAGACCTAATTAAACTAAAGAGCTTCTGCATAGCAAAATAAACTATCAATAGAGTGCACAGATAACCTACAGAATGGGAGAAAATATTTGCAAACTTCGCATCCAAAAAAGTCTAATATCCAGAATCTATGAGAAACTTAAACAAATTTACAAGAATAAAAACAAACAACCCCATTAAAAAGTGGGCAAAACACGAACAAACACTTTTCAAAAGAAGACATACATGCAGCCCAAAAACATACTTTAAAATGCTCAACATCACTGATCACTAGAGAAATGCAAATCCAAACCACAATGAAATGTCATTTAGAGCTCACAGCAGTCAAAATGGTGATTATTAAAAAGTCAACAAAATAACAGATGCTGACAGGTTATGGAAAAAAGGGAGCTTTTTTTTTTTTTTTTTTTTGAGACAGAGTTTTGCTTTTGCTGCCCAGCCTAGTGTGCAATGGTGTGATTTTGGCTCACTGCAACCTCCACTTCCCGGGTTTAAACAATTTAACTGCCTCAGCCTCCCAAGTAGCTGGGATTACAGGTGTCCACCACCATGCTCGGTTAATTTTTGTACTTTTAGTAAAGATGAGGTTTCACCATGTTGGCCTGGCTGGTCTTGAACTCCTGACCTCAAGTCATCCGCCTGCCTCAGCCTCCCAAAAAGGGAACTCTTGTACACTGCTGGTGGGAATGTAAATTAGTTCAGCCATTATGAAAAGCAATTTGGTGATTTCTCAAAGAACTCAAAGGAGAATTTCCATTTGACCCAGTAATCCTATTACTGGATTTAGTTTAGTTCTCATAAGTGAGAACAAAACATTGAGTATACATGGGCACAAAGAAAGAAACAACAGACACCAGACCCTACTTGAGAGTGGAGAGAGGAAGAAGGGTAAGTGTGAAAAACTACCCATCAGGTACTGTGCTTATCAACTGGGTGATGAAATAATCTGTACAACAAACCCCAGTGATAAAATTTACCTGTATATCAAACCTGCACACGCACCTCTGAACCTAAAATAAAAGTCAACAACAAAATAAGAAAATCTTTCATTTGCTGGAATAAATCAGCACATGATAAAAAAATTTTAGATATTCTTTTTGAACTGTTTTGTGAGACCAGAGTAGTTTTTAATTTAGGAATAATGTTGGCCCACTATTGAGACAATAATCTTCTAAATACTCTTTCCTATTCCCCTTCAGTTATTAGGTTCTTCAATCTGACTAGTGGCAGCAGAATTATTTCCAGCTTTGTGTAAGCTACAAGGATTATTCCATATTTTCCTTTTGGGTGATCTTTGCTTTGACCTCAGGTGTTTTTCTCACATATAGAGGCTGATTTGTAGGCAGCTGAAAACTAAGGTAGGGGAGGAGGCTTTGTAGAACTCAGAACTCTTCCTACACAGTTGTCGCCTGAGCACTCGCTTCTGTCCATATTTTAGCTGACTGGCCTCTCCAGCTTCCCACTCCTATTTCCTCAGTTCATGAAAACCAGTTTCCAAGTACCTTTTTTGACATTGCATCCAATAAAGGATTCCAGGGAGTATGCTAAGCCAATTATAGGTTCAATTCATTTTATCTGTCTTTCTCATGGATCACTCACGTATGCTATTTTATACTTCAATGTCTGAAAACCCTTGTTTTACATGTTTTATCTTTGGTGATTTTTTGGTTTGTTCTGTTTTTTCTTTTGTTTGTTTGTTTTGGTAGTAGGGGAAATATACTCTCTTAAATTCACCTATTCTGGAAGCAGACATTTCTCAGATTATATTTATATCATTTGTTTCTATAACATGTGACACAAATTACAAATCCCCGTGTCATCTCCCATCCCAGAACTAGCTACACAGCATGTGAAACTGAGCAAGTTTCATAGAATTAAGGAGGTAATACAGCCAATTTTGATTGTTTTAAAACAATATGAGTACTGTGAAACAGAGGAATAGCACTGGCTTAGGAGTCTTAAAAAATGTGTTTAGGCATTATATTTTCAACTTTTACCCAATGGATTACCTAGGATACCAGGTAATCCTAGATATAATTATTAATTTTTTAATTTTTATTTTCTCATTTGCAAAATGATAATGGTTATAATTCTTACATAGCACATTAGTACAAAATTCAACAAACAATATAAGTCTACCATCTTCTTCTTACCAAAAATATTTTTCTTGGATATTTGTCTTGCTGAGAATGCTGTGTTATGCAATTTAATATCATGTTGATCTTTTAAAATATTGTGTGACATTTTAATAGATATTTGCTCAATATATGTGCATGTATATCCTTCTGTGATGTAAGAATATATATGTTTGTGAATGTATTTAGACAGGTATTTCAATCATCCATGTTCAGTTGACATTATTATAGTCTAATTAATAATGTAAAGTTCAATGCACTATTTTAATTAAAATAAAATACTCATTTTTTATTTTTCATTGTTTTTGTAGCTTCTTTCATATTATTTTGTAAGAATTGGTGTCCTCTTCAATTTCATGCATCAATGTTATAGTTTTCATTATACAAACATTTTAATTCTTTGTTTCAGTTTATTCCTAGGTATTTTGTTTTGTATGTAGCCATTGTAAATAGGATTACTTTCTTGAATTCTTTTTTGTGTTGTTTGCTGTTGGCATATAGAAATGCTACTGTTTTTTAATGTCTATTTTGTATCCTGCAATTTTACTTAATTTCTCAGTTCTAATAGTTTTATTTGGTGGAGTCTTTAGGTTTTTCCAAATATAAGATTATCTTATCAGAAAACAAGAATAATGATATGGTTAGGCTTTGTGTCCCCACCCAAATCTCATCTTGAATTGTAGTTCCCATAATCCCCACGTGTCATGGGAGGGACCTAGTGGGAGGTAATTGAATTATGGAGGCGATTTCCACCAGACTGTTTTTGTGAAAGTGAGTAAGTTCTCATGAGATCTGATGGTTTTCTAAGGGACTTTTCCTCTCTTCATTCATTCATCTCCTTCCTGCTACCATGTGAAGAAGGTAGTGTTTGCCTCTCCTTCTGCCGTGATTGTAAGTTTCCTGAGGCCTTCCCAGCTATGCAGAACTGTAAGTCAATTAAACCTCTTTCCTCTATAAATTACCCAGTCTTGAGTATGTCTTTATTAGCAGCATGAGAACAGACTAATACAGTAAATTGGTACCTCAGACACTGGGGTGCTTCTATAAAAATACCCAAAAATGTGGAAGCCACTTTGGAACTGGGTAACAAGCAAATGTTGGAACAGTCTGGAGGGCTCAGAAGAAGAAAGGAAAATGTGAGAAAGTTTGGAACTTCCTAGAGACTTGGAAGGCTCAAAAGACAGGAAGATGTGGGAAAGTTTGGAACTTCCTAGAGACTTGTTGAATACCTTTGACCAAAATGCTGATAGTGATATGGGCAATGAATTCCAATTTGAGGTGGTCTCAGATGGAGATGAGGAACATTTTGGGAACTGGAGTAAGGGTCACTCTTGTTATGCAAAGAGACTAGTGACATGTTACCCATGCCCTAGAGATCTGTGGAACTTTGAACTTGAGAGAGTTGATTCATGGCATCTAGTGGAATAAATTTCTAAGTAGTGAAGCATTCAAGAGAAAGCAGAGCTAAAGGTGTGGAAAATTTAAAGCCTGACAATGTGATAGAAAAGGAAGCCCCATTTTCTGGGGAGAAATTCAAGCCTGCTGCAAAAATTTCCATAGGTAACAAGGAGCCTAATGTAAGTCACCAAGACAATGGGGAAAATATCTCCAGAACATGTCAGAGACCTTTGCAGCATCCCCTCCCATGACTGGCCTGGAGGCCTAGGAGGGAAAACATGGTTTTCTGGGCCGTGTCCAGGGCCCCCAAGCTCCGTGAATCCTAAGGACTTGATGCCCTGTGTCTCAACCTCTGCAGCTGTAGCTAAAAAGGACCAATGTACAACTCAGATCATTGCTTTAGAGAGTACAAGCCCCAAGCTTTGGCAGCTTCCATGTGGTGTTGGGACTGCCGGTGTGCAGAAGTCAAGAATTGAGTTTTGGGAACCTCCCCCTAGATTTTAGACATACGGAAACTTTTGGATGTCCAGGCCGAAGTTTGCTGCAGGGGCAGGGCCCTCATGGAGACCCTCTGCTAGGGTAGTACAGAAAGGAAATGTGAAGTAGGAGCCCCCCTACAGAGTCATCAATGGGGCACTGCCTAGTGGAGCTGTGAGAAGAGGGCCACCATCCTCCAGGCCCAAGAATGGTAGATCCACCAACAGCTTGCACCATCCACTTGGAAAAGCCACAGGTGCTCAACACCAGCCCATGGAAGCAGCCTCAAGGGAGGCTGTATGCTGCAAAGCCACAGGTATGGAGCTGCCCCAAGTTGTGGGAGCCCACCTCTTGCATCAGCATGACCTGATTGTGAGATATGGAGTCAAAGGACATCATTTCAGAGCTTTATGGTTTGACTACCCCACTATATTTCAGACTTTCATGGGGCCTGTAGCCCTTTCATTTTGGCCAATTTCTCCTATTTGGAAGAGATGTATTTACCCAATGCCTGTACTCTCATTGTATCTAGGAAATAACTAACTTGTTTTAGATTTTACAGGCTCATAGGTAAAGGAATTTGCCTCATCTCAGATAAGACTTTGGACCTGGACTTTTGAGTTAATGCTGTAATGTGTTAAGGCTTTGGAGGACTGTTAGAAAGGCATGATTGTGCTTTAAAGTGTGAGAACATGAGATTTTGAATGATTAGGCTTTGTGTAGCCACCCAAACCTCATCTTAAATTGTAGTTCCCATAGTACTCACATGTTTTAGGAGGGACCTGGTGGGAGGTAATTGAATCATGGAGGTGATTTATGCCATGCTGTTCTTGTGATAGTGAGTTCTCATGTGATCTGATGGTTTTATAAGGGTCTTTTCCCCTCTTTGATCATTCTTCTTCCTGGTGCCATGTGAAGGAGGACATGTTTGCTTCCCCTTCTGCCATGATTGTAAGCTTCCTGAGTCCTCCCAGCCCTGTGAAATTGTGACCCTATTAAATATCTTTCCTTTATAAATTACCCAGTCTTGGTTATGTCTTCATTAGCAGCATGAGAGCAGACTAATACAAATAATTTGACATTTTTTTTTTTTGCAATTTGGATGACCCTCTTTTTTTAATTTCAAGTTTTAGATACAGGGTGGTACATGTGCAGATATATTACATGGGAATATTGTATGATGTTGACATTTGGAGTATGAATTCTGTCAACCTGGTAGTGAGCATAGAACCTGATTGATAGTTTTTTACCCACTCCTCCCACCTTCTAGTAGTCTACAATGCCTATTGTTCCCATATTTATGTTCATATGTGCCCAATGCTTAGGTCCCACTTATCAGTGAGAATACACAGTATTTGGTTTTTTGTTCCTGCATTAATTTGCTTAAGATTATGGCCTTCAGCTCCATCCATGTTACTGCAAAGAACATGATTTTATTATTTTTTATAGCTATGTAGTATTCCATGGTGCATATGCTTCATGTTTTCTTTACCCAATCTTCCATTGATGGGCACCTGGGTTTATTTCATGTCTTTACTATTGTGAATAGCATAGCAATGAATGTACAAGTGTATGTTTTTCTTTGATAGAATGATTTATTTTGGGGGGAGTGGTGGTATATACCCAGTAATGCGATTGCTGGCTCTAAGGATAGCTCTGTTTTAAGTTCTTTGAGAAATCTCTGGAATACTTTCTACATCGGCTGGACTAACTGACATTCCCACCAACAGTGTATATGCATTCTGCTTTCTCTGCAGCTTTTTGACTTTTTAATAATAGCCATTCTGATTGGTGTGAGATGGTATCTTATTGTGGTTTTGATTTGAATTTCTCTGATATTTGGTGATGCTGAGAACCTTCTTTCTTTCTCCTGCCTGATTGTTTTAGCGAATAGTTCAAGTACTATGTTGAATAACAAGACTTTGTCTTGTTCCACATATCAGAGGAGAAAGGCTTTCAGTTTTTCTGCATCAGTATGATATACTAGCTGTGGGTCTGTTATATATGGCTTTCATTGTGTTGAGGTATGTTCCTTCTACACCCAGTTCTTTTAGAGTGTTTATAATGAAGAGAGGTTACATTTTATCAAGTGTTTCTTCAGCATTAGTTGAAATGATCAGAAGATGTTTTGTCCTTCATTCTGTTAATATACTGTATCACACTGATTGATTTGTGTATGTTGAGCCATCCTTGCATCCCAGGGATAAATCCTACTTGGTCATGATGAATTATCTTTCTAATTTATAGTAGAATTTGGTTTGCTAGTATTTTGTTGAGGATTTTGCAACAATATTCATCAGAGATATTGGCCTGTGGCTTTTATCTGCCATGTCTTTTCCTGGTTTTGATATAATTTAATACTGGCCTCATAGAATGAATTTAGAAGTACTCTCTCCTCCTCTGTTTTTGGAATAATTTGAGTATGATTGGTATTATTTCGTCTTTAAATGTTTGGTAGAATCCAGCACTGAAGCCATTGGGTCCCAAGCTTTTCTTTGCTGACAGACTTTTTACTATAGCATCAATCTTAATACTGGTTATGGATCTCTTCGAGTTTTGGATTTCTTCATGGGTCAGTCTTGGTTGGTTGTATGTGTTTCAGAATTTATCTATTAATTTTTCACCATTTAAAATGATACTGCTTATGTAGAGTAAAAATATGTTTAATATTTGTTTTTTCTTTTTATTTATCTTTTAGTTAAAGTTGTTATTAGAAATGCCTGCTGGATTTTTGAAATAACTTTTAAGCAGTATACTTCATTTTGGAAATCTGATAAAGTGTTTGTATTATTAACTACTGTTTTTGGCAACAGGAGACTGAATCTTCCTTCTAGCTTAAACAATACAATTTTGTATGAAACTAAACCATTTTGCATGTATTACTGAACTGATACTTAATAGAAAGCCTGTGAAATAATCAGCTACACGTTGTTTTTTCCTGAGTTTGTCTACAAAATAAAAATTTGAGCTTTTGCTTTCTGATTCACAGAGTGCTAGGAAGAGGGGCTACCAGTTAGGATCTGTCTCAGTTGTATAATCTCATAGGAGATTACTACAAATATTAGAATGGTAAAAGGGTATACCAGAAATCAAACTCAATACACAGAAAGGGACACAGAGATGCTTGTTTCTCTCCACTTTAATTTGGTTAGAGATAAAACAAAATCATTCCTAAGAATTCATAACCATAGCAAGACATCAGATACTTTTGTAGCCCAAATCCATGCTGTGTGGTCCACAAAGATTCAAGCAGAGAATTTAATTTAGTTTAATGTACTCTCATATTAGTTATGCCTCAGGCAAATTGCTGAAGCAGAAGTCAATATTCTCATGAGGAAAGCAGTTTTATTCTGTGGTCTTGAAGAGATATAAAGCCCAGTGGAATGTAAAGAATGCACAGTCAAAAATCTCTTAGTGCAAGAAGAAACACCACATTATGTACAAATAAAAACCACTAAAAATAACAGAAGTAAATTTTAAACCATGAAGCAATTATTGGATTTTATAGTTAAAATAAATACATGTTATATATTTAAATAAATAGTATTGAAAGACAAAACTGTTAGCAGCACATAGGAATAATGTTAAAGAATAAAGGAGATTTGCGAAGAACCAAATACAGCACTGACGAATTCTAAATTATTATTTCAGATCCAAAGAAAGCCAGATTATCCTATATTGTTGCTGAAATATAAAGGAGTTGTTGCCCTCTAGTGTATTTCTCAATCTCTTAGTAAATGAAGTATCTTTTCTACCGTGTTATGGTACGTAGTTGGGGAGGAAGTGGGTATGTATGTCACATATGATAAATCCACTCCAACTTTCCTATCTAACATTTTCAATTCTCTCCTTCTTGTCATGCCAGCTAAGCAATGGCATTCAAAATTCTCTAAATGTAGGCCAGCAATGCATAAAAGTTTCAGTCAAACAAACAAGTGATTAGAGGCACCTTCAGCTATACAAAATAATACATTAAACAGAAATCACTGAGAAATACACATGTATCAATGAATTTGTTTGTTTCAGTGTTATATTTCACCCTCCTTGTTTTAACACCATTAGAGTCCATTACTACACATGTTCCTCAGGTATTTGGTGATATGTATTACCAGGGTGATATGGTTTGGCTGTGTTCCCATCAAAATCTCAACTTGAATTGTATCTCCCCGAATTCCGTTGGGACCCGTGGGGGAGGTAATTGAATCATGGGAGTTGGTCCTTCCTGTTCTGTTCTTGTGATACCGAATAAGTCTCAGGAGATCTGGGGGGTTTATCAGCGGTTTCCACTTTTGCTTCTTCCTCATTTTCTCTTCTGCCACGATGTAAGAAGTTCCTTTGTCCTCCCGCCATGATTCTGACGCCTCCCCAGCCATGTGGAACTGTAAGTCCAATTAAACCTCTTTTTCTTCCCAGTCTCAGGTATGTTTTTATCAGCAGCATAAAAATGAACTAATACAGTAAATTGGTACCAGTAGTGGGATGTTGCTGAAAAGATTCCTGAAAATGTGGAAGTGACTCTGGAACTGGGTAACAGGCAAAGGCTGGAACAGTTTAGAGGGCTCAGAAGAAGACGGGAAGATGTGGGAAAGTTTGGAACCTCCTAGATATTTGTTCAATGACTTTGACAAAAATGCTGATAGTGATATGAACAGTAAGGTCCAGGCTGAGGTGGTCTCAGATGTAGATGAGGAACTTGTTGGGAACTGGAGCAAAGGTGACTTTTGTTATATTTTAGCAAAGGGACAGGCGGCATTTTGCTCCTGCCCTAGAGATTTGTGGAACTTTGAACTTGTGAGAGATGATTTAGGGTATCTGGCTGAAGAATTTGCTAAGCAACAAAGCATTCAAAAGGTGATTTAGGAGCTGTTAAAAGCATTCCATTTTAAAAGGGAAACAGAGCATAAAAGTTCAGAAAATTTGCAGCCTGATGATGCAGTCAAAAAGAAAATCAATTTTTCTGAGGAGAAATTCAAGCTGGCTGAAGAAATTTGCATAAGTAACAAGGAGCTGCATGTTAATCACCAAGACGATGGGGAAAATGTCTCCAGAGCATGTCATAGGTCTTCATGGCAGCCCCTCCCATCACATACCCAGAAGCCTAGAAGAAAAAAATAGTACTGTGGGCGAGGCCAAGGGTCCCCATGCTGTGTGCAGCCTAGGGATTTGATGCCGTTTGTCCCAGCTATGCCAGCTGTTGCTAATAGGGGCCAAGGTACAGCTCAGCCCATGGTGTCGGAGAGCGAAAGCCCCAATCCTTGGCAGCTTCCACGTGGTGTTGAAACTGTGGGTCCAAGTCAAATATTGAGGTTTGGGAACCTCCACCTAGATGTTGGAAGGTGTATGGAAATGCCTGGATGCCCAAGCAAAAGTTTGCTGCAGGGTGGGGACCTCATGGAGAAACTCTGCTAGGGCAGTGCAGAAAAGAAATGTGGGGTTGGAGCCCCCACACAGAATCCCTACTGGTGCACTGCCTAGTGGAGCTGTGAGCAGAGGGCCACCGTCATCCAGACCCCAGAACTGTAATTTAACCGAAAGCTTGCACTGTGCACCTGGGAAAGTCACAGATACTCAACACTAGCCTGTGAAAGCAGCCATGAAGGGGGCTATATCCCACAAAGCCACAGGGGCAGAGCTGCCCAAGACTATGGGAACCCACCTCTTGCATCGGTGTGACCTGGATGTGAGAACCCTGGAGTCAAAGGTGTTCATTTTGGAGCTTTAAAATTTGACTGCCTTGCTGGTTGTTGGACATGTATGGGGCCTGTAACCCCTTTGTTTGGGCCAATTTCTCCCATTTGGAATGGCCGTATTTACCCAATACCTGTACCCCAGTTGTATCTAGGAAGTAACTAGCTTGCTTTTGATAATACAGGCTCATAGGTGGAAGGGACTTGCCTTATCTCAGATGAGACTTCACACTGAAGACTTTTGAGTTAATGCTGAAACGAGTTAAGACTTTGAGGGACTGTTGATACGGCATGATTAGTTTTTGAAACATGAGGACATTAGATTTGGAGGGGCCTTGGGCAGAATGATATGGTTTGGCTCTGTCCCCACTCAAATCTTAACTTGAATTGTATCTTCCAGAATTCCCAGATGTTGTGGGAGGGACCCAAGAGAGATAATTGAATCATGGGGGCTGTGCTTTCACATGCTATTCTCATGATACTGCATAAGTCTCACAAGATGTGATGGGTTTGTTAGGGGTTTCCACTTTTGCTTCTTCCTCATTTTCTCTTGCCACCACCACGTAAGAAGTGCCTTTCACTTCCCACCATGATTCTGAGACCTCCCCAGCCATGTGAAACTGTAAGTCCAATTAAACCTTTTTATTTTCCCAGTCTCAGGTATGTTTTCTTTACAGCAGCATGAAAATAAAATAATACACAGGGTTCTGAAATTATTTTGTATAGAAATTATTTATTTCTCATAGTGTGTACCTGAATCTTGAACCACACTTAGATTTGACCCTATTTATATTCTACCAGAAATGGAGGTTATTTATGGTGGATCCTGAGGAGAATGAGCATTTCTTTTCATGATACGTACACCAATTGAGACTATCACAAGATTTTCAAGCTGAGAAAGTCTAGTTGTTTTGGACACAGAAAGAAAAACTACTTTTACTAGTAAAAAAATCTCAGAAATACTTGGGTGTTCAAGATTACCAGTTGCTTCTTGATCCAGCCAGCTGTACCCATTTCATAATTCACAATTCACTTCTTCCCAAGTAATGACCTAACTTTGGCGTGAAAAACCAAAAAGGCTATGAATGTAATTCTCATTGTAATTTGGCAACTCACACAATTAAATATTGTTTACCTTTTCAGCAATATCAAATCTGTAGATTCAAAAAACAAGAGACTCTTTTAGAGCTGTTATGGAAATTGTTTCTTTCTCAGACTATAACTTGAGATGAAAGTTAAAGACATTAGCTTGTCATTTTCTTTTTTAACACTCAAGTACACTCAAATAATATCACCCACATCAGGGTCTTTACAGTCACAGTCACTCACAATGATCAAGTTTCAGAAGCCAGTTGAGCTCCCAAGGCCAGTGGTTCAATTGGCACTTCATCGAAATCAACTACAGGTGATTGCAGGCTTACTTGTGATGCCATTGTATGCCACAGTTTACTCATCTCATATTCCATTTCTAATTGGCATGTAATTCAGAATTGCAGGCAAGCCCAAAAGGCACGAACAAACCATATCTAAATTTCCTCTGTTGAGTTCTTCCCCTGGGACCACTTCTGATACAAATTCTGCGGTAGTCTGAGTCAAGTCAGGAGACATAAACCACACAGTAAGTTAAACAGGTTGAAGTTTAATACAAATAATTAACTATGATTAAAATAACTATAAAATATAAGGAAACTCTATATATTTTGCTAGGACAGAGAGACCTCTCTCTCTGAAAGACTCAAGAAAGGACATACATGGAAGAGGTTCAACCTTCACTGGGGATGTTGTGGTGTAGCCACTGGATAGCAGAGAATTTTGCTTGGTGAACCAGGCCAGAGCTGGTCTGAAGATGCTGGGAAACCTCTGGAGTCCACATTATGTAGGGGCTTGCTGAAGGAATCTGGACAGCCTGCTGCTTCTGATTTTCATGTCAAGGGTGCAGAGGAAAGGTAATTGCTAGACTGGTGCTGGGCTGAGAGAACAGATTCTGAGGCTGTGATCAGGTGCCACTGGATATTCTCACACCCATACTCATCACCCTATCCCACACTAGAAAATGCAAAAGGTCCCTTACTCTATATTATAATGTCTTTAATAAGCCCTCTAATGATAAAGTTAGTTATTGTGCTCATTTTAAATAAGAAATGCTTAAAGGAATGTTATTTTTTTTATTGTTATTTTTTTGGGTCAGAGTCTCGCTCTGTTGCCAGGCTGGAGTTCAGTGGCACTATCTCGGCTTACTACAACCTCCATCTCCTGGGTTCAAGTGATTCTCCTGCCTCAGCCTCCCAAGTAGCTGGGACTATAGGCATATGCCATCACACCAGGCTAATTTTTGTGTTTTCAGTAAAGACGAGGTTTCACCATGTTGGCTAGGATGGTCTCGATCTCCTGACCTCGTGATCCACCCACCTCGACCTCCCAAAGTGCTGGGATTACAGATGTGAGCCACCGTGCTAGGCCATAAATGTTATTATTTACTTAGATAAATAATATATCTTATGTATATATATTAAATTATGCATTTGAAGTTGAGAGGCAATGAACTGATAACCGAAACCTATAATATATTTGGCAAAATCTTACCAGAGTTTAAAAGATTGTTATAATTACTATTATTTTAATGTTCTTTTATCAGAACTATTCAGAAATGTTTATGTTCATCAAAAACTATAGACTCAAAAACATAAGGGTCAAAGAACAAATACTATATGGAGCAATTGACATACCATCTAAATATAATACTTTAATAATATTCCTCAAAAACTAGTAAGTAAAACAGACAAAATTTGTAAGAATCTAGACTTTAATCACCTAATTAACACATTTAATCTAAGAGATATACAACCAAATATGAAAATAAATTTTTAGTCGTAAACATGGATATTTTCCAAATATTGGTATTTTTTTTTTCAATTCTCAACTCTATTTAGGAACACCATTCCTTAGGCTTTCCACTCACAAACTCAATCTGTTTTTTTGAGATGTTGATAACGGTTTATTGATTTTTTACAACACTTGATAGTTCTCCATGGTATTAAAAAGAACACATCTCACATTTAAGAATTTTATGAGAGTCCTTATAGCATCTTACCAGGCAGGCCTCTAGTGAGTAGTAGTATCCACAACAGGAAGCTTCCAAGTAGCTATAAAGCAGGCAGGCCTAAGCTTTCGATCCCTGTGTCTTTCACACATATTAGAACTGCAAGTTTCTGTGGCTGATTTTACATCTTATTGGAGTCTCTGACAATTAAACTTTCTTGGAATTCTCTTGACTTTTAATTTCTGAACTTAAAGTTTTTATCCAGCCCTTGAATAATATATACATTTTGAGAAAAAATTACTGGTTTGTTATAGGGCCCTAGTGGAGATAGATGATTTGCCCAGACATATCTATCTTGCAAGAGTTTTCTCTGAACTAAGATATTAAAGGTAGGGTAAGTACCAGAAAGTTCTATTATAAAATGGAATAATAGTGCAATCACAAGTCTAGCTGGGCCCCTGAAGTCTCAGCTGACTACAAAAGCATCATCATTTTTGGATACAGAAATGACTTCCTGATGTCAATCATGGATGAAAATTTTTAATTTTCCTGTGAAGATTATGACAGTAAATATTTAAAGCTTTACAGGCTATATTAGTCTGTTCTCACACTGTTATAAAGAACTACCTGAGACTGGGTAATTTATTTTAAAAAAGGTTTAAATGACTCACAGTTCCACAGGCTGAATAGAAAGCATATTTTGAAGGCCTCAGGAAACTTCACAATCATGGCAGAAGGTGAAGGGGAAGCACACACATCTTTACAGTGGCAGAGCAGGAGAGAGAGAATGACGGGGGAGGTGCCACACTTTTAAACCATCAGATCTCATGAGAACTCACCCACCATAATGAGAACAGCGTAGGTGAAACTGCTCCAATGATCCAATCACTTCTCACCAGGTCCCTCCCTCAACACGTGGAGATTACAGTTCGATATGAGATTTGAGTGGGGACACAGAGCCAACCCATATCACAGGCTATATGATGTTTATTGAAGTAACTCAACTTTGCCATTGTAGTGTGAAAGCAGCCATAGAAAATTCACAAATGAATGAGCATGGCTGTATTCCAATAAAATATTTTATAAACTGCAGTGATCTAGATTGGGCCTGTGGAACCTAGTTTGCAAAAACCTTGCTTACGTTATTAACTATCTGATAAAAATATCTAATTTCCTGATGGGACTTCATGTCAGAGAAGAGGACAGTTCCAGTGGAGATATGACATAATGATGACAATAATAACTAGCCATAGAACTAGGTAACTCATGATATGGGCTCAATGTTAGGCAAGGAGGTTTGCCATAGAATAAATTACCCCAAAGTTAACTGAACTATATTTCTAGAGAGTATTGGACTGTAGCTAAGGATCGTAATGTAGGATCAGGTCACTGCCTTACCCAAGACTATACTACTAAGTTAGACCAATAGAGGTCACAGACTTGTGCAAGTGAATAGAAATTGTTGTCATCAATAGCCTGCAAAAATGGTACTACTTGAAAAGAATCTTGTATTAAAAAGAAAAAAATCTGAAATGATAAAATTGACTAAGCATGTGCATCTGATTCTGTGCGTATCATGACAATAAACTATTGTAAAAAAAGTTAAATTCTAATAAGACTTAACCTGACAAATGAGGACTTAACCAACATGATTTCCCAGTTTACTATAATTATAGAGCAATTAAGACAGTGCTGTGATGGTGAAATTATTGAAATTTTGATGAATGAAACAGGATAAAGTGCCCAGAAAAAGAACTGCACATTTATGATCAATTGATTTTCAGCAAAAGTGTCAAAGCAAAATAATGGGGGAAGGAAAATCTTTAAACAAAATATTCTGGAAAAACTGGATGATTCTATGGCAAAAAAGAATATAAATATAATTTTACATCATAAGCAAAATGAATTGAAATGGACCATAAACCCAAATATTACAACTAAAACACAAAACTTGCAGAAGAAACTGTAAAATAAAATATGATTCTTATATAAGTATCAAATTATAACTTTATAAACATCAAAAACTCGTTCTTTAAATAATATTATTAAAAAGAAAAAATGGCAGTAGGAAATTATTAGCAATACATGCATCTGATTATTAATGCATATGTAATTTCTAAAATAATTTACCAACCAATAATGAGAATACAAGTAACACAATGAAATATTACCAAACATGTTGAAAAAGCTTATGAAAAAAATACCCAATAGACAGAAAAAATAGATTGTCAACATCAGGGAAATGCAAATTAAAATAACCATAAGCTATCATTACACACTCATTGGAGTTGCTAAAATTGAAAAGACGTACATAATTCAAGGTAAGGAACTAAGAGAAACAACTGTGGAACAACATTGTACAATTGTTTTTCATTTCGCCATTTCACTTTTTGTTATTTAAAAAGGAATCAAAAGCCTGTATTTGTACAAAGACTTGTACTCAAATATTCACAACAGTTTTATTTCCAAAAGCCAAAACCTGACATGTCCCAACAATCTATCAACAAGTGAAAGGACAAACAATACTTATATGTCCATATTTTGAAATGCTACTTATCAAGAGATAGAAATGAACTTCTGATACATATAACAATGTGAGTTAATCTCAGACTCATTTTGCTGAATTAAAGGAGCCAAGCACAAGGCCGGGCGCAGTGGCTCACGCCTATAATCCTATCATTTTGGGAGGCCGAGGTGGGCAGATTGCCTGAGCTGAGGAGTTCTAGACCAGTCTGGGCAACATGGAAAAACCCCATCTCTACTAAAAATACAAAAAATAGAATAATGGTTCACTGCAGTCTGGAACTCCTGAGCTCAAGTGATCCTCCTGCCTCGGTGCTCTGAGTACCTGGGACTACAGGCATGCACCACTATGCCCAGCTAATTTTGTATTTTTTGTAGAAACGGGCTTTCACTATGTTGCGCAGGCTAGTCTCGAACTCCTGCATTCCAGCAATGTGCCTCCTCTCAAAGTGCTGGGACTAGAGACACCATGCCCAGCCAGAATACTTTTAAACCTTAAAAATTATGGAAATTTTGTAATATGTGATAATATAAATGAACTTTGAAGGACCATATGCTACGTAAAATAGGCCAGGCACAGAAAGACAAATACTGCATAATTCCACTTAAATGAACTATCTCAAACAGTCAGATTCATAGGACCAAAGAGTGGAGTGGTGGTTACCAGAGACTGGAAGAAGGTGAAAATGGGGAGTTACTAATCAAGGGGCAGGAAGTTTCAGTAAAGCAAGATTAACAAAATCTAGAGATCTGCTCTGCAACATCCCGCCTATGTTATCAACAATACTGTATTGTAAGCTTAAAAGTTTAAGAGTAGATCTTCGTTAAGTGTTGTTACCACAATAAAATAAAATAAATATTAAGAGAACCCCTATAACTTGTACAAGCTATCAATATATCTCTGCATATTTGTTCTGCATAGATGTTTTAAAAACGTTGGCTGTGATATTACATTATACATGCATATAATATTTTGATAAAATATATGGCACTAAGGAATGCTGTGACTTGTTATGGGCCATATGTGTGCTTCTCCATTTGATCTTGTGTGCAAATTTTACAGAGCTTCCAACCTAACATATACATTTGTTCTCTTTATTTTCATAATAGGAGGGAAAAAAGAAAAAAGAGATTTTGTATGGGCAGGGTGTCAAGTTATATAGGATGAACTACAAAGTCTCTAAGAAAAGACATAGTTAAAATGACAAAAAGAGCCATGACATATTTTGGTGAGACAATTTCAGAAGTCTCCACAGCAAATGCAAAGGCAAAGGATATAAAGCACTCATGAGTTTGGCATTTTTCTAGTTCAGCAAGAGTCAGTGTATCTGGGGAAGAATGTGTGAAAATGAGAGTTGCATTAGGAAAAAAATAAGAAAAAACAAAAAGATCAATAGGGTTATATCATGTAAAAATGTACAGTCTTTGAGAAAGATTTTAAATTTTATTTTGTAAAAGGTTTGATGGTTTTGAGCAAAAATCATAATTATGATTATAATGGCTATGAAGGGATAAGATGTAGAAAATACAAAGAATAAGTAGAGTGTAGATGACATGAAAATGGATTTGGAGTATGACGATAATAGTTGGTGAAAGGTGGTCACATTTGGAATTTTTTGAAAGTAAACAGGACTTGGTGATATTTGAATAAAAGTTATAAAAAATAGAAGAGTTGAGAATAACCACTAGATTCAGGGATGAATAGATGGGAGAAATTTCATGCCATTAATTGAGCTGTGAATGCTTAGGTAAGGAAAGAGATTGGAGAGGACTAAAAGCTTTACTTTGAACATATTAAATTGAAATGTATTGTACATACTTAAACAGTGATGATATGTAAAGAGTTAGATGGGCAGAACCCTGTATATACAGCAGTCGTAAAATGATAATTTTTTATAAATTCATGGATATGTGTGAAACAAATACGTAGAGAGACAAGGAAAAAAACATACTCTCTGGGATTTCTTTGATTTAGCATTTTTGAAGGTAAGCAACAAACAAGAAAAACTTAGATGCAGAGAAAATCAAACGAATGGTATGCTAGAAGCCAGCATATTTATAATGGAGTTTATTAATACAATATGTTATGGATTTTTTTTATAATGGAGCTTTCTACATTAAGCAAATATTAAATTATTTCAGTATATCCATAAAGATAATAAACATGTAGTGATATTCAAAATAGTAATAAATACTGAGTATAATATATCAGTGTTAAGAATCTGAAGGGAGAAATTATATATACAACTTGTATAGCACATTATAATTTTCTAAGTCTTTTAATACCTATGATACCATTAAATTTCTCAACAACTTTAGGGTAAAGCAATTAATATATTAATTTTACCCATGAGAAATTTAATGTTCATAAGGATGAAGCGCTTTGTCTGAATGAGAATAATAAATCAATAGAGTTCTTCCTTTGATAACAGATTAATTGAATCCCTTATAAAAGTGTAAAATAATATTTTAAGTGATACCACTTTTTTTACTTTTATTTTAAGTTCGGGGTACAAGTACAGTTTTGTTACATAGGTAATTTGTGTCATGGGGTTTTGTTGTACAGGTTATTTTGATATCTTTAAAACATAAAAAGAAATAGATAATGTTAAAATGTGTTTACTTAATTTGGGCAACATCGCACAGTATTTCCCAAAACGTGTATTTTTAAAATAAACTTAACCTTTTAGAGTAGTTTTAAAACTACAGAAAAAAATTGCAGATAGCCCAGGACGTTTTCATACTCCATACCCACTTTCTTCTATTATTAAAATTATAGAATAGTATGATATATTGTATATGACTACTGAATCAATATTGATACACTATGATAAACTAAAGTCTATGCTTTAAGTTTTCTTAGCTTTTACCTAATGTTAATTTGCTGTTTCAGAATCTTATCCAGAGGACTACTTTATGTTTTATTGTCTTATTTCGATAAGCACAATTTGTCTGTTACTATTTGTCATACTTTGCTGGTTTTCATTATCTCCACAGATTTGAGGAGTACTAGTCAGGTATAGTTTCCCTCCAGTGGGGTTATTCTCATGCTTTTCTTCATCATTAGATGAAGGTTGTGGGTTTATGGGAGGAAGACAAAGAAGGTAAAATAGTGTTTTCATCACACCATATTGGGTGTACATGCTATCAACATGACATCACTGCTGATGCTCTCATTAACCACTTAGCTGAAGTAGTGTTTGTCAGGTTTCTCCATAATAAAGTTGCACTTCGTGCCCACTTTTCCACACTCTGTTCTTAAGCAGGGACATTATGTTCAGCCCACATTTAAAAATAAGGAGTTATGTTCCACGTTCTTCAGGGCAGAGTATCTTCATATATTGTTTGGAATTCTTCTGCACAAGAGATTTTTCCCCTTATCTATCTATTTATTTAAACAGTGTGGACTCATTGATATATATTTTATACTTTAGCTTATAATCAAATGCTACCTACTTTTGTTCTCAAATTGTTCTACCATTGGATATAGAGTACTCTTTCAGTTGAGTAGTGTATCACTTTGACATACCCACAACGCATATACAATTTTTTTTTTTTTTTTTGGTGGGAGAGGCACTGAATTTTTGGCACTCTAAAATGCTGCATGCCCATATTATATATTTCCTTGTATAATGCACCAATCCTATTATCATTTATTTCTCCAAGAAGTTTCGTTATATAGTTATTTTTATAGAAAAATTACCAAATGGATCATTCTAGCCTCCTCTCATGGCTTATCTGTTAGCTTCCACTCCAACAGCAAGAAATATATCTCACACAACCCACCATAAATTTATGACAACATTTTTTTCTTATTTCACATTTGTGTAGATTTTATTTAAAACAAAAAAAATACTGATATAGGACATTATAATTCTTTAGGATTTTGTTTCCATTTGCATCTATGCATGCACAACGTTTTATTACATACCATTATTTTAATAGATAACATATTGATTTGTTCTCTTTTATACATATGGACTAAAGCATATTTTTATTGTCGGTATAATGTATTGTTATAGGAAAATGATTTGCATGTATTAATAATAAGCAAAGATAACCACAAATCAAGGTCATTTTCTTGCAAATTTGAATTTCAATTCACACATACCAAGGTCACAATTATACATATCCTCTATGCACCATGCTCAAAATCATATTTCATTCTGTCAATAATTTAAAATTTCTACAGAAATGCAAAGATATCAAGAAATGTTTTCCCACATGTTCATGTGTTCTTTGAAGTAAAGTGTTTATTTGAATAATATATGAGACTGAACATGTTCAAAATTGATATATGTGTTACTGATAAAATTATTTCCTTCTTATTAAATGGTAAGAATAGGTGACTAAATAGTTTGACATAAAAACACATGTACCAATCAACTGACGAGATAACAAACACTTGCTTTCTGTTATGCTTTGAAAAGTTGTTTAGGACTTGACAGATGTGATGGTCATGAAAAATGTAGTGTACAAATTCTAAGTAATAGCTTGAGAAAGTATCTTCCACACATCCTTTCAAATGAATAGTTTATATCTTGTGGTTTGCTTGTTATATCCTGCTTTCTATTATATATTTTTTACTTTCATTGTCATTTTTTGTATCTAATTCTTTTCATGTGCTATACATTATTGCAGCTATAAAATTCTATCTTGAATTGATATTTATTTACACAATAAAGGCTATTTCATGGTTCAGGAAAATAAAAAGCATATGCTAATTTTATTTAAGTTCATTTTCTGAAAAATAATATGTGAAAAATCCATAATTTTCTATTTCATAGAATCATGTAAACTACAGTTAACCAATTGAATTAGGATTCTATTACAACTCCACCAATGAACAAAGAGATTTATGTATAATAGAAATAAGTCATTCAGGAAAAGAAATATTCAGCCTCAGTAAGGCTAGAACTAATGTTTCAACAATATTCAGAGGGATATACAGCAAGTATAACTTCTCTATAGACACACACATAGTGTATGTTCTCTATTTAAAAATTGATGTACTTAATAATTACTGTAGGGCTTTTATGATGCCCAATCTATTTTAAATTCCTAAGAGGAAGTATTACTGAGGCAAGTTTTCTTGTAAGATTAATAACACTTGTGAGGTCCATTTATGGACATTCACACTTATAAAGGAAGGAATCATCACATTGCTTTCCAAAATCACTCATTCGTCTTTCTTTGCTCACACAATTTCCAAATTTTTTTACCTTTTTTTAATTTAAAGAAGCAATTAGTTGAAAGCAACTTAGAAAATAAAATATCAACGGCTTGCATATCTAAAATTATCAGCTCATAAAAATTACGGCTTCAGGACAAGTATTTTCAGACATTTGCAGAAAAAGCAATCTGTGTAAGAAACAATTCACAAAGATTTTAAGTTGACACTCATATTGGAGTACATGCCAACCTAAATCAGGCTCCATTCAGGATACGGAAACCTCAATTATTAATAAAGAGAACTTAGTACAAAGGATTATTAGCTAGCCATTAACTGTATTTAAAAGACAATAGAAAAACACTAAGATATCATAGAGGTATCAAAAGAAAGAAGCCACTACTCATCCTAGAACTGAGGAAACAAACTATACTTGAAATTATTAAAAGTTATAAGATTAAAGCAAAACCGTTGCAAAGCTGACACTCAGACATTGAGTAGGGGGTGCTTCTCAGCTGGGGTTGTTGCCCTTGAAGTTGCAGAAGGGGACAAGAGATTCCAGACCTCTGAAAGACGCACTGGTAGGCTGGGGCTAATTTTGTTGGGAGGGCAAAATGTGCTGCAAGTTTAAGTACTGGAAAAAGCTAAAGAGTGTATTGAGTCTTGTCATTAAAATATACTGTCACACCTGTAATCCCAGTACTTTGGGAGGCCTAGGCGGGCAGATCATGAGGTCAAGAGATTGAGACCATATTGGCCAGCATGGTGATACCCCGTCTCTACTAAAAATACAAAAATTAGCCGGGCGTGGTGGCACGCGCCTGTAGTCCCAGCTACTCGGGAGGATGAGGCAGGAGAATCACTTGAACCTGGGAGGTGGAGGTGGCAGTGAGCCGAGGTCGCGCCACTGCACTCCAGCCTGGCGACAGAGCAAGACTCCATAGCAAAAAGTAAAAATAAAACTAAAAACACTGTCACAGTCAGAAGGAAGAAATGCTAGGCGATGTTCATATTAAAAAAAAAAAAAAAAAAAACAAGAGACTGAAAAGGAAGAAGAAACAAATGGAAGGAGTAATTCTTTCCTCCAGTTTTCTGTTTTCCTCATCCAATGCTATTGGCTGAATTTTAAAAGATGACAGCTGCCTCTCCAGAGAAATGTGAATTGCAGTGTCTCAGCCCCAAATCCCAAACTAATGTTTAGAAGAGTGAGTTGACACAAACTCCAACTCTTTAATTACTAAGAACTTGTGCACTCACTTCTTCATATGTTTTTACATTCTTACAATAAAGAAACAACTTTATGCTTCCACTAACAAGATGTGCAACTATCCTTCATATTAAAGGTCAACAAAATATTTCTGTAAAGAGATATGTGGAAAATATCTTAGGTCCTGTGGGCCACAAATGGTCTGTTGCATATTCTATTTTTATTGTTTTTATTGTTGTTTATTAGTTTGTTTATGGCAACCTCTAAAATGTAAACAGCAAAACAAAATAAGCCACAGATACATTCTTAGGCTGCATGTGGTATAAAACAAGCTTAAGGGTGAATTTGGCCCGTGAGCTATTTTTTTTTCTAATGCCTGTTTTATAGAATCAAAGATACTCTCATCCTGTCACCAAATTGAGAAGACACAAAGTCTCAATAGTAATTACATTTCATTTATGGGAAACAATTGTCATAAGTTCTATCCATTTCTTGGCTATGTTACTTACTTCTCATTCTGATAACAGTCTCAACTGAACATTCTCTTTCTAAAGATTAAATTATAAAGTTAACTTCCAACAAAATATCTATTAAGTAATAAGGAAATGAGGAGAGATAAAAATAATTAAGTTACTGTATAAAAATCTATTTAACTATACACATAAGAAATGAAGATATGTGAAGCTATTATGGTTCTTAATTTAGTAACTGATTACAAAGTCACTGCTAATATCAGTAACCTCTAAATCCCCTACACATTCCATGCTTTCTTTGCCCCCAGACAGGTCCAATGGTAGACTTGGTTCATGCATAGGGTGACCTGAAACTTCATTCATTAAAGGTCAGCATTCTACATACTCTTGAGTTCTCTTTGGTTGCTATAATTTTTTACTATCATTTGCTCTTGGATATGAAACTACTAAAAATTGCCCGAGAATATTTCCTGGATGCTAGACTTAATTCTTTCTGACCCTACTCTGTGGCAGGAAACTAATATCCACTGGGTACTCTGGATCAGTCATTCAAAATAAGAAAACCAAAACCAAAACAAAAACAAAGCATTCTTTGCCTTCTCTTTCAGTAGCAAAAAAGGAAAACAAAATGACCAGGTAGCAGTCTCAACCTCCAATTAAATGTAACTACTGTTGCTTCAATTCCTGGAAGTATTCTCTTTTGAGATCCAAGAACTTCAAATTGTAGTGGCCAAAGTGGCAGGAATTAAAAGCAAATCTTTATGAATGGGATACTAGTTATAATAGTAAGATAAGCCATTCTCACTTTTGCTCTGCTCCCATGTATTCCGGCTATAAGAAACACATCACAGTCCGGGCGCAGTGACTCATGACTGTAATCCCAACACTTTGGGAGGCCGAGGCAGACAGATCATCTGAGGTTGGAAGTTTGAGACCAGCCTGACCAACATGAAGAAACCCTATCTACTAAAAATACAAATTAGCTGGGTGTGGTGGTGCATGCCTGTAATCCCAGCTACTGGGGAGGCTGAGGCAGGAGAATTGCTTGAACCTGGGAGGCAGAGGTTGCGGTGAGCTGAGATTATGCCATTGTACTCCAGTCTGGGCAACAAGAGCAAAACTTTGTCTCAAAAAAAAAAAAAAAAAAAGAGACACATCACATTATATATTGAATCCTGATTCAGGGCATGCACTAAATCCTTTAAGATAAAATATTACACATTCAGATTGTGGCCTTCAATGAAGTTAGCACCATTACTGAATTTTCAGTGAGCCATGCCATTTTATTAAAACCACTGCTTTTTAGAGATGGAGTATGTAGTAAAGCCTTCTGTATCATATATAAGATCCTATTACTGTATTTCTTTTGTTTCAGAATTAGTTCCTTAATCTGAAGTAACATTGTGCAGAATGCCATGGCAATTAAAAGGGAATTCCAAGGATTCATTCATGGTAGTTCTGATAACAGAATCACAAGAACAGATGTTCAACTCATATTCAGAATTCATGATTATTTTAATGAGTGCAACAAATCTCTGGCCCCTTCATGATCAAAGGGGTCCAATGTACTAAACATGTTACAGGTTGATTATTAATAACTGGAAAACAGTGTCATTAAAGGAAATCAGCATTGCTCTTTGCTGTTTATCCACTTGGAATTTGTCAGAAATTAAACCGTGGTGAAGGAGAGTCCAAGTGACTAACACAATGGATTTCTGTATCCTGTCCACTACCATCCCTGAGTAAACTTTGAAATCTGACATTCCATAAACTATGTCACTTTATTCAACTGATTTTCAAAGGTTCCTCTCCTGTGAATGCCATATGTAGACATTTACATGGGATTCAAATATCTCACAGCCTTTGTCCATTTTGAGAGGTGCATCCACATGGATCTTCGCATACTTCCTTGCCATCATCATATAGCTCTTTTTAAATTTTTGATGAACCAGGCAAACCATTTTAAACTATGTGTTAATCACTTCTAAGCATCTGTTTATCTGGATAAAGGGGAAAACAAAATGAGCTGCTAAAATCCTACCCACTGGAAGATTTTCTTCACTATTGCTCTGAGGCTCACACATGAATGGGACTGTGATATTATAGCTGTGAACTTCCAAGTTGTACCAACATATATTATAAGTAGAACCAATTGTAAAGTAGCGCAGTTTTTTTGTACCTTTTGATCTTTTCTCTGTGTTCAACTGAACATCAATAACTTTTCATGATGCCATAGTGTGGATTAAGCTAAAGCAACAGGTGTGAGCATCAAGGGAGTCTAAGAAACTTTCTCTTGCTATTTATTGTTCCTTAAAGACCTTCCACAGGTTGGTTGTGCATATATCATTTCTGTTTGATAAATAATTTGTTATCACCAAACAAAGATAAGGCTTGGTGGGTCAAATATTATTCAGTTCATGAAGTACACTTCAGGTCTCATGATCAAATAATGGGCCATTTTAAGTTTTTCATCTCTACCAAGACCCAGTAGCAAGCTGGAGGTTGTTTCTCAAAAGAATAGTCACTTGAAGAAGCAGACATGATTTATCTAAAACCACAGAGAACTACCCTGCAATTATTGTATCATAATATGCCAGAGGTTTGATTTTCCACAGACACTTCAAGGATCATTACAGGGGAAGACCAAAGGAGAGCAGTTTGCAGTGAAGATTTGCTGCAGACTTGCTTGTTTTTGTGTTCAATTTCCTACTCAGTTCTCGCAACCTTAAGAATTGGGAAATAGTTGAGTAGCACAGACTGATGTAACATATATTGCCTCCTAAATCCAAGAAGTCTGATCAAGCAATGTGCCTTTATTATACTGGTATGTGGTGCAAGATGCAACATCTTATCTTTCATCATGGAGATGATGCACATGTGATATGGTTTGTCTCTGTGTCCCCACCCAAATCTCATTTTGAATGATAATCTCCACATGCTGAGGGAAGGACCTGATGGGAGGCAATTGGATGATGGAGACAGTTTCTTTCATGCTGTTCTCTTGACAGTGAGGGAGTTCTCATGAGATCTGTTAGTTTTAAAAGTGGCAGATTCCCCTGCACTTGGCTCTGTCTCCTGCTGCCTTGTGAAGAAAGTGCTTGTTTCTCCTTTGCCTTTAGCCATGATAGTAAGTTTCCTGAGGCCGCCCCAGCCATGAGGAACTGTAAGTCAATTAAACCTCCTTCTTTCATAAATTATAGTCTCAGGCAGTTCTTTATAGCTGTGTGAAAAGAGACTTATACAACATGATTGAGACAGTTGCAATCCTGGTGATTTGCTGAGGTTATAGAGCCTAAAAAATTGGCACAGTATTTTATTTTAGAGAGGCAGGATAAAATATGTTTGCCATTACTTAGAATGCAAACCAGATCAACCTTATTTTTTATTACTCTAGTAATATTGAGATTTGGAAACTTATATGTCTAGAAATCACTAATGATATAATTTAAAAAGAGGTTACAATATATTCCTATGGCATAAGAATTATATATTACATAAACTTAGAACATTATTTTTATTTTAAAATTAAGATAGTTTACTTAAATTTAGTTTTCTTGCAACCTTTATATAATCACTTTTATTTTGAAATATTATATGGACTCTACATTTTTTTGATCAATAAGATTTCACGTGTTAAAAATATGTATATAACAAAAATGTCTCAAAATTCTTTGTGTTCTTAACCCTACAATATTTATTTATAAAAAATATAATCTCCAGAAATCTACTATTTGAAAAGACTGGATGACCTCATGTAAAATAATTAGAAAAGACCTGGTCATATATGCATCCTCTTATTTTCCTGTATAACACTAAGATACTCATGTTTTCTAAACACTGCCTTCAACTATCAGTGAAAAATAATTCATGGATAATTTTTCATCTTCTCTCAAACAGAAATCTAGTTTATCAACTCACGTGATTTTATTTGACTAACTGGCTGTCTTGGCAGCATATATATATTATTTATTCTCTATAACTGATACATATAGAATATAGTACTTGCTTAATACTTATTCAGATAAGTGAATAAATAAAAGGATGCTTACTACTTTTAAGACTGCTCATTAGGAATGATTTCTAATAGCACAGATAAAATAATAAGGTTGAAAGCAACCAAGATGCAATCACAGTTATTAAGGAAAACTTTAAAAACCAACAAATGAAAGATAAGTCTGCTAAATAAAGCTTGAAACTCCTTGAATAAGTATAACTTTTTCAAAGAATGTTGTATAGATCCACGATAAAATTAGTTAATATGTAAAAAACAAGCCCACTCCACAAAAGCGAGAGTTGTCACATTGTCACAATATGACATATTCTCACAACCCCTGGAAACGATAGCAAGAAAAAAAAGCTTCTGAGAGCAAATATTTTCTTTACTTACTACCTTATAATAACACCTATGTGAGCTGTGTGGTGACTGTCAGGAAGTCCTGAGCCTTGATTACAAATATTTTGGTATTATAGGACAATGTTTTACTTTCCTAGAGTTGGTGTTGGAAAACTTTTGCTAGGGAGGCCAAGGTATTACATATTTTAGGCATTTTGGGCCACAAGTCTCTTTTGTGACTATTCAACTCTGCCATTAGAGCCCAAATGCTGCTATAGACAATACATGAATGAAGGTGTAGCTGTGTTCCCATAAAGCTTTTTTAAATAAAAACAGGTGACTGACTGGATTTGATCCAATGGGCTTTAGTTTCTAAGTTCTATTTAAGGTCATCTAGTTGATATTAGCAAGTGAGATTTTCATAGCCCAGAATTGTTCTGAATTTCTCAATCATATGTTTTAAGATGTGTATCTTCAGCACATAATATATGAGCATTAAAAATTTTTAATATATGCCGTTATGTGCTGTTTGGTGATAGAGGAGCAGATTGTCAAAGAAATAATAAGTATCCATTTAATAGCAATCCTTATTTTTTATCATATCTGGTTTCTCCAGGAGACTTTTAGTAACATTTTCATTTATCTACTGCATTCACCATGTATTGATCTACAAAACCACTAAAAGTAGTTTCAGATATATTTTTATCTTGAGCACATTGAATTTCGAATGCTATAAGATGGGTCAAATTTAGGTTCAAGTAGCTGTTTTAGCTCATATTCGTTGTATGACTTTAAAGTTAATTAAATGTTATGTTTCAGAGCTGCATGATAATTCAGTGAAAGAAACTATGCATGAAAATGAAGCACTGTACCAGGCTCATGTTAAATACTCAGTACATAATAACCACTGCACTTAAAGTCTGTTAAGGAAATGTAGAAAAAAATTTTAAGACTAAGTTTTGCTTTTGGTTTTATACTGAGATTTTTTAATAGAGTACCTAGAAGATAGAAAGATTACTTCTTTCTCTGTATGCCTCCAAGTTGTCAGGAGATTCAAAAAATGTGCCACACAGTTTATTCTCAAATACCTGGAGTGTGAGAAAAGTAAGCCTATATAGGTTGCCTATAAATTTTACCATTGTCTCAACTTAATACAAACTCCCTTATACTCAGAAAGCCATATTTCCAATTTCTTATTAATAATTATATGGTCTTAATAAACCATTCCCATTAAAAATATAAAGTATCATACCCTTTATTTAACACATTAGCATATGAGGCGTCTTCCTTAGGTTTGTAAGGGAGTAAACATATGTCTACTTATACATATGTTCTTGCAGTTTTACAAGCACTGGATGTCTTGTGCTAATCTCTGTCATATGCTGTAATATAGAGACTTGTGTAAATTCCATTTTATATTTTTCCTCCTTCCACCTGGGTTATTGTTATTCAGTTGCCAGATAAATTTGATTGTTTCCCTTTTCAAGAAGATGATCTAAGTCTAATAAGTTAGATAAATCATCCACACCTTTATTACTGCTTTTTATTCTCCTATTCTCCTATGTGCTTTTTGTCAATGACAAATCCATTGACAAGCTTTTTTCTGTTTTTGTTTTTTTCTCTTGGGTCAACATCCTATGCAAGAACATTATCAACATCACCTTATATAATTTTATATGCCTTTACTCTTTTATTTCATTATGGAAAACAAAGTTTAATGCTGATTAAATCATATGTAGCAGGGCTCTTTAATCAAGACTTAGGCTGGTAGCACACTACAAATTCAGGCATCTCTGAGTATGGTCAAAAACTAGAAAGTCATTTCAAATGAAGGCATTGTCATCTAAAAGGAATATCAGGGTGGCTAAGTAATAGAAAAGAGAGTTTTATTGGTGCTATCAGTTTGCAAACAGAGAGAGACAGTCTCTGGCATGACCTGAACACACTCTTCAAAGAGGGAAGGGAGAGGTTGGCTTTTAGGTTTCACAAGGTCTGTATTACACAATAATGACATAAATATTTAGCACGTTTCAGGGAAATTATTCATATTTATAAGGTGAGTCAAGTGCATGTGCAATGGTAAACATGTGTAACATACATTTCATGTTCACTTTGGAGTGGTGTTTTAGTATTAAAATAAAGTGGAATTTGGCTCCTTACTTCAAAAGGTGAGCCATAGGGCACAAAGACAGTGTGCACAGTCTCTAAAAGCTGGCCAGAACTGACTTGAAGTCTGTGGCTGTTTTTCAGGAAAGAATGTTTTTAAGTCCGGTCCTATGTCCAATCAGATTGGGTAGTAAGTAAATCAGAGGCCAGAAGGGTCCAATATTTTGCCTGGTAGCTCTTATTTGCTAGGCAGCTTAGCAAGGATGTGATTTTGCTTTTGTTTTGTGTTTTATAGCCGTGTGAATTTAGGGAGCTGTCATGCCAGCCAATCCCTGAGCCCTAGGCCAGTAACTTTTTGTTTCCTTAAACATAGGGTTTATTATAGCTGTTAGTTAATAAAGGGGCATCTATTTGGATCTCTTAAATCACAGTCGTGAGAAACTACCTGGGAAAAATAATATCTCCCTCATATTTCACTTATGGTTTAAAACTTTAACCTTCTGGTGACAAAAATCTAAACCCTTAAAAGTGGAGGTATAAATAGAACTTACTCTGAGACACAAAGTTAAATCTAACAAATTTTGACTGACATCAAACTATAAGAATGGAAAAGGACAATTTTGCACATAACTCATTGTTCACTGCTCAGATTTTCCCCTATCTTATATCCAAAAGGTATACTAAATTATTATAAGATGTGTAAAAGAGGAGCTAATTGAAAAGTATACATAGATAGATACATACATACACACACACACACGCACACAAACAATTCATCATGAAGTTCTTCATGCCCCATCAAATAAAAATTGCAGAAAAGTTTAACTCCAATAAAAAAGGGCATTTTTGATTTTCAAGTTTTTTTTAAAGGGGAGATTAAATTAAAGAGCATCTATATAGTTGACTGCATCTGTTAGCTATTGTAAAAATACTACCTAGCACAATCTTACTGTCATGAAACAACAAAAAAGTATTATTGCTGTTGTGTGTTGGATAAGGCAGGTCTGATCTTTTTCAGGCTTGTCTGGGCGAGTCCACCTGAGACTGTGATGATTGGCCCAGCTTGGCTTTTTCCTGCAGGTCTGTGTGTTGACTGAGGTGGCTCTGGTCCACATTTCCTTCTTGGATGGACCAACAAATTTGCAGAAACATGTTATTCTCATAGCAATGGCAAAGGACAAGCAGGCAATTGGAAATACATAGAGTCTCTCAAGGCATAGGCTTGGAAGGCTCATTGTTACTTCTGTCTACGTATCATTAGCTAAAGCAAGTCACATGGGCCATGTCAAGGCTGTGGATCCTGAGTTGAGTAGTGTGGAGAATTGGACTAATAATTCAGCTAACCATATGTCAAAGTTGATAGAAAATATCAGCACAATAATGTTCTTAGGAAAAATGCAAAATGTAATTTTTAAAAAATTTCAATAGTTTTTGGGAAACGGTTTTTGATTACATGGATAAGTTCTTTAGTGGTGATTTCTGAGATTTTGGTGCACCCATCACCCGAGCAGTGTACACGGGACCCAAAGTGCAGCGTTTTATCCTTCACCCCAATCCCAGTCATTTCCCTTGAGTACTCTAAGTCCATTGTATTATTCTTATGTCTTTGTGTCCTCATAGCTTACCTCCCACTTATGAGTGAGAACATATGATGTTTGCTTTTCCATTCCTGAGTTACTTCATTTAGAATAATGGTCTCTGATTCCATCAATGTTGCCGCAAATGCCATTATTTCATTACTTTTATGGTTAAGCAGTATTCCACGATATATACATACCACATTTACTTTATCCACTCTTTGGTTGATGGGCATTGAAGCTGGTTCCATATTTTTGCAATTGTGAATTGTGCTGTTATAAACATGTATATGCAAGTGTGTTTTTCATATAAAGACTTACTTTCCTCTGGGTAGATACCCAGGAGTGGGATTGCTGGATCAAATGGTAGTTCTACTTTTATTTCTTTAAGGAATCTCCATACTGTTTTTCATAGTGGTTGTACTAGTTTACATTCCCACCAGCAGTGTAAAATGTTCCCTTTTCACCACATCCACGTCAACATCTGTTATTTTCTGATTTTTTAATTATGGCCACTCTTGCAGGAGTAAGGTGGTATCACATTGTGGTTTTGATTGGTATTTCCCTGATAATTAGTAATGGTAAACATTTTTTTCATACGTTTATTGTACATTTACAGACCTTCCTTTGAGAATTGTCTATTCATGTCCTTAGTCCACTTTTTGATGGCACAGGTTATTTATTTTTTCATGATGATTTGCTTGAGTTTCTTATAGATTCTGGACATTAGTCCTTTGACAGATGCATACTTTGCTACAATTTTTCTCCCACACTGGGGGTTTTCTGTTTACTCTGATGATTATTTCTTTTGCTGTGCAGAAGCTTTTTAGTTTAATAAGGTCCCATCTATTTATCTTTGTTTTTGTTGGATTTGCTTTTGGGTTCTTGGTCATAAACTCTTAGTCTCCCATTCACTTATCACAGTGTCCTGTCCTGATGAACCTCTGTAAATAACCCTTCCTACACCATCATTTTGTTCCACCTAATATACTTTAAGTGTATTTTTTTAATTATCTGTCTCTCAACTTAATAATTAAGTTGTCTTTCAATTTAAAAACATTATCAGTCTGCATGTGAGCGGAGGCCTGGGGTTTTGCTAACCACCGTATCCTCAGGTCTTAGAACGGGGCCTGATCTACAGTGGGCCATGGTTAGCAGTCAATAAATATTCATTGAATGACATATTTTTGGACTTTTATACTTTTATTTAAATAAAGAGTGAATTTATCTGTAGATATATCACTTTTTATGTTACAAAAGATAATCTATCACCAGGTTTTTCTGGACATTGTTCCTTAATATACCCAGGGTTTTAAAAACCTACATGCCGACTTCTTTTATAGATCATATTTTCTTATTTCTGCTACTATAAATCTCCTTTCTATTTTACCTTCCTTTGACATACGCTCTATCTAAATAAAGTAGCATTAATCATCTTTCATATTAGAAATTGAGATCATATGTTTTTTTATCAGCAAACTACATCTGGATATCTGTGTTTATGTGTACCTATTATCTCTATGTGTTTATCTACTTATCCTCACTCCCAAGACATCATTTCCAATTTAACTATTTTAAAACAATACAAATGCCAGTCGCTGATGCCCACATGTATCTGTACCCTCTTAAATTAACTTTTTCTAGATCAAGTTGATTGTATAAAATGACAATAACTTAACAATAAGGTAAAAAAATGTAAGAAATGTATATCTACATTATGTAATACTTCCTGTAGAGCAACTGGTGTACAGTTTGCAGCTTCAGAATATCTGCTCTTGAAAGAATGTAGCATGTTAAAAACAAACACTTAATTTGTTTGGACTCAGGGGACAATTGAAATTAGTCCAGTAATAACAGTTAAAACATTGTAATTGATCTTCAGTGCTTTGGGTCTCATAACAACACTTGTCTATTGTAATGTTGGGCTTAGAACTTGACGCAAAAAATAATAGGAAGATAATCAGTGAAAAAAGAAAGCAAATCTAATTAGTGAGGTAAAGAAAATTTCTTTAGAACATAAGATCAATATGCAAGATCCAAAACAGCATCAACTAATGGTAATATTATAATTTCTTGTTCATAGAAAAAAATATAAACACACTTGGAAATATCCAAAAATATTAAGTTTTCTTACAATGACTAGCGAGCAGCATAAGAACCAGAAATGTTTCATAACAATTGTGATTTTTTTAATTTATTATTTTGAATTTTAATGAATACCTAATAGCCATACATATTTATGGATTACATGTGATATTTTAATATAAGCAGACAATGTGTAATGCTTTTGAAGAATTACACAATTTTCATTCCATTTGGGTATGTATGCATGGAATACCTTGCAGAAGCAAAATTCTTACATATTCACATGATTACAGATTACAAGAATGAAAGAAAGGAAGGAAGGCAGACAGGCAGGAAGGAAGGAAGGAAGGAGAGAAGAAAGTAAGGAAGAAAGAAAAAAGCAATTGTAACAGAAACTACAAATTCTAAGCAAGGACACTTAGACATTGAATTTCAGAAATAAATGCCTCTGTATAACAATGCCATAGCATTGTAACTACTGTCACATGAAAATTTATGAGCGTGTGCCTACTTCTTTTGAAAAGTAACTCAGTATTATTAGAAAATTTTAGCTAATTTAAAATGAAAGAAGTACACTGCAAAAGTAAATTTTGACAAATGCTTGATAGCACATGATACTTAGGGGATAATTGTGTAATTCTAATACTATAACTCCTTGTTCTATGAGAATATATAAGCAGTTTTGCACTGTAATATGTTTTTACACATTAGCTCTGTCACTTCACTAGTAATGCATTTCATCTATCCTGTTTTTATTTAGTCATTAGCAAAGTACTGTATATCATTTAGATAACGTAAAATATCTTAATATGTAGAAAGTGTTAATGAAGTACAATACAGAAAGTTAAAGTTGAAGAATAAGCATTAGACTAAAACAAAAGGCCAAAACAAGCCACAACTTTTTTCTGTGAAAAATGAGGGACTTATCACTATCCTTCTTTGCTTAAGTTATTGTATTATAATGTTTATATACAACAATCCTCCTTTATCCTCAGTTTCGCTTTTGCTTTCAGTTGTTCCAGTCACCTGGGATTGACCATGGTTCAAAAATATTAAATAGAACTTAAAGTATAAAAAAAACCTTTAAAACTCAAAAAAAAAATCCAGAAATAAACGGTTTATAAGTTTTAAGTTGTGCACTATTCTGAGTATTGTGATGAAATCCCACACTATCTCACTCCATCTCATTCAGGATGTAACTCACCCCTTTGTCCAGCATATCCACACTGCATATCCCACCCATCCATTAGTCAGATAGTAGCCATCTTGGTTATAAGATTAAAGGAAAACTGGAAGAGTGAGTACAATACAACAGGCTATTTTGAGAGAGAGACAGACTACTTTCACATAACTTTGATTACAGTATATGATTAATTGTTTTATTTTATTATTATTGTTTTTAATCTCTTAATGTGGCTAATTTATAAATTAAACTTTATAATAGGTATGTAAGCATAGAAAAAAACATAGTATATATATAGGGTTTGGTACTATCGGCTGTTTCTCGCATCCATTAGGAGTCTTAGAATTCATCCCCAGCAGATAAGGATAACTGCTGTATTTCACAGTTGCTAACAGTGGAACCAGGAACTGAAATCCAAGAATAAACAGCATGAGTATTTGTTGACTGTAGCTCTTCCGATCATCATCAATGG
Source organism: Gorilla gorilla gorilla (assembly GCF_029281585.2). NCBI lineage: Eukaryota > Metazoa > Chordata > Mammalia > Primates > Hominidae > Gorilla > Gorilla gorilla. Next base: position 77,497,597 of record NC_073238.2, on the reverse strand, counting down.
GGGCATTATGAACTGTCGGCCTCAAAAGTAAATAAAATTGATCAGGATTGCTTTGGCTATTTTAAGTTTTTTGTGGTTCTATATAAATTTACAATTTTTTTTATATTTGTGAAGAATGTCATTGGTAGTTTGTTAGGGATTGTTTTGAGTCTATAGATAATTTGGGGTAGTATAGATATTTTAACAATATTGTTTTTTTCCATCAATGAACACAAAATATCTTTCAATATTTTTGTGTCTCCAATTTATTTTGTGAATGTTTTATAGTTTTTATTGCAGAGATCTTTCACTTATTTTTGTCAGTTTATTCCTAAGTATTTTATTATTTTATAGGTATTGTAAATGGGCTTACTTTCTTGATTTTGTTTTCAGAGTGTTCTTTGCTGGCGTATAGAAATGCTACCGATTTTTTATGTTGATTTTTTATTCTGACTCTTTATTGAATCAGTTTATCAGTTCTAATAGACTTTCTGGTGGAGTCTTTTATTTTTTCCAAATATAAGATTATATCACCTGAAAACAAGGACAATTTGACCTTTTCCCAATTTGGATGCTCTTTCTTTCTCTTGTCTAATTGCTCTGTCTAGGACTTCTAGTACTCTGTTGAATGAAAGTGCTAAAGACAGGAATTATTTTTTTTGCTCCAGCTTTTATAAAAAAAAGGCTTTCAAGTTTTCCCATTTCTTATTATGTTAACTGTAGGTTCATGATATATGGCCTTATTATTTTGAAGTATGTTCCATCTGTACCCAGTTTTTCAAGTATATTTATCCTGAAGGGATGGTGAATTTTATTGAATGCTTTTACAGCAGGCATTGAAAGGATCACAAGGTTTTTGTCCTACATTACACTAATGTGATGTATCACACTTATTGATTTGCATACATTAAGCCATCAAGCAAACAGAACAAAGCTGGAGGCATCAAATTACCAGAGTTCAAAGCATACTACAAAGTTATAGTTACCACAACAGCATGGTACTGGCATAAAAACAAACACATAGACCAATGCAAGAGAATAGAGAACCCTGAAAAAAATCCACATATTTACAGTCAACTCTACGACAAAGATGCCAAGAACATACAATCTCTTTAATAAACAGTTCTAGAAAACTGGATATCCGTATGCAGAAGAATGAAACTACAACCCTCTCTTTCACCATATACAAAAAGCACACCAAAATGAATTAAAGATTTACATGTAGAACATGAAACTGTGAAACTACTAGAGGAAGACATTAGGGAACCCCTTCAAGACATTGGTCTTGGCAAAGATTTCTGAAATTCAAATGTCTGTGTGTCCTTGCTTAGATTAGAGTTTGTTATTGTTACAGCTGTCTTTTCTCTCTTTCCTTTTCTTTTTCTTTCTTTCTCTTTTATTTCTTTCTTTTTCTTTCTCTCTTTCTTTCTTTTTTCATTCTTTCTCTTTCTCTCTCTCTTGCTTTCTCCTTCCCTCCTTCTCTCTCTGTTGCTCTTTCTTTCTTTCTTTCTTTCTTTCTTTCTTTCTTTCATTCGTGTAATCTGTGATCATGTCAATGTGTAAGAATCTTGTTTCTGCAAGATAGTCCATGCATACATACCCAAATGTAATAAAAATTGAGTAATTCTTCAAAGGCATAGTACAGTATACATAAAGTAAATATAGATTCCAATGTAATTTTGATGGTATATAAAATAGACTTCTGTAATAGAATTTTTTCTAAGTAAATTAATTCATAAGCTATTGATGCTGGCATTTTCTATATTGGGCTTAAATTCTTACATCATTGAAGAAACAAAATTATTGAAAATCACTTATTACCATGAAGATTCATCTACTGATATGTGTTGATATAATTTTTATGAGGGAAACAAATATTTATGTAAAATAAAATTTCCATGAGGTACAAAAAAATTATAATATTTAAAAATATATGAGAGTTTACTAATTATAAAAAAACACATAATTCTACAACAAACATTTTTGAGTATACTAGATGTAAAGGCACGTTTTCGATTATTTATATTGTTTTGTTGTTTACTGAACACTTTAGGGAAATTTATAAACATGAGTCTTTTGAGAAAATTAAATTTTCATAATGGGAACTTCCAATTAGTTGATGTTTGACAAATATTCTTATACCTCATTAAATATGACTATCGTGAACTACATCAACAAAACGCATCTGTTGATGACATATGGGAGACATTTTCAGTACATTTTTAATGAAAAGGATCTCCTCTGAAATTACTCATTCAATTCAACCTGTCATCACCAAGCACTTCTGTGCCATCCCTTTGAAAGATTGCATTGCTATGTCATACAATAACACAGACGTTCAGATTAAAGTTTGTTAGTCACTCTAGGATAATTTACCATAGAGAATTAAATAATGTAAAATAAAAACTAAATATCACTTCCAAGCATCTAGGCAAGCTTACTAGTATACCTATACATTTTTGTGCTTCTCCTGGATTGCTCTTTAAGGGGTAAAAGCTCATAGAAGTAACAAGGCTCAGCATGTCCAATATGAAAAAGTGTGTATGTGTCTGCAAAAAAGAATAAGTCTGGAGAAAGAGATTTTGAGGTTTGAAAAGAGATAGACTATTAATTTTTGAATTGACTAAAATAAAAAATAGATATTAGAGAAAAAACATTTAGTTTGTTTTTAATATGACTGCAGATTTTGAGTTGAGAAGTTTTATATATATAGTAAATATATATATAGCAATCATATATATATATGTATATATCCATACACATATAATCTTTCAAACAGTTGCAACACACTAAGTTCATTGAAGAAATAGGAGTTAAGGGTACATTTAGAGGAAGGCTGAAAGCCTTGTAATCCAGCTGGGTCATTTTGACTGCTTTTTGAAGCCAGTGGAAATTTAGTTAAAAAACATAACTTAAACAGAAGAATATTATAAACACATTGACATTTGCAAAGATAAATCTTGCAGAAATTTATAAAAATGTATCATGTGATGGCAGCATTATAGTCTGAGATAGTAGATTATAGACTGTTCAATAAATTCTAGCAAGAATGTACAGCAACCTAATGTAATAAAGAAGAAAAAACAATAAAACGTGTAAATATTTTACAAAAAGTAATCATTTTATAATTCAGTTCAGTAAGGCAAAAAACATGAATGTTTTTCATATTTATATCTTAAGGGATTGGACTGATGATGCTGTGAAACATCAAGATGGGAAATATAGAAGAAGCAGACACACAGCAAGTGAGTAACAAGTTAAATTTTGAACTGGTTGTGTTTGTGATATCTGTGGTAAATTCACATGAGCAGCATAATATCTGGGGTTTTAACTTAATAAAAGAGACTGATCAGCAGACAGTAGTTTAAAATTAACCACCTGATATTGGTAGTCTGTGCAAATTATAAATGCGTGTTCCAGGGTACAAGTTTTATAGGATGAGAAGAAAACTGAACCTGAGAAAAACCATGAGCAATTAAAAATATATAGTAAATAGGGGAAGAAGAGGATCACACAAAAGAAAGTGAGAATGGACATTCAGGAAAAAGAAAGATACAGATTCTGAGAGGGAAGATGACTTTAAGAATGGGGAATTGATTAGCAATGTTATATGCTATATAACATTCATAATGTTATAATAGTTTAAGATAAGAATTTTAAAATGTCAAATGGGATTAGCCTAAAGGAAGTCTTTAGTCACCTTATTGAGGGAGAACAGCTTTGCTGAAGAGATGTGGGAAGAAGCTGAAAAACAGTAAATGCTACATAGAAGATGTAGAGTTATCATAGGGTGACCATATGCTAAGAACTTACACTTCTGAGAGTAAAAAGCAGCACTGAATTATTATCATATGAATGAATGTTTAGACAAAGACAATGTTACACTGGAAACAATGATAAACTAAAAATTTCCTAAGCATAATAGGATATATGACCATCCCAAGAACAAATTATTTATATATTGTATAGTATTAGAACAGCTATGCCTTCATTAAGATTTTGTGTAGAATAAATAGAAGCTAGCACTGACTTAGTACTTAATGGCAGGTCTTCTTCTAATAACAACATATAACAACTCACTCGTTATTAGAGTAATGAGTGGTACTATGTACCTCAAGGGCAGGTGGTATTACAATGACATTGATTAAGGACAGAAAAATAAGGCACAGTAAGGTTAAATAAATTGCTTAAAATCATACAAGTTTTTAGCTCCCACAAATTTGTCATGTAATTTTAAGCAATTTACTTAACCTTACTATGTCCAGTCAATAATAATTTAATTGTACCTCTTAAATAACTAAAAGAGTATAATTAGATTGTAACACAAAGGATAAATGTTTGAGGTGATGGAAATCCTATTTACCCTGATGTGATTGTTACACATTGCATGTCTGTATCAAAATATCTCATGTATCCCATAAATATATACACCTACCGTCTAACCACAAAATTAAAAATTTTTTTAAATCGCACAAGTAAAAATAAGAGTCAGGATTTGAACCCCAGCTTTGCAGTTATTGAGGCCATATTTTTAAACAACTACATTGTATTGTCTTTGGGCTCAGTTTGTTACCATAATACTGTACTCCAACATTATAATATGCTTGGTGTGTTTGTGTGTGTGTGAGAGAGAGACACCTTTCCTTAGACACCGTAAATAATACCAACTGTGAAGGGCTAATATCAAATAAAGAACATGGATGACCAATGAATGACAAAAATGTCCTGGAAATTAAGCGACCGAAGGAAAGTAAGTTGCTTAGACAATTAAGTGAGCGAAGGAAAGTAAGCTGCTTAGACATGTATCTTATGAAGTTTAGTAAAGCGATGCTAAAAATCATAAATCAATGTATACCTCTTAAACTGTGTTATGTGATCAGTTCACTTATATCATAGGACAACAGTGTCAACATTATAGATGATATCATTTGCACATGGAAATTAAATACTAAACCCTTACAAAGATCTACTGAATCAAATGTTTTTTATTTGGGCTTTTGACATTAAGTGGTGACATCTTTTACGGTCTTTTATGGGTCCCATACTGTCTTGAATTTCTTCAGCCCCAGCAAGAGATAATGGATAAACAACTTAATTCAGCCCAATAAACCAGTGGGGTAGCACTGTGTATGCAGTCAATTGTTTAAACAGGAGACACAACCTTCTTAGACATTTAATTAGATCTGAGATACATATGAAAAAGAGAAGTGAAAAAAGAAGGCTTTAATACTTGTTAAATATAATTTTTCTTGAAAGAGTGGCTTCTCCAAAGTAAAGGGCAAACACCACAAATTGCACATGAATGAAAGAAAATTATATAGCAGATGCTAATATAATATCAATATACTTTAACAATATTCACTAAAATAAGCAGGGATGTAATTGGGAAAGTGAAAACCCAATTAACCTGCTTAACCTGCTTATTTAGGTTATAAGTTGCTAGCATACCTTGCATATCATTTCAGTAGTGTGGAAATACTTGGTGAATTCAAATGAATTTAACACAAAGCAAAGCGTAAAATATGCAATTCTAAAGGAAAAAATGAAGAAATATTAGATTAAAGTAGACTAAATTACGAGATTAAATATCCAGCATTGAAAAAGCTTATTTACCACATCCCACAGATATTTTAATTCATATAGTAAATAGCATTTCAATTAGAAATGGAAAATGTCCAAGTGCTATTCATATATAGGACTGAGAGTATGTACTGCACAGTCCTTAATATGCTACTTTTGCAAACCAAAAGCAATTCAATTATTGCATTAAAAAGCACTGCAGAGATATCTGGAAGAATGAGTTGTACAAAGAGGCAGGGAGAAGGAGGATGGAGCTTTGGGTCTCTTTCCCCTTAAAAGGCAGATGTTATTGGAGAAATTGAGAAACAAGTTCAGTGAAAATTGCAAACATTCTGTTGAGGGTGTGTAAAGGCATCTTTATATTTTGCAAATATATGAAGAGGAATTATATTTTCTCTTAAAATTCAGTATGCAGTTCATTTCAAATTCCCGTATGACTTCAGCTACACCTCATGGCATCAATGACTACCTGCTATGGTCAAGGACATGATGAAAACTGATTGAAAGCTGGCAATTTATTCTACTGTGAAACCATTTAATATTTCCTAAAGCAAAATGATATACACTTAATGTGATGCAGAAAGCTGAGCAACATAAACAATAAAACAAAAATTATTACTTGGGAGACTGGCAGAAAATTGTTATAAGATCATCTCTCCCTGTTATTATGGGTGATTCATCATTACTCATCTATGTGTTCAAAACATGTAAGACATCCTGAGTTTCCTCCTGCTTACCAATTTTAGAAGTGCTTTTTTAAATTGACACTGATTTTTAACCAAAATTATATGCCACAAGAGTATGTCATTTATATAGAAAAGCATTTTACGCTTTCCCCTTTTCTTTACCTTCTTGCCAGCATGATGCAATCTCAAATAGTAGTAATATATAATAGAAAAACTTTGTAAAAGTAACTGCAAATAAAATTCATACTTTAAGGACATTTTCCCAAAACTAACATAATTTTAAGGAAGCTGGATTGATTCTTAAAAACAAATTTACATTACTATTAATGATAATTGCATGTTCATTATAAAAGTTCTTCAGATACATTTGTTTTAATTTAGAAATACTAAATATTCTAAGTTCTTAGCAGATTCCATAGGCTTAATACTGTATGAATGCAAGCAAAACCAAGAGATGACTTTATGCAAGGTTTTTACTTAAGCATTTAAATACTAAAGTAGTTAATATTGAGGTTGTTGATGTTTTAAATGTAGCCTAATTGATTCATATGAATAAATATTATTTACTGCTGATATGTCTGCAGAGTGAACAATACTCTCTTTTTACCTTGAAATTTATAAAATGCTGATGTTTCTGCTAAAATACAGATGAGATTGCTTGGCTTACAAAAGGTTGAGTGTAGGCCTCTCTGCACTGAACATTTTCACAAAGAATATGACAACTTCTGTAGATTTAGTTGTTTCTGTCTTTAGAGAGCAGTTAAAATCTCTCTTTATTTTTCTAGGATACTAAACTTAATTAACCTATTCGATAATGCAAACAGAATTTCTTTGTAAGTAAATATTTCTTTTGCATGCAACAACATGGTGTTCAACACCTGCTATATTCTCTTTTATTTTCCTCTATAGGTAAATTATGTGGCTATACATTCCCAGAAAGAAACATATTCAGTAAATATTTCAGAAAATAATACACCATATAATGTAATCTCTTTTCTTATAACATAAACCATTTGCTACAAACACACATTTCTGCACATTAGGTTCAAATGCAATATTTAAGCCAGAGGCATTATCGAAGATTCATCCAATATTTGAATGATTTCAGTCCAGATTATGGCCTAGTGAAGCATTATGACATTTATTTACAAGATATACTGGCAGAAAGTTTTCTATTTTCTATACACAGAAAATCCCATTAATATGGTTCTTTTAGGAAAAATAGTAAGCAATCTAAAAATAATCATAAATGTCTGTTAATAATGATATATGAATACAAAAATATTTTCACCCATTTCCATTTTTATTTCATTGGTCATCAAAGTTTGACAAGTGAATCAGTAAACCTTCCAAATTTAGATGAAGAATGAGGAGGAACAGGCAAAGAGGGAAGAAGAATAGAAATTATCACTTCAGTTGTCGTAGTTGTTAATGTCCCAGAAAACTATTGAAAATGGAATTCCTACAGGAGAAACACTTGCACTTACCTTTGGAGAGAAAAATACAGACAGGAACATCTAACCTTTAATGTGAAATAAAATTTCAAAACAAAAACAAAAAGGATAAAATCAAAGATCTTCAGATTATGGCCAGATACTAATTTAATTTTGTGTGTTTCAATCTTGGTGATAAATTTTAACAAAATTTATCTTTAAAACATTACAATATATTAATGTTGATGCAAGTATCTGTTCATTTGTTCAACTAATATTTATTTAAAATAATCTATTTGAAAGTACTTCAGCAACTAGAGGTAAAACTACAACTGTTACTTCCAAATAATTTGTGTAAAAGTACAAAATTAGGAAATAACAAAAATCAGTGATAGATATAAACAGTAATATACAAGTCACAGATATATAAGGTACTAATATGAAGACTTTGCAAAGTATGATATTTTACAGTTCAATTTCAAAAAGTTTTAATGACAAGATGATGATGCCTTGTTTATCGTATGAGTGACAATAAAAGGAAATGAAAATAATGAATAATACCCCATGCTTCATGTGAGTTGATATAAAAAGGTGCTGTCTAATGCAAAGGTAATGTTCTTTAAGACCATTATATAGGAAGATAAAAGTTTTGCATACCTAGAATTATTCAAGAAATAAAGAACATCATATATGTACCTTAATGTACAAAAATATCCGGTAACTGCTAGTGAGTTTGTTCTGGAAGAACAGAAATAGTTTATAAGTCTAAAATTTAAATCCCACTATTTGTCTTAATATTGGGCTTGTGTAAGTTGTTGAAGGCATTGGGGGTCTAGGGTAAACTCTGCTGCATTCTTAATTTTTAATCCATTGAGAGAAAGAGCAAGAGAGAGCACAGAAGCACTTGTTCTAAAGGAAGTAGACTAGAGGACCTCATACTTAATATGGTTTTACTGTGTCCCCCAGCAAATCTCATCTTGAATTGTAGTTCCCATAATCCCCACATGTTGTGGGAGGGATCCGATGGGAGGTAATTGAATCATGGGAGCGGTTACCCCCATGCTGTTCTCGTGATAGTGAGTGAGTTCTCATGAGATCTGAAGGTTTTATAAGCGGCTTTTTCCCCTTTGCTTGGCACTTCTCTCTCCTGGCACCTTGTGAAGAAGTTGTCTTGCATGCCCTTCAGTTTCTACTGTGATTGTAAGTTTCCTGAATCTTCCCCGGCCATGTGAAACTAAGAGTTAATTAAACCTCTTTCCTTTCTAAATTACCCAGTCCCTGGGTAGTCTTCACAGAAGTATGAGAATGAACTAATAAAATCCTCAGCTAGTTATTTTAGACCAACAGTAAAGGAAGTGTTTTTTGTGAATAAGGTTACTACTTATATAAGATTTCTGTAATACATGAAGGAATCCTACAAAGGTCAGAACCTCTTCATAAATCATACACTGGAATAGGTAGTCACCCAACCTTTAAGAGAATTGCTACATAATTATCAATGAACATTATGTATACATGTATATATATATTATATTTAAGACATGACAATATAACTAGGTATTTGTATTTGATAAAATATCTCTAATTTTAGAAGATTAACCCCATAAGTTTCTTTACGGAAATTTGACTGTATTCACTATTTATATAAAGATCTTTTTGATCACATGCAATACAGATAATGATGTACTACCAGCCCCATCAATATTTATTTATCCTGCCCCATCCACTGGGATAATAGTCCCTTAAACAAAAATTGGAACTGATTTATCATGATGTAATATGTGGATTCAAAAATTAGAAATATATGATAAATTCAGCCCTAGCTTTGATTACAACTTTGTATGCATAGGATCAGGCTTGGAGCAAATGTTTTTGTGTGTGAAACATATACACATATTAAATATTTGCCCTTTATAATGTATAGTTTAATATGTGAAATATATCTCAATAAATATGTTTAGTATGTGAAATATATCTCAAATTTATTGATGTATATTTCAGAATTTGAGATATATTTTACATACTAAAACATTTGCCCTCTACAATGTATAGTTTTAACAAATGTATACAGTCATGTAACAGCCACTGTAATTAATATGTAAAGCTTTCCAATAACAGCAGATAGTTTCCTTGTGACCTTCTGCCATCAACCAATTCATACTTTCTATATTCATTGAACCTGCATCCCTTCACTCATCACACTGCATTCAAGAGTTACCCAGGCTTGTATCGATACTTGGTTCTTTTTATTACTACCTACTATTTCATTATGTGAATAAGTCTCACTTTGCTTATCCATTCACCAAATGAACAGCATTTGGGTTCTTTCAACTCACTGGTGACTACCAAAAGAACTGTATGAAATCTATGTACATTTTTATATGAAGATAAGCTCTAGTTCCCTAAAGTTAGTAGTATGAGTTGGATTAGTGGGACATGATTAACTTTATAGTAACTACCACACTGTTTTCTAAGTAATGTATAATAGCTCCAGTTGCTCTAAATCCTCATAGCACTCGCCATTGTTGTGCACTGTGTTATTTTGTTAAAATCCTAGAGCTGTGTAGATGAATCTCATAATAATTTTAACTTTAGCTTCCCTAATAAGTAATGACATAGTTATTAGTCACTATATTCTCAAGGGTGAGTCAAAATTTTTTTGATAACTCCAGAAAAACCAGTTTCTATTAATTAAAAAAGAAGACCAAAGTAGATTATGAGTTAGTTGATCATTAACTATTTATGTCACAAACACTAATAATATCCTGTTAATATTTTGCCTCTCAGTTCTGAAGCTAGATATACTTTTAAAAGATGTAAAAAGCCCAACCACTTCTTACACATTCTCAGGTCTCACCTTGGTTTATCTTACCATTATTTCCCTCAAGATTATTAAAATAGCATCCTAACAGTACTCTTTACTTTCACACTTGAACCTTGCCACAGCCTATATTTTCACAGCTTGAATAAGCCTTTTCAATCTTAAATCGGACATAATCACTGTTTATCCCTCTAATGGCTTCCTACCTCACTCAGAACAAAAACCAAACCTTTAAAATGAAACAATCCATAGCTGAACTTAATTGCTAAAACCTTCAGCATCCAAGGGAAATTATTATGAGTGCAGTGTCTATGATAGATTGGAAGAAGATTCCTTGAACAAGAAAACCACAAAAAATTAAATGGGGTAATATAGGAATAGGAGAGTAAGAATCTATTTTAGAATGATGTCAGCTGGATTCAAGAAAAAGGGGACATATTGTGAAAAAGTATGGGTGAGAGATCTACATAAAATATAAAGAAATTAAAAATAACTTCTTAATATACTATCTTTAGTTATTTTATACATAATAATTTGATACTGACTATATATTTCTAGCACTGGTAGGCTCTGAAGCTAAAATAATAGATAAGCCAAAGTGTCTGTTCTGTATTAGCCTGTCGTCCAGGAGGGTCATAAAAATAATAGGAGTTAAAGAGAGAGAGAGATGCGCTGGACAGCAGGTGCCCACCGAACAGCACGAGGACTCAAGAAACACCCTGCAGAGAAGATAATAACCATGCTCAAACCAGAGTAACTTTAAGTCCAGTGAAATGAAACAAGATTAAAAGTACTCCAGGAATTCATAGCAAAAGATACAAAAGCATGGAGACAGTGCAAAGGATGAGATTCAGGTTAAACACAATGTGAGCCATCAATAGAAACAGAATTGCTTAGGAAATTGTATGTATTAATAGTTACTTTTCAAGTTATAAGGATGTCAAGATAAGTTACTCGTCTGAAGAAAATTAAATAAAATTTATAAGGATGTCAAGATAAGTTACTCCTCTGAAGAAAATTAAATAAAATTTATAAGGATGTCAAGATAAGTTACTCCTCTGAAGAAAATTAAATAAAAATAAACTGATGAGTCAGTAAGAAGGATGCAAAAAAGAGAAGAGAAAATTAGAAAATAAACTTAAAATAAATACAGACATTGTGTGTGTGTGCATACAGACATGAGTTAATGGAAACTAAGTAACCCTTACAAATCTAATTATAATGCAAGTTTATTAATGAGTAAATATTTACATAAATACTGACCTCTCTTTAAATTTTTGTAAGTTTCAAATAAATGCAATAAAAATTTTTTAATTGACTTGGGCCCAATTCAGAACAAGACTGATGTACCTTAGTAATGTTATTGCTGAAGATAATATAATAGTTTTTTGAAAAAATCATGAAGCTATCATGTTCAATTAGTGACTTCACAGATTAAAAATTGAGATTCAAATTCATTTATTCTCAGTGAATATACATAAAGCTATACACAGAAAATCATTAAAAAATAGAAGTTTATCATTGAAACATTGTTTTAATGATCACATGTGCTCTCTGTAGTGGTGGTTTAAAAATTATAAGAAAATTTATAGATTTCTTATATATAATTTATATTTCTACACATCCTTATAACTTCACTTTTATTTTACACAGATAAACTACATTTTTTCATATTTAAAATTTTGGATATCTATTTTTCTACTATTGTACATTGAAAATGTTATGATTTATCTCTCTACACTCTAATATGACAATAATGGGAAAGGGTTCTTAGGCTCCAAATTTCTACAAATTGTTATTTAATTGGATATATCTACTCACATATTATTTGACTGAAAATCATCAGTTCTGACAATGCTTTTACCTCAAACCTTTGCATTATCATGTAGAATAGTTACTTGGTGTGCTTTTCTCTTTTGCTTATTAACTTACCTAAGAGATGACTTTATGTAGAGTTTATCTTCAATTTTTCTATATTTCTTGCAACAAAGTTTGGCACACAGTAGGCAGTTAGTAAAGGTTATTAATAGAAAGTGTTAGATACAGTCTTCCTTTATTTTCTGCAGTATTAAAAGCCAATGTACTCCTTTTAATTTCTGAAGAAAAATAATATAGAAGTAAAAATATATTTTTTACTGCTAAAATTCATTTTCCATGCAGACCTACTCCTTTTGTTACCTATTACTGTTACTCTATTTCTTAACTTTGCATGCTATGTCTCAAATGATTAATGTAATTTAAAATAATATTGAATAAGAAAAATAGCACTTTTTTAAATGACTAGGCTAGGCACTTCTCAGGTCAACTTTTGTTTCTGAGTGGAAATAAAACTCAACTATTACTAGCAGTGTCATTACAATATCAATGAATGTAAGGATACAATTACCAAAAAAAAGGTATTTGGCTTTCTGCAAATACCATTTCATGTAAATTATATATATGTATTTATATAGTTATATAACTTCAGTTGTTTTTTTCTTTACTGTTTTTTAATGTATTTTGTTACCTACATGAAACTACAGTGAAATTTTTCTACTTATAAAAGCAGACATTTATTTGGGGAAAAATAAAATCCCTGAATATATTAGTGAACTTTATCTTGGAGACTTTCTGATTTAATTGATGTAATCTGACCTTGCCATTAGTCTAGCTAGAGGCAAGCTATTTCTGTCTGCATTACTTTTCATTATTGCTTCCTTGTAGAAATTCAGTACCTGCTGCTCCATATAAATGTATGACAAAGCTAAAGAACATAGTACAGAAAGTCATCCAATTTTCATCTGCCATTTTCCCATCAATGTGAACACACAATTGTATTCTTCCTAACCTTCGTAGTTAAAAGATGATTATTTCAACTGAAATTTGGAAAACCTACATTCCGAATTGAGATTTAGAAGGAAATTGATATTCCTTATTTATCTAATGTCCAAGCATCATCAACCATGATATAAATCACTTGAATTTCCTAGCAACTTTTTTTGCAGTGGTGCCTAAGCTTATTATTAATTTACTCTGTTCTTCCTAGGTGCAGAGTGGAGACAATCAAGTCATATATCACATAAACAATTAAAAACTCTCCTTTGGCTGTAAGCTTTTTGAAATGATGAAGTGCTGGTACAGAGTGAGCTGTCCTTGAGTTACTTTCATTGGTAAGTATTAGACAGCATGATGAATTTTTTACAAGCCAGACATTTGAAATAGTGTCTTCAAAGCTGTGTCAGCTGCCTATTTATCTTTCTTACGGCCTAGAAACTGATAGCAAAAATACAATGTTAGTGCATGTATTACATTAACAACAATTATGGGCTTTATTTTTTTTCTTAGAGATGAGTGCAGGAAGAAAATGTGCTTTTACAGCAATGTCATTGCTATCTTTTCCCCTCCAAAGATAAAAAGTAATTTCAATGTAGATATGTGATTGTAGTTAAAAATTAAATTATATTCTATGCTCAAAAGTAAATCCTTATGAGAATAAATTCAATTTTATAATCTTCCTTATAAAGTATAGGTGACTTAAGTATTTTAAAACATAGACATGTTTAATATTTTATAAAATAGGTACACTAATGTACTTTCTTTGTCTTGAAATAATTCTCATTAGTGCAATGATATAGTATATATCTCATATCCATATAAAAACAGATTTTCTCACATTTTGTATCCTTTTTTCTAATGAATTTAAATTAAGGATATACATATACTGGTGTATGTCAATCTTATTGTCATTTCAAAAAAAAAAAAATTTTTTTTCTTGAGATGAAGTCTCGCTCTATTGCCCAGGCTGGAGTGCAGTGGCATGATCTTGGCTCACTGCAAACTCCGCCTCCCGGGTTCAAGCAATTCTCTGCCTCAGCCTCTCAAGTAGCTGGGATTACAGGTATCTGCCACCACGCTGGGCTAATTTTTGTATTTTTTAGGGGTTTCACCATCCTGGCCAGGCTGATCTTGAACTCCTGACCTTGTGATCCACCCGCCTCGGCCTCCCAAAGTGCTGGGATTACAGGCATGAGCTACTGAAAAATTATTATTTTAAAGCAAAACTGATAAATGATATTACAAATACATACATAGTCATCATTGTATTTGTAATATAATCAATATTGTTTTAAGCTGGAAGGAAGATGACTCAGCTCAAACATTACATGAGTATGTCACAAAAACAGTCTAGCATACACGTATCCTTTTCTATTTTAAGGACACAATGCAATACTGAAGGGCTACATACCTTACGTAGAGCTAGTCAATGTTGAAACTGGATCCAAAGAATGCTCTTCCAACTCCAATTTAGAATTCCTGCCGGGGAGTTGCTGTTCCTCCCAGGGCATGTATATGTCTCTGTTGGTTTTTGTTTACATCATGGCTCTAAGTTAACATTGCAGATATTTTCAGCAGTATTCACTATTATTAATGTTAAACATTTAAATGTTAACAAAATATAACGTGGATTTGCTAAATGAATTTTTAAAATCACAGAATTACTATTATCATGACTAACACTATTTGTATCCTGATGAATAGAGCTACAGAGACACAAACATGTATATACACACAGACACACACATGTGTTTACAACAGTATTCTTAAATTATTCGCTACTCTGATGAGATGTCATTGTGATAAAATTATATTCACATAAAAATTACTTAGAAGCAGTCAACCAAATTTAGAGCCATCTGTGTTTATTGTGTACAAAATGAAATTGAAAATTTGAACCGTGCATAAAATAAACAAAGAGGCATGGGTTTTCATATATGAGTCCATATACCACACATAATTGATATTAAAGGGGACATCAAAGTTTATATGCTTACAATGATAATCAGATTTAAGTTTTATATTTGTACTTTATAAAAATTAAAGTTTTTTTGTTTTAATTTGTTCATCTGTCTTATTAAAAATACTCTTAGTTAACCTGGAATAAAATGTTTCAAAGGACAAACTGAATTTGATTTTTAATATGGGTATTCTACAACAGCATAAGTTCTCAACAGATGAGTTCAAATTCATCCCATCTTAATCTCATTTGTCTCAAATATTCTTTGCTCATTTACCTTTTGCTCAACTCTTTGCAGCCCATTATGTTTATATTTGCAGGCCCCACAGCACTACCTAAAGCCATCTCTACCATTAACAAGCTGAGAGATTTTAAGTAATCATTTCTTTGAACAATATAATGCATAAATCAAATTGATTATCATTGTGATGAAATGTATTTGACATAAAAGAAGTCTCTAAAATATGGTCTATCTACATCAAATATTTTGTTAAATAGTATTAGATGAATAAATATTGATATTGATGCCAAAAAATATGCTACTAGTCTCATATGTGATTTTTTCTTTTCTTAAAATAAGACTATGTAGCATGCATTCTATTACATTTTTGTAATTGAAAAACGTATCTTTGACTTATATCAATTGCATTTCAAGAAAAGTAGTCATAAAAGACAAAAATATTGCTTAAAAATATATTAAGTTTATTGTTATCAAATTCCTTCAAATTTTTATGAACAATTAAAGTTACAATATTAAATTACAAATAAAGAAATTGGATATTCTGGTAACTTCCAGGGGGAAATTGTTGGAAGCCATCTGTATAATAATAATTTTAAAAAAGAAAGCTTTTTCTCCATTGGAAAGCACCATCAAAGTTATCTTAACTTTACGCAACACTTTGACCTATTTTGACAAGAATAGAGTTTGTAAAGAGAAACAGAATTTGTATAACTTTTCTGAGTTCATAGCTTCATACACCTCTTACACTTTGCTTGGCTAAGAAAAAAGGCTACTATTTCCAGTTAAAATCTTATCTTCAGTTACTTGAATTTGGTATATCTTCAAGGACATTTTAGTGTTACGTATCAAGGATGTCTAGTTTACCACACTTGTAAACGTATGTTGCATTCTTTAATTGAGGTCCTTGTGTGTAATTTGTTAAATGTCAATTTCCATTATCTCCATGTACTACCTGCTGAAATTGTCTTCAAGATACAATTTTGTATCAATTTACATCCAGCTCCAGTACAGTTAATCTTGGATTACGCTATGTTTACAAAAAAATTTTTCATATCTCTATTAGAACATTTGTCATATTAATTATATATTTTAATTCATTAGAAAGTGAACTAATTAAAACTGAAAACATCATTTCTGTATACTTACCATTTAAGAGAATGGATTTTTAGAAATGGCTTGATGACTAGTAGGAATAAGGGGGAGAAAGTAGGTGAAAATTAAATTGAAGTAAAGAAAAAATGAAAAATAAAATAAAAAAGGAAGGAAGTAAAAAAAGAAAGAGAGGGAGGAAGGAAGAAAAAAGAAAACAACGAAAAGGAAGAAAAGGAAAAAGGGAAAGAAAGGATAATCAGGAATGCTTATGTCTGGCAGAGCTGTGTAAATATAGTCTCTTTAAGGTTGACTACTGGTTGCTCCTTCTTAACGTTGATTTCCTCCTGCTTACAGATTATAGTTGTTAACTATAATCTCTTCAATAGAATGTGTCCTTTAGGAAAATAATTAGTATCAGTCAATAATTACATTACTTGCAAATTCAAAATTTCCTGTGTTGATACCCAAGCCCTCATACCGCAAAAGTCTCTTCTAAAATGGTTTTAGAAAAATAGTTTAATATTACAATTTTATAGATTAATTCCTTAAAATAATAATAAAAAGAGAACTCAATTTTGTGTCCACCTGTAATATAGAAAGCAAAAAGCAATGAGAAAAGTCCAGCTAAACTACTAAGCCAGCACTTGTTTTTAATCCATGAGAGAGGTAAGATCCTAGGACAATGGAGTAGCCAGAAAGGTAAGGAAGATGGTCCTATGTCAAGGGAAGACAATACTTGACTGTCTCATCTGTGGCAGAGCATGGGATGAAGGAACAGCCTGACAGAAAAGCTGATAAGATATGAGCTAAAATTTTAATGGCTATCAAAATATCCAGTGTAGGTTAGTGTGACAGTGTAGCTACAATGAGATTCCCATCAAGACAGGGAAGTTCACATTCACTCATATCCTCTTTTTCTCAATCTCCTTTCACTGCTGGAGGAACGGAATAAGGGCAGGGCAGAGGACAAGAGAGACTGCCGGTAGTGCAGGCTTGCAGGAAGGACATTGGCATCAGACTCCCTGCAGGATTTTTTTAAGACAAGTTATTATAGAAATGATGTGGCAAAGCAAAGAACTAGGGGACCCTAAACACTTTAGTAAAAGAACAACTTTAGAGACTCACTAGTAGTCTGCAGTAATACATAAATCATATTATTGTCAAAACTATAGACATACCATTCAATGAATAAGAATACAGGGTGAAAATAGACTTAAACATATATAGTCAATTGATTTTTTGACAAATATGTCAAGTCTACTCAATCCAGAAAAGATAATCTTTCAACAAACAATATAGAATTTCATAGTTCTATGCCCCAAGAAAGAACTTTGATCCATATTTTCACCACATAAAAAACCACCTTGAACTGAATCATATATTAAATGTAAAATCTGAAACTATTGAACTTCTAGAAGAAAACATAGGAGTTAAAACTTTGTGATTTTAGGTTGGACAAAATTATCTCAGGACCGAAAAAAGCATGAAACAGAAGAAAAACTTGGATCAAAATTAAAACTTTTGTATTGGAAAGACATTGTTAAAAGTAAGAAACAGTAATTATAGATTGGGAGAGATATATAGTATTCACATATACACATGTATATTTAATAAAAATATATATATTGAACAAATACATAATTAATGGTTATATAATGGGTATATGTAAATAAGCATCTTTAAATTATTTTATATACATATATATGACCAATATCTGACAGATAAATACAAAGAAAATATTAAAAATTCTGACAACTCAATAGTAAGAAATTAAAATACATCTAAGGAAATGTGGCCAGAAACAGTGGCTCATGCCTGTAATCCCAATAGTTTGGGAGGCCAAGACAAATGGATTGCTTGAGCCCAGGGGTTTGAGACCACACTGGGCAACAGAATGAGACCCTGTCCCTATAAAAAAAAATACAGAAAATTAGCCTGGCATGGTGGTGTGTACCTGTAGTTCCACCTACTTGGTGGCTGAGGCAGGAGAATCACTTCAGACTGGGAGGCCGAGGTTGCGGTGAGCCGAGATCAAGCCACTGCACTCCAGCTGAGCAACAAAGTGAGACTCTGACTAAAAAAATAAACTAAAATAAAGAAAAGTATTTAAATGGAGACTTCAGCAAGGAATCAGTGGCAAAGATATTATGTGATGCTTAACATTGTTAGCTGTTAGGCAAATTCAAATTTATACCACAATGGATACAAGTAAAACATTAGAATGTTTAAGGCCTGGTATCTCAACACTTTGGGAGGCCGAGGCAGGTGGATCACATGAGGTCAGTTGTTCAAGACCAGCCTGGCCAACATGGTGAAACCCATCTCTATGGAAAATACAAAAATTAGCCAGGCATGGTGGCCCATGCCTGTATTCTCAACTGCTCAGGAGGCTGAGGCACGAGAATCACTTGAGCAGGGAGGCAGAGGTTCCAGTGAGCTGAGATCACGCCACCGCACTCCAGCCTGGGTGACAGAACAAGACCCTGTCTAAAAAAATAAAAAAAAATAAGAAAAGACTTAACAGTAAGTGGTGAGAAAGAAGCAAAGAAATTAAAACTCTCATTTGTTGCTGGTGTTAATGCAAAATGACAGACATCTTGAAAAAGGTTTGACACTTTTCGTATCTCTTACAATTTCACTCCAGGAGAGTTAATGGAAAAAATATAAAATACATTTTCAGATACACACATATATACATTAATCACCAAAAACTAGAAATTAAAAAGGTACTTCAAATGGTGAATGAAAAAATTGTGGCACATATAAATAGCAAAATACTACTGTGCAACAAAAAGGAATGAACTACTTATATTTCTAACAACACAAAATAACTGCAACTATATGTATATGTATATATTTGAGATGGAGTCTCGCTCTGTCGCCCAGGCCGGAGTGCAACGGTGCAATCTCGTCTCACCTCAAGCTCCGTCTCCCGAGTTCACGCCGTTTTCCTGCCTCAGCCTCACTAGTAGCTGGGACTACAGGCGCCCGCCACCAAGCCTGGCTAATTTTATTTTTTTGTATTTTTAGTAGAGACAGGGTTTCACCCTGTTAGCCAGGATGGTCTTGATCTCCTGACCTCGTGATCCCCCCTCCTCGGCCTTCCAAAGTGCTGGGATTACAGGTGTGAGCCACTGCTCCTGGCCGCAACTATATTTTTATAAGTAAAAAAAGCCAAATCAAAAGCCTAGATAATATACGACTTAATTTTTAAGAGATTCTGGAAAAGGCAGTAACTGTAATGGTAGACTATAGGTCGATTTTTGGCATGGTCTAAGGAGCTAGGAGGGACTGCAAGGGATGTGAGGGTACTTTAAGAGCTAGTGGAAATGAACTGGAGATTGTAGCGGTGGCTACACAACAATGTATGTTTATCAAAATGTATAAAAGATACACCTCAAAAGGTACAAAAGATAAAGTATGTAAATTATACCAATTCTAATAAAATAAACATGATTTATTTGTATAAAGTCAACCCTCTGTCATGTCTTACGATGTTTCCTAACAAACAGTGAACATAGGATCACTGGTTTCTTCTTGAGATTTAACCACATTTGGCCTTCTGCACAGAAAATCAATTTAAAAACTTTTTTACTCATATAATTTTGTATGCATACAATTGTATATATATGTTTTAAAATAAATATTAATATGATTGAAGCTACTTTTAAATAGACTAACAAAGCAGATTTAGTTCTAGGAAAGAACAAAAAGCCTCAGATCATGACATGATTCAGCTGAGACTGGCAGTTGAAACTATTTCTATTTGGTTTGATTGGAATAGCATATAAGTGCCATCTACTGGGCCTAAGAGAAGCAAAACTCCTGAGTAAGCCGGCAAGATGCTTTACGAAGAGGTTAGGTTGATATCTCTTGTATTCTAGATGGAATAATCTGATGACCGATAACCAACCACAGTTGAGCTCTGAGCTGGATACCTTTTTCCCAAGCAAGCATAGCAATGTTATTCTCAGAGATCCATACTATTGAACAAAGAATTTAGGGACAATTTATAATCATATTCTCTTGCCCACCCAATGATTTTATGTATTTTGCTTTCAATCATGGAACATCAGTATTCTATTATCAAACTTTCATCAATCTTTCTAAATTATTTTACCAAGTACCTTGCTGTATCTTGCTTTGTTATAACGCCAGGACATAGAGTGATGCTGTCTATATTCAATAGAAAAAGCAAAGTCAAATAAATGTTTAATTATCTTTATTTTATACCCTGACTTCAGAGCTGCCAATGATATCCTATGAATGGTAAATAAATCTGCAATTGCATTCAGAGGCAGCACATCATAATATAAGTTATTTCTGATTTTCTGATTTGAAGTTTATATCTATACGAAAATTTTAGGAAATCAAAGGGTACATATCCATATACTATGCAAAATAAAAAAACATGTAAAGCTAAGTAAAAGAAGCTGATCTTGAAAGTGTTTTTTTTGTGCTGCATATCTTTAGTGCTTTTATCTGAGATCAGTTTCTAAACTTCTAATAACTTTATGTGTCTCCCTTTGTTTCTCTCTCTCTCTCTCTCTCACACACACACACACGCACACACACACAAACACACACACGTACACAAGCACATTCATCTTATTCAATTTGAAGTATAGTGAAACTTATAGAATATTAAATATATATTGTAAATATCACTGAAAAGTCTTTAGGGATTGACTTGTTATCATTGGATATGTACAAAAACATTATATTATCTTCCGTAGTTGTGAGGGGTAATTAAAAGATCATCCAATACATTGAAATTCTTATCTAGAGAACACAGTTAAGAAGTAGCTCACAAGATATTGAATACAAGCAAGCCTAATAATTGGCTAGTAATGAGCCAAACCTTTGAAAATGAGTAAAAGAAAAAAATCTTTCTAGGTTGGCAATGACTAATTACCTGGAGAATGATTAATTTCACTCAAAGTTTAAATCCTATACAATTATCTATTCTGTCTATATTTAAATCTGGCTTGAATTAGATGCAATAGTATAACTACATAGGAGAACACATTACTTAGGTTGGTGTCTATTTCCATTTGTATGGTATTCTCAGTTATGTTCCCTCATAAATCAGTCAGATGGAAGACATATGTACCATAGCCCCATTGTAACTTCATTTTCTACTGTAGGAGAGCATGCACTTGTTTCTCTCCACTCATGGTCTTGAAACAAGAGGTGATAACAACGGCATTGTTGGAGTACTGAAGGTGATAAATGGTCAATTAGTCAACCAGAAAACTAAGTCAAATTGGATGACAACTTTAGAAACTAATATCAAAAACAAATCTTAAATAAGATTATGAACAATTACTTCTGAATACCCACAAATTTGTTCTGCATAATTTAGCCCTTGCATTACAAGAAAAAGAAGCTTCATTTTTATTATTGCTGTCTTCATTATTATTGTTACTATTACTTTTTTATAATAATTGATGACAACTATTAGTGTTCTTGTACTATTGATTATATGAATACTACAAAAAAGTCAGTGAAAGTTTTTAATTGCCACTGAAGAAACTTAAATACCAAGTTGCCCATGTAAATTGCCAAGCATGTACAAGTAAGTTGCTGCAAAAGCAATTGCAGCTTCTGCCATTAAAAGTAATGACTAAACCGCAATTACTTTTGCACCAACCTAATAATATGGAAATACAATATGCAAATTCCAATCACTGACTTCAAAGCCTTCTAAGCACGACTCCATTATCATATAGAAAATATCTATGCTGAAGGAGAGGTTGATTTGTAAGCCTTCTGTGTATCCTCTTGTGTACCTATGAAGAGTTTGACTATTCAACATTGTTTACACCCACATGAACAGAACATGTGTAATCTTAAACTGTGATTTTTGCAAGATCAAAACCGAATAGAAAACCAAGTCATTTAGTTGTTAATTTCAGGAGAGAAGTAATTTGATGCTTTAGACAATTTCTGGTGGCTCGCACCTGTAATCCTAGCACTTTCGGAGACCAAGGCGGGTGGATCATTTGAGATCAGGAGTTAGAAACCAGACTGGCCAACATGGTGACACCTGGTCTCTACTAAAAATACAAAAAGAAAAAAAAATAGCTGGATGTGGTGGCAGGCGCCTGTAATCCCGGCTCCGTGGGAGGCTGAGGCAGGAGAATTGCCACTGCACTCCAGCCTGTGTGACAGAATGAGGATCCATCTCAAAAAAAAAAAAGAAAAGAAAAAAAAGGAAAAAAAAATTGTATCTTTATACACATAATGAAGACTTTGTTTCTTGCAGTATGATATGCATTCTCTAGTTTTATTTGACTCTATAGGTTCACATATAAAATTTCACATAGAAATGTTTAATTAGTTTTAGCTTGATCAGCAGATGAATGTTATTTCCCACAGGCAACCAAGGAAATAGTAACTAGTATTGAAATAGCAGGGAAAAGGAGACACAAAAGGAAAATACCATGATCAATTCCATCATAATTTACTTTGTCTTCCTCTTTAAAGTGTTTTGTGTTAATTATGGATTTCTGAAAACCTCAGCCATGATCCCACAGAGGAGGAAAGCCTTTGCTTCACACAGCAGGAGATGTTTCAAAACTATTTCTCATTGCTTGCTGGAAGAGAAAATTAATTTATATTCATCATGTACTTTCTAGTTTTGAAAAAGTAGGTTTCTGGCCAATTACGATGCCCTGAGGATAAACATTTAGTTTTGTTTTTTCCCCAAAATTAGTTAAAACTTTTAATTCATATTCAAGAACAAATGGTAATTATAAAGAAAATATTTTAACACACAAAAGTAATTCTTAGTGAATCCTAAATTTCTGCCAAATGTTTATTTAGAAGTATTTTATGTGCATGCAATATTTTTAAATTCTTTTTTAAATATTTATTAATTTAAATTGAACTTTTTAATTTCACTTTGGAAGTCCGTATATCACTTTACCTTAAAATCATAATAATATCATTTCAAATATTGAAATTTTATCTTAAAAAATGAGAAACATATTGGTATCTTTCACTGGAGTGTATGACACGTGTGGACTGTCACCATGCATCACATTGTATCCTCAGTATTACTACTTTATCTAGACAGTGGTAGGCATTCAATGCATATCAAATTCAAACTAATTCTGTGAAAAGATACCCAGACAGCTCACCCTTAGCAGATTACACTGCCTCTAACATAACATTTCAGATTGCATTTTCACTACTTCTTTCCCTTACCGTCGAAGTAACTATTTTTATCTAAAGCTAACTGATCACCAGTGCTTCTCACCACTACGCAATAGTAACTCGTTTTGTAAATTATTTATTAAGGTTATATCAATTATCTGTTTAACCCTTAATCTTCATTTTTAATGTCTTACTGCTCCCCTTTTTTCTCACAATTAAGCTGTATTCAATATTCTAAATATATTAAAAGAAGGATTAAAAATCTTTAAAGCAAGCAAATATATACTTTCTTTGTACACAGCTATCACCTCAAGATACTTTCCTTTTATTTTTCCTTTTGTGTTACTCAACATATGATAGCATAATCTGTGTGTAAGGCCTTCAGTTATTGACTCGTTTGCTCTGGCTCTTTCAATTTTACTCACCCATTTAAACAGCTATTATCACAAAAATCACTAATAACTTCCTACATGCCAAAGTCAATAACCCATCTTCTTTTGTCATCATTTTTAATTTCCTTTTAGCATTGTGCCAATTTATTATCTCTATTCATCTTAAAATAGTCTCCTCTATTGCCTTCTGTGGCAGGTGATTACCGATTGTATTCCTTGTCTTCTGAGTGTTCCTTCTGTGTTTATTTGTTCTTTTTTCACCTCTCACCACACAAATGCAGTGATTCCCCCCTGTATGCCATCTCTTGCCATTTTCCTTATTCCATTTTAAAGTTTACCACTATAAACTACCACTTATTGTTAAATTGTTAGCACCATCTGACTATAGATCATTGCCAAGTTTATATTAATAGCTTGAACATGTTATAAGCTATGTTATACATTTCTAACTGCCTAATCATACTGCCCACCAAAATATCTTACAAGCAAATAAAACTCAATAGACCTAGCACTAAATTATTTATCTCTTCCCTAAATTTTTATCCTTAAATTAAAAACACTGCCTTTCACTCTGGCACAGATGTATAAAACATTGAATCATTTTCCATGTAAATTAGCAGATTTTATATTATATATATTTATATGAATTATAATCTTAATAAACCATGTAAATTTAAATATTATATATAGTAAATGTTAAGTACACATATACCCTTCATATGTATTTGTACACTTAAATAGATAAATGTGCTTACAAGTACAAAGAAAAATTCCACACACACCAATCTCGGTGTATTACAGTGCTACAACTAGCACAGCAGTGTTACAATATTTCATTAAAGAATTCACACTGGAAATATAATTTCATTATCCCTAAAATTACAGTAATATCAGTCAGGCATTGGGTTTTTTTCTGAGAAAAATAAGGAATTTCTCTTGAGCCTCTATTGACGGTGTGGCACTAGTGGGCTGTAACATATAGCATTGGATCTCCAACATTTTCTTTTCTCAGAGTTTCTCCCAGGCTATAAGAAATGGGACCAACATTTCCTACTTAAAAAAGTAGGAAATAAAATGCCATTTCTCTAAACTGATGTGTTCAAAAGTTATCAGCTTAATATTAGAGTTCAAAGTACATTGATTCGACTTAAAATAATTTTTCCATCTAGTTACAAAAAGAGAGACATTACAGAATTGTTTTTTCACCTTGGCTTAGTATCACTTGGGAGAGTTTTAAAAATCCCAGTGCCCAAACTACATCAGAATTTCTGGAGGTGGCACTGAGGTATCAGCATTTTTAATGCTTTTAAATTCTATAGAAAGTCAAAATAGAAAAAACTTTATTTCAGTAAAAATGGTGGCACAGCTGATATGTTCTAGCTCACTACTACCACAATGGGTTGTAAGATTTGCATTGTTGTTTTGTTTTTGTGTTTATTTGAAATGGTGAAGTGCTATATTATCTTATATGTGACTCATGCCCCAGGGTCTGAATAATTTTGGCGGGGGACAAATTTTGCTGCCCACAACAGAGAACTTTCTTGGCAGGATTTCTCAAACATGGCTCTATTGACATTTTAGACTGGATAATTGTAGATGCCTGTATGATAATCCGAAAAGTTTCCAGACGTTGACAAACATCCTCAGGGGGTAGGGGGCAAAGTTACTCTGGGATAGTTAATAGAGGAAAATGCCTAAGACAAAAACCAACAGGAATTAACATAAAATTTGTGCTGGAATGAGAAAAAGTGACGAGATTGTGTTTTGCTCTCAGGTAGAAATAAGAAAATTCAGATAAGAATAGCATTTTCTTTTTGGCTCTAGGATGTTAGTGTTATTAAATCTACCATTGAGTTAAAAAAACTGTACTTATTAAACTGTGATAACTATCTATTATTAAACACATTTCCGACACTGGAAATGGCAAAATGTAAGGTAAGGTAGAACTCAAAAATCAATAAAATCCAGTGTATTCAATATTTTAGACTTTACAATTTGCAAAGTTTTGGAGACCTTGAAATTTATATGTACCACACGTATATTTCAATTTAATGTTTTTTTTTAAAATCATGTTACATGGGTTGTTTTGTGATTTACTTTCACTTAAAATTACATTATTTACATTGTGTCCTGCATAGTACCTATTTTTATTTTATTAGGATGTACCTCAATATGTTAAAATACAAAGCAGTCTTTAGTAATTTTTCTAATTTAAGATCCCATTACAAGACTTTTAAAAAATCCTGACAAGTGTGATATTTTAGGGTTATGCTATTACCAGGCTGAAGATTCAACTCTAAATTTCTCATGGTCAATATAGAAAAAAAATCCCCATATTTGAAATAACTGGCTGTAAACTTGAAAATTAATAACTTGCACTATCTCCTTTTGTCAGCTCTTTTGTAGTAAAGAATGTTAGCAATGTCAGGATCTCTTGTCTTCTCAGAATTCTCCACTTGACTCCTTCCACCACAGATTTAAAAACTCAACAGTGTAAGGGATGTTCCAAACAAAAGAATACTGTTAGTTATGAGAGCGCTTTGTCTCCTATGCCTGAAATTAAAACCCCAAATGTGGTCAGTTTTAGATTTGACCTTGACACTCCAAGCATCCCATTAGGCCCCATCTTAATCTTGGCCCCTGAACTTTTACAACTTGATCAGAAAAACAAGTTGAGGGAAGTCTCTCAGAAAGATAGCACCAAAATAAAATGATTTTTTCCCCCAAAAACCTAGCACAGAGCACAGCTGGCCTAAATTCTCCACCTTTACATGGAAGAGTCTTCCTGAGATAGAGGAAGCTTTAGTCTCCATTTACCATGCCAGTTGGAAGAGAGGAAAATTCCGAAAGAAGGTTAAAGTCAAGAAAGTGTGAATACAAAGTAATTGTATAAAAGTGTTCTAAAGAGATCACACATTACAGAATAGAGAAACAGAAGAGTTTAAACTTCTTTGATCACCAAACTTTTATCTTCTACTCTAGTCAGTGATGCTGGAGTCCTTATTTTTGGTACCATGCCTCCTAGGTGTGGAATAAGGAGGGTGGCAGACTGGAACACCCTCAGAAACAAGAGTAGAGACTCTTCCTACAAGCAAGAGGATGCCTGCTTTCAGCTACTGATTCCTGAACCCTGCCTTTTCTACCTTCTCCCTGGGTTCCTTGGGATGGAGTTTTATCCACACTGTCAGAAGCATTAGGCCAAGAAACTCTTCAGAATTCCATAGAATGAGATGATTCTGCTCTCTCTTTGAAACTCATGAAAATAGTTAGGCATTTTTTTTGAAACAGAGCTTTTTCATGTAGCTGTAGAAAAATATGAGATTCTCCACTTATATGCTTATTTAAAAAGAAAACCGTATTATTCTCAACTGATAAAGTATTAAGTAGAATTGTTTTAGAACATCTATCAAACAGAATTAAGAAAAGGATTTTCTACATTCTTAATGTTATATAAGGAATTTCTTCATTCCACCCTAATCTGAAAGGTAAGTTCTAAATGAAGTTGCTGTAGTGATTCCAATATTCGTTAAGATATTAATTTCTATAGAATTTTGAACTATTCTGATTTATCTCATTTACTTCTGAAGATTACAATAAGTCACAAAAGAGCAATAACTAAGACAGCAAATCACTATGTAGACATGTGCCCGGTGATCAGAATCAGGGAAAATGATCTTCATTAAGCTATGAAGTACAGGTGAAAATTAAGTTTATTTATTTCAGTCCAATTGTTCAAATACTGGAGGAGTAGTTCTACCTTTGTTTCCAGTTCTAGTTGCCATAGAAAAAAACTGGCGTAACATTAAATTGGAAATAAAATATTACTCTTCAGCTATACCATAAATCATTCAGGTAATATTTATATTATACTTTAAACCTAAGAAGATAATGTAGATCTAGCAGAGTATTATACATTTTGTTTTCAAATTTTAAAATATACTTTTGAATTATAACTTCTGTTTTGAATGCCAAATGGAATAGTGATCACAAGCTGTCTTATTCTAATGAGTGCCCAGGGGTTGGGTGATGGGCAGCTAATTGAAAGGGTCTTTAAATTACAAGTTCTTTAGGGCATGGATTTATCTGTATCTTAACCTTTCTGAGGCTCTAATTCCATTTGCATCACTTTATGAATAACGAATAATAATGACAGAGCAAGTTCTATTAGAGATTTTAGTGCCTTGGTAGGTGAATCAAATTCCTGCTTATAAATTAAAGTCACCATTCATACAAGTTGTAACATTTCATACTAGTGTACCTCTAAATGTACGAAAGTTTTCTTTCCCCTTGAAAATATGTTTTCCTAAGTGATACATACAGTGAAACAGATAATGTAGAAATTCATTAGAATGCTACTTTATTTGTTCATACTGGAGAATGATGTAAAAATTTAGAAATTAGAAAACAAATTAGAATTATAATAGCCTTATTAAACATTCATACCATGTCTATTAATAGGTCACAATTGATTTCACTATCTTATGTTTCTTTGGAAAGTCTTTTTATTGCATAATTAGAAATCGTCTAGGGAAACATCTACTTCCAACTATGATACAGTAACTGGTATTGGGCTAGCACCCTAGGCTAAACAACCATAACACTGGGCAAAATATGTAGCTGTTTTGAGGCAACAGAGACGATAAAATTATTAGAGGAAAACACATAAGATGAATTCCATTTTTACCCTGGCTTACTAACAGGGGAAATTCTAACCCTGCGATGAAGGGTGCTGAATTCCAAACCAAATGGGGTGCCGGGGAAATCCACTGAATACAGAAGGTACAGATCAAAGTTAGGAACAGAGACATATCTGTGACATGAGACAGATGCCAGAGAAGAAGGAGCTGCGACTGTAAGGTTATTTCCTGACAGTCCTTGGTAGAGGACTGTTTGATATATTGGCAGGGTGAGACTACAGAAGACTTACCTGAAATTGGCCACTACAGAGTTGAGAATAAAACAGAGATAATGAAAATCAGATTAAATTTATGCTGTTTTATGGAGAATCTGTGAGGTGCCCAAGGTACTTATCCTACTCTTTTAACTTGACAGGATTCAATATTCCAACTCTGCCTTTCCTGTAGAGATTGCATTCACCATGCCTTAACCCTTCATATGCCCCTGGTGGAACCTAAGAGGATACTATGAAAATATGATTGGTGGGGAAATTATAAGATTCTCTATCTTGAGAAATAAGAAAAGTTTAAAATCTGTTATGCAAATGGTAACTTTAAAAACAAGAAAAAAAAGCTAATTGAAACCAAAATAATTGGAGGTAAATACAATTTTTTAAAAAATGTAGATCTTGGAACAGTTAACAAGATAGCTAAAACAATGTAAAGATTAATGAAGACAAATGAGAAACACATACACTCAAGTGCACACACACATAAAGTACCAGTAACAGTACCAGTAATCACCGTAACTCCTACCAACAATAGAAGTACAAAAAGGAAATACTATGATCAAAATTGTCCTAAGCACTTTACCAACATAAATGAAATAAACAAGTCCTTAGAAACCACATATATTTCTGACACATAAAGTGTGTTTTGTTTAATTAGTAATATTTTCCCACTTTATTTTAGATTCAAAAATAATGAGAGTTAGCATTTTGTGAATGCTAAATTGTGAATTTAGATTTAGTATTAGGCATTAGGGGAGGAACTTTCACATATATTGTTATATTTTGTCTTTAATATAATACTCTGAGGTAGGAATTATCATCAAGATATTTTAAATGGACAAATGAACTAATGTCTTCAACATCTCATCATTTGTGAGTGGTAAAGCCAGGATTCACATACAAATAGTATTTAAACTTAAAAACATAAGTTACAAAGAGTACTCAAACTGTTCTATTTCAGTCATAAAAATTTCCTAACCTAAGGTAAACTGGTTACATGTTTCTGATCAGAAGAAATACAAAAATTAATTACAGAATGCATTAATATGTATTGAGCAATGTATTAAATGTTAGCAAGTTTAATCTTACACTGAGATAATTATAAATAGCAGAACTATGAAATGAGGATAAAATATTTTGTTTATAGCTACTTTATTAAATTTTGCTGTCTTTGTTAGCATACACATCACTGAATATCCAAATGAAATATTAAAAATTGTTGTGCAACTGTACACCGAGTACATTTATAATTATGTAATCTACACATAAATATGTTGGCATAAAGGGCATAAAAATAAAACATCATAATTGTCATATCAGAGATACATGAATTTTTTCTGTTCTACATTTTATACTTTCTTCTAAAATTTGTTGACATCACTCATTTGTTAATGTCTATGCTAGTGCCTTTTATGTTTTCTTATAATACAAGAGTCTGCATGGTCTATAATTCAGTTAGCCACAATTAAATTCAATACAGTCATGCATTCCTTAACAATGGTAATACATTCTGAGAAATGTGTTATTAGGTGATCTTGTTGTGCAAACATCATAGAGTGTATTTACACAAAGTTAGATAGTATTGCCCACTATACACCTAGGCTGTATGCTATAGCCTATTGATCCTAGCTACAAACTAGGCATGATGCTGTACTGATACTAAAGGTGATTGTAACACAATGTTAAGTATTTGTGTATCTTAGCATAAGTAAACATAGAAATAGTTCAATAAAAATATAGTATAAAAGATTTTTTAAAGACAAGCAGTAACTACCTGTATGAGGTAATTACTATAAATGAAGCTTGCAGGATTAGAAGTTTCTCTGGGTGACTCAGTGAATGAGTGATGAGTGAATGTGAAGGGCTAGGACATTACTGTACACTACTATAGACTTCATAAACACTGTACACTTAGACTACACTAAGTTTATTTTTTAATATTTGCTTTATTCAGTAAAAAATTAACCTTAGCTTTCTGTAATTTTTTTACTTTATTATACTTTTTAATTTTTTTAACTTTTTGACTCTTTTGTAATAGCGCAGCTTAGAACACACATTGTACCACTGTATAAAATATTTTCTTTATTTATATCCTTATTCTATACAGTTTTTTATATGTGAATCTTATTTTCTTTTACATTTTATACCTTTTTGTTAAAAACTATGACACAAACACACACCTTAGCCTAGGCTTACACAGGGTCAGGATTATCAAAGTCACTGTCTTGCACCTCCACATCTTATCCCACTGGAAGGTCTTCAGGGGCAATAACATGCATGGAGAAGACATTTTCTGTGATAACAATACCTTCTTCTGGAATACATCCTGCATGACTTGCCTGGGGCTGTTTTACAGTTAACTTCTTTTTATAAGAAGAAGGAGTATGCTTTAATGATAAAAAGAATCACATAGCAGATACATAAACCAGTAACATGGCCATTTATTATTATATTCAAGTATTATATACTGTACATAATTGTGTGTTACATTTTTATGTAACTGGGAGTACAATAGGTTTGTTTATACCAGTATCATTGCAAACACATGAGTAATGTGTTGCACTATGACTTTAGGATGGCTACAATGTCAAGTCAATAGAAAATTTTTAGGTTCATCATGATCTTAGGGGATCCTATTTTATATGCTGTTGGTCATTGACCCAAAGGTCTTTATGCAGCACATGACTGTGATTTAGAAAAAAAGATATATGTCTCCTGAGTAATACACATTGCTTAATATTTAAATGCAGTCAATCTCTATTGAAAGTTGATTGACTAATTGCAGTAAGATGAACTGATGGCTCATTTTTTTTCTGCTTAACGCTAACATTCTTGATGCATACTGTTGGCATACTGTATATGAAAATTACTGATTTTGAACAAGCAATGTACGCCAGAAAATGTCATAAAGTTAATTTTATAGAGATAATATATCCAAAAAACTCCAAATTTTTAAGAGAAATCACTTCATCAATAATATCCATGTACATTTAGATGTACATGGAACGTTTAAATGATAGAACATTTAAATGATTGTGTCTGACAATGGGTGTGGCTACTACAACAGTTAGCAAGAACAACTTTATAGGTGTTGGATCCAAGTGCTTCTTGAGATCCTCTGCTTTCCACCACCCATTCAAAGAGTGTCTTGCTCCAGTGGACTGACCTCTGTATGACAATAGGAGAATATAATTTTAGGTCATGGGGCAAAAATAAATGTTTAGGTACCAGAGAGTCTAAGCTTTAGTGGTAACCACTTATTATACAACTGCTATGAATTGCTGCCAGCTGGCAACTGAAAACCTAAAGGAAGTTAGGACCATGCTCATGTTCAACTACTGTGGCGTGGGAAGCTCCTTGTACTATAAGATGCTGAGTTCAGTTATAAAACATGCACTTGGGGAAGTAAATGCCTTGGGTCCCATCCATCTTACTGAGAATCAATCCCATCCAGCTTAATGAATTGCTGCCACCAGGCAACTGAAAACCTAAGGGAAGATGGGACCAAGCTCATGTCCAACTACTGTGGTGTGGGAAACTCCTTGTACTATAAGAAGTTGAGTTCAGTTATAAAGCATCCACCTGGGGAAGTAAATGCCCTTGGTCCCATCCACTTTATTGAGAATCAGTGCAAAGGGAATGTCTAGGGCCATGCATCTTATAATTCTGTTTGTGCCTTTATTTCTATTTTTTAAATCATGGATCAGTAAAGTTTCATCTGTGGTCCAAATCTTGCTTGTGGTGTGCTTTGGAAATACAATTTTACTAGAATTTAGGCACAATTATTTGTTTACACATTGATGATGGCTGCTTTCAGGCTTCAACAGCATAGCTGAGTAGTTGTGATAAAGACAATGAGCTCTCGAAGCCCAAAATATTTACTATCTAGCTCTTTCAGTAAAAGTTTGCTGAACCTTCCTGGAACTCCCATTGTCTTTTTTTTTTTTTTTAATCTCATGAATGAAGTGTTTCCAAAAGAATATCAACTTGGGTTGTGTGTTTTTGTAATTATATATCTATATATTTAGAAAGGTATTGTTTAGCATTCTTATATTCCAGTTATGTATTTTTAAAATCCTGTAACCTCTCTTTCACTTATGCAATGCTATGTATGACATCATTTCTCTGTCCCTTGAATATCAATTGGAATTTTTAATGAAACAAAAATTGATGTACTCAATATTTTAATGTGTCCACCAATAATGCATATATTTATGTTTGTGCCAGGAAGTGAGAAATACCAAATAAAACTCAAATAAAATAACAGCTTTTGGAAACAATTGGAAATTGCTATTTAACCTCATTTTGATGAAAGCCACTACAATGGAGAGGTCAGGCTCACATTTGATTCAACTCTATTGATCGAATATAGCATTATTAAAAGTGGGAGAATCAATCATTTTGTGTCTCCTGGTATGAAGTAAACAGCAGTAAACATCATCATCTTTAAAAATTTTGCCAAATATATTGAAACTATATTTAATCATGCTTATGGACCTATTTAACAGTTTTCAGGAAATAAAGGGACTAGAAAAAAATAACTATCAGACTTGAAGCTAAAACCGTTGGGAACATCCTGCTCCAGGGTGACTATAACATTCCTGCATCCATATTAGTTACTACAGGTACAATCCCAGAAAAACAGCCCACCTGAATCTAGTTCAAATAGCGGAATCATGAACAAACAAATGAATGTTGTTTTAAGGCACGATTCTGAGGTGGTTTCTCACAGAGCAGCAGAAAATTGATACTTTTGATAAAGTTGGGCGATTGTACATGGACAATATTTTACTAATCTTGCTACCTAAAAATATACTTGATGTTTTTATAATTTTTCAAAACTATGCCTTTTAGACCAATCTGTGGCTATAGTATTCCAAGCTAATTTGGTTGTTAATCATGTACCCTTGCAAATATTTGAGAGGTAGAAGTAAAGAGGAGGGTATTTCCTTGCCCCTTTTGGCCACTTTCATGCTGGAAAGAAAATTCATAAAAGTGTGATTATCCAGAGATAACTGAAATATCTGGAACAGCATTTCAATGTCCAATACGAACTAACATTACAGGCATTCTTGGACATCACCTCTTGAAACCCACTTTTCAAGTTTTGCTAGTTATTTTATAACCCTATATTTGCATGTATTAAATCACTGTGTTGCTATAAAACTAGAGGGATATTAATTGACTGCACTGAACTCTAACTGATAAAGTTCTTAATTTCATAAAAAGAACAGGAGTAAAAGAATCTCAAGATAGGAAATTAGAGTTTAGATGCCAGACCTGGTTGAGATTAAAATCAGTAATTCTTATTAGTTTGAAAAGTTGGCCTTCATTGCCCACCATATGCAGTAGTCATTATACTGTAGGAACAGCAGAATAATTAAAAATTTTTATACTGTAGAAAAGAATACACTTATGAAACATTGTCAACTGAAATTATTTATTTTATTTCTCAGATGATTCATTTTATTGTTTTCTGTTTAAAACTAGTTTGACTAGAAGTATTTGAATCTTAAACCAAAAAGAGCACAAACACTGAATCATTAAGCGTTTTATGTATATGTTTTTAGTAAATGTGTATTCAAATACCGTGCTAATCTTTTTCAATATCTCTTACCTGACAGTGAGTTATTTAACTTAGTTTTCACTCCACTAAGAAATCAGTAGGCCTTTTTATGAAAGGAAAATTTTGTGAGTAAAACAATTCTTCTTTCATGTCTGCATATTCCAGTCTTAAAATTGAGTTTTACTACAATCCTAAAAATATCCTAAATAATGTATATATACTGATAGAAAACATTCCTATGGGATACAAGCAAGTGCAAATAATCTGGCAGTCAAAATATAATTAAATACATGGAAAAGATAAAAGCAAAAATTAGATTCATTTTAAATTAGATTAAAATATGACAATACTATTTACAATGGTTGTATAGCACAATAATTTAATGCATTTTACTGTAAAATTTATAGTACTAAATGTATATTTGTTCATTATAGTCATATGTACTTCTCTATGTCAATATTTTATGTAACTATATATATATACACACACACATATATAAACAATTTCACAAAAAAATGAATTTGGAAGATGTATAATATGAAATATAAAATGTTAGTGATTGTGTTTATAAATAGTTGGATTAACAAAAACAGCAAATTGTTTCTGAAAAATAATAAACTATAACATATTAACGTATTGGTGTATATACAGTATCCATGAAGTAATTAACAAGAGCATATGTCACAACAATAATGTTGAGCAAAAATGTACTGTGAAGTTATTTCATGTATACTTTATTTCCATATAAACATAAATAACAAGATAAAAAGGATATGAAGAAAAAATAGTCTTTTGCTTTTACTTCTTCTATGAATTCACTCCAATGAGACTTGATCATCTTAATATTGATATTTATAATTTAAAGAAAGTCCAAAGATATCTTCACTATATGCAAGCACTTAGTTGAGCAGAATGATGAAAATTTCACACTACAGTCTTTAATATTGTGTCTTAGTCCGCTTTGCATTTCTATAAAGAAATATCTGAGGCTGGGCAATTTATAAAGAAAAGAGGTTTATTTGGGTTACAGTTCTATAACCTGTACAAGAAGCATGGCACCATCATCTGCTTCTGGCGAGGGTTTCAGGGAGCTTCCACTTATGGCAGGAGGTAAAAGAGGGCAGGCATCACATGGGGAGAGGAACAAAGCAAGAGAGAGGGCAAGAGGAGGTACAGGGATCTTTTTGTAAACAGTAGTTCTTCCCATGCCACCAAGCCACTCATGAGGAATCTGCCCCCATGACCAAAATACTTCCTACTATCCTACACCTTCAACATTGAGGATCAAATTTCAACATAAGATTGGGAGACAAACATTCAAACTATATCATATACATTCAAGTGTTGGGTCTTAGATCTATTAATGTAGATATCTGGTGCCTGGATTATTGGTATAAGCCAGAAAGTATCAGAGACAGGTCTCAATCAATTTAGAAGTTTATTTTGCCAAGGTTAAGGATCATGACCCAGAACACAGCCTCAGGAGGTCCTGAGAACATGTGCCCAAGGAGAGTGGTTTACAGCTTGATTTTGTACATTTTAGGAAGATAGAAGTTACAGGCAATGACATAAATCAATACATGTATTGATACATGTCTACATTTCTTCAGCCTGAAGAGGCACATCTCAAAGCAGGAGAGCTTCCAGGTCATAGGTGGATTTAAAGATTTCCTGATTGGCAATTGGTTAAAAAGATTAAGCTCTGCTTGAAGAGTTGAAATTAGCTTGAGCTAAGGTAAGAAGAGGGGAGCTTGTGGAAGCCAAGGTTCTTGTCATGTAGATGAAGAGATGAAGACTCCAGTTAGCAGTCTTCTAAGAGGATAGATGTGTCTTAAGATCTTCATTTTAAAGTTAATGCTTGTCAGTTGTGTCTAAACTCCAAGAGAAACAGAGCAAAATGAGACATGTCCAACCCTCCTCTTCCTGTCATGGCCTGAACTAGTATTTTCAGGTTTGTTTGGGTCCCCTTGACCTATAGAAGGGTCCATTCAGTTTGCTGGGGGCACTTAGAATTTTCTTTTTTGGTTTATATTTGACATTCATTTAGCTTATTATGTTTTTGTTTTTGTTTTTCTGTGTTTCTTTCAGATCCTAGATTATATGGAGCAGTGGAGAGAATGAGAGTTAAGGAAAGAGGGAATAGAAGTCAATGGTTCTAGTATGTTCAAAAAGGCATAAGAAAAACTTAGATTGTACTATCATTTAGGATGCTTTTGTCTGCAGGAAACTGAAGCCTCTAACTAAAGTGGCTTAAGCAATAGATTTTTGTGATACAAAACATGAAATTAGATGTACGGCATTATTTGTGGTTGTTTCATTCAGCTGTCAAACATTGTCATCAAAGACCAGGTTTTTTTCTCTGCTCAGTGACTTGACACATAAATAAAGCATTGCCTTTATCCTAAGTCTGATTCTTCTTATGGTCATTAGATACCTATCACAGCAATTTTAAAAAGTATAATTTTTTCATAATGAATGATAAAAATCAACTATATATTTTCCAATATAAGAAACACTACCTTTTCCCTTTGATTGACAAAAACAATGTCAATTGGATCTATAGCAGTCATCAAAGAAAAGCAATTTAAAACTAACCAGAGCCCATGTCATAATTGCACTATTGCTTCATGTTTATTTTATTATTGATAGCCTATATTTTAGAGCAATTTTCACTTTATAGAAAAATTGAACAGAAAGCACAGATAGTTCTCATACACTTTCCTCATCTTCAATTTCTCTCCTTATTAACATCTTGCATTTGTGTGGCACATTTGTCATAATTGATTAACCAATATGAATATGTTATTATTAACTCAAGTCTATAGTTTACATTAATATTCACTTTCTACATTGTACAGATCTGTCAGTTTTGCCATAATATCACGTATCCCCCATTACAGTGTCATACAGAATTATCTCATTGTCCTAAAAATCTCCTGTGTTCCACCTATTTATCCATCTCTTCTCCCCGAACTATCTTATCAAAAACTATGCGTTTTATTTATGTAGTGAATACATTAAAAAATAATAATAAAAGTCTGTTCAAAAATAGGAAATTGGAAATGGATGCCTGACACAAAATTATTTGTGTCCACCATATGAAGAATGAAAGAATAAGTGAGGACTGTGTTACTTTGCTAAATAACCCATTGGCAAGTTACATAGTTTAAAAAAAAAGTACAAAGTACATTATTTGAGATTCCTCAAAAAACTAAAAATAAACCTACCACTTGATCCAGCAATCTCACTACTGGCTATTTATTCAAAGGTAAGAAAATCAGTACATCAAAAGAATACCTGCATTTCTGTATTTATTGCAGCACTAGTCACAATAACCAGGATATGGAATCAACCTTAATTGTCCATCAACAGATAGACAGATAAAGAAAATGTGGTATATATACATAATGGAATATTAGTCAGCAATAAAAAGAATGAAATTGTGTCATTCCTAGAAACATAGGTGGTACTGGAAGTCATTATGTTAAATGAAATAAGCCAAGCGCAGAAAGACAAGTACGGCGTATTCTCGCTCTTATGTAGGAACTAAAAAATGTTGATCCCCTAAAGGCACAGAGTAGAATGATGGTTATTAGAGTGTGGAAAGGATAAAGACAGGGAGGGATGAGAAATTGGTTAATGGGCACATACAGCTAGGAATAGCACAGTAGGGCAATAGCATAGCAGGGCATATGAAAAATTATATTTCATAATAATTTATATCTTAAAATAGCTTGAAGAGATTTGAAATGTCCTCAACACAAAGAAATGACAAATGTTTGAGGTGATGGATATCCTAAATACCCTGATTTGATCATTACATATTGTATGCACGTATCAAAATATCTACAATTACCCCCTAAATGTGTACAACTATTATGTATCAATTTAAAAAAGTAAAGAAACACACACACACACACACACACACACACATACTCAAATAACCCCAAACATTTGTCTATCAGAGAAGGTGAGTTCATTTATTTGCTAAATTGAGGACTGAAAAGGGAAAGATATAAAAGATACAATTACGTGTAGATCATTACAAGTAAAATATCTTTTCTATTTGAACAAAAATACAAGAAAATGACTACCGTGAGCAATAAGAAAAGTAGAATAAAGTCACAAATTATCAGAGTATATCCTGAGGCAGAAGTGCTCAGAGGCCATAGACAGTTTTTATAAAATTGTCATAATCATCAGTTACTGAATGAATTAATTATTGAAGGCTCAGGGAAATACTGAAATAAATAAAATATTTTTTTAATCAATACATTTTGACTTTACATGATCACAAATGCTTTATGTTCCCACTCCCTATTATCATCTAACAAGTTATTATCTTATAAAACACATACTGAGAAATATTGTTTCAAACATATAAGCCCTGGAATAGTTAATGGATAAATATGAAATTGTTATAAATTAAGGCATTGTATAGACTTTTATTATATTTTCTAGTAAATGATGCTTTTAGATGGCTAATAAAATTTATACCCTTTTGGAGATATCTTAATTGATAGGAATTTGAATTAATTTGGGAATAATATAAATTTTACTTTCTAAGTCTATGAAGATGCCATATATCTTTTCACTATATCTTATTTCATTTTTGCCTTAATATCCCTGAAATTGTCCACAAACTTATGAGACTTTTACTGCAGCTTCTATTTCCGTGGCCATAGCTACCCTCTCATTCCTGAAAGAATTGAAAATGTCTTTGCTCCTTGAAAGCTTTTTGTAGGTAATTTTCCCTCATAAATTTCTAAATGAGCTTAGTAGTGGGAATGATACCAAGAGCTAATTAGAATCTTTGACACCAGATGGATTAATCTTGTAAGAAAAAATTCCAGGAAACCCTTTTCTGTTTTCAGCAGGAGTATAATTTTCTCCCAGCTATGACTAGTTTGTGCTGTTGTTACCTCTTCAACCAGGTAGAATTAATAGTATCAGCTGTGTGAAACCCTCTCCTTCTTCATCAGTCATTTTCCCATTCAGTAAAAATGAGCCAAATCAGTTTCTCTTCCCTGTTTTATAGAATTGACATAACCAAAAAAAAAAAGGAAAGATAGAGGTGGAAATTATAAGAATCCACC
Organism: Gorilla gorilla gorilla; assembly: GCF_029281585.2. Taxonomy (NCBI): domain Eukaryota; kingdom Metazoa; phylum Chordata; class Mammalia; order Primates; family Hominidae; genus Gorilla; species Gorilla gorilla. The sequence goes on along the minus strand of NC_073238.2, from coordinate 77,457,870 downwards.
ACCATCATTTACTGAATACTTAGGACTTCAGCAGAAATAAAGTGGTCTGGGACAAATATTTGAACACAGCAAAGCATTATCAAATAATATCTAACACAAATATATATCTTCAAACAAGACAGAAAAAGCTTAAGAAATATAAATAAGACATCAGACAGCCTTATATCCTCAATTTTTTATTTTATAGTAGTAAGCTCTTCTGTAAGTAGAAAAGATTGTTTCTTAGTTCTTGTTGCTCTTACTCAGTAACCCCATGGAGTCAATTGGTAGGAAGCTGTTTTTCAGAAAAGAACTTTTAAGGGTGTGAGCACTGGAGAGCATAAAAAGAAACACAGTTGAAAGAACTGCTATGTAGAGATGTGGTTAATTAAAAGAGCAAGTCTCATACTTTCTCAAAATCCTGTAAATTCCAGAGAAATTTTATAACATACGATTGATATAATTATTTCAAAAATGACCAAAAACCAAAATTAAGTTAAATATTATGAAAATTAATGAGTTGACATAACATGACTTATTCAGATAAAAATTTTATCTTTATTGTACTGAACTTTTAAAAATACCTAGGATAGGGATTGCATTGAATCTATAGATTGTTTTGTGCAGTATGGTCATTTTAATGATTTAAGTTCTTCCCATCCATAAATATGGGATATTTTTCTATTTGTGTTTTGTTTGTGTCATCTACAATTTTTTTCATCAGTGTTTTGCAGTTTTTTCTTATAGAGACTTTTACCTCCTTTGTTAAGCATATTCCGAAGTATTTTATTTTACTTTTTTTTGTAGTTACTGTAAATGAGATTGCCTTCTTTATTTGATTCTCAACTTTATTGTTGTTGGTGTGTAAAAATGCTACTGATTTTTGTACATTAATTTTGTATTCTGAAACTTTGCCTGATTCATTTATTAAAGTTAAGGGATTTTTGGAGAAGTCTTTAGGGCTTTCCAGATACAAGATCATATCATCAGTGAACAAAAAAAATTTGACTTCCTCTTTTCTAATTTGGATTTTTTATTTCTTTTTTTTTTTTTTTTTTTTTTTGCCTGAATGCTATGGCTAGGATTTCCAGTACTTTGTTGAATAAGAGTGGTGAAAGTGGTCATCCTTGTCTTGTTCCATTTCTTAAGGGGATTTCCTTCAAATTTTTCTCATTAAGTATGACTTTTGCTGTGGGTTTGTCATATGGCCTTTATGACTTTGAGGTATGTTTCTTATATGTTTAGTTTGCCAAAGTTTTTATTATGAAGTGATACTGATATCATTTTTCACAGAATTAGGAAAAAATCCTGAAATTCATATAGAACCCCAAAAAAGCTCAAATAGCCAAAGCAATCCTAAGCAAAAAGAATAAAACAAGAGACATCACATTACCCAAATTCAAAATAAATCACAAGGATTTGGTAACTAAAAGAGCATGGTACTTGTAAAAATAGACACATAGATAAATTAAACAAAATAGAGAACCTCAACATGAAGCCAAATACCTACAGCCAACTTATCTTTGACAAAGTACACAAAAACATGCACTGAGGAAAGGACAGCCTTTTCAATGAACGGTGCTGGGAAAATGGGACTGTCATAAGCAGAAAAATGAAACTAGACCCCTATTTCTCACCATATAAAAATCTAGTCAAGATGGATTAAAGACTTAAATGTAAAACCTGAAATTATTAAAATATTAGATGAAAACCTAGGCAAAATTCTTCAGGATACTGGATTAGGCAAAAAAAAAATTATGACTAAGACCTCAAGAGTACAAGCAACAAAAACAAGCATAGACAAATGGGACTTAATTAAACTAAAAATCTGCACAGCAAAATAAATAATAGAATAAAAGAATAACAATAGAGTGAACCGACAACCTGCACAATGGAAGAAAATGTTTGCAAACTATGAATCTGATAGGGGGCTAATATCCAGAATTTACAAGGAACTCAAACAACACAACAACAACAACAACAACAAACAAACAATCTCATTAAAAAGTGCACATAGGTCATGAATAGACATTTTTCAAAAGAAGATATACAAATGAACAAGTATATTAAAAAATGCTCAACGTCACTAATCATCAAAGAAATGCAAATTATACCACAATGAAATATCATCTTATACCAGTCAGAATAGCTATTATTAAAAAGTCAAAAAATAACAAATGTTGGTAAAGGTGCAGAGAAAAAAGAATGCTTATACACTGTTGGTAGAAATGTAAATCAATACAACTTCCATCAAAAATGTATGGAGATTTCTCAAATAACTAAAAGTAGAACTATTGTTTGATTCAGCAATCTCGCTGCTTGGTATCAATTCAAAAGAAAAAAATAATTATAAGAAAAAGATAACTGGACTTGTATGTTTATCACACTATTCACAATAACCAGATATGTAATCAACCTAAGGGTCCATCAACAGATGAATGGATAAAGAAAATGTGGTATATATACACCATGGAATAATTTTTTAGCCATACAAGGGAATGAAATCATGTCTTTTGCAGCAACATGGATGGGATTGGAGGCTACTACCTTAAGTGAAACAATGTTAAATATCAAATTCTCACATATAAGTGGAAGCTAAGTAATGTATACAAATGGACTTTGAGTGTGGAATAATAAACATTGGTGACTAAAAGCTGGGAGAATGGGAAGTGGGTGAGGGATGAGAAAATACTTCCTGGGTACAATGTGCATTATTCTGGTGATAATTCTTCAAAAAGCCTAGACTTCACCACCACACAGTATATCCATGTAGCAAAACTGTACTTGTACCCCTTAAGTTTACACAAACTTGGAAAAAAAATTTTTAAAGCATAAATAAATATTTATAAAATCACCCAATATTTATACATTTTTGTGTGTTATTGAAATTTAAATATACATGTAATTTATATTATGAAAGATGAAATTAAAATAATTTTGATTATACTAAATTTTATTTTAAAATATGAAAGGACAATAATGTTTCACAAGCTATTGGCAAAAAATCAAAAAATGTTTATATACTTTTTCCCACTTGGTATGTTTAAGATATTTTTATGTATAATAACTGTGATGAATAATTTTATAGCCTAATCCTTTGTGACTTCTATTTAAGTAATCCCTTATGTGTGTTTTGCTTTATAATTTTAACAGTCCTGAACTTTTTAAATGTTTTCCTTTATATTTGCTTTAGATTCTTTTGTTATTTGGGGGCCTAAAAATTGTTTTACAATATGTTATATGTCAATCATATTGAATCTATCCATTTTAGATTAATTTTTATTTTCTCACTTTTTTCTCAGAGAAAGTAGACTCAATGCTATTTATGTTTTGTAACCATTTTTAATCTACCATGTTATTTATTTCTTCAATTGTATTATTGCCCAATGATATATTTAGGTTTTATGTGCCCATGCAAATGAACAAATTGTGTTATTTAAATATTTGATGCATATGCTAATTTTAAAAAACTTTTTTCATAATTTGTGTTAAAATTCTAACATATCCTACATCCCACAACTATTGATTTATTTAACTTTCCATACAGTTTGTCCACTTTATTTAATTTATGTTATGGGTCTGTTCACAAATGCTTATGATAGATATACATTCTTGTTCCATTGTTACTTTTACCAGTACACAATACATAATTCCATGCCTTGACCACTAAAATCTTTTGTTTTTCTTGAATATCATTCCCATCTCCCAGTCTTTCTGTGTGTATTTGTGTGTGGAAGAGGGGTGCTGGAAATTGCGTTTATTGCCAATTTCGGATAGTGTACTGGTGAATGATGTTGCTTTAGCCGATATGCAAAAAGATCTTTGGATTTTACTTTGTGAGTTTAACTCATTTACACTACATTTAGCAGATCATTGTTCAGGTTTTTCCTACCATGTTTTTTCATACTTTTTATTTACAGAATTTCTTTTGTTAATCCTCCTGCCCCACTTTTGTGTTTTGCAATACATAGGCCAAATTTTCTCTGTTGGATTAATAGTCATGCATGTGCACTCTATTTTTATGTCCATGATGTTCCACTACTAGATAATTATGTATGTTAATATGTACCAATTGATTGTTTAAGTAGTAATATATATATATATTTATATAATCTCACAAAAGGAGTATTTCAGAATGCTCTTATTTTCTCATTTAGCATAAAAATGAGACATAGTCTGTAATAACATTAGGTATTCTTTAGTTCTCAAAAATAATAGGATGGTGTAAGAAACTATTAAGTGGCAAGCTATTTGAACATTTCCGTTTTCTCTGTCTTCAAGCATTTCCTTGATTTATTTCTGTAAATATTAATATAAAGCCTTCAAAATATTTCAACCTGCATTTTGTATGGTAGAACAAAAATAACCTGTTTATCTAATGGTTTCTTTATTCCCCAAATTAAGTAAAAGTTTGAGTAAATGTGAAATTTAGATGCTAATGTATTTAATAGTTTCCTGCAAAAACCAAAATGCTCTGTCTTCTTGCATGTAATATTGCAGGTGAAAAATCTGATTCTTAGTATAATTCTTAGAATGAGTTTCTATTCTTCTATAAAATTTTAGAATTTTCATTTTGGCCTCTGATATTCTTAAATTTTATACACTATATATAGGAGTGCCTTTTCTTTCCTCTCCTATTTGTGATTTTATGGAATTTTTAATGTGGAGCCTGGGAGCCATGATAGAAAAGAGGTTAAGCACATTACTCTGGAATCAGATCCCTTATATTCAAAGTACACTGCTGGTAATATTTACAACTTACTAGTCAAAGGATGTGTGGCATGTAGAAAATTTACCTTTTTGTGCCTCAGTTTACCCATATGTAAAAAAGGAAAAATGTTAGTATGTAACTCATTGGGTAGCTTATTGAGAATTAAATGCCAATTATCATAAATCACTTATAGGTTTTATCAATGTCCCTATGCTAATAAAAAATTATAAGATATACTTGAGCAAATTACAATTTTTATTGGAATATATATCTCCAGTATTTCTCCAAATTTCTAACTTGTAAGTTGAGAATAGTAGTAAAAGCAACAGTTGTTATAAGGTAATTTAATTTACGTATGTGTTTATAACAAACATATATATTGAATATATATGGATATATACATAAAATGTGTGTGTATGCATGCATATATACACACACAGACATGCTGCATATACACACTCCACAGATATGAACATATGCATATGTATTTGGGTCTGTCTGTATGTATGTGTTTGTATGTAAATCTTAGAAAAATGACTAACACATAACAATGACTATACAAATTTTATATATTTCTATTATTAATATGTTTTTAGGAAAGGCCAAATACCTAGATACCAGTTATAGCTATCCTGATGAGTTTATGAATGTGGAAAACATGAAAAGTAATTATCTACATGCATCAAAGAGACACTTTTTTTGGTTATTGCTTTTTATTATTTTAAATCAATGTTTTTATTTTAGAATAGTTTCAGGTTTACTAAAAGTTGTGAATATACTACTGAGTTCCCATATACTCAGCACCCAGTTTTTTCTATTATTAATATCTTACATTTAGGATAATGCACTTGTTAAAATGTATAAACCCATATTGATACAAGTCCTTTTTCTCTTTCAAGTTTTGATCCAGGATACCACGTGACATTTGGTAGTAATGTCTCCTAAGCTTCTCTTGATGTCAGTTTTCCATACACTCCTTGATTTTGATGACTTTCACAGTGTTTTGTACAGGTGAGATATTTCGTAGAATATTTCTCAATTGGGATCTGTTTGCAATTTTTTTCAGGGTCAAAGTTACGGGTGTTGGGGCAGAAGACTACATAGATAAAGTACAATTCTCAGTACATCATATTGAGGGTAGACACTATGCAAATGAGTTATCACTGATGATGCTAACCTTGATCATCTGGTTGAGGTAGTTTTTATCAGGTTTCTTCACTGTGAATTTACTCTTTTTCCCTTTTCCATATTGTATTTGTTGGAAGGAAATCACTATGTATAGCCCACAGTTAAGAAGTGAGGAGCTATGTTTAACCTCCTTCATAACAGAGTAGCTAGCTATCTAAATTATTTCAGATTTTTCTACAGAGAACATTTATATCTTCCTTGCCATTGATCAACTCAAATTATATGTTTATGTCAACATAGGCACATGAATATTTATTTTATGTTGGGTTAAAATCTAACACTACTTTATGTATGTCCTTGCTCAAATTGTTTCAGCCTTGACTATTGGAAGCTCTTTTAGTTGGCTTTGTGTCCTTTTGACATACTATTATTGTTGGGGGTTTTTTTGTTTGTTTTATTTTCTTTTTTGAGTATGTTATTACATTCTGGCACTACAAAATACTCCAGGTTCATATTATATATTTTCTGCCCAGCCCAACAACCATCCCTTTTCCCACAGAGAACCTAGTTTCTTTTACTAGAGATTGCGGTTAGAAACCATAATCAGCCTGCTTGGTTTGCTTGTTGCTAATGGACTGTCTTTGCTACTAGAACCTCTCATGTGACAGAATAAAGAAATATGCATGTGTACTAACCAAAGTATGTACACATATCTATAAATATTCCTATATGTAAGCGTGTCTATTCATATTAAGTTAAACATGAGTTTATATTTATGTTTCCAAATCTAGTCTACTACCACACAATCTAACTTAAACCCCTTGCTTATCTGTAACATTCTACTTTAATAGTAAGAATGCTTGGCTTCTACCATTTGTCATCATTTGTTTAATAAATCAACTTCAGGATGCAGGTATAAAGATTTTAGAACTGATATTCTGGTGGAAAACACCTTATACAAATTATCAAGCCATGGTAAATTCCTAAATACCTATTGCTAAGCTAAGTAAGCCAGTCTCTAAAGTATATATACTGTATGATTCATCTATTGAAGGACATCTTTTTTTCTTTCCAGTTCTTGGTGATTATGAATAAAGCTGTGATGAACATTTATGTGCAAGTTTTTGTGTAGACAAAAGTTTTCAAATAAGTTGGGTAAAAACCAGGACAGTTCTTTCTGTATTATGTGATAAGACTATGTTTAACTCTGTAAAAAAATGTACCAAACATTTTACAAAGTGTTTGTACCGTTTTCATTCCCGTCAACCATGATTGAGAGTTCCTGTTGTTTTGCATCTTCACCAGCAATGGGTGCTGTCAGGTTTATGGATTGTAACCATTCTAATAATCCTACAGTGGTAGCTTATTATTGATGGATCCAAGGAAAGTCATTTATTTTCAATTTTCTTAACATGTTCTTGTTTTAAGAATGGGATTGCAACTTCCACGTGCTTTACATGCAAGAGCTAAAACCAGAAGTCCTCACAGAGGCACTTTTGATAACTCTTGCCCGAGACCACTTGGCCAGGTATTTATTTAGTCAGAATTTCACATTTATCCTCTTAAAGGGAAGCACAGATTTCAATCCAGTAAGTCTTCAACAAAAAGACTTGCTTGACACTGGCACTGGTAGTTCTGAATTTGTTGTTGCTGATTTCATCAATAAATGTCTTGGCCTTTATTGTTTTAAAGCTATGGAAATGTGTACCAGCATTATCAGAACATAAAAATATTTTTTTCTGCTATTCCTTCAGAACTGCCTCTGACTTCTTTCTTTATCAGGTTTTAACCTACCTTTTCCTCTCTAGCGCTACCTACCTTCAACAAATGCACAGCAGTCCAATATTGTTTATAGCTTCTCCAGAGTTTCTCACATTTTTACAGTTAATATTTTAAAGTACTCTAAAATCCTTCCCAAAGACAGTATAGTATGATACATGCAAGTGTATGTGTGCGTGTCTGTGTGTTTTTTCAAATAAATTCAATTATAATTCAGATTGGCTAGTCTTTTACTAGCCAATACAATATACATTCAATACAGTACATACACAATACAATAAAATACTTTATACATTTCAGGAGTGGTCAATTATCATTTTATCAGAAAGTCTAAACTCCAGAGGTGGTTCCTACAAATATTTCAGCTACCTTTATCTCTGATCTAGACCAGAAATGTTGCAAATTATTAAAGTGAAGGTCAGAAATAGTTTTGTATTGGTACAATTAATGTTTTAATTAGCATTATAAACACTAGATGTAAATTCTTATTAGTAAAATTTAAAGTATTCAAGTTTTTAGATTGATTAAAATACTCTCAACACCCTACACATCTAACAATGCCTATAACCTATATCTTTAACGAAGTCATCTGAGGTTTAATTTCTAAATGATCTCAAGTCCAACTATTGGTATGGCTAACTTATTATTGCTTCAAGTTGGCCATAACAGTAAATGAAACCTGCCTTCAAAAATAAGCCTCAGTGAGCTTTTCTTGCAAGTCAGTGTTAGAAAATATTTAAGATCTAGCAAACTAGAACGTTGTTAGACTTTATAAATAAGTCCATCTATTTCAAACTTTACCAATGGCTACAATTATTTATCAAAAGGAACTAAGAACTCTGCACAACCAAATTAACTAAGGTTAATGTACAAAAGTTAGTTCCTGTAATTTACCTTCACCTTTACATCTTGGGTTCCACAATGTTGATTTTGAGGAAAGAAACCCAGAGGCCAGTGAAAATTTTTCTTATTTTCAGGAGGTGAAAGTGTTGCTATTTCTCTGTAATATAAAATTATACATTTTTAGTTCAATATAGTGTTACATGCTTTTTGCCAGACCAAATGACATATTTAAGTGACTTTGGCTTTATGTTCTGCTAAATAAAGCATCTGATTTTAGATTATTACTTACTGAACACTAGAATTTGTAAATAGTAGCATTCACTGTTAAATTTATTCTAACTATTCTCACTGGAATTTTTCTTGCCCATACTCAAAATTTTTATTTTATATAATTTCTCTCCTAAAATACTCCTTTTTAAAATTGAATGTACCATATGCTACAAAGAAATATTTTCTTTCATTTCCAGAACTAAATATTGTAAACACTATATATTTTCCATACCTATGAATACACAAATAGTTACACAATCTTCTCAACAATATTTTCCAGTTTTCATGTGTATATTGCATAAGACTTTATCCTAAAAACAACATTTTTTCTTCCCACTATATCCAAACTGATTGAGGAGAAACAGGAAAGTAAAGATAATTACTTTAATGATGACTTTTAGCCTCGTATAATATACTACTGTAATAAATTTGAAATCTAATTATGAAATATAAATACTGTATTGTCCATTTAATAATATAGTGGATACCAATGATTTTATGCCAAGATTATTTTTGGCTGATAATAAAAGTTTCATCCTTGTTTCAACAAACCTTGCATAAAGGAATTGTTCATGAAAATATCGCTATTTCTATAATTGCATTAATCAATATTCCTATATTTAATAGTTTGGAAATTCTCCAGGAATTTTTCAAAACTTATTGTGATTTATTTCTAATTTTACTGTTGAAATTTATGTCACTTAAGAATGATTCCGGCTGGGCGCGGTGGCTCACACCTGTAATCCCAGCACTTTGGGAGGCTGAGGAGGGCGGATCACGAGGTCAGGAGATCGAGACCATCCTGGCTAACACGGTGAAACCCCATCTCTACTAAAAATAAAAAAAATAAGCCGGGCATGGTGGTGGGCACCTGTAGTCCCAGCTACTCGGGAGGCTGAGGCAGGAGAATGGCGTGAACCCGGGAGGCAGAGTTTGCAGTGAGCTGAGATCCTGCCCCTGCAATCTAGCCTGGGTGACAGAGCAAGACTCTGTCTCAAAACAAAAACAAAAACAAAAACAAAAACAAACAAAAAAACCAAAACTAGAATGATTCCACGGAAATGCAACAGTAAATCAGTGAATTTCAATATCTGACTTTTTAAAAATATTTTTAAGTAAACTTATGTCTGTAAGGACTGGGCCTGAAAAGGTTAAACTGCAATGAATAGAACATTATCAACACACCAGAGACCCCTTTGTGGTCCCTCTGAATCACCATTTATTGCAATGACATCATCACTTTCTAACTTCTAACACATAAACATGTTTTACCTGTGTCTTAGATTTATATTAATGGAAACATGTGGCCTATATTTTTTGTATACATCTTATACAAAAAAATACAATTATATATGTGAGTCTCATCAATATTATACTTCATTCTCAATGGTGTATAATAATGTATTATATGAACATACTATATGTTATTTATATATTCAATGGTTAATGAAGATTTCAATTATTTCAAGGTTTTTGGCTATTACAAGTTACGATGCAATGAAATTTTTGGTTGTAACTTTCTATTCGTAAAGGCATATGTTTTAAGGATGTGAGTGGAAAAAACAGTTTTTCTCTGCTCTCACAACACAACAATCAACATGAAGACTTCTGTGACTACATGTGTGGGATTTTCTTCCCACCAGCAAGCAAGCAATCAGTTATTCAGTGGATAAAAGACAAATGTCCTCCAATGAAATCCCCACACTGTCTTCTATGGAAATACCATCAAATTCTACAGGTTGAGGGCTCAGTCCCACAAGACCGCTCCTCACTTTTGATGCCAATCACAAGCCTCAAAATGTTGTACCTGTGCTTTTGACTGATGGGCTATAAATCGGAATTCCCACAACCCCCTCCTTGGGTTTAATTTGTTAGAGTGGTTAACAGAACTCAAGTAAACACTTACGTTTACTGGTTTATTATAAATGATACTGCAAAGAAAATAGATGAAGAGATGCCTAGAGCCAGGTAGGGGGTAAAGGATGTAAAACTTCCATGCCCTCCCAAGGTGAACCGCCCCCCAGTAATATCCATGCATTCAGTCAACTGTCCTGGAAGCTTCCCATACCCTGTCTTCTCAGGCATTTTCTGGAGAACTTTGTTAGGTAAGTAGGATTGAAGTAAGGACAATTGTATAGACTAGACAAAAGGGTGTGATCTAATACTAATAGACTGTTTAAGGAAACACAGCATGGCCTGTCTGTTTAGATTCTTCTTGGTCTTTCAGTGAAGCTTTCCTTCCTACAGGGTAGGAGGCAGGACCCCTTGTGAAATGGGAGTCATATTTGCAATCAGATAAGGGAGGTCAGAGAATTTCAAAACAGAAACGTAGGGGAAGATTCCTGCCCTGCCTGGGGAGAAAAAAAGAGCAAATGTAAGGAGAGCAGCAGGTCAGAGAGTGAGATTCTATTTTCTAAGGTCTGCTTCTGAGGTCTGACTCACTCCAACATTGTAACAAGGGCTATGAGAGTTATGAACCAAGAACCATCGATGTTAACCATATGCACATGATATCATAATATCACAGAGGGTCTATATCCAAGCCTGGAAATTCTGGTCATAGGTGTACTAATATCTAGTTTTAATAGTTATTGCTACACACTTAAAACTTCTTATAAATTGATAATAGATAACATAATTAAAAAATGAAATAGGCAAATACTTGAAGAAACACTTTACCCAAGGAAATATATAGGTGACCAGCAAACAGGAGAAGGTATCTGATTAAATTTCATTAGGGTCAGAGAAAAGTAAATTAAATATCCAAAGTAATACTTTACATGCTCAGCAGAAGAACTAAAATTAAAAAGGACGACAATACTAAATAATGGCAAAGATGTGGAATAACAGAAACTCTCATACTCTGCTAGTAGGAGTGTAAACTGAAACACAAAGAGAAAATCATCTGATGTATCTGGTAAAGCTCCATAAATACACATACTCTTACATATCACTTTCACTATTAGAAATATCCTGAGCAGAAAGAAGGAGTTATTCACTACGAGATAGGTAATAAAAATATATAGCTATATTAACAATAATAACACCAAGATGAAAATATCTCAAATGTTCTTAATAGTAGAATACATAAAGCATAGTATTTTTATACAATGGAAAATATATAGCTATGAAAATCAAAGAATCCTCACTGCCTGCAACCACAAAGATGAATTTCACTGAGGATTTGAGTAGAAGAAGAGAGGAAATAATATATATTACATGATACCATCCGTATAAATCACAAAACCAGGCAAGAACTATGGTGTGTTAGAAAACAAGAGTGGTAGCTATATGTACAATAGTAATGACTGGGAGTGTACTCCAGGAGAAAACTGGAGTACTAGTAAACAAATACATAAACTTGTTGTTTTTATCGTCAAAAATTGTTAAAACTTGGAATTTCATATAGTTCAAACTGTCTTTTAAATAACTAGATGCTGCTTACATGGGCATTTTTTTGTGTGTAAATTCATTCAGCTGTATACATATCTATGTAATCCATAAAAATGTACTTAAAAATAATTGAATGAAAATAAAAACAGATTGATACATAAAACTAGAACAAAACCAACCAAGGTACTGCAAGAGAAATGGTGCAGTTTACCCAAGGAACCAGTGAGATACTTTGGACTCAGATTTCATAGGTAAGTGGAAGAAAATAATGGAGTTGAAAACAGAAATTATTTGAAAGGCTATGCAGGTAAGTCTGTCAACTGATATCTCAACTTCTGTGGCCCACCATGGAGACAAACATAAGCAGCTCCATTTATCTTTAAATTGTTGATAGTATTCTGAAAAGATTTCTGATTTTGTATTGAATGTAATATGAGTAGGAATAAATACATTAGGTAAAGCACTTATTAGAAAAATTATAATTTAGATAGATTTGAAAAAAGATACGTTTGAAAAATATAAGGTTTGTAATACAAATTGTTACAGGATCCTTGGGATGTTGCTTCATCAGCTGGAAACCTCTGTGGCCAGTGGTACCTTTGCCTGAGTTTTACTTGGGCCTGCTTGGCCCACTTGGCCTAGCAGGCTGCACTTGGCTCATGCTACTGGCTTGAATCCCATGCCTGCCAAGGGCAAGCAGAGCAACAAGGGGTGTGTGCATGTGGTCTGGCCACTGAGCAGGAAACGCAGAGCCCCAAAGATGTGTCACAGGCCTGGCTCAGGGAGCTCCTAGGCCTGGACTTCCCAAAGGGCCGCAGCTCTTCTCTCCTTCTTGTCACCCCGCAATGTGGTGAGCAAGGGACATGATTCAGCCCTGTTTGTGTTACAGCACTTTCAGCCCCACCATTCAGCGTGTCCTAAGTTCTTGTCCCGTGCCCAGGATGATTAAGATGCACAGACAAGTGGAGGGTGAGTGAGGTGAAGAGGAGCTTTATGGAGTGATAGAACAACTCAGAGGAGACCCACAGTGGGAAGCTTCTCTCCACAGCCAGGGTGTCCCTGCAAGTGTTGAGCCCTCAGCAGAGAAAAGACACTGGAGTGAGTAGCTCCACGTTGTCCCATCATCTTTCCAGCTCTCCGCAGAGAGGAGACACTGGGGTGCGTAGCTCCTCTCTGCAGCTCGTCATCCTGTCATCTCTTTTCAGCTCTAAGCAGAGAGGACACCCTGGTGTGGATAGCTCCTCTCCGCAGGCAGGTCATCCCATCATTTTCTTAAGTCTGGCTGAGTCACGGGTTTTGATGTACTTCAGAAGAGAGGAAGTGCATGCTGATTAGTCCATGGGCAGCCATGGGTGGGCCCAGACAAAGCACCATAAGTTTCCACTCCAGTCTACAGGGCTGGTAGAATGGCCCCCATGCTTCAGGCCTTCCCCATCTTGAAAGTGGGGCTTTACCCGGGACCCGCCCCTTTCCACCCAGAGACTGTCTACCTCCTGCTGCTATTCAGGGTGCCCAGGCTGTTCATGCTGAGGGGCACCTGCAGGCAGCACCAAGCTACCCTCAGTCCCTCCTCAAACTCCCTCCCATGCTCATTGGCACCCAAAGTCCGGAGGGGGCCGAGAGGACAGGGAGCTGGCATGTAAGTGCTGTCTCAAGCGTGGGCTCACCCAGCTGGGTTGCAACAGCTCCCAGGCTCAACCTTAACTTTGCTCTGAAATCAGAGTGGTAGCCAGGAGTCGGGAGAGGCTAGGCAGTGGGAGCAGGCACCTCTGAGCTTGTCGAGAAAGAAGGCTTCCCAGGCACCCAAGAGTGCAGAGATGCCTGGGTCTGCAGTCCCAGCTTGGGAGGCTGAAGCTGGACCCAGGAGGGAGGAGCTCCTCCCTGCTCCTGGTCCCCAAGAGCACAGGAATGCCTGGATCTGCAGCCGTGGCTGGACAGCCGCAGCTGCGCCTGGGAAGCAGGAGGCTCCTGTCCTGCCAACTCAGAAGTGGACTGGGCTTCTGCTTACTCTTGGCTCCTGTCCTGCCAACTCAGAAGTGGACTGGGCTTCTGCTTACTCTTGGCTCCTGTCCTGCCGACTCAGAAGTGGACTGGGCTTCTGCTTACTCCTGGCTCCTCCTGGCTCTGTGGAGCTGCAGCCACGGCATGCCTCCCCCATTGCAGCCTCCATCATGGCAATAGCCGCTCCAGATGGACCACCGCTGCCATCAATATAATTGCAATGTAATTGCATATCAATTTAAATGATTTTCCTGTGTCCTATGTTTATTGCTTGTATAGTTGATACATACATTAACATAACTTTGAATTCGTACATTTTAGGACCATTTATGTTATTTCAAATAATAAAAAAACTGAAAGAGCTATCCTAATTTCATAAATATTAAAGACTGTTTAAGAATGCAAAAAGAGGAAAAGGTGCATTTTATTTTAGAAGTTTATGTCTAACTGAATGATGCAAATAAATGCTGAGTTGAAAGTTGAAAGCATTGCTAAAATGTTTACTGTCTACATATTGAGAAGAAATGCTGTACTCCAGACAATATCATCATTGAAAACTTACAAATAGCCTAATTTAACAGCCATCATGGTTTTTATTAGTCCTCTGCAGCTACTGGTCCAGTTTCTTTTATAACTGAGATAGTGCCACTCCTAGGTCTTCCAACTTCCGTGTGCCTGTCTTTGCATTTTTTAAATCTCATTAACTTGAAAACAGGACAGCACATTTCTAAGTTTTACGAAAATTTTTATCTTATGTAAAATCCTATAAGCGATTCCATTTTAAAATCCCTTTTAGATACATGTTATTGTTTCTTCAGTCTCAGCTGCACTTCAACATCACTGCATTTCTTCTCTCTGATTCTTTTCCAAATGCACTTAACCTGGATTTATATATTTCCTCACTCAATTTCAATGTATTATTTTAATTCGATTATATGGAACACTTTATCACTGCCCCAGCCATTACTCCTGAGTTTGCAAACATGAGCCAACTAAGTCATTTGAAGCCACCCGCCCCCCACTCCTCAATGAAAAAAACAACCTTAGATAAATGTTAAAACAAACAGGCAAACAAACATACGCATGTACAAACATACCTGTCCTTCCCTCCCTTTCTCGCTCTCTCGCTCTCACGCACACACACCCATACACACACACACACATATACACTTCTCAAAATAAAGGGCCGTCGACTTAACAGACCTACTTTTACTCTCATAAATAATCACGTTTATAGCAATTAATTAAATATTTTATATTAATAGTTTTTGTAAGGCACATACATAAAGATAAGTACTAAAGGCATATTTGTGGAAAAAGCTCTATACTGTACATAGTCATTTCTTTTCTGGTGTAATAGAAGGAGTTATTTATTGTCAGTAAACAGACTTATTTTTTGCTCTGGTTTTGTGTGAAAGACAGCTTATTCATTTTCTCTTCCAACCAAAACTTTTTGGAATACATCACATTAATAGCCAACTTATTTTAACACAATTTCCAAAACTCTTTTTTTAAACCTAAATGTTAAGCACATTACATTACAGTATTATAGTATATATCTACATTCATTCATGACCTATGTTCTTCTTCATTTTTCACAATTTTATAAAAACATATTGCATACATGTTACATTCTAAATAATTCATCCTCATTCTTGTGACAATACTTTATTGCATATAAATGCTGTATTTTGTTCTTGTATTGCTTTTAAAATGACCTATCTTTGAGCATTTTATAAATTATGTGTTTTCGTTATGCCAAAATATAATTGTACAAAAAATATAGGGTTGAGTTCTCAACAGGCTTTTAAGTTTAGCAAGTAGATCCTTAATAGAAGACTCACCCTTTCTTCTTGGAAGGATGGAAAATGGAATTTTATCTGCTTAATTTTCATATATATATATATGAAACATATATAATATATAACATATATATGAAACATACATAATATATGACATATATCAAACATATATAATATATAACATATATATGAAACATATAATATATAACATATATATGAAACATATATAACATATAACATATATAAGAAACATATATAACATATATATATATAAAATATGGAACACTTTATCACTGCCCCAGCCATATATATATATATATATGTTATGGACTGAATGCTTTTATCCTCCCCAAAATTTATATGTCAAAATCCAAACCCCCAGTGTGATTGGATTAGTAAGCGAAATCTTTGTGAGGTGATAATGGCATGAGGGTGGAGCCCTCATGAATGGGATTAGAGCTCTTATGAAAGAGACCCCAGAGAGATCCCTTGCAAGTTCCACCATGTGAGGATACAGGGAGAAAATGGCAGTCTATGAACCAGGAAGCAGGTCTTCACCAGAACCCAGCTGTGCTAGCACCCTGAACTCAGGCTTTCAGCCTCCAGAACTGTGAGAAATACATTTTTGTTTTTATAAGCAAGCCAGTCTATGTTGTGTTTGTTATAGCGGCCCAAACAGACTAGGGCAATATATTATTGAGAAAGATAATGTTTCCCTTACACGCCAGAAATTAATCATCTGTATTCAGTAAAGCATACATTTTCTAAATCCAAACAACTTACTCAAAATTTTTAAACTTTAACCTCTAATTATATTTTTTACTTTAATATATTACATTTTATATACATTTAAAAATATATGTACCTATTCCATTCATTTTCAGCATCTTTTATCTTTTTGTTTTTTGAACTTTGTAGCTCCATGTCTGAACTCATTTCTCTTTTGAAATGAGTAAAAATATATTTTTTTTCAAAAGGTCAATTCTACCATTGTCATTTTGTTGCCTAAGGTATGAAAACTATATAAATGCTCATAAATGCAGTAAAGAAATAAAAGCTTTCCTGTAAATCAGTATTGAGGTTAGTGCTCTTATCCTTGATGATGGAAAAGGCACTTGGCCTTGAGATCTTTGCAAGCTGAGGAGCTGGTAATTTTTTGTAGTTGTTACCTGATAATGCATTTTCACTTAAAAACTTGTTTCTCTCATTCTGAAAAGTATAAAAAATCAAGTTTTAACTTTTTTTGAAGTTTTTTTCTATGTTCATATCTTTCTTTTATTATACATTGCTATGGCTGTATTTATTTCAGAAAATTCTATAAAATCTAATTCATGTAGAATGTAATATTAAATGTTTTTCAATATTTTAACAGATTTTATAATGAAATTATAGTACAGTACATTAAAGGACTAGACAACTTTAGTATTATCTTTACCCATTTTGGAATCCATTGCATGCAAGGAGATTTTATTACTTTGTTTTAAGGTAATAATTTTTTAAATGTATAGCTAAAAAAATTAAGTATTAATATTGGGAGCTATCCCTTTAGCTACAACATCATGTCTATAGAAAGTGTTACTTCATTAACAAAAGGCTCTAGAAAAAATCAGTGATATGGTTAAAACCTCCTGAGGTTGTAAAATTTTATACTGATTTTTGCTCTGCTACTTACTGGTTGTTGATCTTTAGAAAAGCTGTTTAACCTTTCTGCTTCCATTATTGTTTCATTACCTACAGCAGAATTTTCAACTCATGAAATCTTATTTTCCAGAGTGGTTCATAACTTTTTTTCATCATGAAAGTCATCTCAGCGTTCTAAGCAGCAGCAATTAAGACAGTTGTTCTCTCAGCTCAAAAGGGCTAACAAATATTGCCTAAGATTTCCTGAGTTACCGGATTTTGATAAAGAATTACCTCTAAACTGTTAATTTCTTAAGGTCGAAGTATAGTCTGATTCTAACAAAGTACTAGCTTATTTATGTAATGCTTAAAAAATAAAAATAGTAAAATTTGGAGGATGTAGTGTTTTCTTCCACAACTGTATATCAAATTATGTTTGATATTCTTTTTCCTACATTTTCTTCCTTACAAGTAAGGCTGATACATATACGATCTACTTTCTTGTGGTTCTTCCAATCATTATTCTCTCTGGATTTGCCAGATACTGGGAAGCTTATTGATTTTTCAAACACTAAACTTGATTCTTCTAGTCTCTTCCCCATACTTCATTATATTAGTGAATATAATTTAATCTTATCTCCCAACACTACCACTAATATTTGTACCATGAATAAAAAATGCTGTAGGTTATAAGGGAATCATATTTCAACAAGAAAAAAAAAAAAACCTCATTCTCTCAGATAGATGGCGGAATTCCCAGGCCTAGCCCCCAGGGAAGAAAAAAAGGAAAAAATCCTTAATAAAAAAAATTTCTTGACACTATAATTCATCTTATTGATTAATAAAATTTTCATTACTGGATAAAAGAAGAACAAAATCTTGTTTTCTGCTATTGTCCTATTAAAAGTTAATAATGCCAATGTTGGTCTGGGAGGTTAGAATCTAATGTTTTGAAGATATTTTTATCTTTTAGATCCTCAGAGCTTTATAGCCTTTCAGTTGAGAAATATGAAACACTGAAAATCAAAAACAAATGCTGGAAATCTTCTGTAAGTCCAATTTATTTGCTTCATCTTTTTCATCCATTATTATTAATGTGATATAACTGGTAAAATGATACACTGTAAAAGACGTATTCTAAGATTGTTTCTTAACAAACAATAAGAAATTAGTATGACCTATTCTTACTATAAAGGAAAAAATCTTTATGTGGGGTCAGATAATCTAAATGTTATTGGAGATCAATATCACAATTGTAGCTAATGCCTAAAGAAAAAAAGACTTGAAACACAGAAAAGCAGAAATAACTTACCAATGAACTTCAGGAATAAAAACGAGTGTGGTCTTAAAAAAAAAAAAATGAATAGCTGGCTAAAACTTCCCACCTGTATTAATATAAGAGGAGAAATGTGCACAGGAAAACAGCTCTGACCCAAACCATCTGACTTTAGATAACCCACTCTGCCAAGTTCACTCAGTCAACAAATGCTGAGATGACAGTTTCCTCATCTGTAAAATACAGATAATGCAAGTACCACTATAGCCTGACAGATTCTTCTTGCCCAGAAAAGCCAATACGCTGAGAACAGCAGGAGTGTTGCAGCAGAGATTTTAATTATTACAAGACAGTCAAACAGGAATATGGAAGATATTTGTCAAATCTGACTTTCTGAGATCTTGGAGGCTGGGCTTTTTAAGGATAATTGACAGGCAGGGGGTTAGGGAATCGGTGCGGCTTGTTGCTTGGGGAGGAAATCATAAGAATGCCCAAACTGTCTTCACACATTGAATCAGTTTCTGGGTGGGGGTTTCACCGACCAATTCTTTAAATACTTTAAATAACCAACTCTGCCAGGTGGGTCCAGATGGTCTCAGGTGGTCCACTAGAATGCAAAGTCTGAAAAATATCTCAAAGACCAATCCTAGGTTTTTTACAATAGTGATGCTATCTATAGGACCAATTGGGAAAGTTCTGAATCTTATGACCTCAGGCTTCATGACTCCTGAGCAGTAAGCAAGCTATAGAACCACAGCTGGTTATTGCCTAACCTTTGCACAGGTTAGTCTTATGCATAGGTCTTAGCAGAATTCATGCCCCTCCCAGAATTCTAACCTTGTGGCCTTTCATTAGTTTTATGAAGGTGGTTTTGGTCCCTGAACAAGTAGGAAGACATTTTTTTCAAAAGAGCTATTATCATTCTTATTTTAAGGTTAAACTATAAATTAAATTTCTCCCATAGTTAGCTTGGCCTGTGCCCAGGAATGAATAATCCCAGTTAGCTTGTGAGTTTAGACACAAGACAGAGTTAGATATGTTAGATTTCTCTCACTGTAATAATCTTTCCAAAAGGCGGTTTTTGTACTTACCTCATAAAATTGTTGTGGGGATTAAATATAATAATTGGCAGAATGTTCTTAGAATACTGGCCTCTCTAATTGCTAAATAAGCATTATTATGTGCATTTACTCTATTGCAAAGAACTTCAAATAGCTGATCTTCGCCCATGCTATTAAAGGAAATTTGTTTTGCTTTGCTTTCCATTGTCTACTGTCTTTATAGTATCTGCCTTACTTTTTCAGGTTAAATTCAGCTGTCTGAATTTGCTCCACAAACTTCACCTTACTATTCTCCAACTTCTTAAAAGATATTTATTCCAGTCCCAAGTTTTCTGAGTCTTAGGAATCACTAATCCTACACTCAAGTGTTTCAGACCCTAACTTTCACTAAGATAAATTGTAAAAATAAATAAATAAATGGGCTTTTTATATGGCACTGAAATTTTCACTGATTCTGTCTCTAACAACACAGAAACACTTCAAATACTTGGGCAAGATTGTGCCAAGGAATCTTGTTTTGGTTTCTGTTTCCTGAAATGCCTGGTTCTTGAAAGTTTAGTCAGAGAAATAGGAACCATCTATTGTATTAATTTCTGAGGACTGCCATAACAAAGTACCAGGAACTGACTGGGTGGCTTAAAAAAATAAAATCCATTCCCTCACAGTCTGGAAGACAGACAATTGAAACCTAGCTGTCAGCAGGGTCATGATCCCTCACACAGGCTGAGTAGAATTCTTCCTTTCCTTTTCTAATTTATGATGGTGATCAGCAATGTTTTTTGGTGTGAAGCTATATCCCTCCAGTCTCTGCCTCTGTCTTCACATGGCATTCTGTCTTTCTTTGTGTCTCTTTTTTTCTTAGGACACCAGTCATATTGAAATAAGGGTATACCCTACTTTAGTATTATCTCACCTTAACTATTATTATAGTTAACTATTATTATTATATATTATAGCAAACCCCTATTTCTGAATGCAACCACCTTTGCACAATTATAACTAAGGAAATCATGACAGTGAGAAACATCAGACCTAACCAACTCCATCTTGCTTCTAATCCCTACACTGTCCTTATCCATTCCTGGGTGTAGGCCAACCCAGACTTGGGAAGGAATTTAGTTTATGGTTTAAATAATAGCCGTTTCCAAAAGTGAAACTGATCTTGTAAACGGAATGAAAAACCGCCAGCCACCAAGTTAGAATGAGGGGGCCAGAATTCTAAATATTACCAGCCATTATTCCGGAGGTCATAAGATTCTTAACTTCCCCAATTACTCTTTAAGGGAACACCACTATTGTGAACCTAAGATGAGCCTTTTGAGATGTCTTTTCAGGCTTTGCATTTCTCACAACTGGATGGCCACACCTGGACCTGCCAACCAGTTCTATGGCCTCACTCAAGAACCGATGCAGCAGAAGAGAACAGCTTGGACTCTCTATGATTTCATCCCTGAGCCAACCAATCAGAACTTCTGATTTACTGGCCCCCTACCATCATATTATTCTTAAAAACTCTGATCCCCAAGTTTTCAAGGAGACTGATTTGAGTAATAATAAAACTCCAGTCTCCCACACAGCCAGTTCTATGTGAATTACTCTTTCTCTGTTCCAATTCCTCTGTCTTCATAAATCAGCTCTGTCTAGGCAGCGGGCAAGGTGAATCCATTGGGCAGTTACAAATCTGGGGGCTCGTCAGGGATTGCCCTTGTGGCTACCTGCCCATGCAAGGTTTAGTAGCCCCCCCTCCAGCAATGGATTCAGAGATTAGCCCAAGCAGCTGTCTAGTTCTCTTGGACTGGGGGCTGACCCTGGTAGTTTTTGCTACTGGTGGGGTGCTGCCAACACAATGTGCATGAATTTAATTATAATAGAGAAATAGTTCTGGGGAGATGTCCCATCACTGTAATGCTATCACAGGGGGTCTGTCTGTAGCCCCTTGGTAAAGTGTTTGTCTGTAGCCCCATTTCTGGGTGTCTGGGTTGGTGAGTATCCTAGGCACTGCCAATGCCTCCTTCCTTCTGCCGACTGTTTCTGTAGCCCTATCATGGGGTGTATGTCTGTAGCCCCATTGCAGGGTGTCTGTAGCTCCACCATGGGGTGTCTGTTTCGGTTTGGCTCCTGGGGGGTCTTGGTTGGCTTTCCCTAACTAGTAGAAAAAGTGTTGGTTTGGGAGACTTCTTCTCAATCAGGAAGATTTCACAGAGATTTCTCAGACAAAGTATAGGTGAGTAGTTTGGAAGGGATACTCTGGAGTTCTTGGTTAGAAATCTTGATTTGGAAGGCCTTCTGTCCATCTTGTCTTTGTGTGTATGTTTGTGTATGTGGAGGGGATCTCTGAAGGAATTGCTGGCAGAAGTCCAGCAGGCCTAACTTGGAGAACTCTCCTTATCTATCTGGTCACATTCTGTGAGTCCTGAAAGAAATTTAACAAGCCTGATTCAGGGTTACTGCTCTTCATCTTGCTCAGAGACCACCCATTGAATTCCCAAAAAGAGGTCACCCCTCCCCACTCTGAGTGGATCAAAGACAACAGGAGCCAACGGGAAAAGGTTTTTGAGCCTTGCCAGGTCGATGTTGGGTATTGAATGAGGTGACCAGTGTCTGTTGGGTTACATGTATTTTGCTTCCGCTGGGATGGAAAATGTTAATTTGGTTTCCCGTGCAGCCTGTCGGGGAGCATCTTGAGAAATTGAGAAGCTTTTGTCTGTGGTTCCATAAAACAGAGAAAGATGACTTTCTTTTGTAATGGGGCTTGGTCCCTCACAGCTATGTCACAGTGAACAGGGCCATCAAAGCCTGCTCCAATCTTCTGGAAGCTGCAGAGAAAGGGAACCCGGAAACCGGGTATGCTTGGCTGTAAGAAATTCTTACAGCCGAGATGCTGGTCTCTCTCTCTCTTTCTGCATTGTGTGTCGGGGGGAGAGGTGGGGCGTGGAGGGTAAATGATAAATCTCACTGTGTGTCTCCTCTGGAAGGGTTTGATTAATAGTGAAAAAAAAAAAAGATTTGTGACACTAGTCTTAGGCTGTAGCAAATTTGTTGCACTTTGTGCTAATAATTTGTCTTTCTGTAATGGAGAGAGGGGTATCATAGGATAGAACATGAGTTTAGGACCCCTATAAGCCTGCTTTTCAAGCCAACTCAGTAGGCTGGTCAGTTACAAGTTTGCTGCAGGTCTCTGAAACTGATACCAGATGACATTTCTGTCTTGCTTTTGGTCCTTAAGAGCTTAACCTTGTGACCATGTGAAGACACTTTATCTTGGTCTCTACCATCCACAGGACAGAAATTTTGGGGTTCATGTCACAGTTCTAAAAATTTTCTTGAGGAGTTAAAAGGCTTTGCAAGCTTGACATTGGCTGCTCTAGATTTCTTCTGGGAAAACCAGTCGAAGCTGCTCAATGCTGTGTAACTCAGTAGCTAAGCCTTTATCTCCTGTGGTGACCCAGGTTCAATTCTTGGCATCTGGAATGATTCCTTTCTGGTTTGTTATTTGTGTAACTGCCATTGATTGAGGTTGCCCCCCTACAACCCCCATGGATAGCTTTTGACTTCCTGTCTTGAATTCTCCTTTCTCTGAACTACCTTTGGGGAGTTTCTAAATCTTGTAAAAAAAAAAACTGCTTACCATCATTTTAAAATACCTTATGCATCTATGGTTAAGTTACAACCTTAATTAAAACTTACTAATTTCATGTAGGAGGTTAACTGGGGTAGAATTCAAAGGCCAGACATATTGGCTGTCGTGGCTGGAGTGTGTTAATAAGAGATGTTTTTAAGATTTTCTGTTTTTAACAAAAGAACTCTGTGGTTAAAATTGGCTTAATTAAAAACAGATATCTAAGCCATATATATTTAAAAGGGCTTTATCTTTCTTCTATTCCTGAATCATGTTTTTCTAATTAAAAAAGTTTCCTTCTCAGTTGACTGAACTGTTTTTCTCCATTTTGTCTTCTTGCCACTCTTGATACCCACATGAGAGAATGCAAGATATTACTAATAGCCTGCAACTTCTGGGGGAAAACAGGAGGCACCATGGACCCCATTCTGCAAAAAACCTCTGTTTTCCCATAGAACCCCAGGAATTGACATGAAATAAACCTTTCTCAAAATCTAAGACTTTGTTCTGTTTTGTCTTGTGTTAGCTGACAATTTTGACTTTTGTGAGTATCAAAAATTACTGTGTGTATTAGCCTTGGTGTGTAAATAACTAGGGAGGAAATATACTTTACAGGATGGGTAAGGCAATTGTGGAGAAATACTTGCCTCTTTGCACACTTGGATTAGAGAAGCATGTTCTTGGCCACCTGGAAGATATGGAAGTATCCCTATCCCTTGCTGAGAGATGAGACCCATGGGGGATGGGGCTGATTGGCTTTGGGTTGCCTTGCAATGAAATGCATGGTAGAAGCACTGCACTATCTCCTCCCATAGTATTTCCCTCTATTTTGGGGATCCAAGATCCAATATAAAATGGCACTCTTAATTTGGGGGAGCTCTTTTTTGCCTTCTAGCTGTGCCTGCTTATTAGGATCTAGATACTGCAAGCTTTCCTGGTTCTGTTCCTCCAAGGGCTCCACCCTGAAACCAGTAATCTAATTAAGAAACTAGCAAAAGAAAAATCTTACAACTACTGGATCTTCTGTCTGTCTGTATACTTATATGAGTTGTATGTATGATGTTTATATAAAAGATATCTGATTAATTGGATCAGAAAAATAAACCCTTAAGTCATATTATGTCAGAAAAGTAGAAACTGATTATTTTTTGTTCATGTGACTTTAGTAATCTTTCGGAAATAAAGACAACTTTAAAGATTATTGGTAAAATGAAAATGTCTTCAAAATTTGAACATTTGATCCAAATTAAGGTCAAATATCAAATTTGCCTTCTTTGTCTTTTGAAAATTGTTCAATTTGCCAATTGGGGAGCATTAGATTCTAGATAACTCTCAGAGACCCCATTGAGAGGTTACACAAACAGGGTCTCATTCTGAGGTTCATGAAATGACATAAATTTTGCAGGGGACACTATCCAACTGACTGCATCTCTCAAGTTTTTTATTGCTGTTATTTGTTTAATGATAAAATGAGTTTTAATAAGGTGATTAGAGACAATAACCATTGGAAGGTTGTAGAAGTAATAGAAAATACAGGGTCATAGAGGCTACAACTAGCGATCTTAGCTTCCTGCAAAACCAAAGAGACTGCCTCCAGGATGACACCCAGGGACTCTGGATGCTCCATTCTGGAGCCTTAGATTTTGAGAAAGGTTTATTTCATGTCAATTCCTGAGGATCTATGGGAAAACAGGTTTTTCGCAGAATGGGGTCCATGGTGCCTCCTGTTTTCCCCCAGGAGTTCCAGGCTTTTAGTAATATCTTGCATTCTCTCATGTGGGTATCAAGAGTGGCAAGAAGACAAACTGGAGAAAAACAGTTCAGCCAGGGAATCTTGGCTGCTTGAAATCTTGAAACAGGAGATTCTTAAAAGGACATTTGAAAGTAATGAGAAAAACTTTTCCATATGTTAATGCCCACACCTTTCAGCAACTACTACCCTATGAGGACAGCCTCTCTCTTTTGTCTTCCAAATGTCTTACAAGTATCTCTAATGGCTAAACTCAAACCAAACCCTCAAGAGTTTTCAGCCAACACTTCGCTTTCAGTACAGGGGACGGTGAAAAAGGATGGAGATAGTGATATGTCTCACAATCAGTATCTTTCACAGAAAGGTTTCTAATCACCCTGCTGGGACAAACACCTCAGTGACTGTCCACTGGAACATAAATATTTTATTCTGTCCTTTGATAGTTCCAGGTAAGCACAATTCAGTTGTAATCATTGTAGATAGAAAGAATGTACAGCCGCATTTGGAAATGAACAACTGTCATCAAAACAGCACAACAGCATTAGAGGCTCAAATGTAACCTTATAAATGGGCAGAGTTCTTGGACAAAAATTTTCTTCTAAGGCAAAGTCAAAAACCACAAAAATATTTCTAACCACCAGAAAATGTAAAAGATCCATTTAATCTCTAACTCCTTACATGCATGTACACAAGCCTGGGCACATGTCAAGCCATTATGGTTACTTTGTCACAAAAAAAGATAATTATGCTTTCTCTCCCAGTGCTCTAATCACTGAGCAAGTTCTTTAACTTTGATTTAATGTGCTCAAAAAAAGATCTAGGATTTTTCTTCATTCAACAAAAATTTTATGAACACATATTTATAGTTCTCTGTCTCTCTCCACACACACATATACATACACATCATATATACATATATAGACAGTTAATAGAAACAAATATATAAATATTGATATCAATATTGATACAGGTATATATAGTTGTGTCAATATATATAGCAAAAATACATACTAAAATAAATATACATATATAGAAATGTATACATACTTTGGTGTGTATATATAGCGCTCTCTCTCTATGTATATATATACACACACACATAGCAAATATCTAAGTATCTGTCTACAGTGTATGTGCATGTGAGAGAGAGAGAGAGATTGATTTGAATAAGTATTAAAAGGATTGGGAGAAAATATCCACTTGATTTACCAGGCAAAATGAAGACAATCACAATTTCTTTCTTGGCCCTCACCAGAAACTTGTACACACTCCAGTGCTATGACATTTCTAGATACAATTTTAAAGAGGAGGGGAACCAAAATTTGATAGATAAGTACAAGTAATAACTGTCCCAAGTCACAATTTTAGCCAGGATCAGCACAGAGCAAGTGTTATTAACCTCTAACTATCTAAGTTTCTAAGTTTTTCTTAGAACCTCACTGTCTACCATGAATAAGTAAAGTGAAAAAGCGGGGATTATTCTGCAAAGTGTTGATTACTTTCAATCTGTTTATGTTCTATCAAGGATTCTTTTTGGAAAGATCTCCTTCTGGAATAATTCTTTAACTCATGCATCATGTGGAATATCCAATATCTTTAACTTGGATAATTACAATAAAATTATAAGAAATAATTGCATGAATATGTGACTCAATGTTTCAGGATAATAATTGTTTCAAAATAGAAATCTTCCCATCCAAAGTGTATTTACATTATTTCCTTCTACCCAATTATTTACATCAAAATGTCATATTTTAGCATTTTATATGAATAACTAATGAAAACCTTTTTTTTTTTTTTTTGAGATAGGGTCTCACTTTGTCACCCAGGCTGGAGTACAGTGGTACGATCTCGGCTCACTGCAACCTCCGTCTCCTGGGTTCGAGCAATTCTCCCTGCCTCAGCCTCCCGAGTAGCTGGGATTACAGGAGTCCACCACCAAACACGGCTAATTTTTGTATTTTTAGTAGAGACGGGGTTTCACCAGGTTGGCCAGGCTGGTCTCGAACTCCTGATCTCAGGTGATCCACCCGCCTCAGCCTCCCAAAGTGCTGGGATTACAGACATGAGCCACCGTTCTCTGCATAAAAACATTTTAATGTGACAGTACATATAGTATATGAAAAGATATTATCCCTTCCACTATCCAAAATATGAATATTTTAGTTGCTCTATTGGATATCTAACCAGGGATATCTACTTGTTGCAAATGAAAACAAAAATACACGTATTTATTTATTTGGGTCAAAGTGTGGTTCAAAGAAAATGCAATAGTTTCTGGAGACAATATCCCTTGAGTATGTCATTTGGCAACACAATGACTTGAAGGAATTAATTTTGCTTCCAACTGCAATAATTGTTGGTAAAGGAATGTATTAGTTGCTGTGGTAAAAGTGTTAAGTGCAAAGTAAAGAAAGAAATAACAACCACAAGATGATGGTCTTTAGCACATAAGGCAATTGACCAGGTTATTCAAATTCTTTGGTTGCCTGTGAAAAAAATATATATGTAGGAGATCAATTATATGCAAGAGGCAATATTTAAATGTCAGTGATTTAATAATAAGGTGCATCCCAGCATATTAGTAACCATTTTTAATTATATATTTACTCTTTTTGATAATTTTTTTATTTGAAGTAATCTTCGTATACATTTTCAAAAATTACTGGGGTCATCATCTTACTGATTCTTTAATTCAATAGTTAGTTTTTAGGTAATTCCAAATACAAACATTAATCTGTTGTATCTGATTAATGTGCTAAATTTATAATGTTGTACATTATAATTTAAATTGTATTTTCAATAATTTTGTTTTAAATACAAGTTAGAGATTGTTTTTAATAGTAGTATAAAATAAATTTCCTGACTTTTTACTTATCATCTTTTCTAATTTTTAAGTTGCAATGTTGAACTGTGCTTTTATTATATGAAAACACTTATTTAACATAGTTCTATGAACTTTATCCAAGTAAGGTCAGTATGTAAATAAAAGAGATAACGATATAGTCTAAGCTGAAGACATTTAAAAAAACTGCTTTAGAAAAAGGTAAAACCATGGTCATTGTATACTCTGTCTTCTTTATCAGTGGTACTGTCTTGTGTAAATTTTAACTTACATTTACTAATATAAAAGTGCAATCTGTTTTCAATGCATGTTTTATTAATATTTGTTCCCTGTCATTTTAAAGTTTTCTTTTGGGTGTTTGAGGGTTTTCAAAAGTGGCGATATAGCTTCTATTTAGTGATACGTAAAATGATGTTCTTCGGAAAATACTGAAGTGAAATAAAGGAAACATACTCATTATCTACGGCAGAGGGGCATTCCAATTTCAATGAAAAATGTTTATACAAATTGTGGATTACAGTTATTAACTTAAATGAAAGAAGCTGTCAGTGATTTGTATTATTCCTCAGTAGTCAGACATCATCTTTTAGTTTGCTAAAATAAGTCATTTTAAAAGTACTATTCTGAGAAATAAAAAAGATAGTCACTTGCATTCATTTTGTTCTCTTTTCTCCTCTTTTCCTCCCCATCTTATTTCATTAAAATGTTTCAAAAAGAAGCAAAACAAGTGTATACCTATGTCCTTAGATGGAAGAAATAAGAGCAATCAAGTAATATGATTGACAATGACACAGGCAACAACAAAAACTCACCACGACCTTTGGCGCATGTACCCAGCAGAAAAACATAGAAAGCCAAGCCTTTCTCAAGGCCATTTCAAGCCAGCTAGGGTCCCAATAATGTCAAAAATCATCTTTTTAAGACATTCATCTCTAGAATTTTCATCTTTCAAGGGTTAGTTGAGTTTCTCTAACTCTTATCAAGTTTCCATGGTTTTAAACTAGTTAGCCAATTATCTTTCCTCTGTAGTAGTGGGTAAGGTTTTTGGCACAGATACCCAGTTTAAGGGTACTGTCAGTGAGTCTTTTGAGAATCCTCTTTACCAACTTCCTTTATTCTCTGAACTCCCTCATCCCATCTTCTCAGATGCATACTCATAGGATCCTGGCTACAATGGTTAATCCACTAGAGAAAAGCACCCCAGGTCCAAATACAGGGAAAAGTTTTATGCCTGGAATTCAGTATAATTTAGCCAAATATTGAGATTAGACTGATTCACTACAGTGCCAGCTAATTTTGACTCATATGAAACACCAAAGTACGATGAAGTAATTTATTTGATTCCCTATATTTTAAAAAATTGAAAATTTCCAGTGAACCTTTATAGCTTTGAGTTATCAAAGTAAAATAATCATTTCTGTTTTCAAGCTTAAACTCTATTAGTAATAGGAATAGATCCTTGTGTTAGTTAGGGTTCTCTAGAAAGAGAGAGAAGTGAGGGGATTTATTAGTGGAATTATCTCATCTAATTATGGATGTTGAGAAGCCCCACAATAAGTCATCTGCAAGCTGAAGAATCAGGGAAGCTGGTAGCATCAGTTAGTCCAAATTCAAAAGCCCCAGAACCAGGGAAGCCAAAGGTGCAACTCTAAGTACAAGACTAAAGTCCTGAGAAACTGTGGGAATACTGGTACAAGTCCCAGTCTCTGAAAGCCAAGAACCTGGAGTTCTGATATCCAAGGGCAGGAGAAAAAAGAGTGTCACAGCTTCAGAAGAGAAAGATAATCCAACTTTCCTTTTCCTTTTGTTTTATCTGGGCCCTCAGCTGATTAGATGGTACCCATCCACACTAGGTCAGGATAGATCCTCTTTACTCAGTCCACTGAGCCAAATGCCAGTCTCTTTTGGAAACACCTTACAGACATACCCAGATATAATGCTTCACCAGCTATCTAGGTGTGCCTTCATCCAGTCAAGTGGACACCCAAAAGTAACCATCACAGTCCTGCTAATACATTTCAGTTATAATATACATTTACTGTTTTGATTTTCTAAGAACATATGCTATAATAACCTATTGTGAAAAACCGGGTAAACATGATCATACAGCTTAATTGAACCATATTACTTATTTATAAAATAAAATAATATTTAAACTATAAATTAGTTATAAACTATTGATACTTAAACTATAAATTATTATATAATATATTCTAAATTCTTACAACTAGAATACATTAGTAGTCATTAGCACTTAGTATATTAATCATGTATAAATTGGTATGTTTATTATTTTGTTTACCTTATGTGAACATAAATATTTTTCTCATATTTTGATTTAACAAAGTTACATTAAAATATATTTGGAATGTTTGAGGTGTTCTTACCTTATTACAATAACTGGCATTAATAACAATTGAGAAAACTTTTTTATAGTAGAATTTTATTTATGGGTAAAATTAGATGAATTATATATAATTTTAGGTGAATAAAACATTGCATTGAAATAATCTCCTATCACTCTCCTTAAGTCATACTTCCTCATAGTATTAATTTCTGGAATCAGATGTTAAATATAAATAAATAAATAAACAAAAAATACCTAATTCTATGTGATTTTAAAGTTTTTATTTCCAAGTCAAATATAAACATTATTTCTAAAACATTGACTGGTTGAAAAATAGAAAATAAATTTAATTTACAACAATATATTAAAGTCTACTTTAAAATATTAATAAAATAAATAACTATACAAATTAGTTTCATCCAACCACTCAGAATCAATTCTATTTAATGTAGCTTTCTGCAGTGCCACAAACTGGTGACTCACAAACCAAGCTTAGTATACGTGACTTTTTTAAAAGGTATTCCTATAATTTCAACATGTCTGACACCAGATTAACTTATGAAGTAAATCATTCTCTAAACACAGTGTTAAACTTTTATTCATGAGTTTCACTGGGTAACTAAAGTTCATAAATACATACTTGTTCTCATACAAAGATCATCACCAACATTTTAAAGTTGGAAGTCATTATTTAAGGACACATTATTATAGTTTGAGAAATGACTGGGAAGACTTTAATATCAAAATTGATGAAAGTACTAAAAGTCTTGCTACATTTTAAATATAGGTTATTAAACTTTTCAAACCTTTCCCTTTGCAAGTCATTTTTATTTTTATATTAATTCTGCCAGGAGGACAGATCATTCATCTACAATATTTAAGATATCTTAATTTTAGACAATTCTGATTCAAAAGGAAGTTGAAATGACAGAAGATATGGTTGATAAAATACTATATTTCTAATTAGTTTCTGATTGGATATTATGTCTTACTGCTTGCAAAATGATATTACATCGTATTTTATAATGCCAGGTGTAAATGGCTAAAATTATGCTCTTTCTATAATAGCTTAAGTTTGTCTTAATTTTATAATAGCTTGCATGGAAATTTAACACAGATTAATGTCTGTCAAGAGAAATAAAATGTTGTTGATTTTTTGTATTTCTCTTCTATATCTAAGCTATCTTCCATTAATATCCTAGAACAATAAATAAGAGATATCTATAAAATAAATTATGGTCTCATTAAATTTCTTAAGGTAGAGAGCATTTATAACATTTCAGACCTGGTATAGCCAAATCAAATAATTTCTCTCTGGCAGGCCCAGTACATTTTGATCATACCAAGACATTGTAAAGAACTTAGAGAATTCAGATACCTAAGGTTTATTTATTTATTTTTAGTAAACTGATATCATTATGCAACCTGAGAAATGATATCTGGCTTTAAAATATTAGGCCTTCACCCTCAGGCTTAAAAATATTTTCGATTCTTACTATCAGACCTCATATAATGCTATGGATTCCAAGAATACCAATTCTTGTGAAAGTCCCTCTCTCAATTAAATGAAAATTTTAATATCATTATATTCACATTTCTGAATTGCAAGGTCATAATCTGGTTATAATGTGTGTTGTCGGTTTATGGAGAATTATGAATGGAGGATAGATGTTCTGCTGTAATAGCTACTGCACGTTAGACATAGACATTCAGAAATGTTGCAAGCTGTACTTTCTCTGAGTGCAATCAGTGATTTTTGATTTGATCTCCAGTAATTTCCCTACTCATAAAACCAACGACCAATTTTCAGCTTTCATGTCACTTGATCCATCATTGTCATGTGGCATACTCATTTCTTTAAATAGTTCTTTGTTTTTACCAGGACAATACTTTCTTTTTTGTTATTTTTTTTTTTTCTTGAGACAGTTTCACTCTTGTTGCCAAGGCTGGAGTGCAATGGTGCGATCTGGGTTCACCACAACCTCTACCTCCCGGGTTCAAGCAATTCTGCCTCAGCCTCCCTAGTAGCTAGGATTACAGGCACGCGCCACCACATCCAGCTAGTGTTGTATTTTTAGTAGAGATGGGTTTCTCCATGTTGGTCAGGCTGGTCTCAAACTCCCGAGGTCAGGTGATCCGCCTGCCTCGGCCTCCCAAAGTGCTGGGATTACAAGCGTGAGTCACCACGCCCAGCTACCAGGACAATACTTTCTATTGGTTTCTCATCTATTTCTCATATTAATTGTTTTCATTCTTGCTCCTCATCTCTTTTACTTTTAAACTTAAAGTGGATTAAATAAAAATAGCCAATTCATACATATTCTCTACTCTAGATTTTTCCCCTTAACTTGCAAATTGGATGTCAAATAGACTATTCCAACTCAACCTATCCAACACTGAATCATCCTTGAAGACCAACTTTCTCTCAAGCTCCACATTCAGTCAATCAGAAAATATTGTTACCGCTATCTTAAAATCATAACTAGAACCTAAGCAGTTTCTGTCACCTTTAATGCTACCACCCTGGCCAAGCTACAAACATCCCTTTTATGGCAGTAGCCTTTTCACTGATCTCACTCTTTTATCCCAACCAGCCCTTCCCCCTTCAGCCAGAAAGATCATTTTCAAGATGTAAATTGGATTATGCCATCACTCTGCTCAAAACACTTTAATGTAATTCCAATCACTTGTAAGCAAATCCAATGTTCTTTTAATAACTTAACTGTGTATATGAACGGGCCCCATTTCCCCTCTGACCTTATTTCCTTATTTCCTATTTTCTCAGGGTTCACTCTGATGCAGATACACTAGCGAAGTGGCCTCCTTGTCTGGGGTGACACCCGAGATTCATTGCCTCACGGCCATGGAGATTAAGTACATGGACACACAAAGAGTGAGGTTATGAGCCACAATTTAATAGGCGAAAGAAAGGATAGCTCTCTGCTATATAGGAGGTCCTGGAAAAGTGGATTGGCGATCCGCAGTGAAATGAAGTGGATTTTATAGATGAGCTAGTGGGGAAGTGATGTCTGATCTATACAGGGCGTGAAATACCAGTTATGACCAGGTGTGCCATCTACATAGGGTGCAAATCTCCCCACCCCAATCTTTTATTATGCACATGGGTTCTCGGCCTGAGCTTCTCCATGTTGCCCATTTCCTTCTTACTGCACACGTGCTAACAAAAAAGAAAAGATAGAGCTTCCATGTTGGACATTCCTGACCCCTGGGGAGCCCTTTTCTATTGGTGCAGCTGCCGGCATTCCCCTGTGCAAGCTTCCAGCTTCCTTATGTATGTTTGCAGCTCCATCTCTCAGGCTGCTCTTTGTTAGCAAAGAAATGATTTCTTGGGCTGCGTTATACTGGGATGGAAGTTTTGCTGAGGACTCTTTTGCCCTCACTATCGGCCTAAATAATTTCATTGTATCTCCTGAATCACTAGTCTACCTGAGTTCCTATATTATGCCATAAATTCTCCTCTCATGGGGATCTGCATGAGCTATTTTTCTTATGTCTGAAACCCTTCCCCCCCAGCTTGCTCTGTCACCCTGGTTCTTCATTTATGTGTCATCCCATCATTGATCTTTTCCCTGACAACATTATGAAAAGTAGGCACATGCCGCCATAACAGCTTTCCCACTTAGCCATCTTTATTTCTCCATAGTACTTAAAACTATCCGATGTTAAACAATAACTTTCATACTACATGTGGATATTAACCTACTGTCTACTGCATGCTCATGTATTAAACAAAGTAAACATTCAAGCTATCATAAAAATCTTGTTTCATTAGGAGGGCATAGGTAGGAAGCCAGTAAAAATAATAAGTTTTATATTTGAAACATTCAATTAATTATAATAAAATAAGAAAGAGGATACCAAGTGTAAAAAGGAGAGAGCAACTTCATATAGGAACATCAGGAAATAATTTACTAAGAAATGGCATTTGAAGAAAGACTCAAACAGAATAAGAAGGCCAACTGTACATCTAGGAGAAAAACATTCTATGCATAAGGAATATTAAGTAAATAGCTGCTGAAGTAGAATTGTAATTGGTGTATTTGGAAACAGTTCGAATGCTGGTATGACTAGATTAGAATGAGAATGAGGAAGAATTGAAGTTACTATGCAATATTAAGTAGGTTTTCTACGGCAGGTCTTCCTACAAAGATACATTTAAGAGGATCCCTGAAATAAGGAAGGAATTATATACAGAAAATAGCATTTCGGAATAAAAAGAGAGAAAATGCAAAGTCTCTGAGATGGGTGTATGCCTGGCATGCTTGAAGTGGAAGCATAAAGCTAAAATAAAAGAAAAGTGAACGTGTTAGGAGATGAAGTCATAGGTATTTGAGGCACGGTTACTTAGAACCTTACAGGACATTGGGAAGATGCAACATTTGCTCTGAGAGAAATTGGAAGATATTGGAGGATTTTAAGCAGAGGGGTGACATAAAGTCACAGACATTTTAATAGTAACTTTCAGGCTACTATGCTGAAATACTACATAGACTATTTTGATACAAATTGGATAAATAATTTGAAGGCTACTACAATAATCCATACAAGATATAATGATGGTTTAAACCAGTGCTAAGATTTGAGAGAACAGGAGGAAAAGAAGTAAAGGCAACTCTCAACTCTTTTAAGAATTTTTCCTTCAAATTGGTGAACAAAAATGGTGTGGTACCTGAAGACAGAAAGTGCAGTCTAGATGGAAAAGGGAAAATCTAAATTGAAAAAATAACAGCATGTTTGTGTGATGATAAGAAGTGGTCTGAGATTGGATATAATTTGAGATTAAGGTAACATTTGTCTATTTATTGTTCTCTTCCACACTTGAATGAATACTATAGAGACAGGCACCTTGTCTCTTTTGTTCAATTCCATATACAAAAGGCCTACAAAGTGCCTAGTGCCTGAAATGTATTTCATAAATGTTTATTGAGTATATGCATGAATTATGGGATTGCTGCTTAATGTAAAAAAAAAAAAAGAAGAGTGCTAGTTTTTGTTTGTCAGTGAAAGAGTATTGAATTATGAAGCAGGATAACCAAAACAATCACAGTGTGTTTTGGAAAAAACCGTAATTCTTCTAGCAATATCTGTCATATACAGGGGCATCTTGTCACTAGAAAATGGCTGTGAAATTTAATGGTTATATATTGTCTCTCATACGCCGAACAAATTCAACCAAGTCCAGTAATATTTTCTTCATGTTCATTCTGTACCACATAGAAGTAAAATAATGATGAAGACATAGTACTTGTTTACACAATTTAAACAGTCACAAAAATTAATTCTGCCTTAAGTAGGATGAATCTCAGAGATAGGGCCATATTACAGGAAGGCTTTTACAGTTACATATGATTTTGTTAGATGGAAAGGAAGATCATCATCAGAAATAAAGAATATAATTTACAAATATAGTACACATATGTGGATATAAAGCAATAAGATAGAATTATTCCTTCATCTTCTGCAGCTGGAAGAGTGTTTTTTTGTATAGTACAAAATGTGCCTTAACATCATGCTATGGAGGGAAAATACTTTATGCTTAGAGCCTATTCTAGAGTAATGTTTTCACTCTCAAACAACAATGACACGAACTACCACCACATACAACACAATTCTCCCTTTATTTCAGTACATAGAATACACAATAAATTGTTCCTGGAACACTTTCAGTTTATTTTACAACCAGACATTTGATGAATGCTGTAATACCTTCCTACAAAACTGTAATGTACATTTGTGCATACACACAAAATTTTAAATACTCTTTCATGTGAACTGCAGGGAGTCCATGAAATACAACAGTAAATGATCATTTCAGATTAGTGATCCATGAGATGTACATTTTGAGGCACATATTGAATGAGACAATCTTCCTAAGCAGTAAATCGCTAAGAACTCTATCTATCACTAGAGAAATTGAAGCATTTGCTGATTTAAACATTGAAATATTTTTATATGGTAAGAAATAATTTGAAATACTCAGAACATCAAGAATATAAACCTTTCAGATGTTTTATGTAAGTAACCTTATTTCCCCCTGAAAATAATCTTTAATATTAAGATAAATATTATCTCCTTTACCATATCAGAAAAATAAGACAGAAATGAAGCAACCTGTCATAGTCACATGTAAGTAAATGGAGAAGCCAAGATGTAAACCCTGGTGGTCTTGTTCAGAAACCTGCTGTGCTAATCAGAATACTATATTTCTTTTAGCAATGCCAATCAACAAAAATGAAATGTGACAAGGGAGTAGTTCAAAATAGAGTCAACCATCTGCCCCACACTGATTAAACAATGTAGCAAAGTCTGAGTGAAGAAGAACTGGATGTTTGTTCCATGTCCACTAAGAATCTGTGCTGCTGGTATTGGTTGAATAGTTTGTTACCAAACAAGTCACCCATGAAAAAAGTGGAACCTTATGTGTGGCTGTGGTTTAAGAGTTTAAGCAGCCATGCTACAGGGAGAGAGGGAAAATGCCAGAGTGAAGTGTGCACATGTAAGGAGAGGTATTGCCAACTTCACACTTTTTCATTTGGGAAACGCAGAAATCCACAACCTAGAGTAAGAGCAAAGCATAATGAGACCAACCCTTAAAAAATTGATACCAGTATTCAAATAGCCAAATTCATGGTACAATTAAGGCAATCCTTCACCCATGCTCATTGCCTGCTGAAGCATAAGTAAATTTCTTACTCAAAAAAATTAACGCATTCAATATCACATATTACTTTTCTATAATTCTCCCCACAAAAAGTCTTACATGTAGTTTAAATTTACCCAGTAAACCAGGAAAAAAGAAGGTGCATATTCACAGAAATACAGATAATGATGTTATAAGACAGTCTGAATTAGTTATAATTAATTTACTCTAGAATTTGAAAATTAAGATATATGTCTTGAGAGAATAAAAAAAACTGTATAGAAGATATAAAGTACAAACACTGGAACGAAATGAATAATCCAATTGGTGGCTTAACTGACAGAAGATTAGATGGACTAAAAGAGATTAAGTGAATTGGGAAACACTTCACAAAAATATAATAAAGTTAAAACACAGGACATGAAGAAAAGAGAAATAAAGGTTATAAGAGACATAGGTAACATTCTGAAATACACACACATACACACGTACACTGCAGGGGGTGGTCTGTGAAGAAAAGGTAAAAAATAAAACTAAAACACCGGGAGCTAATAAAAACAAGGAAATTACATTTCCAAAAGGTAAAACAACATAGGGGCAAATCTAAGATTTCACATACAGTAAAAATATTTCTCAAAATTACATAAAAATAAAAATATGTTCAAGCATACAAAAACTAAGAAAAATGTAGTATAGACGTTTTATAGAGAAGAAAAATAATCTAATGAAAACTCAGAAATGCTCAATAAAAAAGGTGAATATATAATTGATTCTACATGAACACTGCCTATATTAAACAAAATTAATAATGATGATGTCTATGAGGTTTAAAGTACCGAAAAATTTTAAGTACATTGAAAATCCATCAAGAAAGTTAGGTTACTACAATAAAGAATGTATTTGGGTCGTTTGTAACTCAAATGATAAATACATGAAGGGATAGATACCCCATTCTCCATGATGTACCTATTTCACAATTAATGCCTGTATCAAAGCATCTCATGTACCCTATAAATATAAACGCCAACTATGTTCCCACAAAAATTTAAAAAAAAATTTTTTTTAAAGTTAGACTGTCATAGATGAAAAGTTTCTAATAGCATTATTCAGTCATGGTAAAAGTCAAGATTGTATGCTGTAGACTAATATGAAAGAATTAGTAAATATTGTGTGTATGTAAATGTGCATAAGTAATAAGTGGAAAACATATATGTCAATAAATCTGATTCAATCCAAAAAAAAATAGAAAGGGTAAAAAATACAAAACTGGTGAGACAAATGAAAACAGAGTTCTAAGATGTGTATTTAAATTGGCATGCAATTATTAAATATAAAGAAATCACATATAAAGATTTTTATATATATTAGAATATTATAATTTCATAACATAACTCATTCTTATAATTTGTCATTGTCTCAATGAAATATATAAATTAACAGATATTTTAAAATTATTCAATATTTCTTTGGTTGCTACATTAAAAATAAAGCCAAATGATCATAATATTGTTCAATTTGTTCAAATATCACATCAATTGAGAAAAATGCTTTGATCTATAATGGCTAGAAAATAATATCTTATAGGTATTACATTTGGAATTTTTCATAAGTATTTTCTCCATCATACTCCCAAAGAAATTTTGTTACCTTTTTATGATTACCTTTATTTAACTCTAATGTCACATTTGCTGATATTTCACATGTGATTTATTTCCATTTAGAGAAACAAATCTGCATAATATTAGAGGATTTTATTTTAATATTAAAAATTATATACTATATAGTGAATATTCCAGCCTGGGCAATGTGGCAAAACCCAGTCTCTAAAAAAATACAAAAATAATTAGCCAAGTGTAGTGGCATAAGCCTGTAGTCCCAGTCACTGGAGAGGCTGAGGTGGGGGGATGGCTTGACCCCAGGAGGTGGAGGCTTCAGTGAACCATGATTGCACCACTGCACTCCGGCCTGGGTGACAGAGCAAGGCCTTGTCTCAAAAAAAAAAAAAAAACCCACCAAAACCGTATTTTGAATATTATGCATTTCATACATATTTAATATCAAAAATAAATAACATATAATCAATATCCTTTAAATTATTTTTAATTTGTTAAAAAGTAAAATAGCAACAACCAGATTTGATTGGTTTTGTTGTCAGCTTTTGTTAACATTGTTAGTAGCAAGTAACAGATACAAATAAATGTGAATAGTAAAAAGTAAAAATTCAAAAATAATTTTGCATTTCTTCAAATATTA
This sequence comes from Gorilla gorilla gorilla, assembly GCF_029281585.2. Taxonomy (NCBI): domain Eukaryota; kingdom Metazoa; phylum Chordata; class Mammalia; order Primates; family Hominidae; genus Gorilla; species Gorilla gorilla. Next base: position 77,418,532 of record NC_073238.2, on the reverse strand, counting down.
TAAGTTTTTATTATATAAAGATGTTGCTCAAGTGCACACTATATTTTAATTAAATTACCTAATTGGTTTAACAAAACTTACTGGTTATTTTAATTGTATATCTGAGTGATTGCACAGTTGAATGTAATGTTAATCAAGATGTTTGTTGTGTTAATATCAAAATTTTGTATATTCAATTTGAGTTGCTCTGAATATATGATTGACATATAACTGAGACCATGTCTTATAGTAGCAAATGAACATATTAAACAGAAAAATGTTGTAAATTCTTTTAATAAATGTTCTGTTTTGGCATCCATTTTTAGGTCTGACACAAGTTATTTAAAATCTAGTCTTACCCCATTATTTTTGGCCTAGTTAAAACTCTTCCTTTCCCTGTGGTTGTTTGCAGTATAGCCTGCTTGTTCCTCATCCCATTGACCCAAAACCCAAAACACCCATAGCTACTGGCCATGATAAAACCAAAATGAATTTTGGTAGTAAATACCAAAATCACGTAAATAAGGCTCCCCTTTGTACTTGTTTTCTTTAAACTAGCCGATTCCACAGGAAAGCCTAAAAGATAAAATCTATGGGTCGTAATAAAGCATAATCCCACAGGACTTCTCTCTCTTGCTCCTCTCCCACTGGCCTCCCATCAGGGCCTCTAACCTCTCTGGAATCTGCAAGTAATATACTTCTGTTTCATTCATTTTTCTTTTACCTCCTCATTTTGTCTCATCTGACACATACACCTGAACTTAACTTTCCCTCGAGTAGGTCTCTCCTAGAAAGTGGCTATCTAGGCTTATCGACACTCTACACAAAGACCTAGAGACCAAATTAAAATAAAAATCACAATAAAAATGCTTCTGAGTTTTCTGGATTATACACCTATTGCTTTACAACACTAACACCATTAACAACACAGGCTTAACTTCCACAATATTTTAAATTAATGCACTAAATTACTTTTCTCCTTTATGATTCACTTAAGTGTTAATGTCAATTCTCTAAACAGGTATAAAACAATGACATATATGCTACATTTTATTCACTTGTTTTCCTTTTAGTTCAACAATATATAATAAATAGGAAGTCTTTAGCATTATTTTTCCAACCTCATAGAGTAGTATTTATTCTCTTATTTTGCCTGACTTATTATATCATCCTATTAATTTTCCCATTAATAATTTCATTTTGATACTGTCATTCTCAAAATTGTGTTTATTTTTATCGTTGTTTTATATGCTCAGTCATCCTTGTAGCAAATTTTAATGTCATATTCTATGATTTCTATAAACACTGTGCTGTTAGTGCCAAAATATTTATCTCTATATTTAGCATATATTGGATACCGGCTTATAAATTTTCGTTTACTTAAAAATAGTATGTAAGTTTTTCTTATTTACACATCTGCGTTACATATTGTTGATTCTATGTTATTTATTAAATCTCTCTCTTTTTTTTCAATTCTAGTGTTAGTATGCAAGTGTAATTTACTTTTTATTTTTGTTTGTATTAGAGAATGTAAGTATTTCCAGGCAAAAAAATCCTTCATTGGTACTGCTTATCTTGTAACAACAAAATCTATCTCTCTGTTTTCTTTTTCCTATGACAAAAATATATCTGCATTTGAATTTAAAATATAAATTTGGTTTTTATGATTTTTCTCTATTTCTCAATATATTGGTACAAAATACAATTACAAATGTTCTGTCATGATCCCCCCAGTGGACAAATCATGATCATTACTTTGAATTGGATAATGTCTTGTTGGAAATATCCCCATGCTGTCACAAAGATGACTTGGTAATTTTCCAAAAACATTCTCTAATAAATATAATAAAGCACTAAAGCACCAGGGGTTTGATTTTTCTTGTCTAAATTACTAAATTCATGAATATAAAGGTGTTCAGGTTCTAAAGGGCAATCCAAAGTTGCATACATTGTATCTGAGTTCTGAATATAATGAGAATAATACTCATGTGCATTCTCATCATTCTGATCAGTAACTAGATCTTTTTTAAGCAAGAAATTTGAAGTTGCAAAGCTTTGATCTAACTTGTCAAGTTGTATATTTGATGAGAAGTTTGTTGCAAAATATGCATTATTATAATTGGTAAATAAGAAGTCATTAATTAAATAATGCATACTGTCCTTTGTGAATATATTGCCTAGGTAATACTATGCAAAATCCTACCACTCTCTCTATTTCCAATTCTTAAAAAATAGAAAAAAATACTATTTTAAGGATTGTTCTGATTTGTATTCAGCCATTTTTAATATCACATTTATTTTATATTTATCCTTATCTATTATGTTATTATTCATATTCCATAGATTAAAAAATAAAATGACTGTACTAACTAAAAATACTATTTACCTTATTTCCAGAAATTCTATTTCTAGCTATACATTCAATTAAATGCAAAATAATACACATAAAAAGTCTTTTACCAGTGTTTGTAGGAGCATTGTTCATAATAGCTCAAATCTGGAAAGAATCCAGATATCTATCAAAAGTATAATGAAGCAATCCTTTGTGATAAAATTACGTAATAGAATAATGCATAGCAATGAACATAAACAAATTACTACTACATAAACAGCATTAATAAATTTTCCAAACATAATGTTGACCAATAGGTGCCAAGCACAGAGATAACTTACATTGTGTTATTTATATCAAATTCAAATATAGTAAATTAAAATTGATCATGATCAAAGTCACCAAAAATTTCTTACAGAATGTAGACAATGTGTCAGATTATCCAGTAGTTTGTACTCTGTGATAGTTTATCAAATTGTAATCTTATTATTCCCTTATAATCATGTCTGCCTGTACATTTACTTAAATGTAATCATTTATGTCTAAAATTTCATAAGATAAAATATTTTGGAATATATTACTTAAAATAGAGGGGGAAAGGCAGAATGACTACAACCTCCCCAACTTTCCTTACCACCACCACCTCCTAATCCTTAAAACCTATGAATATTTCACCTACTGTGGAAAAAGGCATTTCACAGATGTGATCAACGTTTAGGACCTTGAGATCAAAATATTATCTGGAATTGTTCACTTGGGCTCAGTTTAATCATATGAATTTCTAAAAATGGAGAACCTAGTCTACTTGAGTCAGAGAGAGAGAGAGACTTTTCTAAGGAGTTGGAAAAGGCAAGAAAATTGATTTTCCCCTTGAATACTGAGAAAGGAATGCAGCCTTGTAGCTCATTATTTTTAGTCCAGTGAGACTTATGTTGAACTTCTACATACAGCACTGAAGGATAATAAATTTGTGTAATTAAGAGTAGTTATGTTTGTTTTAACTTGTTACTTCATTGACACAAAACTAAGTCGTAGACTAAACTGTATTTCCTAATATTTTCATTTCAGAAGGCCAAAACAAGCATTCCTAACATTTTGTAGGTAGCTTTATAGATTTCTACAGAACAAATTTTGAGAATTATGTATTTCTGTGTATTGGGAAATATTATATAAATTTATAATCAACATAGTTTTACTGATAATAAGAAAAATCAAGGAGCCCAGGGAATACTGAAGGTCTTGTGAATAGAGATAAAAAATGTGAACAAAATGAAATGCACATTAAATATATGAAGAAGAGATGGGTGCAGTGGAACATGCCTGTAATCCCAGCTCCTCAGGAAGGTGAGGTGGTAGGATTGCTTGAGCCCAGGAATTCAAGGCTGCCGCTAGCTATGATCATGCCACTGCACTGCAGCCTGGGTGACAGAGTGAGACTTTGTTTCTAAATAAATAAATAAAGTAACAAACATATTAAGAAGAGTGAGATACAAAAGGATAAACATGGGAAATATTGGAAAATATATATGTAACTACAAATTTTAAAAAGAGAACGTACAGATTATGTATGATATAATTTTATTCCTGGAAAACATCAAAATACCAAGAACTTCAATAAGATGGCAGGATATTCAATTAACATGTAGAAATTTAATTCATATATTTAAATAACTGTTAGGAGATGCTAAAGTATTTTACAATGTGAATAAAAATATTTCTTGGGGAAAGTAGTTGTAGGATATAAATTAATCTATATTAAGAAAATCATGAAATAGTCTTAAAGAGTTTCAAGGTAAACCTGCACAAATGGGAAAGCATAATATGTGCCTTGATACTACTTTACATATATGTCAGTTCCCCTAAGGTAAACTACAATTTTTATGGTGTCTAAATAAATATAAAGTATAATATTTTGAAACAAAAACACTGTCTAGCTCACATAGAAATATAAAAAAGTTCAAAGAAAAATTATTTTTTAAAAGTGTAATAGGAATCCTAATTTACAGTAAAATATATTAAAATAGACTGCAAAGCATCATTATATAAACAGTATATACTGGCACATGAATAGAGGTAAAGATAATGTACAATGGTTCAAAGTCTAAAAGTAAATAAACATACTAGTGTATGAAAATCTTACTATTTCAAATATTTGGGGAAATTTTAAATTTTTAAAGAAACTGACATCTAGAAGATCAAAAAAAGAAAACCTCTTAACACATAAAAATGTAAATTTTAAATAAACCACATATTTAATTAAAGAATTGCACATCATAACTCTACTAAAACAAACCATGGGCTAATTATTTTACAACTTAGGATGGAAGACATCTTTCCATCCAGTTTTAACGTAAAACTTCTAAAAGCATAAAATTAATTATTGATAAATAAAAATGTATATTAAAAATTTTCTACATAGCAAAAAATGGTCATAAGCAAAGTCAGAAGAATAATAATATGTGAAGTTAATATCTGCAGAAAATGCTGATTCTTGACAGAATTCCTACAGGCCACTGAGAAAAAAAAAACTCCATCCCAAATAGAAAAATAAGACAGAAGATATAAAGAATCCATTTCAGAAAATGTTAATGATCCTTAATTATGGGAAATAATAATTTCTGATTAGAGATAAAATTTTAAAAATATAGTCACAAATATTTCTTATAATGGCAAAGATCTAGAGGTTGCATAAAATAGTGGAATGAAAGGGGTGTAAAGAAACTACAAAGCTCACTCACCTCTCTCACCTGAGAACTAATGGGCTTAGCTTCCAAAATTAGAAAAGATCAGGCATGTTCAGGGTGGTATGGTTGTAGAGGAAGTTTAGTCATTTCTAATTGGAATATAAATTTCTGTAACATCTATAAAGGACAATTTTGCAGTATTTGTCATAATAAAAATGTGCATTCTACAAACATTGCTTCTAAAATATTTTTCTACTCATTTATTCTAATACATATGAAATGAGTACAAGATTAATTGTTACAGTCTTGCAACATTATTTTTAATAGTAAAATATTAGAAATAACATAAGTATCCAAAATAGAAGGCTGCTTAAATAATTGTGGGTGTATTCACTAATGGAATAATTTGGCTCCCCAGTAAAATCAACAACTATTTAGTTTACTTTTGAAAAAAATACCTCCAAAATATAAAAGCACACCTGAAATCCCAGCACTTTGGGAGGGCGAGGCAGGTGGATCACTTGAGCCCAGGAGTCGAGACCAGCCTGGGCAACATAGCAAAACCAATCTCTACTAAAAATACAAAAATTAGCTGGGCATGGTGGCACACACCTGTATTCCCAGCTACTCAGGAAGCTAAGGCAGTAGAATTGCTTGAACCCGGGTTGTGGAGGTTGCAGTGAGCCGAGATTGCACCATTGCACTCCAGCCTGTGTGGCAGAGTAAGACTTGGTCTCAGGAAAAACAAAACAAAACAAAACAAAACAAACAAGCAAACAAAAAAAAAAAACACTTGGGGATTATAGGGTATAGTGCATTTGTGTAAAAACATAGAGAAGTAACATATAAATATACATTTATACATACATATAAATATACATTTATACATACATATAATAATATATCTAGGATGCCTGGTAAAATAATATTTGTATTTACTCTTGGGAAATTAATAAAACTAGTAAAATATTAATAAAACTAGTATTAATAAAAACTAGTAAAATACTAGTATTAATGTATTTTAATGTATTAATAATGCTAATACTTAAGCATTAATTACAATGTCAAAAGTGACAGAAAAGTAGAGCAAACCTATTCCCAGAAAGGATCATTACTCTTCACTTTAAAAACCTTTAAAATGGTGTTATTGATTAGTCTCAATTCAATTGAGTACAACATTGAAAGATTTTAGTATTCTACCATATCAAGCCTCCAGATGCTACCGTGCTCCCCAATGGCAGTCATGGAAATTGTTCGTGGTGTACCTGGTCCAGCCACAGTCTCATAGAGAGCTGGCAACCGTGCCAACACCTGGAGCTGCCTGCCCTGCTGCAGCAGCTGGTGTGCCTGGCTGTGCACAGTGGCCGGACCCCACACCAGCTCGCCCACACACCCCTTGCTACTCCATGCCTGGCTCTTCCTTGGCAGACGTAAGATCCAGGCTGGTAGCATGAGCATAGCACAGCCTGACAGGCCGAGTGGGCGGAACGTGCCCAGTGGGCCCAAGCCAAACTCGGGCAAAGGAGCCACCAGTCACAGAGGTGTTTGACCGGAAAAGCGACACCCCAAGGATCCCGCAACAATACTTTCTCTCTGAAAACCACAGCTCTAGATAGAAGAATATGTAGTTCTTCAAAGAACTAGGGTTGTTTCCCCAAAAAAAAGACAGATGCTTAGTAACAACAACAGCAAAAAAACACAGAACAAACAAATATAGCTATACAGAAAGACATATGATAGATACATACATACATGCAGACATGTACATACATAAATGCACGCACACATACAAGACTCATAGAAAAAATTATATTTTATACACAATACACACACAAATTTATAATTGATCATCTCTGGATAGTAGCATGTGAATGGTTTTTTATCTACCAGATTTCTACAAAAAAATTATGTTTAAAATCAGAAGAGTAGATATTATTTAAATTAAATACAAAGAAATACAAAACAATATTGATCACCAATATATTCTGACATTTTAGTATAAAAGAGAAGTTTTTGGTTTGGAATCGCTTAGAAAACTTGGGTCTTAATTATTTGAACATTTTCAACCTCAGATTTTAATAGGCTTACTTGAAGAATAAATTCCAAATAGGTTCAAAGAGTAAATGAGAAAATCTATGTTAATGTCTAGGACAATATCATTTCCTGTTTAATATCACATTTTGCTTGCATGGTTACTACATATCTCTAAAAAATGCATTATCACGATTGTACAATCACCATTTAAAATTAAAATAATGAAAACGGGTGCCTGAGCCACAATGCACCTTACCTTCTAAATTATATTACTGCAATGCTGTATCTAAAGGTACAAGGAGACTTTGAGCACATAAACTTTCCTTACTCTAGTCATCTGTAATAACTGAAAAAGTAATATATATATATATGTAAAATTCATAATCCAAAATGTAAGTTTAAAAACTTCATTTATAGCAATATAAATAAAGTCATTTACCACAGTTTTGATTTTGGCTCTCTGATACAGGATATTTGCAAGAGAACTTTAATCAACTAAAAGCTCTCTGCTCCATAATGCCACATGTTCAAGTTCTTCAGTTAAATCCAATCATTTTCATGAACACAGAGCACAATTTATCAATATGTTTGTTGCCTTGAGTGACACAAATTATTTCCCAGGGATCTCTGCTTGGGGATCAGTCAATTCCCCAAGTTTTGTAAGTAGGGCATTTACCATCTGGCACATTTGTTTCATGTTAATGGAGAGTTACTAACATATCATATATATGTGCTTTACTGATAGTTTTATTTTTAACTTTCCCTTTGAATAAATATCAGTGCTCATGTAGACAGCATTTCTCAGAGATATAAAAGATTGTTTGTCATATTCTCACAATTTCTAACATAATTAAGTTTGCAAATATGTCAGAGAATGTTGTTATCAGTTACACTCAAACTTTTGTGAGTAGAAGTGTCACCTGGGACTTTGTAAAAATGCAGATTACATGGAACTATCAAGAAGTCCTGGGAAGTTTCAGGATCTGCATTTTTATAAATCATCCGGAATGATGCTGACAAAGTTTATTCATATATAATTGAGTTACTCAAATATGGTGTCAATGTGATAATCACAATTTCTAAATTTGAAGCCTCATTTTAAAATTCCATAAGATTGAAAGCACAACAAAAAGTAATTTTGATCCAAATTACCCTTAAACTTGATAGTGGATAGTTTGTCATGTCTTCGTAACCATAAACTTACATAAATAAACTTAAGGAAGTTTACATCTCATTTCTTTTTTTTTATCTTTCACCCTTATTCTATGATACTTACTATTACTACTACTATTATTATTATAAATCTCACTCTTTCTGAGGGGTAAATAACCTACTTATTATAAAATAAAGAAGTTAGTTTTTTTCTGGGAAAGTAGGATCCAAAATAGCGTTATAGTGAATAAATTATTTTTTGTTCAGTGAACTTTTATTATAGTTACTTGATAAAAGTTTCAAATGTTTAAGAATGTGTGTCATGAAATCATTGTATTTCATTAGAAATTAGCAAATGAAACATATAAAAATAGACATCCAATAAGATTTTACTCAACACTAAATAAAATTGTCTATTTTTATAGTTTTCTTAGTGTATTTTTTTACTTTAATTTGTGTTGTTATAGATTAGGGGGTACAAAACAGTTTTGTTATATGGATATATTGCATAGTTGTGGAGTCTCAGCTTTTAGTATAACCATTACCCAAATACTAAATGCTGTAGCCAAGAGGTAGTGTCTTATCCCACACCCCCTTTCATCTTCCCACCTGTTCAAGTCTTCAGTGTTTATTATTTCACTCTGGAAGCCCATGTGTACACAAGAAATGTTTATTAAAATATTGACATATTGTAATCTCTTAAATTGGAAATAATTAAAATATAATAATACCTAAAGTCAACTATAATATAAACAAATAATTATATATCTGCATGGAGAAGGTAAATTGCCACAGTATTTAAAAGCATGTATCAAAAGTTTTAAAAATGTACATACCATCTGGACTAATAAGTCACTACTAAAAAGCAGTCTGTCAAAAAAAACTGAGAAAATAATATAAACATACATTCCTAAGGAATTTTTATCCTCTAATAATCTTATCACCCTGCTTTGGTCACACATCCTGAAGATCATTCCCTAGGTCTTATTGGCCTTATCTAATGAATAATTTGCCTTCCACTATTCATATTTCAGACCATCCAATTATCCTTTCCACATAGTTACCTTTCCTATGCCCTCCTACTAATCTCATTCCAGTAATTCTTCAGACTTGCCAAATTTCATAGTGCATTGATCTGCCGACTTTTTTTTTTTTTTAACTTTTAAGTTCAGAGGTAAATGTGCAGGTTTGTTACATAGGTAAACCTGTATCATGGGGGTTTGTTGTGCATATTATTTTGTTGCCCAAGCATTAATCCTAGAACCCATTAGTTATTTTTTCTGATCCTCTCCTCCCTCCCAGTCTTCATCCTCTGGTAAGCCCCAAAGCCCCAGTGTGTGTTGTTCCTCTCTATGTGTCCATGTGTTCTCATAATTTAGCTCCCACTTATAAGTGAGAACATGGAGTATTTGGTTTTATTTTTCTGCATTGGTATGCTAAGGATAATGGCCTCCAGCTCCATCCATGTTCCTACAAAAGACATAATCTCGTTCTTTTTTTTTTTTTTTTTTTTGTATGGCTACATAGTATTGCGTGGTGTATCTGTACCACGTTTTCTTTATCCAGTCTACCTTTGAGGGACATTTAGATTGATTCTGTCTTTGCTATTGTGAATAGTGCTGCAATGAATGTATATGTGCATGTGTCCTTATAATACAGTGATTTATATTCCTTTGGGTACATACCCAGTAATGTAATTCCTAGGTTGAATAGTATTTCTGTTTGGGCTCTTTGAGGAATTGCCACACTGTCTTCCACAATGATTGAACTAATTTACACTCCCACCAACAGTATATAGACATTCCTTTTTCTCCACAACCTTGTCAGCAACTGTTATTTTTTTGACTTTTTAATAACAGCCATTCTGGCTGGTGTGAGATGGTATCTCATTGTGGTTTTGATTTGCATTTCTCTAATGATCAGTGATGTTGAGATTTTTTACATTGCTCGTTGGCCACATGTCTTCTTTTGAATAGTGTCTGTTCATGTCCTTTACCCACTTTTTAATGGGGTTGTTTCTTTTCTCTTGTAAATTTGTTTAAGTTTCACTTAGATGCTGGATATTAGACCTTTGTCAGACATATATATAGTTGACAAAAGTTTTCTCCCATTATGTAGGTTGTCTGTTCACTCTGTTAATAGTTTCCTTTGCTGTGCAGAAGCTCTTTGTTTGAATTAGGTCCCATTTGTCAATTTTTCCTTTCGTTGCAATTGTTTTTGGTGTCTTCACCATGAAATATTTGTCTGTTACCATGTCCAGAATGTTATTGCCTAGGTTGTCTTCCAGGGTTTTTATAGTTTGGGGTTTTACATTTAAGTCTTTAATCCATCTTGAGTTAATTTTTGTGTATGATTTAAGAAAAAGGTCCAGTTTCAATCTTCTGCATATGGCTAACCAGTTATCCCAGCACCATTTATTGAATAGGGAATCTTTTCCCCATTGCTTGTTTTTGTCGGGTTTGTTGAAGAACAGATTGTTGTACATGTGTCGCCTTATTTCTGGTCTCTCTATGCTGTTCCATTGGTCTATGTGTCTGTTTTTGTGCTGGCGCCATGACATTTTTGTTACTGTAGCCATGTAGTATAGTTTGAAATCAGGTAGCAATGTGCTTCCAGTTTGGTTCTGTTTGCTTAGGATTGACTTGGCTATTTGGGCTTTTTTTTTCTAGTTATGTAAAGAATATTAATGGTAGTTTAATAGAAAGAGCATTGAATCTATAAGTTGCTTTGGGCAGTATGGCCATTTTAATAGAATTAATTCTTCCTCTCCATGAACATGAAATTTTTTTTTGTTTGTGCTATCTCTGGTTTCATAGAGAAGTGTTTTATAATTCTCATTGTAGAGATCTTTCACCTACCTGATTAGCTGTATTTCTAGGTTGTGTGTGTGTGTGTGTGTGTGTGTGTGCAAATTGTGAACAAGATTGTCTTCTTGATTGGGCCCTCGGATTGACTGTTGTTGGTATATAGAAAAGCTAGTGATTTTTGCATATTGATTTTGTACCCAGGGATTTTGCTGAAGTTGTTTATTAGCTTAAGAAGCCTTCAGGCTGAGTATATAGGTTTTCTAGGTATAGGATCATGTCATCTGCAAATAGGGATAGTTTGACTTCCTCTCATCCTATTTGGATGCCTTTTGTTTCTTTCTCTTTCCTGATTGCCCTGGCCAGGACTTCCAATACTATGTTAAATAGGAGTGGTGAGAGAGGGAATCCTTGTCTTGTGCCAGTTTTCCAGGGGAATGCTTCCAGGTTTTGGCCATTCAGTATGATGATGGCTATGGGGTTGCCAGAGATGCCTCCTATTATTTTGAAGTATATTCCTTTGATGCCTAGTTTATTGAAAAATTTTAATATGAAGAATGTTGAAATTTATGAAAGCCTTTTCTGCATCTATTGAGATAAACATGTGGTTTTTATCTTTAGTTTTGTTTATGTGATGAATCACATTTATTGATTTGCATACATTGAACCAACATTGCATCCTGGGGATAAAGCCTACTTGATCATGGTGGATAAGCTTTTTGATGTGTTTTTGGACTTGATCTGCCAGTATTTTGTTGAAATTTTTTGCACCAATGTCCATCAACAATGTTGGCCTGATGTTTTCTTTTTTTATTGTGTCTCTGCTTGGTTTTGAAATCAGGCTAATGCTGACCTCACAGAATGAGTTAGGGAGTAACCTTCCCTTCTCAGTTTTTTGGAATAGTTTCAGTAGAAATGATACCAGCTCTTCCTTATACATCTGGTAGAGTTAGGCTGTGAATCTATCTTGTCCTGAGTTTTTTGTTTTTTTGTTTTTTTTGGTAAGCAATTTATTACTGATTCAATTCTGCATCTCATTACTGGCTTGTTCAGAGATTCAGTTTATTTCTGATTCAGACTTGGGAGGGTGTATGTGTCCAGGAATTTATCTATTTCTTCTAGATTTTCTAGTTTGCATGCATAGAGATGACCATAATATAATCTGATGGTTATTTGTATTTCTGTGTGGTGAGTTGTAATATCCCCTTTGTCATTTCTACCTGTGTTTATTTGATCTACCAACATTTTTATTGACCCTCAATTCCTTATGTTATTTTTCTAGTCGTTCTTTTTTCAGGTACTTTCAAATATGTTTTCCTCCTTAACTTTGCAATCTCTACTTATCAAGTAAATAACACCGGTTAAATCTATCTCTCTGCCTACTCTAGCTGTATCCAAGTAGCTGAACATGGTTGCAGCTAAAGAGGCAGCCATTGTGACTGATCTCAATTTAAATTTATGTTTCTGTATCTTAATTGTACTCTTAAAGCTACCCAAGGTTTATGTAGTTCTTTTTCTATTTATTTTCTCACTCTTCTAAATACATACTTTTTAATTTCTATTCCCAAATTTTCAGTATTCCCTCTCCATACTTATATTTAATACATATTTTTTATTTATTTTCTTTTTGTTTGTGTGTTTGTTTTGAGATGGAGTCTTACTCTGTCGCCCAGGCTGGAGTGCAGTGGTGTGATCTTGGCTCACTGCAATCTCAGCCTCCCAGATTCAAGTGATTCTATTTTTTCAGCCTCCTGAGTAGCTGGGATTACAGGCACCCACCAACACACCCATGTAATTTTCGTATTTTTAATGGAGATGAGGTTTCGCCATCTTGGCCAAGCTGGTCTCAAATTCCTGACCTCAGGTGATCCACCTGCTTCGGCCTTCCACAGTGCTAGGATTACAGGCGTGAGCCACTGTGCTTGGTCATGATTTATTTTCTCTTTGTTTTTTCTTTGTTTTATGTTTACATCTTTATTGATGTTTGATCCACAAAGAATTAGTTAAGGTGTATAACATGATAGTTTGATATGTATATATTTTGGAATGTTTTCAACAATCAAGCTAGCACATCTACCACTTCACGTGGTTACTATTGTGTGTTTGCTAAGAACACTTGAGATCTACTCTGTCAGCAAATTTCAAGTATACAGTATAGTACTAATAACTAGAGTCACCATGACTATAGTCAACATACTGTATATTAGGACTCCAGAATTTATTCTTCTTACAACTAAAAAATTGCATCCTTGACTTACATTTCTGTTGTCCACTTCACCCCAACACTAGCCCCTGGTACCAACCATTCCATTCTGTTACTATGAGTTTAACACTTCTTTTATTTCTCAGATTCCTCATATAAGTGACATCATGCAGTATTTCTCTTTCTATGCCTGCCTTATGTCACTTAACATAATGTCCTCCAAATTTATCTTTGTTGTGACAAATGACAGAATTTCCTTCTTTTTTTAAGGCTAAATAGTATCCCATTGTGTATATAAACCAAATTTTCTTTATCTGTTTATTCATTGATGTACACTTAACTTGATTCCACATCTTAGCTATGGTGTTTAATAAGCAATAAATATAGGATGGCAGATAGCTTGTCAACATACTGATTTTATTTACTTTGAGTATATATCCAGTAGTGAAATTACTTATTCATATGGTAGTTTTATTTTTAAATTTTGAGGAACTGCCATAGTGTTTTCCATAACGGTTGTACTAAATTTCCACCAAATGTGTCTGAGTGCTCCCTTTTGTCCATGTCCTTTCTAACACTTGTTATCTTCCATCATTTTGATAATAGCTATGTTAACAGGTCTGAAGTAATATCTCATTGTGATTTTAATTTGTGTGTTTCTGATGATTAATGATTTTGAACATTTTTTCATATAGCTGTTGGACAATTATATATCTCTGAAAAAATATTCAGATACTTTATACATTTTAATTGGGTTATTTGTTTTCTTACAATTGAGCTGTTTGATTTTCTTCCATATTTTGAATATTAAGCCTTATCAGATGTATAGTTTGCAAATATTTTCTCCCATTCCACAGGTTGTCTCTTCACTCTGTTGATTACTTTCTTGGCTGTGCAGAAGCTGTTTAGTTTGATGCAATCCCATTTGTCCATTTTTGCTTTGTTGCCTTCGCTTTTGGGATTATACCTATAAAATCACTGTCAGACCAAATATCATGGAGCTTTTTCCCTAAGTTTTCTTTTAGTAGTTTTACAGTTTTGGTTCTAACATTTGAATCTTTAATCCATTTTGAGTTGGTTTTTGTAAATGGTATAAAATAAGAGTCATATTTTACTCTTCTGCATGTGGCTATCCAGTCACTCAAACACTATTCAAGGAAGAGACTGTCTTTTTCCAATTGAGTATTCATAGAACTTTTGTTGAAGATCAATTGACAATAAATGCATGGATTTATTTCTGGACTCTACTTTGTTTCATTGTTTCTTTATGTCAATATAATGCTGTTTTGATTACTATAGCTTTGTAGTATATTTTGAAGTCACATCATTTGGTGCTTCTAGCTTTGTGTTTTGTTTGTTGGTTTGTTTGTTTTTGCTCAAGATTGGTTTGGCTATTCTGGGTCTTTTGTGTTTCCATAAAATTTTTAGAATTCATTTTTTCTGTTTCTGTGAGAAATGTCACTGGAAGTTTGATAGGGATTGAATTGAATCTTTAGGTAACTTTGGGTAGAATGAACATTTTATTATTATTAATTCTTCCAATCCATGAACTTGGGATTTTTTAATTTTTGTGTGTCTACTTAAATTGTTTTCATTGAATGATTATAATTTTTAGTGTACAGATCTTTGACCTCTTTGGTTAAAATTATTCTTATTTTTGACAGCAGTTAAATGAAATTGTTTTCTTGATTTCTTTTCTATACAGTTCATTGTTAGTGTATAGAAATACTACTGATTTTTGTATGTTGATTTTACATTTTGCAACTTTACTAAATTTATTTACAAGCTCTAACAATTTTTTGGTGGATTTTTAGGGTTTTATATAAATAAGATCTTATCATCTGCAAACAGAGGCAATTTAACTTCTTCCTTTCCCATTGAATGCCTTTTATTTCCTTCTCTTGACACATTGCTGTGGCAGAACGTCAAGTACTATGTTGACTGGTATTGGAAGAGTGTGTACGCTTGTCTTGCTGCTGATCTTAAC
Organism: Gorilla gorilla gorilla; assembly: GCF_029281585.2. Lineage (NCBI taxonomy): Eukaryota > Metazoa > Chordata > Mammalia > Primates > Hominidae > Gorilla > Gorilla gorilla. Next base: position 77,403,357 of record NC_073238.2, on the reverse strand, counting down.
AAAAAAGCTTTTGACTTTTCACCACTGAGTATGATTTCAACTGTTAGTTTGTCATAAATGGCTTTTAGTTTGCTAAGTTATCTTACCACTATGACTAATTTGCTAAGAAATTTTATCATTAAAAGATGTTAAATTTTGTCAGATGCTTTCTCTGAATCTATGGAGATGATCATATGGCTTGTGTCCTTTAGTCTGCTAAAGTGGTATATCACATTTATAGATTTGCATATGTTGAACCACCTTGCATCCTGGAATACATCCCACTTTATCATGATGCATAATCCTTTTAATGTACTGTTAAATCCAGTTTATTAGTATTTCATTGAGTATTTTTTTTGTGGCTATGTTCACCAGTGTTATTTGCCTATAATTTTCCTTCCTTATAATATCGTTCTCTGGATTTGGCTTCAGAATAATGCTGGCCTTTTAAAATGAGTTTGAAAGTATTTCCTCTTTTTGAACTTTTGGAAGAGTTTGAAATGAAGTTGTATTACTTTTTTAAATGTTTGGTAGAATTCAGCAGTAAAACCATAAGTTTTTTTACTTTTCTTTGATAAGTGACATTTTCTTACTGATTAAATCTCTTGCCTTGTTATTGGTCTGCTCAGATTTTCTATTTGTGTATAACTCAGTCTTGCTAAGTGGCATGTGTCTAAGAATTTATTCCTTTGTTTTAAGTCATCTAACTTGCTTGTGTATAATTGTTCATAATATTTTTGTATTATCCTTTGTATTTTGGTGGTATCAGTTTTAATGTCTCATCTATCATTTCTGATTTTGAGTCTTCGCTCTTTTTTACTTAGTATATAGGTAAAGGTTTTTAAATTTTTTTTATCTTTTTAAAAACCAACTTGTAGTTTTTATTTATCTTTTCAATTGTTTTTCTAGCTTCTTGCTGTTCTGGTGTTTATTACTTCTTCCCATCTGCTGACTTGGCCTTAGTTTTGATCTTGTTTGTCTAGTTCTTTGAGGTATAACATTAGGTTCTTTCTTTAGAATCTTTCTTCTTTTTTGATGTAGGGGTTTATTACTATAAACCACCTACTTAGAACTCTTAGAACTGCTTTTGCTGCATCCCACATGTTTTGGAATGCCATGTTTTTATTTTAATTTGTCTCAATAGATTTTTTATTTCCCTTTTAATTTCTTCATTAACCTGTCGGTTGTTTGTAAAACAACAAAACAACAAAAAGACAACAAAAGTAAACAAAAAAGACAACAAAAGTAAAACTGGCAAACTTTAAAGGAAATTTAAAATATATTAAAATTCCTGTCAGATATGTCACATAAACATCGAAGAAAAGAATACTTGCTAATTTCTAAGTAGCAACTATTTTGAACCTAAAATCCTATCTCAACCAAAGATCATTCAGTTCAGAGCAAAATTCCAAGATAAATTTGAAGCGGGCAACCACTAAAAATTCAGAGCACACTAAGCCCTGTAAATTAATATAAAAATCTTGAGAATTTTTAAAGAAACAAACAAGAATAAAGTTACATCTATCTATTGATACATACAAACAGATTTAAATATGTTAGTTTTTATACTCTCAAAAGCCTTAACCACACAGAGCAAATACATATGTTCTATTAGGGTCAATTGCCAAAAAGAAATTAAGCTAACCATAAACTTTTATTCTAAAATATTTAAATTAACAATGTATAATAGAATAAACAAACTATAGTTTTAAACTATTTATAAATCAACAATAATTAGAGAACTTAATACAAAAATTTGTGAGATTCAGGAAAATCTTTAGTCATATATAAACTAATAGCTATAAAATTAATCCCGCAAATAGACAGTGCTTTTAAAAATTTTAGTTGTTATATAATTTAACTTCAAAGGCATACTGGGAATAGTCCTAATAAAAATCTTTAGGGCTTATAGTATAATCAGGATATAATAATATGATTGACTTACCAGATGACTGATGGAAGAAACAAATTTTTAATCTTTCATAACTTATTTTTTTCAGTTAACTCACTGTCTATTGATTTAGACCTCTTTAAATAAAGACCATGTGTATACATAAAGAAATACTAAAATAGTATAAAAACCTATACTTTAAAATTTTCCCTAATCTTCCAAAGGTACCTTCTTCCATTCATTATCATAATACAGCATTAAAGAAGGGAAATGGGGAGGCTGAAACAGGAGAATCGCTTGAGCAGGGGAGGCGGAGGTTGCAGTGAGCAGAGATCGCGCATTTGCACTCCTGCCTGGGCGATAGAGATAGACTCTGTTCAAAAAAAAAAAAAGAAGGAAAATGTACCAGTGTAGAGGGGTTACTAGACACCAATTTTGAGATATTAATTTCAGGGGAAGAATAATTACTGTTGTCTACCTCATAGAGGAATTTTATGAAAAACAGAGGATAAAAGGAAAAAGAATCAAAACAAAACAAAACCAAGCCTTATTGAAGGCTCGTTGGCTCCCTGCACTAATCCCATAATTAATTCTCTGGATACTTGGCCTTTAGTTGTAACCATAGCTAGTGTAATCCCCATATTAATTCTCTAACCCATGGGTTAAGATCTGTTACAATCAAAAGGGGACAATAAATGACCTAATGACATTAATTTTATTCAAAATTCAAGATTGAAAATAATAATGTATATCTAGGTTTATCTCAGAAATTAATGACAGCCTGAAATAATTTAAAGATCCACAAAACATTATTCTTATCACATCTACAATGAATTCTCCAGTTTGGACAATACAGAAAATGACTATGTCTTTGAAATTAATGGTAAACTATTGCAAACATATTAGGTTGGTGGCTCTAAACACAGACACTTTTCCAGATGGACTTTTTATTATTTATTTATTTATTTTATTTTTCCATAAGTCACTGGGGTACAGGTGGTATTTGGTTACATGAGTAAGTTCTTTAGTGGTGGTTTATGAGATTCTGGTGCACCCATCACCCAAGTAGTATATACTGCACCATATATGTTGCCTTTTGTCCCATGCCCCCCTCACACTCTTCCTCCAAAGTCCCAAAAGTCCATTGTGTCATTTTTATGCCTTTGTGTCCTCATAGCTTAGCTCCTGCATATCAGTGAGAACATACAATGTTTGGTTTTCTGCTCTTGAGTTACTTCAGTTAGAATCATAGTCTCCAGTCTCATCCAGGTCATTGCAAATGCTGTTATTTCATTCATTTTTTGCCTGAGTAGTATTCCATCATATATATATATACATATATACATACATATTCCATCATATATATATATATATGTATATACATATATATATACCACATTTTCTTTATCCACTCATTGATTGGTGGGCATTTGGGTTGGTTCCACGATTTTGCAATTGCAAATTGTGCTGCTATAAACATGTGTGTGCAAGTATCTTTTTCGAATAATGACATCCTCTGGGTAGATACCCAGTAGTGGGATTGCTGGATCAAATGGTAGTTCTAGTTTTACTTCTTTAAGGAATCTCCAGTCTGTTTTCCATAGTGGCTGTAATAGTTTACACTCCAACCAGCAGTGTAGAAGTGCTCCCTGATTGCTGCATCCACACCAACATCCACTGATTTTTGATTTTTTGATTATGGCCATTCTTGCAGAAGTAAGATGGCATTGTATTGTGGTTTCAAGTTGCATTTCCCTGATCATTAGTGATGCTGAGCATTTTTTCATATGTTTGTTGGCCATTTGTATATCTTCTTTTGAGAATTGTCAACGTCATGCCTCACTATTATGCCTATTTATCCAATTGAAAATATTTGCTTTTCATCCATTTAGAGTTTCAAGGTCTAGTGATACAGAGGTAATAGTATTAAAAGTTTAAATTCTTCTGCTAGTGACAGTACAATAATTACTTTAGTTTACAAGTTGGTATTTCAGTTTCTGCCTCTGAGAAAAACGTGAAAATGAAGTGGTTGCTGGTGTGAATAAGCTTTACTATGAAGGTGAAATGGTATGACTGCTAAAAATGGGGGCAAAAGACAAGTATGAATGGGACATAATCATTTAAGTTATGGTGCCTTTTTCTATGTCATATCTGGTGATAAAAGCTAATGAAACACTCTTGACTCCATAATGTATAATCAACGAGAGTCATACATCTGAAGAAAGAAGGCTTAGTAACTATTAGTTCTTAAATACTGACCAATTAATGTTTATATAACAGAAAGTAAAAATTAAGTAGAAATAAAGAAAAATCATAACCACTTATAAGTTGTTATAAGCAGAGAAAAAGTTAGAATCATTTCTTTTCCTTTTTTATTTTTTAAATATCTTAGGGGTGTGTGTGTGTGTGTATAAAACAAATTAATGTTTTCTGATATCTCAATGTTTTTATTATTGTATATAAGGTTGTATTGTTAATGATAAATTATATAAATGAGTATAAAGGCTACTGAATATTGAAACAGGGTGAACATAGAACTTGAATGGAAATGTGGTCCTGAGCTTTGATCTTGATGATTAATGGATGAAAGTGGGACATGATTCACTTTGGAGAATGGATAAATGGATTCTTAATATTAAGAGTTAATTTCTATGGGAACATTCTTGGAAAGTATAATAATTGAAAGAAGGCAATGAGGCTAAAATTTAATGGGTATTTAATTGCTTAAAATTTGAACATTTTGATTTTTCTTTAGTCTCAAGAAATATCTGGACTTTTCTTCCCATTATAAGGAAAACAAAACAAATATTTTTTCCCAAGCTGTTATATGATGCTACCATTTGCAGTTATAACACATACTTATATAATTAGTACCCTATATTTTATCTTGGCACTATTTCCAATGTATGAGTATGTGTGTGTGTTTTATAGCTAAAACAGAACTGAACATGCTTCTACATACATTGTATTCTTTTTGCCAAATATATTCATATATGAATTATAAAAGTTTACTTGTTAGATAAAAATTGTACAATTGTAGAAACTTTTAATATATAATTTATTTGTTTAAGGAGGTTGTAATATTTACTTCCACACTGACAGTTTTTGAATGTGTTATTACAACAACCTCAAAAGATCCTTTATTGGACAATATATTAGATTTATTTTAAGTATTATTAATTTATAGTACAGTTTGAAAATTTTCAATATAATATTAATTACCTACATCTGCTTTTAGTATTTTTCCCCTAATAAGCTGTTTATTTTGGTGGATTTTGAAACATTTTATATTAAGAACTGTGAAACCTTATCACATATGTTGTATAAGGTCCCCTATACAATTCATTTGTTTTATTTGACATATTTTTTCCATGTGGAAAATTTAGGTTTTTGGCAATTCATTCAAATCTCATCAGTGAATTTTTTAAATATATTTTTTATTATTATACTTTAAGTTCTAGGGTACATGTGCACAACATGCAGGTTTGTTACATATGTATACATGTGCCATGTTGGTGTGCTGCACCCCTTAACTCATCATTTACATTAGGTATATCTCCTAATGCAACCTACAGAATGGGAGAAAACTTTTGCAATCTACTCATCTGACAAAGGGCTAATATCCAGAATCTACAAAGAACTCAAACAAATTTACAAGAAAAAAACAACCCCATCAACAAGTGGGTGAAGGATATGAACAGACACTTCTCAAAGGAAGACATTTATGCAGCCAACAGACACATGAAAAAATGCTCATCATCACTGGCCATTAGAAAAATGCAAATCATCAGTGAATATTAACTGAACATCTACTTTCTAACTGCCACTGTTCTAGTAATCCACAAAAAACAATAACTAAGATAAACAGCATGCTATCCTTTTAGTTAATATGGGCTATAAAAGCCAATAAACTAATACACAAAATGCAAAAGTAAAAATCAGGAAGTGACAAAAATTATCTAAAAACATAAAAATAAGATAATTTAATATAGATTGACTTTGATTACCTAAGATTAGATTTTCAGGGAAAAGAAAATATTTATATACAGATGTATTTATATACAGATGTAAATGTTAAGAAGCAGTTTGCCATTTGAAGATCAAAGCAAAGTGAATTTCATTAATAGACACAGCTAATGAAAATTTTTAAAATAGAAATATGCTTGTTATTAAAAATATAGGAAGAAGCATAATGATGTTTAGTTTTTAAAAACGATAAAATTACAAATTTTATAAGTTTAAATCACTGAATACTTTTAAGCTTGAACGGTATAGTACAGAATTTACAGTGTTTTGTTTTGTTTTGTTTTGAGAAAGGGTCTATGTTGCCTAGGCTGGTCTTAAACTCCTAGGTTTAAGTTATCTTCCAGCCTCAGCCTCCTGTATAGCAGAGATTACAGGCTCAAATCACTGTACCCAGCTGTGGAGTTTACACTTTTAAAAAGATCACTCCAGCTACTGTCTATTGACAGAATTATAGTGGGCAAATCTGGAGTGAGTGAAAATGTTGTTTCAGTAATTCAGATAAAAGTTTAGAGATGATTTACTTAGAAGTTGCAGTAAAGGTGAAGTAAGGAATAGAAAGAGGAAAAACAACTTGAAGAGAATTATATTGTAGAGGGTAGAATAAAGGTGCATCTCTCTCTGGAAGTAACCACTCTCCTTTCATTCATGATAATCATTTTCGTGCTCTCAATGATAGTTTTACCAACTATAGACACATCCAAAAACAATAACTTTAAAATGTGTGTTTATTTTTTGTCTCGCATTTTTCCTTATTATTTGTGAATTTTCATAATTATTGATAGTAGCTAGAATTTGTTCTTCTTCATTGCTAAATAGCATTCCATTAGATGAGGACACTACATTTTTTTAAATCAATTTTAATGTCTATAAACATTATATATTTCTGAGTTTGTGTGCATTATAGAAATGTTGGTATGAATACATACCTTACTGCATAAATACCTGAGTTTCTTTAAGATGTTTACTTAAGAGCAGAATTGTTGCCATAGGTTTGGATTTCTTTAACTTATCTAGATAACGTTACATTGTATTCCAAGAAATTGTGCCAATATATGACAGAAGATAAGAGATGTGCTTGGTCTATAAACTCATTTGGCATTGTCAAATATTTTTATTTTTGAAAATCTATCATGTATCTACTATGGTCACATTGTTATTTTTCTTTTAAATTCCTGGGATATAGTGATATTATTCTAATGTGATCATTGGCAATTTCAATTTACTCTTTTTGTAGTAACTTTTCAAGTCATTTGCCTATTTATGTAGAGTCTATTTTTAATTGATTCATGTATTCTTGTTTCTATATTTGCCTGTCATTTATTAGTGATATGGTTTGGCTCTGAGTCCCCACCCAAATCTCACCTTCAGTTGTAATCCCCAAAATCCCCACATGTCAAGGGTGGGACCAGGTAAAGGTAATTGGATTAGGGGGCAGCTTCCCCCATGCTGTTCTTGTGATAGTGAGTGGGTTCTCACAATCTGATTGTTTTATTAGTGTCTGCCATTTCCCCTGCTTGCACTCATTCTCTCTCCTGCTGCTTTGTGAAGAGGTGCCTTCTGCCACGATTGTAAGTTTCCTGAGGCCTTTCCAGCCATGCAGAGCTGCAAGTCAGTTAAACCTCTTTTCTTTATTAATTACCCAGTCTCGGGTATTTCCTTATAGCAATGTGAGAATCAACTAGCACAATTGGTTATATGAGTGTTGAAAATATCTCCTCACAGACTGTAGCTCATTTACTGCCATGCTGTGGGTTATAACCCAACATCACATTTTTATTCTCTTTTTAGTACCTTGTGGTTAATTGAATTCTTAATTTTAATGTTCTGTCTATATTTTTCTTTAAAATTTGTATTTAATAACTCTTTCTCCACCATGGTTTCATAAAGATAGTATACTATGATACCTTTTAAATACTCTATGTTTTGCCTATTACTATCAGGTAATCAATTTACATGAAAGTGATCTATTTTTATGGACTGGAACAGGTACTCATTTTCATTTTGTAATTCCCCCATAGTATGATTTATTAAAATGTCTAACCTTTTTCCATTTTTCTGAGTACCACCTCTGTTATATATCCAAGTATATGTGGATCTGTTCCTGTGTGCAAGACCTGTTACATTAAATACTTTGTTCCCTGCTTCAGTATGGCAGTGTAGTATATAGCATGGCTTTATAAAAGGTCTTGATATTGGTAGAACAAGTCCTTCCACCTTGGGTTTGTTTGTTTGTTTTTGACATTGTCCATTATCAACAAATATTAACTGAACATCTACTTTACTATTTTCAACATCTATTATTTTCAACAATGTCCACTTGTTACAGGACATCTAGTCTGTCATGCAATACCAGCTGATGTAAACCCATGGAGTACGAGAAAATTCCTGAAGACATAGTTCTAAAGCTCTTTTGGAAGTCTCTTATCTTGTGTTGTTGTGATGACCATGTACATTGAGAATTCTTATTTGGATATGAGTTAAGGAACTACCTCTCCTCTCAGTGGTGTAGGGGTTATAGAAGCTCTGTCATGAAATACCTGTACTCCAAGGCAGCATATTGCTATTACATGGTACAATGTTTCTGTCCTTTTTTTTCATTACTATTTGTGTGTTTCATGACATAGCAAGTGTGGCCATAAGCATTTCTTTGTTCCTTGTTTTTTCACTGATCTCGTTTTGAAAATGAGATATTTAAATTGTTTGTTTTAATCCTAGCCTTAATTTAGATAAGTTGGCTTCTATTCTAAAAACACTGTTAAAAAAATTTTATCTTCTGTGCTCACAAGTCTGATGATTTTAAATGAATGTATGTATGTACATAAGTTACATAAGGCCCTGTAGATATCTGTCCTGAAAATTGTATTTTTAAAAATAAATTTATGCTACGGGGAATGTTTCAACCAAATAATTTATGTAATTTCTTAATAATTGGTGATCCTATGGTAAAAGATGGTATAGTTTTCGTCTTCAGTGTGCCTTTTGTTATCTTTATTATCATTTATTTTACAAGAAGCTAAATAATAATTAATGATAATAATAGATTTGAGTGAATATAAGGTAACCAGATTGTTTCTGGTTTGGGGCAGTTTCGAGACATATATCAGAAAAGCGAGAAATTATGGCGATTGCATGTGGTTTGTGAATTTACATTTTTTAAAAAAATTCAACTGCAATCAATATGAGAATTATTACAAACCTTGTATCTTCCACATACACACAAAAATAATCCTTGTATTTTAATAAAATGCAATGCATACACTCAAACTGAGTAGTTAAAACTTTATTTTGCTAAATTTGCTGTTATCTACATACTGACTATAGCAACAAACTTGATTTCTTTCCCTTTTACTGGGCCCATAACATTAGAATAAAAATAATATTTTTCACCTTGAACATATGTCAAATATAGAAATGTAATATACTTCCCCATAACTAGAGAAATATCAAAATTATGCATGGGACTCTTACATTACAAACCACTAATATAAACATTTTGTTATCAATGTCAGCTTTTATCTCCCTGAAAATGGTCACCTTCTTGAGTCAGAATATTTTGTCACATTGTATTTTATTTAAAAAAAATCTCGGTCAAATAGCAAAACTGTTTTAACATATTTGATATTTTAACCTGCCAGGGCTCAAAAGGCTTTCATTTCTACTAAGAAAAATTACAAATAACATTCTGACTCTTTTACAAGGTTTTAAATCAACCACATGCAGAAAGCTGATAAGTAAAGAAATAGAATAAATTGTAATTCTATTATATTCTTTTTCTTTAGTACACATTTTCTGGTAGGTTATTTATGATGCACTATCTCCTGTTTCCAAACTGTCAAAATGGTGAGTAGACATACACATTATAACTTTCACTGACTTTAATAGGAGTATCTGGGCAATTTTAGAGGTGCCAGTTGCGGGCTACACCCGCACTAAGATTAGCCAAAGTGGCCACTGATATGACAAATGAAGGAGATGAGTTTCTCATTTGAATTATGCCTATATCAAATGAGTCTGCAGGCAGAAAGTAATTAAGGTGATATTTTTGGATTCACATTAACCCTTCATCATAGTCGTATTTTAAAATCACATTGGATTTCCATAGACTTTCTAAATACAAGACAATTACTTAGAGAATAAATAATTACTTAACGAGAGCCTTGAAACCATCTTTTAGATAAAAATCATCATCTAAAGATCAGGAATTTATGTAAATATTTAGGGTACATTTTTATAACACAAAATGAATAAGAAATGTAAATACTACTAAAAGCAAATACAAACTGATTTTTTCTTTTAACTAATTTTTCATTTAATTTAATTTAAAATTGAAAATTATATACTAAAGATTATGCAGTAATGTGTACCGGTTGTATGTAATGTGATACCATAGAATGTATATAAACATTAGATTCAATGTGAAGTTCAAATCCTATACTCTAGCTTCATACTAGATGTGTGGTCTTGGGGAAGCTATTTATTCTTCCTGATTTTTTTTTCATTTGTAAGCAAGAATAAAATAACCTGTAATATAGAGTTGTGAAAGTTACACAAACTTGAACTAGGTGATGAGACCAAAGCATCTTGCCCTTACTGGTAGCAGTTGCTCAATATATCTGCTTTCTTTTATCCTTAATGTCTCTTTATTATGGTACTTTCTACGTCTTTCAAAGTTCATACACATATCTTTAGTTTTAGCAGTCTATGAACTATATTTTATTACACAATAATTTCTGTTAAAGAAAATTTAAATGTACAGAAGTTTAGTGATTTACTCAAATAACAGCACTAATGTGGAGTTTTTACTCCAGACAGGGAGTTAGGCTCTAGGAGACAGTAATTTTTTTTTTAAACTTAAGAAAAATCAGACATGGAATTTAGCATATAATTTATAATTTTGCATGAAAATTCGCATCAAAAAGTAACTAGAACAATGTATGATGGATTTGATAATTGCTATGATAGGTGTGAATTTGCCTGATAAGGAAGAAAAGAGGAATTTAATAAGGCAGTTTACTTACATTTTTATTTATGTTTTTTACAGTAACTGAACTTCAGAGACAGGTGGCCCGGGGCTATCCAGTAACCTAAAAGTATCGTTAGCATCCCGTGCTCTCTCTGTCTTCCTCTTTCGATATTTCTAGCATGACTCACCCATGCTCACGTTTTTATCATGTCTCAAAGTGGCTGCTGCAGTTCCAGTGACAGAATTGATGTGTCAGACAGGAAGAAAAAGAAAGTAGGAAAGACAAAATTTTATAAGTCAGCTAAATGGAAAACATGGAAAAGCTTTAATCCCTATCATTGATTTAAACAAACAAACTCTCACACATTTAAAATAAATGATGCAAAGGAAAATGTTGCCTTAAATTCAGTAATGCCGTTATGTAAAACATATCACTTTGTCCATGAGTATAATTTAAACTCTTTAAATAATGTTTTATTTTATATTGTCCCAGGTAAATTATCCAGTATATTGCTTTCCTATTGTTGCTTTAAAAAATTACCAGAAACTTAATGTCTTAAAACAAATTGAAATTTTACAGTTCTTGAAGTGAGTAGACTAAAATGAGTCATTAAGTATGTCTTCCTCCCTGAGGCTCTGGGGGAGAACTCATTACTTGGGCCTTTCTACCTTGTAGAGGCCAACTATATTCCTTAGCTCATGACCTCATTCTCCATCTTCAAAGCCAGCAGTGCAACATCATCTAATATCTCTGCTTCATCATGACAGTTTCTTCTCCGACTTTTCTCTTCCATCTTCCATCTTTCAAGGATCCTTGTGATTACACTGGACTCACTTGGATAATCCAGGATAATCAACTCATCTCAAGATCTTTAACTTTCTCACATTTACAAAATTTATTTTCTCATCCATTTAAGATATCACGTTTGCTGTTTCCAGGGACTAGGACATACACATTTAGTGGGGGTGACTACCTACCACATTGAGCGACTATGTCATCTAGACATAAATAGGAGGTATCTGTTGAACAGCCTACATATCCACACAGATGTTTAACAACAAAAAGGCAGCTCTCTATTTCACAAATCAAATTATGTTCCAATTTAGCTCTCATTCTTAAGTCTTGAAACATTATTTTTGTAAAATTTATTAATTACTTAATTTGTGGGGTTAAACTCAAATATCTTTTTAAATAAGTTAGACATATATTTTTATAATTTTAATAGAAATTTTAATGATTGACATGTAATTAACATACTTGCATTAACACAAGTAAGACAAAAATGCCTCTGAATGCTGGAAGGGCTTCTCTAAAGTCTCCACCTCCTTATAAAAGGTTATATAGTTTTTACACTTCTCAAACTCTTAGATTATATAGAGTACAGTTGTCTTATAGTATATGGGAGGGATTGATTCCAGAACCATCACAGATACCAAAATCTGATCATGGGCAAGTTCCTTATACAAAATGATGTACAATTTGCATATAACACAAGCAAATCCTCCTTAATATCATTTGGATATATGTCCCTGCCGAAATCTCTTGTTAAATTATAATCCTCCGTGTTGGAGGTGGGGCCTGGTGGGAGGTGACTGGATCATGGGCTAGGTTCTCATGAATGTTTAGCACCATCCGCTGGGTGCTGTTCTCCCTGTTCTCATGATAGTGAGTGAGTGAGTTGTCATGAGAGCTCATTGTTTTAGAAGTGTGAGCACCTCCCCCTTCTCTCTCGGTCCTGCTCCTGCCATGTAAGACAACCTCTCCCAATTTGTCTTCTGCTATGAGTAAAAGCTCCCTGAAGCCTCCCCAGAAGCAGATGTCGCCATGCTCCCTGTACAGCCCACAGAACCATTAACAAATTAAGCTTCTTTTCTTTGTAAATTACCCAGTCTCAGGTATCTTTATAGCAATGTGAGAACAGGGTAATATATTCTTTTATACTTTAAATCCTATCTAGGTTACTTCTAATACCTAATGTAATGTAAATGCTGTGTAAATACTTGCTATACTATGTTTTAGGGTTTCTATTATTTTATTGCTGTATTATTTTTTGTTTTATTAATATTTTTTATCTGCAATTGGCTTAATTGTGGATGTGGATCTCACAGATATGGAGGGCCATCTGTATAGCAAAGCCTAGTGGACCATGGATATGGCTCCATCACTATCTTTTTCCAAATACTATCACACATAATAAAAGTTTGGTCTAAAAAATTATTTGAGAAATAACCAAATTCTGCCCTAACTTCATGGTGGTCTTCATCTAAGTGATTCCTCACAATTTGAATACATTCCACTATTGAAACCTCCATCATGTATGATTATTTATTGTTTTTACTCACCCACTGCAACATTTATAGCTGCTTAGTGCATGGCTAATTTAATTTAATTTAATTACTTTTTGAGTATTGACTGAAGAACTATATCTGGAAATACTAAGGAATCTCCAACATTCTTTACCATATGTCCAAATAATTTTAAAACTTGTAATCCTTCACTGGTGGCTGCTCTTAAAGTCATGAACCCTATACTTTAAATATTATCTGAGTCATTGCTCTGGAGAATTTGAAAGCTTAATAGACCTACAGTGCAATAATAAGCCCAAATCACCTTACAGTTTTCAATATATGTGTAAATAATAATACTAAAATGATCAACAGTTTTTTTGGCAATTTTTCTTGAGAAGACCAGCCATACAAAAATTAAAAATATCTTGATTTTATTATTTTCTGTTTTGTATATTTTAGTTTTTTTCTAACCCTAAAGGAAAAGCACACATTTATCTTTTACTTGGCAAACTAAACTGAAAATGACAAAACATATTTAACTCAGATTTCATGTGGAAGCAGGGTGGAAAAAAGGAAATACAAATAAAATGATAGCAAAGTTATGGAATCAACCTAAGTGGCCATCAAGGGATAACTGAGTAAAGCAAGTCTGATGTATATAAACCACATTGTTGCAAAGCACATGATTTCATTTTCGTTCATGGCTGCATAAAAAAGAATGAAATCATGTCCTTTACAGCAACATGGATGAAGTCGAAGGCCATTATCCTAAGAGAAATAACTCAGAAACAAAAATCAAACACAGCATGCTCTCACTTACAAGTGGAAGCTAAACAATGGATACACATGAACATAGAGATGGAGACAATAGACACTGGGGGCTCCAAAAAGTGAAGGTTGGGAAGAGTGGAGGGCTGAAAAATTACCTGTTGGGTATTATGTTCACTCTTTGGGTAATGGATACAGTAAAAGCTTAAACTCCACCATTATACAGTATAGCCATGTAACAAACCTGTACATGTACCTACTGAATCTAAAATTAAATTAAATTTAAGAGAAAATGACTTAGAATTGAGAATTCTTTCAAGAACAGTAAAGATTAAATTGAAGTGTGTATTATTTCATCTTATTTCAACTCCTCTGGACAATACAAAAGTCTTCATATATGTAAGGAATATACATCATTATTATGACACTTTTTTGCCTAAAGAAAAGTAAATAGCTGGCCGGGTACAGTGGCTCAAGCCTGTAATCCCAGCACTTTGGGAGGCTAAGCCAGGCCGATCATGATGTAAGGAGTTCGAGACCAGCCTGGCAAACATGGTGAAACTCCGTCTCCACTAAAAATACAAAATTAGCCAGGTTTGGTGGCATGCGCCTGTAATACCAGCTACTTGGGAGGCTGAGGCTGGAGAATCGTTTAACCCAGAAGGCAGAGGTTGCAGTGAGCCGAGACTGAGCTACAGCACTCCAGCCCATATGGCAGGGCAAGAATCTGTCTCAAAAAAAAAAAAAGAAAGAAAGAAAGAAAGAAAAGAAAAGAAGAGTAGATAGTCAACACATTGTAAAGTGTTCATCATAAATTAGAAAATTAAAAAATAAAAGTACTTCTGGCAAGTAGCATATAAAATGGTATATGCTAACTTGCTTTTCATCAAGAAGTTATTTTAAAAAACAAACTACTTCCCATATGCTAAGACTGATAGTAAAAGAATATAAAACATTATATAATATGTATTTATTTTTGTCTTTCTTTATTCATTCATTTACTGAATATATATAGAAAGGCTATTGATGCCAAGCTACTAGATGCTGAATAAAATGAAGTTCATTACTTAATTGGAAATACAAAAAAGAAATAAATACAATAATCAAAAGGTAATTACAAATTTGGGTAAATGCAATGAAAATGAAACTTCCTTGCCCTAGAGAGAGAGTGAAAAATTTGCAAAATACGGAGTTCTAGAATTCACGCAGGAATCAGATTACGCAGAATGACCTAAACTACAGAATAATGTAGCCTAACAAATGGTATTATTATACTTGAAGAAACGCCCAAAGTAAATGTAACATCTATATGAACACTAGAGATTAAGAATTTGCTGTCTTTATCTAGTATTTTCATTAGAGAATGAAGGAATCTTGCCATTATGACTAAAGTCTCCTTTGAGGGATACAGCTTTTTTATAATTCCAGTTCCATGTTTTGTTTTATTTTATTTTTTCTTCTTACTTGTATTCCTCAGAATATTTTAAGTCATGTGATCAAAATAAATACATGTAAATTAAATAAATGAAATCATTACTAAAGGAAATTCTCAGTGTGGTCATAATGAATTCTTCCTTGAAAGTCATAATTTCACTTTATGCTTATTCCAAGATCACTAAACAATCTTTCATATGGAAATTCACAGATTTATTGTACCAGGAGAAAAATTTGTGTATTCTTTTTCTATAAATAATGTTTCTCAAAATAATTATTCATTTTGGTTATAAGCCTAAATGTTTATTATTTTCGTTAGTAGGAGTCAAATACTTCAGTTACTCAACACTTGTATCTTGACATACTACAAAATTTCATGAATACTTAGGAATACTCTAATATGTGAGATACACTCATTATTCATAGAATCATAATACAGTAGATAGCACAACATGTCTTACATGATCCTATTTTATCTTAAAACCAACATCAAGTTTTGAAAGCAAGATATTAGGTTGACATACGTTAGTTAACTTCTTCTTCCTAGTAGACCTTCTCACAGTGCTCTCAAGTACTAATTCTAAACCTGAGTTAAAATGTTGTGAATACTGATGACTCAATTTACTTCCTATTCCTGTGATAGTCTGCACCTGTGACCAGAAATAATATATTTTATTTCTTTATAACTGTTACAAAGAATCTGATTAAATATAAGTATTTGATAAAGCCATGAGAGAGGTTAATTTGGGCAAAAAATAAATCTGTAATTGAATATACACTCATTTTATGTATATATATATTTATATTGCACCTACAGTGCAAATCGCCTTACATTTTTCAATATATGTATAAATAATAATACTAAAATATATATATAATATATATTTTTTATATATATAATATATATTTTTTATATATATATATAATCCAGATTTTTTTATTTTATATTTTGGTTTTGGAAAATATGTAATGAAATCAGCATTCTTAAAAATGTTCACTTAATATCTTTTTACTACCTCTTCCCCAATCTTTATTATTATTATTTTTTTAAAGATCAGGAGTTTTTTTATAGACTGAAAACCTGCACAGCGGAGAATACAACCTAAGGAGTATTTTACATGCCTTCTCTTGTATCAGGGCAGACTCATGATTAGTGGACTTGGAAGTTCATAAAATTTGGAGGGTCCTCTTTAAGAAAAAGAGGAAAAGATTATGAATACAAAATTAGATGCAAAGGTAGTATTTATTTCAAAATGATTCCATTAACTGGTTCCGTTTCTTTCGAGATCTCTTTGCCACAAATGCTTACAGAGAAAGGCCTCTTCATGTCTCCTCCCAGCTAGAACACGGACCCCCAACTCTGAGGGCCCCTGCAACAGGGCCTCTGAAATTTAAACTTCATCAACATCATGTCAATCCTTCTCTGTCTCTTTGAATACACTGCTGAATCAGTGAGAATATAACTGGTTAGATGACATCTAGAAAGCTGGAGAAGACATTTAGTTAGAATTAGCTGTGAAATTATTCATGGCATATTTCTAAAAGCAAATAAATATCATTGACTTGAATATGACAATTTTGATTACGAAAACTAGAATTTTATAGCACTTTGAAGTTTACAACATACACCCACATATATAATTTCATCTTCACAATAAGCCTACATAGTATACAGAATACCTTACATTATTCATATTTACAGATGATGAAACTAGTACTCAGATTTTAAAATAAATACTCTGGAGAGTAGCCATGCTGGGGACAAAATAGCAGATTGGAAAGGGGACACGTTTGGGATTTGATGACCTGTGTTGAAAGCACAGCCGATCTAATTATCCAGGTGGTTTCAACAAGCTACTTGTCTTCTCGGAGTTTCTTTTCTCATCTCTCAGCTGGAGGTAATAATAACCTTCCTTGTATTTGTGATAAGAAGATTAGAGGTAATGTAATTATAGACTTGCCACATAATGGTCATTTAATAAATGCTAGTTGACTTTATCATTAGTAACATTCTGACTATTATTATTAACTAAAATCTTTCGATTTTACATAAAGGGTTTTTTATTAAGAAATAAAAGGTAAAGATAAAATACATTCCCATTTTCTTTCTTGGAACATAACCTAAAGCCATATACAACATAATTCCTTAATTGAGTATATTTTAATAACTTTATTGAGGTATAATTTATATACAATATAAATTGTTTAAAGTCTACAATTTGAAACATTTTGACTTAAGTAATCATCACTACAGTCAATAAAATGAAAATGTCAAATGAACCAAGTAAATTTCAATCTTTAAAAATTTATGCATAACTAATATAGTAATATTTTCCATAGAGGATATAATCAAATTCAGTTTATTTTCTCACTTTTATTTGATTCACAATTGTTCTTCAAGACTCAATTAGCCTTTGCTTCTTTTTTATCTATTCTGTATATATACACATACCTATATATATGGTATTTTATATACCTAGAACTATATATGTGTGTGTGTACACACACAGTTTCCCCCAACTGTTTTAAATTGTTAGAAATATTGTGTCATGTTAAGTAGGTTTTCCTACTAACAGTGGCTTAGCTAATAGAGCAATTTAATTCTCAAATATACAGTCTTTTATTATACAATAATTTAAAAACTGATGCATCAACTTCATTATGCCACCGTGTACCCATCCTTAGGAGGGATTTTTTTCCATGTTTAAGACTGTTAGTTTATTGTCACAAGTTGGCTGCTGCTGCTCTGGGCAATACAAGAAGCCTGAAAAAAAGCGAGGTAGAATCAGTCGTGTTTATTCCCTTCATTAGGAAAGCAGAAAGTTAACTCAAAGCCTCAACAAACTTTCCCTGGGGAGTAATTGATTAGAACTGGGTCTTAGGACACCTCTGATGGCAAGGAGTGTGAGAAATTGAGTCCCCAGAAGAGGAGAAAAAGACTGCTATGGTTGGCTTGACAAATAATGATAATGTAATTGCCTTGGACCAGGGCAGAGTGCTACACCTAAAAGATCGTGGATCTCCTAATAATGAGGAAGAGGAACGGATATTAAAGACAAAATTAGCATGTCCGCCACAGTTATACTGTATCTCTTTATATGAATCTATGATTAATGAGAAGACTAAGACAGATAAGCATTCAAAATGAGGTTTGACTTTTTAAAATTATAATCATAATTGTTAACAACTACTGGATATATAAAAATGACACATAAGAATAGAAGAAAATGCTTCGGAAAAAGGAAGAATTTTAATGTGTAAAAGAAAATTCTATTAGTAGAAACAACGTCATAAAAATTTATAAAGGAAATCATATAAAACATATCAGGAAAGTGAGTGATATAAAAATGTAATGAAATATAATATTACCTCTCTAAAAACTGAAAAGTAAAGCATGCTTTTGTTAATATAGCCTCACAGAACTATAGATAAAGGACACGTTTTCATCATTCTTTCTATTCTAAGCACAATACAATTCTGGAGATTTTTAAAAATCCAGCAACTTTATAATTGTTAAATAAAATAATGAAAGAAAAATAAAGAAAATGTGTCTGCTTATTATATGCAATTTTAAAGGCTGATATAGTTTATAAGTCAGAAACAAATAAAAACCTAAGTACATTTTATTAGTGGCTATGTATTTAGATTTTCAAAGGAAAGTGTATTCCACAGCAGTTATTTAAAGAAGCTGGAAAGGGCTGGGCATGGTGGCTGATGCCTGTAATTCCAGCACTTTGGGAGGCTGAGGCCAGAGGATCACTTGAAGTCAGGAGTTCGAGAACAGCCTGGCCAACATGGTGAAAACCCGTCTCTACCAAAAATATAAGAGATTAGCTGGGTGTGGTGGCATGCGCCTGTAATCCCAGCTACTCAGGAGGCTGAGTCAGGAGAATCCCTTGAACCCAGGAAGCAGAGGTTGCAGTGAGCCGAGATCACACCACTGCCCTCCAGCCAGGGCGACAAAGCAAGACTCCATCTAATTAAAAAAAAAAAAAAAAAAGAAGCTGGGAAGGGTGTGTTTCTTGTTCTGGATGTTGGTAGCACCATTCTGTTGTTTGTTGTAAGTCAGATAACTTATGTGAAATATTCTGCTTGTATATTCCATATCAATAAAAATTGTTAGCATTAATTGCTAAATGTTTGTATTTAAAGAAGACGAAGTATAAAACCCTTGACAAAAACAGTAAGGGGTATCTATGTGTGTTTGTGTTCATGAGTTCAACTAGTGATCACAATAGGCTAAATTCTATGTCATATCAGGTAGAGGATAAAAATATTTAATCAAATTAGATCTGAAAAGGCTATTTTATAGAAATATATAGAAAAGTAGTCTTAAAAATACGTTTACTAAGCATTGCAAATGTAAACTCTAAATAAATAAATTAAATACATCAACAGGTGGAAAGGAAGAAAATAAGAAAAGATTAAGAGATAAAGTAAGGAAAAAATGAACACAAAGTTTTTCAAAAATGTAAGCAGAACACAATAAGATGTTAGAAATAAGTCAAATATATAAATACAAAAAATGTAAATAGATTAACTTACCCATGATTTAAAAAAATAACCTTTCAGCTGTGTAGTGTGTATAAAGCACACAAAATTAAGTAACAGGATTTTTTAATAAAATTATGTACATACAAGGGTATATGTATGTGTACATAAGTGTGTGTGTGTGCACTATTGTGCAGAAATTCTGTAGCATTGAATAACAGCTTTCCTATCATGATAAACTGAACAGTTAAATTCATTATTTCTCAGTCTTCCTTACAGCTAAGATTCCACATGGTTTTGCTAAATCAGGATATTTATACAGAGTTTTATAAAAATCCTTATAGGATGCTAAATGTTAAGAATCATTACAAGAATAGTGCCAAGAAGGAAAATTCTGAAGAAGTCACCAGTTGGAGGGGCAGTATCCTGATTTCATCGTTTCTAACTGTTTAAAGACAGCTTACATCTAGAAGAATTATTTTAGGAGTGATTTCTGAAATGTCATTCTAATGTTTGTGTCTTGTCTTCTAATGTCTTCTATTAATATCTACAACCCTTAATAAATACATATTTGCTTGAAATAACTATAGTGTATTCTGTCATATGCTTCTAATCTTCAAATAATAGACAAGCATATCACAACATAAAAAGCTAGGAAAAAGAACTGAATAGATACCGTCTATTATGGGCTGAATTGAGTTCCACTAAAATTTGATTCCTAACTCCTCAAAATATGACTCTATTTGAAGAAATGGTCTTTAAATAAGTAACCAAACTGAAATGAAGTTATTAGAGTGGACCCTAATCCAATATAAATGGTGTTCTTCTATGAAGAGGAAATTAAGACATAGTCATGTACAGCACAAAGACCGTGGGGTGGAAACACAGGATGAAGATAGCCATCTACAAGCCAAAGAGAGAGAGGCCTCGAAAGAAACTGAATTTTGTTGAGACCTTGCTCTTTACTTCTAGCCTATAAAACTGTGAGAAAATATGTTGCTGTTATTGAAGCCACCCAGTCTTAGGTACTTTATTACAGCAGTCCTAGCAAACTAGTACACTTCATACTTTACAGACAACATAATTATCCCCATTTACAATCCAAGAGACTCTACATGCTATATGAACTGAAGAGAGTTCAAGAAAATTGCAGCATAAGCAACAAATAAAATAATCCCTCCATATGAGGAAAAATAATTAGAAATGGAATTAAAAGGGTTAATAAATGTGTTATCTATGATTAAATCTGAGTACTTGGAAGTTATTAATGTTGAAAATATACACACTTTATTAAAGATGTAAAAAGGACTTATTTAATGGATAATATGGCACGTTCACAGATTAAAATACTTATTTCATAACACTACACAATTTCCAAAAGAAGCCTAAAAATTTTACACAATACCAATAAAACTTCTCAACATATTTATTTGAGAAGGGTTAACCTATTTTAAAAGTTGAACAAGATGAGCATGTATCAAACCTACTTTTAAATTATTGTAATTAAGCCACTGTGGTCTTGCCACAGAGTAGACAAGAGGTCAAATCTACTGAATCTATAAGACATAAACTTGACATGTGACAGTAGCTGTTTTATAAATAAATATGAAATAAACTAATTATTTAAAAATTGGTAATGCGGCAATTAGTTAACAAAGTTAAAAAATTAAAATCCTTTCTTACATCATATTTAGAAGTAAAACCTTTATCTGAGTTATTTACCCTTACCTAGTATTTTATCTAATAAAAAACTTAAATCTGAAAACCAAAACTTTCAAACACTTGGAAAAATAAGAAAGGGATTTATTAAGCAAAATTCCTATATTACAATTAAAAATACAAGGTGAACTTAAAAGTCAATGTAAATTAAAATTATTAATAAGAAAGCAAAACTAAAAGCAAAACATGCATTTGTAAAACCATATTTGTAATATACATGACTAATGAATGGTTAATATTATGTGTTTATAATGATCTCATATCAAGAAAAAACAAATCAAAACAGAAAACAGAAAAGAAGGCAAAAGTTTTAACTAATTTACAGATGAGAAATTTTGAATGGTCACAGGCATTTAAAAATATTTGGGACCTCCAAGTAATCAGAGAAATGCAAATTACCAGAATTGGCAACATTTAGAAAACTCATAATATCAACTATTGGTGAGTGCATGAAACAATGGGAACATTTATACTTCAGGCATAAATGTCTACAACTTTAAAGCACAAGTTAGCCGTATGAATTCCACTTTAGGGTATACAACTTAGCAAATGTTCACAAGGAAATGTGGAAAGAACGTTCATTATAGCATTATATCTAATATTAAAATTTGGAAACAACCTAAACTCATTGGGCTAAGGGATATATTTAAGTTGCAATATATTCACATTATGGTGGACCATACTAAAGTTTAAATGAAAGAAGTAAAAGTACATGTATCTACACGTTTACACTCAAAAAGAAAATACAAAATTTTGAGTGAAGAAAAGTACATTTAAATATGAGTGCTGTAATTTAATTAGTACAATTAATCAATATGTAAAGCCTGAAAATAGAAAACTAAATATTATATCATTTTGTAATGCATATCTATATAGTACTAAAATAATGTCTAGCAAATTATAAACACATTTAGGGGAGTGGCTAGATCTGCAGCAGAGGGTAAATGGTACTAGAACTGAGTCCATAATGTTGCAGGCTTCAGTTTTACATTCTGAACTGGGAGATAACAGCCACTGTTCTGATTCCGGCACATTAGAGGACTCTGTCAGACCCTCTTTTGTCAGCACCCATCTCCAGAGGACAAAGCAAAGATAAAGAACATGAACCACTAGAGCCCTTTCCAGCTGTTCTTTCTAGACCACATTCTGTAACTCTAAAATTTCTTAACCTACCATGTTCTATGTGGGCCACTTGCCCAGGCCAATTTTTATGAAATAAAGCCACAGTTCTGATTTTGTGCACCCTAGGCTCAAGGAGTAGCCAAATGGTGTCTATTTTAAAAGGTTTGGACAGAGATAGGATCTGAGTGATTAGCTATGAACAGACACGTACATGTGCACAATAGTCCTAATGCTTAAAGAGAGAGCCAAGGACAAAAAGAAAGGAATAAGAGTTGAAGGCCATGGATTCTCATTTTATTCTTGCCTCAAACTACTATATGTTAGGAATGAAAGTTTTGTTCAATGTATTTGGTTAAGAAAAGCGAGAAACAAATGTAAAATACATTAACAACTTTTAAAAGATGGCTTGGGTACATGGCTGTTTATTATTATCTATATTTTTCTACATGTTTAAGCTATTTCATAGTAAATAATATTTAAAATTAATGTTTACATACTTCTCAAAACAATCTTTTGTGTAGGAAGATAGCAGTGTGAACAGTGCAACCTGTGCCCATCTGATTAATGTGGCTCTGTTTGGAGAAAGACATTAAACACCTACTGAGAAAATAATCATTACATAAATATTTGATTTTTTTTTAATTTCAAGTTGAGTTGGTCTTGTACGTAGTGGCCATCCCAGCTGAAATTTTAGGGCCTAATAAGGAAACAAGTTAATCAAGTTATCAGTGTCTGCTTGTTGAATGAATGAGTGCATAACTAAATAAGGAGAATCTGAAAAATTGGTGACTTTAGGATTTCTATTTGTTATAGGAAATTAAATTGCTTCTGAATTTCTCATGTTTATTTAGTTCTTTTGACAAATATTCACAAATAACTTACGAACAATGCTTTGTGTGAAACCCAGGCACATATATTAAGACATTTCTGTTTTTTTATCTGGTTGAGAAAATAGAAAACACACAAAATGTTTACTAACATTGAAATAATAGGAGAAAATCCTGCCTGCTTCTGAAACATATAAGAAAGGGTGGGCTCTTACCAAATAAATTTTCCTATGAACAATGACTATGAGCTCTAGAAAACAACAAAATAAACAAGCAAAACAACATTCCTAAAGTCCCTGAGAGTGAATAAAAAGCAGGCATATTTAAGAAATAGTTAAAACTTGAAAGAAATGGATACAAAGATGACTCAGACACTGAAACTTGCAAACAAGAATGTTAAAGCAGATTTATGCAAGGATGGTTCAATATGCAAAAATCAATAAATGTGGCCAATCACACAACAAAATTTAAAACAACACCATATGATAATCTCAATAGATGCAGAAATAGCATTTGATAAAATCCAAGATTCATTTATGATAAATAATGCTCAACAATCTAGGCATCAAAGGAACATACCTCAAAATAATAAAAACCGTACATGACAAACCCTTAGCCAACATCATACTGAATTGAGAAAAGTTGAAAGCATTTCTCTTAAGAACTGGAACAAGACAAGAATGCCCACTTTAACCCCTCCTATTCAACATAGTACTGGAAGTCCTCACCAAAGCACTCAGGTAAGATAAAGAAATAAAAGGCATTCAATTTGGAAAAGAGAAAGTAAAATTATTTCACTTCACTGATAATGCAACCTTATTTCTAGAAAAACCTGAAGACTCCCCCAAAAGACTTTTTATCTTGATATATGACTTTAGTACAGTTTCAGGATACAAAATCAACATCCAAAAATCAGTAGCATTTCTATACACCAATAACACTTAAGCTGATAACCAAGTCAATAACTCAATCTCATTTACAAAAGCCAACACATACACACTCATAATATCTAGGAATACTTTTAACAAAGAAAGTAAAAGATCTTTAGAAGAAGAACTACAAAACACTGATGGAAGAAATCACAGAAGACACAAACAAATGGAAAAACATCCCACGCTCATGGATTAGAAAAATCAGTATCATTTAAATGACCATACTGCCCAAAGCAATCTACAGATTCAATGCAATTCCTATCAAATTACCAACATCGTTTTTCACAGAATTAGTAAAACAATCCTGAAATTTATGTGGAACCAAAAAAGAGCTTGAATAACCAAAGACATTCCAAGGAAAAGTGAATTTAAGGTGAACTATACATGACAAATTATGCTGTCAAGTCTTCTTTCTTGAGAGCTAATTATTATTTATCTTGAGAACATTTAATGGGTTATGTCTGCTTGGCTGTATAAAAGGGAACAATTTATTTCTGTCTTTTCAGTTTCCTAGCAGATTGTCTGTGATGCTCAAGCAGATTGTCTGTGATGCTCATCACATCCTGGTTTCATTATTCACTTTCTTTTCTAACTTGGTAGGAAGATTTTCTGAGTTCACAGGAGATTTTGTTTTCACTTATATTTCCATATGCCTGGTGACAAGGACAGGATGTCTAGGACTTCCCAAATTAAATGGAGCAGCTAAAAATTTATGTTCGCACAACAACCAGGTAAAAGATCCTCCAAGTGCTCTCTGCTTCTGGGAATATGAATCTGATAAACTTCTCAAAATCCAAATATTACTGTTGAATAAGTGTGGAAAACATGGGCTTTAATAACCCATTGGGATCACTATGTGGTTGGAAAATATGGGAAGCCATGAATGCTGCCTCCAGGTCTTTCTCTTAAAGAGCTAATATTTTATGTCATATTTGAAATGTGTATGAGAATCCACTCTTGCAGTGGCTAAAGAATGCTTCTTTTGATTTAGATGAATGAATGTGTTTGCAGAAGCTTATCCCAAGCAAATGAATTACTGGCACTTATGAGATGAATATCATTATAAAAATTATTTGAATTACTAAAAAAAATCTGAGATAAATGAAAAAGAAAATGCCACCGTTAAACACACTTTCCCTTTCACAGAATTCTTGTCTTCTTTCTCATCTGTCTTCAATAAATCCCTCTGCTTCCCTTACCGCTTTCCTTCTCTCCCTCAGACTGAGTCCTGAAAAGAGGGAGGTGATGATGTTTGTATAGGTTGTTGCCTTTGTTTGTGAACTTCCCTGAAAAAATGGATGAGGAATCACAACTTCTTTGGTGATTAACAAATTACCTACTTTGAGGATATAATTACAGGTTCCTCTAGAGCTATCCCAGATTCCACCTCCAAGAGTTCCCTAACACCTTCACAACCTATATCTCGGTGATATGGTTTGGTTCTGTCCCTACCTGAAGCTCATCTTGAATTGTAGCTCCCATAATTCCCACTTGCTCTGGGAGGGTCCAGGCCAGGGAGTACATAATTGAATCATGGGGGTGGTTTCTCAATTATTTCCAGATAAACAATGTGGGAAACAGTGAGGAATTGAGAATTATCTAACCTCTACCTCCATATGAAGACAGCAGTATGGCAAGTAGATATTCTAATCGTTTAGAAAATGGTAAACAAATAAGGCTTTAAGCTGAGGAATGTCAACACAGGAAAGCAAGCCGAAGTGCCATGTAATTTACACTTATCTTATCTCATGGCCAGAAAAACCATGCCTTTCCTATGTGGATAATCAGCAAAGCTGAGGACATTGGGAAGCAATTCAGGATTGCCAGGTAATTCATATTCCTTTCTCACCAGCTGTTATTACATATTTAAAGACTTTTTTCCTGTGCTCCAGACGCAGATGTACTTCACACAATGTTTTCAGTTTACAGCTCTTCTGGATGTGCACTGGTTAATGCATGGAATTCAGCAACAGCAGACTTTTTTCCTTTGATGGATCCAGAAGATTGCCACATCAAGGAATATGGTGATAAAACTGCAAGATAATCTGCCACTCCTAACAACTATAGAAGTTCTAAGGATGTTAGAGACTCATAGAGAGGAATTCTAATGGCCATACTTGAACCGTTGCAGCAAAACACTCAGAAGATTGGTGAAAGAAAAGAAAGACATTTTGAAAGTGATTTTCAAAAAACAGTTAATCCAGAATTCCATATTTAGCAAAATTATACTTCAAGAATGAATGTGACATGATAACGTCAATGAAAAGAAAACCAAAATAATTTGTCACCCCAAAAAATTATTGAACAAGAATGCTAAAGAAAGTAGTGTATAATGTATATGGCTGTGAAATATATTATGATTAAAGCCTAGAGGATTTTGGAAGATGTGTTAAATGGGCATGTGTATTTCAAGTTTTCTACATTCAAAGTAATGCTATAACATCCATTGAAGTAGGCTGAGAAATGTTAAGAATAAATATCATACCTGAGAGTCAGTATCTGAGAGAAAAATAATGTGGGACATACATGTAATTTTAAAATATATAATAGCCACGTTTGAAAAAGCAAAAGGAAACAAGTGAATTTATGTATTTTATTTAATCCAATATAATCATTGCATTATCTATTTAATATGTAATTGATAAAAATAAAATATTATATATTCTTTTATTTTATAATTAATTTTTGAAATTCAGTTTGTATTTGACCCTTATAACAAACTTCAATTTTGATAATTTTTTAAGTAGAAATACTTTATCTGCATTTAAATTCCTAAAACTTACAGGTAGAAAGGTAGCATAACATGCCTAAGTTGTTCAAACAATTTAAACATTTTCCAATAGTGAACTTAAATATAAGTTTAATATATATTTAAAATTAAAATTAAATAAAGCTAAAAATTCAATACCTCAGTGAGAATAGCCACATTGTAAGTTCTCAGTGAAGATATATGACTAGTGGCTCTTAAGTTGAAAAGCAAAAATACATAACTGTATAGCTAAGAAGCCAATAAATGACTTAAAAATTTATTCTGAGCAATATTCAAATAATCAATGGAATAAACAATGTGGGAAACAGTGAGGAATAATCATAAGGATCAGGCAGAATACAAATAATGGTCAACTCTAACTTGTCCTCCTTAATAATTATAGCATATGTTCAAAAAATATATTGTTTATGTATGATTTATAAGCTGCCTGTATGAGATAAAATTTAAATATAAAGACAAAGATTAAATATAAAAACAAAGTACATTAATTAAAAAAATCATTCAAGTAGCAAGCAATAAGAAGTCTAGGGTGGTTAAATTGATATCAGATAAAATATACAACCAGGCAGACTATTACAAAAATAAAGAGAGCCATTTTACAACTATAACAGGGCCAATTCATCAGGAAATCATAATAGTCATAAACATGTATGTGCCTATCACAATCATTGTAGGACAATTTAATATTCTTCTCATAAATTGCTAGAAAACTTTGTCCATCTATTTTTACACATTTTGGTCTCAAACCATTTATATTTTTAAAACTTTTCTTCATTAGGTTATATGTACTAATGTTACCATTTTATGAAATGAGTAAAAGTTTAATATTATTAATTTATTATCTAATTAATATTTTATTGAAACACAAATTCTTACATGCTAAATACATACCTTATCATTACAAAAACATAACTATTTGTTCAGAAAAGAAAATTAGATGCTTGGTATTATTTTACACTTTTTTTCAGATCTGTTATGTAATTTAATAAAAAATGAATGGATTCCATTCCAAGTTGGCCAAATAGGAACAGCTCCAATCTGCAGCTCCCAGCATGATCAACACAGAAGATGGGTGAATTCTGCATTTCCAACTGAGGTACCTGGTTCATCTCATTGGGACTGGTTGGACAGTGGGTGCAGCCCACAGAGGGCGAGCTGAAGCAGGGCAGGGCATCACCTCACCCGGGGTCGGGGGATTTCCGTTTCCTAGCCAAGGGAAGCTGTGACAGACGGTACCTGGAAAAATGGGACACTCTCACCCAAATGCTGTGCTTTTCCACTGGTCTTAGCAAATGGCACACCAGGAGATTATATCCCGTGCCTGGCTCAGCAGGTCCCATGCCCATGGAGCCTTGAGCACTACTAGCACAGCAGTCTGAGATCGACCTGTGAGGATGCAGCCTGGTGGGGGGAGGGGCGTCTGATATTGCTGAGGCTTGGGTAGGTAAACAAAGCAGCCATGGAAGCTCGAACTGGGTGGAGCCCACCGGAGCTCAGCAAGGCCTGCTGCCTCTGTAGATTCCACCTCTGGGGGCAGGGCATAGCTGAACAAAAGGCAGCAGAAACTTCTGCAGACTTAAATGTCCCTATCTGACAGCTCTGAAGAGAGCGGTCATTCTCCCAGCATGGTGTTTGAGCTCAGAGAACAGACAGGCTGCCTCATCAAGTGGGTCCCTGACCCCCGTGTAGCCTAACTGGGAGACACCTCCCAGTAGCGGCTGACTGACACCTCATACACGCAGGTGCCCCTCTGGGACGAAGCTTCCAGAGGAAGGATCAGACAGCAATATTTGCTGTTCTGCAATATTTGCTGTTCCGCAGCCTCTGCTGATGATACCCAGGCAAACAAGATCCGGAGTGGACCTCCAGCAAAATCCAACAGACCTGCAGATGAGGGACCTGACTGTTAGAAGGAAAATTAACAAACAGAAAGGAATAGCATGAACATCAACCAAAAGGACATCCACACCAAAACCCCATGTGTAGGTCACCAACATTAAAGACCAAAGGTAGATGAAACCACAAAAATGGGGAAAAACTAGAGAGAAAAGCTGAAAATTCTAAAAACCAGAGCACCTCTTCTCCTCCAAAGTATCGCAGCTCCTTGCCAGCAGCGGAGCAAAGCTGGACAGAGAATGACTTTGACAAGCTGACAGAAGTAGACTCAGGAGGTCGGTAATAACAAACTTCTCCGAGCTAAAGGAGGATGTTCAAACCCATCACAAGGAAGCTAAAAACCTTGAAAAAAATTAGACAAATGGCTAACTAGAATAAACAGTGTAGAGAAGATCTTAAATGACCTGATGGAGCTGAAAACCATGGCATGAGAACTATGTGACACAAGCACAAGCTTCAGTAGCCTATTTGATCAAATGGAAAAAAGGGTATCAATGATTGAAGAGCAAATGAATGAAACAAAGTGAGAAGAGAAGTTTAGGGAACAAAGAGTAAAAAGAAACTAACAAAGCCTCCAAGAAATATGGGACTATGTGAAAAGACCAAATGTACATTTGATTGGTGTACCTGAAAGTGAGCGAGAGAATGGAACCAACTTGGAAATCACTCTTCAGGATATTATCCAGGAGAACTTCCCCAATCTAGCCAGGCAGGCCAACATTCAAATTCAGAAAATACAGAGAACACCACAAAGATACTCCTCGAGAAGAACAACCCCAAGACACATAATTGTCAAACTCACCAAGGTTGAAATGAAGGAAAAAATGTTAAGGGCAGCCAGACAGAAAGGTCGGGTTACCCACAAAGGGAAGCCCATCAGGCTAACAGCAGATCTCCCAGCAGAAACTATACAAGCCAGAGGAGAGTGGGGGCGAATAATCAACATTCTTAAAGACAAGAATTTTCAACCCAGAATTTCATATCCAGCCAAATTAAGCTTCATAAGTGAAGGAGAAATAAAATCCTTTACAGACAAGCAAATGCTGAGAGATTTTGTCGCCACCAGGCCTGCCTTACAAGAGCTCCTGAAGGAAGCACTAAACATGGAAAGGAACTGGTACCAGCCACTGCAAAAACATGCCAAATTGTAAAGACCATTGATGCTAGGAAGAAACCGCATCAACTAATGAGCAAAATAACCAGCTAACATCATAATGATGGGATCAAATTCACATATAACAATATTAACCTTAAATGTAAGTGGACTAAATGCCCCAATTAAAAGGCACAGACTGGCAAATTGGATAAAGAGTCAAGATCCATCAGTGTGCTATATTCAGAAGACCCATCTCACATGCAGAGACACAAATAGGCTCAAAATAAAGGGATGGAGGAAGATCTACAAAGCAAATGGAAAGCAAAAAAAAAAAAAAAAAAAAAAAAAAAAAGCAGGTGTTGCAATCCTAGTCTCTGATAAAACAGATTTTAAACCAACAAAGATCAAAAGAGACAAAGAAGGCCATTACATAATGGTAAAGGGCTCAATTCAACAAGAAGAGCTAACTATCCTAAATATATATGCACCCAATACAGGAGCACCCACCTTCACAAAGCAAGTGACAGAACCAATGACAAAAACCACATGATTATCTCAATAGATGCAGAAAAGTCCTTTGACAAAATTCAGCAGCCCTTCCTGCTAAAAACTCTCAATAAGCTAGGTATTGATGGAATGTATCTCAAAATAATAAGAGTTATGAATGACAAACCCACAGCTAATATCATACTGAATGGGCAAAAACTGGAAGCATTCCCTTTGAAAACTGGCACAAGACAGGGATGCCCTCTCTTACCACTCCTATTTAATATAGTGTTGGAAGTTGCGGCCAGGGCAATCAAGCAAGAGAAATAAATAAAAGGTATTCAATTAGGAAAAGAGGAATTAAAATTGCCCTTGTTGGCAGATGACATGATTGTATATTTAGAAAACCCTATCGTCTCAGCCCAAAATCTCCTTAAGCTGATAAGCAACTTTAGCAAAGTCTCAGGATACAAAATCAATGTGCAAAAATCACAAGCATTCCTATACACCAAGAATAGACAAACAGAGAGACAAATCATAAGTGAACTGCTATTCACTATTGCTACAAAGAGAATAAAATACCTAGGAATCCAACTTACAAGGGATGCAAAGGACCTCTTCAAGCAGAACTACAAACCACTGCTTAACGAAATAAAAAAGTACCCAAACAAATGGAAGAACATTCCATGATCATGGATAGGAAGAATCAATATCATGAAAATGGACAAAATGTTCAAGGTAATTTATAGATTCAGTGCCATCCCCATCAAGCTACCAATGACTTTCTTCGCAGAATTGGAAAAACTACTTTAAAGTTCATTTGGAATGAAAAAACAGGCTGCATTGCCAACACAGTCCTAAGCAAAAAGAACAAAGCTGGAGGCATCATGCTACCTGACTTCAAACTATACTACAAGGCTATAGTAACCAAAACAGCATGGTACTGGTACCAAAACAGATATATAGACCAATGGAACAGAACAGAGGCCTCAGAAATAACACCACACATCTACAACCATCTGATCTTTGATGAACCTAACAAAAACAAGAAATGGGGAAAGGATTCCCTATTTAATAAACGGTGCCAGGAAAACTGGCTAGCCATATGTAGAAAGCTGAAACTGGATCCCTTCCTTACACCTTCTACAGAAATTAATTCAAGATGCATTAAAGACTTAAATTTTAGACCTAAAACCATAAAAACCCTAGAAGAAAACCCAGGCAATAACATTCAGGACATAGGCATGGGAAAGGACTTCATGACTAAAACACCAAAAGCAATGGCAAGAAAAGCCAAAATAGAAAAATGGGATCTAATTAAGCTAAAGAGCTTCTGCACAGCAAAAGAAACTACCATCAGAGTTAACAGGCAACATATAGAATGGGAGAAAATTTTTGCAATCTACCCATCTGACAAAGGGCTAATATCCAGAATCTACAGAGAACATAAGCAAATTTACAAGAAAAAACAACCCCATCAAAAAGTGGGCAAAGGGTATGAACAGACACTTCTCAAAAAAAGACATTTATGCAGCCAACAGACACATGAAAAAATGCTCATCATCACTGGTCATCAGAGAAATGCAAATCAAAGCCACAATGAGATACCATCTCACACCAGTTAGAATGGCAATCATTAAAAAGTCAGGAAAAAACAGATGTGGCAGAGGATGTGGAGAAAAGGTATGCTTTTACACTGTTGGTGGGAGTGTAAACTAGTTCAACCATTGTGGAAGGCAGTGTGGTGAGTCCTCAAGGATCTAGAACTAGAAATACCATTTTACCCAGCGATCCCATTAGTGGGTATATACCCAAAGGATTATAAATCATGCTACTATAAAGACACATGCATACGTATGCTTATTGCAGCACTAACCACAATAGCAAAGACTTGGAACCAACCCAAATGTCCATTAATGATAGACTGGATTAAGAAAATGTGGCACATATATACCATGGAATACTATGCAGCCATAAAAAACGATGAGTTCATGTCCTTTGCAGGGACATGGATGCAGCTGGAAACCATCATTCTGAGTAAACTATCACAAGAACAGAAAACAAAACACTGCATGTTCTCATTCATAGGTGGGAACTGAACAATGAGAACACTTGGACACAGGGCGGGGAACATCATACCCCAGGGCCCGTCTTGGAGTGGGGGCAGGGGGAGGGATAGCATTAGGAGAAATATTTAATGTTAATGATGACTTAATGGGTGCAGCAAACCAACATGGCACAAGTATACCTATGTAACAAACCTGCACGTTGTGCGCATGTACCCTAAAACTTAAAGTATAATAACAATAAAAAAGGATGAATGGATTATCATATCAGCTTCTGCATTTAATCTGTTGCAATACATTGTTTCGTTGGTTGTGTATAAAGAAAAACTTGGCTTAGATACATATGATTCTTATAAATGGAGGAATATTTTAGTAACTATTTCAGGTAAGGTAGTATCTTTTTGATATCACATCATAACTTGATTAGTTTGGTAAACTAAAGCTCAATTTTAACATGAAAAATGAATCCATATTAGTAAACTTTCATATGCTTCTATATTGAAACTCATCATTCTATCTTGCACGCTTGCTGCATGGATCTTTGAGGGTTCTTGGTGGCCCCAGGACTACCTGGATTACACTTTGAGAATCAACAAACTACACAAAAAAACAGCAAATATGTAGATTGCCTGAGCAACATTATCAACCATAATTATATAATTAGTATTTATGGAATACTATACTCAACAACTGTAAAATTCACGTTTTTTAATTATATCTGGTATATTTATTACAGAGTAACCATATCCTGGCCTAAATAGTAATTAAAATGACTGGAATCAAACATACGTTCTAACCACAATAGAGTTAAACTATACATAAATACTGAGAAGATAGTTAGCAAAATAGCAAACATTTAAGGAATTAAATAATAAATATCTAAACAATCCCTGGATCTAGGAGAAAGTAGAAGGGAAATTAGGAATAGTTTTACCTGAATGATAATGAAAATAAATATCATAGTTTTTGATATAAAGCTAATTTAGTGCTTCAGAGGATATTTTTGGTTTTATTTTTACAATTACATTTCAAAAGATAAATTCACTAATCTTTTATCTTATAAAAGATAAGCTTTTCTTTTATAATTAAAAAGATAAATTCACTAATCTTCCACATTTAAAGATTAGATAAAGGAGAGCAAACTAAAATCAAAACAGATATAGGAAAGGAGATTAATAAAATAAGATCTTAAATTAACATCTCAAAAACATAGATAATGGAACAAAAGTAAAGTCCAAACCTGGTTCTATGAAAAAAGACCAACAAAATTAACAACCTCAAAACTAGATGGATCAAGAAAATAAGAGAGACAACGCAAGCCACCAATATCAAGAACAAAAGAGGTGTTATCAGACAGAAACTGCAAACATTAAAAAGATACTGGAACAATATTATGAACAACTTTATGCCAATAGTATTTAGTCACAATGGACAAATTTCTGGCAAAATACAATCTATTAAAATTAATACAAGTATATTCTTAGATTTATATAAAATTTACAGCATTGAAGAATATCCTCTGCAACCTTAAAAATCAATAAAACTTAGAAAACTATTTGACATCAAGACCGACTATAAAGTACAATAGTTACTACAATGTAGAATTAGCTTTATAAATTTCAGATATAGAAATGAACAGAAGAGAACCCAGAAATTATATATCAATTATCTCATACAATATTTTTTTTTCCCTAAGAAGTTGCCAAAATAATCCAGTGGGAGAGGCAAAATTTTTAACAAATGTTTCTGGAGTCACTGGGTATCTATGTGGGCAAAAATGGAAATTTGAACTCCTTATTTCATATTATATACAAAATATAATTTGATATTGATCATAGACCTGATTATAATAGTTAAAACCATACAACTTTTTAAAAAGAAACATGAGAGAATATTATTGTAGCCTGGGGCTAGTGAAAAGATTCTAGTTAGGTCACATAGTGCCATAACCAAAAGATAATGGAAGAAAACAGTGATTAAAATTACTCAAAGAAAAAACCTCTCATCACACATTGCCAGAAAGATAATAGATAAGCCACAGAATGGAAGAATTTATTTGCAAAATATACATCTGACAAATGACTGGTATCCAACAAATACAAAGGACTCCTACAACTCAATAAAAAGGGAAAGCAAAACAAAATGAAATAGTCAAAGATTTTAGTAGGCACTTCAAAGAAAAACAAGTGAGCAATAAGTGCATGAAAAGATCTTCAACACCATTGACAAAGGAATGTAAGATTTGTGCATAGACTAGTCAAGATTCACCAGAGAAATAAAACCAATTTCTCTCCATCATATCGGTTCTGTTTCTCTGGAGAACCCTGAATAATATATGCACAAATATATCGGAGAGAGAGAAAGAGAGATTTTAAGGAATACACTCAAATAATTGTAGGGTAGGCTGGTAGGTGGGAGACCCAGGGAAGAGTTGATATTGCTGCTAGAATTAAAAAATGACAGTTTACTGTCAAAATTTCCTCTTCAGTTGATGTCAGTCTTTTTTCTCTTACGGTCTCCAACTGATTGGATTAGGCCAAGCCACATTAAGGAGGGTAACCTGCTTTACTGAAAGTCGACTGGTTTATATGTTAATCTCATCAAAAATATGCCTTTCCAGAATCATCCAGTGTAGTATTTGACCAAATATCTGGGCACTGTGGCCTAGGCAGATTGACACATAAAATGATTCATGTAAATTAAATCCACCACAGTGCATTTTTGTTTTTACATTTTATATGAAAAGAAAAAGACAGCAAAGAATTTTTAAATCCTGGCTAAAGACATGGAGGCTAAAATATTGGTGGAGGTGGGGTAGTCATAATGGCTGCAATTTACATTAAAATGTATCAAAAAACTCTGTCGGATTGGTGAATAAACATTGGAATAGATAGATACATAATAAAACAAGTATCATGGAATGCTAGATTTTAGATTGTGGGTGTACAAATATTCACTGTAATGTTGTTTCATGTTGAAACAAAATAAGTTATGTGCCAATCATGTATTTAAGGGTGAAATTAATGGAAAAGGGAATTGAGAGGAGGAAGACTCACCATAGAATCACTTGATCATCATATATTTGCAGCATGACTTTGACAAATGAGGAGAATATCATAACCAGAGGGAAAGGATGGTGAACTAACTCTTAAGTAGAACTGAGGCTTCAGAATAAAGAAAGGGACACTCGACTGTAATACAATTTATGTTGGAGAGTGCTAACTCTAATATTCTCCATTACCTATGTAATAAAAACTATCTTTGTTAGGTTTTCACTTAGGAACATAAGGGATCTGGGGCCCTTTTCCTTTCCACCATTAACCTTTCTTGTTTACATATGTGGGTCACCTAGTCTAATTCAGTGCCGCTCCAATTGAGCTTGAGAAAAGATTTCTCATCTCTAAGAGTGCCCTCAATTTACTGTGACCTTCTGGAACTCTTTCTTCTCCTCAGCACAGACTTTGCATGTACCACCTGTCAGCGCTTAGTTAAAATGATACCTCACTTGATTTCCCATGGTATCCAAGTTAACTCTTTTACCAGTGCTTTATCAAACCACTTTATTTGTATTGCTTTTAAAGCATTCATCACATTGTTTAAATTAATCCATTTTAATCTTTGTATCCACTTATTCAATCACATTATATACAAGTACTGTCTTATTTGCCCAACTAGAATATAAAGTCATCCTGGTCGGGAACTGTGCCTTATTTACCTTTCTTCTTTCTTAATTCTTAGTGTACACTTCCTCTACAACATGGACTAAAAATAAGTTGGTAAACGTGTTAGATCTCTATTACTACCTAATAAATTATCACAAATTTGGCAGATTAAAATAACATTTATTATTTCATAGTCAGGAGTCTAGAAACTGCTTAAGTGCTCCTACGTTCAGGGTCTAACTATGCTGCAATCAAGGTGTCTACTAATACTGTGATCCTAAATACAGTTCTATTCCACGCTTACGTGGATGTGGGCAAAATTCATTTTCTTGCAGCTTTATAACATATGGCTTGGCTCTTTCAGGACAGCAGGGAAGAAGAAACCTTTAATATCTTCTATCTCTGATATCCAGACCCTCTTATATAGTGCTCATTTGATTAGATAAGATTTAGCCAGGAAACTTGCCTTTTGAATAACTTAGAGGCAATTGATTAGATGTCCTAATTGTATCAGTAAAATCTTTTCACCTCTGTCATATAATATAACATTATTTCAGGAGTGATAGCCCATCAGCTTTGCTATGTCCTATTGCTTAGGAAAAAGTTACAAGTCCTTGCCACACTAAAGGGGAGTGAGTTGCACAAAGATATGGGTCAGTAGGAGTCATCTCAGAATTATCTTTACCATAGGGAATAATAAATAATAATGATACATGTTTGCATAATTCATTAAAATGACCAAAAAGACATCGATGCAGTTGCACACATTATATCATTGAATAAGCTGACAGGGAGTAGTCAACATGTGTGTTCGCCAAGCACTCAGTACATGTCTCTGTCATAACACTGCAAATTGGATAATCATGGTTGTTTTCCAATTTTTCTACGTTTTTAGGTTCTTGACATTTGTCTTTAATGAGTTGCTGTCTTTCCACTGCCTAACAATATGCTTGGTTCATAATGAGATTGCAATTGTGGATTAATAGATATAGTAATACTCAAGGGAAATGTAAATTATTAAAAATGGCAATTGAAGGGAAAACACCAGCATTCAGAATGGATGATAAATGTGTCTAAAGTGAAAGATATAGAATTCTAAATTTATGCGTGGGAGCATAAAATGTTAGTTGACATGTTAGGAATATTTCTGCACTCAGATTTATTTGCTGTTTCTTAAAATCTTTGATCAAACCTTTCTAAGGTGTTGAAATTACCATAGCTCCATGTTATATTTTCACTGAAAACAAGAAGTATACACAGTACAAAGCAAATTTCCTAAGGGCATAATGTATTTATGGCTCAAAGAATTTTATATTTCAGGTTTTTTTAACTCTGATTTACAAGAATAGTCTATGCTTAATGAGCTAACAAATTCTTAAAAGCTTGTTTTTTCAACTCCAGCATACAACAAGACAATAAAAACAAAACTCAAAGGGAAAAAACAGTATTGGCCTGTCTTCTTTGTTGTGGCTGGCAGACAATAATTGTCTTAGTCCCAATTCATAGAATGTTAATGCAGCATTTAAATGGCACATTAGTGCATCCCTTCTATGGAAGAAAATTTATTGCCAGTTCTCTCCTCTTATGAATCTCTTCTCTTTATATAATAAAGTAGTTGTAAATGTAAGCATGGCAGAGAAAAATGAAGTAAATTTGTTCTATAATGTATTATATTATCTCACAAATTTGTTGTTTATTAAAAGCAGGATAATTTTGCAGAATAGGCTAAAGATCCTTTCCGTAAGCAGATTTTATTATATGATTTGTTTTAAAATTTAGAATTAATGTTTAATTACTCTAGCAAGTTCTATTTCAAATAGCATATCTATTTCTTGAAAGGATAATGTGAGGTACAGTTAAAAGATGTCTGCTGTTCCTACAGCAAGTAAATAAAAAATTAGGGCATTTTATTTTTTAACACATATTTTATGAAACTCTTAAAAATGAAGCTGGCTGTGTGAAATAAAATATTTATTCAGGCAAACAAATTGCTCTGAAAACAAGTTTGTTTTTTCCTCTCAATTGAGCAGCAAAAAGTTTTTAAAAATCTGTGCTTTAATTTTTTTTCTGAAATGACCTATACAAACACAACAATATTTATAATAGAGAATGGAATGCTGTAATTTAAAGCAGAGAATTTTATTTCAGCCTATATATGCCAAACCTATGTACGATAATTACTAGTCTTGAGCACATTACTTAAACATTTTTTGCATTGGTTTATTCACAAAAAGATGATAAAACATATACCTCATTTTTTCATGGTGAGTTCACCATGTTGCACAACAAACCTCTTAATCTTATCCCTCTTGTCTAACTCAAATTTTGTACCCCTTACTCATTATTTTCCCAATCCTCCCAGCCCACAGCCCCAGGGAACCATTATTCTACTCTGTTTCTATGAGTTAGTGGTTTTTAGACTATATAAGTGACATCATGTGGTATTACTTTTTCTGTGCCTAGCTTATTTCACTTAACATATGCCCTCCAGGTTCATCCATGATGTCTCAAATGACAAAATTTCCTTCTTATTTAAAGGCTGAATTGTATTCCATTGTATACATGTGACACATTTTCTTTATAGACTCGTCTGTTGATGAACACTTAGGTTGATTCCACATTTTGGCTACTGTACATAATGCAGTGAAAATGGGAGTGCAGCTCTCTCTTCAACATACTGATTTCAAATCCTTTGCATATATACCCAGTAGGAATTGTTGAATCACATGGTAGTTATAATTTTTGAGGAATACCCATACTGTTTTCCATAATGGCTCTATTAATTTATATTCTCACCAACAATATACTAAGGTTCCCTTTTATCCACATCCTGTTCAACACTTTAAATTTTGACCTTTTAATAAAAGCCATTCTAATAGATGTAAGGTGATATCTCATAGTTTAATTTGTAATTACTTGATAATTAGGGATGTTGGGCATTTTCATATACCTGTTGGTCAAATGTATATATCTTTTTATTTTTGAAAAATGTCTATTCAGGTCCATGGCCCATTTTAAAAACAAGGTATATGTTAATTAGTTTGATCTAGCCATTCCACAATGTATACATATGTCAAAACATTATGTACACCATATATATAAAATTTTTGTCAATTAAAAACAAAAATACATACCTTAGAAAATTGTTGCAAATGTTAATTGGAAAATTATATATACGGCATACAAAATGATGTCTTTCATGGTGTAAGCTGTTTAAGCATTGCAAGTATTATTATTACTGTGTCTTGTTTAGACTGTTTCATAAGTATAGACATTTTTATTATAATTTTAAAAATAAAAACTTAATGCAGTCAATTAAATTTTAACAAAATCACAATGTAGTAACACTTTACACAGTAGGATATGCAAAGATCAATAATAACAATAACAGCATATGTTTCTCTAATATTTTCCATAAATCTTTATGCCTAAATTGTAGCAAATCATGTGCTATGCAGATCTAGTAACTGAGGTTAAGTGATTAAAAGCTTACTTCTGAATCACAAAATAATTGGCAAAAGTGAGATTAATTATGGTTTTCAAATCTAAATTCCATACTTTTCATTCTAAATGAAACATATAAATAGTAATTACCATTTAAAGAATATTTGTATTCTTTCTCTCCTCATTAAATTAGTGATGATTGTTTCCTTATCTGAGATCTGGACTTTTGTAGGAATATTTTAATTCCAAATTTGTAAAGAAGGGTAATTTCTCAGATAAACAGAAATAAGAAATGAAGGGGGAGGTTGCATTTTAAACTCAGACTTTTGAAATGAGCATATTGAATTGAGGTGGACACATACGATTCTCCTACACATGTAATGGAATAGGGGAAGAGACCTGAAAATAAATGGCAATCATAAATTGCTTAACTTCCAATTATTACAATTTATGAGCTCTGCACTGGGAGTAAAGAGTAAACGGAAAAAAAAAAAGACTTTCACGAGAAGGTAAGGCTTAAAGTTGATAAAATGTTGTTAATATTACTAAAGGTAAAAAATATATATTGATATATGAGAAGCAGGAATACACTTTTGATATATCTGTAACTTCTCTCACACAGTGACTAGTGAAAGTTTATTTTCTATTTCTAGAGCATTATTACAGGCTTTGCATTATGAAAATATAAAAGAATACCTTTCTATTTATGGTACGAGAGCCCATAGTAGTCATTCTTGTGGTCCTCTTGAAGGAATCATATATAAATATGTTCTGCTAATATTACTGCTTTACAATCATATTGAATTACTTTCTGCCTTTAAATATTATGGCATTTAGTTCAGTCACTATGGAGGTAGACTTTCCAAAGGCACTTTGAAATGGAATGGGCAATTGCCATAGATTGAGGGGAGCTAAGGTGTGAGTCAGTTATTTTGACATCTATATGAAAAAAATAGTTTCCACTGGTTCTACTACTTTCTAATATCTGAACATTTTGACTCTGTTTAAGAACTAACAGTTCTAGGAAGAACATAGTTACAAATACATTGTTGATTTGTTATGCCTACATTTCTAAGTTATGTAGGAAAAATTGCCATGCTTTTTATAGCTCAAATTTTTTATGGGGTATGGGTAGATATAATTGTAGGTGAAAAATTTAACAGCTGAGGGTATTAACTTTGTCTTCAAAAACATCTTAATAAAATTTGAAATAAAAATTGAAAATCTGATTATGTAGGATATCAAGTGTCAAAAGATAGGGCAAAAGATAAATATAGCTTCCCATAATGAGAGTAAAGCATTTCTACTCCGAGAGATGAAAAGAGCACAAGATAAAGAGCCAAAGTGCAGTGGAAATAAAGGTTTGCAACATGGTAGAATCCTAGAAACATATAAAATCCTATCCTAGTGACTCCTTGGTCATTCTTAATGGGAGTTTTTTAGACTTTATTTTATTTGATTTCTAAGCATTATAATTGACTCTTAGACAGCATAGGGGTTAGGGGTATGGATGCCCTGCAGGGTCAATGATTTGTGTATAACTTTTGACTCCCTCAAAACTTAATTACTAATAGCCAACTGTTGACCAGAAGCCTTATCAATAGCATAGTCAATTTACATATATTTTGTATGTTATATGTATTTATACCGTATAAAATAAAGTAAGTCAGAGAAAAGGAAATATCACTAAGAAAATCATAACGAATAGAAAATATATTTACTATTTATTAAGTGGAGGTGGATCATTTTGAAGGTGTGTGTCTTCACAGTCTTCACATTGAGCAGGATGATAAAGGGGAGGAAAAGGCGGAACTAGTCTTGCTATTTCAGGAGTGGTAGAAGTGAAGAGGTGGAGGAGGTGATAGGAGAGGTAGGAGGGGAGGGCATACTTGGAGAAATTTTATGGAAATACTTCGTGATTTCTTTCTGACTCTTCTGCTTTTTTTCTCTAAAAATGTTTATATATGGCACCAATCCTTCTTCCCCTGTTTGTTTTAGTTTTAGTGTCCATATTATAGAACGGTCCATGTCCCAAAATAGGTCAAAAGCAATCTTAAATAATCTTAACTCTTCTGCCAGATTGTCAACATCAATTTGTTTTCTGGCACTGCTTCTACTGCTTCTTTTACAACCTTCTTTTTCATTGTCTGGCACTGGTTTGGAAGCACTCATCTCCATCAAGTCATCTTCTGTTAATTCCTCTTTTGTGGTGTCTAACAGCATTCTTGAAACCCTTCATTCCCCATCTCTTTTGTGTGTGTGTCATAGCCACAATCTCTTTCATGATTTCCTCACTTATCTCACTGTAAATCCTATGAAGTAATGCACAACCTCTGGACATAGCTTTCTCCAGCAGGATTTTATTGTTTCAGGCTTGATGGCTTTCATATCTTTTTCTATAACAAGGATGGCATCTTCAATGGGGTAATCTTCACAGATTATTATGCTGTTCTCTCTATCAGGGTTCTTCTTTTTGGCATTGATGATTCTTTCCATATAGTACCATGCATAATAAGCCTTTAAAGGTCCTTATGAGTCCCTGATCTAGAGGCTGAATTTGAAATACTATATTTGGGGGCAACTAGACTACTTCAGTACCTTCAGTGTTAAACTCACGGGGTTCTGAGTGTCCAGGAGCGTTGTCCAATATCAGAAAACATTAAATGGAAGTCCCTGACTGGCAAGGTACTTCTTGACTTCAGGAATAAAGTGTTGATGAAACTAATCAGAAAAAAGATTCTCATTGTCCAGGGCTTTTTGTTGTCAAACCAAAAGACTTCCCTCTGATGTTTATCTTTCTCCTTCAAGGCTCAGAGGTCAGCAGCTATAAGGTAATGTCAAACCTGATCATAAAGCCGACTGCATTTGCACAAAGCAGTAGAGTTAGCCTATCCCTTTCTGTCTTAAATCCTGGCTTGCTTCTCTTCTTTACTAATAAATGTCTTTTGTGCCATTTTATTCCAGAATAGCACACATTCATCTGCACTAAAAATCTGTTCAGGCAGACATCCTTTCTCCTCAATCATTTTCTTAACGGTGTCTGGGGACTTTGCTGATTCCTGGTCAACAGAAGATGTTTCTCTTGTTAACTGATATCTTTTACACTAAATCTCTTTCTAAAATTATCAAATCATTCTTTGCTGGCATTAAATTCTCCAACTTTAAATCCTTCACCTTCCTGTTACATTAAATTGTCATGAAAGGACTTCACTTTTTTTTAAATTGTATTAAAGTATATAGGTATGCCTTTCTTACAGCAATCCCATACCCACATAAAAGCTGCATTTTCAATATGAGATGAAAAGATATTTTCAAAAAGCATAAGATTTCCACGCTTGGTGGTGTTGCTGCAGTGACAGCTCCACAAATTTTCTTTTCTTTCTTTACAATGGTCCCTATGCTGGATTTATTTATCTTGAAATGGCAGACAACCACAGCTGCAGACCTCAATATATGATACCTATCAAGCAATTCAAGTTTTTTCTTGCAATGTCATGACTTTTTTCTGCTTCTTGGGAGGACTTCCAGCATCACTAGTGGCTCTTCATATGAGTCCCATGGTGTTATTCAAAGTTTATGGTATTGCACTAAACACAATGAAAAATACATGAGCGCTGTGAGAGATCCCTTTTTACTGCAATATATGATTACCAGAAAGACAAACTGCTCACATGAAGACAACTAGCATGTTGTCATGGCATTTCAGTAGATACTAGCAACACATGAGCACACCGCAATAGCAATAGGAGATGTCTATGAAATTATCACAGTACTGCCTTATCTAATAACATATGTGGTACATAATGTACCACAGTAGTACATTATGTAATATCAGACTGCTCACGTGTAGACAACTAGCATCACATGGCCTTTTTGGTAGATACTAGCAACACATGAGCACACTGCAGTAGAAAGAGGAGGTAGCTATGAAATTATCACAGTAGTACGTTATGTAATACCATTAATTTTATGCCATTACAATTTCATACTTCATTTTTTTGTTTCTCTACATTTTTCTCAATTACAAATGCAGCCATGAATGGTGTGTATGTGAGTGCATAAGTTTTGATAAAGTTTAACATTTTTTAATAAATTTCTGTATATTTTCTGCCAGTAAGTCATAAAATAAACTAGTATCTACATACATGTTATGCATTTATAACATGCCTTATTCTTATTTTTAAAATATTTTTAGGCAAACTCTCAACTGTGAGGTTTTCGAATTGTCAAAAATCTCCAAAAAATTTTCCCATATATTTATTTAAAAAATCCACACATAAGTGGACCTGCACAATTCAAAGCCATGTTTCTCAAGGTTCAATTGTATTTAGCACTGTTGACAACGCTCTTGTTTAAACATATGTTGCTCAGAGTTGTGATGCACACTGCTCACCTGGATTCTTTCCCAACTGGCCACTAAATTTCAGTCATCTTTTGTAGGATTAGCTAATCCTTATTCAGAGTTCCTCATTGTTTAGTTTTAGGTCTTTACCTCTTTGTACTCCATGCACCGAAATAAACAACTCAGCTAATTCAGTTATTGA
Source organism: Gorilla gorilla gorilla (assembly GCF_029281585.2). Lineage (NCBI taxonomy): Eukaryota > Metazoa > Chordata > Mammalia > Primates > Hominidae > Gorilla > Gorilla gorilla. Next base: position 77,358,952 of record NC_073238.2, on the reverse strand, counting down.
GAAAGAGTCATATGGCTCCAATTAGATGCAAAGTGCTGTGACTGTAGTCTTGCAAGGTGTTAAGGAAGAATAAAATATGGATATATTTATTAATTAGCCACAATAAATTATAGCAAATATACAAATTACATTAATAGGATATTTAGAATATAGCCCAAGGAGTTACAATTGGCTCAAACATGCCCAAAGTTTCTGAAGCCAATTATCTAGTAGAAAATGAAATGGTTTAGCAGACTGAAAATTAACTAGCAATCAGTTGTCAGGTTTTTTGTTGTTGTTGTTATTTACTATATACTAACAAGAAGAATTATCTCTTTACGTGATAAGATATATAGAAAACTGCAGGAAGCAATTAAGTAGATTTCTACTGAGTAGATAAAAAGGAAAACCTAAGTTTGATTAGAACAAGTAATTGTGACCATTACATAAAATTTTTGCTGCAAGCTACTGGCCCTGGATTCTTTCAATTGTATGAGGTTGATTTGGACGGGAACTAGAATACATTCATCAGCAAACAGTGAAAAGCAAAAGAGAACCTATGTGAAGTCTTTTTCCACTATAGCATTATCATGTTTTAGGTAGTAGAAAATAAATTGGAAATTACAGAAACAAACAACTTTTGGATGTGTCTGGTTTTGTGATGAGGGGTTGAATATAAAAAATAAACAGCAGGCACAAAATAAAAAATAAAAAAAAACAGGATTGCAATTAAAGTTATTGAGGAAAATAAAATGATTTGAGCCTGAGACTCCATCTTTGGTCTTGTGACTCTGAATTTTCATTTTATAAGGAGGTTCATGAAGTACAAGAAATATACATCCACAAATCATACATTTTACTGATACAAATAATTTGTATGTAAAACATTTTTGTGAATTCCATGTATCTATTTTTCTGGAAAACGTGAGTTGATTTTGCTAAACTTTTATATCTGCAGCAATTATATTGTTGCAAGTGATAAGCAGATGTAGTTCTGACATTGTTTCTTAATATTTTTATTTACATTAATGAATAAGGTGAAAATAAAACAGCAAAGACCTTTGTCAGAAATTCAGTCTTTTTTTTTTGAGATGGAGTCTCCCTCTGTCACCAGGCTGGAGTGCAGTGGCACAACCTTGGTTCACTGCAACCTCCACTTCCCAGGCTCAAGTGATTCCCCTGCCTCAGCCTCCTGAGTAGCTGGAACTACAGGTGTGCGCCACCATGCCCAGATAATTTTTCTGTTTTTAGTAGAGACGAGGTTTCACCACGTTGGCCAAGATGGTCTTGATCTCTTTAGCTCGTGATCCTCCTACCTCGGCCTCCCAAAGTGCTGGGATTACAGGTGCAAGCCAACATGCCTAGCCAGAACTTCACTCTTTCTTCAATTATAGGACTGTATGTTCAACAATTTAGCATAAATTTTCACAAGCCTAAATATCTACTTTTTGTTTTATTTTGTTTACAAAGTGCTCTCATACTTGTTTTTAATCTTTTAATTTTTCTTTTAAAAATGTGAATTCTATATCAGTAAATATCTACCCCATTATGTTTCACTGTGTGTCTGGAATTGGTTCCTCACAGTTGAGTGTTAAAGTTCTTAAAGATGGTGTGTCCAGAGTTTCTTCCTTCTGGTGGGTTCGTGTTCTCACTGACTTCAGGAATGAAGCTGCAAACCCTCGTGGTGTGTTACAGCTCATAAAGGTACTGCTGACCCAAAGAGTGAGCAGCAGCAAGATTTATTGTGAACAACAAAAAAACAATCCTTCCCCAGCATGGAAGGGAACCCAAGCAGGTTGCCGCTGCTGACACGGGGGCCAGCTTTAATTCCCTTATTTGGCCCCACCCACGTCCTGCTGATTGGTCAATTTTACAGAGCACCGATTGGTCCACTTTGCAGAATGCAGATTGGTCCATTTTTACAGAATGCTGATTGGTGCATTTACAAAATTTTAGCTAGACACAGAGCACTGATTGGTGCATTTTTACAGAGTGCCGATTGGTGCATTTACAAACCTTTAGCTAGACACAGAGCGCTGATTGGTGCGTTTTTACAGAGTGCTGATTGGTGCATTTATAAACCTTTAGAGAGAAAAGTTCTCCAAGTCCCCACCCAACCCAGAAGCCCAGCCAGCTTTGCCTCTCAATTGTTTAATAATATGCAGATTCATTATTCATCTTAATATTCCATTATTGGTGGATATTGGGTTATTTCTGACCTTATCTCTATTTTTGATAAGAATATTTCTATCACTATAAAACTTATACATTAAAAATGAAATAAAGGGGCCGGGCGTGGTGGCTCATTCCTGTAATCCCAGCACTTTGGGAGGCCTAGGTGGGCGGATCACGAGGTCAGGAGATCGAGACCCTCCTGGCTAACACGGTAAAACCCCATCTCTACTAAAAATACAAATAATTAGCCAGGCATGGCGGTGTGTGCCTGTAGTCCCAGCTACTCAGGAGGCTGAGGCAGGAGAATGGCGTGAACCCCGGAGGCAGAGCTTGCAGTGAGCCGAGATCACACCACTGCACTCCAGCCTGGGTGGCAGAGTGAGACTCTGTCTCAAAAAAAAAAAAAAAAAAAAAAAAAGAAATAAAGGACAAATGAAGTAAACAAGATTAGTCATTATTATTAAATATTAATAAGTTGTCTCACTCCTATGTAATAATATTGATTTTTCACACACCAGATAAATTTTGAAATGAAGTTTTAGTGCTTCTGTATACAACTTGGACTAATATGTATTATTTTGTCTCAGATAAATAGGCCTTGACTTAGTTCACAGAGAGTAGAAGAAACAGGAAGAGAGAAAAAGTAAAACGGAGAGAGAGAGAGACTCTACCCTATTTTTTATAAGCTGATCAAAATAGATAGTTTAAAAAATCATAGCTTTCATTTTCTTTTTTAAAAAGTATTGTGTACTAGAGCTAACATTTAGAAGACCAAGTTTTACCTGGCATGGCTGTTATTACCTTGATATCATAAGGAAACTATTTCACAGATTTTACAACGTAAGATTGTTTTTTATAACTATGCTTTATGCATCATTTGAAGTTAAATGATGCATCCTAGAAATTCTAACACAGGAAACTCTCTCTTCTGTTCAAATATGGCTTGACTGATGTCACCCTGCCTCAAGTGTATTACATAAAAAGCAGAATGCAAAGAGAACAGCTGTCAGGGTAAGAAGTCTGAACACATGTTTGAAAGTAGCCTGGTGCTGACAAAATGCATTTAGTCATGCTCAAGCTTCATGAAATTGAGTTTATTAGATGAGAATTTTAAATCATATGGCTAAGAAAATTCTTTGTATCTAAACAATAAATAAAACAAAGATATAAACCTATAAGAAGATGTTAAGATTTTAATAAATGAGTTCATTTTTTCTTTCAAACTTTCATGTTGTTCTTTTCTAAGAAGCTGAAAATAGGGGAACTCTGATAACTCATTTATTGTACTGCAGTCTGAAATAGAAAGAACAAAGACTTGTTTCTTCTTCTTTCCTACTAAACTTAACAACCTCATTTGTTTTCATGGGAACTCTGTGTGGCACCACAGAGATAATTGTACCATAGTCTGAGATAGGATGTTGCAATCTATAACCCCAAGTGACAACTAGAATTCAATTAGGGGAACAAAAACGGATTTTTTTTCTGTATTAGCATTTGATAGTTTCCTCAGTATTATCCAAGAAGTTTCCACCTTTTTACAGAATAATTAACTCCTAGTAAAATACCTGGAAACCAATAATAAAATATGTCAGCAGAAAATATAATTAACAATCACATACTTTAATACCAAGCCCAGAAAAATATACTACAAGAAAAACAACAGCAACAAAAGAAACTTATAGGCCAATACCCCTGGTGAATATAAATACAAAGTCCTCAAAAAAATACTAGCAAACCAAATTCAGTGGCAAAGTAGAAGGATCATGACTAAGTGGAATTTATCCTTAAGATTCAGTGATGGTTCAAAATAGGTGAATCAATTATTGTGATACACTAAATTAACAGAATGGAGGATAGAATCACTTTATCATCTCAGTAGATGCAGAAAAGTTTTTAACAAAATCCAACGTCCTTTCATATTAAAATCACTCAACAAACCAAGTGTAGAAGGGATTTATCTCAACACAGTAAAATCCATGTAAGAAAAGCCCATAGTTAACATTACACTTAAGGATGAAAATCTGAATGCTTTTCCTCTAACATCAAGAACTCTTACCATTTCTATTCAACATAGTACTGGAATCCCTAACCAGGGCAATTAGTCAAGAAGAAATAAAAGACATCAAAATAGTCAAGGAAAAGCAAAATTACCTCTGTTAGCAAATGATATGATCTTCCACAGATAAAATTCTAAAAGCTTCACCAAAAAACCATTTGAAATAATAAACTTATTAAGTAAGATAGCAGAATACAAAATAAATATACAAAAATCAGTTGTGTTTCTAAACACTAACAATGAACTATCCAAAAAGGAAATTAAGAAAAATCCCCTTTATAATAGCCTCAAAATTAATGAAATACTTAGTAATAAACTTAAGCAAAGAGTTGAAACAATTGTATGCAAAAAAGCTACAAAGCATTTACTAAAGAAGATACAGATAAATGGAAAGACATCTGCATTTATGGATTGGAAGACTTAAAATTTTTTAAATGTCCATACTACCCAAAGTGATCACAGCTTCCAGCAATGTGTATCAAAACTTCAATGCCATTTTTTACAGAAAAGAAAAAAACACTTCTAAAATTTGTATAAAACCATAAAAGATTCAGAAGAGCCAAAGCAATCTTAAGAAATAAGAACAAAGCTGGAGGCATCACACTTCCTGATTTAGAAATGTATTACAAAGCTACAATAATTAAAACAGTATTGTACTGGCAAAAAATATAGACATATAGAGCCCAGAAATAAATGTGCACATATACAGTAAACTGATTTTTGACAAAGATGTCAAGGATACACAATGAGGAAACTAGCGTCTTCACTAAATGGAGCTGAGGAAGCTGGATATACACATGTAAAAGAATGAAATTGAATGCATAACTTTTACTGTACACAAAATTAACTCAAAATTGATTAAATATTTAAATTTTGGACCTGAAAACATAAAGCTCCTAGGGAAAAAAATGAGAAAAAAATTATGACCAGTTTTGGTAATGATTTATTGGATATTACACCAAAAGCACAAACAACCAAAGCAGAAATAGACAGGTAGGTCTATAGGACACTAAACAGCTTCAGCACGCATACACACACACAGACACACACACACACACACACACACAAAATCAACAGTGAAAAGGCAGCCTTCGGAATGGGAGAAAATATTTTCAAATTATGTATTTGATAAGTGGTTAATATCTACACTATATAAGGAACTTCTATTACACAAAAGTAAAACAAAAACAAAAATGATTTGAAAATAGCTAAAGCGCTTAAATAGACACTTCTACAAAGAATAAATACAAACAGTCAACAGAGATAGGAAGAGATGTTTAACTAAGCATCTCTAATCATAAGAGAAATACAAATCAAAACCACTGGTTAAAATGGCTATTACAAAAACCACCACCACAACAAAACAAAATATAACAAGTGTTATTAAGGATGTAGAGAAATTAGAATTCTTGTATACTGTGGATATGAATGTGAAAATGGTATAACCACTGAAGAAATTAAAAACTATTTCAAAAGTAACTGTAGTAGTCATCAAACTATCATATGATCCAGCAATCCTATATCTGCGTATATATCTGAAAGAATTGAAATCCGAATCTCTAAGATGTATCTGCACTTCCATCTCATTGTATCATTGCTCACAATAGCTAAGATATGAAAACAATAAAAACCATCTATAGATGGATGAATGGATAAAGAAAATGTGGTATTTATATATATTGGAATAATATTGAGCCTCAATAGGAAAAAAATCCTTCCATATGCAACAAAAATGATGAACCTGGAGAAAATTATGCTAAGAAAAATGTGCCAGTCACTGAAGGATAAATACAGTATAATTCCACTTACTTAAGGTATCTAAAATAGACTCATAGAAACAGAAAGTAGAATAGTGGCTATCAGGAACTAGAGGGAGGGGAGAATGGGGAGTTACTGTTCAATGGGGATAAAAGTTTCAGTTATGTGAGATAAATATGTTCTAGAGATCTGCTGTTCAACATTGTGCCCATAGTTAACAATATTGTATTGGGCATTTAAAATTTTGTTAAACGGGTCAACCCCATGCTAAGTTGTTCTTACCATGATCTTAAAAGTCACAACACATGTTTACTATGCATAAGTATGTAGCTACAAAGCATATAGAATCTATAACATAAATATTAAGATAAATGCATTCTGCCAAGTAGTCATACAGAGATTTATTTGATAATTTATTTAAACTGTGGGGAATAAAGTTGATTGTATTTTTGCAAATTATGAATTTAACATTATCAGATGGTATTTTACATTTTGATTTCTCTAGAGATTAAACCTTACAAGTATGGGATGCTGCATTTTTTATTTTTCTGAAATATTTATTCATTCCATGTGTCCCATTAGAATAATTGTTTATGCAATGTAAGTCTTGCTTCCCATTATACATTTTTCTTGTTGTAGGCATTCAAGTAATGTTCTTAAAACACCTTTAACAAAAGGTTCCTCATTAATTAAAATTAATGATCCAAGTCATAAAAGGCATTTCCCTTTCCCCATCAGGTCCCTGAGGTCTCACTGAGTGTTATTAGCAAACATTTCATTTTAATGGATGTAACTTCCAACTGGGTTACTTCCCACCTAGCAATTTTGTGGCTGACATATTTGGTGACATGGTTTGACATGTCACTGAGAATAATTTCCCCTATTAGTGTTTATATATTCTTAAGCAAACAAAAACAAAACAAACAAAAAGCTACCTTCCCTCTTCTCACTACGTCCCTTCCACTCTCATAAACAATAATCAGTGCAATATTACCAGGAGAACACTGAAAATTATTCCTCCTCATATTCAATAAATTGTCCTTATTGTCTCCTTCACATCTGGGAGGTATTTTGCCATCTTACTTAGGGTAGTTCTCTTGTAGGGCTTGGCAGCTTTCTCCTTTCCTGGGTTAAGGGTCTTCATTCCTGTGCCCTGAAGCACATTCAGAGCTCTCTTTTTCATTTTCTCAAAGAAGCCGAGGGAACTTGTATATTAAAAAAAATTTCCTGTCTTACATTTTGGAGTTTCTGAGGTATATATATATTACTTTGTAGCTTTTGCTAACATTCCGCAAATCTAAAATAATTTATTAGGAATTTGTAATAGAAAAATGAAAAAGAAATATTAATCAAAGAGGGGAAAAGGAGAAAGAAAAGCAGAGAAGAGAAAAAGAAGGTAGAGGTGGAAGGAGAAAGTGTGGGATAAACAGAGAAAAAGAGACAGGAAACAGATGAACGAAAGGTGAGAGAAGAGTTGGGGGAAGAAAAGACACCTACTCACACTATACAGTACAATACTATGTTTAAATTTATAGATTTTAAAACCAGACTAGCTGTTCACATCCAATTTTCACTGCTTCATGACTAAAAGACAGTGAGATATTTGTTCAACTTTCTCTTGCTTCATCTTTCTCATTTAAAAAATGAGAAATTGTATTTAAACTGAAAATTGTATTTAAACAGAAAAAATGAGGTACGCTATTACTTTATGGTGAGCATTATTAAATATAGACACACAAATGTGCACACTCCATGGGCTCCTGAGGAAGGAAATCCTTCAACTAGCTGTGAGCCACAAATACATCAGAAGGTTTTCGTTGATTGATTGTTGATGATTCATAGACACTGATTCATTTCAATTTACTCTGTTCCAGAAAATGGAATGACTATTCCATGCACCTGCACAACACACGATTAGACAGAGTAGTAGAAAAGATGAATCATTTGTCAGGGGATATTCAAAGCTTCTAATGCACATTTCTTTCATTTTACAACCTCCTACCTTCATTTATCTGATATGCCTTCATCTAAGAGTGATTCATTAGATCAGGAGTAGCATGTTCCATGATCAGCTTATCGTTGTGTTTTGTTTGTTATACGATCTTTTTTACAGAATGTTATTTAATGTGGTTGCCTATATGTTTGACTACCTTGTTTTAACATTTAATATATTGAGAGTACATCTTAAACACTGGGACATAGAGACTAAATTTCAGTTTCGGAAATGTTCAGTTTTAGAAGTCATAGTACACTCCCCCAACACACACACACACATATATGTATACCTGTAAAGCCTTTATGTTAGCCAGTAGCTTCCATCATCCTAGAGATTTGGGTTATGATGCCCTGAATTTCTTCCTTGTCAATGCACATTGGCTTCTAATTCCCTCTTAAAAATATTGAGAAACTCCAAGATGATATATCCCTACATTTTCTCATCATTTGTAGGCTAGGCTTCATCTTTCTGTGTCCTTGCCCTTTAACTTAACAACTCTGTCATGAAATTCAGAGAAAGACAAAAACTATATATTTTGATGTGTGCGTATTCAAAAATTTAAAAGTTTTACCCAAGAAATGTTAATTATTTATACTTTCATCAGGTTATTTCTGTTCCATCATGGAAAGATCCCTTAAATTAGAAAATATGTGTCTTAAATCAGTTGGCATTGTTTTTAATTCATTATTTCACACTTTTAAAACCCAAACAAAATAGCTTCTTAGGCAAATAAATCCAAATATTTTCAACGGCTGGACTTTAATTTTCTATGAGAGTTTATCTCATAGAAAAATTATACATGCATACACACACACACACACACACACGTCTTTCTCGTTCTCATTTGAACTCTTAATGTTTACCTTAAAGCATTAAGTAGGCATTATCATACTATCCACTGATGAAATTCTTTGAAACTTGCTTAATGGTTTCACAGTCAAAGCAATTATCTCTATCACTGCCTAACTGGGCAGCTTGTTCTCCAGAGCAAAATTAATAGATATCATTTAATGGTCAGAGCTATTTCTAACCTTTCCATGACTCTAGGGCACTGAAACTGTTTGTTCAATCTACTGCACTTACATAAAAAGCTGCTGCTAACAGCTTGGATTTAGCATCAATTTTTGATAACAGAAGGTCTTTCACAGCAGGGTCAGCACACTCAGTGTGGTGCAGTACAATGGCAACAAGAGCTGTCAATATTATGAAAATGCAACTCAGGACACTGATGTTAAAAAATGTGCAGCTTAGCTTTCTTATGGATGTATACACTGTACCTTCATTCATGCTATCACATATTTTTGAGCTGAAAAGAATATATTACAAAATAAATGGAAAAAAATGAATGAATCATGAAAACTGTAATTCAAATACGCGAAGAGGCAATCCAAGCCAATGAAATCAGGATACATAAAACAAAATAGTTTGAAATTTAAGTTTTATGTATGTAAATATTTAAGTGTACTTGTTCCTAAAAGTAAACATTTCCATAAATAAAAATAATAGTATATATACCTTCTTGACATTTTTTACATTATGGTGAATGTATATGTTAAAATATTTTAAGTCAAAAAATGTAATGGGATATTTCAACTCAGAACACAATATGATAAAATAGATACAGTACTGGTGAAAAGACTAGCTGTACATTTTATTAGTGCCATGAGAGGATTTCAATAATATTAGCAATAATTTTTGCTACTGTGCTGCATACCAAGGGAGCTGTCTCCTCTGAGAAAGATGATTATACTGACTATTGTTTGAATAAATATAACTATGTTTAAAATATAAATTTTATTTCATTATTAAATAAATCAGTCAATACAAATATAATGTGAATCATTTTTAGATTATGATTTGTTCTAAAATGTTATTGTTCATGGAACAGGTTCTGTAATGCAGCAATATGTGTTAATCTCACATCTACTAATAATAAACAGGTTTTTAAAATATTAGAAAATGTCCTCTGGTCTGTATTCTGGTATTGAATAAATTATAATTATTAGTATCACCAGCTGTATAAAAAATTATAAAAATAATGTAGGCAATGTGTCATCTATAAAAGTACATTTAAATTTACTTTGGAGACAAAAACGGGATAGAAATTTATTTTCTAAGGTCTTAATTTTTTTTAAAAAGTGCTCTAAAAAAAGATGAATTAAAATATACCACTGCATAGCACAACAAAACTATCTACATCCAATATTATCTGAATTCTAACAGAAGGCAGGAATTCAACATAAGCTTTTTAGAAAAGTTATTTAAAAGAGATTAAGTCTAGGAGGAACTAGGTGCAAATACCATAAACAAAAACTTGGCTTTTCTTGGTCTTTATAAATTGAATCCCAGTGTTGAACTCTAACTGTTTTCTCATATCTCTCTCTCCTTATTTTATTCAGCTTCTGCGGACTCTTCCGTTTGGTAACAACTAAGGCTTTAAAATTGCTGATCTGCAGATGAAACTGCCAGAAGCAATTCTGTTAATGGATCTTTTAAAAGTGGCTTAGTAAAAAACGATATGTTTGTGAACGTTCTTTTGGGTTAACTAAATTATCAACTAAACAATAACTAAATATTACAACAGAAATGTTAAAGCAAATAACAAAATATAACTCCCTTTTACAGAGTCATACCATTAATATTTGCATTTCTTTCTATTAAAAAATGTAAAAAATGTATATCAATAACTACAAGAAGTATACACTGAACTTTTCCTTGATTCTCCTTGGTGTGAACTTCAAATGTCCTTTTCACTGTCTGAACAGTGTACTATCAGTAATGTTAGCTCTGAGAAGACTTTTAGAATCTTCAAAGACAACATCTTTTTATTTTTATGACAATCAAACGAGCTTATAAATTTTTCACCAGATGATAAAGTGTCAGGTAGCTTAATTGATTTACTGGTTTCTTAAAATAAATAATTGCTCAGAAATTATCATTTTTGCATCTTCACCATAGCCTTGCAAATGTCATTTAGACAGTGGAAACAGAAAATCCATTAGTATATATTTAGTTGGCAGTTCTGAATGCTGTATAATATATTTTTAAATATCTATTTGATTGAATTAGGATTGCTTTGTCCTGGTATATTGGAATTACATTAAAGTTATGATGGATGGTGTGCTCTCACACCAAGTCACTTTTCATTGTAAAACCATAATGATTATAATCAAAATCAATTTCAAGGGCTACAAGCCCTTTAGGATGACCACAGTGGCCAAAATAATAGAAAATTAAAATGATTTAAAATCCATCTTAGCCCTATGTATCTTAAATATTATACTTTATCACATTATGTAAATTACATATATTTGCAACAGAGTCTAGTTTAACAGCCTTTTATGTCCTCATGCAAGTGATAAGGGTGACATACTATCTACTTTGTAATGAGTGCATAAAACGATAATTTTGTAGGCAAACATTCCCATCCTGCTGGCAGATGGTATAAAGGCTGTTCAAGAACATTTTCAAAGCAAGTTGAAATAATCCGATAATGAATAAATAGCAGATGCTGTCATTATAAATTTTAGAATATACACACAAAATACATTCTAAGATAGATTCTATTGAAAGCACACTTTAGCCAAATTTGTTCTAGCATATTTATTTTTAGTGTAATCTTCTCACTACTTCACATGGATCACAACTATCAAATACTGCTATAATTATCTCAGATGGCATCCTCAAATGACCTCCTAACTGTATTTATCTATTTTGATTATAATCATACAAAAACATGCAGTATTTTTCAATATATATGTTTTTTAATAAAAAATATATTGTGCACTAAAATATAGCTGCAATTCTGACTTTCAATTTAATTCACCCACTTTTTCTGAAAATAAAACTTTAAAGCCTTAAGTAAAGGGTTTATTAGTTTATTCTCATTTTTTAAATTATTAGATAGAATGCCGATTTGCAAGAATTCTAGAAAGAATTTATCTTTATACTTTTGTTCAGAGATGGACTAATTATTCCCATTGTGATAATGTGAATTTTGTCCTTTGGTTCAGTTTTGTTGCCATTTTTAGTTTGACCACTTGCTGTATGACTTTCTATTTTATTTTATTTTATTTATTTATTTTGAGACAGGGTCTGGCTCTGTCACCCAGGCTGGATGGTGTGATCTCGGCTCACTACTACCTCTGCCTCCTGGGTTCAAGCGATCCTCCCATCTCAGTCCCCTAAGTGGCTGGGACCACAGGTACATGCCACCATATCGGCTAATTTTTTTGTAGAGACAGAGTTTCACTATGTTACAGCCCAGGCTGGTCTCAAACTCTAGCGCTCAAGCAATCTGCCTAATTTGGCCTCCCAAAGTGCTGGGATTACAGGTGTGAGTCATTAAGCCTGGCCTTTGATTTTCATTTCTTTTAATTCTGTAAAATAAAACTTATCACTTGGCTTTCTTCATTTTTAATTTACCTTGAACCTCAAAGTTGTTAACATGGTTCAAAATTTGGTGATAAATGTTGAGAACCCTTGGGTAGGGAGAATAATGTTCAGTATAGAACATGACAGTGAAAAAACATTATAAACACTTTGCCCTGGGTTTGGCTGAAATGATTTTAACAGAGTTTCCTAATCAAATACTATCTGATAATCATATACTGTCTTTGAACAAGCAAAGAAATAATTTATTTTTAAAAACATTTGAAAGGCAATTTTTCTCAACTAGTGTATAATTTGGATCAAGCTGTAATGATATACTTGGAGGAATTCACTCTTTCAGTTGAGATTTGTATGCTGTACTTCAAACTAAATTCCAAGCATTGCCATAAGTTTCAAATTTCAGTTCATTGTGTAAGGATTGGGAATATGGCAGAATTTAAAAAGTCTCATGAATTTTTGTCAATTACGTTATAAACAAAGCTCTACCTAAGAGAATCCTTTCTTTTGTACTGTCCCTGGAAATACAGAAGCTACTATGTAGTATTTACTATCCAAAGCTTCCTTTTTCTGCAAGAAAAGTTTCCTTCATTTCTTTCATGCTAATAGTTGTCTTTCTCACTTTCATTATGATGTTTAAAGAAAGATAAGTAAATAGTACTTATTTATTGAATACCTCCAGCATAATTTTAAAGGGTTTAGATGAAAAGCACATTGTATGTAAATATTCTATTTGTCACCTTGTCTGATGTAATTTACATTAAAAGTACTGCCGTATACATAGTGGGAAATATGTATATTATTTTTATCTATACATACATGTGTATAATATGTATAATATGTATATTATTTTATCTATATTCCAGGCTCAGATATATACATGTATATATCTATACATGTATAATATGTATATTATTTTTATCTATATTCCAGGCTCAGTTATTTGATTTGAATTATTTTGTGCATAAATATATGGTCCACTAGTTGTTAGCTTTTGAAATATAGCAGGGATAAACAGAACAAAGGTGATTACTTAATCAGTGTGAATATAATTATCCAAAACTTTCCATTAGCATTTGTTAAATAACATTGTGGAGCCTAGAAATAATTCTCTAATGAATGTGTTCGGTCTAGGAGAGATGTCCAAATTTCTACCAAAGCAATGCTGTTCTGTCCGCAGTAGGCAGTTTGTGTGGAGGTCCAGGGGCCCAGCCAGGTACTCCATTTCTAAATTCTTTTTCCCTTTGGTGTGGTCTTCTAATTTATTTTAATCAAAGGAAGGCTAAGAGAATTAACATGCACCTTTTTGTGCGTGTATGCCAGAGGTACATTTTAAGAAGGGCTTTCACATTCTACAACTTGTCTTTTTCCTCTTCTAATTTATGGGTTTACAAAGTAGGTCTATATTCTTCTTCTTTTCTCTTTTCCCTTCTGATTTGCAGGGGTAGATGATGAGATGATCCTTACAGGTTGAAAAAGCCATAGATTTAACAAGCATGGAGGCACTCCCTAACTCTATTGTGTAGGCCCATCATCCTTGCTTGAATGAGACATACCAATCAAGCAAACCTAGCTGCCAAATACCTTCAGGATATCACGTGAGCGTGAGTATCCCAGGACATCTCTGTGTTCCACCTTCGCAAATGTCTTCTGAATAACTCTGTCTATAAACTTCTGTAATCAGAGTCAAGACATCACACTAGTTTATATTGTGGAGGAATGTGACTTTCCAGGGGCTTCTCCTAGTTCTAATTGCAGAGAATGTGACTTTATCGAGAGAATTTTACTCTTGTTGTTTTTCATTGCATACTCGTAAGTGTTTAAACATACAAAACATAGTCCAAAGACTGGATTTTATTTAAATATTTTTCTGGTTACAAATTACTAAAAGAATGGATGTATAGCTTTTGTGTACATGTTAATAGAATAGGTTAATTATATATATCAAAATCATAAAACAATGAAGAGTTAATTTAGGTAAGTTCAAAGTAAAATTTTATAAATGTGGGCATGAACAAAAATACTGACTCACTATAACTTGAGGCTGAGAAAGAAGTGGCCATGCTACAACACTGAGTGATATTTAGTGTTTTTTTTAATTTCCATTAAAAGTATGTTAACAGTTTCCCAATTTTTAAGTAAGTTGCTTAGATTGCAGTTTCCACAATTGCAGAAATGTATTTGGAAGTGCTATAAATAAAAGTTTGGCTTAGAGATTTTTTATCTTCTTTTTGAAAATGTTTAAATTTGACCGTTTAAGTGATAGTTTTTAAACTCCTTTTAGTGAATTTTGTTTGATAAACTGCCTTGAAAAACATACAAACAGAAAAATATATAGGACAAGTTTTAATAATATAGTGACATTCTATTTCCATTAGGATATTTTTACTCTGAGATAGAAAGGGAGGACAAATTAGAATGGTCTAATGATCTCAACTCCAATTCTCGAAATACCCTTCATTAATCTTTGATAAATTTATCCTAATAGGCTTACAAATAATAATTCACTCTGAGTTGCAGAGCAATCAGTTACTTATTCTTTAGATCTCTTTATATTCCTGCCTTCCCTCAGAAATTCACTGGTTGCTAAAAAAAAAAAAAAAAAAAAATACCTTTTAGATTAACAAAAGATAGAAAGCAGAAGTAGCTTATTTGCAAGTAATCCATGTGTGTTGTTTACATTTAGATCGTTTTTTAACTTTTCTCATTAGATAACCCTACGCCTTTAATCTATGGAGTAATATAAAATTAAAATAGTTCAGAGTTTGCCCCAGCCTCGTATTAGAGCTTCAATGTTTTCATGTCTTTTAAAAAGGGTTAAATGTCAACATTAGGAATCATTTGCTTTGGCTCAATAATCCCAAGATGATAAAGGAGAAAGAGATAAGGGGAAAGAGAAATAAAGATGAACAGGATAAACTACTTTCTCCCAAATTTAGTAGTTGTTTGCTTTTTTCTTAAAATTATTCTTTGAAAGTGAATGTCAATTAAACAGTAGGAAGTTTTCTCCTCAATAATCTTTATTCCAAAATGCACTAGTGAAAAGAGCTGACAGTTGCAAATGGTAAATTGTAACATGATAAGTAGAAAACAATATAATTTTCTATAAAAATAATATATTGAGGTAAGCAAGGAAAATTATTGTGCCAAGTGCAGAAAAAAACAGATAAATGGTAATCTTTAATCACTAAATATTACCAACAGGAGACAAGAGAAATGGATAATTTCTTTTAGCCTTTATTTTATCCTCATTTACCATTATCTCATTGAGGGGGGAAAGATAAATCTATATAACTTTTTACCAATTCTTTTCCAAGTTAAAATCCTCTAATACCATATCTGTTTTAAAACTTTAATCTACATAGTAAAAGGTACAAACTAAATCTTCAGAAATTTGTATTATCATGATCATAAGGGTTCTTCTTGTTCCATTCCATATAGTTTAAAATGCTTTTGCTGGTTTGTGTGAAATAATGCCATCCTGTATAACATGGCAGGATGCCATTGTATTACTTTCACTTTTGAAAATCATAATTAAAACTCATAATTTATTAAATACAACATGTACATTATCAATGATAATCAATATTGCATATTTTCTATAAAAAAGAATCATATGGATCAAATCTATGTAAACAATGTCATTATGACCTTGAAGTGCAGTGCAGGCCTATGATCTTCCAAAATACTGTCTGATGTTCCAGACCATATCTCTGAGTTAGCTTAATATGTTCTGATGAAGTTCAGAATTCATTGTTTCATAGATAGGGTGAATACTGTACCTTTCACTCCATTAGTGACTGCCAGATTCATTTTGGATTTGACATTCCCTATCTAATTTGACACCAAATAGCTAATCTCTTTACCCTTTAAATTTCTGATGTGTCATATTGCATTACATTTCTTCTGTCACCTTCCATCACTGTATATTTTGTCGCATAGAAAAGCCAATGTGATTTGACATAACACAAGATGATGGGATCCAAGAGACTTAAAGCAATGCTAGTCAGTGAAGCAGAAATGTGACACATTGCTTCAAATGTGCAAATACTCACTTTTTGAAAAGCAGATATCTGCTAAAAGCAGGTATGTAGGGTAATCCATAATAGTTAAGGAAAAAGATATGGATTTTACCTTTTAGTGGCAAATTTAAAACATTGTGCTGCCCTATATAAATAACAGAAAAATTGATTCGAAGTGACAGTGGCCAGAGAAAAATTAGTTTGATTCTCTTCTATTCTGTGTGGTAAGCATTCTCCTAAACTCACTAAATAATCCACCAAAATGCCTCTCACAGTTTTGGCACTTTATTTTGGATGAAATCATAAATAACTTGCTAAGTTTATTTATGACCAAGCAAAAATTGTCTTTTGCATTATAATATCTAGAATAATAGTAATAGTAATAAAATACACTGAAAAGAAATAAATTTTCAAAGTGCTCAAGTACCTTTTTTTTTCTCATTTTGAAGTTGTATGTGTTTTTATAGTACGAAGTTATAAATTGGTGCAAGGTCAATAATATCCATAAGATACATACAATCTAGCAGCTCATATACAACCCAGAAGTACCTTGGAAGCCATGATTCTGCCTCTTTTCGCACAGATTATTTTTCAGTTTTTTGAATTGGGCTTTCACAGTGAATTTGTTGATATATGCCATGAACGAAGGCTAGCATAGAATATAGAGAAATAATTTACAATTCAGAAGCACGGGTAAGATTAATATAACTAGGGTTAACATATATTTTTTAATATCGAATGCACTGTATCTGAGTACACATTCTATAATTGGAGATTCCCCTATACAGTTAGTTTGGTGGATCATAAAGCCAGTATTCCAGTAAAGAGAGTACTATATTAAAAAAATGTAATCACCATCTACTTGGAAGCTCAAATACCGACGAGGAAGTGTGAATACAAGAGTATGAATTAGAGTAGAGCAATCTGAATTAATCAATGCCAAACAAGAAGCTAACAAAAGAATGAATACATGGATTCTCTTGGAGGATAGTGATGACATCAAAATCTTATTTTCATTAGTAGCTATAGCAGAAGTACCTGAAGTTGTGCTGGCAGCATGACCAGTGCCCAGTTTCACATATGGCACTAGAGCAAATTCTGAGCACACTGTTCAAAGGCAGTGGCAGTGTGGTTTTTGCCTGACAGATCATGGTGAAATAGCTACTGAGATGTCTAGCTCCTCCTGTCCTTTCCCTTCTCTCTTAGCCTGTTTCTTCAGACTTGTGTTAAATATTCTAAGCTACTCAATATACTTTCTATGTATTTCCTTTCAGTTTAATTTCGACCATTTTTTTTCATTGTTCAATTCTAAGAATTCTGACTAATAAAAAACTGTGATATATTTTTTAAAAAATTTGCAACTTGAAATCAAAAATGGACAAAGAATTTAGAAAGCTACTTCTAAAGAGTACAAATTCTAATGGATATTAACAAATTAAAGAAACAACTCTCCTATTGTTTTGCAAAGTGCAAATTACATTAATGTAGAGATGTCGTTTCATTTGCCACATTAGACTTTTTTGATAATATTGAACATATGTATTTCTTAAAAAGAAAACAACAACACACTTTTGACCTAACAGTCTTCTTGGGATTCTCACCCATAGAAATAAATGCATGAATACATAAAGGTAAATACATGATAAAGGATGTTTAGTGAAATGCTATTTGTATTATGAAAACATTTAAAGAGTAAATACCAATCAGAGGGGAAAATTTTAACAAATTGTGGCACATCAATTATGTGAAATAATCTGTAAATCCTAAATGAATGTGTTAACTTCATTCCAGGTAAATAGATACATTTAATTTGGAACTTTTCAGAGGAAGAAGCAAAATGACTAACAGTATGGCAATATGGTCTGTTTTAAGTACAACAAAAATATTCATATTTATGTTTAATTTTAAATATTTACATCTATATTTATACTTGCATTTGATTAGTTGCTAGGTTTTATACATGTACAACTAGATTACATGTATAACTAATTTAATGTACAGACACATTATTATATTAATATTTTTATTCACAATCAAAAGGAAATATAATAATAAGGCTTACATGGAATACTATGCAGCCATAAAAAGGAACAAGATTATGTCCTTTGCAGTGACATGGATGGAGCTGGAAGCCATTATCCTCAGCATACTAACGCAGGAACAGAAAACCAACACCACATGTTCTCATTTATAAGTGGGAGCTGAACAATGATGAGAACACGTGGACACAGAGAGGGGAACAACACACATTGGGGTCTGTGGGGGTGGCAGGCATGAGGAGGGGGAGCATCAGGAAAAATAGCTAATGCATGCGGGACTTAATACCTAGGTGATGTGTTGATACGCGCAGTAAACTACCATGGCACACGTTTACTTATGTAACAAACTTGCGCATCCTGCACATGTACCCTGGAACTTAAAATAACAAATAAAAAACAAGGATTATTGTTAAAGTGTGAAACTAAATAGTACTTAGGAAAAAAAAATATGGCCAGTGAGAATGAAAAATCCCAGTAAGAACTGGGTGTAATGGTCCAGTATTATATTCAGTAAAAAGCACGGAGAATTGTATCAGATTCATCCTTTGAATCTCACAGCTGAATAGTTCTCACTACTGCCTTTGGGAAGTAATTACAACTGAATTACGACCCACTGTATGTGTGCAAATCCATAGAGTAAGGTATCACTATGATGGAGCTTATCTTAATACCATAAATGTTACTGGCTTATCATGACTTTGTGTCCTTTTCTCTGTTTTTAATACTTGAATCCTTGCTTCAGAGGTATCCTCAATTCCCTTCTCACTTGAAGGACATTGGGTTTTGTTGTGCAGCCAATTTCAGGTTAAGACTGCTTGGTATGCTACTAATTGCTAATGAATTCATAGTAGAAAAAACTGCCTGTCTGATTAAATCCAATATCATCAATTTCTAGCTCACTGTTACTGTGCTACAGTGTAGCAGTCTCAGATACCCTTTTTACTTCGGTTTGGATCTTGCATATTCTTATTTCACGTCAAGACTAGCAGTTGCCTGTTTTTGTAAATATAATGTGAAATCTCTGGATTTAAACACTTCCCCATTATCTATACTCAGTTCTAGCCCTCATAAAGGGAATACCTCACACAATTCGATCAGCCTCAGTTCTTTATTATGTACCCATTTGGTCTGCCCCAACACATTTAATAATCAGGGTCATAATTGACTATAATTGCCATGCAAAAATGGAAAAATCATATCTATATACAATTAAAATACAGTTTAACGGCTAAATATGAGAGTATGCTTATTAATAAATGGCAATGCTAAAGGTATTCTCATTAAAAGTACAAAATATACTATTAGATTGAGATCTCAAATCCAAAGGAAAAAAATACACACTTTAGGAAGTAGGAGGCTTGTATATATTAGTCCAGATTGATGTTATTTTTTGTCATTGTAAGTATGATAGATAATATTCGATTAGTAGGACTAAATGTTATCCTTCCAGAAGAGCCAGTTTTCTACTAGAAATTTATTGAGCTCCATCAATAATACAACTTCAAGGAAAGTTTCAAAAATACTGAAAAATGTTCTAGAAATAACAGCTCATGGTATCACCAAAAGCATGTAAATAAATGAACATATATCCCCCTTCAAGCTGTTTTATTTGGTAAAATAATGTAAAATTTCAAAAATAATATTCTTTGAGCATACAAAAAATGAGAATTTTTATTCAATAAAGAAATCTACATATACACCCTTGGAGTCATTTTAATCAAAGCTTTTCTCAAAATGAGAATTTAACAAACAGTGACTGTATGGGAAACAACTAAGAATTTTTTTGAACCACTCACAGAATGTAATTATTTTTTTATTATAGTTAAAAAGAAATTAAACTTTTTAATTAGAAAGTTACATTGTAATTTGAATCTAAGCAACTGTTCATAAAATAGCCACCGGCACTGTCATTAAAGTAAAAATAGATTGAATTTAAATTGAAATAAATGTCTTTTTAAAAACCACAGCTGGGGTTCTAACACCATTTTCTCCATAAAGTTCTCCTAAAATGAAAGCTCTAAATTCTTGGGATCATATTTTCCATTTTATGAGTTAGCAAATTTTTTCAAAAAATATATACTTCTTTCTATTTCGTAGCTTTAGTATTACATTAACTGTTTTTAGTTGTAAGATTCATTATACGAAGGAGTGATTTCAACATTAATGCCTGAGAATACCTAATCTTTCCATTACATGAAAAAAAAAGCTAGTTGAGTAAATGGAAGAGTCTGTGATGCATTGATGCATATTTTAATTCAATTATAGTGCCAGTGATGGAATGACTATTACAAGTTAATAGTTCTAATTTTTCCATTAATGGTTTATCTTTTTTATTGGGCCTTGTAAAAAAAGTACAAATAAGTGTTTCGCCATGAATATTTTTAAAAGGTATACAAAATGGTACTACAGAGCTTAAGCTTGATATGTTACACCACTGATAATGAAAAAAAATGCATACAAATATTCCATGAAGAAAATAGTGAGCTGCTGGATAAATTTGAAGCCTTAAAAAAATTATGATTCAACTAAAGCGTCTTGTTAGTTTTTGTATACCTTGATAGAAAAGGCAGTGTTTCTGTTTTCAAAATTTGAAAACAAGAGTCAACCAGTGAGCAATCAAGCATTTATATATTTTAGTGCAAGTTGTATGCTACCACGACTTATCTTGAAGTAATTTGTATGTAATTTCAACTACCTTTTTTTTTTTTTTGTGACAGATTCTCACCCTGTCGCCCATGCTAGAGTACAGTGGCCAATCTTGGCTCACTGCAACTTCCGCCTACCAGGTTCGATTGATTCTCCTGCTTCAGACTCCCGAGTAGCTGGGATTACAGGCGCCCTCCATCACACCCGGCTAAGTTTTGTATTTTTAGTAGAGATGGGGTTTTGCCATTTTAGTCAGACTGGTCTCCTAACCTCAAGTGATCCGCCTGCCACAGCCTCCCAAAGTGCTGGGATTACAGGTGTGGGCCACCATGCCCAGCCTCTACTACATTTTTAAAAAAGAATTAATAAAAAAAGAAGTATAGAGAAGAATGTGTTTTAGACCTTCCAGAATTAAAGGAAAGGTCTTGTGCCTGCATCATTTCATTCAATTTCTAGCTCTTATGGACTAACCCGTAATAAGGCAAGAACTGAAGGCCAAAAGGTACTATAAGTAATTTCACTTCCAAAATAGACCAAATGTTGTCAATTCACAAGTGAGTAGACAGGAGACTAGAATCCACTCTTAAGAATGTCTCACAAAGAAAGGAAGGGGGCTTGGAGTAATGAAAAAAGTTGAACAGAAGAGAAAGAATTAGATTTATAGAAAAAAAAGAAAAGAAAAGAGGGGTTAGAAGAGATAGTATATAGGAGTGAGACAGTGAGAAGATATCCTGATATTATAGTTTCAGAAGATATCTCCATTCTGTCTCAAGTGTAGAAAAGAGTGAATGTGGTTGTAAATGACCTTAAACAGAGAGAGATGGACTTTTTTTTATCATTTGAAATGGGAAGCCCCACCCTCACCTCTCAAGTCATCTGTTTCCCCCCTCCTCCCACATCCACCTGTCTCTTGCCTCTCACCAAGTAGAATGTGTGATTAAAACTTTTTCAGCAAGATTAGTGGTTGGTGGAATGTATATTAAATTTAAGAGGTGAGATGGGACGGGCGCGGTGGCTCATGCCTGTAATCCCAGCATTTTGGGATGCCAAGGCAGGCAGATCACTTGAGTTCAGGAGTCCAAGATCAGCCTGGCCAACATGGTGAAGCCCCGTCTCTACTAAAAATACAAAAATTAGCCAGGCATATTGGTGTATGCCTGTAATCTGAGCTACTTGGGAGGCCGAGGTGGGAGAATTGCTTGAACCCCAGGGGGCAGAGGTTGCAATGAGCCAAGATCATGCCACTGCACTTCAGCCTGAGTGACAGAGTGAGACTCCGCCTCAAAAAAAAAAAAAAAAAAAAAAAGAGGTGATATGGAGATATCAATTTTAAAAAGATTTTGTTGTAAGAAAGAAATATTGCTGAACCTTGAACAACATGGGTTTGGACTACCTTAGTCTACATATATCTTCATTTTTTTCAACCAACTGCAGAGGGAAAAATTCAGTATTCAAAGAATACAAAACCAATGTATATGGAGGGCCAATTTTTCATATAAGTGGGTTCCACAGGCTGACTGCAGGACTTGAGTATGCGGATTTGGGTATATGCAGAGATTACTGGAACAAATCCCCCACCTATACTGAGAAACTGTATATGTATATGTGTTTTCAACTGTGTGTGTGTGTATATATATATGTATATGTATACATATACATATATATACACACACACATATATACATATATACATAACACATATACATATACAGTTGTTTCTCAGTATATGTGTACACAACTGTATACATACAGTTGAATAAGAACAGATCAAATAGGCTAGACTCAAGAAAATTCCTGAGATATAATAAGCACAATTTATAAATCAATTTGATGTGCTGATGAAACAAAGGGAAGATGCAGGAAGGACAGGAATGATTAAAGGATTTTCTGTAAATGATAAAAATTTAGTGGACTATTTCACTAAAAAAGAGAGAATATGTGGGGCCCGGAGCTATGTATTTTCCATTTCACAAAGACAAAGCCTTTAATATTGTCTTCTGTACCACACATTTGGGAGTTCAGAAGTATTTACTGAACAATTGAATAATAAACAGGAAATTTTCGCAACCGAGGTATCAACTAGATAGGGAGTGTTGATGGATACAATTGACAAAATTGATAATTTTGTCTTCTTTTAAGTAGGTGATAGCAATATAATTCTCGAAGAAAATTCTTGCTTTTTATGGCAATAAATTTATATTTATTGAATCACAAGTGAAAAATGCTAAACTTTGAGGGGGCTTTCTGGAAACAAATGTCCCTTTCATAGAAATTAAGTTTAAACATTTTCAGGCAAAACTAATTTTCTAAACAGTATGAAATATCAAATTTATGTGTCATGATCCTCTTGAGAGACTTTAAAGTCACTGGAGTAATATATTGAAGGATGCTGTGTGAATCACGAAAAGTAAATTCTACAGTCAGAACTATCATAAAAGATAGCCTGAGCATTACATTGCTGAGAGAATTTAGACAGTTGAGCTCAGTTTTGCTTAAGAAATTTCAGGTGATTGAAACAAAAACACATGTAAATTTTCACTTGAAATGTAAATTTACTTTTTTTTTTTCTTTCTAATTTGCCTTGCTGGTATTGAATAGTACTTTAGATGTGGAGTCAAAGAATTTCTTTGATTAGGTAAGAGTCCTAAGGAAAAGGAACAATCAGGCAGTTTACAGTCAGATTTCTATTTTAGTGATGGGTGCCTGTAAGGGCTGCTAAAAGTCCAAGTGTAACTCCCTATTTAGCAGATGAGAACCTATGTATGCACTGAGGAGAAGAAGGTTTGGGTTTAGAAGTGTTGATGTAGCCCTTCATAGTTACATGTGGTGCTTCATTTCTATTAAACACTTTAGCCAGAATGTGAAACCTTTTCTTTTCAGAAAAAAACTGCCAAGGATCCTTGGGCAGTGATTTATCGGAGCAGTAAGATGAGAGAAGAACAACCCTGCTTGTAGTACACTAGATAAATGAGGGTTCCCTGAGTGCTAAAATTGCTTGGCATGTCTGCACCGACCAAGTTATGTTTGGTAAATTATAAAAGAAAAGCCTGCATTGCAAAGCCCTTAGAAGGCAGTATCAAGTGATAAAAAAGACTGAACTAACTATGTAACTCTGGACAAGTTATTTAATCACTTTGAGTCTTATTTTATCATGTGTATAATAAGTATGAAAACACAAAACACACATAACCTAACACAGATAGTTGTCAGAGTTAAAAGAGGTAATACAAGTGGAGCGTTTAGCAAAGTACAAGACAGTAAGCAGATATTTTGTCATATAAACATTTTGATTGTTTTCCTTTTTTTATTAAACATAGCTTTTTCAAATTTATTTTAGATAACAATGTCCTAATCATCTCTTGCCAATATGATAGGCTATTTTTATTTAGAATCAGGAAACAGCAATACAAAAATGTAAGAAAAGATAATGGGAAATGGAACATGCTTATTTATTTTCTAATTTTAAGTACCAGCAGGACTATGTTGTTTATGAGCTTTTTAGTTGTAAATATGGCAAAATAAGGTAAAATGATAACTTAAAGGAATGTACTTACCATATTTGAGATAGTATCTGTTTTTTGGTACCTGAATAAAGTCTGGGAGTCCCAGCAGCCATATTTTCTTTATCACACACAATACTACTGATGAAAATACTTAAGGCAAGATAAAACAATCAAATTCCAAGAATTTCAAATTATAACGCAGCAAATGAAAAATTGAATGTGGTTAGAGTTCTCAAATGCATAACTAGCTTTTTGAACAAACTGAATCCATCTGACTGCAGACAGAGACTCTCAAACTTCTCACCTTCTCACCTGATATTGTTACACAGTCGTTCCTACGTTTCCATTGAGGGCTGATACCAACCTCTGTGGGTGCCAAAGTCCCTGATATAAAATGGTGTCGTATTTGCAATTAACATGAAAATCCACCTATATACTTTAAGTCATCTCTAGATTATTTATAGTATTAAGTATTGTGCCTATACACTTCACCTGTACATTTTATTTCATTGATGCAATGTAAAAACTCAAGTTTTATTTTTCGGAACTTCATAAATTGTTTTTCTGAATATTTTTGAACTGTAATTGGTTGTCCATACATGCAGAATCCATTGATACAGAGGGCTAACTGTGTTTAAATTTGCCCTAGGATATAATTTTGTGAAAATTTATAGCTTTTCTAATCACTCTCAATTAGATTTACAAAAAAAGTGAGTGACTTTTATTTTTAGTGGAAGTGTTTTTCAAGCTAATGTAATGTCAAAATCTAAATATTATATAACCTAAACATCCTTCCCTCATCCGGATTGATCCCACCATAGGCCAGAAACTAACAGTGAATTTCTTCTCTTTCTCCACCTCCTCCTTCTCCAACTGACAGATTTTAGATATATATAGCCTATAATTATATTACATTATACATTATATATAATATATTATATTATACATTATATATACTTTATTATATTATACATTATATATAATATATCATATTATACATTATATATAATATATTATATATTATATATTATATATTATATTATATTATTTATATATATTATATTGATTTATATATTATATATTATATTATTTATATATTATTTATAATATTTATTATAGGCATAATATAATTATATATCAAATTATATATAATTATATATAATTATTTATATTTGAGACAGCCAGGTGGGAGGGGGCCCTGGAGAAACTCCAACCAGCCTGTCCACTGAGTGGAGCCTTGGGACGTTTGCGCCCTTTGCAGTGGGAGGAGCTTGGCCCCTCCTCTTCTTGTGTGGGAGCTGAGATTGAAAGAGCAGGTGGGAAGCACTCTAGGAGGGACTCTGGCCTTAGGAAGGATCCTTGTTTCCTTTTTTTTTCCATTTTCACCCAATAAAACTCTACTCACTCTTTAAACTACCTGCAAGCCTAAATTTTCATGGCTTGGGACGGACAAGAACCTCATTTTACCTGAACTAGAAAAAGTCCTGCAACATTTTTGGCATGCAACATGGAGGCTCGGGAAGCAGTAAGTGAAATGGGGACTCAAAACCTCTCACAGTGGTTTCTAAGCCTTTTCATTCTCGGACTTCTGAGTTTACGAGAAACTGCACCCCCTCCCCCTGTTGCTCCCAGGGGTCAGGAGCCTTTTCATGGTGTTGGAAATAAATTTTTGGTGCTGCAAAAGAAATAGAAAGTTGAACGTTAATTTTCTCAGCAAGGCAATTTTACTTCTATAGAAGGGTGCGACTCATGGATGGAGAAATGGTGAGAGCACATCTGAACGAGGAAGGTGGAAGGGGTTCTTAGTCGTGACGCAGGTAGCCCCTACTGCTGTGTGGTTCCCCTATTGGCTAGGGTTGGACCCCACAGTCTCAGCTAATTCCAATTGGCTGTTTTAAAGAGAGCAGGGGTAGAGTCAGAGTGGCGGGGTGAGTAGTTTGGCAGGAAGGACAGTTACAGAATGGGTGACCAGGGGTGACTCAGGATGGAGCAGTTAATAGAGGCTAGGAGCGGGTTGTTTACTGACACTAGGAGCAAGGAGATGAAGAGAACTAGTAATTTGAACTTTGAAATGAAGAACGAGCAGGAGAGCTGAACATACTGATACATTGCTTCTTTGAAGAGGATCTCAGAATTCATTGTACTTAACAATTTACAGGCTAAAACCTTTGAAGAGGAATTTATTATATCCTATAATTGCCTTTTCATAGGCTCTTCCTTCCTTTTTTGAGACTGGACCAGCAAGCAGCAGCTCCTAGCCATTCCCCACTTTGTGCTGGGGCTGGGACACATGGCTCAAGGCTCCCATACAGCCGGCTGGCTGGTTCCCACCAGGCACAGGAGCTTTCTCCTTCTCCTGCTAAGGTGTTCAGCTCTATCGGAAAGGCATTTTTAAACTGTTTTTTTTTTTTCTTCCCTTCTCTACTCAGCAGTTAACTGTTAAAAGTTTTGCCTTTTTTTTCCTTTTAGAAGACATGTTTACTGGGCCAGGCCCCCAACTACCACTGTTTGTACTCTCTATAAAGTTTTGATTGTGAAAAAGGATTTGTGGGGCTAGTCCTGGGCTGTGGCCAGTCTGGTGTGCTTTGCATGTCTGTATAGTTCCTAACAAAATTCTAAGCCTCCATTGTGTCTGGAATTCATTCCTTCCGGTGGGTTCTTGGTCTCACTGACTTCAAGAATGAAGCCACAGACACTCGCGGTGAGTGTTACAGTTCTTAAAGATGGTGTGTCCAGAGTTTGTTCCTTCAGATGTTCAGATGTGTCCAGAGTTTCTTCCTTCTGGTGGGTTCATGGTCTTGCTGACTTCAGGAGTGAAGCCGCAGACCTTCGCAGTGAGTGTTACAGCTCTTAAAGGTGGCGCGTCCAGAGTTGTTTTTTCCTCCTGGTGGGTTCGTGGTCTCACTGACTTCAGGAATGAAGTCATAGACCCTCATGGAGAGTGTTACAGCTCATAAAGGTAGTGCGGACCCAGAGAGTGAGCAGCAGCAAGATTTATTGTGAAGAACGAAAGAACAAACCTTCCACAGCGTGGAAGGGGACACAAGTGGGTTGCAGCTGCTGTCTCAGGTGGCCAGCTTTTAATCCCTTATTTGGCCCCACCCACATCCTGCTGACTGGTCCGTTTTACAGAGCTCTGATTGGTCCATTTTACAGAGTGCTGACTGGTCCGTTTTTACAGAGTGCTGATTGGTGCGCTTACAAACCTTTAACTGGACACAGAGTGCTGATTGGTGCATTTTTACAGAGTGCTGATTGGTGCATTTACAAACCTTTAGCTAGACACAGAGCACTGATTGGTGTGTTTACAATCCTTTAGCTAGAAAGAAAAGTTATCCAAGTCCCCACCAGACCCAGAAGCCCAGCCGGCTTCACCTCTCACCATCTTGTTTTACATCCTGGGGACATGGCCAGAAATGCTTGGCAAGGCTTTGTTTAGCAATCCTGCCTTAGGAGATGAGCCCTCTCTGCTTGGATATCTGCATGTTTTCCTAGCTCTGTCTCTCAAAGGACCCCACCCAGTGATTGGGTTTCTTCTGCCTGTCTGTGTATGTGCTGAGTGTGATGTCTGTAAAAAGAGCTTTTATTAATTTGACTTAAAGACAAGTGCTTGGATCTAATATTTTTTAAAGGGAAATTAAAAGCTATGGAACCTTTCAGTTCACATGACTTTAATCTTTGAGGAATAAAAACAGCCCTAAAGACTTGGGAAAATGCAGTTCAGATGCAAGGTTTGCTAAGTGTTTTGAGGTTACAAACAGCTTTTGGGGTTTTGAGAACTATTTGACTTGCCAGCTTCACAACTGGTAAGGCCTAGTGACATATGGAACTAAACACACCCTTAATTAAGAAGGCAAAACTTGGGTACACTTAGCACTCAATTAAAGCAACTTACCAAGTTTTATCTTTAAGTTAAAAATCGCTAGGAGTTACCATTTATAACATGTAATTGAAACTATTAAAAATAGATTTACATGCGAGGGGAGTAAGAACAGTAAAATGTGTGTTTTAGTAAAAGGTTATAAGAAGGCATGGAAATGTAAACTTTAGCCTAGGGTTAAAGGATTGTTATGAGTTAAATTAGGAAAAAGCTGAAGGTTCAAAGAAGTGATGGAAGAATTGTGGAAACAGATCTTGCAGAAGAGGTTCTCTGTGTGAACATAAATTCAAAAAAGGATAATATATAGCTTTTCTGTAAATTGAGCATTGAAATAAAAGCAAAACAAGGTTTTCTTAAGGCGCTACTCTGCTCTTTGGCAAAATTTGTAAAAGGCCATAAAATGTTTTTGCATCTTTAAAATTACGAAGTCATCATTTTGGCAAAATATATAACTTAGGGTAATCTGGAATTCTGTTTCATAATGTAGAAAGTAAAAGTTCCTCTTCGAAATTTCCCTTCTTGTTAAAGAATAAATCATAAGTGTTAAAAATAATAGTTCATTTTAAAAACTAACTTCCTTGAAGCCTTCTTGCTTTGTTCTAATAACTCTTTGTTAAGCCCTATCCTATGTAGCTGTTAAACATACTCACAGGCATGTTGTACATTCTATGTCCTTGTACCTTAACCAAGATGTTTGTGCTGGACATGCTCAGGCACATTCCAGCTCACAGCCTAGGCCCCTTCCCTATTTGGCATAAGCAACTTCCTCTTTTCCTTTGTCTTTCCATTACTTTTACTTGTTTAGAAAAGTTTTAAACTATTAGCCAATTGGATTTTAGTTTAGATTGTGAGGTCTGGCCCTAGCCAATGAAGACAGGACACAGTAGCAGGAAAAAACTGCATAAGGGATAAAAATTGCTTCCCTCCTTTGTTCAGGTGTGCTCTCACCATTGTTCCATCTACAATGAGCCCCTTTTCTGCAGAAAGTAAAAATGGCCTTGTTGAGAGAATTAAATTTATGTTCGAGTGCTATTTCTTTGAAGCACCAGGGAACAAGCATTCTATTTCTAAATAAACATTTTTACATATAACAATAATATCAAGTGTTTTAAACCTCGAACACTTAACAGCCTCCCCAAAATCAAACTTCAGTTTCAAAATTTGTCTTTTCTGACACCCAGCTTTTCAGATAGTTCACAGGGCCGCTGAAGTGTCCAGAAAAGACAGGTAAACAGAATTATTTGACATATTTAGGTACATGGGATTGCCAAAATGATGTTCAATCTATTTTAGGTTACATTTTTGTGAATAATGCTAATATATGTTCCAAAGTTGTATGGGATTTCTAAAATTCTAATGTCAGAGTATATGCTATCAACCATAATTAAGGTTGTTATGTTAGGTTATTGTAAACCACAGAGATAACCAAACTTCTTGGTCAACGGTGTTTCTAGCTGTAACTACCCTTGACATTTTGCTATTCACGGACAATTGTTGTCTTGTTTGAATCCTTTTCAAAGATGGTTTATAATGACTTATAAAATGTTAGCAGGTGCTCTCAAATACAGCCTTCTGATAACTTTAGAGATTGTAACATTGAAATAAAGGAAGATGTACAGGACTCATGCTGTGATACCCTACCTTCTTTTAATCTGATTGACTATCTCTTAGCTGAGAGAGCCAGACAGACTCCATTTTGGTTCCTTCGCTTGCAGCCCCTTGTCCCCCTCCCTTAAGGACATAACTGGTGCAAACTGACTCCAAGCACATCCAGGAATGCCCTTATTGATAAGATACTGAGGCAAGCTGTACCAGCCGCTCCTGGAAACACGCTCGGTTGATGGTACCCAAAGCCCCTGCGTTTATCACTTTGTGATAGCTTAAGCCCCTGCACCCAGAGCTGTTTATTTTCCTGTAACTGTTTCTGTAACCATTTATCTTTCAACTTTTTGCCTGTTCTGCTTCTGTAAAAATTGCTTCAGCTAGACTCCTCCTCCCCTATTTAGACCAAGGTATAAAAAGAAATCTAGCCCCTTGTTCAGGGCCGAGAGAATTTCGAGCTCTAGCCGTCTTTCGGTCGCCAGCAATAAAGGACTCCTGAATTAGTCTCAAAGTGTGGCGTTTCTCTATAACTCACTTGGTTACAACAACGCAGAGCTGAAATGCTCAATATCAAGCAAAACCAGGGTTAACTGAATGGACTGAACTCAGGAAACTGAAGCAACTTTTTGACTTTTGCTTGGAATATTGCTGATCCTTGTTTAGTTTTTTAGAGTCAAAGAAATTTATTTTGAACTATTTGTGGCCTTTAAAAATTGATTAAGGTATATCCCTATGATCAAAATTTGGAGAATATTTGTTTCTCTGCCTGGTTCCTATAGAATTTGTAAACTATCTGTGAGTATTCTTAACTTATGGCAATATAGTTGCTTGCATCAGTGCAATGAGTCCATTTTTTTTTTTTTTTTTTTTTTTTTTTTTTTTTTTTTTTTTTTTGTTGCAGCAGGACACAATTGGAGAAAATGGTTACTTTATCAAGGCTTTGACTGGAAGGACATGCTTCCCTTTAAGGAGTCAATCTCGATTTGCAAAGCCAATAAAAGCCCAAGGGGGAAACTGGCCTCATACCCTCATCTACACAATCCCTGTACACAGTTCCTGACCTGTGGTCAGTAATGAATGTCTCTTTCTAACAGGTCGAGGAGCTCCAAGTTTATCCTGGTAACTTAAGAGGAGAGGATCACCCAACTCACAGGTATTTGAGGATACAAACCCATGGTTGGGTTTGGCTTTAAAAGGTCTTATCTGAGATTCCTTGTGAAACAGAATTCCACGAAAGCCAATCCAAAAGGCCTATGTAGAAATAATTATTCTTGCTGCTCTTTATGCAAATAATCAGGCCAAGTATAAAACTAAAGTCTATTTTGCAAACCACTCAGTCCTACGATGATTTGTTTTTTAACAAACCTGAGGAATGGAGAGAGGAAAATCATGTTTCAAAACTTACTATATATTTGCATTAAATTCTAAACTCACTATTTGTTTTTAAGTTTTCACCTACATTTTAGACCAACCCTGCTTGTTCCTGTGAACCAACAGCAACCTCTGGCTGCAGCTCAGAAAGAACACGAGGGATGGGTGATGTAGAATCCCGATCAATATTCTAGTTCTGAGCAATTGTCCTGCAAATCCTGCCAGGCGATGGGAATAAATAGGATGCCCATCACTTAGAGGTTTCCTTTTAGGAAAGTAAGACCAAGGGAGCAAACCAAAGCCAAGCACCATGCACCCAAATCTTAGCAGCCATGACTATAGCCACCAGTTTTCTGGGTATATTGCAAGCCATCCTTTCCTCTCCCTTGTTGGAGTAGGACTCAGTTCCACAGTTTTACCTTAGCATTTGGCTTATGATAAGGAGTCCATGCAACCTCCCAAAACATATTTTTGTCCCAAACTCAATTTCAAGCTTCAGGTCAAATACCTAGGAAGGAAAACTGGATCTGAGGGATCCAGAGGCAAATGATAACAGAGGTTAAGAGGCCAAGCGCAGGTGAGCGTGGCTGATTCCTGATGATTAAGCCAACCCTAAGCTTCCTGTTTTATGGATAAAGGCCACATTAATATCTGTGGCATAAATGAGGTCTAGGGAACTCCATGACTACTGACAGTAAGTGGGAAAGAGACTTAGGTGAGAGCGGATAACTCCTATTCTCTAGACCTCCCTGCTTCATGGGTGCAAGCCCCTTTTGAACTTAAGGAGGTGCCTGCTAAGGTCGCTGGAACTCGGGGATGCAAGGACAGAAGAGGGAAAGAGGAGGCTGTTCCTTCCCTCCCTCACATACCCCGGGTATCTGCTAGGAAGAGGAGGGAACCAGGGATGCCTGCTCCCCTGTTTCTAGATGGGTAGCCATTCATCCTCAGTCTGTACCCCTTTCAAATGCACCCTAAACCCCTGGAACTCCTTTGAAAAAACTCTCTTTTTTTTTTTTTTTTTTGTTTCTTCTCAGTTCTCTCTTCACTGATAAGTAACTGTGTCTCCGTATTATGAGACACTCCCCTCAGATCCGTCTTTCAAACTGGAAAGGGTTAATTTCCCAAACCTTAAACTGGTTGGCTCAGGATTGGGCTTAGAGGAAGGGAACCCAGGAGCCCAACATGCCGGCAAAAAGGTAAAGTTTTTTTTTGCCAGTTGAGTTTTGGCCTCCCTCTCCCTGTGCAAACTGGTAAAAAGCCTCAAAATTTTTGAGCTGTCCTTACCCCTCCCCTTGTTTCATTTTGATACATGTTTTCTAATAACCAGCTTTGTTCAATGTTCATGCAACTGGGGCTTCTGATGATGGCTCCTTCTGGAAACCCTTAGATAGGCCTCTGAGGGAGCTCTGATTGTGGTTTCCCCAAAACA
Organism: Gorilla gorilla gorilla; assembly: GCF_029281585.2. Lineage (NCBI taxonomy): Eukaryota > Metazoa > Chordata > Mammalia > Primates > Hominidae > Gorilla > Gorilla gorilla. The sequence goes on along the minus strand of NC_073238.2, from coordinate 77,326,107 downwards.
GCACCCCATGTCAGCAGGAAGCATATAAGATTGGTCTTTGTCCTTATTTTAATCACCAGCAGTTAGATGTACTTCTTTAGAGGGGGAATTAGACAGCCAGGTTCGGAGTTTCCCCAGTCCCTGGTAAAACTCCAACCAGCCTGCCCACTGAGATGGAGGTTTGGGATATTTGCGCCATTTGCAGTGGGAGGAGCCTGGCCCCTCCTCTTCCTGTGTGGAAACTGAGATTCAAACAGCAGGTGGGAGGCACTCTAGCAGGGACTCTGGCCTTACACAGGATCCCTTTTTTCCTTTTTATTCCCTTTTCACCCAATAAAACCCTGCTTTACTCATCCTTTAAACCATCTGCAAGGCTAAATTTTCATGATTGTGGGACAGCTAAGAACCCCACCTTTGGCCGAACTAGGAAAATTCTTGCAACATAATTATATAATATTTATGTATAATTATAGAATTTATATATTCTATAATTATATCCTAAATATAGAATTTATATGTTCTATAATTATATATAATCTCACATTTTATATATACATAAGATATTATATATAATCATATAAGTTACATATAATTAATATCTTATACAATTTTATAAGATATTATATATATCACTATATATATATCCCTAATAAGATTTTATATATACACAAGGAAATAAGGGAGTCTTCTCAGCTAGAACAGGGGAAAGGAGATGAGGATCAAGAAAGGTCCAACTGACTAATGTGGTGGTTATCTGGAATCTATATCCCCTAATTGTCTTTCTCCTGTGGGACCCTTATGGGATTTAGATGCTTCTCATTATTTGGTGAGTGTATTAGTCAAGGTTCTCCAAAGGGACAGAACTAATAGCACAGATGTATATGAAAGGGAGTTTATTAGGAGAATTCACTCACATGATCATAAGGCGAAGTTCCACAATAGGCCAGCCACAAGCTAAGGAACAAGGAAGCCAGTCCAAGTCCCAAAACCTCAAAAGTAGGGAAGCCGACAATGCAGTCTTCAGTCATTGGCTGAAGACCTCAGAGCCCCTGGGAAATCACTGGTGTAAGTCCAAGAGTCCAGAATCTGAAGAACCTGGAGTCTGATGTTCAAGGGCAGGATACATCCGGCATGGGAGAAAGATGAAGGATGAAAGATTCTGCAAGTCTCCTCATTCCAGGCTCTACTGCCTGCTTTATTCTAGCCATGCCGGAGCTGATTAGGTGGTGCCCGCCCAGACTGAGGGTGGGTCTACCTCTCCCAGTCCACTCACTCAAGTGTTAATCTCCTTTGGCAACACTGTCACAGACACACCCAGGAACAATACTTTGTATCCTTCAGTCTATTCAAGTGGACACTCAATATTAATCATCACAGTGAGCCTTCATTATTGGGTTCTTTTATGAAGAGTTTCCTTGAATCTTTTTCAAAAGTTTTTCTTCTCCCATCTCTTCTACCCTGTTGAATCCTCTTTCCTAGTGAATAGTTTCTCCTGATGAATTCTAAATAGCCTGGAAGCAGGTGATGGATCACATTGGCAAAAAAGCGTTCATAGTTTTAACACATCTGCAATGAAAGATTTCTTTCTGCCATTTGAATGTTCAGGTGAATGGAATCCAATCTATGGTTTTCAGCCTTTGGGCCTTGGACAAAATACAATTATAGAAAAGTCACAGGTTATCATCTTATCCTGTCACCTGTATAACTTCAGGAGTTGTGAAGTGGTCTACCTTGAAGGAAGAGTAAAAGATAAATGACTGAAGAGAGAACACAGAGAAAGGCAAAGAGAAAAATCAGAAGAAGAAAAGAAAAAAAAAAGATTACTGGTAGTCCATTTCTTGAAGCCTAACTATATTCTTGCTCTTGGAATCTATGAAACATCCTTTCAAGTCATGCTTGTTTCATTTTTAGTTTATTACTTGAGTTATTAAATTAAATTAGGTCATTGTTTTATTCTTGCTTTTTTAAATTACTATTGTTTTGTTTTTGTTTTTCTGTAGCTAATAAAATTATAGAAACAGCAAGGTTATCTGTTAAAATGAACTTCTATATTCTCTTTTTACCTTTCAGGTTGCAGCTGATGATTCTGTAGAAAGGCCTAAAATTAATTTTAGAAAAGCATACTCAAGACAATAGACTATTATCACATGGATAAAAAATGTTAGTATTTAAAATAATTTTGATAAATATTATTTTTAAAAATTATTTTATAAACAATTGCTGGGTTTATAAACTGTGTTTGACTATTTGGAACAAACAAATTTAACATTAATCTGCATTTAGTCTTCATACAATCTTCAAAGTCAACGATTTGTGCCTAGGTATTCATATTTATTTCCAAAACTTCATAGAAGTCCTAATTATTTGGGAGTAAGCTATCTTATAAGATCCATCAAAGTATTAGAATACAATTTGGAATAAAGGGTCTATTCAGCCCCAACACTAAGGACACTATTAATATTGAAATACATTGGCAGCATCATTACAATTTAGTAATTTATAATGCATTGTGATTTTTTATGCTTAAAATTTTTGAACTGACAGCTGAATTAATATAGAACTTTTGTAATTCCTTAAGTATAAATTAATTTAAATTATATTTAAAATGCTTTTCATTTTCTTGACTTTTTCTCAAGAAAAATGTATTAGATCAGTTTAAAATAACTAATTAACATAAGAAATACTGCATTTATGTCTGATGCAGAGTTAATATTAATAATTTATTCATTGTGTATAACATACCACTGTTTCATTATCACATAGTGTAATTTAAAATATCTTAATTTTCAACATATTTTACTTTGCCCTAACTTTTGGAGGGGGGGAGAGGTGAATGTTTCTTTTTTTCAAAATCTTAAATAGTGATTACAAATATTTTTAAATTCATCAAATATGAGTTAGAAATTTTCCAGATGTAAATACCTTTAAAAATAATGCTCTAGGTAGTAAAGATGCAAATCATGTGGCAGGCAATAACTATATGTTTTCTCTAAGTCTCAGAACTCTTCTGATGCTGCAGCAATTCTTATCTGTATTTTAGACATAGAGAAACTGAGGCAAAATGTCACAGAACTCACAAGTGGCAGATAGGACTTAGAAGCTAATGTTTTCAAATCCCAAACCTGTGCTTGTTCTCTTAACACGCCCTCTTATCTGAAAATCTATAAAGAAGAACATGTTCTACAAGGTCTAATGCATGAAGAAGTTAACAAAGAATGTGTTTTTTGTATAAAATCAGAATTTTAAAATAGTTTCAGCTCGAATGGCAGGGAAGAGAAGAGCAGAGAGAAATCAGTTGAAAATATAAACATTAAAATGTGTGAAGATGACATTGATTTTAAAAATCAATCTCATATTTTTTTCTAGTTTTCCATGAAAATGATTTTAATGACATAGGAAGAGTTTCTTTCCAAGAAATTTAGATTGATGACTAGCTTAATTCCAAAATTTGTGAGGAGTTTTTGTCTGACCAGGAAACAGTGTTTCATCTGGGCTATGTGAACACTGGTACAAGAAGTCTCTATCCCTTCAGCATCTCTTTGCTTCAGTTCAAAGTACCCTGGCTCCCACCATCAGAAATGTAGGCAGTATGGCCTAAAAATTATTTGCACACATGGGCAGGATTTGGCAGGGAGCTAGATAAATATTTATTTTAGTTTAGCACTGTTAGATTAAATGCAAATTTGCTAGGTACTGGAGATTGTTTTAGCAATTATGCGTAACATTTTCATCCTCAATAAGTGATAAGAAGAAGATTAAAAAATAATTCAAATGGAAAAGTATAGGATAAATGACAGCTAGCATTCTCTGTGAGGACAAATTTTTGCTTTGCTTTTTTTTTTAATTAATTAATTAATTAATTTATTTATTTATTTATTATACTTTAAGTTTTAGGGTACATGTGCACATTGTGCAGGTTAGTTACATATGTATACGTGTGCCATGCTGGTGCGCTGCACCCACTAACTCGGCATTTAGCATTAGGTATGTCTCCCAATGCTATCCCTCCCCCCTCCCCCCACCCCACCACAGTCCCCAGAGTGTGATATTCCCCTTCCTGTGTCCATGTGATCTCATTGTTCAATTCCCACCTATGAGTGAGAATATGCGGTGAAACTACCATCAGAGAATACTGCTTTTTTTTTTTTTAAAGATAAACTCTTCTTGTTTATTAATAGGAAAAACATTTTGACTCCCAAAATATAACACAAAGCAAGAAAGGAAAAAAAAATTGAAGATACAATAATAAGAATATATTGTGAAAATAGAGTTGGGCTTCTTTGAAAAATATTCCAGTTAATGTAGCTCCTCAAAGCATTATCAGATATATTTCTTAAAATTCAAGACAATATATTAAGTTAGTGAAAGATGGTTTTAAAGGTTAAATTACCATTTAGAACAAAGTGATATATTAAGTGATAACAAAAGTACAATTTACAAATAAAACATTAATCCATAAAAATGTATTCATCAAGCAGTATAACAACCAATATACAAAGCAGTAAATCCTCAAAGAGATTTTTATATAAATACTATTATACAAGAGAACTTTATAGTGATACTCATTTAAATGGTTTGAAAGATGTAGAAAACAAGTAAGAAATGATAAAATTGAGACATAAAACCAACAAACTCGTGTTGTTACAATACATATTTGAAAGAATAAAAACATGAAAATATTTTCAATGAATAAAATATGTATTTTCCCCTTATGTCTGTGAACTACCAATCAAAATAGTGTCCATATTTTTAAAAAGCTCATCAGAATTAAAATGTGTAAATTTTACAACTTAGAAAACTAGAAATAAAAAACTTTCAAATTTTGACAACTTGGGAATTAACTCCGCATTGTGATTAATATTTTCAGTCCTGGAGTCAGACCACCTGGCTTTGAATCCTGACTATGTTGCACTAGTTGTATGACCTTGGCAAATTTATGTAAAATACCTCTTCCTCAGCTTTAGTATTTTCTACCTCCTAAGGTTGCTGTGATAGTTAAATATGCCAATTCTAGTATATGTTAGAATTCTGAAAAACAATTATATGAGGAACTATATACTATTGTATAGTTAAATATATGATTAAATATACTTTGTGTGTAATAATATGCTGTCTCGTGTTTTAAGTTGAACTTACATAAGCAACTTTAAATTTTTAGTTGCATTTGTTTCATGAGAGAAGGAAAACTTTCAGATAATTTTATTACTTGGGAATTAAATATTCAAACAAATCTCTGAAGTTTACAAGAGTTACTTGTTCATTTCTAGTACACAAAGATAGAAATTCAACTCTATTAACTAGATCAAAGTATATTTTTAGTTTACATTTTACGGATTCTGGTCAAAAAATATTTTCTAACGTATTAGTGTCTTACCACATGAAATATAATGACTAATCGTATATGAATTTTGGAAACAACTGTATCAACAACACATCATTTACTCAGTGTTTCTCATTGACATTTATTTAAAGCTGAGGCTAATGATTTCTACTATACTTAGCCTTGGCTGCAACAAGTGATTACAATGATTTATTTTCATATGTGTACATATTCAAATACATATGTATTTATATGCAAAACTTTAAAAGTAATTTAATATCCAATAAAGGATGCAGAAGACACTGGTAGGTTGAAAGTTACATTTTATGAAATTAATTAAAAGATAAGCAACGCAAGAAATCAAAGAAAAAACTATATAAAAATGAATTTATGAACAACTTGCTATTACGGGAAAGCTGCCTAATCACATAGTGATTGGTGCTTTTATGTTTTCTTCATATTACATTGATATAGTATATAAAATGTGGTATTCGAATATTCCTTAATATAAAACTAATAAGAAATGTGTTGTCTCTTCTTTCTCCTAAGGATTCCGAAGTTCAAAAAAGACACAAATCTTTCACTTTTTTGTTGTTTGCTTGCTTTTTCTCCTTGATTGGCCAATATTCCCTTTTTGTCTTCTCTTTTACTACATGACTTCATTTTTATATGGTCTAGACAGGAACCACTCTTACAGTTTTAGGACTAATCCAGTTCTGTGACTAACTTTGGCAATTATATTTTCAACAATTTAAATGAAAGATTTGTGCCAGTATGATATTTCCTCTGGGTCCACAGAGATTTCAAAACGTACATTCTAGTTTTTATTCATTTTCAAAATTTAAAGTTTTTTCCTAAATTTTCCATTGTTGTTATAACCACTTGCTTTTTCTAGAACAAAATGTTTCTAGCATTTTTCCATTTGTTCATTTTCCTTAAGTAAATACATGAATCTATATATATCTATACATATGCTTTATTCCTAATATCCTATTATAAGAAAACTTTTCTCATGTTAATCTGAACTGGCTTCAGGAATGCAAACTAAGGAACACAAGATAGATACACAAGAATACAAGGCAGAAATAGTATAAGATACAAGACAACATTTGGAACCCTGTTGCCACAAGGCAGGAATTTCACCAAAGAAAAGTATAAAGCTTAAGAAGAACTCTCTCAGAGGCAATAGATGTGATCCTGGCTCTCAGTGCTTCAATCTGAAATGCTGTTGACCAACAAGAAGCAAAATGTGGCTCTTGGACTCCATACAACAGACGGGCAACAATTGCCAAAGTTAACTTTATGAATGAGGGAAGGCTAACGAGTTCCAAAAACCCATCTCGGTTGTCACCTCATCTCACCTTGTTCTATGATAACTTCTCTACATTTCTGAAGTTCACCATTTTCCCTCTTGAGTCCTGCTGCATGTCAGCAGCTGTGGCTCACTCTGCACTGATTTGCTACAGGAAGACACATCTCTTAACACAGAATAAAGGCCAGGAGATAATAATATAAAGAACTCTGTATGTAGCAAACATTACAAGATAAATATACATGAATTAAATTAAAATTAATTTAAAAAGTGAATGCCATATATTAAATCTGACCATTTTCTGAATCCATAGCCTAGGAGTCACATGAGTTTCCTAATGAATAACAGACCCCAGTTTCTAACATCATTCATTCATTCATGTCTATAGTCTAATCTCTAATCATTCAAAATATAAACATCAACGGCTTTCTTCTCTTGTATTTGCCCTGAAATCAGTTGCCTTTTACTGATCCCTTCATTTCTACTTTTAGATAAGACTCTTCAGGAATAAATTCAGGATTACAATTTAATAATTTAATTAAATTAAGAAGACTTATTTTGCTCAGTTTGGCTACCAATCAATATTCTAGGAACTGTAGATACAGTAGCAAACCACACAGAAACAGATCATTGTTCTAGTGGGAGCAGATACATAGTTAAGTAAAATAACATTATAAGGCAGGTATACTACAAGGTGTTAAATACTAAGGAGAAAATTAAGGGAGGAGAAGGGATTAAACAACATGGAGAGATGTAGTTTCAAAGAGTGGTCAGGAGAGGCTTCATTGAGAAGGTAACAGTTAAATAAAACTTGAAGATGGAAAAATCAAAGATTAAAAACTAAAATACTAATATATGCAATTAGAAGTTCTGCAGGATAGACAGCATAGTATAGAACATAGTAGAGTTTATTTGTAGAATAAGTGACAGCTAAAATATATTATTAATGTGCCAAGCCCTGTTGTAATCACATTACATGGTACTATTTGTTAAGTTGCATAACAATTCCACAAATAGGCAAAATTATTACCAATATTCTACAGATAAAGAAACTGAGGCAAAGAAAGTTTATGTTATTTGTTCAAGGTCGCAGAGCTGATCAATATTTTTCATCACAGGTGGTTTTCTTCCACATCCCAGTATTTTAACACTTTAATACTCACCTTCTGAGAGGCAGGGTGATTTATATTCTGTGCACTTACTCCCATGAAGAAAAATTAAAATCAGACTAATTCCCACCCACTGATCTTGGCCTTGTCCTATTTGGCCTCCATTGAAAACCTCCACAACTGTACAATTCGCTGGAGAATCTTTATCACAGAATAAGATATTCCATCCTCAGTAATACCACATATGGGAATCAGCCAAGCAGTGTAAATGGAACTTTGGAAGTTTCAGTCTGGTTCCTTTTACAGTCTGGTGTGAACATCAGAGGAAGATACGCCTCTAGGTCATTTCTGAAATCAACATCCTCTGATCTCCATCTCCTTTAGGAAGGCGATTTTAGAAAAGAATATTCACACTCTCACATCCACACCTACATGTGCTACTCCATCCTAAAACTAAAAATATTCATTAAAAATCAGTCTATACAAAGAAAAAATAATTTCCCAAAGGAAACATCCTATGGAAAAAACAAAAATCTTGTAATGCTTTCTGCTCCTATGGTTTTTGACACAGAAATACTCAAGTATGCACGTGGAGGGAGACGGAATCTCTGTGGGTCTCACAAGCTGATACCACAGACCTTCTGGAGGCTGGCTAGGGACAGCCAAGTTTCCAGCTTTGGCAGGTAAAGAGCAAAGATGCCAAGGTGGCCCAAAAGGGTTTCAGACAACTAGTGAGTTGAAATCAACAGGAGAGAGAGAAGGAAAAGAAACATAACCAATAAAACAAGCATGATGAAAGAGTAAAATGAAAATACAACAATAAATAATTAATAGTAAAACCAAAATGAAGAGAAGGAATAAAACCAAATAGATTATTTATCACCATAAATGCAAATGATTTAAAGTCTTCTTATAAAATACAAAAACCTGAAGCATCTCAAAGTGGTTACAAAACAAAATCTGGCAGTTTATTAATGACACATCAAGTACAAAATGACAAGAAACGTAAAAGTTAAAAGAATGGGAATGAGGCCAGGTGTGGTGGTTCACGCCTGTAATTCCAGCACTTTGTGGGGCTCTGAGGCAGGTGGATAACATGAGGGTCAGAAGTTCGAGAGCAGCCTGACCAACATGGTGAAACCTCTGTCTCTACTAAAAAGATAAAATTAGTCAGGTGTGCTGGCACATACCTGTAATCCCAGCTACTTGGGAGGCTGAGGCAGGAGAATTCCTTGAACTGGGGATGTGGAGGTTGCAGTGAGCCAAGATCTTGCCATTGCACTATAGCCTGGGTGACAGAGTGAGACTCCGTCTCAAAAAAAAAAAAAAAGATAGGAATGAAATACTGCAAAAAATAAACAAATGGTAAGTGGGAGTAGAAACAATCAAACCAAATAAAGTCAGGTAAAGTGAATTTCAGAGCCAAAAGCACGACGAAGAGAGAGAGAGAGACATTGTTTTATTTCGCTAGGCTAAAATGTCTCTTTCTAATGTATTTGTGGTAGTATTTTGTTGTCTAAAACGAAGATAACCTTATAAGTAAATCCTGACTTCTGCAAGTCCATAAAAATCAATGGAGTCCTACCATATCAGATATTTTAATGCTTCTTTAAACTGGAAAAAAAACTTTAATCAAAATAGTTCATAACTTAGCAAAAAAAATTAAAGAAGTACCAAAAGAATATAGTAAAAAATGTTACTCGCCTATTTCCCCATACTCCCAATGCCACCTTCACCCCATCCCTGCTTCTCAAATACGCTCACTTTTAAACATTGTTCAGCAGTTACCTTCATATTTTTAATATGTGCATTGTGTTGTTTAATACTCGTCTTAGACCTTATTATTGCCACCTTGCTATAAGGGACTAAATGTTGTTTTACTTTTTCCCCTCCTTTACCCATCAGACCTGTCATGAATTTTCTCAGTATTTTTCCAGCCATATTTTAGTTAAAATTTATATTATTATGCCTGCCTTTAGAAATATTACTGTGTTATAATTGCAGTTTGGCTTTTCTATTTTTTTATTAATTGCATTTTTAATAGGCTTTTGTTGTCTTTTGCTGTCTTTGCATTATTTATTTACTGTATCTCCTCATTTGAACTTTTAGAAATGTTTAAGTTACACCGCCGGTATTTTATTAAGTCTGACCCTTGACACCTTCTTCCTAAAACACACTCTTTCACTCTCCTGCCTCATCTAAACTGTTTGCCCTCTGTTCCTGCTGTGAACCACCTTTCCTGAGGCTGCCTTTGACTCCAGTCCCAATTATAGGTCTTCCTTAAAACAGATGCCAATAATTTCAGAGGAGCGGGTGTGTGGGAGGTCCTGGCATTTCTGAAAAATGCTTTATAGTGTTTTAATCAATTGGTAGCTTAGGAAATTACACATTTAAGAGTTGAAGAGAGCATCCCTGAGAAACATGAAAGCCTTGCTCCCTTGCCCTCCAATGTCTAACGTAGTTCTTGAAAAAGTTAGAGGCCATTTTGTTTGTAGATAACCCGTTTGGTTTCGTTTTGTTTTGTTTATCTGTCTAGCAGCTTTTAGGTGTATTTCTCCAATTTTACTACAGTCTCATGAAAATATACCTTGAGATGTGTGTGCATTTGTTTATTTAACGTATAAAATCTGATCTGGAGAGTACTATAATTTTTCTCTTGAAGATTTCCACTATTGTTTTGCAGATTTTCTTCCTTCAATTTTCTCTATTTTTATAATTTACAGAGAATTGTATAAATCAGATGGTGGATTTCCTGAAAATTTTCTCTATATTATATTTTTGCTCATGCTTTTTACTTCTCTCTTTTTTCCCCTACTTTCTGGGAGCTGTTTTAACTTAATTTTCCTACAGTTCCCAGTTATTTCACATAAATATCTATAGTTATATTTTTCCAGATTTATTTTTCTCAGATTTTTCCCCAAACATTCTCTTTATGATAGATACAGTGTTTCCTGGAAATTTGTTGAACATCCTGATTAGAATGATATTTGTCTAAATTTTCTTTTATTTCATGGGTTATCTTTGTTTCCTCTAGGGTAATTACTTTTTGATATCATCCTTCGTTATTTTGTGTTGCAAACTTTCCTAAACTGTCTGGTTATCATGAGTTAACTGTTGGTATATAAGAATTAAATAGCACACACACACACAAAAAAAACAATTAGGAACTTAGTAACTTAATGTCCCTGTCAATCAGCAAGTTTTGCTTTAGGTTAATTAACTCTAAAATACCAAAGCTTGGAATCTTGTCCTTTGGGTTGCTGAAATTTCCCAATAACACTCGTTATCTACTACCTAGGGGTATAGAAGTCCAATTGCTTGAACACTGGATATAGAGAGGGGACAAGTTTTCAATATTAAAAATTTCAAATTACTTTTTCAGCTACTATTTTACTCATCCTTTGAAAACAACATTCGGCACCTGGATCTCTCAAGGGTCCTATGAAAAACCTACTTTATTGTTCACACCCCTTTTGTCGCACAATCTATTTTTCTTCTTTAGACACAAGGTCTTACTATGTTGCCCAGGCTGGTCTTGAAATTCTGAGTTCCAGTGATCCTACAGCCTCAGCCTCCCTAGTAACTGAGACTCTAGGCAGGCACCACTATTCCTGGCTAATGATGCACCATCTTTGTAGCAGCTTTCTTTTCTCTTCTATATAGCACTATCTCTCTAGTCATTTTTCTTTTATTTTGTTAAAATTATATGTGTTTAACAGTTCTTTATTTTGTATTTAGCTAATGTATATAGGCAACCCTTTATCTTTATTCAAAAAATGTTCAACCTTTCAAATACCCCAGGTTCAATTTTTAGGCAAAACCTGAAGTCAAACTACATAGATTAGGATGAAAGGGTTCTGTGATGATTCTCTCCATGGAAGAAACAGAATGAATAAAACTCTCTTCCAGAGAAAATCCCAATGACTTTGTATTTTCCAAAGTACATAGAACTCTACAAATTATGAAAAACTTGAACAAAGCCCTGATGAGTTAAGATATAAATTATGCTGATGAGTCTATCTGAAGGAAGAGCTTTCAGAAAAAGCAAAGAGAGAATAGCAAAGGAAAAGACCTTGTTGTAGGATCTGTCATGTTAAAGGAATAGTAATAAAGATAGTATGCCTAAAGTAGAGAGAGAAAGAGAGAGTGGTGAAAGACCATAAAGGGCTTCATAGACCATCGAGAATTTGATTGTTAATCCAATAATGATGGAAGTGCACTGGAGAATCTTGAGTAGGTGAATAATGAGATCCATTGGCATTTAGAAGGATCAATCTGGTTGATATGTTATTTGTTGAAAATAGAGATCACAAAGGCAAGGACAAAAAGGATAATCAATGATATAATTATGTACCTTAAAAAATAAATGTTCCTGGCATTTATTTAACTTTATTGTATAATTCATTATTATGTGGTTTTCTTGGTTAAAACTTTAAATAATATAAAGGAATCTACAATCAAGATTGAATGTTTTCCATCAATTTAATTACCATTTCAGAGCTATGGAACCACAGAGCTTTGAGAATTTAATAAGACTCAAACAGCTTCCTCAAACATTACCAATACTAATAGGATAATGGAGTTTGATTAAATTCTATCTCTTCAGAGCCAGTGTTAATTCACATTAATTAATTTCTGGTTATAAACAAAAAAAAGCAGTGTAAATTTCCCACATGGCTATTAAAGAAACCACAATGTATGCTTAGTGCCTATTAATACTATGGGCATTTTTCTTGCCATATAATGTTGCATTAATTTTGAATAAAAGTAATCATCACCTTTAATTAGAACAATGGGAATTTATTATACATGTGTTGAATAAAATAATAAGTACAACTATCAGAAATAATTGAAAAATTAGGGAGTAATTTGGCTAATTTAGAACAGTCAAATGCAGGTGATTATTAGAGCACATTTGGAATGGCTGAATTGCAAGCTTAAAAACGTATTTGGGAAGAACAGCCAATGAAATAAGTTGTAAGTAAGGCCGCAGTGTAAAATATTAGGAACGCGAGGAGAAATGCTCAGACCTGTAATAAAAAAAAAATGAACTGACAAAAATAAATATATAGGGCTCAGAAATCAAAGGCACTTAAAAGGACAGTAAATGGTTAAATCAGTTCAGTTCATATAAATTAGACTAGAGCTCAACTAATATGAATTATCTTGAACAGATAGGGTCTCTGTAAATAGAAATTCTATTTGGGACAGTTACCATGGAGAAAGCACCTGGTCATATTCTTTCCAGAAGGGCCTGTGATATTATTCTAGGGGGCTTTCTTTATATAAAATATCTACCTCCTGACCAGAATAAACGTCAGAATTTGTGTGTTGAGGAGAATTATATATAAACATTAACAATTAAAATTTTATCTAAAAAAATTAAAGAATAACAATGATTATTTTAAAAAATACAGAAAAAATGAAAGGAAGGTAGCTGTAGCTAACAAATCTTTAAAATGGTAGCAATAATATATCATCCATAAAATTATATATGAGAATGTAAGTCAAAGATATATAACACAGAATACATGAGAAAATAAAGAAAAGAGGCCAAGGAGCAAATAATTCTGATTTCCTATTTTGAGTTAGATCTCAGATACAAATGACATAAACGGAAACTGAACAATTCTAGGACAAAATATGTTTGTTAGTAAAATTATACATAACTTATAGGATCATTGGTAGATAATTAGATTTGGAGCTGTATCATCTGAATGACAACAAATTCACATGACAAAAGAACCTACTGCCACTTCTGGGCACCAGACTCAGTAGCTTGCTTGCTGATATTGGCACTGGGTTTGATATACAGCAGCTTGCACCCCCTATACTATTGGTAGTCCTTGATTCCTGTTTTCAAAACTTTTATTGCCTTTGGAAACTACAGCTGGAGAATACATTAAAAAAAAATGAAAGGGCAAACAAATATTTTAAAAAATTTGTTAATGAAAACTGAAAAAAAACAACTTTATAAGTTTATGTAGTTACTATGTTGAAAGAATACACAATCTCCTTGAATCTGGGGGAAAAAAAAAAGCCATAAGAAGAAAGAAAATTTGTAAAATGGTAATGGAAGAAAAGGAGATAGAGCAGTTGAAGAAGAACATAAAATCTTGAAAATAACTGTCATACTATCCATCATGGCCAGACGCTTACTGAGTTAAAAACATCCTGAATATGTACATTAAACTTCTGATTCTGATTTTTGAAAAGAAAATAAAAAACAAAACATAAACAAACGAAAAAAAAACAGCCAACAAGTATTTCTTTAGAAAAAATCCTGCCATCTTTTGAGTTTCAAGAATAACAAAAATTTGGACAAAAAATCTCATTTTCTTCAAACTGGTAATTGCTTTTCTGTATCACAAAACTTCAGAAGAAAATGAAGCAATCACTATGGAATTTTTTAATGTTCAGGTTTGTTACACAGGTAAACGTGTGCCATGGTGGTTTGCTGCACAGATCAACCCATCATGTAGATATCAAGCCCAGTATGCATTAGCTCTTTCCCTAATGCTCTCCCCTGCCCACACTCCCTGACAGGCCCCAGTTAGTGTTGTTCCCCTCCTCCTGTCCATGTGTTCTCATTGTTCAGCTTCTGCTTATAAGTTAGAACATGCAGTGTATGGTTTTCTGTTCCTGCATTAGTTTGCTGAGGATAATGGCTTCCAGTTTCATCCATTTCCCTGCAAAAGACATGACCTCGTTCCTTTTTATGGCTGCATAGTATTCCATGGTATATATGTAACACATTTTCTTCATCCAGTCTATCATTGATGGGCATTTGGGTTCATTTCATGTCTTTGCTATTGTGAATAGCGCTGCAGTGAACATGCGCATGCATGTATCTTTATAATAGAATGATTTATATTCTTTGGGTATATACCTAGTAATGGGATTGCTAGGTCAAATGGTATTTCCAGTTCTAAATATTTGAGGAATTGCCACACTGTCTTCTACAATGGTTGAACTAATTTACATTCCCACTCACAGTGTAAAAGCATTCTTATTTCTCTTCAACCTCACCAGCATCTGCTGTTTCCTGAGTTTTTAATCATCGTGATTCAGACTGGCATGAGATGGCAATCAGGCAAGAGAAAGACATAAATTGTATTCAAATAGGAAGAGAGGAAGTCAAATTGTCTTTGTAGATGACATAATCCTATATCTAGAAAACCCCATTGACTCAGCCCAAAAGCTTCTTAAGCTGATAAGCTACTTCAGCAAAGTCTCAGGATACAAAAATCAATATGCAGAAATCACAAGCATTCCTATACATCAACAACAGACAAGCAGAAAGCCAAATAATGAATGAACTCCCATTTACAATTGACACAAAGAGTATAAAATACCTAGGAATACAGCTAACAAGGGAAGTGAAGGACCTCTTCAGGGAGAATTACAAACTACTACTCAAGGACATCAGGGAAGACACAAGCTGATGGAAAAACATTCTATATTCAAGGATAGGAAGAACCAATATTGTGAAAATGGCCATACTCCCCAAAGCAATTTATAGATTCAATACTTTTCCCATTAAATTACCATTGACATTCTTCCCAGAATTAGAAAACCTATTTTAAAATTCATATGGGACAAAAAAAGAGCTTGCATAGCCAAGACAATCTTAAGCAAAAATATCAAAGCTGGAGGCATCACGCTACCTGGCTTCAACTTATACTATAAGGCTACAGTAAGCAAAACAGCATGATTCTGGTACAAAAACAGGCACATAGACCAATGGAACAGAAAAGAGAACTCAGAAATAAAACTGCACATCTACAACCATCTGATCTTCGACAAACCCAACAAAAACAAGCAATGGGAAAGGATTTCCTATTTAATCAATGGTGCTGGGAGAACTGGCTAGCTAGCCATATGCAGAAAATTGAAACTGGATCCCTTCCTTACAGCTTATACAAAAATTAACTCAAGATGCATTAAACACTTAAATGTAAAACCCAAAACTATAAAAACCCTGGAAGAAAATTTAGGCAATCTATCAATCACTATGGAATTTAGGGCAAAATTTTTTGATCTGAGGGTTCTGTATTCAGGCAAGCACCTCATTTATATGTGATAGACATAAATGGTGTGCCTATCTATTCAGGGACTCACACATATACCAACCAAAAATATATAATTCTCCAGAAATTACATACAATAGAACCTGAACAGGTAAATGAATTAATAAACATAATTTTAGAAAGAATGTTTGTGAAATTAATTTGTGGGCCTGTCTTCATCCAGTTTCAGATAAGAATAAAGAGTGTAAACACATGTTACCAAAGTGAATTCTTTAAATGGAAGAGAAACTTGGCCTTCTTTAGCTTCACCATTTGTTCCTGCCTTCCACCTCCAATAATAGCATGTGTCTCAATCCTTGTCGATACTCCAAATTTGAATTGTATAATTCAATTGGTTAAAACTTACAAAATACTTTTCAATTATATCTGTAATAAACAATTTAGATTATTTATACAGTTATTTATACACTGGCTAAAAAGATTTTACTACACACAATTCTTTGTTAATGCAGAGACTGGATTTTATTTTATTCTACAAGCCTTTTTTATTATAAAAGAGTTTTAGCAATTATATTTTTTATCTTTCAATTTTATGTTGGACAACCTGCTTCTTTTCTTAATTAAAAATATTTTTTAATATTTATCTTTTTTATTTTTTTGTTTATTAGTAACCTAAAAGGAAGATTTTGAAATAACTAATTCAAAATATACAATCTGATTTCAAAAATAGCAAAATTTTTAGAAAATTTTGAAAATGGCAAAAAAGCAAAAAGAAAAGATAAAAACATAAATTATTAATAATAATTCTACCCTGGTGATGTTTAGATTCAAATTTTACATTTAATTATTTTTCAATGATTCTACCTTACTTGAAAACTAGACAAAATAACATTAATAATAAAATGATGTGCAATTTTATATGAACTATAACTATAACCACATGATGTGAAACTATTATTTGTAGTGGACAATCAATAGAGAGTAATCACAATGAAAATTGTAGCTTTCAGTTACACATTAATGCTATATTGGAATATCTGAAAGACATGGAAGTGACTACTTATTTGATGAACTGAATTAAGACAATTCCGTTATGATATATTTTGGTTTATTAAGACTTTGTAATTTTCCTAGCCTTTCAGGATATCATCCTGCTTATATTGAATGATTACTAAAGATCAGTGCCATATGCATTAGAGAGGCTCAAATGAGAGGATTCTGTAGGTATTGTTTTCCTTTGAGCTATGCTACCAACATACAATAGTTACTCAAACACTAAAAGAGGCCAAACATTTCTATCTGTATCCATGTTTTTTTGTCCTGTTGACATAAGCCATTTAACAAATTATGTAAGAGCATTATAATCTGGTCAGAAATTCTAATAAATTTTCTTTCCAGGATTGGAAAACTGTCCAAAACTCTTCAAGAGTTATTGTCAATTACTAATGTATTAAATTGGATGAGCTTATCCCTACTTATTATTTCTATTACTCACTTTTATATTTCTTGACATTAAAGATATTATCAAAGTATGATTTCAGTGGGAAAAATTTTAAGGATTTGATTAAGAAACTTGGAAATATATTTCAGATTCCCTCATACTTAACAAATATTTATAAAAGATAATATGAGAGTTTATTAACAATTGGTTGTGTTCAGTACTTTATCTGTAAAATCAACAATGATACAGTATATTCTTTTTGCTATCATCAGAGGAGCATAGATACAGTTGTTTTATAGTAAATGCATTTTTATTTTTATAATCTTAGGCACTAAAATTTAAGCTTCTTTTCTATTATTGCAATCATGTTAGAAATAAATATAAAATTTAAATAATGCTTCTATAGATATCAAACAATGACACATTTTGATATGTTTGAACATACTTTCTTAAGTGCCAATAGTTAATAAACGTGCATTATTGGGTTGGCAAAAATAAAACATCCAAATAGTATTTCTTTTTGTTTGTTTGTTTTTTGTTTTTGAGACAGTGTCTCGCTCTGTCGCCCAGGCTGGAGTGCAGTGGCCCTACCTCGGCTCACTGCAAGCTCTGCCTCCAGGGTCCAGGCCATTCTCCTGCCTCAGCCTCCCGAGTAGCTGGGACTACAGGCGCCCGCCACCACGCCCGGCTAATTTTTTGTATTTTTAGTAGAGACGGGGTTTCACCGTGTTAGCGAGGATTGTCTTGATCTCCTGACCTTGTGATCCGCCCGCCTCGGCCTTCCAAAGTGATGAGATTACAGGCGTGAGCCACCACGCCCAGCCCCAAATAGTATTTCTATAATTTATGAGGAAATTCAAGAGCATCTGACAATCTTGAGAAATGAGTGGAGGTTGAGTTTGCTGCTATACTTAGTTCAGCTCTGAGTAGATTTTTCACTCACGTGTGAAAAATATTAGGGAGGGCAAAAAAAAAATGAAAGAAATACAAAGATATATTCTATTATGTTCCCATAATATCCACTCAAAGAGCACAGCCGCTTTCTAAGAGTCTGTCATCAATAATCTACACTTTGAGAGAGGCAAATAGTATGATTTTTCTAGTTGAAATGCCATGGTTAGAAACCATTTCTGTCTCTCTCTCTCTTTTTAAATGAAATGCTTATTTTTTAAAGTAAGTTACATTAAAATCCCAGCTACAGAGGTAAAACTTTGCTTGCTGTTTATGGATCTTCCTCTCATAATGAACTATGCAACAGTGAATTTCAAACATCTCTGGAAAATACAAAATATAGCCTTTCATAAACACCTAGGACATCCTACAATATTCTTCTGTAGGCTTAGGGAGAAGCCTACCTTCTACATTTTCATACCACTCCAACCCTTTCATGAACATACCCCTGCATAGTGAGATTCTAAGCAAACCATCTAATCCCTCAGGGTTTTAGACTCCATGCAAAGAAGCATGTGACAGCCTCAGTTTTTCTATCCCTAATTAGATTTTCAGCAAGTGAACTCATACTATTTAAAAGTATAGATTTCAAGCTTCCAGAGAGTAGGGGTAATTTATATTCATCACAACACTGAAGAAAGCTCTGGTCCTGTATTTTTAAAACAAAGAGAGAAAGAAGAACAGGTTTGCAGGCAGGCAAGCTTACATTTATAAATACAGTCAACCCTTAGTATTCACGGGTTCTGCATCTATTAAGTTTATCAATCACGGATCGAAAATATTTGGGAAAAAAGAGGGTGGTTGTGTCTGCACTGAATGTGCACAGACTTTTCATTGTCATTATTCCCTAAGCAATACAGTATAACAACAATTTATGTAGATTTACATTGTATTAGTATTATAAGTATTCCAGAGATAATTGAAAGTATATGAGAAGATATGCATAGGCTATATGCAAATACTGTACTGTTTCATATCTGGGACTTGAGGAGATCCTGGAACAGATATCTCATGAATATTGAGGATGACTATGTAATTTATGTCACATAATTAGCTATGTTACGTGCAATGTAACTTACACAATCAGAAAAATACATTTAAAGTTCATGACTAACACTAACTGAAATTAGTAAAAATGTTTAAAGCATTCAAAAAATAATCTCTGACTTTTAAACTACACACCATCTGCATATGGAAGGATGCTAGGCTCTACTTCATATTAGTTAATAACTGTAGAATTATACTTGTTTATATAAGAATAAAAGCATTACGTCTATCTTGTATCATGGGTGCTTGTATAAGATTTCATAGAGAAATTATACTTTTCAGGGTTCTTTGTTGAAAGCAACCAAAACTAAGTAAGCAAATATGACTTCATGGGGGGATGTCAGAAAATTCACATTATTGACATAAAGGAAGTTAGAATAGGTTTTAGAAAAGCCACTCCCAAGTTGGCATCTAACGAATAATCTACGTAGAGCGTGCTGCCACTCCTCCCACTAAAGTGCATTGCCATGATAGACGTGCCTACCATCAGACACTCTTCCTCTGTTCTGCTGATACATCCTGTTAAGAATGAGTTCTAGGCCGGGCGCAGTGGCTCATGCCTGTAATCCCAGCACTTTGGGAGGCCGAGGCGGGCGGATCACGAGGTCAGGAGATCAAAACGATCCTGGCTAACACGGTGAAACCCCGTCTCTACTAAAAATACAAAAAAATTAGCCAGGGGTGTTGGCGGGCGCCTGTAGTCCCAGCTACTCGGGAGGCTGAGGCAGGAGAATGGCGTGAACCCGGGAGGCGGAGCTTGCAGCGAGCCGAGATTGTGCCACTGCACTCCAGCCTGGGCGACAGAGTGAGACCCCATCTCAAAAAAAAAAAAAAAAGAGTTCTAATCTCAGCTCTAGATTCACAAGGATTCATCCCATCTGAAAGCACTCAGTGGGTGTCTAACAGGTGGAGCCTTGATTATAATCTGCACTTTAGCTACCAGAGAATGAGGATAGGAAATACTGGACCATTTGGAACTTCTGTAATTAGGAGTAGTGCCATGCATTCCCCAAATATTAACGTTATCGAAGATTTCATGAAAATATAGGATTGCAGTACTATGCAATGGATACTGTAATAAATACAGCAATATCCATTGCTTATTTGATGTGATTTTCTGATTAATTGTAAGGAATAAGATAATTGAATTTTGTTTTTGATTTATAAACAGATCTTACAGAAATCTACCTAATGGTTGATTAACATGTGGACAAAGATATCCTGACTACTTTGTTAGAGTGAAAATCTCTGCTTTCTTCTTTTAAAAGAAACAAGTTGCTGCCACATTATGGTATAGGCAGAACTAAACGTATCTTAGGAAAAAGTATATTTAAACTACCAAAGACAAATGCTGTGAAATATTCTAAAAAAAAAAAAAGAATTAGATAAGGGACATCAAACAAGACCTACTTAAGCAAATAAAATTGTATAATTTTCCAAACCATTCAAATATTATTCTATAATAAACTCTGAAGCATGAAAATTGTATTACCACAAACAACTTTCATTCTAAAGCACAGACTGAAACATTTTAGTTCTACCAATAATCAGATGTTATCTGTATGTGATACATTCATTTATAAAGACTTATCAAGATATGAATGGTAATTCAGTAAAGTTAAGTCAGCTAGTACATTTGAATCTTTATAGTCAATTTATTATTGGTAATGATAAAATAATGTGAAAATGGTAAATGATAACTATCTCACAGTTGGAAAAGTATATTAAATCTCTAAACGCTTACATAACAATGAAAACTCATTTGTATTGATAGCACAGTTGCTGAGAATATAAATTCTGGGAAAATTAAGAACAAAAGGCATTTTTTCAACTATATCAGGTGTCTATTAGTTAATCTGGTAGAAAAAAATTGAAAAAAAAAGAGAAAGAAAACAGGAAAGAAAAATGTGCTCCCTCAAGTTATACAAACTAATAATTTAAAATATATGGCAATTAGAGGAGCTCTCATCTTTCCATCATCTTTTTTTTAACTTTAATTTTCTCTCCTCTAAATTTACTTTTAAAAAATGGATTACTTAAAAACATTGTCCATACATATGCTTAGTCATTATAGGTATAAAAGTGTATTTGAATTTGAAAATTGGTATTTAAATTTAAAACAAAATTTAAAATGGTATTAAGAATATCAAAATGTAAAATTTCCAAGCAATCATATTTCAACTCAAACATGAAAGAAATCAATTAAAATGTTGAAATTGATTTTATGTATACGCTTAGTTTTCCTGAAATTGTTTAATGATAATTTAAGGCTTTCTCTGAAGGATGGAATAGAAACTTTACGCGTCATTTAAAATAAAAATAAATATGAAACTTTTACCATCTTGAAATAAATATATATCTGAGGTATAATTTTTTTGTACTTTTAATGTACATTCTAATAGGAACATTTGATTGATTACAAAAAGAAACTATAACACAAATGCAGCACCTCAATTATGCCCAGGAGCTAGATTATCTACTTTATAGGCATTTTTCCCTCTACACACAGTAATTTGACATTATTAAACATACACACAAATTCTTGAATTTGGACACTTCCCTTGCTTAATACACACATTAATATACTTTATATTTAAAAAATCCTAAAAATAGGCACCATGTATTTCTGCATTGGTCATTTATTTAGGCCTTATATGTTAACATTTATTAATGAAAATATTGTTAGTAACACATATCAAGCATGTAATGCATGCAATTCTTTCTTAATCCCTTTTTGTAACTAGCCATTCACTTTAGAGATTTTCCCACTATCATAATTTTGATTACCTTGATCAGAGGCAAAAAATGAACAAAGGGTTAGCACTTGAAAGAATGTATTCCTTCAATTTACTGAAATAGATTAAGTGCTTGTTATATACAACAATAGCCTTAACATATATTACCATAAAATGATACTGAACTTTCTTGTTTTTACTAACAGCAAGGCAGAGTACCAAAGTACAAGCTACATGAGAGCAAGGATTATATAACCTTGACTGTCCCTTCATATGTGGTGCACAATAGAGGCACTGTGCATATTTCTGAAATGCATGAATATTTTCTAATCAATCACGAGGAGCAAAAGAACCACTGTGTGTTCTCTCTCACAGAAGTGTCCTTACTGATCACCAGAACAATGTGGGTTAGTTGGATGGAATTTACATTCCTACATACACTATTACATAACTCTGTATACCATGATCAATTTATTTCACCTTTATTATTCCCTAAAGTAACAAATGTTGGCATAATAATGTTTTTTTCTCATAATTTCTTTACCATAGAACCACATGTGAATCAAATGAACCCAAATCCATGATTTAGTTGTTACCAGTCAAAATAGTTTTATACACAGTTTAAGAAGTTATAAAACAATTCCGAACCATATTCAGTAAACAAAAACTTCTGTTTGTGTGATCAAAGTATGACCTACCCTGACTGACCTGAGACCTGTGCAGTCTCTCCATGACAAGCAGTTCAGCAATCAATAACAGGTCATAGAAACTAAAGTTCAAGGATTCTACATCTTGATGTGTCACATTTGTTCTCAGTTTTAACTTGGCACAATCGTAGTTGGATCTTAGTTTTTAACTTTCACAGATAAAGTAGAAAACAATTTTTCAATGTATCACGTTCAAATACACACAGAGACATATATACTTATCTATCATATCATAGTGTCTGAATGTGGTCAGGATAAAGATGATGCATTTCACTACAAAAAACAAAATAGGCATAGCATAAGATTGATACTAAATTTTATAAAACCTAGAGGTAAACATATTCCACTCACATCTGGACTTTAATTTATCTATTTTTTTTTCTAAAGTTAACCAAAAAATATCACTTGATGTATCATGAATTACTTTGATTATTCAAAATAAATACAAAGACAAAGAAGAATTCCAAAAAAATGAGATGACTGATAAAAGAGTGAAATAAATTTTGGGTAAAGATGATAATCTGAATGAGTGCATTTTTAAAAATCAGAGTAAGTATTACAGCTACTTAATTTTTAATTTTTTTCAGTGCCATGAAAACTATTCATTTAACTCTGCTAAGAGTAAATTAAAATTGACAACTCTTTTCATTTAGGAACCCTAAATGACCTTTCCCAAATATGCATCAGAGTTAAGCAATTATGTGACACACTACGTATCTAATGTTTGCATTGGCTCAGTTGTACAGTTTGTTATGCAGACAGACACGATTAAGCTCTTTGGGAGAGCATTGTTGACACAAACAAGTGAAAGTTTTCTTTATGCTAAAAACAGAAAACAACAGACTAAATGACAGCCTAAGAGGAAGTCATGACCACTGGCAGTACACTGTCACTCACCTTTCCCTAGTGAATTAATTTGCCATGAATATTGGAAACAGCATTCTTAATGTCAGAAACAAAACCATTAAACCATCATCCAGAGAATGGACAGGGATTATACAGACATCTAGGAACTCTAATGCCACAGTAATTATAATCTTAAGTAACTTCGGTGGCTCAAGAGTTTTGCTCATCTGTTATTTTAACCGATGGACATCAGTCTGTTAAACCTGTGGGCCCTGTGTGACTATTTAAACTGTCAACAGTCACAGGAGAATCAAAAGAAGCAAAATCTAGTCGCAGAAATGTTTGGTTTATCAGAAATAAAGACAGAAAATATGTAAATATAGATAGATGAATGGATAGATACAATAAATATTTTACTTCTGTAATTCTTTGATCATCTATCCTTTCATTTATATGGCCTTTAATACCACAATAGGACTTTATTAACTAGTGTTTATGACTAATATAGTAGCTTCCTAGAGAGTTTACTTGAGTATGTCTCTATCTCCTTTTACCCTTTATATCAAAACCACAACAATATTCCAATAATAGCACCAAGAAAAAGGAATGTCTCCAGACCTCATGATTTGGTGCAGGTCAACCTCTCTACCCATGTTCTTCATTTTGTACTAACCACGATGGCCTTAATGTTCTCCTTTGATTGACTAGACTTTAGTCAGTCTTCTGCCTGACTCTAGGCCCCTGTCCTCCCTTTTCTTAGAGCATTTACTTTAGAAAACTTAACATTTTAATTTTTTCTCTCTCCATTGAGATATAAATTTTCTTCCAGCCTAATGCTTGTTTTATAAACCCTGTTTTAAAACCTTGTTTTATAACCCTTTCTCAAAGACATAGGAGTCATCCCTTTGAAATGTAATTATCAAAGGCAGTCTCTGTCTCCCAGTCTCTGTGGGAGGGTAAGAGCCTAACTTCCCTAAGCACTAAGTAGCAAACACAGAGGGCCTAATCACATGGACCAATATCCCTTCTGATGTTCTCTTATGCTGTAGAAAAACCCAGCTCTCAAAAAAAATATTTAAAATTCTCCTGCCTTTTTTTTAGGGGAGTTAAATTCCATTTTTCTCCTCTATTGCAATAGTCTTGATCTCTAGCATAAGTCTTTAATAAAGTCTTTAATAATAATCTTTAATAAAGTCTTCCTTGACTGTTTAACTCCGAGTGCATTATTTTCTTTGACAGCACTGTATCTTCCATTTCTCATTCCTCTTCATGTGTCCATCCTCAGTCTCTTTTTTGAGATTTGAATTATTCTTCAAGACCTATATCAAATGCATTTCCTGTGAGTATAACCATCTAAATTGAAATTTCCTTGGAGTTGGAGGGTGAGACTCGCTATGTTTTGTTTTCAAATGCTTAGCTTCCAAAAATGTAAAATAAGATAATCTTACCCTACATGAATTAACCATTCTCTTTTATAATACTCAATATTTTAATGAGAGATTGAAAGAGTGGAGAAAGCTGTCTTTTTTTTCCCCGCGAGTTAGAAGGGCATTTCTTCAGTTTCCAGTCTTCACATGTTCACCTGGAAAAGGGAAGAAAAACTGAGTTAGAACACTGTGAAATTTGTCTTGCTGAAACATTTTTAGTTACTTAAAAGACGAAGAAGACTATCATCTTCCCTCTCACCAGGCAACTTCCCTTCAAATGACTTTGCAATGTCACCGAATACAGAACTCTGCTGAGCAGGGAATAAAAACATTGATGTCTGTGAAAAAGTGCTAAACAACTCCTTGACATTTTGTGTCTGGCACTGTAAGGAAGTTTACTTATGAGAAAAGTTTATTGTGATGCTCATCAGGCATTGAATGTTCTATTTTTTTCCAAACAAAAATGTATAATTCTGTGCAGCAGCATACATGTACATCTGAGTAGAAAGAAATAACACAGTGGGAAACAAGGGCAAGAGCTAGAGAGAGGTTATTTGCTGTTTCTCTTTCATTTTGAGCTTTGACAAAAGAGAAGGATTAAATGGAAACAAAATAACATTATCACCAAAAATTTGAAAATGAAAGGTTGAAAGAGAACAGTAAGATCTTATTAAAAAGAGTTTCCTTGAATCTTCTACTACTCAACATGCAATCTGTTTTCACATTGTCTGAATCTACCTAAAATATATCACAAATTGCCCACCATGCGCCACCATTATGACCCTACACCCTGCCACCACCCTCCCTCAATTGGACTCCTGCAATAATTTCAGAGGTGCCCCTCCTGCCTCTTCTCTTTTGTTCTTCTAAAAACTATTTGTTCCCTGGCAGTAAAAGTCACCTTGGTGAAACAATGTTTTCAGTAAAAGAGTAAGCGTGTCACTTTCCTGCTCAGAACCTTCAAATCAGTTCCCCAAAATCTCAAGCACATGACCATACTCTAAAAGACACTATGTGATCTGTCACAAATCTGCTTCTCCAATATTATTGCCTTTCATTCTCTCTACCAGGCCAACTCAAATAAAACTGTACTTACTGCTATTCCTCCAAAGCAATTGCCTGGAATATCCCTTAGAGATCTCCATGTGATTCACTCCCATACCTCAGTTAAGACTCTGGCCAAATATCATTATTTTAGATTCTTCTAGAATCTCTTTCTTCTTCACAAGCCACCCTTTAACACATGATACTCCATTGTTGTTTTTGTAGCACAATTTCAACCTGAGATAATAATATAAAAACAATAAGAAGATGGTATCACTTTGTAGTCCCACACTCTAATGGCTGCTCCTGTTTATGCCAAGAATAAAAACCACAATATCTTGTGTGGAAAAAGAGGTCATACATGATAAGAACCCTTCCCATATCTATTAATTACTCATCACACACTATTCTATCTTCTCGCTCACTCCTTTCCAGCCATTCTGACATTCTTGCAGGCTTTGAGCATTAAAAAGCTGGAGCCTTATATTCATTCTCCATTGAATGGCTTATTTTTTCATTATATTCAGGTATAGCACCACTTCTGTATTAAAGCCTTCCTTGATACCATTATTAAAATACCACTTCACAATACTTCCTATTGCCTAACCTTTCTTTTTTATGTTTCATGCATTTGTAACTGCTTTATATGTTAAACATCAAGTTTCTTTGCTGATTTCAACGGAATAAGAGCATAAACTTTGTTTCTCTGGGTTATCATTGTATTTTTGGCTTTTAGGAATAGTGCCTGCCACATAATAGACCCTCAGTAAACATACTGAATGAGTAAATTATATGTATGTTCAAAAGGCATTTTCTTTTAAATGCTACACATGAATGACTAACAGAAACACACCAAATTTCTTGAAATTGTGTCACTTTTGAAGAATCGCATATTTTTTTTTATACTGAAAAGAAATTTGACTTGGCTCCTCCCTGGACAATTCAATTTACTGTGACATTTGACTAAGAACAATAGATAACATATAGCTTCAATTAAAAAATAATCTGTGGTATTTCATTTCTGAAATAACATTGTAAGGTGCTAGCATAAAGAAGGCAGAACAAATAGCAGAGATAAGATTCTTGACATTCAGGTTCTTTTGTTCTCTGTTGATAAATATAATATTTGATTATTCACTTATATCAATATCTCCAATCCACACCTCTTATCTAAGCTTTAACTTCTTAAAGTTCATATCCACTTGATTCTCTTTTAGTTATCTCAACATAAACATATCAAAAAAGGAACAAGTTATTTATCTTCCTATTTTCATCCTAACTACTCTCCTTGTTTTAATAATTTTTTTCTTCTGTGTTTTGTTTTGTTTTCCTATCTTAATGAATGTCACTTACCATCATGTAGGGTGAAATTCCAGGAGGATGGGCAAAGAAAATTCACTCAAGAGGCCGGGCACGGTGGCTCACATCTGTAATTCCAGCACTTTGGGAGGTGGAGGCA
Source organism: Gorilla gorilla gorilla (assembly GCF_029281585.2). Classification (NCBI taxonomy): domain Eukaryota; kingdom Metazoa; phylum Chordata; class Mammalia; order Primates; family Hominidae; genus Gorilla; species Gorilla gorilla. The sequence goes on along the minus strand of NC_073238.2, from coordinate 77,298,700 downwards.
GGCAGATCGCTTGAGGCCAGGTGTTTGAGACCAGTCTGGACAACAAGGCGACCCTGTCTCTACTAAAAATACAAAAAAAAAAAAAAAAAATAGCCAGGTATTATGGTGCGTGCTTGTAATCCCAGATACTTGGGAAGCTGAGGACTGAGAATCCCTTGAACATGGAAGGAATATGTTGCAGTGAGCTGAGATCACGCCACTGCACTCCAGCCTGGGTGACAGAGTGAGAGTATCTCAAAAAAAAAGAAAGAAAGAAAGAAAGAAAGAAAATTCACTCAAGAAAAAAACAATATTGGAAAACCATAAACAGGTGTTAGCAATTTCCATATAATATTAATGTTAATATTTTAATATTTTCATATATTTATTTTTTAATACTATGTTTATGTTTGAGGAGGAGACATTTATCTGGGGAATAAAATCCATTGCTTTCATTATCTCGACAAAGAATTTCAAGATGTCCTAAAAGAAAAAGGCATTCTGTATGCTCTTAAATGCAGAAAGCTCTTAATTTTATATTTTATACTCGAAGTCTCACTTACCCTCTGACACACACTGTGTTTGCAGGTGTCTGTATAGTCAGTGAAATAAAGCAACAATCTTTCTATTTAAATATAACTACCTTTGCATTAAAAGTATAGATCTGATTTTGACACCTTCTAAAATCATTACAGTGGTACCCCAGTACCCTCAGGATAAGGTTCAATTTCAATATTTATTCCAACGAGAACTTCATTCAATTTTTTTCCCTGATATTTTGTACATGACATCTCTATTTAGGAAAAGTCATTTTTTTTTTTTTACTTTTTTCTTTCCTCTCAGAATGCCTCCACATTAAGTTAGAAGCTTCTTGCTAAGTACATCCAGAAGTATCCTGTATTTCTCTCAAAATATTTCTCACTTTATTGTAACTGCTTATTGAAATTATTTGCTTTCTTTTGGAGTTGGATTTACCATGAAGAAAATAAATCTTAAGCCTGCATGTCTTTTATTTAAGGAGGCTACTTTCCAGGGCCTGGTTATCGAGTACTGATAATTAAAGATCTTTTAAAATTACACGTGAAATCTAAAATCACTTGAATTTTTGTAGCTGACATGTTAAATAATCATGATCAGAGATTTACTAAATTTTTCAACAATTCTAAAATATGTCTGATATTGCCAATGAGTTCAGAAGCCAAAAGAAACATCAGTAAACTATGATAAAGTACACTCTTCCTGAAGGAAAGACTGAATTGTATGTGTGCATTTTATTTTTTAGACATACTCTTTTAAGAATAAATTCACTGATTGCCAACCACAGCAGTCAAATTATCCTTGCAAAGAAACGTTTACACTCAAAACACTTCTCTCCTCCAGGCACTGAGGAATAAATATTGGAGGAACAGTAATCATTCTACTTCATTATAAATTAGAAGACATAAGACAAGGTTGTGAGTTATGGGTTTCCTGCTCCTCTGTGACCAAATCTCTAGTGGCTTCTCTGGAAATAAATATTATTTCTTCCTTAGGAGAACCATTCGGGGTGTTTGTTGTTACACAAGACTCAATATTGTGTAAAAATGAAGCAGATTCACCTGGTATATTTGTTGTAATATAAATCCAACTTAATGTTCTGTTACTGAAGAGTGTGAGAGTAGATGATCAAAAATAATTCAACAGGAACTGCTAGGATTATATATAATCCTATTTTGATCACAAGTTTAAACGAGACTGGCTCCAGAAACAGTAAGTAAAAGTAAAACCATCCTTCTTGACTTGTTACACATGAATATCGTAGATTACTAATTCCAATTTGGATTAGTAGAAAGTAATTTGTTTTCTCAACAATTATCACCATTATCATAATTTTAAAGAGGACTCTAATAACTGGGATCAGGACAAGATTTTTACCTGGGACTAAGGAGAAAGTAGCAAAAGTTAGGAAGTTAATAAGGAAAAATGAAGATATATACATTACAAACTTTCCTGTCTTTTAATGAAGATAGACCATGTATTTCCCTCCTGAGTCAGCAGGTTTTTCAAGTCTAATCTCATATGTAGCTGCTTGTCAATAAATGTTTTATGAAATAGATGCCTAATACCTAATAAAAATACCTAAAAGAATGTGGGTATATGCTAATATTTTTTCAAATCCCAGTTTTTACATCTAAAAAATGGACAATCTGAAACAGCTCATGCCCTATATTAATTCTATTACTAAAATTTTGTCAAGTACTCTATAATGTAGTATGTGTGCAATTTACAATATATCAAAGTAAATGAGTTGCAAAACATGTAGATTATAAATACACACATGTGATTTTTAAATTTTACACATACGTATGTGGTTCTATATCTACCCGGCAATTGCAAATTTTATCTGGCAAATTTTCAAGTTTTTATAACGAAAATGTAAATCTGAAAAGTTTAAAAAAAATCAATTTATTTTATACCAAAATTCTGGATACTTGAATGCATGGGATTTCAATATGATTTTTAAAGATTTTGTCAATAAGTTGAAATTGTATAAAGAGCAACTAAAATACTTTGACCTCTAAGCAAAATAAACAGAATAAAAAGTCAAGTAATCAGAAATCCATAGTATTTAAGAGGAATAATGTGCACTCAATAATTAAGTAATATGCATTTTTTCAAAGCTTTGTGATGTTCAAAATGAGTGAGAGCCTATAAAAAAAAACCCCGTGTGGAATAAGATGACAATATGTTTCCTTCAAAATAACCAGTTTGGAGCAAGTCAAATACATCCATTTCTTAAAGAAGTTTTAAAATCAAAATTTTTAATAACTGACAACTGGTGTCCAGAGTCACCCATTCCCCAAGAGGAATGATCTCTTCTTCCCATTAAATCACACCATATTATGTGACAAAGCATATGATGTGTTAGTGGCCACATGCTGACTGAGCAGCTGTACAAAATGAATTAATATCAAATTGTGAAAAAATCTAGAACTGCAAACTTTTAGAACGTTTAATGAAAATAGAAAGATGATTGTGTCGGTTATACAATTAATCAAATATAATAATAATTTTAGCATATTTATAATTAACATTTTGTATTTTGTATGTTGTGTTTGAATGATGAATTGTTTTTCATTATAAGCATATTGCATTATATATTTCTATTCCATGACCAGTAAGGTTTCTTAAAGTGTGTGAATGTATCAGATGGCAATATAAAGAAAAATGTAATGGAGAAACATAGTATTAGCTGTGATTATTGACTTAATATGAGTTAAATAAGATCCAGGATTCAAAGACTGTCTTAAAAGGGAATCAACTGATATCAAGGGATATTCATGGTATTAATTATAAATATTTTAATATATATATCATTGATTTCTGTGATAGTTATCAATTTACTACCTCTCAGCTCCAAATTCACTCTGCAATATATTTTCTGTGATAACAGATGTATTTCCTCTAAATATTTCTTCTTTATATAGGCTACAATTTAAGCTTCCTCAGCAAAGGTCACTGGAGGGACATTGCAGGAGAAAGGAGTGCGCTTGCATTTCCAGAGTTGCACATTTTGGTCTGTGATATGGGCATCAGAACTGCCCCGAGTACACATCTAGAAGTATGATCTCTTGGCATCCTTGCAGCCCTGGCTCAGGCTGGTGATCATCTCTCACTGCAGCTATCTCACCACAGACCCTGTATGCTGCATGGCTTCTGCAGATTCGACGTTTCCTACGCTTACCTGCCCCAAGACCCCAGAGCTTTATTTCCCATTTTTCTTGATGCTGCAGCCTTAGCAACACCATGTATCTCCCAACATAAACACCATGCATTTGAGGCTTTCTGCCTTCACTGGCGCCCCTTCTCTGAATTCATCTGCCTAACCACCGGCTGTGGCTTACCAGTGGTATCCCTCCTGTTTTCTAGGTAATTTGTTGTTCCTGCTTGCCCCACAGTTGTGGATGAACTCTAGGCCAGGCAAACCAACAAAGTTTTCTCTTGTATAGAAGCCTGTAACTACACCTCTGTGGAGATCTAAGCACGTTTTGGTAGTGGGCCCCCTTCTAAGTATGACTATCCCTGTGCAGTCTCCCTCAGCTCTAAGATACCATGTAAATATTTCTTATATCTTATAATTACTTTTAATTAAAAATAAGTGTATTATTATTAATTACGTGGTATCTTAGAGCCATGTTTATTTTTTATATTAAAATTGCCCTTTTTATGTCACTGCATGGCTTCTTGCCTGATTGTTTGGACTAATACAAAATTGGTATCAGGAGTGGACTTACAAGACTACTCCCTAAAAATGGAATTTGGTGTTGGTTTTGCCCTTGAGCTTAAGCACAGTACTGAGCTCCTTGCCAATGGAAAATAAAATACTAGTAATCTCTGATATGCAGTGGAATCTTAATCAAGCTATCACTGTGACTGATTATGATGAAGTACCAACTGATCCATGTATCTTGGAAACTCATGCGGCTGTTGTACGTGACTGTTTTGGTAACAATGATTATGTAAAGACCATGATATAAGATAGATTATTTTGGGGCAGGGTGCAGTGGTTCACGCCCGTAATCCCAGCACTTTGGGAGGCGGAGGCAGACGGATCACGAGGTCAGGAGACCAAGACCATCCTGGCTAACACGGTGAAACCCCGTCTCCACTAAAAATACAAAAAATTAGCCGGGCGTGGTGGCAGGCGCCTGTAGTCCCAGCTACTCGGGAGGCTGAGGAAGGAGAATGGCGTGAACCTGGGAGTTGGAGCTTGCAGTGAGCCGAGATAGGGCCACTGCAGCCCAGCCTTGGTGACAGAGTGAGACTCCTTCTCAAAAAAAAAAAAAAAAAAAAAAGATTATTTTGAATGAAAGTAGCAGCAACTTATCGTGTTTTCTAAGAAGATACTACTTTTGTTCTTGAAAACACAATGATAACTTCATTTGTGGAAGACGCCTTATAAGTAGATTCCCATTTTACTCAAAACCCACTACAATTTCCCTGTTGCTATTAGATCCATAGCTATTTCTCAGATATGAACATGATCTGGGGAAGTTGCTATACATTACAACTTAGGAGAAAATAACTTAAATATCAAGATAATTACAAGAATTCCCTAATATATTTTGACAGAAAACAGAATACGTATGGTGATGAAAATTAAGGGTGTTGGACCAAAGAGGAAAGGATGTAATAGTAGATAGGGCTGAATTAATTGATACGGGTGTGTTTACTAAACATTATAGATTTAATGTCATGTCCATTATTTTTCAAACTTTGCTTCTAAATTGTTCTCTTTCATCCTCATCTGAAACTCCAATTACACTAATGTTAGAACTTTCTCCTCTCCTACTTATTTCATATATTTTCTAACACTTTTACTTTCTGTGCTTTGGTTAGAATATTTTACATCAACTTTCTCCAGTTCTCTAATCTGTTCCCTTTTCCAATTTGCTATAAAATGTATTGATTGAGTTCCTAATTTCGATTTGTTTTTCTGAATCCCCTATTTCTTATTTGATTTTGATTTTTCCTGTTTAGTTTTCTAGCATGACTCTCTACATCTATTTTTTTTTTTTTTTGACATGTGGGTCATTTTGTATTTAAAGTCAATTGCTGATAATTTCAATAACTTAGTTATCTTTTGACCTATTTTCATCACTTTTCTTTTCCTTCTTAATCCTTGATATTAACATTGGACATTGACTATGAAACTTTTACAAAGCTCTAAATGATTTTTTTCTTCTTTTATCATCCTATTCTCTTGTAGACAGATACAGTTAGGGCATATTACATGAACTTGTTCAAGGCTGTGCTGTAATGTTGCAAACTTTTGTTTTGTTTTCTAAAGTTTATGTACATAGGATTTATTTTCATTTCTAGGATAAAGCCCTCCAAGGATCACCACTGAAGACGTGGATGACTCCAATTCTGTGTGTCATGGACTCAAATTTTTATCTCCTCCATATGGTGAGAGTGCCTCTTACACTGTCCTTGACTCGGGGCAAACAATTAAATGAAAAGTTAACATCGCTGAGCCTCTCTTCTCACTGATATCTTAGCTACTAATTTTTTTTCACTTTCTTATCATTTCAGCCTCAGTCTGTCAAGCACAGTATGATTGTGAGAATAAAATCTGCCATCCTCTTTCATTCTTGGCAAATTTTTGGTTTATTGGCCTTTGTTCCATGTCATTAATCGGCAAATGTTCCAAGGGAAAAAAAGGTCCCAGTGATTGTTGGTTCAACTCTGTAGTTTATATTTTTCTGGGATCCTACCTTCAAGTTATGATTTCTTCAGAAGATTTTCTTTATATTTTTAATATTATTGTGTATTTTAGTAGCTTTGCTTTTTTATTGCTGTTGTTCTGGTTTAGATTTTTCATCTTCCATAAGCTATCCTTCACAGATAAAGCCAGAAGTCTCCTGTCATGTTACTTACATACATTTACTGTCTAGACAGTAAATTAATTTAGAGTTAAGACAACGTCTACATTTTTACTTTTTTGTCTGAACTATCTTGGCAGTCTATAATAGGATTTAATTATATGTGTCGGGGGGTAAACCTGGACTCAAGGAAATAAAATAGAACAGTGATCTAGTCAGAATGACAAGATAAAATGTTGGCGTTGTATGAGGTAGTGACATGGGGATGGGCAAAAGTGGTAATTAGAAACTTATTAATTGTCTAGGTGTGCTGCTGAGTATGCTGCTCACAGGAATCATAAAAATTGTTTTCCATGGGTCTTAGTACCAGGAACATCTGTGCTTCTCCCGAATAACTGTAAGAAAAATTTCACAATATGGATGCTGAACTTCTCATAATTTATTGTATTTATTTCTGATTTGGCTATTTAAGAATTCACAAATAAATAATAGCTTAGCTTTAATTATTCAGTTGTGTATCTTAGAATGTAATTTACAATTACCTTTATTTTTGCTTTCTTGTTTTTTAATATATATAAATTATATAGCAAATATATCCCTTCTGTGGTATTAAATATATGTCTTGGTAGGTTGTTTTAAATCCTATTTTGGTAGAAGTGAAAGATAAACTGAAAAATACATACATAAATTTAAAATCCAACACAAATAGAATGAGGATCTCCTTCTCCTGAATTACCTTTTTTATAAACCATGGGCATAATTTACATGAGATAGTTTCAGTAAGTCAGCAGTAAAAAAATCCAAATAAAATGGCCTAAAGGAATAAGAGTTTTATTGTCTCACATTAAAAGTAGCTCAGGGTCAGAAATGATATAGTTTTTTTTTTGTTTATTTGTTTGTGTTTATTTGTATTGTTCTTTTGTTGTTTCTACATCATCAGGGTTTCAGTGCAGCATTTCAGCAATTCCCTTGACTTTCTCCTTCTTTATTCATGAAGGCCATACATCAATGATTGTATACTCACACAATGACATAAAAAAGATAGGAAGGACATTTCTCTTTTTAATACTAGGAACATAAACTTTCTCATGAGCCCATAAAAAAGATTTCCTTTTATGAGTCATTATTTAGAGGAGTCAGATTCTCATGCCTAAGCATACTACTGGCAAAGCAACTGTCATTTACTGATTAGCAGGATTGCTGGGGAAGGTACCTATGAAGCATAACATTGTGTAACACATTTTTTAAAATTAGGGTTCTAATACCAAGAAAAAATGACAACTGAATAGAAAAAAATAGAAATAAATAGATGAATAGAAAAAAAAATGGTGTCTTCCAAACTCCTTTTTTTGAATTATGATACAATACATAATACAATATATTTTTAGGTTCAAAATGTAAAGTGTCAGTCACTCATTCATTAAACAAACAAACAAACAAAAATCCCTGGGTATATAATTTGTTCCAGTTCCAGCTATAGTTCTTAAAAATAGAAATAGTGTAGTGAACATAGAGTTAAATTCCTGGGATCATAGAGGTTACCAATCAGTAAAGACAGAATAAAAATGAAAAAGAAAAATTGGAACAGTATTATATAATTAGAAGCCTGGGTGCAGTGGCTCACACCTGAAATCCCAGCACTTTGAGAGGTCAAAGCAGGAGGATTACTTGAGCCCAAGGATTCAATACTAGCCTGGGCAAGTTAGCAAGACCTCATCTCTACTAAAAAATAAAATAGAAAAATTAGCCAGATGTGGTGGCATGTTCCTGTAGTCCCAGCTACTCAGGAGGCTGATGTGGGAGGACCTCTCGAGCCCAGGAGGTGGGATTGCAGTGAGCTAAGATGGCACCACTGCATTCCATCTTGGGAAACAGAGCAAGACTCTGTCTCAAAAATATATATATATATATTTTATATATATATAATTATATATATAATATATATAAAATATATATAATATATAATTAGATGAGGTGATGATGAAGACTAAATAAAGCCATAAATGTATGTATAAGATAAATATGTATATATAGGATAGCCAGAAAAGGCACACATAGAAGGAGACATTTATTGGACTCTTGGAAAAACTGAGTGGGCAAATGGAGCAGATGTTTTCAGAGAAGAATAAAATAGGAAGAGAGAACAAGTGCAAAAATTTTGAAGTAGGACCATTCCTATACCCTTTGAGAAATACTGAGATCAGTATGACTGGAATGGAATAGCCAAGCAAAAAGAAGGAAAGGTCAGAAGGCTTTGTAGGCTATTATAAGAACTGGCTTTTAACCTGAATGTGATGAAAAGCCACTGGAGAGCTGAGTAGGGAAATGATACAATCTATCTGAAATCCTAGAAGAGAATCATTTTAGCTGCTATATTCAGAATAGATGAATGAAGGCAAGAATGAAAATAGAAGAATGAGTTAGAGAGCTATTTCAATAATGTAGGTGAGAGATGATGGTGTCTCAGACTCAGGTAGTTGCAGAGAAAGAGGTGGGATATGATCAAATTTTGAATATATATTTCAAGTAGAACAGAAGATTTTGCTGATGGATGGGATGTGCAAACATGGGTGCAGGTAGCATGATTTAAAAATTTTACAAATATTTGTGCCTAAGAGATTCAAAGAACTTATTTTTCCTCAGCCTTCGTATTACTCCCTTATTTTCAAATTATAGCTAAACTTTCTAAACTTTAACTTTTTCTCATATGGATGTGAACTATTCTTTTTCTGGATTTTTAAAAAACATTGCTATTTCTCCACCATCTCATAATAATATTCTGAATTATATTATATTTATTTGTTATTTAGTCTACCCCTACTTGTAAATAATCTACCTTAATTTTTAAAATCAGAGCTCCTGAAGAGAAGGAACAGTATCTACTCTATCTTTCACTCATGCAAATAATAGATTTTTCCTCAGGCAATATGCTAGGCATTGGAGGTATAGCTATATATAAATCAACATAAACCTGCCTTCGTGAAGCTTGTGCATTGTGTATAAATACCCCTTCTTGGTGTTCACTATGTATCTGTTGAATTTGAACGCAGTATACATTTTTAAAAATATATTTTTATTGTTATTTACCAATTTCAAAGAAAAAATGCTGACAAAAACATCTTCCTCCAGCATGATTAAAATAAAATCCCATACATGGAAGTATATTTCATGGGGAAGAATATACAACATTTCTATTTGATTTCCTGAAACTGATACAAATCATTTCAAACTGCTGAAATATGTCACACCAACACTGGTAAATGATGGGCAGTGTTCGATGACCAATTGTCAAAGTGTGAAATAAGAGACAACAGTACTGTTCAAAGTCATCAGGCTCTGTTCCTTGGTATTTGAGTTCCAAGCTGACTATACTTGCAAAGGTTGTTTTTAGTTTGGAGGGAAAGTATGTTTTTTTAAATATACTTCCACAACACATATTTGTGTTTAAGTGCATATTTGTGTGTAAGGATGTTTATTCCAGTTCATTTTCACTGCAATTTATGGAACTTATTTTGCCTAGATTAAAAGGAGAGGCAAAGGATGAAAATTTAATATTATCGTATGAACATATGTTTTATACTTCCTGGGACTGGGCAATATGGCTCAAGATTAAGACAATAAATTTCTAGCCCAGCTTTCTGGCTTCAAAGTATAGCTTTGCCACTTACTAATTATCTGACCCTGGTAAATCATTTAAGTGCTCAAGACCCAAATTTCCTCATCTATAAAATGTAGATAATAACAATTGTTTTTAAAAATATTTTTCTCTCATAGTCTGTGTTATGGGTTGAATTGTGTCCTCCAACAAGTTATGCTGGAGTCTCAGTTCTCAGTATCTGTGAATATGAATTTACTTAAAAATAAGCTTTGCAGATATAATCAATGAAGATGTGGTCATTAATGCAGGTTATAACTCATCATGACTGCTGTCCCTATAAAAACAGAAAACATCATGTGAAGACTGAGATGCACAGAGAGAATATCATGGGACAATGGAGGCAGGGACTGGACTCATGCAGCTGCAAGTCAAGGACTGCCAGAGACTGATGGTGATACTGTAACTAAGAGAAAGGTATGAGATAGATTCACTCCTAGAATTTTCGAGAGAAGGCATCTCTGCTCATACCTTGATTTCAAATGTCCACCTTCCCAAACAGTGAGAAAATAAATTTCTATTGCTATAAGCCACACAGTTTGTGGCGATTTGTTATAGCAGTCCTGGAAAACTAAAATAGGGTGGTTATAATTATTAAATTACCTAATAACTAAGTAATCAGAATCTAGCACATTTTAAGTATTTGTGAGTTTGAGGGTTTAATATTACTGAAAAATTCATTCAGATTAAATAGATTGTTCTCCTCTGGTCTCCATTGCCTATATCCCAACTGTATTAGTCTCCTAAGGCTACTATGACAAAATATCATAGGCAAAATATCATAGACTGATGGCTTAAACAAGAGATATTATTTCTCACAGTTCCAGAGTCTAGGGAGTTCCAGATCAAGAAGCCTCACAATTTGGTTCCTGGTGAAAACAAAAAAGCATAAATAACTTGAAATATTCTATCACTTCACTGGTTTATATTAAGAAACATTAATTTGAAATATTCTGTGATAGATGATAAATATCACATTTTTAAAGTTTAATGCAAAATTCTAAACTAAAAATAAAGATTAGTTTTAGTTTGAAAATGATAATACAGAAGATAGCTAATTTTTTAGTTTAGATCATTCTTTTTCAGCAAACTCCAACATGTTATCCATAGCCTAACAGGCATGGTAATTAAAATTGTTGTTTCATTTCATATAACAGTAAATAATAAAAGTAGTCATTTACAAAAAATTTTAATTTTATGTAACATGTATAGTTATTTTCCCTAACCATCTCTTTCTGTTTCTCTTTTGCTGATATCCCTAGGAGGAAATAGTTATATTATTTTAATAGCTATAATAAATTGAACATCTTGACAAAAAGAATAAAAAGAAAGAGGGGGAAAGCAGGAGGAGAAGAAAACGAAATAGACAAAGAAAATGAATTAAAAGTGGCTTTTACCAGAAGATATCAGGTGGTAAGGGCAAATCCTGGAAAACACTCATCATTCTTTCATTAAGTTCGAAAAATGGAGAATGGAAAATTATTAGTAGTAGCCTGCTGGCTAGCATGGAAAACTTCCAGGGCAGAAGGAATATCAAGTGCTTACTGTTAATATATCAGTGGTGAGTGAGTTTCAGAAATATGTACAGAACGAGAGGTTACTTCTGTAAGAGACATACACAAGTACTAATAACAGCTGGAATTCAAAAATTACTGTATTGTACAAGGGAAAAAAATTCTTCATTTATCCTTATATCTGCCTCAGCACCTAACACACAATAATCATCCAAAAATATGTTTAGAATAATAATCTTACAGAAATTGTATACCGACCTTCTGGCACCTCTAATCCAAAGACAATCCCCTAAGATGTGGAGGAATTGAGTAGTTTGCTTTTGTATTATCCATACCAATATATCAGTCTCAATCTTCTGTTTTCAAAGAGAGGTAAGTCTAAATTACAAAACAAACAAAAAATAAGTCAATGACTCCTATTTACCTTAGAACTAAAGTGTTTTAATCAGTTTGCATGAAAGAGAAACCTGAACATAGTTCAAATTAAAATAAGCAAAATAAATCTTTAATTGGGTTAATAATAATCGTTTAATAATTTTGGAGCATAGACTTTGCCTTGGACTCAATCAACGTAATGTATTTAACGGTCTTTATTAAATTTGTACCAAAACGGTTTTAATGTGAATTTATCTAATGTCAGGCCAACAACATAAATTATGTGAATTCTATGGACTTAAAAAGGTAAAGAGTTTTCTAGGCACATAAATCATAATTGTCTTATAGAACACTAGATTAGGAGTCAGTGAACTATGGATCGTTGAGAAAATCCAACTCACGTTCTATTTATTATTTACATTTTTATTGGAACACAGTCACACTCATCCTTTTGTGTATGTCTATGACTGTTTCATGCTATAGGGTTGCCATGCTGCGTTAGAGACTGGCCCACAAAGCATAAAAATATTTACTATCTACCTTTTTAAAGAAAATGTTTACCAGAATGTGCACTACAATTTCAATACTGCTTGTTTTTATATTTAATACTAATTTATAACTAAGCAAGTAAAAAAGCTTCTTAGATTTTATAGTCAGTCATCTAAAATTAGTTTAATAATGTCTCTCTACACTAAAAGACTATAAGTCTCTCTAATAATACTTCTTCATTCTTTATTAATGTAACCATCAGAATGAAAAAAATGTGTCATAAAGTCCATTTTATAAAATAAAGAAGCTGGACAAAAAGTTATCAGTAGCAGCATTTAAAATGATATGATTCTATAATTAAATATGAAATATTAAGATAAGTGTTCATCACAAATTTATTTTTAGTGACGATGTTAAGAATACTGAACTTTTAAACATTAGGTAACATAACGGCTATTGAAGACCATGATTATATTTAGTTCAATTTATAACAGATACACAGTTCCTAATATATTTCTGTTTATAATAAAAAAAATTATGTCCATATTATGTAACTTTGCATTATAACTGGAATTCACAAGAAGAGTGTTTTCTAAACTGTGCTGATTTGTGAAAGCATATACATACAACTTACTTGCTTCTGTGTGTTTCTAAAAATATTTCAGATAATATAAATAATAAGCTGGAGACCTAGGAAAACCAGTGTTGTGGTTCAGTACACGTCCAGAGGCTGAGAACTATGGGAAGCAATGGTGTGTCTCACTCCAAGGGTACAAGACCTAAGTTTCACTCAGGTAGTCAGACAGCAGAATTGAATTATTCCTTCTTCTGTCTTTTGTTCTATTTAGCCCTTCATTGGATTGAATAGACGCCCATGCAAATTGAGGAGGAGAATCTGCTCTACTGAGTATATTATTACCTCTCCAAATGCTAACCTAATCTAAAAACACATTCACAGATACATCTAGAAATAATATTTAGCCAAATAGCTGCACATCCTGGGATCCAGTCAAGTTAATGTATATAACTATCACAAGTCAAATCTTTGACAGCTTGGCACCCATATGCATTTTCTTACACTATACTTATTTTCTAAATAAAGGCAATAAGATTATAAATTTGTCTGACTTGATAGAACTGTCCTGTGTACAATCAAAAATACACAAACCCCTCCTCAAAAGAGGTAAAGTCCTTGAGTATTGTTTTCTTTTTGCCCATTTTCTGTAATTTAAATACTATGATACAAAAGTATCAATATTTATATGTTATGATATAAAGTTAATATTCTTATGTGACATGATAGGGTAATAAGAAAGGAAACAAATCAAATATACACACACAAATGTATTCATAACAAACTATGACAATTACAATTCTCAATTTTGTAACTGGTCACATGATCATAGCTGGTATTTATTATTACCTTTTACCTCTAAGCACCCTGTTTTGCCTTTGCCTTCAGGCAGCACCTCAGCTTCTCATGGTTCTTTACCTAGTAGAATAACCTAAAACCTTATTCCTGAAGGGTCTGGACCATTAGTAGTCCTGCCCGGACTAGGTCACTGTAATTTTCCATTGACCTTAATCACAGGGCATGGAAATACTAAAAGACATTCTAAAATATTTTTTATATACCAGGCATACCGTTCCTTTTCTTCATAGTGGAGTAGTGTCCAATTGGCCCTTAAAATTAGCATCAATCAGCAGTGATTTTAGCCATGTTGGCCTTAGTAAGTAGAAAGCCGTTTTGCAAACTTCATGCATAATCACCACCCTTACCACCATGGCCACTTTTTTAAAGAGTCCACTGTATGATGACAAGGATGTCTGGGGAAAAAGGTCAACTAGTTTCAGCAGAATAGGTTACCCTATCCACTTCATTATTTAAATCTTCCTCTACTGAAGTCACTCTTTGGTAAGTATTCACATGGGACAAATATCTTCAAAGTCTTTGCCCATTTGGAGAGTTCTATCCATATACCTCTTCTTCAAAATTTCTTACCATCACTCTTCCAATTATCTTCCTTCCAAGTTCCTGGATATTGAGGCAAAATATTGGACACAGGCAAAGAATTGGTCTATAATCACGTCTGGTCATTTTTCCTTCCAAATGAAGTGCACATCCAGGTGCTCTGCTTAAAGTTTTACCCACTGACAGGATTTTTCTTCACTACTGTCCTTCAAGGATGTCCCAGAAAGGGGCTATAGTGCTGCAGCTGTGCACTTTCAGATGGTTGCTGTATATTATGCAGGATTGTCTATAAACAAGACCCGACTCTTCTTCTTCCATTAAGTCAATGTAGAAAAATCTCCATGAGCCCATAATTGCAGACTGGGAGAGAAAACGTACTATAGCAGGAGTGGGGACCATGGGCATTTGGGTCACTTCATGCAACTTACTTATACTTTCACGATCTGATCAGGCTTGAGCATGTATATACCACCTTCATTTGATGATAGAATACTGTTGTATAAGCTCAACTTTATGGTTTAGTGGGTCAGATATCTCTCAGTTCATGATAAGCATCTCAGGTCTCATGGTAACTTAGTGGCCCATATTAAGCATTCAGTCTCTACTAAAACATGGTAGCAGGTCAAGGGCTGTGTCTTAAAAGATGGCAGAGCTTTGCTCCAAATCTGAAGCATTTGTGATGTGATTCATCAATAGGAGCCAGCCAAAGTCTCCAAACAGCATTCTTTTCTGCTGCTGACATTTAATGCACTGTTGGATAAGGTGGGCCGTATGGCCCAAGAGGCAGAGCCACTTGCACAGCAGCCTGAATCTGTTGCAGAGTCTTCTTCTGTCTGGATCCTATTAAAAAGTAATATCTTTTTAAGTCACTTAGTAAATGGGCCGGAGTAACATACCCAGTTGAGAAATATGTTGCCTCCAAAATCCAAAGAGGCTCACTACATGTTGTGCCTTTGTCTTGGCTTTAGAAAGAGCCAGGTGCAACAACTAATTATTCACATTAAAAGAAATATCTCAGCATGCCCCACACCACTGGATCCCTAGAAATTTCACCAAGATGGAAGGCCCCTGAGCTTTTTCTGGATTTATTTCTTTTATTCTGGCATGTAAATGAATTACCAATATGTCTAGAGTAGGTGCTACGTTTTGCTGTCTAGGTCTGATCATCATAATGTCATCAATGTAATAGACTAGTGTGATATCTTGTGGAAAGGAAAGGTAATCAAGAATCCTGTGAACTAAATTATGACTCAGGGCTGGAGAGTTGATATCCCCATGAGGTAGAACAGTGAAGATGTATTACTGGCCTTGCCAGCTGAAACAAAACTTATTTTGGTAGGCCTTATCAAAAGGCATGGAGAAAAGGGCATTTTCTAGATTAATACAGGTAACAAGGAATATATTAATTTGCCCAGGCAATGAAACCACATCTGATAGTGCAGTTGTAATTGGGGTCACCACCTGGTTAAGCTTACAATAATCCACTGTCATTCTCCAACATCCATCTGTTTTCCAAACAGGCCAAATAGTTGATTTGAATGATGTTGTGGTGGAAATCATCTCCCCTGCCCCCTTCAAATCCTTGATGGTGGCACTGATCTCCGCAAGTCCTCCAGGAATGCAGTATTGCTTTTGTTTTACTATTTTTCTAGGTAGAGACCATTCTAATGGCCTCCAGTTGCTTTTCCCACCATAATAGCCCTCATTCTACAGGTAAGAGAGTCACTGTAGAGATTCTGTCTGCTGCTGAGTACATCTATGCCAATTATTCATTCTAGAACTGGGGAAATAACCACAGAATGGGTTCTGGACTGACTAGGTCCACTGAGAGATAGACTCTAGTTAAATCTCCATTAATCACCTGACGTTCATTAAGCCCATTCTATGACTAGTGGGTCACAATGATGATTTTTTGTTTCCTGGAATTAGTGTCAATTCAGAGCCAGTGTCCAGTAGTCCCAGAAATGTTTAATTATTTCAATTTTTCCAATTCACAGTTACTCTGATGAGACTATTGGTCCTTTTGGAGATGACTGGGAGAAAGATTAACAGTTTAAATTTTCAGTAGTGTTCCATGGTCCTTCCTCAAAGGACCCAGCCTTCTTTTAATTCAAGGGTTTCTGGATCTATAAACTGGCTCATGTCTGGAAATTAATGGAGAGAACATGACTCTCTGTTTTTATGATTCAGGTTAGACTTCTGTTTACTTGCTTAGGCTTTTCTGCTTGCACAGATCAAGTAAGAATTTAGTAGGCTTCCTATCTATTTAACTTCTAGGAATAGCATGATTAACTAGTCAATGCCATGTGTCTGTGTCAATCAGTTGCTGCTTTAGCTCTGCTGTTAATTATGGTAACTGCACCTACCCTGCTTTTGGCAGTTAAGTGCAACAACTTGCCAGTTCCGCCACCTGGCCCCTGCTGCCCCAGGACACAATTACCTACTTTGCATTTAAATTTTCCAATTGAGTGCCTGCAGTTCTCACTGAAAGACCTGGCCTATAGAGCAGAGTGATCACAGAGCTCTTCAAAAATGCTGGGGCTCCTGTCACAAATTTCTCACAGTGTTGGTGACAGGAATGACTTCTGGACTCTCCCATGTGGGTGAGTGGGTCTTAAATGACAAATCTACTCTAACATTCCATTTCTCTAAGCCTTTGAATCTCTCCATTAAATGAAAGCAGATGCAGCATTTCCGGTTTGCTCACTGTGGGCTACCTTTCCATCACAGTTTCACCCAACTACTCACACAAACTCTGAGTGCACTTTCTACCTCCCCAAGCTGCAAAATTAAATGCAGAATGTTTGCTTAGTGAGCCCATATCAATAAATTTGGCCTGAACCAACTTTATGTTTTCTTTTATGATTATCCCACACTCTCAGTATTCATTTCCACACGTTCCTCAGATATTTTGTATCTTACCCTTAGGAGCCTGCTGAGACTTGAGTATAGAAGCAAAGAGAGGTGCTGGGGTGGTACTAAAATTTGAATTGAAATCTGAGGTTCTGCAGATAAATAGAAAATAAAGCAACAAGGGAAATTGACTTATACAATTATGGAGGCTGAAAAGTAAAATTATCTGCTGTCTACCAGCTGGAGACCCAGGAAATCGGGTGGTATAGTTCAATCTGAGTCTGATGTCCTAAGGACCAGGGTAGACACTGTTTTAAGTAAGTCATCAGTGTTATAAATAAAGTTTTGGTGCTGCAGAAGAAACAGTACTCAAATATAAAATTTTCTTTTTAATTCTCAGCAAGGCAAAGTACTTCTATAGAAGGGTATGCCCTCACAGATGGAGCAATGGTGAGCACACACCTGGACAAGGGAGGGAAAGGTGTTCTTATTCCTGATGCACGTGGTCCCTACTGCTGTGTGGTTCTCCTATTGGCTAGGGTTAGACGGCACAGGCTAAACTAATTCCGATTGACTAATTTAAAGAGAGTGACAGGGTGAGTGGTTTGGCGGGAAAAATGGTTATGAATTGAGTCAGGGTGGAGAATGAATCGGAATGAGTCAGGGTTGAGTAGGTAATTGGAATGAGTCAGGGTGAAGAATGAGTCAGGGTGGAGCAGGTAATCACAATGAGTCAGGGTGGAGAATGAGTCAGGGTGGAGCAGGTAATCACAATGAGTCAGGGTGGAGAATGAGTCAGGGTGGAGCAGGTAATCACAATGAGTCAGGGTGGAGAATGAGTCAGGGTGGAGCAGGTAATCACAATGAGTCAGGGTGGAGAATAAGTCAGGATGGAGAATGAGTCAGGGTGGAGTAGGCAATTGGAAATATTGCCTTACGAGAAAGTTAAGTTTAAAAGTAGAAGGCATAGAATTGAATATAGTGACATATTAATTCTTTGAAGAAAAATTTAGAATTTATATTTAACAATCAGTCAGAAGACTGATATCCTAGCTCAGCAATCAGGCGTAACAGATGCATTCTCCTCTACTCTGCCTTTTTTCTATTCAAGCCCTCAACAGATTAGATCAGGACAACCCACATTGGAGAGAACAATCTACTGTTTTTAGTTCACCTATTCAGATACTAATGAGATCAGAAAACACCTTCAGAAACATATGCAGCAATAATGTTTAATCTGTGCACCCTGTGATCTACTTAAATTGACACATAAATTTAACCATCACAATAATCTTATTGATGCTGTTTATTTTTGTGTATGTATATGATGTACTATCTCAGGTCATTTGCTTTCAGCCTAAAGAAATTTCTTTCATATCTCTCATGTTGGTCTGCTAGAAACAAGTTATCTCAGTTTTTGTGTATCTACAAAGTCTTGCTAATTTTTGAAAAATAGTTTCCATGGATACACGATTCTTGGTTGATAGTCATTGTCTTTAAGTATTTTGATTATCCCACTGCCTTCTGGCCTCCGTTGTTTCTGCTGAGAAATTAGCTGCTAATTTTATTAGGATTTTTTTGTGGTGAGTTATTTTTCTATTGCTGCTTTCAAGATTTTCTTCCTTGTATTTGACTTTTAGTATTTTTAATTTGATGTGCTTGTTTGTGGATCTCTTTGTGTTTATCCTACTTGGAGTTTGTTGAGCCTCCGGGATGTGTGAATTAGTGCCCTTCAATAAATTTGGGAATATTTTTGCCATTGTTTTTTAAAGATTTTTTTTTTGTTTCTATTTTCTCTCCTTTCCTTCTGGTACTGTTGGTGAATTGGTGTGCTTGATGATTTCCCACACTTCTCTGAGGCTCTGTTTATTTTTTAGATTATTTGTGCTATTTGTCAGCTTGCATAATCTCAATGAATTTATCTTCAAGTTTGCTAATTGTTTCTACTATCAGGTCAAATCTATTTTCCCAAACTCTTTCAAATGAAGTCAGTACCCTTGGAAATGGAAAAGAAATTATCTTTTGTAAGCCCTGCTTATCCCTCAGTGAGAAAAAAAATCGCTGAGAGACGGCGCTGGAACTGGATTGAAAATGGCCTACACTTCTCTGAGTGTCCCCCTGTTCTAGAAACTGAGTACTCAGTCATGTGGATGTGTGAAGGCAGCATCCCAAGGTCCTCTTGGCTTATTTCTAACGGCATGGAATAGCCACTGCATTAGCAGGGGCAAGGTCAAGGAGGACCCCAGTATTCTATGCATACCATGCCCTAGGCGGAGCCTCTAGTACATAGGTGGAAGATGGACAGCAGGTGGAAATTCTCACCTCTCAACTGTACCAACCTTGGGCTTAGGCTTATGTTTGGATATCTAAGGCAGGATTTGAAATGCCAAGTCCTGATTATTTAAAACAGAAAGCACTCCAACTGAAAAATCGGAATAGAAGGAGCCCTGTTCTTGTTTGAAGCAATCTAGAATGCAGTCTTCACCTCACTGAGCTGGGAGTGGGGAAGAAAGTAGTGGTCTTGTTCAAATGCCACAGACTATCATCTTTCTTATTGAATATTTCTAGATTTTCTTGAAGAAATGTTTCTTGATTTGCTGTTTATCCTTAGGGCCATTTCTAAAAGCTTAAATATATCTATGTTTGTATGTATACGTATGCCTGTATGTATGTATATGCATACCTGTTTGTATATATGTACATGTATGTGTACATGTATATGTATGTATGTGTATATGTATACATAAACTTTTGCTTTTACTCTGTAGTAGACCAGCAGAGCTTGCACACTTCATGTTAGAGAGGTTTATTAACTAAATCCATTTTTAACATGATAGCCAGATTGTTCCTTCTTAACAATAACTTAAATATATTACATTTATTTCTCCACTTAAGACCTTCTATGGGATTCCACAATAATATTCTTTACCCCTTGTGATATTCAACCTCCAAAGTGGTCACAACGATCTCCAGCCAGTTGAATTCACACCCTTTTGTGGTCTCTACACATTTTCCAAGAGTCTTTTTATGTGACCAATAGTATTTGACAGAAGTGAGCATCTATGTTATTAGGATACTCCATTAGCCTATAGAGACAGACATGCAGTGAGGAACTAACAGTAGATGTGAAACTGAGGCCTTCCAAAGCCATGTTAATAAGCTTGAAAAAAGATTCATTCTCACATGAGCCTTCACATAAGACTGCATTCCTGCCTGACTAGTTTTGACTGCAGTAACATTGAAAGCTAGAGTCAAAATCACCCAGGTAAACTGCTACTAGATTCCTGACACAGAACATAAGAGACAAGATATATTTGCCCATGAGGACAAAAATTTTTTTTCATTATATAAACTAATCTATTTTCTGTCCTTAAAATATTTCTGGCACTTAATAAATACTCAATATAAATTTGCTGAACAAATGAATGTTTGCATTTTATTAGATTTCAGTGACTCTATATAAAATATTTTCAATATAATAAAGAATATTTGTATATTTTCTAAATGTATATAAATTTTCTATCTTGCATATCTTATGTAAGATTTAAGAAGTAACTCAGAATAGAAGTCTTTGAGGTTTCACTGTAACACTTGAGAAAAGCAGAAAATCTAGAGTGTACTCATCAGGATAATCTTACTTTCTAAAAAGGAACACCCATACCCCTTCCAGAGGTCTAGTTTTCTGTCAGCCTGATGAAAGACAACTTAATTCCCAGAAATTTTAGGAAATGATAGAAGACCAGAAATTGACTTGAGGGATTTTTATAGCTAGACCAATCATTTCTAAGGGGAAATGGAACTATTGCCAAGTTTGTAGTATATACTGGTATAAAACTTTCATAAAACATCCTCAATTCCTATAGACATGTTTAATAAAATAACTCACTTCTTCTAACAGATATGTGTTTCAGTGCAATATTTTATTAAGAAAATTTTGATTTTACTTCCCATTGGACACGTGCAATCTTAGCCTGAGGTGACTAAAAACACCTGTTTCTAAGAATGCTGTAATTCATGTTAATGTTGGTGTTGAACACCAGGCCTTGTGGAATCCAACGTATCACTGCTTTCTTCCTGTATGATATTAGGTTGGTGCAAAAGCAACTGTTGTTTTTGGCATTACTTTTATTGGCAGAAACCTCAATTACTTTTGCATCAATTTAATAAAAATCTGGTAAGTTATAAATTTGAGTAATTTAAAATAAATGTGCTAATATTTATGTCTGTGTAAATTTTCGAGTGCTTCTATGGCCTGGAAAAAAAATAATAACTGCATGTATTTATAACAGCAAATTATATCATAATCATCATAAAACATGATTAGTGCCTCAATTTATTTACTGTTATAGCTAGAAATAATTGTTTGACTGTGGAGGAAGAAACAGAACTCTTTAAATATATGTTAAATTATTCACTTACTCCAAATATTATAAATAGACAACTTTGATTTGATCTATAATTGTGAAGTATAATTGGTATGTGAAAGATATCTGAATTATATCTATTTAATATATTAGTGTACAAATTAGATATAATATTCCTTTAAAAAAGTTTCTGCATTTCAAATTGACTAAAGTGTATGTTGAAAATATTATTTTCTATTGTTAACCTAGGTAAATATCACACTAAGATTCCAAAAGTAGTTATGCATTGCTATAGTCATAACATATGACAGAAATATTTAGCATTATAAAATAAATATATATTATTTTTGGTATCAAGAACATAAATAATAAGTGATCGTGTGACAAAATCTGAGAAAAATGTTTTGAAATGTTTTGCTTTGGCTCCTGGGTTCATACAGCTCTGTTTTTGAGACATTAATATTTATATTAGATTTAATAATATATACACTATTAAATATTTGGAAAATTAGCAAGATGAATTTGTGCAAACAGTTATATATAGTTCTGTTTGTTCTTATTTTTTGTATATGTGGTGTTATGATATATATAGGTTTTCATTCATGGTTTTTTGTTTATAACTCCCATAGCCCTTATTAAAGTTTTTTGTTATCATGTTGGCTGTTTTAGAACTCAGGAAACAGAATCTCGCTCTTACCTTCCTTGTACTTGCCCAAAGGCAGGGCTCTAAACTTCCCATGCCTTTCTGACTGTGGGTCTTAAGACCCTCTCCAGAAGAGTCCACCCTATAATCTGGGGGAAGGAATGCTGACATCATGAAGCTTCCATAAGAGCCCGAGGCCTGGGTTTGAGGAGCTTCTACAAAGTGGAACACGTGGTGGTTTCTGGAGGATGCTGTACCCAGGGAGGGCATGGAAGGTCCACACCCCTTCCCCCATACCTTGCCCTGTGTGTCACTTCATCTGTATCCTTTGTCATATCCTTTATAATAAACTGGTAAGTGTAAGTGATTCCTTGAGTTCTGTGCACTGCTCCAGCAAATTAATCAGACCCAAACAGGGGCTCATGGGAACCCCAACTTGAAGCCAGTGGGTCAGAAGTTCCAGAGGCTTGGACCTGTGACAAGCATCTAAAGGGAGTGGGGCAATCTTGGGGACTCAGCCCCCAACATGTGGGATCTGACACTATCTCTAGGTAGATAGTGTGAAAATTGAATTGGAGGACACTCCGCTGGTGTCTGCAGCTTGGTGTATGGGGAAAATACCAACACATTTGGTCACAGAAGTCTGCTTCTGTATTGGTGATTGACTTGGCAGTGGGAGAACAGAGGAAAAACACAGTTGATAGGAGCTTTTCTCTGAAACAACATAATGTCTTGTAAACTATAAAGTAGAATTGGTAAACAGTTAAGGTAATCAAGTAAAAAAGAAAAAAATGTCATTTAAAGTGTTCATATAAAAAAGCTGTGTAGTCCAAATAGATTATATTATCTCACGTATATAAACCACAGAGAACATCTATACAGATATTAAGAAGTCTAAGTATATAAGGCTGAAAAATATACTTTTGATAGCAGAATGATGAAGGAGGTGGGGTAGAGTTAATCAATTGCTATTCTTTTACATATGAAATATTGGAAAAATTAAAATACACATATATTAAATAGTTTACATTAGAATTTATTTTAAAACAAAATGTATGGATTAGTCTATATAGGATTATATTATGTTAAACAGGATACTGTTTGCATTCCTAACAGAAATTCTTTGGGAAATAATAATTGACATTTTCTATGAAATTATGCATATGTTTTTCCTATGCATAATTTAATGCAAAATACAAATTATGCATAGAAAAAACATGCATAATTTAATACAAAATACAAATTATTATTTCCCAAAGAATTTGGGATTGTAGTGATTTATGTTAGTATGTTATTATCATTATCACCATGAAAAAGACATGTATTTGTGAATAATTCCTTTTGGCTATTAAGTTTATTTAATGAAAAAATTTATATTGTGATAATTTAATTATAGGTGAGTACTATTCTTGTTTAAATTATATTACCTGTTAAAATATCAAAGACAATATTAAATAATGGGTAAAAAGTAAAAAAAAAATAAATAACAAACACGTAATTATTGACTTCAAGTAAACTTTTTAAAAAGCTAAGAAATAAACACCTGCCTTAAACATGACTGGTATGGTTTGGATTTTTGTCCCTGCCCAAATCTCATGTCAAATTGTAATCCCAAATGTTGGAGCAGACACCTGGTGGGAGGTGACTAGATCATGAGGGCAGATTTCCCCCTTGCTCTTCTTGTGATAATGAGTGATTTCTCATGAAATCTGGTTGTTTAAAAATGTGTAACACCTCCCGCTGCTCCCTTTTCCACCTTCTCTGGCCATGTTAGACATATCTGCTTCCCCTTTGCCTTTCACCATGATTTTAAGTTTCCTGAAACATTCCCAGACAAGCTTCCTGTACAACCTGTGGAACTGTGAGTCAATTAAACCTCTTTTTCTATATAAGTTACCCAGTCTCAAGTAGTTCCTTATAGCAATGAAAAGACAGACTAATGCAACCATCTGTAATATATGAGCAAAGGAAATAATCTTTATTACTCTTAAACCTACAGAAACCAGACTACATTAGACAGAGGCCAATACACACCTGTGTACATCACTGAATATTTGCAATATGGGGTTTATTTTACTGTTGATAGGAGAGTGTTATGTGATACTAAGCATAACAATGCCAATGGAAGGTAGTCAAGTGGAACAGTATGAAAATAGGTACATATATGTTCATCTTATGCAGCCTCAAGCATTAATATATGCTTTGGCCAGTAAGCAAATTCCAGTGGAGAATTGAAGTGACTTTCTGGAGGCCTGTATTTTTTTAAATAAAAATAGTTTTAACATTGGCTGATTGATGATGAGTTATATATTGCTTTACTTAGGCCAGTAATGAAGGACTGCCAAAACAAAAATCAGCATTTATAATTATTTCAGACCTATTAAGAAGGAAGACCAATTTTTTAAAAGTCATATTCAAGCAAAAAAAGAAAGAATCCTATACTAAATAAAAAGTGTATTTATAACAGGTACTAACATCAGTAAAGGTAGCTATTTGAATTATCAACCACAAAAATCCTTAAGAAAATTAGTCTTTGCCTACAAAATAATACTATTATTGACATTGAATTTGCATATGATTAGTCAATTTGAAGCAAATATAAAGTTAACGTTAAAAAAAAGGTCTTGATTACATTTGGTCAATTTTTAGCAGAATAAATCCTTGAGTGAGTCAGTAAGTTTCTATCTCTTTATTTAAATAATGTTAACAATACTTGTTAGGAGAGCACAGACACTGAAGCTAGCGTACCCAGGTTTAAACCTGGATCTACCATTTTGTTGAAATGCTATTTAGAAGTTTACAAAGTCTCTCTGTGCCTCAAATTCCTCCCGGATAGAATAGGAATTATAACATCACATGTTCATAAGGTTGGTATGAATATTATATAAGTTCATACAAATAAAGATCTCTGAAAGGTAATTAGCACATGCTAAGATCTCAATAACTGTTGGTTGTTTTATTTCTGCTGGTCTTAGTCTGCTTCCTGCTGCTATAACAGATTATTTACATCTGAGTAATTCACTTTTAAAAAATGGGGCTTAAATGGCTCACAGTTCTAGTGTTTGGGAAGCCCAAGAGGATGTTGTCAGCTCCCTGCAATGGCCCCATTGCTGCATTATTCCACTGTAGAAGGTGAAAGAGCACATAAAAGAGAGAGCTCACTTTTATATCAACCCTGGCAACCACTGATCTTTTTACCATCTTCATAGTTTTGCCTTTTCTAAAATGTCATCTAGTCTGAATTATATATTATTAGCCTTTTCAGATTGACTTCTTTCATTTACTATTATGCATTTAAGATTACTCTATGTCTTTTCATGGTTTAGAGCAAATTTCATTTTAGTGCTGAACTATATTTCATGGTTTGGATGTACCACTATTTATTTCTCATTCATCTATTGAAGAATATCTTGGTTGCCTCCACATTTTGGCAAGTATAGATAAGGCTTTCATAAACATCTGTATGCAGATTTTTGTGTGGATACAAGTTTCAACACCTTTGAGTAAACACCAAGGAATATGACTGCTGGATAGTGTGGTAAGAGTACGTTTTGTTTTGTAAAAAATCTCCAGACCATCTTCCAAAGTGGCTGTATCATGTTGCATTTACATTAGCAATAAATGAGTGTTTATGTTTCTCCACATTGTCACCAACATTTGATGTTGTCAGTGTTTGGGATTTCAGTAATTTTGATAGGTGTGTATTAACATGTGATTGATGTTTTAATTTGCATTTCTTTGATAAAATATTCTGCGGAGCATCTTTTCTTATGTTTCTTTTCCATCTTTATATTTTCTTTGGCAATGTATCTGTGAAGGTCTTTTGTCCATTTTTTTAATTAAGGTATTTGTTTTCCTTTATTGAGTTTTAAGAGTCCTTTGTATATTTTGGATAGGTTCTTTATCAGATATCTTTTGTAAATGTGTTCTCTCCATTGGTTGCTTATCTTATTTTTCTCTTAGTAGTTTCTTTTGTAGAGAGAAAATTTTTAATTTTAATGAATTTCACGTTATCAACTTTTTAAATGAATCATTCCTTTGGGTTTAAAATTCAGAACCAAAGAATTATTTTTAAAATTTAAAATAGTAAATTTTAAAAATTTTAAATTAATTTGAAAATTATTACCATGCCCGAAGTCATCTAGATTTTCTCCTATGTTATCTTCTAAGAATTTTATAAATTTGCCTTTTATATTTAGCTCTATCATCTATTTTGAGTTAATTTTTGTAAAGTAACATATGTGTCTAGATTTATTTATTTGTTTTTGCAGCAGGATATCCACTTATTCTAGTACCCTTTGTTGAAAGGTATATCTGCTTCATTAGATTACCAGTCGTCTTCGACAAAAGTCATTTGGGTATATTTACCTGACTGTTTCTCAATGCTTTATCCTGTTTCACTGATTTATTTGCCTGTCCTTTTACTAATATCACACTGTTGTGATTGCTGTTACTTTGCATTAAGTCTTGAGGTTGAGTGGTATTTTTCTCCCAAATTTTTTTCACATTCAATATTGTTTTGGTAATTCTGAGTCTTTTGCTGATTCCTAAAAACTTTAACATAAATTTGTTGATATCCACAAAATAACTTGCTAGGATTTTGTTTGAGGCTGCATTTAATCTACAGATGAAATTGTGAAGAACAGTCATTGCCTTAGTCCATTCAGATTGCAATAGCAAAATATCTTAGACTGAGTAATGTATAAACAACAAAAATTAATTGCTCACGGTCCTGGAGGCTAGGAAGCACAAGATCAGAGCACCAGTATCTTTGGTGTCTGCTTCACAGATGGTGCCTTCTAGTTGTGTCTATATGTTGGACGAGGCAAAGAAACTGCTTCAAGTCTCTTTTCATAAGGCACTTATTTCATTTATGAAGGCCTTACCGTCATGACTTAATCCCTTCTGAAAAGGCCACATTTCTTAGTATTATCACATTGGAGATTATATTTCAACATATAAAATTGAAGGAAAACAAATATTCAGAACATAGAAGACATCTTGGCAGTATTGAATCTTCCTATCCATGAACATGGTGTACCTCCACATTTATTTAGTCATTTGATTTTTTGATAAAACTTTTGTAGTTTTCTTAATATAGATCTTTTGCATATTTTGCTATGTCTATACCTAAGTATTTCAATTTTGGGTAATACCAGTGTAAATGGTATTGTTCTTTTAATTTCAAATTTTACTTGTTCATTGCTGATACAGGCATACTTTATTTTATTGCATTCACTTTGTTGTATTTTGCAGATATTGCACTTTTTACACACTGAAGGTTTGTGGCAGCCCTGCATCTAGCAGGTATATCAATGCCACATTTTCAATAGCATGTGCTCACTTTGTGTGTCTGTGTCACATTTTAATAATTCTCACAATATTTTAAATTTTTAAGTATTGTTATATATGTTATGGTGATCCGTGATCACTATCATAGGTCTTTGATATTATTGTAGTTGTTTTGGGGTACCACAAACTGCTCATATGACAGTGAATGTAATTGATAAATGTTCTACTTCATGGAAGGAGGCCAAAATATTATAATTAACAGGAGTTTGAAATAAGTTGATTTCAACCGTCATTGATTACATTAAGGGGTTTATTACTTTAGTGGCAGAAGTAACTGCAGATGTGATGGAAATAGCAAGAGAAATAGAATTAGAAGTGGACCCTGAAGAGGTTACTGAGTTTCTGCAGTCTCATGATAAAACTTCAATGAATGAGTAATTGCTTCTTATGAATGAGCAAAGGAAGTGGTTTCTGGAGATAGAATTTACTCAAAGTGAAGATTCTGTGAACACTGTTGAAATGGCAACATATTATACCTAAACTTAGATGAGAAAGCAGTGGTAGGTTTTGATAGAATTGACTCCAATTTTGAAAGAATTTCTACTGTGGTTAAAATGTTAGCAAAGAGTATCACATGATACAGAGAAATATTTTATGAAAGAAAAAGTCCACTGATGCAACAAATTTTATTAATTTCTTATTTTAAGCAATGGCCCCAGACACCTCAGTTTTCAGCAACCACCACTCTGATCAGTCAGCAGCCATCAATATCCATGCAAGACTCTCCACCAGAAAAAAATATTATAACTTGAAGGCTCAGATGATCATTAGCAATTTTTAGTGACAAAGTATTTTTAAACTAAGGCATGTGCATTATTTTTTAGACAAATGCTATTGCACACATAATAAACTACCATGTAGTATAAACATTTATTTGCATTGGGAAAGGAAAACATTGTATCTTGCTTTACTGTGACATTTGTTTTATTGAAGTGGTCTGGAACTAAACTCACAATACATCCAAGGTGTGCCTGTATATAGGAAAGCGATTGACTTTTGTAGATCATTTTATTCACACCCTTTGATAAAGTTTCTAACTAATGTGAACAATTATTAGTATACTATTTAAAAAATGAATGAGGTCACATAGGTTAAATTATTGCCATAAGCAATCCCAGGTGCATTGGATGGATGGACTAAGAAAAAGTTTATTGTTTGAATTCTGAACCAGCATTTTTCCATTTATAATAAAATAATATATGCTTAAGAAAAAATAATGAGAACACTTAAACAAAGTGGCAGCTTTTATCTCAAGTTTTAAGTGACATAAGTGAGTTTCATGTTGTAGTAATCAAAGTTTAGAAAAATCTTTATGTGTGAACAATAAAATTGAGCATTATGCATGTTTGAACTACTCTTAATGCTCAACTTGAATTTATATGTCTCAATTAATATGAAGCATAAAATTGAATAAAGCGTTTCCTTAAAATTGGAGTTCATTTGTTAATCTTGTGTATTGCCACATTTTTTTCAGGGCATCCTAAAAATATATAAAGGAGTGTATTATTTCTCAAATAAAAGATGTATATTTATTTACTTCATAAACATGTACTTTTCTGCATTTCTGAGTATTCAGCTTACAGTCTGTATCAAAATTTTTCAGGCCACAATCCTGACCAACCTACATTAATAATAAATTTTACTTTTCCACTGTTATCTATTCCTGAAGAAATAGAAAATAAGTGGAATTTCAGGTTTTGTAACTCCACTGGAACCTCAATCAGTTACATGAAATTCCTTAGCTGTTATGTATACTTTAAGATAACATTTGGCCTTCAAAGACTTGTAGAAAATAAAACATAACAAACTAGTAAAACCAGAAATGCAGTCTTTTTTTTCAATAGGAATACTACTAACAATTCTAATTTTAAAAACCATAAGAACTATTCTGTAAGGTATAATCTCTCGATAAATTATGCATAAGCAAAAGTTATCCTGTACCATAGTCATACATTTTATCAGGAATATTTATATAATCATTATTATAAAACTATGATTTTTTTCTCCTTATTCATTTTTATTTTTGGAAGTCTTTATGGTGAATTAATTGTAGAGGGTTTTCTATAGTTTAATTATCATTCTTGATTATTTTACACAGATACTCCATTCAAAAATTTTAAGATAAAAAGATATATTTAAAGCCTCAACTACCCTCCTGAGTTCACACTGTTAAGAAATTGTGCTGGTGATCCTGTGGGTGAGTGACTAACAGCCATTTAAGCTGAGTGACAGGGTGACAATTTAAGTGGCAGAAGGAGATGAACATCTTTTAGTGATGGTCTGCCTTCTTATTACTTTACTCAATAAATATGCTTTTTTGTGTGTTTTGTTGTTTTCTTTTTCATTTATCTGTCTTGGGTTCAGAAATCAAAATCTTAATTGCATTGTTCCAGATTATCTAAATAACTCTCCAAGTTCTTTAAAACAATGTTCATGGTTACATGGCTGAAACATGTAACTTTTTCTTACATGGTAGAAAAAGTAAATTGAACTTCAAGTTTCTTTTTAATGAAATATTACATATAAATGGTGACCTTAATGAATTTATAATTTAGAGTTATAATTGTTGTAGCTATAATTAGTTATTCTAATACACTTGCTAACATGCTTCTGAAATGGAAGAATAACTATGCTTTTTACTAACAACAAGGGAGCACTACGAAAGCACAAAACATTTTAGAACAAGTGTTACTCCATTTTCTGTCACCAAGAGGCATTAAATAAAGTGCCAGCCACAACTGCAAATTGCAAGTAGATTGATCTCTCTGGAAAGTTTAGTGTTGCAGTCAGTACAAAAGGAATGATGGAGTTCCTCTTTCCAATAGCAAGCCCACAGAGACAGTAAAAGCTAGAGGCAAAGTGTTGCTGAGAATCATATACGCTGTAACAGTCAGTCCTTTACCATATACCAACATAAGAAAATGGCATAAGTGACAGAAAAAATGTTGAATGAAAAGTCATTTTTTAAAGCATTGGGACCTATGCCAATAATTCTAGTACTAGGTCAGAAATACATAAGTATTTCAGATTTAATATTATATAGGTGTGTTTGTTCAATATAACCAAGTATATGTAGTTAGCCCCAGACTTAGCAAGAACAAAATTGTTTATTTATCATCAATAATAAAGAGAAAAGGAAATTTATTTTAAGAAACACTAAGATGGAAACAGATAGTGTTTTATAGTGTTATATATAAGCCAATTGTTGTCTCTATATTTTTCCTTCCCTCACACACTGAGTCTTTCAAATCTTCAGCTGTCTACTCATTTCCTCAGAGAAAATGTGGGGCATAAAATAGAACAGAATCTAAGGGCCTTCTTAGGTTTGGACAAAGTTCAGATTTCTGCTGGAAATTGGTTTAGTGATTCTTGGATCCAAAATAAGACACGCTTTATCAGAGTTTTCAGTCATTTCATTGAAGAAGTATACATGAGTTACTTAGCAGGATGAGTAAGGCAACCTAAATATGTCATGGAAAAATACTCTGAACCTTTTTATTACCTGTCTTCAGGCATTTGAAGAAAATTGATGGTCTTCTTTTATTTTTTTTAAACCTTGATCATAATAATGACAACAACTACTATTTACTGAGCTAATGTTAAAAATGTTTACTTAGTTTGACCTTGAAACTAGGCTACCTGTATTCAGATGTTAGCTCTTTCTCCTATCTGCTGTGTAACCTGTGGAGGCTAATGCAATTTCATCTTGTATGCTAATCTGATATGTTGGCTTGTGATTAACCCCAGTTGTGGAAACGCTGCCAAGATTTCCAGTTTATCTGTTGTTCCTTGTGTAAGAACGGGTACTTACTGTAAATCCTGCTTTTAGACCTAACAACGTTGATGTCCTTGTACTTCAATTGTCCTAGATATCCCTTCCAAATTACCCCTTCCCTATGGTATATAAGCCCTGAGTCTGGAGGGTAATTTTTTAAGAATCAACCATGTCATCTCTCTGCTGCCAGAAATGGAGATGTGGTTTCTGTTCGTAAGTCCCCATTAAATGTTTGTTCCTAAGAAACTGAATTTGTCAGCCTCTTTCTTCAGCATCTCAGCTTCCTTGGATTTTGAGGTAGGTTTACATAGACCTGCCCACTGAGAAACATAAACTTAGGAAATTTGTAAAATATCTCTGTTCTCCAGTTTTCCAATTTTTAAATGTAACTAACAATATCATCTACCTCATAAGGTTGTCATAGGATTTACTATTTGTTAAGGCAATTAAAATTGTGCCTGTTGTATAACAAATGTAGCATAAGTGATGATTTAATACCATAATGTTTCAGTCACTTCTCTAAATACACTATATAATGTGCTTAAAGCTAACAAAACCCTCTTAGGTAAGTAGAATTGGGGCTTCTATTCTATACTGGAAACTGAGGCACAGAAAGATTAACAAACATGCATACATCTATAGAAGAGAAAACATTCACAGCTGAACACTTAAGCCATCCAGTTAATAAGTTTTTAATATCTATATTGATTTATTTTTCTGGATATCAAACATGAGTTTCCTGTATCAGAGATCATAGGTTTTATTACTAAGCACAAAAAACTGTTGAAGTTTCTTATGTCCAATTCTCTCCTCTATGGTGTAAATGAGTAGACGAAGAGAAACATCCTACATGTGCAAAAGCAAGTTCTTGCAAGACAAAAATAGAACCCCCCCAAAATATGAATTTTAGAACTTATATAGGAATGTTCCACAATAGCATCTCCTGAGAGATAAAAAAAGAAAAAGGACCTTAGTTTTCTAATGTAAATAATTCATATTTTGGAGAAAAGAAGTTCCTTTGATGTTCACAACCCTTGGGATAGTAAACCAATGGCTATGGGTTTAACCCCCTTTTAACAAATAAGCACATGACTCTGCATCATCTATCACCTTAGAATGCAAAGAACAAATGTATCTATAAGGAAAAAGAGATGTTCTTTAGCTTTATATTAATTTTCTCTGATCAGAGAGCTTTGATCATGCAAAAAATGAAAATATTTCCCTGCAATTCAACAGCAATCTGACACTAGAGATTACACACTTAACCTATAAATTATACTAAGATATTAAAAGCGTATTAGTGTTATTTCTAAACAGAAAAAAATGTATTGCAAGAAATTGGAAGAAATTTGAAAGATATTTATGTCACAAATTTTGTAGTGTCTTCCAGAATGAGTAATATATTCTTAAAGCACCTTGCTTTGAAGACAGTAGAAAATAATCATAGTCCCATCTCTTTTCCTTGAGAAGTTATAATCGTTAATTGGCAGTTGTGGTGGGTTTTATGTTCCATGAATAAAATTTTCAGAGGAACTTTCATAAAGTCCAGAAATTATTCACAGAATTAAAGCTTGTTGATACTGAATATTTGGTTTGAGATATTGATACAGAACGTCTGGGCTTCCGGCTAAACTCCACCCTCAAGCCTAGAACCATGGCCCCAGGTGAAAACAGCTGACCCTGTTTTTCCACCCAAATGTTGCTATTTTAGCCTGTCATGCTCTAATCCTGTGCCCATAAAAAGACTTCAGCTGGCAGAGCAACACGAGCAGCTGGTGCAAGTGGTTGGGGATCCAAGCAGCAGAGCGTTGGGGATACAAACTAGTGAATGTCGGATGTACAAGCGGCTGAGCATCAAATACTATGGATAGATGCTGCTAACTTCAGATGGTGTGGCTTCAGGGAAAGATCACCTTCTTCCCACACCATCCCCTTTCCAACTCCCATCCTGCTAAGAGCCATCATCCAATAAAATCCTCTGCATATACTACCCTTCAATCTGTTCATGTGACCTGATTCTTCCTGGATGCCGGACAAGAACCTGGGTACCGAGAGGGCCGGGGGTTCGATGCTGTTGCGGGGCCACACACAGCCTGCTCCCACCAGAGAGGAGTGGCCGGCCGGTTTCAGCTCTCATTCCCTCTGGTTCCCGCGCTTGCTTGCTCCCTCTCAGGAGGAGTGACCAGCGGTGAGCTGAGTGAAACAAGCCACTCCAGTTCCCACCCATGAAGGAGGCAAGGGAACAATCCTGTCTCATCTGGGGCTCCGTCAGAGATACGAAAAAGGGTGAGTTTAAATTCAGAACTGTCCTCTTTTCCAAGACCCTACCATCTCTCCCTTCCCATCAAGTAAAAGAAATGTTGGCTCTGTTTCCCTTCACGGAGGTGTAGTCGGTCTGAATAGTTATTAAAGGAACCTTTCTACAAAGCAAGAGGCTCTTTCCCCACCCCTGCCCCCAACCCCTTATGCACTTTTAAGTTGTTTTTCTTCTTTTTCTAAGTGAGAGGATTCTTTTCCAACCTCTGCGCTTTGCTAGAATAAGGAGGAAACAGAGGAGCGTCCCCTGCTGGCTGTTAATGGCAAATTTGGCAAAGCTTGTCTGGGACATGTAAATGACTCCCAAGCAGCCCCTGAAATACTTTTTTTTTTCCCTCAAACTTGATTCCAAGCTTCAGGTTGAAGCCCTAGAAAGGAAAACCATAGCGGAGGGATCCAAAGTCAGCCAACAGACACAGTGTAAATGGGCAGGACTAATTCCTACCAATTAAACCATAGCTTCACGGAAGGAGGCCATGCTCCATGGTATAGATGAGGCCCAGGGAACTCAAAGGTTGTCGACAGCACGGCGGATAGGGCGTATGTGGGTAAGAGCAGATACTCCTACCCCTTAGACTCCCCTGTTAACATGGGTGAAAGCCGCTTTGGTACCCATAGGTGGCACCTGCCAAGGTCACTGGAACTCGGGGATACGGACACAAAAGAAAAGGGAATTCATCCACTTTCCTTCTCCCTCACACCTGAGTTTTCACTGAAGGAAGGAAGAGAATGGGGGATGCCGAATTCCCTGTCTTTCAGAATGGACAACCAAAAAACTTGACTACCTCCAGTTTACATTCAGAAACGGACCCTGGGACAAGATAGTACTTTAGAGGACCTTCTGAAAGTGCCCCCCTCGGTCTTTTAGACACAACAAAGAGGCAAAAGCTTTAATGACCACCATACAAGCCTACAAACCCAAGAATTCCTAAGGTTCACCTGTTAACTGCTAGAGATATGGCAAGAATAGTTACCTCTCTCTTAAAGAGGTAGCTATAACTCCCATACAAGGTTTAATTTCTTTCACCAACGTGAGACAGCTCGAGGTGCAATGTAGTTAGTATATTTCACTTCTTATTTCTGAGATTTTTGGCACTAGATTCTTTCCTTGTAATATACACATGTTTGATCCATGGATACTTAAACTTGTGAAGTTTGTTTTTTCTTTTGCCTAGAGGCCATCAAGGTTCCAAAATGGGCAGGCAGCTGGAGCTTTGGATGATGGCTCCTTTTTGCCAGTGACCCTTGGATAGACCTCTGGGAGGAATCTGACGGCCGATTTCCCCAAACAGTGCCCCTTTTCAGCACGAAGTAGCTAAGAGCAGTCATCATCCATATTCTAATGGCAGTTACATGTGCCTCTTCAGAGGGGGGAAATAACACAGAATGGCTGGGCTCCCAGCTAAACCCCACCCTTAAGCCTTAAGTGAAAACAGCTGTCCCTGTTTTTCTACCCAAATGTTGCTTTTTTGGCCTGCCATGCCCGTATCTTGTGTCCATAAAAAGACCTCAGCTGGCAGCTCTACACAAGCGGTTGATGCAAGCAGTTGGGAGTGCAAGCAGCTGAGTGTCAGACACTACGCCTAGACGCAACTAACTTCAGATTGTGCAGCTTCAGGGAAAAATCAGTTTCTTCCCACACCATCCCCTTTCCAACTCCCGTCCCACTGAGAGCCATCACCCATTAAAATCCTCTGCATACACTACCTTTTAATCCCTTCATGTGATCTGATTCTTCCTGGATGCAGAACAAGAACCCAAGTGCCAAGAGGGCAGGGGCTTGGACACTGCTGCAGGGCACACAAAGGAGTCTGCTCCGGCCAGAGAGGAGTGGCCGGCTGGTGTCAGAGTTCGTTCCCTCTGGTTCCCGCATTCGCTTGCTCGCAGGCTCCCTGTTGCAAGGAGTGGCCAGTGGTGGGCTGAGTGAAATGAGCCACTCCAGTTCCTGCCCACGAAGGGGGCGAGTCAAGGGAAAAAACCTGTCTCCCTATGGTTTACTCTTTGGACAATCTTAAGGACTGAATGTTTTTGTCCCCCGAAATTCACATGTTGAAGTTCTAGCCTCCAATGTGATGGTATTTGTAGGTGGAGTCTTTGAGAGGTAATTGTGGCTACAGTAGTTCCTGAGGGTGGAGTTCTTACGATGGAATTAATGATTTTGTAAAACAAATACAGGATCTCAATTTCCTCCAGGTGAGAATACAGCCAGAAGATAGCCATCTGCAGACTAAGAAGAGGGCCCTCACCAGACATTGAATCTGCCAGCACCTTGATTTTTGAATCTTCCAGCTTCTAAAACTGTGAAAAGTAAATGTTAGTTTCTTAGTCTATGGCATTTTGTTTTAGTGGCCTGAACTGACTAAGACAGACACGGCTATGTAACATCCCAGGTGCAAATACTTCTGGCTCCAACTACCTAGTATTAGACCAAACTTCACAGTCTGAAAGAATATTTCTCCACAATGCATTCACGGTCAGCCACTTACTGCAGACACAAGCCAAAATCTTGGGGTTCCTAGGCCACTTTTACTTCTGAACAGAGGGCTAAAATTTTGGAGGTTCCTATCCTTTCAGGTTAGAAAATTTGCTAGAATGACTTACAAAACTCAGAACACTTTATACTTATTATTAGTGTCTCATGTGTCCATGTGAAGAGACCACCAAACAGGCTTTGTCTGAGCAACAAGGCTGTTTATTTCACCTGGGTGCAGGCGGGCTGAGTCCGAAAAAGGACTCAGCAAAGGGTGGTGGATTATCATCAGTTTTTACAGGTTTTGGGATAGGCCGTGGAGTTAGGAGCAATGTTTTGCAGGCAGGGGGTGGATTTCACAAAGTACATTCTCAAGGGTAGGGAGAATTACAAAAAACCTTCTTAAGGGTTGGGGAGATTACAAAGTACATTGATCAGTTAGGGTGGAGCAGAAACAAATTACAATGGTGGAATGTCATCAGTTAAGGCTATTTTCACTTCTTTTGTGGATCTTCAGTTGCTTCAGGCCATCTGGATGTATACGTGCAGGTCACTGGGGATATGATGGCTTAGCTTGGGCTCAGAGGCCTGACAATTACAGGTTTATTATAGGAAAAGAGGTATAAATCAGAACCATTCAAAGAGAGACACATAAAGCAAGGTTGAAGAGTACACAAACCATGAAGTTTCTGTCATCCTCAGAGATCTATTACCCTCCCAGCACATCAATGTGTAACAATAACCAGAGTATAGTCAACCAGGGAGGTCACCCAAGTTTCACTGTTTATGTTTTTCATGTAGCTTCATTAGATAAGTATAATTGACTAAATTAATAGATGCAGTCAAACTGAATCTCAATCCTCCCTTTTCTCCATAGAGGTCAGGTTGATATCATATGGCTTGAAGCCCAAATTTTCTAATCATATGATTAGTCTATTGTGGCCAGCTCCATGTTTAGTTATATTATTAGCATAAACTATCAGGTGTGGCATGAGAGATTCACTATGAATAACAAATACATACCTATTACTGGACAAATTCCAAAGATTTAAACATTATCTCTCGGGAACCAGGGCTAAAACCAGTCAAATTCCTCATTACACACTGAAACAGCCTCAGGCCGAAAGAAGACTAAATGTGACTATAAACGCTTGTTGAGACAGAGGAATTAAAAGTGGGCTTCCATTTCTGTTGGAGATGGTAAGGGATTATGTATATGTAAAGGATTAATGAAAACAGTTCAAGATAAATAGGAGTTTTTTATTGATCCAAAATATTTTACATGTTTATGAGGTACCTGTGCTATATTGTTACATGCATAGAATGTGTTTTGACCAAGTCAGGGTATTTAGGGTGTCCATCACCTTGAGTATTTATCATTTCTGTGTGTTGTGAAAATTTCAAGTCCTAGCTGTTACCTACTTTGAAGTATTTAATACATTGTTGTTAACTATAGTCACTCTACTTTGCTGTCGAACATTAGAACTTATACATTCTATCTAACTGTATGTTTCTACCCATTAACTAACCTTTCTTCAGTCCTCTTCTCCCACTTAAACATAGTTTCCCAGCTTCTGGTATCTACCTTTCTCCTCTCTACCTCCATGAGATCAACTTTTTTAGTTTCCACATATGGGTGAGAATATTCAATATTTGTCTGTCTGTGCCTGTCTTATTTCATTTAACATAATGACTTTGAGCTTCATCCATGTTGTTGCGAGTGGTAGGATATCATTCTTTTTTTATGGCAGAATAGTATCCCATTTCATTGTGCATATGTACCATATTTTATTTATTCCTTTATCCATGGATGGACACTTAGGTTGATTTCGTATCTTTGCTCATGTGAATAGTGCTGCAATAAACATATAAGAACCGGTACCGCTTTGATATGCTAGTTTATTTTCTTTTGGGTAAATAGCTGAAAGCAGGATTGCTGGATAATTTGGTAGTTCTAATTTTAGTTTTTGAGAAATCGCTGTACTGTTTTTTATAGTGGCTGTAGTAATTTACATTTCCATCAACAGTCTGTAAAAGTTCCTTTGTTCTTTGCATCCTTGCCAGCATCTGTTATCTTTTGTCTTTTTAACAATGGCTATTCTAAGTAGGATGAGATGCTATTCAATTGTGGCTCTAATTTGCATCTCCTTTATGATTGAGAGTTATCTATTCATATCCTTCTCCCAGTTTTTAAAGGGATAATCTGGTTTTTTGTTTGTTTGGTTGTTTAACTCCTGAGGTATTTGTGTTTCTTGTATATCCTGGATATTAGTCTTTTGTCAGGATGAATGCTTTACAGATATTTTCTCCCATTTGAAAGGTTATCTCCTCACTCTGTCGATTTTTTTCTTTGTTATGCAGAAAAATTTTAATATAGTCTCATTTGTCTATTTTTATTTTTGTTACCTGTGTTTTTTATGTTTTAGTCAATGTATAAACCAATGTCCTAAAGTGTTTTACTATGTTTTCTTCTAGTGGTTTTATAGTTTTAATTTAAGTTTTTAATTGATCTTGCATTGATTTTTTTATTCAGTGAGATATGAGCCCAATTTCTTTCTTCTGCATATGGATATTCAATTTTCTCAGCACCATTTATTGAAAAAGATGTTCTTTCCCTGAGATATGTTCTTGAAGACTTTGTCAAAAATCAGTTGGCTGTTAAGTATGTGGATTTATTACATAAGTGGGCTCTCTATTCTGTTCCTTTGTTATATGTGTCTGTTTTTACACAAATACTATACTGTTTTAGTTACCGTAGCTTTATAATGCATTTTGAAGTCAGGTAGTATGATGCCTCCAGCTCTCTTCTTTTTGCTCTGAATTGCTTCGGTCCTTTAGGCTGTTTTTTAGTTTCATACATATTTTAGGATTTAAAAAAAAATTGTGAAAATGTCATTGGAATTTGGTGGGGACTGCATTGAATCTATAAACTGATTGGGCAGTATAATAATTTTAATTCTTTTGATCCATGAACATAGGATGTCTTTCCAATTGTTTGTAGTGTCACTTTATCAATTTTGTTTGTCTTTCTAAAAAAAAATCACCTTTTTATTTTGTTGATCCTTTGAATTGTTTCATTGGTCTCGATTTCATTTAGTTCTGTTGTGATCTTATATTATTTCTGTCCTTCTACTAATTTTGGGTTTGATTTGTTCTTACTTTTTCTAGTTCCTAGAAGTGCTTTGTTAAGTTGGTTATTTAAAGTCTTTCTTCTACCTTTTTGACGTAAGAGTTTATTGTAATACACTTCCCTTTTAGCATTGTTTTTTTACCATATACCATATGTTTTGGTGTGTTGTTTCTATTTTTAGTCCTTTCAAGAAACTTTTGATTTTTGTCCTTAATGTCTTCTTTGACCTAATGGTCATTTAAAGGTATGTTGTTTAATTTCCATGTATTTGCACACTTTTCAAAGTTTCTCTTGTTATTGATTTTGCATTATTCCCTGTGGTCTGAAAAGTTAATGATATCTATTTGTTTCAAATTTGCTGGGTTTGTTTTGTGTCCTAATGTATGGTCTATCCTGGTGAATGTTTCATGTGCTGATGAGAAGAATATATATTCTATAGCTGTTGGATAAAATGGTCTGTGAATGTCTTTTAGGTCCATTTAATCTAATGTGCAATTTAAATTCAATGTTTCTTTGTTCATTTTCTTTCTAGATGATCTGTCTAATGCTGAGAGTTGGGTGTTGAAGTCTCCAGTGATAATTGTATTGGAGTCTATCTCCCCCATTAGATATAATAACATTTGTGTTATACATCTTAATACTCCAGTGTTGGGTGCATGTATATTTAGAGTTGTTATTTCTCTTACTGAATTGATCCCTTTATCATTATATAATAATCTTCTTTGTGTCTTTTTACTATTTTTGACTTAAAGTATGTTTTATCTGATATAAGTATATAAGTATTGCTACATCTGCTCACATTGGGTTTCTGTTCGAATCCCTTTCCTTTCAGTCTATATGTGTCTTTACAGGTTAGGTGAATTTTTGTAGGCAGTATAAACTTGGGTCATTTGTTATTTGTTTATCTTCAGCAAATCTATGTCTTTTAAGTGGAAAGCTTAATCCATTTAAATAAAGATTATTATTCATTGTGAGAGACATTTATTATTCATTGTGAGAGGTCATTTCCCTCATTTTACTGATTTCTGGTTTTTTTTAATATTCTT
This sequence comes from Gorilla gorilla gorilla, assembly GCF_029281585.2. Classification (NCBI taxonomy): domain Eukaryota; kingdom Metazoa; phylum Chordata; class Mammalia; order Primates; family Hominidae; genus Gorilla; species Gorilla gorilla. The sequence goes on along the minus strand of NC_073238.2, from coordinate 77,258,402 downwards.
TCTTTTTCCCCCTTTTATTACATATTATAGTGCTTTGGTGGTTTTCTGTCATGGTAATATTTGAGTCTTTTCTCTTTTTTGTTTGTGTGTTTGGTCTACCAATGGGTTTTATGTTTTCATGTGTTTTCATGATGGTGGATGTCATTCTTACACTTCTGGGTATAGAAGTCTTTTAAGCATTTCCTATAGGAACAGTCCAGTAATGATATATTCTGTCTGCTTTTGCTAGTCTAGGATTTTATTTCTCCTTCATTTATGAAGGCTAACTTTGCCAGGTATAGTATCCTTGGCTGACAGTTCTTAACTTTTGGCACTTTAGATATATTATCCAATTGTCTCCTAGCCTGTAAGGTTTTTTCCTGAGAAGTGTGCTGTTATTCTGGTGAAGATTCCTTTATACGTGACTAGATGCTTTTTTTCTTGCTGTTTTTATTAATTTTTTTTGTTTTTAACTTTTGACAGTTTGACTATAACATGCTATTTAGAAGACCTTTTTGAATTGTATCTATTTGGGTATCTCTTAGATTCCTGTATATGGATATTTAAATATTTTGCTAGACTTGTGGAGTTTTTATATATTATTTCATTAAAGAAGTGTTCTAATATTTTTGGTTTCTGTTTACCTTTTGAGACACCAAAACTGTGGATATTTGTTTCCTTTATGGTGTTCAATATATCATGAAGGCCTTGCTCATTCTTTTTTTTAATTATTATTTTTATGTGATGGGATTATTTCAAAACAGCTATTTTCCAATTCTGAGATTCTTTTTTCTTCTTGATTTAGTCTGTTTTTAAAACTTTCAAATGTATTTTTTATTTACGTCAATAAATTATTCAGTTTCAAAATTTTGATTAGGTTCTTTTTATGATATCTGTCTCTGGTGAATTACTCATTTATATCCTGAATTGTCTTTCTGATTTCTTTGTACTATTTTTCAGTGTTCTCATATCTCATTGAGCTTCAGTGTCAAATTTTGCATTCTTTTTGGGGGTTTGGGGAAATTTCTTTTCTATTCAAATCTGTTGCTGGAGAATTATTATATTCCCTTGGAGGTGTTATATTTTCTTGCTTTTTTATGTTTCTAGTCTTTTTACTTTGGTATGTGCACATAGGTGTAACAGTGGCCTCATCCATGAATTCCAATACTGTTTTTGAATTTCCTTTTACGGGACATGACTTTTTTGTGACTATGGTATTGGTTGGGTGGGGCACTTTGGCTTGATTCTGGGTGCATGTAGTATTGTAGTCTCTAGATTATTTCTTCTGCTATAAATAGTGTCAGTGATGCTTATAATTTCCTAGTGGGTTAGGGTATGGTTGTTAGTAGAGGTTGTGGTGAAATTTTACTGAAGACTGGGATGCCATGTGGGCCAGTCTTCTAGTCCCAATGGTAGCAGTAGGGGGCCAAGTGTGCCAGGGCAGCATACACTTGCACTGGTGTTAGGAAGTTCAAGCAGGCCAATTCTTGGGCCTCCAGATGGCTTACTCAGGTGCTGGGAATCACAGAAGTGAGCTGGGAAAGCAAGTGAATTCTCCAGTCTTTGCAAAGTAGGTGTGTCATAGGTGATAGCATTAGTATTGGTGGAACAAACCTTTGTGTCCCAAGTGGTTTATGTTGGTGTTGGAAGTAGTTGTGACAGGCTGGGTGAAGAGGTGCTTTTTCACAGCCTATATTCTTCCAGAAATTTCTGGGGATTTTAAGATGATTATAATTTATAATCTTATTTTATATGTGAACTCTCCAAAAATTTCAACAACATCAGCCATTCTTGCCGTTTAGACATTCTTTGTTCTTAAAACCCAGTGAGGCTGCAATTTAATGTATTTCTACATTAACATTCAAAAATTCTGTTACTATTCATTTTCTCTTTTGTTAATTTACAGTGAAAGGGTGAATGATATTTCACCTAACTCCAAGAACTCATTGCTTTTGTAAATGGCAGCTGGTCCGATGATCTATATTTTAATTGTTTTTTATTTCCGGTATCCCTAGGAAAATTACCAACCTCCCAGTTGTTTTATCTCTCACTAGGAAGCCTCCATCCACTCTTATCTAATTCTCTAAAAACAACCTTATAACAACACATTGGGTTTAAAACAAAATCAACAACAACTGAAACCTAAAAGCAATTATTTGGTACCATAAATCTTTAAGAGAAAAGCATATCTTAAAGGTGTCAATCAGAATCTTCCTGATTATTTGGAAAAACCAATATCCATGCAATAATAAGTAAACTCATACATTCAGATAACCATAAATTATTATACAGCCAACAAACCAGTTCTAAATATATTACACTGATTTCAATAAATTATGACATTACTTAATATACTCTCTCTGAGTGGCAGTGCATAATATAAAACTGACTAGATACTCTGAACAGTTTTTCATAATTCAGGTTTATTAGATTTTACAACTCACTTAAATCTCATATAAAAACTAATCCTATTACTGCCTGAGTTCCCCTTGGGAAACTCTTTATTAAGATATGTTAATAATACTTAGGTCACATAAATATTTTAGCTGCAGAGTTACTTTCCTAAATACGTGTTAATAATGATAATTTTTAAATTATAATAGTATTTATTTTCTAAAACCATGACTGATCAAAACTTATTTTAGAAGAGAAAAATCAGCGCTAAATTAAATTTCTACAGTAGTTGACCCACAAATTGGGTAATAGGCCTTAAGGTAATAGTTGATTTGTATTTTTATCCTCAATAAAATCTTAGTAATAATTTGCTGTACTATACAATAATAGTTTAAGTAAGACCGCTTTCTTTTTTATTTTTTTGAGATGGAGTCTCACTCTGTCACTCAGGCTGGATTGCAATGGCACAATTTTGGCTCACCGCAACATCTGCCTCCTGGGTTCAAGTAATTCTCTTGCCTCAGCCTACTGAGTAGCTAGCATTAACAAGTGTGCACCACCACACATGGCTCATTTTTGTATTTTTAGTAGAGACGGGGTTTCACCATGTTGGCCAAGCTGGTCTTGAACTCCTGACATCAGGTGTTCCACCCTTCTTGGCCTCCCAAAGTGCTGGGATTACAGGTGTGAGTCACCGTGCCTGGCCAAGACCATCTTCTAAATCTTGGACATTTAAATTGCCTTCAAACATGTTAATAATCTATGTGTATTAGATATTAGAACTTGTTTTCTAGAAACTTTAAACACACCAAAGTTTTATCTACAAAAGTACTTTAAATATGTTTTGTATATTATATAGTTTAAAAACCATTTGTGAAATAGATGTCACTCATTATTTTAGTAAACCATTTCTATAGATAAGACTCTATAGGTTAAAAACAAAACAATTTCCACCCTGTTTCCTCAAAATAAAGCATGAGAATGTAATAATACATTTTAATTAAAATTTAAATATATTTCATTGGGAACTCTTCAGCAAATAGTCTTGGGAGTATTGCAATCTAATTTCCAAAATTTCAAAGTCAAATTAAAATAAATCACTGATGCAAATTTAAAATTAAGCTTAAGTTCAAATTTAAATTAAGCTTGAAAAAATGTGATCTAAGACACATCTGTAAATATCAAACCTAAACATTTCCTCTTATTTTATTTTGTAAAATATATAGGAATAATTATATAAATAAATATTAAATAAATGTTAATTTTTATTTTTTAAACATTTAATTTTACGCTTGTGAAAACTCAATACATTTTTTATAATTAGATGTATAATTCTGTAAGAAAGTAGTATAAATTACAATCAAATTTACTCTTTATGAAAAACATATTGTGGCATTAAACTGGTATTTTTTCTCAAAATATTTTTCTCAACAAGAGATTAAAAATATATACCATGGACACATGTAATCCAGACATTGTTAATTGCTTTAAATAACTTTGGCCCTTTGTTCCACTATTTCTGGAACCACTCCTCCAGTATATCAATTATTCAGCATTATCAGGGCCAACACTTCCCATATCTGACTATTAACTTTTTAGCCTATAGCATTTTTCCAAAATATGTACTTTCTAGTTTCTATTTGACATCTGTACAAACTCGGTTGTTTAACATTTGAATTTTAATTTGTGAATGGGTAATTCCTCAGTTTATAGCAATCCAACTTTCCCGGTAGGCATGATTTATTTTGGATTTGACTTTCTTTGTCCTTTTTATCCAACCTCTAAGTTTGCATGGGGCAGTCCCTACATATGGGGCATTTTGGAAATGATGGGCATGCTACTGACTTAATGGGTGTATTCAGATACTAAGCATGCTGCCATGCTGGGGACGGTTGTCCTCAGTGAATAATTTTCTGACATTTCACACTACTTCCAAGTGTCATGTCAAGTTAATGAACATGACAACATGACTAATAGTTTTCTGAGCATAGTGTCTAATACTGCTAACACCAAAGCAAATTTTTTCATAGTTTTAAATAAAGTAGCCTCTGTTTTTTTCAAAGTTAAATTACCATGTTTACCAAATAAAGAACATACTCTACTTTTTTGAACATTTTAAAGCATTGTTCAATATTTAAAAAATTATTTCACCAAAGGCACTGATATTTGTGGTATTCATATCCCAATACAACACATTTGTAGCTGTTGCATTTATGCTGCTTCTATGCGGAAATACAAGTGCCTGAATAATGTGATGTTTTCCTGTAAGGTTAAACCTGACCATTTGCACATTATTTTACATTACATTTATAATAAGTTATATATTATTATTCTATTAATGAAATAAAACTTTTCATTTTTGTATATAATGATACATTAGTGTTTTGTTATATATATGAGTATGCTATTTTATGTTTGAAATTCATTTCACAATAGCAAAAATTACATTAGAAAATATTTTTTTAAAAGGAGGCTTTTAGTCTGATAGGGTTGTGAACTATTATAAATATTACTCATGGCCAGGTGCGGTGGCTCACGCCTGTAATCCCAGCACTTTGGGAGGCTAAGGCAGGTGGATCACCTGAGCCCAGGAGTTGGAGACCAGCTTGGCAAACACGGCAAAACCCTGTCCCTACTAAAAATACAAAAAATTAGTTGGGTGTAGTGGCAGGCTCCTGTAATCCCAGCTACTCAGGAGACTGAGGCAGGAAAATCACTTGAACTTGGAAGGCGGAGGCTGCAGTGAGCTCAGACTGTGCCATTGCACTCCAGCCTGGGCAACAAGAACAAAACTCCATCTCAAGAATGAAACTCCATCTCAATAAATAAATAAATAAATAAATAAATAAAACTCATTAATATAAGTATAAAGAATGTGCTACATGAGCTGTCTCTAGTCATGTCATGTACTAACTAAGTTTTGTGCTTGCCTTGATATTATATCAAATGAGTATTTCTAAGCATTTCAAAACAGTGGAAACAAATCCTCTGTTTGAAAACTGGGAAAACAATAACAACAATAGCATTACTCTACCATTATTGAGCATTTGCCATCTGCCAGGCAAAGTTATGGGCAATTAATATGTAAGTAACTCATTTAATCCCTACAGAAACCTATATGGTGAAACTTTTATTATCCTCACATTATAAATCAGTAAGACAACGTGACAATAAATATTTTGGAGTCAACTGTACACAGTTAACATAATCAACTTCCGTTAAAAAAAAAGTTTGTAAAACGCTAGCTAGGTTACATGATGATAAAGTGGCTTTGTTTTTGTCTTGAACAATCATGGCTACTCAGTGGCCTAGTTTATTCTTACCAGGCCAGATGCCAGGGCTGCTTTTCTCTTCCTTACATCTCTTGAGATTCAATAAAAACTAATCCGTTTCATACATTCTGAAATATAATCTGCCATATTCTAATATATGTGAGGAGTGTATGTGTGTGTTTGTATGTGTGTATAGTTAGAAAAAGAGAGTTACTATGGCCTTTCAAAGGGAAATAATTCATAGCCAACTGATATTTCAGGAAGACCACAGAAAGTATTAACAATGATAGAATTTAATAGAGAAGTATGATGAAATATTCAGATGTGCAAAAAGATATGATGATTTTCCTCACTTTTTCCAGTTGCTCCTGACTTTTCTCTCAAAAGCAATTTTCCCATTAAATATTTTGTATGTCTAATCCTGTCTTGGTGTCTGCTTCTAGGAAGACCTGAAGTAATGCAGCATAGAAGCATGTTCAAGGAAAAGAGTAGTTATGCTTTTCTGAGGTGTATACCTGCTGTGTGTTAGCAGTGGAAGAAAACTGGATTGGATAATACTAGGTAATGTTTGAAATGCCAGGATAATGAATTCATAGTTAATGTTATATTGAATTTGGATTTAAATGTAGGTTAACAGCATTGTAAAGAATGGCAAAAGTAGAAGTAGAAAAACTACCCAAAAGCCTTCTAATATAATTGAGGTAGAAGTGATTGAAAACATTATATAGGGTGGTGTCTGTTCAGAAAGGCAGTCTGTCATAGGCACTATACATTCCAGCACACTATTACAGGCAAGACTGGATACATAATTTACAAGGCCAAGTGCAGAAAAGCATGAAGCACTTCAGAGGACAACATATTGTGTTACTGCATAGTTTGCATGCCAATGAAGCTCACCCTACTTTTTTGAGCATGACAACAACACAAAGTCTTTACTACTCTTCACTTCATAGGTTTAAACTTCAAAATAGGATAATCTAGTTACCACTGAAAATAAGAGTGACAGGAGAAGGGAGAGAAAAGGTGAACAATTGTGGAGAGAAAAGGTGAGAGAGAAAAGGTGAAGAATTATCATTAAGATGTTTTAAGCACTTCTTTATAAATGTGTCTTGAAAGTGATTCCTTCTTTCACTTTCATTGTCACTGCCTTTGTGCAATCTGTTTTCACTATTTTTACTATGCGAAATGAGGCCTGAGTAATCCTTAAAAACTAAAAACATATATACACAGATAAATTAAACAAAATATATATACACAAAAACATATATACACAAAAAAATTAAACCAAATAAAACCAAATACCTTTAAAGGTATGCAACAGAATTTTGTTGGGTAGGTAGATGAAAGGAGGGATAACTTAACCACTGGTAGCTATTTCCATCAAGGAACTACAAATCATGCACATGTGAAAAAATGGTTTTGAATTTTCTTCGGAGAGGCAACACTTGAAGTTTGGGGAAAGGAAGGGTTTAATAACAGCTATCTTTTCAGACTGACATATACAAATAGATATAGACATATAGAAGTGCATGTAGTAAAAGAATTATAGAAGGTGTAATCAGAGGTGAAAGATGAACCACAAAGACTAAAGTGTAACCAAAAGTAAATGCAAAACAAAACTAAATAAGGAAAGAAGATATAGAGTAAAATAATCAGGACAATTAAAGAATAATGATAATAATATTATAAGATTTATTGATTAGAGAGTCATTGATAAACTGAGACTTATTTTAATGGAAAAAAATAAAAATAATTAAAAATTGTACAAATATAAAAAGGTTTAGAGGGTGAGTGAAAACTATTTTTTCAGGAATTTTTCATTGTTAAGAGAAAATATCTAGCATTATACTCTGGAGGGTAACATCATCTTGAGAGAAATATTTTGGAAAGCTGAAAAATTGTGGGTGTAGAGAAAGTAGTTTAAAGATTGAGAATACACGTTTCAAAATGAATGTCATTGTGAGAGTTGAAGTATGGATTTCAGGAAACCATTCCATCTTAAAGGGAAAAAAGCCTTCCTCTGATGTTGGGAATTCAAAAATCTCAGAATTGGTATAAAAACAGTGATAATGCTTGAAACATCCAGCAATAAAAATTGCAAAATAAGGATGAATTATTGATAAATATCATAAATTTGTGTTCATATGAGGGTAAAAAGTCTTATAGTAAGAGCTTAAATATGGATTAGTGAGCAAAGATTCAAGATTTAATTATTAAGTCATCGTTTCAATTTTAACCTATGCCATTGACAAAAATATCAGCTTTTCTGTGAGAAATAATAATTATAAATTATTTCTTGTTTCCAAAGTTCATTCTTGGACAAAAATTAGAAACCACACACTTATAAAATGACTCAATTTATTTCCTCAGAAGTAAGTTAAATAGTTTACTTTTTAAATGAAGATAATAACTTAAACATTATACCATTAATTTTGTAAAACTATATTTTATAAACTTTTTAATCAGGTTTAAAATAATAAAAGTAACATTGATTTTTGAGGGCTTACTAAGTACCAGAGAGTCTCCTATGGATTTAATGTATCATTTTATTAAATCCAAACAATTTTTCAAGTAGCTATATTAGTTACTGTTTCATAGGTGGGGAGATTAAAGTTCAGAACAATTTTATTCATGACAATGAAAGTAAGAAATGGTGTAGCTGATATTTAACCCATAGAAGTTTAAAAATAATAAGTGCTTAACCTGGGCAAGATGGCCGAATAGGAACAGCTCCAGTCTGCAGCTCCCAGCAAGACCAACACAGAAGGCAGGTGATTTCTGCATTTGCAATTGAGGTACCTAGTTCATCTAATTGGGACTGGTTAGATAGTGTGTGCAGCCCACTGAGGGTGAGCAGAAACAGGGAGGGGCATTGCCTCACCTAGGAAGCACAAGGGGTCAGGGAACTCCCTCCCCTACCCTAGGGAAGTCATGAGGGACTCTACTGTGAGGGATGGTGCTAAATGGCACAGATACTATGCTTTTCTCATGGTCTTCGCAACCCCCAGACCAGGAGATTTCCTCAGGTGTCTATGCCACCAGTGCCCTGGGTTTCAAGCACAAAACTGGGCGGCCATTTGGGAAGACACTGAGCTAGCTGCAGGAGTGTTTTAATACCCCAGTGGCACCTGGAACGTCAGCAAGACAGAACCGTTCACTTCACTGGAAAGGGGGCTGAAGCCAGGGAGCCAAATAGTCTCGCCCAGTAGATCCCACTGACACAGAGTCCAGCAAGCTAACATCTACTGGCTTGAAATTCTCACTGCCAGCCAGCACAGCAGTCTGAAGTCTACCTGGGATGCTTGAGCCTGAGGCTTGAGTAGGTGGTTTTCCCCTCACAGTGTAAACAAAGCCACTGGGAAATTTGGACTGGGCGGAATCCACCACAGCACCACAAAGCCAGTGTAGCCAGACTGCCTCTCTAGATTTCTCCTCTCTGGGCAGGTCATCTCTAAAAGGCAGCAGCCCCAGTCAGGGGCTTATAGATAAAACTCCCATCTCCCTGGGATGGAGCACATGGAGGAAGGGGTGGCTACGGGTCCAGCTTCAGCAGACTTCAATGTTCCTGCCTGCCAGCTCTGAGGAGAGCAGCAGATCTCCCAGCACAGCACTCAAGCTCTGCTAAGGGACAGACTGCCTCCTCAAGTGGGTCCCTGACCCCTGTGCTTCCTGATGGGGAGATACCTCCCAGCAGGGGTCAACAGACACCTCACACAGGAGAACTCTGGCTGGCATCTGGTGGGTGCCCCTCTGGGACAAAGCTTCCAGAAGAAGCAGCAGGCAGCAATGTTTGCTGTTCTACAGCCTCTGCTAGTGATACCTAGGCAAACAGGGTCTGGAGTGGACCCCCAGCAAATTCCAGCAGACCTGCAGAAGAGGGGCCTGACTGTTAGAAGAAAAACTAACAAACAGAAAGCTATAGCATCAACATCAACAAAAAGGGCCACAATGCAAAAACTCCATCCAAAGGTCACCAACAGCAAAGACCACAGTTAGATAAATTCACAAAGATGAGGAAAAACCAGCGCAAAAGGGCTGAAAATTCCAAAAAACAGAATGCCTCTTCTCCTCCAAAGGATCACAACTCCGTGCCAGCAAGGGAATAAAATTGGAGAGAGAATGAGTTTGATGAATTTACAGAAGTAGGTTTCAGAAGGTGGGTAATAACAAACTCCTCTGAGCTAAAGGAGCATGTTCTAACCCAATACAAGAAAGCTAAGAACCTTTTTTTTCTTTTTCTTTTTCTTTTTTTTTTTTTTTTTTAGATGGAATCTTGGAATCTTGCTCTGTCGCCTAGGCTGGAGTGCAGTGTTGTGATCTCAACTCAGTGCTACCTCCGCCTCCCAGGTTCAAGCGATTCTCCTGTCTCAGCCTCCGGAGTAGCTGGGATTACAGGCACGTGTCACCACACCCAGCTAATTTTTGTATTTTTAGTAGAGATGGGGTTCCACCATGTTGGCTAGGCTGGTCTTGAACTCCTGACCTCGTGATCCACCTACCTCAGCCTTCCAAACTGCTGGTTATAATAACCAGTTTAGAGAAGAACATAAATGACCTGATGGAGCTGAAAAACACACCATGAGAACTTTGTGAAGCATAACCAAGTATCAATAGTCAAATCAATCAAGTGGAAGAAAGGATATCAGAGATTGAAGATCAACTTAATGAAATAAAGCATAAAGAAAAGATTAGAGAAAAAAGAATGAAAAGGAATGAGCAAAGCCTCCAAGAAATATGGGACTACGTGAAAAGACCAAACCTACGTTTGATTGGTGTACCTGAAAGTGACAGGGAGAATGGAACCAAGTTGGAAAACACACTCCAAGATATTATCCAGGAGAACTTCCCCAACCTAGCAAGACAGGTCAACATTCAAATTCCGGAAATACAGAGAACACCACAGAGATATTCCTCGAGAAGACCAACCCCAAGACACATAACTGTCAGATTCACCAAGGTTGAAATGAAAATAAAAATGTTAAGGGCAGCCAGAGAGAAAGGTTGGGTTACCCACAAAGGGAAGCCCATCAGACTAACAGCAGATCTCTCGGCAGAAACCCTACAAGCCAGAAGAGAGTGGGGGCCAATATTCAACATTCTTAAAGAAAAGAATTTTCAACCCAGAATTTCATATCCAGCCAAACTAAGCTTCTTAAGTGAAGGAGAAATAAAGTCCTTTACAGACAAGCAAAGGCTGAGGGATTTTGTCACCACCAGTCCTGCCTTACAAGAGCTCCTGAAGGAAGCACTAAATATGGAAAGGAAACACCTGTACTAGCCACTGCAAAAACAAACCAAAATATAAAGACCATTAACACTATGAAGAAACTGCATCAACTAATGGGCAAAATAACCAGCTAGCATCATGACAGGATCAAATTCATACATAACAATATTAACCTTAAATGTAAATGGACTAAATGCCCCAATTAAAAGACACAGACTGGCAAATTGAATAAAGAGTTAAGACCCATCGGTGTGCTGTATTCAGAAGATCCATCTCACATGCAAAGACACACATAGGCTCAAAATAAAGGGATGGAGGAAGATTTACCAAGCAAATGGCAAGAAAAAAAAAGAAAGAAAAAGCAGGGATGGCAATCCTAGTCTCTGATAAAACAGACTTTCAACCAACATAGATAAAAAAAGACTAAGAAGGACATTACATAATGCTAAAGGGATCAATGCAACAAGAAGAGCTAACTATCCTAAATATATATGTACCCAATACAGGAGCACCCAGATTCATAAAGCAAGTTCTTAGAGACTTACACAGAGACTTAGACTCCCACACAATAATAGTGGGAGACTTTAGCACCCCACTGTCAATATTAGATCAATGAGACAGAAAATTAACAAGGATATTCAGGACTTCCACTTAGCTCTGGACCAATTGGACCTAATAGACATCTACAGAACTCTCCACCCCAAATCAACAGAATGTGCATTCTCTGGACCATATAGCACTTATTCTAAAATTGACAACATAATTGGAAATAAAACACTCCTCAGCAAATGCTAAAGAATGGAAATCATAACAAACAGCCTCTCAGACCACAGTGCAATCAAATTAGAACTCAGGTTTAAGAAACTCACTCAAAACCTCACAACTACCTGGAAACTGAACAACCTGCTCCTGAATGACTACTGGGTAAATAACGAAATTAAGGCAGAAATAAGTAAGTTCTTCGAAACCAATGAAAACAAAGACACAATGTACCAGAATTTCTGGGATACAGCTAAAGCAGTATCCCAGTAGAGGGAAATCTATACCACTAAATGCCCAAAGGAGAAAGTGGGAAAGATCTAAAATCAACACACTAATATCATGATTAAAATAACTAGAGAAGCAAGAGCAAACAAATTCAACAGCTAGCAGAAAACAAGAAATAACTAAGATCAGAGCAGAACTGAAGGAGACAGAGACATGAAAAACCCTTCAAAAAATCAATGAAGCCAGGAGATGGTGTTTGAAAAGATTAACAAAATATGTAGACTGCCAGCCAGACTAATAAAGAAGAAAAGAGGGAAGAATCAAATAGACACAAGAGAAAATGATAAAGGGGATATCACCACTGATCCCACAGAAATACAAACTACCATCAGAGAATGCTATAAACACCTCTATGCAAATAAACTAGAAAATCTAGAAAAAATGGATAAATTCCTGGACATATACACCCTCCCAAGTCTAAACCAGGAAGAAGTTGAATCCCTGAATAGACCAATAACAAGTTCTGAAATTGAGGCAGTAATTGATCACCTACCAACCAAAAAAAGCCCAGGACCAGACTGATTTACAGCTGAATTCTACCAGAGATACAAACAGGAGCTGGTACCATTCCTTCTGAAACTATTCCAGACAATAGAAAAAGAGGGACTCCTCCCTAACCCATTTTATGATGCCAGCATCATCCTGATACCAAAACCTGGCAAAGACACAACAAAAAAAGAAAATTTCAAGCCAATAGCCCTGATGAACATTGATGCAAAAATCCTCAACAAAATACTGGCAAACTGAATCCAGCAGCATGTCAAAAACCTTATCCACCACAATTGAGTCAGCTTCCTCCCTGGGATGCAAGGCTGTTTGAACCTATGCAAATCAATAAGCATAATCCATCACATAAACAGAACCAATGACAAAAACCACATGATTATCTCAATAGATGTAGAAAAAGCCTTCGATAAAATTCAACACCCTTTCATGCTAAAAACACTCAATAAACTAGGTATTGATGGAACATATCTCAAAAGAATAAGAGCTATTTATGGCAAACTCACAGCCAATATCATACTCAATGGGCAAAAGCTGGAAGCATTAACTTTGAAAACTGGCACAAGACAAGGATGACCTCTCTCACCACTCCTATTCGACATAGTGTTGGAAGTTCTGGCAAGGACAATCAGGCAAGAGAAATAAATAAAGCATATTCAAATAGGAAGAGAGGAAGTCAAATTATCTATGTTTGCAGATGACACAATTGTATATTTAGAAAACCACACTGTCTCAGCCCAAAAATTTCTTAAGCTGATAAGCAACTTCAGCAAAGTCTCATGATACAAAATCAATGTGCAATACACCAATAATAGACAAACAGAGAAGCAAATCATGAGCAAACTCTCATTCACAATTGCTACAAAGAGAATAAAATACCTAGGAATACAACTTACAAGGGATGTGAAGGACCTCTTCAAGGAGAACTACAAACCACTGCTCAAGGAAATAAGAGAGGACACAAACAAATGGACAAATATGCCATGCTCATGGATAGGAAGAATCAATATCATGAAAATGGCCATACAGCCCAAAGTAATTTATAGATTCAATGCTATTCCCATCAAGCTACCACTGACTTTCTTCACAGAATTAGAAATAACTACTTTAAATTTCACATGGAACCAAAAAAAGAGCTCGTATGGCCAAGACAATCCTAAGCAAAAAGAACAAAGCTGGAGGCATCACACTACCTGACTTCAAACCATACTACAAGGCTACAATAACCAAAACAGCATGGTACTGGTACCAAAACAGATATGTAGATGAATGGAACAGAACAGAGGCCTCAGAAATAACACCACACATCTACAACCATCTGATCTTTGACAACCCTGACACAAGCAATGAGGAAAGGATTCCCTATTTAATAAATGGTGTTAGGAAAACTGGCAAGCCATATGCAGAAAACAGAAACTGGATCCCTTCCTTACACTGTATACAAAAATTAACTCAAGATAGATTAAAGATTTAAACATAAGACCTAAAACCACAAAAACCCTAGAAGAAAACCTAGGCAATACCATTCAGGACATAGGCATGGGCAAAGACTTCATGACTAAAATACCAAAAGCAATGGCAACAAAAGCCAAAATTGACAAATGGAATCTAATTAAACTAAAGAGATTCTGCACAGCAAAAGAAATTATCAGCAGAGTGAACAGGCAACCTACAGAATAGGAGAAAATTTTTGCAATCTATCCATCTGACAAAGGGCTAATATCCAGAATCTACAAGGAAGTTAAACAAATATAGAAAAGAAAAACAAACAACCCCATCAAAAAGTGGGTGAAGGATATGAACAGACACTTTTCAAAAGAAGACATTTATGTGGCCAACAAACATGAAAAAAAGCTCATCATCACCGGTCATTAGAGAAATGCAAATCAAAGCCACGGTGAGATACCATCTCACACCAGTTAGGATGGCAATCATTAAAAAGTCAGGAAACAACAGATGCTGGAGAAATAGGGACGCTTTTACGCTGTTAGTGGGAGTGTACAACTCCTCGTAGCACCATAGCACTGTGTTTTCCCCTCCAGCAATATGTATAGATTCAAAATAATACATCTATGTAACTTTTATTAATAATACCCAGAACATAGTAAAAAGCAATTGTAATTCTTCAGCATGTACATTTCATGTTTCTTTTTAAATAAATGGAATTACTTTCAGTAGAGAAATTTAAAGCAGCTGTTCCTATATTTTAAATTTTCCAAAAGCATATCTCAATATTTTAAACAAATAGATCTGTGTTAAAACCACTTATTGTGTTATTTTGAGACTTATTTATGGAGTGTAATTTCAAAAAGTTGAGATTATTATTTTTTTCTCATTTCACTATTTTCTATATGCTAGAAGAATTTCAGCTGGAACGTATATTTTTTATCATGCAGACAGTTGTATGAAAACGTTTAAAATGAATTCTGTGGATAAGCCAGTATATAACAAACTCGCATTTATTATTCTTCTGTAGGCATCTCACTTTATCATTTGCCTGGTATCAAAAAGCAAATATTTGGTGGTCTGCGATAGAGAAAATTTAAATTTAACTGAATGTCTGGTGGCATTTAGGTAGAAGTGTCCCTTAAGCCTCTAAATTTAATTCTATCACTTTTCCAGGTAAGTGGTGTGTGTCTTATATTACCCTGTACCAATCTGAGGCTGAGTTTTCCTGTGAACTGGCTCTGCTTCAGTACTATCCAACAAAGTGGACTAAATAATATCAGCATTTAGGTACATGAATTATGACATCTCTAGAAATATTCCTCATTTGCAAAGCCCAGCAGTTTTACTTTTCCTCTCTCCCAGCTCTAAGTTTCTAGGTGCTACTTGCGATGTGTCATAAGCATTAAGCAAAAGCCCTATTCTCACTCTCCTTCCTGCTTCAGCACAGTAGGCTGACATGATCCATTCTGCCATAATATCCAGTGAATTTTGCATGAGATTCTTAAGAGCAAAGCTATTAAGTAAAAAAGTGGGCAAGAAGTCAGCCATGCTAATAGAAGTTTTCTGAAGTTCTGGGTCACTTAAGATGGTTTCAGAAACTAAAGGTTAGTACACCTGACTTCCCTTTATTGGTAGATGTAGTTAATTTTTTAAAAGAAATATCTAAAAATACTTCATATGAGTTTCTTTAAGCTTTAAGAGAATTATAAAATAAATTCTACAACATTCTTCTACAAAGTCTTACAATTTATGAAATAGTAAATATTACTTGCCACAAAATTTAATAGATTGATTAACCGAGAGTATAAAGTTAATATAGCAGCTTTGCTTAGTTTTCTGGTCAGCCTCCCCAGTATGTCTCAAACATATAGATAAGGGAGTAGGTATAGTTTTCTGTTAAAGACTTTATTTTTGTCAAAATTGCTCATATACCAACTAGTTTGGCTTGCCATTTGTTGAATTAAATGTTAAAATAATTTTTTCTCTAATAGCACAAACTAAATTAAATATTATTTAAAAGCAAAAAAAAGAAAATGAGAGTGACATTTTTAAAAGTCATATATATGTTTGACCTCGTAGTAAGATTAATCTCATTGAATTGTCATTTATAAGTCCTACAATTAATGTTATTCTAATCACTTGGTAATCAGTTATTTCAGTGCTTTCACTGACATTTTAATATAGAAAGAAGTTATGCGGTGGGAAAATTTATGTTTTATTGTTGTCTCAAACACTAATATTTATTTTGAAGAAAAATGAAATGAATTAGAAGGGAATATTTAGAACCTCCCATATAATATCTAACATAGGGACTGGAGATTCTACAGGATTTAAATTCTAATATAGGGTGTGATGTCAACAAGATGGGGTGATAGGAAGCCCTGGACCCTCATTCCATTCATTAACACACTGATTCAACAACAATACACAGAAAAATTCTCTTTGTAAGTAATCCAGAAACTACTGAGAAGGCTCCTTCATCCTGAGTGAGGATACCAAGCCACATTTAAGCCAATAGATAAATAAAAGACACCTAGGCATAATTCTTACTGCCAGCACAGCATCATATGATCAGGAGAAAAAAACCTCCCAGTTTCTCCCTGGGGAGGGAAAGAGTTGACAGCCCAAAAGATCAATGTCCCAACTTTTCCAAGGATGCCAAGAAGACTGACTTCTGTAATGTAGTACTGATGGGAACTGACATACTGGCATACTCTAGCCATCTATGGGCCTATAATAACAAAGACAGTGGTTTGGGCTAATGGTTACCATACTTCCCTCCTTAGACTTAGCACAGCCTAAGTAGACCAAAAAAAAAAAAAAAAAAAAAAATTCACCATCCAGCTTCTCTCTGAAGAGGGAAAGAGTTGGACTGTGTATCTAATGTTCCAAGTATTTTGGGTGCTGTCCAAAGGAATGGCTTCTGTCTTGACCACTTCAGAACGCTGGAGCCTGCAATACTCTAGACACCAGGAGATCCATGAAAACGAAGATGGTTGTTTCTTCTAGTAAGCAACAAGTTTCCATAGCCCCTCTCATGGGTTCAGCATAGAGTGAACAGGAGAGAACAAAATATATCAGGTTTGCTCCGGGGAGGGAGAGTATTGGACATAGTCTAACAAGTCAGCTTTTCTGGAGGCTTCCCAACAGAGTGGCTTTAGTTTCACTGTCTCAGAGCACTTAACAGAGACAGTCAGATTCTAGAAATGGAGGGCCACTAGAAAAAAAGAAGGCAGGTTGCACTCATATAAAAGCTTAAGAGGCTACCAAAATCTCTGGCCAAGCTAATTTGTGAATGATTTCTCCTCTACGATAGGTTGCTTTCTCTATGAACACTGAGAAAATAGTGTTATTTTCTCAGCTATTTTCTTCCAACATAAGATGTCAAGAAAAATAAACAGGGAAACATGTTCCAAACAAAGGAACAAAATAAATTTCCAGAAAACAATCTTAATGAAATGGAGATATATAATTTATAAGACATAACATTTAAAATAACTGTCATGGCCGAGGGCGGTGGCTCACGCCTGTAATCCCAGCACTTTGGGAGGCCGAGGCGGGTGGATCACGAGGTCAGGAGATCGAGACCATCCTGGCTAACACGGTGAAACTCCGTCTCTACTAAAAAAATACAAAAAAAAAAAAAAAAAAATTAGCCGGCACTGTGGTGGGCGCCTGTAGTCCCAGCTACTCGGGAGGCTGAGGCAGAAGAATGGCGTGAACCCAGGAGGAGGAGCTTGCAGTGAGCGGAGATCACGCCACTGCACTCCAGCCTGGGCTACAGAGCGAGTCTCAAAAAAAAAAAATAAATAAATAAATAAAATAAATAAATAAAATAAAGTAACTGTCATAAAGATGCTCAAAGGTGTCAGGAATACAATGCATGAAGGCAGTGAAATTTTTAGCAGAAATAAAACATTAAATGTACCAAACAAAAATTTTGGAGATAAGGAAAACAATAACTGAAATAATATTTTCAGTGGAGGAATTCAGCAGCAGACTAGATCTAGCAGAAGAAAAGTTCAGCAAACGTACAGATAAGTCATTGGAAATGATCAAATCTGGCTAGGTGAGGTGGCTCCTATCTGTAATCCCAGCACTTTGGGAGGCCGAGGCAGATGGAGTGTTGAGGGATGCATAAATGTAGTTTTGTATGCAAGTGAAGTTGAGTGGTTATTGGTTTAAAATAGACAGTCATAACTATAAGATAATTTTGTTAGCCCCATGGTAACCACAAAGAAAGTAACTATAGAAAATACAAAAGAAAAGAGAAAACGATACAAGCTTATCAATACAAACAAAATCAGCAAAAAATGATAGAAGGCAGCAAGACAGTAAAAGAGGGACAAAAGAACTACAAAAAGACAGAAAATAATTATAAAGTGGTAATGGCAAGTTCTCTAAAATTGATATTACTTTAAATGTGAATGGATTAAACATCAGTACACATAGAGTGGCTGAATGGATAAAAACAAACAAGAAAAGAAACCTAAGATTCAACTATATGTTGTTCACATTAGACACATTATAGGCTTAAGAACATACATAGTCTGAAAGCATAGGGTTGAAAAGATATTTTGTGCAAGAAAGGAGGAGTAGCTATGCTTATTTTCAGAAAAAAATAGACAAAGTCTAAAATTATCACAAAAATAAATAAGGTTACTGTATTTTATGATAAAAGGGTTAACTCAGGAATATATAAGAAGTATAAATATATTGGAACCAACATCAGAGCATCTAAATATACACAGCAAACATTGACAGAACTGAAGGAAGAATTGATTTTAATATAAGTAAAAGACTTCAATAACCTATTTTTAATAATCATAGGAAATCTAAACCAGAAATAAAGAAACCGCAAACTTGAAAAAGGCAATAGATCAAATAGAACTAACTGCCATATACAGAATTTTCCAACTCGCATCCATAGAATGTGTATCTTTCTCAAGTGCACTTGGAACATTATCCAGGATAGAGCCTATGTTAGGCCACAAAACAAGTATTAACAAATTTAAGCTGATTGAAATTGTATCAGGTATATTTTCTGACTACATGGAATGGGTCAATGAAAAAATAAAAAAGGAAATTAGAAAATATCTTGAGACAGGTGAAAATGTAAGCACAATATACCAAAACCAATGGGATGCAGCAAAAGCAGCACTAACCAGGAAAGTTACAGCAATAAATTCCTACCTAAAAAATAAAAAGATCTCAAATAATCTAACTTTAATCATCAAAGAACTAGAAAAGGAAGCGACGCCTAAGCCAAAAGTTATCAAAGAAGTAAATAAAGCTTAAAGCAGAATTGAATTAAATGTGAAATTAAAAAATAGTAAAATGAATGAAATTGAGATAATGTTTTGAAAAGATAAACGAAGTTGACAAACCTTTAACTGGACTAAGAAAAAGAGAAGACTCAAATAAATACATTAAGCACTGAAAGAGGAGATGTTACAACTGATGCCACAGAAATAAAAAGGATCACAAGAAACTACAATGAACAATTACATTTAACAAATTGGATAACCTATAAAAATCTAACAATCCAACTAAAAATTGGCAAAAAACCTGAACAGATATTTCTCCAGAGAAAATATACAAGTGTCTAACAGGTATATTTAAAAATGCCTGACATCACTAACCATCAGGTAAATACAAACCAAAACCACAATGAGACATTATCTTTTGTTAGGATAGGCATTACCAACAAAACAAAAGCTAAAAGGCATTGGCGAGGATGTACAGAAAATGGACCCCATTTACATCTTGGTTTGAACGTAACCTGTTTCATACATTATGCAAAATAGCATGGAGGTTCTAAAAAATAAAAAAACGAACTATTATAACATGTCTTGGTATTTATCTAAAAGTATTGAAATCAAAATCTCAAAGAGGTATTTGCACTTTATTGTTCATTGCAGCATTATTCACACCAGTTAAAATGTAAAAACAATGTAAATGTTCAACAGATGAATGGATAAAGATTATACTGGTATAAACATACAATGGAATATTATTCAGCCTTTAAAAAAAGTAGAAAATCTTGTAAAATGCAACAACATGCATTATGCTAAGTGATATAAGTCAGTCAGAAAAGGACAAATATTGCATGTTTCCACTTATATGAGGTATCAAAAATAGTCAAACATAGAACCTAGGGCAGGATATGGGAGGGGGAAATGGGGAATTGCTATTTGATGGTTACAAAGCTTCAGTTATTCAAGATAAATAAGTTCTAGAGATCTGCTCTACAACATCACACATACAGTTAATACTTTAACATCCACTTAAAATTTTGTCTGAGGGTATATCGGAATACAATAAGCAAAAAATATTATAGTGATTAGTATTTTAAATTTTTTATTGCAAGAGACAATATAATGAAATCACGTATTGGTTGGAATTAAGTAGAATTTTACATGCATTATTTAAAAATCATCCCGTTACAGGGAAGTACTATAAAATTATTGTGTGTGGCATGTCAAAATATTATCAAAGTGAGCATTGAGTTAATAAAACAACTTTTAAAAATGCCTAACATTATCTCCTTATTAGAAGAGATAAGTTTAAGCAGACATTTGACATTTTAGATAGAAGAAGATAATAAAATTGTATATCAGACAAAAGGAAAGCAAATATGAAGACTTTAAAGTATGAACAAACATGAGATTCCTCAAACTGTGGAAAATTGTACTGCTGAAATGAGTTTCAGTTTGAGAGATGCAAAGAATAATGTTAGAATATCAGAACGTATGCCATTTCAGCACCCCATGTCATTATCAGCAAGACAGACAGGAAGAATTTTTATATATTTGTGCTACCATATATTTATTTATTGTATGTATCCATTTATGCTTCCAGGTTTTCAGTGTTCCCCTCCACACACAGAGAAAAACCAATGGCATACTTAGGGACAGCCTTTATCGCCTTACCAATTAGCTTCTTCACTGAGTTGCAATTTAGTTATGCCCTTAATTTCATCAAAGTCTCTCATGATAAATGTGTATATCCACTCAATTTCAGTGCTTGAAATTATTATTGAGGAAACTATATGTTATTGAGCATTATTTGGATGTATTACTGAAATTCAATTTTAGTTCTCCTGAGAAATTGATTCTCCTTTCTGTAATTAAAGATTCAATAATTAATATTAAGTTTTGGCAAAGTGTGTGTCAATTTCTGTGGCTAAGAAAGATGCTTTTGTTTCAGTATTTCTTCAATGTTTAGCATATGTCACCTCATTCTGTCATTGGTATTGGTTTACTTTTTTATAATCCCAACAAACTATACAGCATATGTGTTGTATCACAAGTTACCACAAATTCTGCATATGTGTACTTCGTGTTGGCTCATTTATCTAGATCTAGCAAGGACAACTTTGAAATGGTAAAGAATTGTGCTTGTTAGTTGTAAAAAAGAAATTTCAAAAGTAGGCAGGTGTTTCCAATGTAATTTATTTTGGCAAGTAAATATGTTCTGTAATAGACACATCCTATTATATAAATTCACTAAGTGTTGCTTTTAAGGGCAGTGTTATTACACTATGCTTCATTCTCCCTCATTAAATGAGTGGGTGGAATATTATAATACAATTTTCAAATATGAGAATTAATCTTTAGATTTTCTAGAACCATATATAAAGTTCATTTTTTGGCATGTTTTTAATACTTCTGAGTTCAATATCACTCTAGCAGACACTGTTGATGCTCTAGTAGTGTTTACTATTTCAGACGTACTTAGCCAAATAGCAATGTCAGCATCCACTTAATCTGGCTGCAGAGCTCACTCAGCATGCATGCATGGCAGGCCAGAAGTACCAGGGAATTAACACCCCTTTGAAGTCGCTTTCAACCAATGACTGCTGAAAGTGGCTATACATATGATTTAGCTCCGTAACCCATCAGAGAACGAAGTTTTGAGGTGCAGACTGTACAACATTTTTTCAGAATTATCCAGAAGCATTGAGTCCTACTTGCTCACAATAAGTTGCTTGATAACATATTTTCTATTATATTCCTTTATTTTTGTTTTCACTTTTGCACTCGTCTGCGGGTATTTCATGGGAAAATCTCCATAGTAAATTATTTGGATTCATATCTTTGTCTCGGAATCTGCTTCCTCGGGAATTCAAAATAATCACATCTGTTAGATTTTTAATTTGAACACTATGGATATGTGTCAGTTTCGTTTCATGTAAAATGCCATTTCTTTTGTTCTTGCTCATTTGCTATTAGTCTTCAACTCTGCATCCTCAATAACAAATTTCCTTATCAACCTTTCTTTTATTTTACTATAGAGGTTATAATTTATGGCTCTTTTGTCAAATATCTGACTACCTATTCAGTCCTGTATTGTAGCCTAAGTAATATAAGCATAGCATTGTAATCATAGACAAGTTACAGGGGATAATGCTAAGGATATATGTTTTAAAGTGAGTCAAGCAAGGTTGAATTCCCAGTGTTTCCACATGCTTATTGTAAGATTTTGGCAGAATCATCTACCTACTCCAAACCTTAGTCACCTCATCTGTAAAATACTGAAAAGTAATATCTAGTTCAGAGGATTTGTGGAAGAATTGAATTATTTAATAAATATAAATTTCTTAGCATGGTATCTGACATGTTTCAGGTGCACAAAGAATAGCTCATATTATTTTTAAAATTTCCCAAAGTCCCTTTCTTTGTGATTTATTCTACAAAATACTTTTCTCATATTTGACATTTTACTTTAGTTTGATGAGCGCTGCAGTCTTTCAAATATACAATTCATTTTCTTTCAATCCGTTACTGTTTTATGTCTTATTGTTTTGTCTTTTTTATTCTTTCTTTTCCCTTCTCTATTGCTCTGTCAATGGAATCACCTCAGGGATCCGTAATACCCATTATGTTTTTTTCTTACCTTCCAAATCAGTATAGATTTTAACTTTTGTAAAAGAATATTTTACAACTGAAAAAAAATGCTATGTTTTATTTTATCACATAAGCCAAGGAACTCCCTCTATATTATATAAGTTTTACATGTATTCCTGACTACTTTTTTGTGTGTAAAATTATATATTCATAGAAGAAACTTGTTGCCTATAAAAATTGCAAGTTCCTTTCCTCCATAACCTAAAACAACTTTCCCTTCTACTTCACATAAGCCATTTACTGACAAGACCATTCTTTAGAATTTGTTATCAATCCAGAAAAGCACTACATCTGAAATTTCAGATTTAACCTCTCCATTCTCTGACTGCTGTTTCCTACTATGACAAATGTCTCAGTCATTTGCAATTGTTTGTCAAACGAATTGAGATCTATAGTGTACATAAACACATTTATTTTTCATCTACAAAGAATATATTAGGCCAGGCGCGGTGGCTCAGGCCTGTAATCCCAGCACTTCGGGAGGCCGAGGTGGGCGAATCACAAGGTCAGGAGATCGAGACCATCCTAGCTAACACGGTGAAACCCCGTCTCCACTAAAAAATATAAAAACTTAGCCAGGTGTGGTGGTGGGCGCCTGTAGTCCCAGCTACTCGGGAGGCTGAGGCAGGAGAATGGCGTGAACCCGGAAGTCGGAGGTTGCAGTGAGCCAAGATCGCGCCACTGCACTCCAGCCTGGGTGACAGAGTGAGACTCCATCTCAAAAAAAAAAAAAAAAAGAATGTATTAATCACCAAGTACCAGCATTGTACTGAAGGTCTGCGATACACAATCGATATAAAAGGTCATTTTATTATTTGATTTCATAAGGGCTGAAAATTTAGTAGAACCAC
Source organism: Gorilla gorilla gorilla (assembly GCF_029281585.2). Classification (NCBI taxonomy): domain Eukaryota; kingdom Metazoa; phylum Chordata; class Mammalia; order Primates; family Hominidae; genus Gorilla; species Gorilla gorilla. Next base: position 77,234,770 of record NC_073238.2, on the reverse strand, counting down.
AAACAATTCAGAAAGCAGAATCATTCTGTGATTTAATTGTTGGAAGAGAGAGAATACAGGAAGCAATTATATTTCAGTATTATTCTTTCATTCACAAATCTCTCCCTGTAAGACTTAGGTTCCTTATTTAGGTTTCTACCACATTCATCACATTAACAATTTCATGCCATCTTTATTGCCCTAAACTCTTCACCTGACAACCCTCCCCTTTCTTTACAGATGAGATTTGTCTACTTTCGTGACTAAACATACAAATTCAGCTGCTTCCAAAAATATTACTTTCTTCCTCATTTGAATCACACTGAAATTACTGTAACTCCCTTGTATAAATTTAATTCCCTGGTTTCCTACTACAGCTTCTTGCAGTTCTACCAAAGACTTATTTCCATGGGCTATGCTTTTTGGTTCTCCTCTTTCTGAAAATTTCCATTCGAACTTCAAACATTTTTTTATATCTCTCTAATTGTACAAACATCAGCCACAAAAAACAAAAATAAGAAAAATTTTTTAAACTTCGTATTCCCCTGAATTTACTGTTATCTTAACTCTTCTATTTATAGCAAAAGTTTTGGAAAGAGTAGCCCACGTTCATTACTACTGTGTCCTAATGACACTGAATCATTCCCTGACTGAATCTCATTTCTCACTCTTTTTTATGTGACTGCAAGCTCATTCCCACCCACAACATTTCATAAACCAGATTTCATCAATATGACCAATATGTTACACCGGCTATCTTCCAGACTTGGCATTGTTGACAGTCTCAATCTTGAAAGACTTGGGTTTCCTTGGCTTTCTGAGACTAGACTCCACAGGATTTTATCTACATTTCTGGCTGCTCATTCTCAAAATTATCTTTATTCACATTCCTCTTCCCAAAACAGACATGCAGACATAAGATCTTATGGAATCCTATTTTAGACCTTCTCTTTGCCATTTCTCCATATTCTTCCTTCTATTAATATAATAAAGGACAATGCCTGTCAATCTATTTTTTCTCTTTCTATTTTTCTTCTTTTATACAGAAGACAAAGATCTTTCCCAGAATTTTTCTATTTCACAAGTCATTTAAGGTAAATAATTCACCAAAAATTCTTAGCTGGTTCTAGGTTAAAGATAATTATCTGAGATTTATTGGAATTATTGTGATTAACCTCTATTATTTCTAATTTGATAAAATGTAGTAGGTAAAAATAATTTTGTGATATAAGAAACTAAAAAAATTGTAAACTAGGAGAATATATCTCCCTAGTATTTGTATAATTTATTATTCTACAAAATCTCTACGAAAACTTTTCATGGACAACTAACTCCCAAATCTACATTTGTTAGTAATTTTACTTCCTAACCAGATTATCCTTTCTAAAGATAGATTTATAACAAAACAGCTTTGTTGTTTGATTGTGATTTATAAAAAAAGCAACGTTGTGTTCCATTATCTTTTTTGTGCTTCTTTAAATATTAATGGCTACAAGATATAATATTTTGATTTATTCCTCTTTCTCAACTTTTTGTAGAGTATGATAACTTCTTTGGAAATGATCAGGAATTTGATGACAAAATACGTATGGGCCAATTACTTCTGTTAGGCTTTCTAGTAATCAAAATAAATCGTTTCAGCTTGCATTCCTAAAATTTCCTATTACTGTTCAATATAACCGGTCTAGAATGTTTGTTGTATGAAGAAAAGATTTCTCAAGAGTAATAGAAAAATGTTACAATTCAGTTCGATTGAAATACAGATGCCCAGGTTAGATAGTTCAACAAACAATTCTTTTGCCCTTACCTGGTACAAAATCATCACAATTTTGACATAATATACAGTATTCAATAAATTACATGATATTCAACACCATATTATAAAATAGACTTTGTGTTAGATGATATTGCCCAACTATAGGCTAATGTAAATGTTCTGAGCACATTTAAGGTAGACTAGGCTAAGCTATGATGTTCCATAGGTTAGGTACATTAAATACATTTTTGACTTATTATATTTTCCACTTACAGTGGATTTATTGGACCATAATCCCATCATAAGTTGGGAAGCATCTCTATTTGGATTTAATATTTTGTATATTATTTAATGTCCTAATTTATTTATTTTTTGTTCTCAAAGTTTTACTGGAATCAGTGTATGTGTTTTTAACATCCTCAACCTTCCGTTTAGATGAGTTATATTTATTTTCAAAAGGAGAGATCTTACTGTGATAGTTGTATACTCTGTTTGTTGTTAAGTTTCTTAGATTGTTTTCTTTCATGTTTGTGTTAGGTTATATATCCATAAAATTACTAAACAGCAAATGTTAGATTCATCTACTCACCTGTTTTCTGTCAGCCTTAAATGCTCATTATAACACAATCAACCAGTTTATCTGTTAAACCTTCTACTAGACTATTTTTCTATACTGCATTTTGTTATCCAAGTGATATAGATATTATAATTATTTCAACAGCTGAATTATCTCTGTGAAATAAAACTAGTAATTCCTTTATTTGTCTCTTATTAGAACTAGAGAATGGAAAAATGAAGAAAATAGCACAGACTTGAAAATTGATCAGAGAGAGAAATATATATATATTAGAAATAGACAAGTGCTATTGGATTAAGATAGCACTCTTTTAGTACATACAGTTTAAATACAACTTTGGGAAATAACACCAAAGTATTAAATTATTTCTCTTTCTCAGAAAAAGATGTCCTGACATTACCTTGATCCATATTATACTTTCAAATTGTTACATGCTTTAAAATTACATAACAACCCTTAAAACAGAATAAGATCTTCAAATCACCACACTATAAATTTTTAATGCACAATTCATTCAAGTTTCGGAAGCGCTTACTTAGATTTATGGACTCATCAATATCTCTTTTACAAATAATTTCAATCTGACAGTAAGTCTCTTCTAAGTCCTGATGATAGTTTTACAACAGTACATTTTGGGCAGCTGTGAAATTTCAGTTATTTTTAAGACTAACTTTATTGCAGCAACCTCTGCCAATTTTCAAGTCTCTGGAGTAGTTAAAACTCTATACTAAAGCATTTATAACATGCAGAGCAAAGAATAACAAATCCATATATGTAAGTGAGTACATCGATAGCATGAAACACTGAATTAGCTCCATTTAGTAATATTGCTACCTATATATTTTGAGATATTTTATCAGATGCTATATAAAATCTATTGAACTATACCCTCTAACCCTTTTATTGGACATAGCCCTCCAGGATTATTGAAGATTACAAGATTACAATAACACATGTTGAAATTTTAATTAATTCCATCATATAGAAAAGATTTTGATGACTTACTAAGAAAATGCTTTTTAGTATTTCTCGTTTATGCTTAGAACATGGAACATGGAGGTTATCAGTTGATGGGGCAAGGATTAGAATTTGAGATAAAAGTTTCATTATCCAACCTTGACCTAAATGTTTTATACTGCAAAAGTAATTTATAGTTATTTCTTGGCAAATCACTAAGTATTTATGCCCAGCGATTTTGTCACCAAATGTAGTGACTAATCTGTAAATTCATCTCTAGATCAGAATACTTACAGTCTAGCCAATGAGAAAAAAAATCATCCAATTTAATATTTCCTTAGTACTCTTTAGCTGTTCTGTCACTTGGCTCAAGAAATTGGCTCTTGAATCCTTATGAGGGTGAAGAAGATTTGCAGGGTAACAGGACTAGTAGTGCTGGTGGAAAAAAAGTGTTCATGTTAGAAGAGTTTCAGTTTGGTACTGCGGAGACTACAAAAGGCCAAAAGACAGTGCCCTAAAGGAATACTCAGAGTTTAATCATTTATATCATTGAAAAATAAGTTCTTTAATGCAGACAGTTTTATTTATTTATTTATTTATTTATCAAGACAGAGTCTTGCTCTGTCACCAGGCTGGAGTGATGTGGCGTGATCTCGGCTCACTGCAACCTCTGACTCCCTGGTTCAAGTGATTCTCCTGCCTCAGCCTCCCAAGTAGCTGGGATTACAGGCACGCACCACCACGCGCAGCTAATTTTTGTATTTTTAGTAGAGACGGGGTTTCACCATGTTGGCCAGGATGGTCTCGAACTCTTGACCTCGTGATCCGCCTGCCTCAGCCTCCCAAAGTGCTGGGATTACAGGCGTGAGCCACTGGGCCGGCCAATGCAGATGCAGACAGCTTAAGATATATTTATTTCTTACATTTCATACTAAATCTAAGTTAGCCATTTCAGTTGAATTTTTATGGAACATTATGTATTCAAGACATTTAACATTGTATAGATTATTGTCCATTTAATATATGGGGGATCACATGAAACATTATCTGTTTCACATTATAGAATCCTGCTTTGTATGACCCATAGCATCTCATTGCCAATAAGTCATAACACAGGAATACAGTTCTGTTTCTGAAGTGAAAGTTTTATTTGAGTATCGTTACAAAGAAAAATAAGTTCCTTAGGAATGTTCATTTCAAATGACAGGTAGTATTACATTGGCAAGTGTTGATCAGTTATGATTGAGAGCTCTGGAGGGGCATGTGTGACAGTGTAAACTGATGAATAAATAAGAAATGTGGGCGTCTTTACTGCCAGGTTATTTCCTGTGTATCTCCCTGAAATGAACAGATGTCGAATAAATTGTTATATGAGTAAAAATAAAGTTGCAAAATAGTCTAATTTTAATTAAAATAATCATACGGCTTCCCCCTTTGTTTTAATTGCTGTTGTTTCGCATTCAACATTAACATCATTAAATAAAATAATAAAAAAACATGATACTACCCCTGTTGATACTTCAGAGATTACAGAAACTGATAAATTTTAAGTGCCAGCATTCTAAAAATGAGAGGTGGTGCAGGTCTTTTTGAGTAAAAGTTATGTTCGGCCTGTCAAGACTAAGAGACAGTGCCACAAATAGTGACAGACACTGGGGGCTGGAGATAGAGTCATTACTCAAAGGACAGACCATGCCTGTAATTAGTTCGCTATCCTTGCATCTCATCATGCTCCTATTCGGGGAAAACAGTGCCATGATGAGCATCACAATCCTGTGTGACAGACATGAGAACAACAGTTGGCTGAATGTCTGCATGAGCATGAGTGGGCCACAGTATGTCCTATTATGAATGTTTAATCTTCCATGATTTTGCTCATATATTTTATGATATCTCTTTAAATTGACCATTTCATTTTTGCATTTTCCAAGCAAGTATCACAAACAACTAGCTCAATGATCTATACATTATTTTATGTGTGTGAAATATGCTCATTTTTGTAGTTTTGAGGAAGTAACCTCTTTTCTAAGACTAGTTCTTATTATATGAAATAATTTAAGCAATTTAGAAACTATCTAGCTTTCCAAATTTTAAAATAAATCAAATGCTCTTTTTTACAAGATGATTGTTAAAAATAAGTTATTCAAAAACCAAGCTAGAAAAATGAGCTGTGCCATCATGGATTTACTATTTCTTTGAAAGTTAAAAATAATTACTAGTGAAACATTAATATGTAGAAATTAATTTGAATTAATGAATAGAAATAATTATTTTGCATTAAATACTCTGGGAAATTTGGGTGTTCTTTTCTAGCATACCACGTTTTGTTCCATAGATGTATAATAAAGTAACTACTACACTGCCCTCTGGCATAGAGTATATCAATACCATCCACTGAGATAGCTAAATACAACATCTTGAAGACCTGGTATTTTCTAAGAAATGCTTTTACGTGTTTTGGGATAATCTCACTCAGCCTTGTAAAATATTAACCAATAAAAAAAATCACATTATTTCTCTAATACAAACAAAGCTGGAGTGTTGACACAATTATTTAAGCCAACAAGTGTGAGGCAGAACTTGCCTCAATTATTCACACCTTCCAAGGTATCTGTTGTAGCTCAAGAAATTAAAAACGTATTTATTCAAAGATGACAACCAAGTGTAAAGGACAGTTACCCTCACACACTGCTTGTGGGATTTGTAAATGCATCTATGTTTGCTAATGAAAACTTTGAGAACATGAATAAAATGCATTAAGTGCTACATAGCTTTTGCCTCAGAAATTCATCTACAATTTTTTTCTTAGGAAATAGATATATACATATATCTGTTAAGATATATATATATAAAGATATATATATATATCTTAAGTCTCTGGATTAGTTAAAACTTTTATTTTTGTAAGAAATAATAATCATGTTATTTCTTATAAAAATAAAATACTTACAAAACAATGCTCAACAATAACAATGCTCAACAATAACATTGATTTAGAAAACTTTGGTGAACTCAAGATATTACATGCCATCTCAATATCAAAATATATTATAAAGTTAAATGTATTTATATAAAGGATATAGGGTAGACATGATATACTATCATTTAATTAAAACATTATGTGTAAAATAGTATACAAATTATGGCTGTATTTTGTCAATGCATTTATAGCACAAGGCACTCAAACATAGACATGAAAACAGCCTTGAAAATGATAGATTTTTTTTCTTGGTAGTAAGATGGGGTTAATATTTTAAATTCTTTTTGTTTCTATTTATGTTCTATTTTTCAGTGAACAACTATAATTTATATGATAATAAATGAAATTAAAAGAGAATAGATACCTGCAATTGACAACAGTGTAGGAACTTCTTAATGGGCGCACTAAACCAATGAGATACACTGATGAGAAATATCCATCGTACTAGAGTTGAGTCTCCCATAAAAAATGCAAATATCATGGTCGATATTTAAGCTTTATCATATGCTATTTTGGTAGGAACTAAACTGTAATTAAGACTCAGCTACACCTTAAACCCAAGCGGGATTGTGAAATGAAATTGGTCTGGAACAAATGACGGAACCCAAGTACACATGAGGGAGGAAGACTGGAAAAAAAATAGACTGCAGCAAAAAATACTCTTTTACTTTCACTTAAAAAGTGCCTCTCCATCCCCATGGCAACATTCCTTGAATTGATCAAATACATGAACTGAAATTCAAATTTTAGATGTATATTAATCTCCAAGAGTTTGTACATAGCCCCGGCAAAAATAATGGAAGTTAATCTGATATACTTGTATTTTCATATCATCTTGTGAAGGTTCCTCTCGATTCCTCAAATGTCCCTTAGCCCTTGGCTCTTTCCAGCCAGTAGGACTTCCACCTCCACCAGATCTTTTCAAGTTAAATCTCCCAAATCCTGTCCAGTATTAATCTACAGAGAGACTACAGTTCTCCATACACCTTTCCTCACTGTCCATGCCCTGTTCTCTCTCCCCAGATCTCCCTCTTTCTGTTTCTCTCCTACACACACACACACACACACACACACTTTTCTTTACATTGCAAATCAACTCTGTTATAATTGAGGGTAAGTCGTTATACTTTCTATCCTACCATTTGGATCTTGTCTTTTCTTAATCCTTCTTTTAAAATGGCCAGACTGTTCAATTATATCTATTTTTTAACTAAATATTTTTATGAAAAAACGTTCTAAATACTAAAAATAATCAAATACCTTCTTTTGCCAAGATGGGTATATTTTGTAAGTACTAGTAATTTAAAGATGGGAATAATGAGAAAATTGATATATTAAGTGTATCTTTGGATTATATAAAACAACAATTGTATGGCCATATGTGACAGTCAATAGATATGTACAGTAGGATCTTTCTATTATATAACTATAAAGCATAATTTTTCTCCCTTATTGATGGAAATATTCCACTCGGTGAAGAGTAATTTAAGCAAATGAAAAAGATTAATCTGAAAAAAGACAATTTTTATTTATAACCCATAAAAAATATTTTCATGGTAAAAATAATATAAATGGCAAAATGCTGATAGACATTAAGCAATGAAGATTCTAACTGAAATGTCTGAAAGTGATGATGGTATATTGGAGTTATGAATTATATAGTAAGAAAGTGATGGTCTCTGTTTGTAGTCTTTTAATAGTTTGTTTTCTCTTTTCCGCCAAGAAAAGTGACAATTTTCACTAAGGAGCAACTCAGCTATTTACTGAAAAACAATAGAGATTAAAATTAAACATATTTTTGTTACAGTTTCTGTATCACTGCAACAAGTCTGAGAGATCTTTCGAAATGTAACTGCTCTAAAAATTCTTATATGGGAGAAATGAGCAGAAATAACAGGTTCAAAACCTATATGTGTTTAAATTACCAAATGAAATAAGATTCTGAAAAACCTATTTCCATTTTCTTAAGGCTTTCCTTCAGTAGGTGCAGAATCAAATGAATAGATAGCACATCCTGGAAGTCTGCAAGAATAGCATGCTTGGAATTCTATTTCTAGATCTGAGAGCACAAATGATGAATACAATTTTAATAAAAAATATTTGTAGAGTGCGTCTTCTGAAGATCCATTTTAGAAGCTCCTTGAAGCAAAAGGCATATAGAATATACTGAAATATATTGATCTCCCCAATTACAAATATATTATTATTATTTATTTGTATTTTATTTGTGATAATTTATTAACTCCTATTTATTGAGGCCACAAAAATCACACTCCTTTTGGACAGCACAATGCAGATTTCAGAAAGATTATTTCTCTATTGCTGCAGAAGTCAAATATACAATATCATACATTTTTCATAATCATCATTCAAGTGTAATTAATTAAAATATTCTCCACCACATATATTTTCCTAATTTAAAGGAATGAAAATTTTATTTTTATAGTGACAGGAACAGTATTATTGACACATTTAAGGTAAAGTAAAACTCAAAATACAGATTGAAAGTAAAATATTTTTATTGTAGTAAAATATACATCACAAAATGTCCTATTTTAAGCATTTTTAAGTGCACAGTTCTATGGCATTAAGTATGTTCACATTGTTATGCAACCATCACCACCGTCCATCTCCAGAACTTTTCATCTTCTCCAACTTCAATTCTATATCTGTTAAACACTAACTCTCCATTTCCTTTTCTACCCAGCATTAGCAATTACCATTCTGCTTTTTTGGCTATGAATTTTACTAAATACCACATATAAATGAAATCATAGAATATTTGTCCTTTCGTGATTGACTTGTCTCATCTAGCATTTCCTTGAGACTCATCTCTCTTTGTAGTATGGGACAGAATTTATTTCCTTTTAAAGACAGAATAATATTTCATGCTATGTATATACCACATTTTGTTTAAACATTCATCCATTGATGGACACTTGTGTTGCTTCTACAGTTTTGGCTACTATCACTAATGCTGCTATGAAAATGGGTTACAAATATCTGCTTCAGTTTCTGCTTTCAATTTTGTTAAGTATATACCCAGAAGTGGAATTGCTAGATAATATGATAATCCTATGTTTACTTTTGTTGAAGACCCACCATTCCATTTGCCATAGCAGCTGCAACATTTTCCATTTCCACCAGCAATACACAAGTGTTTCAATTTTTCCACATCCTCACCAACTCGTTATTTCCTGTTCCTTGTTAATAGCCATCGTAATGGGTATGAATTTATATCTCAATGTAATAAAATATTTTAAAAATGAATTCAGGGCTGGGAGCGGTGGCTCACGCCTGTAATCCCAGCAGTTTGGGAGGCCGAGGCAGGCGGATCACGAGATCAGGAGATCGAGACCATCCTGGCTAACACGGTGAAACCCCGTCTCTACTTAAAAAAAAAACAGAACAAAAAAAAACAAAAAATTAAACAGGTGTGGTGGCAGGAGCCTGTAGTCCCAGCCACTCGGGAGGCTGAGGCAAGAGAATGGCGAGAACCCGGGAGGCGGAGCTTGCAGTGAGCCCACATCGCGCCACTGCACTCCAGCCTGGGAGACAGAAAGAGACTCCGTCTTAAAAAAAAAAAAAAAAAAAAAAAAAAATTCAGTGCAGTTCATGTGTCATGTGCCAGGTTAAAAATTGATGGTATAACTTAATAACTATTTATAGAACCTTGGAAATTATATGAAAATATTATCACTGCCACCACAATTTCATCTGGTGAGCAATTTTTTTCCCTACTTTATCCACATTTTGTGTGTGTGTGTGTGTGTGTGTGTGTGTGTGTGTGTGTGTGTGTGTGTGTGTTTTCCCTCTACTGGGAATGTTCCTTCTTTTCTCCTCTTCCTGGGAAATCCTAGTCATTATTTTGAAAACATGCAATAGGCTATCATTTGCTTATCCCACGTTTACGCTTAGTTTTCCTTTGTGGATCTATACTCTATTATTTAATAGTTTCTGACACGTAGATACACAAGCATTTTTGCTCAGTGTAAATTCTTATTTATATATCATACTAAGGAGTTTTGACTGTGTTCAGTGGAGGAAGGTAAATCTTTACATGATTTAAGAAAGAGGGTTATGATTTATCTTCTTTAAATACGGCAGTTTTAAATATGAATTGCAGAGGGCATTGTCTGAAGACTAAAACCTAGGAGAACATGTAGGAGATTTAAATGTTAACTAGAGATAATAAAAGTCTGTTTGAACTATGACTGATTTTGTCACAGATTGGAAAGCTTCTCTTTAAAACTATTTCCTACGCTTTCTAGGCAGGGAGTTTGAGTACATTTTTGTAGTTTTCCTTGTTGTTGTAGAGTGGCTGCGTTAATGAGTTCAAGCCGGTGGAGTGTGAATAGAAATAATGCCCCCCACTATACATAAACAACATCACTATATGGCTGCCCCAGCTTTATGAAAAGGAAGGCTTACACTGCCACATTCCACTTACTGCTACCACTTGGATTTATTTGAGTGAGAATAAATTTCTATTGTGTAAAGCAACACTCTTTCAAAGTTAATCTATCATGGCATCTAGCTGTATCTATCTTGTACACTGATTACGTGTGGAAAAAAGCAAAAATAAATGCTCGTCTACGGTAGGACTGAGCAGGTGTATGGTAATTCCTTTTGAGATAGCATGTAAACAAAGAACATTAAGCAAATAAGTAGATATGGATGCCTAAACTAAGGATTAATAATATTCGTTATTTCACTATAACTCAAAGATTTAATACAGAGTTTTTCCCTAAGTGTATGGGAGGTTTTGTCCCAAGAAAAGTAACATTTTAAAACCAAAATATTATATATGCTTAAAATAATAAACTTCTCAAATGCATCATTTTAGACTCAAATATTTTTATTTAATTCCTCCATAAACTGCTATTTATTTGTCTTTTATAAAATATACATTATTAATTTCTCCTCATACTTATTCTCTTTTTTCCTTTGTTTGTTTGTTCATTTTTCAGACGGAGTTTTGCTCTGTCTCCCAAGCTGGAGTGCAGTGGCAGGATCTCGGCTCACTGCAACCTCCGCCTCCCAGGTTCAAGCAATTCTTCTGCCTCAGTCTCCCAAGTAGCTGGGATTACAGGCGCCCGCCACCACACCAGGCTAATTTTGTATTTTTACTAGCGACAGGATTTCACCATATTGACCAGGCTGGTCTCGAACTCTCGACCTCAAGTGATCCGCCCGCCTTGGCCTCCCAAAGTGCTGGGAGTACAGGTGTGAGTCACCATGCCTGGCCTTCATACTTATTTTCTTAGGTGATTAGGTGATAATGTCACAAGTCAAGACTTTAAGAATTAGTTAGTATAGTGAGCAAAGTCTTTAAAAATTTTCTTAGAAGGTACATTTTCTTTCAATAGTTTGTGTCCCAGGAAATGTTGTGGGTTTGAATGTACCTGTGTCCATTAGCAGTACAGTAAGTTCATATTGGGCTTGTGAGGTATTATAAGCTGTCCTGTCTGTATTCAAATATAGTAAATGGGACTTAGAAAAGATGAATAAAGAAAACAATTTGTATTTGGCATTATAAGGCCAATGAGACCTTTAAAAATTGAATACAAATTATACTGACATGGTATCTATACAATTTATCCAGATCTTAAGAATGATTAACAGCTACCTTTCTTCACCATTAGCAAATGGATTTCCCCTCCCAGAGAAATTTTGTGTTAGTTCAAAGAATAATAGCAACTGGCTGTATCAATGAGAATCCTAGCAAAAAACAGATGGCACACTCCTATTGTATAATTTGAGGAATATCAATAAATGAAATTTAATAAAACACATAGTATTAGGAAGTCACATGAGATAACACAGTTACGGTAACTACCAGCAGAATGCAGTAACAATATCTATGTCTGAAAAAGCAAGTAGAGAAAACAGTTATTTGAAATTAGGGAAGACAGGAATGTCAAAGATCAACCTAGAAGAAATATGTCTAATTAAACATTGGTCTGAGCTTAATTAAGCACAATGCTACAGTGGCTTTTCAGATAGAGACCTCAGAAATAAATATGTCAATCTTATTTCTCTCTCTTCATTTAATTTTTGGGGCTCCATTGTCCAAATCCATTTGAAAGTCAGAAGGCCAGGCAACCTATATCTGAAAGATGGGGTAACGGAATTGGACCAGAGGATGCAGTAGAGTGGGACAAAGAAGGTGACCGACACACAGACTTACTGCCCAGAAGAGCAACAAAGTTTTCTAAAGGTATTGAATTTATATTGCTCATTCTACTGAATTTTAAGTATTGTTTTAACTATGGAAACCAAGGAAAATGTAAGAATACAAATTAAAGCTCTATCTCCAAAGAAGTTGCATTTTTTCCTAGTATATACAGATTTTTTTTCATCATGAGGAAAAGGGGAAAAAAACCTGGACAGAATCTTTCTGTAGTCTCTATTACATATCAAAAATAAGTTTCACATAATTCTGTTTGCACACCAAATTAATTTCTATGAATTTCAAAATGTAATCACGCTGTAAAATCTTTAAACTGAATGCCAATTCATCTTTTCTAATCTACAGCTTTAAGCCAATCTGGAATAATTTAAAGCATTCTTATTGAGACTAGTGCCCTTCACTGGCAGATATAAGTGTTCATTCTGAGTGGTCGTGTTTTATTACCATATGTATCCAGATGAACTTGAATTATCTTCTATCTCTCCTAACTATAAATGGATCCATGCTTATTATTTTCTAAAGTTTATGCTTATATAATACCATCTTCAAACAAACATGCAATTTATAAAAACATATATTAATTTTCATATAAAAATTAGATGTCATTATAATTATAAAATATATCATGCAAATAAATAATTCAAACTTTAAGTTTGAGCCTAAATAGTATTCGTATAGAGAAAAATCTTCAAAAGTGTGAAATAAAAATCTTTATGGAGTAGGAATTGAAGATGAGGACAACTGCTTAGCATTAGCAGAACTACTCAATATCTACTAGAAGCTCATTAATTTCGTTTTCAGCACTTTCAGCACTTGGCTAGCTCCAAAACATGCCCACTGCCCACTACCTACTTCCCTCACTGACACGTCATTCCTGATCAGCTCACTCTCTCAGATTCAGAGACAATAGAACTTAATTTCACCCCTAACAATTATTTTATTTGCATAAAATTCCTCATTTTTAAAATTTATACTTTGTCTTCTGCTTCCAAACAATACTCTGAGGATTTATTTTTATAATAGTTTTAAACTAAATAGCGTCTTATTTAAATCAATATTTTTTGAATTTTTGTAGATCAGTTTTTTAAAAAGGGATATTTTAAATAAAGTGTTTTCCTTTGTGAGCCAAAACTTAATAGGAAAAATGTAAGTTTTCCATGGCACATCTTTTCTGACTAGGTCATTTATATCTGAAAATAGCATTTCTTAACATGTGCTAGGAAATAACCTGTAGTCATTGTCAAACTGCTTCCTTTTGGCATTGTTTAAATAGGCACTAATTGGAACTCTTGTTATATATGACCTTGGCTCTATTCAACCCCCATTATATAATGCCTTCATTTGTCCTAAGCTTCTCATTTGCAGCAATTTAATCTGAGATTGGAAGTGACATTTAATGGTATCCTTATTTTTCTGTTAAACTTTCTTTCTAGTTTTAGCACTTAGCCTCTTACAAAGCATCAGTGGGGAAAGTTACGATAATGAACAATGAGATTCTTGAATATGTTGCTCTTGGGTTAACTAAAGCATATTTTATATAATAAAGAAACCAAGAATACCTAAAATTGTGTTCCCTTCTGATATTTCCACCTCTATAATGCTGCACCTTTTTTTAACACGATCATCTGGAAAACTTTGAAAACAATACTTTATAATATACCATTATATTAAGTTATTTAATATTAACTGTATTTTAAAATAAATGCCTAGAAAATATTTTTAAGATACAGACTTCTTACATATTAAATATATCTGATGTTAAAAGGCTTTAAGATTTTCTGTAAAAAGCTTTTTAACCAGTGATTACAAAGTTAACTATATTTCCTTAGATATTATAAATATCAATACAAATTTATGTATCTGTTATATTCCCAAGTATTTCAAAAACCATAAACAAAATACTAATGTCATGTAAAAAAAGAAAATTAAAAACGAATTACTGTATAAATCAATGCTTAAATATCTATACCATAGAATTAGTATCTCATTTTATCTATATTTTTCTAACATATTCCTTGTATAATAATAATACTTATTTTAACAAATTACTCAGGGTAATAGTTATGTTACTAGACACAAAAGAAAAATAATACCATTTAGTGGTAACTGAGGAAACATAATCCAGGTACAAAAAATTTGAATTTTTTAAAGATATAATTTTAAAATTCCATAATCTCCCTGTGGAATATCACTGCCTTTAAGATGAATCATTGCAACACTCCTATTTTTTAACTGATATTGAAATATGACACACACTTTTCATATGTATTTCATTGTATTTCATATACAAAACATGGAATAATAGCCCAATACATTTTCACAGTGTTTATATGAGAATACCAATGTAACCCTTTACCCAAATTAAAAAAAAAAATCAACCAACTAACCAACAAAAAAACAGAACACCACCCTTACCCCGGAAGTACTCCCTATTTCTCATCTGAGTTACTGTACTTCTTCCAGCCCAAGGTAATCACTATCTTAATATCCCACACCAAATATTTTTTAACTTTATAAAAGTAAAATTATAGGCCGAGAGCAGTGGCTCAGGTTTGTAATCCCAACACTTTGGAAGGCCAAGGCGGGCACATAAGATGAGGTTAAGAGTTCAAAACAAGCATGGCCAACATGGTGAAACCCCATCTCTACTAAAAATACAAAATTAGCCAGGAGTGGTTGTGGGCGCCTGTAATTCCAGAACTCTGGAGGCTTAGGCGGGAGAATAGCTCAAGACTGGGAGGCAGAAGTTGCGGTGAGCAGAGATCACGCCACTGCACTCCAACATTTTTGCAACATTTTTTATAATCACTTTTGCCTAAGTGATGTTAATGGGATTCTTTCATGTTGCTGCTCTAGTAATGGTATATATATTTTCACTATGTATAATACTCAATTGTATGAATATAATACAATTAATGCATTAATTGTATGATTGATGGACACTTGTGTTGCTTCCAGTTTAGTATTTTTAAAATGTAGCTATTCATATTCTTGTGTATTGACTCATATATACACATTTCTGTTAAATATATATGTAGGGAATAAAATCGCTGTCATAGGCTAAACTTATGTTTAGCTTCAGTAGATCAGATCAAACAGTTTTTCAAAGTGATTGCAACAATTTACATTCCTCCTGATACTGTATAAGGGCTGTTAATAATTCCAGATTCTTCCCAACACTTGGTACAGTCTGTCCTTCTAATTTAAACTGTCCTTGTTGGTAAATAGTCCTATCTCATAATAATTTTAGTTGCCATTTACTTGATATATTAGAACAAATATAGATCTAGATATATAGATATATAAACAATACAAATTTATACCATAAAGGCCTGTTTATATCAAATAAATTATGCATTTATGTAACAATTCCCATTATGTATTATGTTATAGTCATGCTATTTCTTGAGCCAATGTACTTTGTTTATATTTTATATTTTTCCCACCTAACATAATATTATAGATACATGATTTTTGTGATTGACATTGATCCAACTAAATACAATTATTATCCCATTATTAATTCTCAAATTGTCACTTTTTATCAAAAATATTCCTTACAAGTTGTCTCTATTGTCTCCTCAGTCCTACTCCTGACCTTTGAAATCATCATTATTCTTTGGGAGCAGGATTTTTTTATAATTTATGTTGTTTTTTTTCCTGCTTCAATATGAAATTATCTATTGCCAAAAATCTCTGGTTTTAATTTAAAAAGTATTACATAGAAATATATAAGTTCTAATATTCATATCAGCTTGTTCTATGTGTGAAAGAATATTGACTAAAATGATCACACGTCTGAGATACCCAGGGGTCAGAGCTTTAAGTTATATTTACTTTTAAGGTCATTAGTATATATCGACTTTCAATTTTGCTTAAACTTCACTAGATTTTGTTTTGGAAAGTCTTGTTTGTGTATGTATCTCTTTAACGTATTTGCAATATGTTAAGTCAGCTTTTAGGTATTTAACCCCTCAGTCATACTTAAATGGCAATCATTCCCTATTATGATATTTACTTGTCTTATTTTGTAGTCACTCTACAACAATTAACAGCATTACAAACTACTTCAAAATCAAATTTTTTTTAAACTATGGGATTTTGCTTATTAGGTTTTGCTGATACAGTATGCATGTGTATATGGATGTAAACTATTCTCTCCCTTATATATTGGTGATTTAAGAAATGTGACAATGTGGGAAAATGTTACTGTACTTTTAAGTTTTGATGACCTTAGTTTTATTTAAGAACGTATATGCAAAGCTAATAATGTACTGGCTTCTCAATATGGTAAGAAAGGCATTCACTTTTTCCAATTTGTGTAAAATAACTCATAGAGAATATTGGTAAAACTGTTTATTGCAGAAATAATATTTATAGCAGGAAGTTAACCAAAAGCTGGACATAAATTCATGTGTTGTCACCATTACAAGCAACATTGGTTAAATTCTAACCAATTTAAATTAATATTTAATCATATACACAAAAATATTTGGTTGATTTGTTATTTCATTAGAACTTAAATCTGAAACAATTTAAAGATTATTTAGTAAAAATTGCCTACAATCTTAGGGATTAAATTATGTCTCAGAGATGTTAAATTGGGCAAATAATTTGGACAATTACAGTGGTAGAGAGTAGACTTAAAAATTTAGTATTTAAGTCCCATGTCACAACTTCTTCCCAAACACCATGAAGGCTTTGTTAAATGATGGTTGTAGTAGTAGCTGTTGTTGTTGTATTTCTCTTCAACTAAACTGGAGAACTTAGATATAGATACAGATTTCACATGACTCAATTATGATAGTTAAGAACATGCTGTTAATCTGGTAATAAATTAAGAACTAGACAACCAGCACAACAGCATTACATAATCTTTCAAAGATGCTGAAATAATAAAATTAATATTCATACAGTGTTAAGCTCAGAATCTAAGATAGTATTTTGTGGCTATTAGATCTAGCGTAAAAATAAATTTATCAACATTAGACCAAAAAAAGAACTTTTTTTTTTTTTTTTTTGAGATGGAGTTTCACTCTTCTTGCCTAGGCTGGAGTGCAATGGTACGATCTCAGCTCACTGCAACCTCCACCTCCCGTCTTCAAGCAATTCTCCTGCCTCAGCCTCCCAATAGCTCGCATTACATGCACGTGTCATCACACCCAGCTAATTTTGTATTTTTAATAGAGACAGGGTTTTGCCATGTTGGTCAGGCTGGTTTCGAACTCCTGACCTCAGGTGATTCACCTGCCTCAGCCTCCCAAAGTGCTGGGATTACAAGCATGAGCCACCACGCCCGCTCAAGAACATTTTAAATAGAGCTTTAATATGGAGGTAGTCTGTAAATATCTTCATCTTTAACTCCTACAGTCTGGATATTTACAGAAAATATGTTCAATGTCACAGGATGAGTGAGCAGCCCTCTGGCTCCATGTGTGGAAGTAAGTCAATACCATTACTTACAATACATTACCGTACAATAATCCAAACCCTTTGGCACAAAGATTTCTATATAGGCAACTAAGCCAGTAGTCTTAGTTGAAGAGTTACTTCAAATTGAAAAAAAATGAATTCAGGTGACTCACAATGAGCCGTTTTTTTTAATTTATCTTTTTTTCATTTGGAATCATTTGATGTTGATACTTTTCTTTTTGTGATATTCCTGTTAGTGATATTCTTCAAAACCATAGATAGAAACTACATTAGAATGAGGTTTTTATGCATCTCTTTATTTATGTTTACACTATAAAAATATAAAATGTTATATGTAATATTTATAAAATATTTAATTATAATTTTTAATGGTTGGTTTTGTGGAATTATTACTTAAGAGTAAGGGAATGAATTACACGACCTCACTTCAGCTCTTCAAGGTCTAGAATTCTATTATTTCATTGGGCTTAGTAAGATGTTCATTTTCAATATTTCCTAATTATGGCTGCAGCACTTTAAACTGAAAAACTCTTGCAGCTTACTAACAGAACACCCTTGAATTATCTGAAGCTGAATTACACAGGGACTTGGATAGTGTGGTTATATATTAAATGTTGAGATCCTTTTCATTATATAACTCCAGAATTGATTATTAAAGCCTGACAAGGATAATAAACACTCCTAATTACCAAGAAGCACTGTCTCCACAAGCTACTACTCTTTTCTTAAAGGCATTTATGTGCTTTTCCAGGCAGATAGATTTGCTCTGCCTCTTAGCCTGACATAAATTATTTTTATATCAATCTTTCAGAAAAAGGGTTGTCCACTGAGTGATAGCTATGGGGAATATAGGACCTCTGGGAACAGAAAATTAATTTGTCTCATTATTTTCTATATCTCACTATTCCCTAAGCTGCAATATAGCTACAAAACTTACAGTAGAAGTCTAAGCCCCAACAGTTAAGTTTCATGAACAGATATCATTAAAGAGAAAAACTTCTTAAAATAAGGTTAGCTATTGGGAATTGAAAGCAAAGAAAAAGAATAAAAGAATCCAACTAGGAGAGCTATTTAATCCAGCTTCATTATTTTTATCATGACACAATTATATCACCTTGTTATTTGGCTCAAAATTGCAAAATATTAGACACTCATTAGGGATATAGGATGTACTATCCCCTCTTGGGCAGGAGGGGGTACTTTTTTTTTTAACTAGAGAAGACAAAAAATATCTATATATCACATTAATACATAAACAAATTACTCACTTTAAATTGGCTTACATGTCCTGCTTAACTCATGCATGTATTTTTATTATGTTAGATTTTGGATGGAATGGTTTAACGCAACAGAAATGAATGTCTCTAAAAAGTAAGCTGAATAAAAAGAGAAATAAATAAAATTTATATGAAAATTCAAATGTGGAAAAACAATATTTATAGTTATTAATGTTAAATGACAGCCTTTACAACTTTTAGGGATGTCAAAATATTTTAATCAAATAAGAAAATAAATATTTTAATATTTAAATAAAATTATATTTGATATGAGTTCAAATTAATTAATTTAGAATATATTTGAATGAGTTTCTAAGATACCATATGGTATGCTAAGGTATAATTATTTTAAAAATACAGCAAGTTTCTCAATAAGCTTATAAGAAACAGCAGAAAAATAGTTCATTATTTTTATAAAATCATTTTCATAATAGAGAGATATATAAAATTTTGAAAAACCACGGTGGAAAATAATAGTCTGCTATATGATCAGTAAAAAAATGCAAAACTGAGGCTTCTTTTGATTTAATATTAGAGAAATTAGTTAGCATTCTTCAGGTAGATATTATAAGGGAAAACACACAAATTATGAAGGCCTTCACTAGTATGACACTGTCAAAGAAGTGTGAAAAGTTTAACAATATTAGAAGAGGATGAGTGAGCAGAGTAGTTAAGAAGATATTGCTAAGAACATTAACTTTTTTTATAAAAAATTCAGGAGATTAGAATCTATCGAAAAATATTAAAGGTGTTTCCAATAATCAAATCTTGTTTGCCGTGACACTTTCAAAACATAAGTATAATGAATGGTGATGAGGATCTGTGACTATATACACAGAGGCCAATTCATGCCTCCTCATTCTTCTACCCAGTGAACATATGCTCTTCCTGGGCATCTAATGAGCTGTGATTGCCTTTTCGTGCTCTTGAAGCATCAGAGTATATATCCCAGTCCCTTCATAGCATTATTATAGTTAGCAAGTAAATATTTTGTAGTTATATGTTTAAACTATAATTTCTTCTTATTCCATATGTATATACTTATTTCAGTCCCAAAATCTTTGTTCAATGTCTATAGCATTATAGGTGCACAATAAATATAAATTGACTGACAGGATGAATAAATGACAGTTGGGAATTGATGCTTTCAAATAAATATTTACAAGTTAATTAAAATCATATGTTTCCGAATAATTCTTAAAGGTTAAATGGTGAGATGTATATACGAAGTTTCTCAAGTTCCCTTTTTAGGCAAATGGTGCCTCTCATTGAGTAGTGCATTTTGAATGAAATTGCCCATATAGACAGTAATGTGGGAAGTAACGAGACTTCTGTGAGATCACTAGTGAAAGCTAACGTTAAAACTGTTTCTGACAATTAATGGACAGAGAATAAGAAAAAAAAAGAGTGTTTTGATTAAATAAAGAAAAAAGTTATTGAAAAATGTTATAGGTATTTCCAAAGTCAAATGTTTTAAATTAGATACAGACTGGATAGGGATCAACTGGATTTGGCAGTCAGACGATTTTTGTGAAAGTTCTTCCAAGTGGAGAAAATGGTTACCGAAGAACAGTGGGAAGAGGAAGAAAAGGAGATGAGAGATGTAATAAGTGCATACCACTCTTTCTAGAAACTAGGTTATGAACTGGGGGAAAATATCAATTAGCCCTTCTATTTTTGTAAGTATTAAAGAACATGAAACTTGGGAAGTCTTAATGTCCCAAGATATGCGATAGAAACAATGTTTATATTTACAGACAAGAATAGAGAAGATGCTGAGGGATGGAATTATGACAATGTTTTGTCTGAAACTTAGCTGTGCCTCTGACTCTGAATGCCCTTCTCTAGAATTGTTTACCCCTCCTTTGGATATATGTATCTGTCTAAGAATGTTACTTTGTTTGTTTTGTCTGAGTGATTTCTCTATTTTACTCTGTCACTTAAAATGTCTCTGACTAATAAACTTAGAAATCACTTGGAACATTATTAAGTTCAATTTCCCAATATCTTCTATAACATTCCCGAAAATTGATCAAACAGGCTCTGTTCAAAACTATCCAGTGTAAGGAAGCTCAGATATTTTCTGAGGCATTTTATGAGAATAACAAACAACTTGACTGCTAAGAAAATAGAAACAACCAGTTTGTCAAATTTAGTAAAAATCTAGCTGATTACCTTTTTACACTTAAGTTCAAGGATCTCATGGTGATAGCGAACTTATCTAGATCATTTATTAAGTGTCATGCACAGTTCTAAGTTAAGTACATTGTGATCATTATTACATTTAAACTTTACGGCAATCTTATAATATATATTATTATAATTTCCATTTACAAATATAGTGTTGAGGCACAGAGAGGTTACATAATTGCCCCAAGTTATCCCCAGTGATCACTTGTGGACTGAGTATTTGAGTACATAGAAATGGTTCCAGAGCTCACTGGCTCACTGTCTACCACAGTGTTTTATGTGGTAGCTAGGCAAATGGCACCATCCTTTAAAATAGTTCAGGAGAGTCAAACTCCTGAAGACCTGCAGTATTCTTAAAGCATAAAATGCAGAAATAGGCTCTATATAAAAATGGTAGAATGCCCCCAAAAAGAGAACAGTGTAAATATTTTTTCAGTTGTTTGTGCTTGAAATTGAAGTCTATGTAACTAGCACAATCTCCAAACAAACTTAGATGAGTAAAATTGTTCAGCAAACTTGTTAGATTGATAGTGATTTTCCTTAGTACAGCCGTTTTCCTTAGTTACCAGCTGTCTCTATATTTCTTACCAACCTTACTAAAATACTTACCCTCTTCACTGTCTAATAACCCTCTTCCTGAAGGGCTTCCTCAGAAAGCACACCTTCAATTCCATAGCATCCATAATTATATATATTACACACTATCCTGTTTCTTTGTGGACATTCTGATACTATTTGTCAATTGGAAGAAGTCTACTAGACAATATAGAACATATGAGAAAACATTAGAAAGATCAGCTACATATTATTAAATACATTCAGTCAAGACTAAATAGAATGAAGGGACTCAAAGATGCTAAGAAAATGACTTAAATGAGAAAAATCAATATGTTAAATGTTCTTGCTCCATCAAGAATCAACAGATCGATCTAGAGCTTGAAGTAATTATGATGTCATTGCTTATCAGTTGGAATTCGAGTTCAATACTGAAAAGACTCTTAGAGTACTCTCTTTGAAGTTAGGAAATAATGACTGGAATACAATAGTATGCAATTAGCAGCTTACTTCCTATATTTTTTTCTTCTTAGTGGAAGAGAGGCCATGATCAATTTAGTATCTTGTCCTAGATCAGAGGTAAATTTATTCTCTAAAATTACTAAACTTAGTAACATTTCAGAGAAACATAAGGACAGCATTAAGATTCTAGGAATGGCACTATGCGTTTAAATTGTTTCTTCAGATTAAATTTACAAGTAACTTAGAACTTGTATTATCTAAATTGAATTAAGATATTGAAGGTGTTTTTAGTCTTTTTCATAATAGAAAGTGAGTTATTATTCTTGATGAGTAATTTGTATGATTACTTTCATCCAATTTTGAGTGTCACAATGAAAATTTCTGTATTTTAAAAAATGTGTGCATGCAGTAAATTTCCATTATATTTGTAAACTGAAAAAGGCTGCTAACTCTTTTCCACAGGTATTATTTTATCCTATCTTTTTTCCTTCATTCATGCAGTAAAACTATCATGACACTTGAGAATGGTAGAGTTGCAGCTGAAATTCACTGAGGAGTCTGCATATGTGGGTTTGTAGACTAAACCAAAAAACTAGGCATAGCTATGGTTTACATTCAAGAATATTACAAAAGCTTTATGTGGACTTTGTAATTTTGAGTCTTTCCAATTAAATAACACATTATTACTATTCATCACTAGATACCAGACACACAGAAAAGTTTATTTTCCTAAGTTTTTCTAAAAGAAATCGTTCACTGAGTTGGTATAAATGATTCCATTTGCTAAGAGATACTCATATAGTTCGGTGCACAAATGTTGCACAATTACATTTAGGAAAATATGATGCAGAATATTCATAAGAGATCTTTCTGGGAGTTAAAAAATAAAAAAGAAATTTGAGTGGATAATTCCTCAAAGATATTAGCCAATGTGCTACCATTATCAACTCATCACAAGGAAGGCTGGTAGAAATGTGCCACATACAGATGTTTTGATCAACGGCAAATCACATATAAAATCATGGTACCCTAAGATTATAATGCTGTATTTTTACTGTGCCTTTTCTATGTTTAGATACACAAACACTTGCCAGTGTTACAATTGCCTACAGTATCCAGTATAGTAACATGCTGTACAGGTTTGCAGCCTATGAGCAATAGGCTATACTATATAGCCTAGGCGCCTAGTAAGCTATGCCATGTAGGTAGTGTAAGTACGCTCTATTAAGTTTTCACAACGACAAAATTGCCTTTGATGCATTTCTCAGAACTTATCCTCATTGTTAAGTGATGCATGGCTGTAGTAATTAGCACACAGTTTTGTTTGTTTGTTTGTTTGTTGTTTGTTTTTGAGACGGAGTCTCACTCTGTCACCCAGGTTGGAGTCAGTGGCACGATCTCCACCCACTGCAACCTCCACCTCCCGGGTTCAAGTGATTCTTCTGCCTCATCCTCCCGAGTCGCTGGAACTACAGACACGCGGCACCATGCCCGGCTAATTTTTGTATTTTTAGTAGAGTCGGGGTTTCATCGTATTGGCCAGGCTGGTCTCGAACTCCTGACCTCGTGATCCTCCCTCCTAGGCCTCCCAAATGCTGGGATTACAGGCTTGAGCCACCATGCCTGGCCCCACAGAGTTTTAAAATTTAATGAATTATTACCTGTGAAGTACTTTCAATAGTGCCTGACCTACAGTAAGTGTTCAATCAATGATGCTATTTTAACTCTTTCATTCAGATCTAATGGAATTAATGTATAAAATATATATTAAAATATAAAACATTATACAAAATTTTAATATAGTATTAATAATAGACCAATAATATGAAATATATAACAAATTACACACATTGAAAAATAATTGAATTGTGACATAACAACAACAGAAAACCAGAAGCAACAACTCAATAAAATATTGTTGGCAATAGAACAATTGAGAATCACATTATACAATGGTTGCCCAGGAGAAAAATGTGTAACCCATCAAATGAACCATTTCAAATTGCATTGTACAAATCATTGGAAAGTGTATTTTAAGGAGCAACCCTATAGTGGCAAGGTGGTGAGCAGTGACTTATAACATCATATAGCTTTTTTTAAATCCTTTTATTAATACTCAGGAAAAATTGTTATTGTAGAATTTTAAACTTAATAACCATTAAATATAATATTTGAAATAAACTGCATTCAAAACTGCAACATCAAAATACAATACTGTTTTCTTTCAAAAATTTATGCATACAAAAATAATGCATTTTTTCACAGAAATACTGGAATGCTGATATTAGAGATTTCTTTGGAAATTATTATAGAAAAAAATACAGATGGAAAATTAGGACTTTTTTAAAAAAATAATTCTATTAGTTAAATTTGTTCATACCCCTAAATCCTCATCTGGTTCTTGTGTTTTATTTATGATAATGATGATGATAATATAAAAATGTTATACAAAATGTTATACATACACAAACTGAGATTTTACTATCAAAAATGAATGTTTACATATTAACAAAATTCACTTGTTTTTAAACACTTAAATTTAGTAAAGATAGTAAAACTTGTACTCATTTTTTCCTCTATAATTATTTTTTAAAAGGCCTAAGTTGAAGTTACTGTCTCTGAACTTAACTACAACAAATTATTTTTCTTCATTGTGTAAATTTTCTCTGAGAAATTCCTGCATACACAGCTTTTACAAGGCTAGAAAGAAGTTATATTAAAGTATTCTATATGTAGCAATTAATATATAAATTGATTTATTTTACACATAAGTTAAAGTACACTGCTAGAGACTGTAAGGAACAGAAAATAATAGTTTGCTGTCTATGAATGTACAGTATTTTGGAGAAAGAAAGTGTGAATACAAGTATGATACAGTGAAATATAAATACTACAAAAGAAGTATTTATTATGTTCATAAGATTAAAAATACACTTCCAGGTGACAGATCATTTTAAGATTTAAGGAGATTACAGTTGTAAGGATAACCATTAAAGAGTAAGTAAGATCTAAAGGAAACTTAGAGAGGTCAGAGCATGTCCTATTGCGGTAATGGCTTAAGAAAAATAGAAGAGACAGGAAAAGTGCACTTCATGTGGACAATAAAAGGTACAGCAGGTTAACTGAAGCAGAGAATATGGGATGAAATCAGGAAAAAAATGTCAACAAAGTCAGGAAGAAATTAAAATTTTTACTTCCTGATTTACCAATAAAACATTCCTTTAGTTGTTCACAGGAAAGCTTGAAAATGTGATTGACAAGATATAAAGCAACAGAGGGTAAAACCATATCAAGAGCTAAGTCAAAATGATGTAGTTTGAATTGTATAGGAAAATAAGTAGTAGAATCTTATAATTTGCCTGGTAAAAATTAGGAGTGTGAGATTGGGGGAAAAAGGTTAATTTTAATTGAGGTACTAAGCGAAAATGTTTATTTGGGTATCAGTAGGACATTACTAGTGTTGAGTATTGTGCTTCTTGCAGTGGTTATTCCAGATATTACTCACTCTTTTCAAATGATACCTAACACACCACACTAATTAGAAAACTAGAATCCCTGAGGATCTTTTCTTAAGTTATTAGAAAAAAGTTGTTTGGTACTTGACTTGATACTTGTGATGGTTAATTTTATGTGTCAACTTGACTGACCGATATATTTGGTCAACATTATTCTGGGTGTGTCTGTAAAGGTGTTTTTTTATGAGATTAACCTTTAAATTGGTAAACCTAGTAAAGGAGATTGCCTTTTCAGATTCTGGGGAGCCATCTTCCAATCAGCTTAAAGCTTGAGGAAAAAAAAAAAAAAGATTGACCCTACCTCTAGTAGGAGAAAACTCTTCCTGCCTGACTGCTTTGAAGTGGAACATTTATCTTTTCTTGCCTTTGGACTCAAGTAGAAACACAAGCTCTTCTTGGGTCTAGAACTTGCTGGCTTTCAGACTGGAACTTATACCCTTGGCTAAACACACTTTTTCTGGAACTAAAGCCACAGTATGTTCCTGGTTCCAAGGATTTCAGACTCAACTGAAGACACCAGCATCTCCTCTGGGTCTTTTTGAATACAGATCTTGTGATTTTCAGCCTACATCATTCTGTGAGCCAATTCCTCATTACATATATATATACTACATATACACACACTGCATATATAAGGGTTCTGATTTTTGGGAAAACAAGAAACAGAACCTAATGAATGGTTTTGTTTTACTGGAGAACTCTAACATGGTAAAAGACAAGTACAAATAAAAATAAGATGTTGAATTACTCCTATTGAAAATAATTGAAAAGACTTCTCCCTTCCTTTTCTTAGAGCATTTGCCTTAGAAAACTTATCATTGTAAGATGTGTCTCTGTCTTCTTGAAATATGTGTGAATTTTTTAAAAGGCCATTATGCTTCTTGCCAGAATTAAGCCCCCAAAATATCTTCCCCAAGGACATTGAAACTATCTCTTTGAAATTAATCATCAAGAAAGACAGCTCCCCTATCTCTCAGTTTCCATCAAAAGGCAGGAGCTTAACCTCATGGGTGCATCTCTCTAAGTTGCAAAGCCACCTCATAAATATAAAAAATAAAAAGTTTGTTTTTTCTTCAGATAAAGTCAATTAACGCAGATGGCCACCCTAAATACCATGTGAATCTATGATCAACTGTATGTGACAAATGGCATCATCATCTTCTTACTTGAGGACTAGTTTTTGTTTATCTTCAGAACATGCATATAATAGGTTGTATCTACCAGGCTATATAAAAATATGATTTTTTTTTTATTTTGAAATCTCATACTAGATTGTTATCACATTCTAATTTAATGTTAACATAAAACTATTTTCTTTCTATTCAACTTTTGTGTAGGATTTTCTCTGTTGGCATGAGATTTTTTTTTTAAATTTTATTTCTCTATGAGTAAAATGGTGGTACTGATAGTAGAAGGATACATCCAGATGGAGCAAGATGTATTTTGATCTAGACAAATTTAATTATATTGCAGGTGACAGCAAATGAAATAAGTCCAGAAATATTGAGACAATGAGAATGTGAGGCATAAAAAAAGCAAGGCACTAGGATATAATTTGGAATGATTATTGATCAGAGAGGAAGAGTGATAAATGTTCTCATGGAAATATTGCTTTAATGGTACTGTTTTCTGAATCTTGCTTCTCCTGATGTGGGACACAGATTTGAAGCATCATGTGTAATTTAAAGATAGCCTTGTTTTGGATAACAACATTTCAAACAACACAAGCTTATTAAAGAGCATGTATTAAGAAAATATCTTGAGAAAAAATTGAAAACTTAGATTAGGTAGGGCTTTAATGATAGTTTAATTCAACAGTATAACTTTACTAGTGAAGGAATCTGGTATGTTACACAGAGCTGGGAATACGGTTTAGGCTAAAATCTTTCTCTTGTAATGGAAATAGGCCTTGGCACCTTCACTGTAATGTACAAAGTAAAAGGCAAGAGGGAGAATGCAAGTTGGAATGATTTACACATAGTATCATAACACCAAAGCAATACATTGTTTTCCTGCTTAAAGTAATGAAGGCGTTTAGTGAGGTTGAGGGTATAAGAGAAGAAGTAAATGAAAGCTATAAATGTCTTAAATTTCCTCAAAGTAACAATATGTGTAATTAAACTTTAGATGAGAAAAATACTGGTTGTTTTTATCAATGCCATTAAACAACTCAACACATAGTGAATCGATAGTGTACATAGTGAATCAATACATTTTTCATGGGTGAACTTAAGACATTATATCTTATTTGTGAAATAAGATATAATAATTGTGAAAATATTTAAGGGTTCAAGTTATTAATATCCAACTAGGTAACTATGCATATGTTCTAAATAATGTATACAAAGAATATGTAGTTCTCAGTTTAAAAAAGGACAGAAAAACTTACACTTCAATGTAGATCCAGGCAATGACCTCAGTAATTCTAAAGGATTCTACAGTCTGTGCTTCAAAGATTCACACTAGTTGGAGGGTGGACATTTACATAGTTTGAACAAGTAGGGAAAATATTAGACAGTCTGTAATTAACTGTGAGAATATAAGCTAGGAGAAATATGAAAATATAGGGAAAAATGAGGATACTGAATTATTCTTTGAAACAAAAAAGACATATTTGATATCTTTAGTTTTGGAACTATATATAAATTACCAGGAGAAACTGGCTCATTTTGCACTGTGAAATATACTACCCTTTTTCCAAGATATTTCCAAAAAAATGAAGTTGAATTTGCAAAAATATCACATCATCGCACTAGCCTTGGCTGTAAGCTTGCTTAGAGAGAGAGGATAATGGGGATTAACTGGAAATTTTAATTTAGAACAGGAAACATGACAAGAAATTGATGGTGATCTGAGTAGAAAAGAAGAAGTTTTAGAGACTATACAAATGTTCAGATGAATAAAAAATAAAATACTTTCTGCATCATAGTGTTTAGATTAGCAGACCCAAATAATTACGTATTTTACATAAATATTTTTATCTGGCATTGCCATAAATAAAATCGGAAAAAAACATTTGTTTCCTTTACTTTGAGTCATTCAGATTTGCTATTTTGTTTCCTGCTTATTACATAACCTATTGATTCACAATTTTCCCCTAGCTCAATCCAAGGTTTCTAAATGGTGATGTATATGTTGTTGGTGGTAGTTTTTGTATTGCTGTGTGGTAGTGGTTATTTACTTTTTGTCCTGTGAGCCAGGACCCTGATATTATATTCTTCTGAGTTAAACCCAAATTATTTCTTTGATTCTAGAAAGGTGTTTATTCCCTCTGAGTACTCTTCTCCAAGACACCTATTTTAAAAGGAAATGTCATAATAAGATATAATGTCCATGGATTTTTATTATTTAAAATTTGTGCCCCTTTATAATTCAAATTGCAGTCTTCTGGCTGTTAGCAAACACCCAAAATTTTATTCTCTTAGTTAGTTATTTTTTTGCAATGGGTTTCAATATTCTTTAAGCCAAACTTAACATTATTTTTTCAAAAAAAGGAAAACTTTAGGAAACAATGGAATACTATTTTATCTTCATTTTTGGTTAATAATAAACAGCATAACTTTTCCTTTTCATTTTTGAATTAGAAAGTACTACACCATAACTTTAAGAATACTCTGGGACTGGCACGGTGGCTCATGCCTGTAATCCCAGCACTTTGGGAGGCCGAGGCGGGCAGATACTTGAGGTCAGGAGTTCGAGACCAGCCTGGCCAACATGGTGAAACCCCATCTCTACAAAAAAATACAGAAAACTAGCTGAGCATGGCAGCAGGCGCCTGTAATCCCAGCTACCTGGGAGGCTGAGGCAGGAGAATTTCTTGAGCCCTGGAGATAGAGGTTGCAGTGAGCCGAGATCGCGCCATTGCACTCTAGCCTGGGTAACAAAGCAAGATCCCGTCTTGGAAAAAAAAAAAAAAGAAAAGAAAAGAAAAAAAAAAGAAATAGAATACTCTGGTGACACTGAAAGCATTAATAGTGTACTACCAAAGTCTTGCCATTTTTTCTGCAATTTCTACTAGAGAGAATCTTAGCCACATAACCTGCTCTGTTTGTGAATGCCAGTTTTCTAATTGAACATCAGTAAAATATGGTAAAGAAAAAACTTTGTGTTGGCCTCTTGTTTTGTGTTTTTCCATTTGCTACCCAAACTCCTACCCCACATATTTTTACCCATTTTTCTCTGCTAAGGAAGTTAGTTAGATGCTAGAAACAAGGAGTTGGGAATTGGGGAAAAGTAGAGATCTAAAAAAGCTACATTCAACACAATGCATTGTTGCATTTTATAGATAAATACATACATAGATTTATATGCAAACAAATATTTTACCTTTTGTTTTGGTTCTAAAAGATTACTTTTCCCTTCTACCTTAAAATAAACATATATCAATTCTATTTTAAATTTGGCTTAAAAAACTTAAAGCATAAAGTGTAAAATACATTGGTGAAATTATAATAAAAATAATGTTTTCAAGCATTACTTTTTTTGGTGTTTACACCAAGGTTTTAAAAATATTTTCGTATTTTAGATATTTCTTTTAGGTGAGAATACAAAATATCTTCTAATGGTCAAAAATACTATCAGTAAACAAAAATCATATTTTTATTTTGCCATAATCCTATGTCAAATTTTGCACTTAAAACTTTTCAATATATTATCAAATATTAAATTCTGAAAAGAGAAACAAAGATGCTTTCCTGTTTCTGAACTAATCAATACCAAAACAGTGTAAAAATCACTTAGCAACTTGTTTCAGGAAATATTTGTTCCTGGAAGAAAAGCCTATAAAAAAATTAAAATAGAAACTTATAAAAACTAATACCTTGGCTGGGCATGGTGGCTCACTCCCGATATCCCAGCATTTTGGGAGGCAGAGGCAGGCAGATCAGGTGAGCTTAGGAGTTCGAGACCAGCCCAGCCAACATGGTGAAACCCTGTCTACTAAAAATACAAAAATTAGTTGGGCATGGTGGTGCATGCCTGTAATCCCAGCTACTGCGGACTGAGGCAGGAGAATCCCTTGAACCTGGGAGGTGGAGTTTGCAGTGAGCCAAGATCATGCCACTGCATTCTAGCCTGGGTGACAGAGGGAAACTCTGTCTCAAAACAAAAACAAAAACAAAAACTAACACCTTAAATACTCATTTTAAAATTTTTGCCTCACTCTGACCACCAAGACAAAACCTAACATATAAACTCTTCATATACCTAGCCAGTTTTCCACATTGCAAGATCCTTTTAAAGTCATCCTGCCTAGGTCCTAAGATTGTAGAAATATTCTCTCCTGATTTCTACCTTTCATGCCAATATTAAAATTCCATTGATGTGACATTCTTCCTTACTACAGTAAGTCTAATTAACTTAAATTTACTTAATCTATAGGCATTCTGTGGGGATTTCTGTGGGGATTTGATAAGATCATTTCAAAAGTAAATTAAATAGTTTTATTTAAATTAACTCTCATATAAATAAAACCTACAAAATTTAGACAAAATACAAAAAATAAAAACTTGTGAAGCCTCCAGAAAGTGACCAAAGCACTTGGATTGTGGAAGGTTCAACATTCAGAAGAAGAGAATGGCAGTGAATGAGTTTCCCATTTTCATGAATTTTAGAATGAGGGCAGGACCCAGTCTACACCATACCAGGCTGGTAAGACTGAAATAGACACTCTCATTTTACAGACTTGAGGAATTAGAAGATGTGCTTCAGAAATTTACTACATATTAAAAGTGTGGAGAGAAATCTTGAAAAGGAAGATTCCAGAGAGGGGAAGCACCAAATTCTATGTATAATCTTTCCTAAATCTCTTTCTGATCTCTAAAACATGAATATTCAGCCCAGATGGCAGGTATCCTCAACTATATCTATAAAACTAACTTTAAAATTCAGCTGTTTCCCACAACAAGCGACACAGTTTGCAGTTTGGGCACATAAACTACAACACAATTAAAATTTCCCTGCAATATGTAGATGATAATGCCAGGATACAAACCAAAATTATTCTACATAAGAAAAGAAATGAAAATGTGATTCTTGATAAAGGGACAACTAATGAATACTGATCCTGAGATGACCCAGATTTTGAAATTAGTAGATAAAGACTTTAAAGTACTTTTAACAATGATTAAGGATATAACATGTATGTGTAACAAGGGAAAATGTAGCAATTAAAACACAGAATAGAAAACAGTAAAACAGGAAAAAAAGAGTCAGAGAGCAAAAAGAAGAAAACAGACAGAATAAAAGAATAGAGGAAAGAAAAGATTGAAAAATGATTAGAGTGTCATAAACGTATGGGACAGTATTAAGTTCGAACATGCATGTAACTGGAGCTGCAGAATGCAAGAAAAGGGAATATGTGACAGGAAGAACAATATTTTAAGAAATACATAATGGCTGTGAATTTTTCCCTTTTGATGAAAGATTTAATTTTAGAGATTTAAGAAACACAGTGAAACCTAAGCAAAATGAACACAAAGAAAGCAACCTACATATATGGTCAAATAGTTGCAATGTAAAACTGAAGGCAAATTGCATTTCATACAGGATAATAACATTTCAAATGAGTGTGACTTATCATCATAAACAATGAAAGCCTGAAGACATTGAAATAATATCTTCAAAGTGCTAGGGCGGAGGGAAAGACTACCCACCCCAGAACTGTATGTTTTAAAGCCTTACTCCCTAGCTGTCTCAGCTATCACTCTCTCCTTAAATTTTCATGTTTTTCAAATTTCATACCTTATATGAAATTTAAAGTATATCTGGCATTTAATTTTAAGCCAGCCATTTGTGATTAAACCAACTGTATGGATAAAACAAGTAGGCTCGGAATTATCTTTTAGTGATTGTGGTTGCAACCTGCCACACAAAAAGGCTCTCCCACACGGGGTCCTGTTAATAGCCACAAAAATCAAACAAAAAATGGCTTTTTAAAGCCAATCTGTAAATATTTGTTTACTGTTAAAGACTGACATGGGATTGAAGGGCATTATTTTAATAATTAGAAATTTTCTTATTTTTCTAGAATCTTGTGAATACGAAGGTAAAACAATGAAATAGAGATAAATTACATTTTTCATTAAAAGTACTGACACCAATATTGGTACCAAAACTCTCCAAACAATGGCTTCCAAACTTGAGTTGACTAATAATAATGCTTTCAGACAGAAAAACAAAACAAAACAGGAACAAACAAACAAACAAAAACTAACAAGTAGATATTTGCCATCAAAATGCCTTATTTGTTCTGTTTTCTAAGGAGATAAGATACATAGTTATCTTCACACTGAAGTTAACTATTCTAATAAATAGAATACTGGGGAAAATATAAAAAGCTGTTAGAACACATCTAATTTTATAAACATTGTTTCTAACTTTCGGTTCATATAAGGTTATGTAAAAATTACTTATGCGATACCATCCACATACAAAAGAAGCCATTTCTTATTTTTTAAACACACCTGTTTCAAACACTTTGATATTTTTTAATAGAGAAAGTAAGTTTTATGTCAGGATGGGTGGAGTTGAGTGTAAATCACATAAAATAAAGCACAGAAAATTAGAGAAAAAGAAAGTATCTTTGCAAAACTTTCCTTAAGTTTACAGTCAAATTTTATTCGCTACTATATAAATAGCAGACATCTCCTTGCACTACAAACCTATCACATCTCATAAACTTGGCTGAGTGAATTGAGTAGATGGGAAACCTCCAAGGGAACATCAGTTACTGCAATAAGTGAGATCAGTGATTCAGGAGAGTTCACTCATACATACTTTTCCAAAGTCCCAACTTGGTGTTGGTGAGAATCAAGATATTGAAGATGCTATTAAATGACTTCCTGGCTCTATTTTAGTACTTAAAGCTGTTCTGAGCTATTTCTCAATATAACTATACAAAATAATAGTTTTCTGGCTAAATTCCATTCCAGAAAATCACACAAAACCACTCCAAATACTCCCTGAACTTAAAAGTTGATAGAAACTGTTAAAGGCTGCTTCTGATAATTTCTGCCAAAAATTCAACCACAGTTCTGACACTGGAGCAAGGAAGCGACAGTGTTTAACAACACAGTGGTAGTGATAGTGCATTTGCAAAAAGTCTACACAAGTTAGGATAAGCACGAGTTTCAATTCTGGATCTCCAAATTAAAAAAATAATAATAAAAAGGAAAATAAAACAGTGTAGAATTTAGGATGATGCGTCTGTATTTTTCAGCAGGTATAGTGTGTAAGGATGCCAAGAACAAAAGCAATGATCAGATAACAGGCATTAGCCCAAGAAACATCAATAAGCACATCTTTAAATCTGCTCACAAACTTAACTGATAATAACATTAATATTATTTTAAATTAACAAATCATATTTGTATATATTTATGGGGTTCAATGTGATATTTTTATATATGCATATGATGTGAAATGATTAAGTAAAACTAATTAATATATCCATCATCTCACTTATTTTTTTTGGTGAGACATTTGAAATGTACTCTCTTGGTGTATACCTTAATAATGAGGATAGTTCTGAGAAATGGGTTATTAGGAAATTTTGTCATTGTGTGAACATCATAGAGTGTTATTTACACAAACATAATGGTATAGCCTACTACATTCCTCAGCTGTATGGTATAGCTCCTAGGCTATGAATGTGTACAGCAAGTTAGTGGATTGAATAATATACGAAATTGTAACAAGGCAAGTATTTGTGTGTCTATGCATAGAAACGGCACAGTAAAAATACAGTGTAAAATATATAAGATGATTCACCTGTATAAGGCACTTACTATGAATGGAGCTTGCAGGACTGGAAGTTGCTCTGGCTGAGTCAGTGAGTGAGTTGCAAGTGAATATGAAGGCCTAGGACATTACTGTGCACTACTGTAGACTTTAAAAACACTGTACACTTGAACTACATACTTAATAGCATAGTTTTTTTGGTTCAATTATAAATTAACCTTAGCTTATTGTAAATTTTTTTGCTTTAAAATCTTTTTCGCTCGTTTGTAATAACTTTTAGCTTAAAATTTACACACACACACACACATTGTACAGTTCTATAAAATATTTTCTTTCTTTAAATCTTTATTGTATAAGCTTTTTTCTATTTTTAAAACTTGTATTTGTATTTTCTTTTACTTTTTACGATTTTTTGTTAAAAAAGTAAGACACAAATACACATATTATCCTAGGTCTACACAGGGTCAGGATCATCAATATCACTGCCTTCCACCTCCACACCTTGTCCCTCTGGAGGGTCTTCAGGGGTGAAAACACACAAGAAGCTGTCATCTCCTATGATAACAATGCCTTCTTTTGGGATATCTCCTGGGGTCCCTACCTGAGGCTGTAATATAGTTAAGTTTTCTTTTGTAAATAAGGAGAAGGAGTACACTGTAAAACAATAATAAAAATATAGTATAGTCAGTGCATAAACATAGCTGATTATCATTATCAAGCATGATATACCATACATAATTGCACATGCTATACTTTTATATGACTGCCAGCTCAGCAGGCTTGTTTATAACAGTATCACCACAAACACGTGATAATGTATTATACCATGACATTATGAGGGTTACCACACCACTAGGCAATAAGAATCTTTCAGCTCCTTTATAATCTTAAGGGACCACCATCCTACATGCAGTCCACAGTTGGCTGAAATGTCATTATGCAGCACATGACAATATAGCATGGGTTGTTATTAACTGTAGTCACCAAGCTGGGTTATAGATCTCAAAACTATTTCTCCTGTCCAACTGAAACATTGTACTCTGACCAGCATCATTCTACACTTCATTTTATGAGTTCAACTTTTTAAGATTTCAAATATAAGTGACATAATGTAATATTTATCTTCCATTGATGCATTATTTCACTTAACATAATATCCTCCAGTTCACCCATGTTGTCATTAATAACAGAATTCTTTTTTAAAAGCTGAATAGCATTTCATTGTGTGTGTATATATATATATACACACATATATTGTGTGTGTATATATATATACACACATATATTGTGTGTGTGTGTATATATATATATATATATATATATATATATACACACACACTACTGTGAATAATACTGCAATGAACATGACAGTGCAGATATTCCTTCAACATATGGATTCCAGTTCCTTTAGATATAACACCTACAGTGGGATTGCTGGAAAATATGGTAGTTTTGCTTTTGATTTTTGAAGAAACTTCAACGATTTTCCATAATGGCTCTACTAATTTCCCTTCCCACCAACAGTGTTCAGGGGTTCCTGCTGTGTGCCCTCTCATTGTTTTTCTGCATCGTCACCAACACTTAGTTCATCATTTTGTAATAATCATTCCAACAGGTGTGAGGTTTATCTCACTGAGGTTTTAATTCATTCTAACACATATGAGGTTTTAATTTGGTGAGTATTATTTCCAATAAAAGTAAAAAGTATTTTTACTTTTGAGAAATGTCTATTCATATTTTGTGCCATTGTTAATTGGATTATTTATTTTCTTACTGTAGTGTTGAGTCCTTATACATTTTGGATATTAACCCCTTAGCACACATTGTGGTTTGCAAATATTTTCTTTCTCTCTGTGGGTTGCCTCTTCATTTTGTTAATTGTTTCTTTTTCTGTACAGAATGAAAGTGTATATCCCAGATAGTAGTTTTTACTAGAATCTAGTTGGTTAATGTATGCAAAAATGCCTTATACTATTCATGGCATGGAGATAAATGCTCAAAAACTCCTAGCAGCTTTTTTTTCCTTTTTGTATCCCTCTCCCCAAACTCCTCTTCCTCTTTCTCCTCATCCTTTCTCCTCATCCTCTTTCTGATTTTCCTACCCACCTCCTCTTACTCCTTCTTTTTCATCATCATCTTTTTCTTCCGTTTTATCATTGATTCTGTTACTGTAATGGAAACTGAATAGTATTGCTAGACTTACGATTACTATAATCAAAGAGGAAAAGGGTGTTACCTTGTTGAATAACATTTGTTTTTATAATATCCATATATTTAACTATCTTTCATGGGAGGATGACTTTTATTTTGCAGGTTTTAAGCATTCCTCTGCAATTTTATCAGCTTACCTGAAAATAAAATCATTCTTTTACTATCATTTGAATAATAACGTGTGATACAAAGGGATATTTTCCTGGTGGTGCTTGTGATGTTAACGTTAATGATGATGTTTGTCATGCTGACAGTGGTGTGGTACATATGGAAATTCAAAGACATGGTAATAATTCTTTTGATTAACTCCCAGATTTGATTTACAAAATATTGAGTCAAACTGGGATTCCTTCATTCATCCCAATGGTTCACTTCCTTTTTTGAGAAAGCACAGTATATTGTTAATAATCACATTTACTATTACAATTATACTACTTTTCAATTTAACAAGAGAGAGGCGCTTTTCTAGACTTTGCAGGTTACTCACTAAAAAAATTCAACAGGCTTTTCAAAATTACATAGATTCATTGCACCTGCAAGTATATCATGTCTTGATCTGTGGCATGTGGAAAATATAGCATGAGGACACCAATACCATAGTAAGAAATTATATTCTGAGACCAAATGTTTTATTACATACTAAAGAAAGTGTATACAACCACATAATGTAAAATAGTAAAGTGATATTGTTGGAAATATATTTAAATAATACTCTTTCTCCAACTTGAAACTGTTTTCTGTTAGGATTTTGAAAGATTCCAAAAGTTAGCCTCTTAAATCCTGGTGCATCCCGATATTCTCCTTTGCAAACGTATCCTTTTTCTCAGGGTGGTAGACTCTAAGTTTTATGTTGATGTTACAGAGTTTTCAATTTTCCAAGATTTCAACCAATTCCTTTACGGTCTTACGTTGTGATGCTATTTCTCACTTATTCCTTATCCAGATCTCTTTACCCTGCTGTACTGACATCTCTTCACTGATACACCTTACTCAACCATAAAGGTATGGTTCTTATATAGGACCTGACATCCACTTTATAATCCACCTGCTTTTCTCTGTTCCTGAGACGTTCTAATCATGTGATATTTCCTTAGCTGTTCAACCAACAAGTCAAAGTTATATACTAAAGATAATCTTTCTGCAAACTCTCAAAGAAATCTTGAGTTTTAGGGACCCGGAATCTCACAGCACAGAGGGCATCATTAGACGTGTCTCATAGAGTGTTCAGTAATATTCTTTCTTATGCATGAAAGAAATTCAGCAACCTTAAAGATGTACAGTCTTGTTTATGTAATACAAACATACAAACCACATTTCATTGATCTCGCTTGCAATGACATTGTCAGAAAATTCTTTTTGGATATTCTGCATATGTGATTTTTTTAGCCCCTTTGCCTATCCAATCACCACAGTCCTGACTCTTGGTTACTTTTACTCATCTAGTAAAAACCCTGACATCTCATGCTAAGCTGGAGAAGATTCCATTTCGTTTAGATTTTACATATTTAGTTTTTTAAAATAAGAAAAAATGTTCTCTTGCTGATATAACTTATCAGAATATTAAGTATTAAGTATTATCAGATTAATACTTAATATTTGGTTTTGCCAACAGACTCTTTTGGTAAAGCACATTGTTTCTTGCTTATGTTGACTTATTCAGATAGGACAATATTGAAATATTTTTATAAAACAAGATCTTAGTCCAAAACAAACCTTTTCTTATTAACATCTATGGGTCTTCAAAGCCAATTTTGATGTTACACTAACAGAACGCTGTCATTTTTATACCTTTCAAGAAACATTTCTTCATAGGATGATGATGAGAAACAAAAAAAAAAAGAGTTGTATCAAACTGAAGAAAAATGCATCCTGCCAAATCTGTATTGAAGCAAAAAAATACAATAGTGAGATAATGAAATAACTGAAATTCACGCTAGCAGACATTAGAATTGAAGCCACATCATTTGTTTTATGGTGACACATAGGCAGATCTATTTCTTTGAAACTCGTTTATAGTATTGTCCTTTTAAGGGTGGTAACATACACAAATCAAAGAACACCATAATATTCTTGGGAGAAAAATTAACCAATGGGTCTCTCTCTGTTCTGCTTGTCTTGTGAACAGTCTTTGTTCTGAACTGTCTTTACAAGGATGTTAGTAGAGCAAATATTCTTGAAAATGAGAGTTTTTCCTTTATAAATAAAGGGCAGACATGTTTCTTTCCACACAAATATTTGGCTTTCTTAAAGTTGGGATTTCTGACTCCGGTCACTGCTATTGCAGTGAGTATGAAGCTATCCTTTGTTCCTCTCCCAAGCATCTCTTTGTTGTCTGCCAGCATTCAAGTAACTGAGGCAGGATAACTTGTCAGCTTGTAAGAATGGTGCAGTCTCAGACTCTTCACTGTTCTTGACAAATATCTAAAAAAAAATTCATCCATATTTATAACAATATGTACAGAAAACAAATATGAGATACAGTTGACAGAAAATGACTAGTATTTATTATTTTCCTGTATATTTGTAGAGAAGTCCATTCAAAATCATCCCCTAGCAGTTTTTAATAAACAAATACTGATTTGTAATGAGACATTTCCATTTTTACTGCTAAATGACAAAATAATAGGCATTTTGCAAGACAGAGGAATGGATTATTCTTTCTATTTTAAAACAATATTTGACAGATTTTATTAGCAGGATGTTAGCAGACAGCATATAATCCATCCTTCCTAACTTGGTGATGTCAGTGAAATGAGACAAAAAAAGAGAAAAAATCTATAATCAAAACTCCTTGTAAACATTCTCATCAAATTTTTTATGGGATATATAAAAATAAACTTATAATTTATAAATTTATGGAACATGGCCTATGGGAAATATTAGTGTCAGCTATGTATTTATAAGAGTTTAGTACAGAGATATTTTATAAGCAAACTAGCTTTTTTGTGTAAGTGATGTATGACATGTATTACTTAATGACCTCACATGTTAAATCTGAAACAGGGCACATGCTAATGTAAGGAAAGGAAACTATGAATATGCATCAGGAGTCTCAGACTTCTCTGTGCTTTGCCTGTGACACATAGTTACCTGTGACTCATAGCTACCTTTATTATTAAGAAAATTTGAAACTAGAAAAGATTCCTGACATTTGTATGTCTGATTAGAAAATATTCACTTTTTCTGTCTCAGCTAATATCTATTTTTTCTCCTACCTCACCAAACCTCAACTTTGTTTCACCAATTACTCTCCATAAGAACTTTCACTAACTCACAAAAACTTATTTTGGTTTCTCTATAATACCATAGTTTTTCTTTTCCATAATTTCAAATTTTATTTCACTTTCAGGGAACACATATGCAGGTTTTTTATATGGGTATGCTGCAAGATGCTGATGTTTGAGGCATGAAAAATCCCATCACTCAAGTAGTGAGCATAGTACACAGTAGGTAGTTTTTCAGCCCCTTTCCCCTCTAGTAGTCCCCAATGTCTACTATTCCCATCTTTATATCCAAATGCACCCAATGTTTAGCTCCCACTTGTAAGTAAGAACATGTAGTATTTGGTTTTCTGTTCTTTTGGTAATTTGCTTAGGATGATGGCCTCCAGCTGCATCCTTGTTGCTGCAGAGGACATAATTTCATTTGTTATGGTTACGTAGTATTCCACGGTGTATATGTGCTATGTTTTCTTTATCCAGTCTGCCCTTTATGGGTATCTAGGTTGATATGTTGTCTTCACTATCATGAATAGTGCTGCAATGAACACATGAGTGCATGTGTGTTTTTTGCAGAACAATTTAATTTCCTGTGGATACATACCTAGTAATGGGATTGCTGGGTTGAATGGTTCTGTTTTAAGTTCATCGAGAAATCTGCAAACTGCTTTCCAGAGTGATTAAACTAATTTACATTCTCACTAACAGTGTTCTCCACAGCCTTGCCAGCATCTGTTTTTGTTTTTTTTGTTGTTTTTTTTTTTTTGTCTTTTTAATAATAGCCATTCTGACAGGCATGAGTTGGTAGCTCATTGTGTTTTGATTAGCATTTCTCTAATGATGAGTATTTTCTCATATGTTTATTGGCCACTTGTATATATTATTTTGAGAAGTGTCTGCTCATTTTCTTTGCCCACTTTTTAACTTTTTATTTTATTTCTTTTTTTTTTTTTTGCCTGTTGATTTAGTTTCTTTTTAGATGCTGGATATTAGACCTTTGTTAGATGAATAGTTTGCAAATATTTCTCCCTTTCTTGGGGTTGTCTGCTTACTCTGTTGATATTTTTCTTTTGCTATGCGAAAGCCCTTTAGCTGGTTTTTGTTTTCCATTCTCTTTATGTTGTGAATCACATTTATTTGTGTATATTGAACCAACCTTGCATCCCAGTAATAAAGCTGACTTCATTATGATGAATTAACATTTTGATGTGCTGCTGCATTTGGTTTGTTAGTATTTTGTTGAGGATTTTTGCATCTATGTTTCAGGGTTATTGGCCTATAGTTTTTTTTTTTTTTTTTTTAATTGTGTCTTTGCCTGGTTTGGGTATCAGAGTGACGCTGGCTTCATAGAGTGAGTTAAAGAGGAGTTTTTCCAAAAAATTTCTGGAATAGTGTCAGCAGAATTGGTACTAACTGTTCTCTGTATGTCTGGCAGAGTTTGGCTGTGAATCCATCTGCTCCAGGGCTTTTTAGGTTGGTAGTTTTTATGACTGATACAATTTGTGAGAATCAAAAATCCATACAAAGATTAATGAAGCCAGGATTTTTTTTTGACAAAATAAACAAGATTAATAGACTGCTAGCTAGATCAACAAAGAAAAAAGAGAGAAGATACAAATAAGCATAATCAGAAGTGACAGAATTTGACATTAAATTTAACCCTGCAGAAATACAAAAGATCCTTAGTTATTGAGAACAGTTCTGTGTACACAAACCAGAAAATCTGGAGGAAGTGTACTAATTGTAATTCCAGTCAACAAATAACTCTAAAATTAAAGGAATTTGTACACCCCCTCTAGTTAGAGAAATTCCTATGGAATTAGTGGAATTCCAGTTAGAAACAAACTACAAAGATTGAAATAGGAAGAAATTCAAATGTTGAACAGACCAAATTGAGTCCCATAGATTTTCTTATCTAACACCTGTTTTTATTCTAATTACTAAATCCCTTCTTCTCTTGCTTATACAAAAAACTTCACTACGAAAAATCTCATTCTGTCCACCACTATCAAGTTTCCTCCTACATTGGATTTTGCCATCAGCATGTAAACATGTACATTAACAATAATGCATCTTTCCTCCCCACTACCTCTATCATTTCCCACTCCTTTTCATACTTTTTCTTTTTCTTTAAGCAAAACTCTTTAAAATATTAGTCTGCTATGATTATATCCAATGTATTCAATGTATTTAAAGAATGTATTTCCTACTCTACTCAGATACCCCCCATCAGTTTATTTAATTGTTTTTATCAAGGTTACCAAGGATCTAAGTATTTCTAAACCTAATTATCAATTGTCAATCCTTTATTACTTGACCTATTCATAGCAATTACTGAAATAGATATTTCCATCCTCTTTGTAATTCTTCTTTCAATCAGCTTTCAGAGCATCAGAGTCTTTTTGTTTGTTTTCTGCTTCACTGGATGCAACTTCCTTCCTTACTTATCAGAATTTTTATTTCTTTTCTAGAAAAAATACACATAGAAACTATCATGTAGCTATTGGAGTGGCAAAATAATATTTTCTTAATTTGATTAAAGTTGATATAATATAAAAAAATTACTTTTACATGGTGAGGACAACATTATGCTTTTTCCATCATATCTATGGATTATCCTGTGCCATCAAATCTTATTTCACAGAAACTGATTTTTCTCTCTCTAAAGGCTATGACACTCTTCCTCTTCATGGATGCAAAATATTTATAAAACCGTGTGTGAGAAAAAGTAGGTAGTCCTGGTGAGATACACCCATTCCAAACAATGTGATAAGAAACCAATGCATAAACTAGAGCCACCTCATTTAAATTTCTGTTTATGGTAAAATATCATCTTCAAATTGAAGGACAAGTTGCTACTCTTGAGATTTGTTAATTTTTTTTAAAATCTGGAATGGACATATGCAACATTTATGTGTTGTGAACCAGTTTACACAAAAGGCTACCAAGTTTGAAGATGACAAGAAGTAAAAGTAGTTTATTCAGTTCATTCAGGCTGCAATCAGCTTAGTTTTCCACTTGGCTTTATGGAACAATATGTGTAAATGATTTCAAAGATTCTGAATTTCATGTTGCAGCTCTATTTCTTCTGTGGCAAATTTCTGCAAAAAAATCCCAATAATTTTGAACTTTTAAATAAAGCTATAACATCTACAAATTATGATTTTCCACTAGAGAAAAGTAATTTGACACTTAAATGATATGTAAAGCACAATAGTAGAATATCAGGTAAACAGCTGACCATCAGAAATTTAATGTAGCCAATACAACACGTTATGAATTCAGAAATGCCCTGAAGCACATAATATTCCAAAGGAAATAGTATAAGTTTCTTTATAATATAATTGTGGATCAGGTGTTTAAATGTCTTCCTAGTATATGTAACACTATGGCTAAAATGCATATTAAAAATCACCAAACATTTGGTTTTAAATTAATCATTAGTATTTCGGAAAAGTAAATACTTATTTTCGGTGATCAGAGATAATTAGAAGGTAGAGAGATAAGCCAGCTCTGGAGCTGGAACATTATGATTAAAGGAGAGAGACATAAAAGTTTCAACAAATATTAGAAAATTTAAAAGTATTATGAAAAAAATTATGCCTGATACATTTAGAAAATAAGCGTAAAGGATAATCGTGTTAAAAATACATAAATTGGCACAACTGACTCACAAAGAAGAGAAAAACTAAATGAACCCATATCATTAAATAAATGGTCTTCATTGAAAGTCTGTCCTCAAAGAAACACTGAGCTTAGAGAGTTTTAAGGCATGTTGTAACAGACATTCAATAAAAAGATAAGTGGAATCTTATCCAATTCTCTCAGAAATGAGAGGAGGAAGCAGAATCTGGCTCATTTTATGAGGCCATTAAAACCCTGATACCAAAAGCATACAAAGATTTATTTCTTGAAGTAACTGTGGATCAAGGGACAAAGATTTATTCTTGGAGTAAAAATGATTTAGGAACAAAGGGCCAAGGCTTGAATCCAGAATCTATTACTTATTATATGACATCAAGCAGGTCATTTATATACTTCTGTTTCATCATTATAGTATTTCAGAGATGTTTAAATAAGTCAATGTTTAATAAATTGATTCTGCAGTATAAATCATTATATGAACACAATATATTTAGTGTAATTTTTGGAAAATGATAAGAATAAGAGATTTTTCATGATAGGAACAATCCAATAGGTAAAGAATACAGGGACTTCCAAAGACCCAAAAGATAAAACATCCAAATGATCAAAAAATTCTATGAACAAAAGAAGCTTGAAATTTGTTTTGCCCAGGATCTTAGAAGATGCAAAAGCGATTTGAACCCCAGAGACCCATGGTGAGTACATTAAAATATGTTTCCCAATACTAAAGAAAAAAAAACTGAAAAAGATTTAAAGAAGACCAAAAATATT
The DNA here is from genome assembly GCF_029281585.2 of Gorilla gorilla gorilla. NCBI lineage: Eukaryota > Metazoa > Chordata > Mammalia > Primates > Hominidae > Gorilla > Gorilla gorilla. The sequence goes on along the minus strand of NC_073238.2, from coordinate 77,190,312 downwards.
TTAGAATTTAGAAAACATGAATTATTTTATACAGGTCAATGAAAAGAAAGTATTGCTCCAAGTCCAGTTTTGGGCCATAGATAGAATTCAGGCAATGCCAAATTCTCTATGATTATTCCAGTGGACATAAAAGCCATTTCTGCAAATAATTATTAATTACTATGACGGAAACATACCATCTTGTAGAATAAATTGAAATATAATCAGTTTATTTTAGTGTAACGCTATAAATATTACAAACTAAGTGAAAATTATTTATAGGATTAGAGAAAAAAAGATGAGATCCTTATGAAAACCTTAGCAGAGTAAGGGATGAGCTGTTGCACTGATACACACAGAAGAAGAAATTGTCAAGTAACTGAGAGCACATTGTTCTGAGCTGCAGATTTCATAATGAAGAATACAGAAATCAAACTCAAGTCAATTTATTCATTGTATACATATTTTTATTTTTTTGAATAATTAGGCTACTATATACTATAAATCAGATATTCATAATGATTTTCACTTAGTTTTTTAAATGGTGTCTTGAACATCTAGAGCAATTTTGCCTAACTTTTATTTAAACAGAATTTTTTAGTAACTAGAGTATGTCAACAATATTTAGGGCATAATTAATGTTTTCTAGTTCATCCCAGGAGCTGAAATGCTCTAGCTTTAAAACTGCTGTAAAGAATATATAGAAGTCCAGCTTACTTCTCATCCAAAGCTTTTAAAAATCCCACCCCATTATGGGAATCCTAACATTCTAAGACATCTTTGCTGTGTCCCGAAGTGTAGAGGAGATAACATCTAGCTTCAAGCTATGTTGACACATCTATGCAAGGAAGTTGCTGGCGAATGGGAAGAGTTGCTCTTAATGTGTCATGTGAATGAAATAGCTAAAGTGATCTGACTATCCACGGTTACACTTGGTGAAAAAACTTCCGGGTCCTTAAATTTAATACTCTTTCCGTTTTCTGTCACCTCAAAGACATAACATGGTATACATTTGAGATCTGACAAACCTGTGACTCTTTACACCCTGACAACATTTGCACGACACATGATCCTCAGGAAAGTCAGAGCCTAGGTTTACAGCAGTAGAATATTTGGCTAATGGAAGATAAGCTTCCTGTAAACTATTAGGCTATCCCTGGAGATAGAGTAAAACATTTGCCTGCAGCTCTAGTGGATCTGTGAATGCTGAAGCAGAACTGTCATGGCAAAAAGCAAACCCCTCAGCATCAGTTGGTTCTGATAACTAGGCTTGAGTCAGAAGCATCAATTCCTGTCAGATCTTATTGAGCTCAAACATACAACAGCCTCTCGGGGTTGACGAGGAATCATCAATCACTTTTGCACCCAAAAGCATTGTTCCTCTTCCCCAAATAGGGATTTGTTTCTTTTCTACTACTTCTTTCATCCAGGAAAGGAAATACAGTTCTCAAGGATGTCTTTTGATCTACCCTACAGCATTTAGGGAGGAAATCTTCAGAGATCACTGTGTGATTCTTTTTTTCCAGTCATGCTGTGATGTTATGGAATAAAAAGCAGAATGTGTGATAGAACAGGGTAAGCAATAACAGCAAAGCAAACACTTCTCTGGTATGTTCCTGAGCATTGACAGTCCAACATAGTCTAACATATCATGTTTAACCATAAAAACACAAATACCTTGAAAGTCTTTATGAAGCTAAAGAGGAAATGCGTTTTTAACTAATTCTTTGAATCTTGGCAGCATTACTTTCAGAAGTCAATGAAGGGAAGTTTCTGCTGTACTTCCATTTTTATCTTTAATGTTAGTAAAGAGTATTTTGTCATATTCGACATGGAATGATAGAATTGTTAATAAATAAAATAGATAACTCTTGTGATAATTGCCTTATTGCCTTGTAAAATAATGTTATTTTGAGACATTGAATCAGTACAAGTATACAGTAGGGGGCCTAACTTGAACCTAAAGTGTAAAATCAATCAGGTTTGAGCATGTATAATAAATGATTTTTTTATCGTTTTATTTTATTATATATTTAAACACAATGTATGAGAAATTTCAAAAACATACAGAAGTAAGGGCAATAGTATGATGAATCACCATAAAATTTCCCCAGCTTCAACAATTATCAACTCATGGTCAATATTGTTTCAACTAGGCCTCCATCTATTTAGTGTTCTCCCATAGATATTATGTCAATTTTCATCAAAGCGTTTGCTCAGAATTCTCGGGGGGAAGGAAAAATACAGAAAGGTAAGATTTGGTATTGGTTTCCTATTTTGCCCAAATATACCTGTCCATATCTTACCTCCCAATCTCAAAATTGGTGTCTGAATTTTTATGGAGCCAGGGACTATAAACAAAAGGAATATTTATATGAGTTGCTCTAATATATAGAAGTATAAATACCATGATACTGTGCATATTTATATCTTATAATAGCCTTATTGAGGTATTTCTTCATAAATAAAATTCATCCCTTGTAAGTGTAAAATTTAACGAGTAAATTTTAAGTAAGTTTATGGAGTTTTACAACCACCAATACAATCTAATTTTATCATATTTCCATCACACTAAATATTATCTTGTGACCTTTTGCAGTTAATCTCGCTTGCACCCACAACCCAGAAAACCACTACTGTACTTGTCTGTATACATTTGCCTTTTCTGCACATTTCATAAAAATGTAATGATATAATAAGTGATCTTTTGCATTAGGATACTTTCGCTCAGCATAATTTTTTAGATCCATCCATGTTACTGCATGTAGCAGAAGTTTATTTTCTGTTATTGCTCAATAATATTCCATTGGATGGATATACTGTTTTTAAATTCAATCATCAATTAACTGACATATCAGTTATTTTCAGTTTTAAAATTATAAAGAATGCTGCTGTAAAAATCTGTGCATATGTCTTTGTGGGGGTGTATGTTTATGTTTTTCTTAAATTCCTAGGAGAGGAATTGCTGGGTCATATAGCAAGTTTATATTTACCAACTTAAGAAACTGCCAAACTATTTTCCAAGGTAAAATTAATATATTACATTTTTACCAGCAATGAATAATGGGCTCAGTTTCCCTCCATCCTTTCCAATATTTTGTAGTGTCTGTCCTTTTTAATAGCCAGTCCAGTGGGTGTACAGTGATAGCTCATTGAGGTTTGGAACCCCTTTTCTACAGTGACACCTCATTTCATGTGTCTATTTCCTATTCATATATGAACTTTATGATTTGCGTAGAATGTCTATGCAAATATTTTGCCCATTTTAAAATTGAACTTCTTTTGATTTTATTCTAAGTATTCTATTGTTTTGTTGATATTGTGAATGTTGTGGTTTTACTAATTTTATTTGTGATAATAATTAATTTGGGGGCAATTTTGAAAAGGCAAATAAGGAGCAAAACTAGTATAGGAAGGCATTTACTACACTACTTCGGATAACGTGGGCTTTTTGGAAGATGCTGATAGAGCTCACCTTAGCACCAGAAGCAATACAATCATGACATAGTGTGCCCAGTGTTTCCTTGGCAGGGAATATCAATGAAAGAATTATAGATATTAAAAAGATATAAGAGGATGTATGATTTTTATCCCCTTGGGTGTCTGAAATAAGATATTTGAGCCAGGAACTCTGAGCTCCTAACTTATACAAAGAGAGAAAAGTCTTAGAATATATGTTTTCTACCTTTAGTGTTATTCTTTTTGTTTCCAGGTCTTGAAAACTAATAGAAATAATTAAAATTCATATAACAATTAATATTTTAATTATTTATAAGCAACGAATCATTAAAATTTTTTAAGGAAGACTTCATAGTTAAAAAAATCACATATAGTTTTTATGTTAACAGGCAAAATATTTTGGATCAGATCAATAAAGCATACCAAATAAAATTAGTTATTTGAATAAATTTAAAGAAAAACAGTAGAATTTCTGATTAAGGTAACATTAAGAATAGTTGCTTTGCTAGTGTATGTCAGGTTATAAATATAGGTCCCATCTCTCACAGGACCATTTAGTTGACTCAGGAAGAGACCTTTGATCTTTACTTAAGAGTTACATGATCAATAAAATCTATAGAGTTAAAGCACATAAAAAGAAAAATATGTTAGCAAGAAATACAGAATTGTACTCACACATTAATCTACTGAAGTTTGTTGAATGATCAATGAACATCAAGAAGGATGTTATGAAGGAAAAATAAACTGTTGATAAGTAATTAAATACTGGGCAGAGTAACCTCCCAAGAAAAACATCTCAGAGGCAATTATATTCATTTTCTAAGTAAGGAAACAGGTTTAAAAATGAGATAAATAAATTTCTGAGTATCAGTCATTTATTTAGTGGCAGAGTTTAAATTCAAGCCTATAACTGAGTTCAGCTCCTATATTCCTTTCAAGAAACAATAATTTCAGTAAATTGGATCTCAATAAATATGAAGTTATAGAATCATCAACTTCGCAGACCATTCAGCACATAATGGATTGCTTAACAAAGTAAATAGTTAACTAAACAGAGGACAGTCAATGGGTATACTGTGATGAGAAAAAAAAGGACATTACTTAGTATACTTCACAGGGAGACACATTTTAAAGAAATAAGTTTATAATTACTAGTACATATCAACTCTAATAATTGTTCCAAAGGAAAATAAGACTAGAAGAAGATTTGGTGTATATGAAAGTTAGTAGAAAACCTAATTTAAGACCTAAAGAATTTAACCTAATTTAAGAACTAAAGAAATTTAAGAACTAAAGGATATCAGTCGGGATTAAAAGTTTCAGGCAACAGAAGCTGACTCTGGATGATTAGAACAGAAGTGAACATTGTAGAAAGGAAATCTTTGTGCTTACAGAATCCTTTTGCAAGACTAGAGAACTGGCTTTAAAGATCCTAGTCAGATCAAGGCCCAATTGAGGTTGTGCAAGTGTTTCAGAGAAGAAGACTTTTTGCTCACCCTGTGTACCAGCTGCTGTAGACTCAGCAGTGATATTGGACCCCACATGGACACAGCACCAACTCACCTGGCATGCATGGCAATTGCATATCATGCTGCAGATGTTGTCATCAATATTTGGAATGATCCTACATGTTTTCTAACATTTTCTGTTAATATTCTATATATACAATTGGCAGAGAAAATAGTTCACCTGCCTTTTGTTTTTTGATTTCAAGGAACCTTGGAACTTGGATACCTGGTATTTTCCCTCTATAGTACTGCTTTAATGGTGTTATGCATAATTTGATATTTACTGTTTTAATTATTCAATTCTAAGCATATTTTAATTTTGATTACCATTTCTTCTTTGACCCATACGTTCTTGAGGATAACATATTCTATTTTTCAAATAGATGGAATTTCTCTTTGTTGTTATTCATTTATTTCTGCTTTCTAAATGACTTTTTTTGGTTGGATAAGTTCTGTAATCTCCAATATTTCTAAGTTTGTAACTTGTGCTATTAGCTTGTATGTAGTCAATTATTTTGTACATGTACTCCTTGTGAATAATAAAAATATATTCTACAAGCATGGAATACAATGTTCTCTGTATGTCTCTTAGTATTCTTTAATGTCATTTTTCAAACCCTTTACAGTCAAGCTACTATTACATCTCTTCACTTTTTACTAAAAAGAGAACTATGTTAAAATATTCCACAATTATGGAGCTATTCCACAACAATTATGGAGCTATTAATTTCTCTTTGGAGTTATATTAACTTTTTCCTCAAATATTTTCAAGTTAATTTATTTGGTACATTAAAAGTTAATTTACTTAGAATTGTTAACACTGTTCAAGTGAGTTGAAATTTCTATTCCTATGCATACTGTTTACCTCTGCTAAAAATTTTATTTTTTAGGATTTCATACATCAATATAGCTATTATACCGTGAATTTTAGTCATGGATGCATTGCCTCTCTGCTTCAAATGTATCTGTATTGCTGCTTTGTGAAAATAAATATATGGCCCTCATATATTTCTTTTCTGTTGGCACTATGTTAATCTTGGTGGGTGGAGTATCCTAACGAGACATTGTAGGAATAAAGGGTTTACTCACTTGGCAGGCTTCCACAGAATGTGTTGATTTCTTCCCAACCCTGGCTCATGAAATGCACATGGCCTCTCTAGTCCCCTCATCCTTCACAGTGGTCAGCAGTACTGAGTAGCCCATGTCTTCCTCCGGCATCTATCTTATTATCTTCTGTAGCAAAGAACCCCTGGTCCTTCCCTGGTACCCTAGAGAGTGGATTTTCAGCACATTTCATAGTGTAGCAACACAGTGATTTACTTCTCTACCATCCAGTCAGCTATGGCCATGCCTTCTTCAGCAGTATCTGAACCTCAGCCGTGGGTTACAGAGACTCTTCCTTGAATGTTTTATCTCAATCCTACTGGTAGTGGCTGTTCCATTCATCTTTGATTCTATATTCTTTAGCATTCTTCTTATGTTCTAATCACTCATTAACCCAATGTTCCATTATACTTAATAATTTTGATACTAAGCTTCTCTTTTTCAAATTACTATGTAATTTTTTTCTCATGATTTGACCTAAACTGATATGCCATCTGTATTAATCAGCTTGTAATGCCATAACAAAACACCTATAGACTAAGAGAGATGAATTTTCTTACAGTTCTAGAGACTGGAAGATCAGTTTTCGGATCAGTCTGACCTAAGTCTAGATGTGAAGTCGGGTCAGTTGACTAGCATGGCTGGGTTTTTTAGTTAGAGCTGAATTGCTGGCTTGTAGTTGGCTGCCTTCTCTCTGGGTCCTCACATGGTGGATAGATAGCCTTAGCTACTCTTCGTCTTCTTAAAAGGGATCCACGCTTTGTGACATTTAACCTTAATCACCGTCTTAAGAACCATAGCTCTAATATAGTCATATGGAGGCTTAGGGCTTCCACCTACAAATTTGCAGGTAGAGGGTGGGAACACACTTTGGCCTACTGCACCACTTCAGATTTTGATTTGCTTAGTATAACATTTAAAATAATTTTATTTTAGAATTTTCTATATCCATATATTTTAGAGAGCTATCAGCTGCAATAGATTTTTTTTCTTGTGTTTTGTTATTCTGGAATAGTGTATTTCTGAAATATTTTCTATGGGGATTCTTTTCAACCTAACTTTAAGATGCACTATTCCAGAATCTTTTTATTTGCCTTTGCCTGATACTTAGGTGCACTTCAACCTGGGTCCTCTTTTAACCAAACTGTAGAGTTGGGGTTTGGGACTATATTTATAGATTCAATTCACCTACATAAGTGTGTGGTTTATTTAGAACCAGGAGAGGATCAACAAGAGCTCAAGCACGACTCTCTCTATGGAACAAGATTTATTTTAGTTCAAGCAATTAGAGCGCCTTTTTCAGATCCCCTTCATGGATCTGAACTTAAATCTGGAGACTCTGATTTTAACAAAACCCGTCTGTTGTCTCCTCTGCTTTGTACATTAAAGTTCAGATTCTAAACCACCAGGGGGTGACAGGTAGTCTCAAAATGTAGTCAAGTGTTACTGTATTCAAATTATTTTAGATTTTCATTTTTCTTAAAAGTTGCAGGCTTTGGGACATCCCCTTAATTTCGTATCCCATCATCCATGCATTTAAAATGTCTTTATTATTTTATATCGCATTTTAAATGTGCTCCTTCAAAAGGAATTTCTCTTAGTGCCTTGTCCACATGTTATTATTTTCTGCAGTTAATTTGTATTTTACTATTTACTTTACATCTCTGGCCTTTTGGTTTTAACCCATTTCATCTTGAATGTTCTTGATGTCATACAAATATTTTAAAGTATAAACCGATTTTATATAAACCTAGTTTAATTTAGACCTAATATATTGCAGCAGATTTTTAAACCAATATAATTTTCTTTATAGTGCTAGCAGATTATAAATCACTTTAGGTACCAAATTATATAATGTTCATATTTGTAGCCTAGGGATTAGTACAGTATCTTAAATGTTTGTTGAACTAAGGTAAATTTATGACGATATTTAATTGTTTTCCCCCAGGCTTCATTCTTTACAATCAAAACAAAGCAATGAATGTCTCATGATTTTGTGACTTTTTTTTTTTTGTAAGAGATGGCTCTCATTATGTTGCTGAGGCTGGTCTCGAACTCCTGGGCTCAAGAGATCCTTCTTCTTCAGCCTCCCAAAGTGCTGAGACTACAGGTGTGACCCATCATGCTTGGGCCTGAACAACGACTTTTTAAAAGTGAAATTTAGGGATATATTTAAGCAAGTAGACTGAAGAAAGATTCTCTATATTCTTACATAGTCACTTTTCTTATGGTATTTTATGATATCTATCTTTGAATATGAAATCCTATGAAGCAAATTACTAATTTTTGAGATAGAATCAAAGAACATTAAAGCTGGAGTGTTTGTGAGATATCTAGCTCAACCCCGTCATTTCCCAGTTGAGCAAGTAGAGACAAATACTTTGAATGTTTTCAGTTATACTGGGCTGATACCCTGAAACTCCCTCAAATAGGTATTTTTTTCTTTTGTGTTTCAGTCTCATTCATGATGTTCTGCTAATTCTATTTCATTATATCTGTTATTTTATGCCTTACCAATCCTGTTACTATATACTGTCTAGCGCTACCGATATTCACTGTGATTGTCAGCCTATGGATATAATGGTGCTACAAAAAATGAAAACATCTTTGTTTTACAATGTTGGGTACTTAGTACTTATTCTTAGCTGGGAAGAAGTTGCTATCACATTTTCTTTCTACTAAACTGGTTTTTTATCTTCCTAGCTTAGTTCTTTTATTTATTTTTAATTTCCCTACTTCTCAGTTGCAACGCCTGACCTGGTCTGTATTATATTCTTGGACTCTGATTTATATTAAGCAGGTTATTGCAGCAATGGAATCTCCCTCTCATTTTATTTTGGCAAGGGATATCTCTATTCACTACAAACTCTTAATAGACTACAGGAGACTATTACCATGTGAATAAAATTAAATAAATCCAAAAACGAACTCGTCTTTCACCTCAACCCTTCCTGTTCCCAACTTTTGAATGTCTTCCTGTGACGAGAGAATAAATTTGCAATTTTTCATCAATGATATAATTCCCTTGATAGTCTCCATGTTTTCCTTCATGATTCATTATTCTATAATTATTAGTTGTCTATTATTAAAACCAGAACGTTGGTCCATTCCCTAGTCATAATTTGTCATCGTTACAGAGTAATTTTCTGGATAGACTAAAATCTGCCACTACAAGTATAATATTTTCTATCATTCATATTTCCAATTTATAAAATTTTCATTGCTATAGTGACAAAGCATAGTTCCATATCCTTTGAGGAACTTAAACTTTGTAGATCTTAAATATTATGTAACATCACTATCTATATATTTTATACATGCAGAGAAGGCCCAAAAGAATTAAAGATAAATTTTAGACACAAAACATCTAATCTAAGAAACAAAATTATTTATAATTAAGACATATATTGGAAAGAGTATGAGATTCTTTTTCCAGAGGAACAGAAAACTAAATTTAAAGTCATATTCTTTATAAGTAAATATAAGATTTGGGCCAGTTGGAAAAAAAGTAATAAATCTATGTAGTAGTAGTTAATGTAAACCTAAATGCTCTCTACCAATTTATGTGTTTTTGTTTCCTTTATTAGGAACTAGTTTGTGATAGAGAACTAGCCATTCAATAGACTATGTTTATAAAGAATGAAAACAATTGCTCTTCAGCAGGTGTTTTTTAGTATGCACACTCCCTAAATAAGTGCTTTTATGCCTATTAAAATATTCATGAATTATTTTTACCTTCTGCACTTCAGGTTTCCAGAGAATTCATCTCCACATGGACTCTATCTACTGCCATCATTGCCTGGCTGAGCTTCAAGGCTTTGCCCTAAGATAAGCTCTTCAGGAATGACAGCTTGAATTTTATATTTAACTAAATGGTTCTTATTTTGGAATCATACTGTTTATACCAAATTTGTATGATGATATAGCCGTTTTTACTCTGTATCTGTGGTTATTAGCATTTCATAAAAAATCTAACAACAAACCTTAACTTCTCACTTTCCCCTTGGCCACTCTTGTCCAACTAGTTAAATTTTAGAAATAAGAGTATATAAAATAGGTCTCCAATCAAATAAAGAACTTTACTGGATGGGTCTTCCAATAGGAATATGGCAGCATCTACCTTTCTCTAGGTCATACAGAGCAACAAGGAGAAGAAAAGAAAACCACTACATGAACACATTTGAAACAAAACGAGGACACAGTCAAAATTTGAAAACACCATACTTCTTTAAGTGCTTCTACATACGTCTGATTTTTTTTAAAAAAAAGATGAAGCTGGTTAAAATGGGGAGAAAATAAAAATGCTGGAGCTACAAGTAGTAAAAAGTTTTAATCAAGCACTTCTCCCTAGAATGAGAGGAAGGACATTCAGTATAAAGTTTATCTAAGGATGCCTAAGAGAAAACAATATCTGATACATCCATATCAATCAATATTCATTCAGGAGACAGAGTAATTTGAACACAGAAAGTTTCATATAAAAATTTATTAGCTGTATCAGAGGTGTAACTTTAAAGGTAGAAATAGAGCTCTAAAAAATATCTCAGGGCTGAGGAAGACTTCCCAAGGAAGGAGGCCCCCTCCCCAAGCTACTATTCAATCTTGTTGGAGAAAGTGTAGGTACAACCCACTAAATGCTGAAGAAGTTCTCTGAATTGCTTAGGGCAGAGCTTGTTAATGGTAACTGGGTACCATAATGCACTTAATAAATATGAAGAGTGAGACGAAGAAAAGGTGAAAAAAAGATAAGCTTGCTGTAACTTCAGGTTGAATGGTTACTATGTCAAAGTATTATTCCTTAAAATCTGTATGAACATAACTTAGTGGTTAAAGTTAAATATTAGTATAAATATTTATATTAGGTAAAAGTAGAGGTTAGAGAGGGAGAAGAAGCATGGAGAAGAAAATACAAATGAATTATTATTTATATATCCTAGGACATCTAAAAATATTATTTATTGGAAGTGTTGACCATGCAAAAAATCTGTCTTAAGTAATGCAAGACAACATAATACAAAGAAGGCAATCCACATGGAGGTATATATATACACACATATATGTGTGTGTGTGCATGTAATGTACATGCAAATATTTTATAATATAATTAAACAAAGACCAAACAAATTTCTTTACTACTAGATTTAAGTGGATGCAGAGTATCATTATTAAAGAGGTGGCAGAGCTGTATCTTCAAAAGATGGTTCCATTTTTCTATCTGACCATCAGCTTCTGAGTAATGAATTAGATGATGAGATCTATGGATTCCATAATTTATCCCCATTGCAATACTTCCTGTGCCATAAAGTGAGCCCCTTGTTAGAATGTGACATTATAGGAGACCCATGTTGGTAGATCTCTTACCATTTTTATTCTTTTCTCTATCATTTTTCATACAAGAAAAGCATTTCTAACTCATTTAAAATGCCAATCACTTTTGCCAAGAGTCAACCTAGCAGTATCTTTGGGTTTCCTCCCAGAAAGTTAAGTTCTTTAACTCAGCAAAATGTTTTCTAATCAACAACTTTCTATTCCATTTCACTTGAATTGGCTACCTCTGTGTCAAAGCTCCTGCTACTACATGTTTCTTATGACTACATCTCTTTGAGTGTATAGTTATGATCTTTCTTTACAAAGACTAGCACTTCCCAGCTGCGTTATTTTGTGACTTTACCCAGTTATTGATCTGGTGGCCAGGAGGGCAGGTGGGAATAGATCTTGAGAAGGTCGCAGACTTTTCCTGCAGTGCAGATGTTTTGAACCACCATTGAGCAAAGAGGAAGTACTATCTTTTACTATTCTGTTTTGAGCTACTTCTCTCAGCCCAGAGGCTCCAGGGAAACCTAAAAATTCACAGTTTTCAAGAACATCTACCCATATTTTCTTACCTTAAGTTTTAGGGCCCTGCATCTTTTCAATTAAGGCTTAGTTTTGCTGTAGAAGACCTGTTAAGATTGAGAATTCAACTTGTTCTGGAGACTTATTACTCTTATAATTAAGTCCTGGGCTTGATCCTCTGGCTGCAGGAAATTTCTGTTACTTATATATTGCCAAGGAGGCTCTCTGGCTATCACACTTTACCTTACATTTGTGAGAAATAATGCTGAGTCTTTCATTGTCTGTTGCTGGTGCATTGAGAATCCGGAAAGAGATATCTGATACCATGACCTTTATAATGACTGTAGTTACTCAAAGGCCTAATATCTTTCAATAGCCAGCACATTCCTCTTTACTGTGATTCCCTTCCCACTTTACCACCCATGAAATATGTATATATTGCTTTGCAATCTTATGTCAGGAGCTATCAATGTTGTATTTGTAGCCATGGTGAGGTTTTCCCTGCCAGCTGGTTGGTGAATGATCCAACTCAAAATCCCACTTTAGAGTCTGCTTCCTAAAGCAACCTATAGTTTGAATTGTTATAGTTTGGTTTGACTAGGAAATAACCTATTATATTTTAGATTTCGGCACAGGTTATATATGTGTGACTAATTTTAAGAACAACGACTGAGAGAAATACAGAAAGCAGGATTAAACATAGAAGCTGAGCTGCAGTGATGTTGCAGCAGAGGCGTCAGCCAATCCATTTGTAAGCACTGAGCCTTGGTGGCCTTTCGGAGTTTTCCACTTCAGAAAAGACGGTAAGACTTTTGTACATCCCTGTCGACTAGTCATTCATATGCAGGCTGCTGCCAAGGAGGGGTAAACTTGGATTTGAATATTTCTTCTACGGAGAGAAAATACTGGAGAGGGATTCAGCTGTATCCCATTTAACCAATATTCCTGACATCTGACAAAATGATTGCCTCACTCCTGAAGAAGTTTCTGGATGGTGAATCACATCATTACTATGATTCTGACTATATTTTCTACCACTCTGTACAAATGGATTTTAAAATTAGGAGGACTGGACAATTTTCTAAGACTATATACTTTCCTACGTTCGACCCCAAGAGATATCAGTTTAAACACAATGATTTTTTTAAATTATAGAAAATTATCTTATCAGGCCCAATTGTTTTCAAAGCAAACAATCTTTAAAGAACTGATAATTCCAATGTGATTTAGAGTAGTACAATATTACATTCAGACAGTCATTCAAGTAAAAATTAATTTTAATAAGAAATGAGCCCAATATATATAAAAATAAATAAGACAAAATTGTCTGCCAATATTAAATTTTTATTTTAGCAGGGGAAATAAGTAATACACATTAACATACTACTACACTTGTAGGTAACGATAGGTGGAATGAAGAAATTTTGGGGGCTTGCCGGCACTTCAAAGATTTGGGCTCCTCTTACACATTTGAGAGCCACTGAAAAATACCCAGAGTACTTGCCCAGCCACACTCTTCATGACTCATAACCAGGAGTTTGAAACCAGCCTCAGAAACATAGTAAAACCCTGTCTCTACAAAAATTTAAAACTTAAAAATTAGCTGGGCATGGTGGTGCATGCCTATAGTCTTAGCTACTCAGGAGGTTGAGGTGGGAGGATCGCTTTAGCCCATGAATTCAAGGCTACAGTGAGATATGATTATGCCACTGTACTACAACCTGGATGACAGAGTGAGACCCTATTTCTATAAAATAAATAAAAATTAAATTTACTTTTTAAACTGCATTAACTTTTCAAGAAGAGAAATTTTGAAAGAGGTTGTAGTGTAGAAACCTATGCTCATTCTTGCAGATCTATAAGAGAACAGCAGGTGAGGTACTAGGAGTCAGTGAGGATAGATAATTCCAACAAGAAATATTGCTGTACACTACTGCAGAGGAAGATGTCTGTTCAAAGAGGGCACATGAGGGCAAAGAGTGTTTTGTTATTTTTAAGATGTAAAATATGCAACCTGTTTTGATGCTGATGGCAATGATGCTCCAGTGCAGAAAGAACAGAATGATGAGGAAGGAATGAGTCATTACATAAGAAAAAGCCCTAAGTAGAAAATAAAAATGGGATTCACGGCAAAGTAATTGCTATGATCTTTAAAACAGGAGCAGTTTCTTCACTGTAACAGGAAGAAAGGCAGAAATATGGGTAAACGGATAAGCATGTTTGGTAGATTTGGTTGGAAGAAGGCTATTTGCTTTCGGAAGTGAATAGTTTTCCATTGGGAGTGACAGGGCTATGAGAGAGATTTAAAGGTTTAAAAGACGGAAGACAATATTAAATAGCAATCTTGGAAGTTTGTTGGGAACCTGTGGAAGAAGAGAAGACAAAACTGAACAGCCACTTGGAACCCAGTTGCGAAGTTAGAATCACCAAGTTTCAGTCAACAAGATTAAGTTTTGATGCAGATACATCCACTGAGTAGGAGGAGTGGTGGGTTTAATGAGGATTGAACAATGTCCAGGTGAGTTCACAGTGGAAGGAGAGTCTAGTGCTTTAAGACTTATGAAAATAAGAAATTATTGAAATAGTTTATGAAGCATAATTCATAAACAGAGAGAAGTAAATAGAAGGGACAATTGATGGTGGAATGGTGAAGGGTCTGAAATTTGGAGGAACACATATGGATAAAAATACTCAAACTTTAAGTTCCATTGGGAGTGATTTGGTACACTGTAAGGTAGTAAAGAGACAGTAATGTTTTAAATTAACATATTTTAGAGGTAGCACAACTATTCGTTGAATATTTAAAAACTGAAGTCTATTAAGGAATAGGCACAGACAAAGATATTTTTAAGAAAGCAAGATGGAAACAGAAAAATAAGCTAGACTCTGTTTAGCTATGCCCTGGCACCATGCCAACCAAATTGTGGGTTTATATTACTAATAGCAAGATACACAGAAATGAGTATGTCTTCTGGTTTTATCGATGATGTTTTTCTTAAAAACAAACAAAACAAACAAATAAAACCCCACAAGAGTGAGATTTTGAGATTTTAAAAAGAAAAAGTACAGAAAACACCTACCTAAGTATCTTAAGCCTTATATTCCAGGAAAAAAAAATAGCTTTAGAATAGTCCTCATAATATTGCTTATAGGGTTAAGTTCATTCTGCTGTTGGAATATAAAACACATCAGGTCATATGACGATGTCCTAGGTTTTTTCAGAGGCTCCAACGGCAAACATAATTTTCTTTTTAGGGTAGTTCAAATACGACAATCATTAACTTTGTTTGTGCATCCAGCACATCTTATTAATGTGACAGGATTAATATATGATGCTGGGATTTATGCACTCACTGGATACAGAAGGCTCAAATACAGGGATTGCTTATCTTAGTCTTTGGCAAAGTTACAACAGGTGTATTTAATTAAAGAAGTTTAGAAATCAAATGATTTATCTCTTAACATGTATTTGTATTGTTAGTATTTGAGCAAAATGAGACCTATTCTGGATACAATACTGAGTTAAATTTTACAAAAGACTTTGAATAATTTATTTGAGCATTACAAAAGAAATCAAGAATATTATTGGTATTATTTTATATTTGCTAATGAGAAATGAATCAATTCATTTTATTTTTAAAATCATTTTGGTAGTAGCTGTGAGAACCTCTGTAAGAGACACGGCTTTCTTCCAAAGATTGTAAACTAGTTTGAGGGAGAAAATAAGAACATAAAATAATTAGACAGCAGGTAAATACCACTGGGAGAAGACTACGTGTGATTTGAGTGCAGAAACATGAAAATAAATAGTATAGGGAGTAGAATAAGGTAAGTTTTCATGGAATACAAAGTCTTCACGGAGGATGAAAAATTTGAACCAAATCTGGAGAAAAGTTTATAAATTTTAAAGACAAAAGCACAAATAACCTCATCATCAAATTGTAGCATCAAAAGAAAGTAATGGAAAATAGGAGAAAAGCAGGTCAGTGCAGAGACTGAGTTTTATGGGTGAAAAATATCTAAAACAAAAAACAATTACTCTATGGTTTTACTTTTATTTTTCCTACTGGTTAACTTTTAAAGTTTATTTTTATATAAACAAATTGTAAAAAAAAAAAAACAAGAATTTCTTCTATTATCTCAGGTAGTATAAGATAATATTTGCAAATCATGTTAAGCATTTAAGCCCTCAATGATGTTAACTCATTGACATAAAACCCATATTTCTGTATCCTATATTTGTACTCATGGCTCTTGTTATTCTGTACTATCAGAGTCACATTAGAAACTGGAAAATACTTCAAAATAAGGATTCACTGCTTTAAGGAAATGAAATTAGTGATAAAATGATAGAAACAATAGAAATTCACTTATGTGACGAGTTTGTTAAACTACAGTCATTTTTGTTCCTTTTATTTTTATCTCACAGTACAAAAAAATGGTAAATCAAATCCATGCCAACAAAAGCATTTAATTTTAGCAAGTAATTAAAAAAATTCCCTAGCTAGTAAAAATGCTCCTTTGGGGAAGTGACTTTCCAAACACTTTCCAAACCACAAGAAGAAGTAGTACTGCAGAGAGGCCATAGAGATTTTGTTTCTAGTTGTAAAATAAAAAGATCCTTACAGAATGGATATGTTTTTGCTCACTACGGTGCTTATAATGAGATTGAATTCAACTTCTTGTGTACTAATTGTATTAAACTGTGTCATAAAAGTGATGGGATAGGAGTTATTTGGGGATTAGGAAAAGCAATCAAATGTTTGAGAGAATGATACAAAATTAATATGTGCTTTTTATTAAGTCCTATATGTACATTTTTCTACAGATCATGAACTCTGAAGAAAATGAAATAGCAAATGAAGCACCTTTTAAATGGAAGTGCAGGTGAAGTCAATCTGGACTTATGAGAAGTTATATTTATTTTGATTTTTGTGCGGTTTTATTTTGTTTTGGTTTTTGTTCCCTGAATTTTTATTTGGTTGGGTCTTCGTTTTCAATATCATGCAAGAAATGCTCAGATCAAAAATGTAAGCATAATAATCTTATTCCATGAAATCTAGTACCTATAAAAAGTGACATACAATAGTGAATTAATGGCATTAGTATACGCTTATAAAGAAAATCATGTGAACAGTTTGCGTTATTAGAAAATCCATTTTACAAACGAATTCCACGTGTCTTTTGTATCCAAATACAATTGACTAGATAAAATCCTAGAATTCTATGAAAAGGTTGTGAGATTTGGTTTAATAGGAAATACCCACTTTTTAAACTCTTTTATATTTAATATAAATTTGATAGTAAATTGAATATCTATGATATGAAAAGGATTATGTCTTACTTTGTTGTATTTTGAATAGCTGTTTAAATAATTATTGCTTAATAGCAAGTTAGGAATACATAAGAGAAAACATAATGCTGAGATGTCAAGATAATCACACTTGTCCTGTCAGGCTACCATTTCCCACAACAATTATTCATTTAGTTAAATGTATTAAATGCAGGTAAATGAAACTGCCAATTACTCAAGTTCTACTATCAGAAAAAAACTGTAGACTCTGTTTAATAATATTTCCAGAAGCCATAGAGCATAAAATAAAATCACACGAGTATATAGATAACATATTTATAGTTTTTTAAAAATTTCCTTACATTAAAGGAGTAAATATATAAGTTAGCAGAGACAATATTTTACAAAAATGCATAGCATGTATACAGGCTCACGCCTGTAATCCCAACACTTTGGGAGGCTGAGGTGGGCAAATCACTGAGATCAGGAGTTCGAGACCAGCCCGGCCAATACGGCACAACCCTGTCTCTACTAAAAATACAAAAATTAGCCGGGTGCGGTGGCGCCTGCCTAGAGAGGAGAATCACTTAAACCCAGGAGGTGGAGGTTGCAGTGAGCCGAGACCACACAACCGCACTCCAGCCCAGGCAACAGAGCAAGACTCTGTCTCAAAAAGAAAGTTTATTATTCTGAAACAGTCAAATTTTTTGCATATAAAATGTACAATAATTTTATAAGATATTTGCACATATTGCAGTTGTTTCTATGCTTCCTTTTAAATGGGAACGCCTAATGTATTTATTTCACTCTAACCTTTTATATTTAAGTATGTTTTAATTTTTCATCTATTTGTGCAATATTCTTTATGTCTTAACAAAAATGTGACACACACAGAAAAGTTCTCTTTTAATGGTTTTATAAATACTTGATACTTCCAACACAAATATTAATTTCATATGAATTTTTGTAAGTGGCATTTTATCATTTGAACACTGGATATATTAAAATGTACCTGATTCACATTTCTAATCAATACATCATCAGTAAAAATGGTAAAGGATCATACAAAATATGAAGGAATTAGTTTAGCTTTCCATTTTAATTAGCCACACCTATCTTATTAAATATTAGCTCTGTATTTAAATCTTGGTAACCTAGATTCAGAATTACTAAGATTAGGGCATAATTAGCTATTCAAATCAATTATGTCATTCAATTTTATGAATTCTGTTGCTAAATATATCACATAATTAATCCTAATATTATTCATCATAACTCATAATTAGCAGTCTAAAAAGTCTATAGATGGAAATAAAAATAGTTCTGAAAGATATTGCACCAGTATTTTTGCTATCACATTTGCACTGATTGCCTACTCTTACATTGAATAATAACGGAGAGGTAACGGAAGTAAATTCAACTTAAGCTTTGTACATTAGACATTACCAGTTTCTAGAGTATTTTCAGTTGTTTGAAAAACTGTGTCCTGTTTAGCATAAGCATTTAATTAAGCACTATTTTAAAGAACAACATGCCATTCGGATGACTCTTCTGTCAGCATGAAGGATGACAGTATTCTTGAAATAAAATATCTCAAAACAAGCATATATTTCAATAAAATGTAAGCAATATAATCAAACTTAAGGTAGGGAAAGCATAAATAAATCATGGTATTAGTTTTATTTCATAAAATGCAAACAATTTAGAGTATTTATTTTATTACTTATTAAAACTTCGTTGAACGCTAAACTCAGCTGGTGAAAGGATATAAAATTTTAATTACATAGGAGAAAAAAGTTCGAGAGATTTATTGTATAACATGGGACTATAGATTATAACAATGCATTGTATTTTTGAAAGTTGCTAAGAGGGGGGATTTTAAGTGCTCTCCTTACACAAATAAATGATGTGTATGTGAGATAATGCATTGTTTGTGCATTTGTATCCTCAGGAGGTTCTCTAGGCTGCTATCTGGTCCTATAGCTTGCTTCTGTAATTTGTCCTTCTAATATTGGCAGCTGCCTGTGTAATAAAAGTGTCCTTCAGCATGAGCTGTCCCTCGACTGAATCAAGGGATAAAGAGATGTGTTTTATTAGTGCCTCTCTCAGCCTTTCCATAAAGATGGTGGGAGTCTTGTCTGGTCTTTGATCTATCATGGACAATTTAGAGTAATTGAGAGGTTTGGCCCTGGTCTTCCATAGGCCTTCTAATATGCACCCTATAAAGTTCTTCCTTTTTTATTTATGTCCTGAGTTTTTGGGGTTCCAGTCAGGGTTGTCTGCTGGAACTGCTTCTCTTCCTAGTGGGAATGGAGTTTCCACCTCTTCCTCACCTTCCCTATCTCCTCTTTTTCTCCTTGGTCTACTATAGGAGGCATGTTGCTCATCTCTGCATTTTTCTGCTGCCTGCAGAACTGCCTGCTTTTCAGCCACAGTGAAGGTCTGACTTAGCAGCAATATAACGTCCCTCCATGTGAGATCAAACACCTGAGTTAAGTTTTGGAAAATTTAAATGTACCTATAAATTAAGGTCGTCAGAAAATTGGCCTAAGTCTCCCTTTATTTGCTTAAGTTCCTGTAATGAGAAGGGAACTTGAAACCTCATGGCACCATTCCCATCAGGTGTTTCCTGCAGAGGTAAGAGTGAAGGGAGAGCTTCATTCTTTGTCAAAGAATAAAATTTGCTGCTTGAGCAAAACGCCTGAGCTGATAGTCCAGGAAAACCAAGACAGCTGGAGTGCATGAAACAGAATACCAAAGAAAAGAAAATCGCACAGAGAGAACGCTCCAAAGATCTAACAAGTGTTTCCTTATATTCAACACAGTACTAGTCAATGCTTGTATAAGAGAAAAGTAATCAAGGCCTGGGAAGAACCACCAGATAAGATTAAAGAGAATTGTTGACAGTGCGCACTCAGGGCCTGATGGAATACCTTTTTCCACCAGCCAGACTGTGTCACTCAGTGGTACACTGTTAAGAATGCTAGAATGGGCCGGGCGCGGTGGCTCATGCCTGTAATCCCAGCACTTTGGGAGGCCGAGGAGGGTGGATCGCGAGGTCAGGAGACCGAGACCATCCTGGCTAACACGGTGAAACTCCATCTCTACTAAATATACAAAAATTTAGCCAGGCGTGGTGGCGGGTGCCTGTAGTCCCAGCTACTAGGGAGGCTGAGGCAGGAGAATGGCATGAACCTGCGAGGCGGAGCTTGCAGTGAGCAGAGATCGCGCCACTGCACTCCAGCCTAGGTGACAGAGAGACACTCCGTCTGAAAAAAAAAAAAAGAAAAAAAAAGAAAAGTATGCTTTGAATGGCCCTGTTCCAACAGTAGGATTAACTAGACTTAGAATAAACATTGCTCAGATTTTCCCTGACAAATCTTAAAAGCAACATCTAAGGAGATCAAAGTGTTCCCAAGTAACTTTATTCTAGAGCAAAGCTCTAGAAAATACAACAAAAATCTAGCACTCAAGTCAAAATTCATAACAGTGGTATGAATAGAAACACCAAATACAAGCCATGCAAAAGAGCAGGAAAATTCAACCCATTTTACAAAATGTAATATCCATTTCTAATTAAGACATCATCAATGTAGCAATAAAAGGAAAATTTCTCAACTTGACAAAGGGATCTATAAATATCCTACAATTATTATACTTAAGGATGAATGACTGGATACTATCTTAGAGAGATTCTAAGCAAGATAGAATGTCTACTCTCACAACTTTATTCAACATTGTGTTGGAGGTTCTAGTCATTGTACCATGGCAAGAAAAACAAATAAATAAAGATTCTAAATTAAAATTAGAATTGTCTTTTTTATATGATATGATCATCCATTAGAAAATTTAAGGAAATCTGGTAAATCAGACAAACAAAAACAAACTAAATCTTACAAGAAGTGAGTTTAAGAAAAGTGAAAAATATGAGATATGAGATTAATATTTCAAAAAATCAAAAGATCAATATACAAAAATTGTTTTTCTGTTGAGCCGCCATGAAAAAATAAAACTCAAGTGAAATAATACTCTAAATCCAATTTAAAAACATAAAATTTGTTGGAATAAACCCGACAAAAGATGTGCAAAATCTTTACATTGAAACCTTCAAAACTGAGCTGATGGAAATTGAAGAGGACTTAAGTAAATGTAGAAATCTGCCATGATTATGAGTCATAATATTCAATAATATTAAGACGTCAATTTTCTTGTAAATTGACTTGTGCATTCAACATAATCCCAATCAAAATCTCACAAAGCTTTTCTTATATAAATTGAGAAACTGATTCTAAAATTAACATAGTAATCCAAAAAACTCTGTATAACCAAAACAAGTTTGAAAAAAAGATGAAAGACTAACATTACCTAACTATAAGACTTTGAAATCTATATCAGTCAAGACAATGCCATTTCATAAAGATAAACTTGTAGATCAATGAAGTGGTTTAGAGTGTCCAGAAGGAGACACTGGCATTCATACACCACTGAATTTCACAATGGCAATAAGGCAATACGAAGTAGAAAGTGTATTATTTTCAACAATGTGCTAAAACAATCGCATATACATATGAATAAAACAACTGATCCATATCTTACAATTTATATAAAAATAAAATCAAAATGGATCAGAGATCTAAATGAAAAACAAAATGATTCAAAACTTATAGAATAAACTATGGAGGAAATCTTTATGGCTTTGGGTTGGGTAAAGATTTCCAAAGTAAAACATTGAGAGGACTATCCATAAAGGAAAAATGATAAAAATGATGACTTGTTTTTTAAAATGTCTGCATTTGTAAAAGATAATGCTAAAAGAATAGAAAGACAAGCCATACACCAGGTTAAAATATTTTCTAATTATATCATAGAAATACTTCAATCCATATATTAAAAAATTACTCTCAAAACTCAATGAGAAAACAAATATTCCAATGGAAAAATTAACGAAAGATTTGAAAAGATATTTCAGCATAGAAGGTGTAGCACAGCCAATAGGTGCATGAACAGATGCTCAACAATGTCTACACATTAGCCCAATGCAAATTAAATCCCCAAGTAGATAACCAATACTACTTGACTAGCTACAATTTTAAAAGATAGATTTTTCCAGTCATTGGTGTGGATATAGATAAACTGAAATTCTTATAAACCACTAACGGAAGTGTAAAAATTTACAAAACCTTGGAAAAAAGACTGTCAATTTGTATAGAGTTAAACATATACCTCCCATATGATCCAGCCATCCTACTCCTTGATATTTACCTCAAAAAATGTAAGCCCATACAAATAATTGCATAATTGTACACAAAAATTTATAACAATATAACCTGAAATTATATTTATAAAATATGTTTCACATTATATAATTTATATTAATATAATATAAATTATATCAATTTTATTATATTAATATTATCATATTATATTATATTAATATATTAATATTATAATAATATTATATAATTTATATTAATTTATAATATATTATATTATAAATATATTCATTTATATTAACATTCTCTTTGTTAACAAATAAATTCTTTGCACCTCAGGATCCTTTGCACCTCAGGATTCTTTGCACCTCAGGCGTTATTTAATAACGCCTATAACATTATGACTCTCATTGTCAAGGGAAGAATAAGACATTAAAGCAATAAGACATTAATTTGTTTACTCAAGGATACTCAGTTTATAGATTAGGTACTATCATTCTTCTTTCTCATTGTTATTTATGCGAAAAGCTTAATAGTCTTCCTATTATACCATCAAGGACGCTTGCTCGTAATAAAAACTGAAGATATTTGAGCCTTTGGGCATAGCTAAGATGTCAGGGGTGAAGGACTTTTTGTTGCTGGTGAGTAAGAAGTAAAAGTTGGCATTTTATTTCATCTGGGTCATGCATTCATCTTTTGTAAAAGTGTGTGATGTGATGGCAATAAGGATATGAGGAGAGTAAACTGACACTGAGAAAATTCACAATATGTGAAGAAGACCTTTTAAATGGTGTAACATAATTTATATATCTCAAAGTTAAGAGAGTATAAGATGTTATAAATAGCAAAAACTGACGCCGTGGCATAAGTGGGGCATAATTATCATTAGTGAGAACACAATCCTTGATTTAAACAAATTGTTAGATTAGACAGGGATGTTTAATTGCACTGGACACAGAAAATAATTCAAGGCAGATACAAATATAGGAAATTAATGAGTATCCAGGCAGCACCAAGACAGACTGTAACCAAGGAACTTCTCACAGTTACCTTTGGCTCAAAGTTTTATCAGTACAATAAGAAACAGAAAAATGTTTAAAATAGATATAGTAAGAGATTGCCATTTTAGTGCATGAGTATGTGCATACTTATACAAGAAAGTGACTCTACTCATCATAAGACATAAGAATTTTTGAACAATCTTAAAGACTGGAAAAAATGTCATTTTAAAGTTGCAGGTAGTTTCTGCCTTCGCAGAAGTAAAGCTTCCAGTTTATCTCTGTAAAAAAAAAACATATTGTTAAGAAAATCAAAAGATATAACAAAAGAAAGTATTAAAAATATACTATGAGATGTACTGACAGAGGTAAGATATTGAAGAAACATAATCAAACTACCCGGTAAAGCCTAGAAGATTTCAGTCAAGTATACATTTACCTATGTTGACTAAAATATGATGAATAGTTAATATTATAAGATGAATTCTGTTTTTTTATAATTATAGAAATTCATGTTATTTATATATTTTAAATCTCATTAATTTGTAGACAAAACTTAGATCAATTTGACTCTAAATTACAATTTTGGTCCAACTTGCTGATTGCCCATTTGGACAGACTTCGTAATAGAGCAAGAGTGACACCCTTTATAAAGCCACTCCTGTTATGGGTGCAGCAAACTACAACAAATTATTATGAAAAAAACTAAGATATATACACAGGCTGATATTTTAAATCTTATTTTGTAAGTTACTACAGGTACAATAATAAGTGCATTCGAGTTTTTATTGTTTGTTGCCTATCCAGTTTTGAGCTTGTTGCCCATCTAGTTTGGGTGAGCTTGTGGCCTATCTATTGGGTGGGTGGGTGGATGGATAAATGGATGGATGGATGGATGGATGGATGGATGGATGGATGGATGGATGGATGGATGGATGGATGGGTTTTTATTGCTTGTTGTCTATCTACGTTTGGGCCTGAATTTTGAATTGGAAAACCTAGGTCAAAATGAAAACATCCTATATTATCTGAGTTTATTTATCTGTAATAATACTTCAACCTTAGTGGTCTTACAATGAAAGTAGTAAATAATAAAACTTTCTAGTTTAACACATCATTAGTTTTTGATTGATCATTTCAGACTTGGTATATGTTATAGGAATGATTGACCCTAAATCGACAGTTTTAAAGAAGAACTGAGGCTGACACAACGTCACAAAACTAAAAATGACTCTCTCTATTCTATGACGGTGATATATCTATTGTCTTTAATAAAGATTTTAAGTATTTTAGAAATCTTTTAAATTTAGGTTATTATTTTAACTCTCTTAATATGTTAACTATATTAAATATGTTTACTACATTAAATAATATGTTTAACAATGTTAAAATTATTATTTGTTCACAATATGGAAGTTATCTTTATTTAATACTTATATTTTTATTTAATACTCAAATGACATATTAAAAATAACATTTAATTATAGGTAGTATGATAGTTTCTTTGGTTCTGTCCTGCCTAATAAATTTCTAAATAATAAAATTTTTAACAGATGAGAAATGTAATTTCTGCATGACACAGACATGTTTGTTGTGTTTGTAATATACTTTTCTTTTCTTCAATATGGATCAAACGGCTAAACTTCTGCTGGTATTTTTTGCACTACAATTTAGGGAGTCCTACCAGAATTAACAATCCACCCATCCAAGTCTTTCTTTTTTTAATTTAAATAAAGTTTGAATACATTTTTTTCCATGTGAAAAGAATAAAGGTTTCTGTCCAATAATATCTCCTCCTAAAAGTTAAAGTAATTACAGTTTCAATTTACCAAAATGTCATTCCTAAAATAGGAAAGGTTATATAGTTTAATTATGTTCATGTTATTTCACTATAAGGTTTTACTTTTCATCTACTAATTTATAGGCCAATGATAAAGTCAGTGAAATGAACATGACTATACTGGATTCTTCAATATTACATCAAAATTGGCCTACACAAGGAGCACAGAATTCTTAAAGGTTAATAACACTCTTCTAACGTTACAAATTCTGAACTTTAGTAGGTTGCTAATTTAAAAAGAATAGTTTGTGGTTGGTAGAATGTTTTTATTATGATATTTAAATGTGAAAATACAGCAACATAGAATCCATGTTTACCAACAGATAATACTCAGTGTGTTTTTTCCAAATGAAAAAGGTACATCACTCTGGGGACTTCAGAAAGGGTTTAAAGATCCACTTGGGCTTATATTTAAATGTTTTAATCATTAATTGTAAATAAAATTGTTTCAAAATATTAGTAGGATGGACCGATGCAGCACATGTATATAAAAGAAACATTTGGATTAATATTTAGCTGTATCCAATATTAACAGACTAAGTAGAAGTTATAACTGAACTACTTCTGCAAAACTGGTAGCATTTGCAAATCTTGTGGACAACAGTTTTAGTCTAAGTTACAATGTCCTAAACAATGCCAAACAAGTGTCATATTTTCGTGTCATTTAACTCAATTATACCCAAAAGAGAAAGTGATTACAATTATTCGGCTCTTTTGAAGACTAGGGCATGAAGCAACACCTCAAAACAATTTTGGAAATTGTCTTCCATGTGGAGTAAATGACTTATCCTGTGTAGACGTAATTTAAAAATCTGATTAACATGTGGAAATAACATTGATAAGGGTAACATATTCTGATTACATGTCTTCATAATTAAGCATTATGAGGACTTGGAACAGATCATTTATTCATCTAGTTATTTGTTGTACAAGTATGTTTTGAATGCTTCTTGCTTCTTGTCATTTTATCGTCTGGACAGTAGTGATAGCTACCTAGCTATAGACATGGTTTGAAGTAAATTAGACAATATATATGCGACTATACATCATAATTCATATATACATATATATATAATTTGAAGACAAATTCTCTGTTTTGCAAATGTTGAAAATAGATAAAATAGAAAGAGGGAAGCCAAGAAAAAACTGAAAGTAAACACATGCATACATGTACACATATGAAAGTAGATCACATGCACTTTCGCTTTTCTAAGTATTCATTTTTAAAACATTCTGGGGATTTTCTACCAGAGTTGGAATTGGTTAGCATGATGACAAAGTATTTCATAAATAGAAAAACAATTTATTTCACATTATCAGAACTAAATGTGTCTCTATGTATTTAAGTAAATACTTCGGAATGAACAAGAGAGTTTGATAATGAAATTGTATTAATATCATTAGTTCTTTTCCAGCTAAAATATTGATAAATATATACTAAAATATCCTATATCAATACATTAAACAGGAGATTTTGAAAACAGCTAGTAGGGGCCATTTCTCAGAAGTTGAAAACAAAATTATCTTAGATCAGCTTTGACTTGGTTAGAGATGTCAAAAGTGTTGTGGATTAGATTAGTTCAATGAACTAGGAAGACGTTTAATTCATCTCCAAAGAAAAATTACAAGACTATCTCTTAAACTCTCATTAGTGTTCGAGGATAGAATTTCCTTCTTTTTTTTTCTTTAACCCATCCATAGCAAATTGCCCCCTTCTCAAAGTGAATCAGAATTAAATACATACAGATGTGGCACTTGGTATTTCCCATTTGGTGATATTTAGAGGCGGGAGAATTTTTTACCTTTGTTAAATCAGAAAAGGAAGTAATCATCTGGCACTAATTGAAACAAAGTCTACACTACATAGAAGATAAAAATGAACTTGTCTCTTCAGTTACAGAGTCGAATATTTACACTGCTCCTTCATCAGCAAAAACACACACCTCACACCTGCTGTGATTTCTTTTTCTGTTGAACCTCTACCCAATTAACAACCATTAAGATTCACACCTGTGGTGGCTTTAGCCTTTGCCTACTGCTCAGAATTGAGCTTTTTAACCCTTCATTTTGACTATATTACATGATCACTTTTCCTAGCAGGCTCAGTCTTTCAAAGAGAGCTTTTCTCAGTATTTGCTTGCATTCAAAGCTGGGAATTCACCACAGCTGGGAACTGAAGAGGCTATTGTTTTTTTCTGGAATAAGAGATGAACAGGTGGTACTCCCACCTGCTGCAAGTCTTTGAATTTTTTGTTTGGCTCCAAATTGTTCTTGGACCTGGTTTTTAAAATGTTCTCTTGCATTAGAAGCAAGAGAGGAAGAGAAAACAGGCCATGACCAGTTTTGTTACTAATGGTCTTATTACAGACATTCTCTGGTTGGTAATTGCTGGCATATTGAAATAAATGGGTGCATTGCTTTCTGTACTGGGTGTGGGTGGAAAAAAAGCAAACAAATTCAACCATAGCATGGCTACTTTATTTTGAACATTAAAGAAGATTTAGCCAATCAAACTGAGTGACATTTTCCCTTTGGGAAAGTTTGCAGAAGTCTATTTGTAGCTGGCAATGAAAATGTTTCTGGACAGACAAGCTTTTGTTGTGATTTTTCACTGTTATTTCTTTTACACAGAAGAAAGCACTTAGCTACTATCTAATTTCGGATATATCTGTTCTGTTCTTTTAGTTTATTTAATGTTTTGGTTTCTAGTCTCTAATGGAATGGAACAAATTACTCAAAAATACTAGTACTACTCAATTTGAAGGCTTTTATAGACACAGTAAACCGTTATGGTCAACTCAGTCATAATTATAACCTGCAAAGTAAGTTGGGGCTATTTTTGTTCCGAACAAAACTCAAAATATACTGTTAACCATGGTTGTTTCTATTCTCTCGCTATCCTGCCTCTAATAATTTTCAATGAACTGCACTGAAAATATCAATACAGAGTAGCTTTTATTTAATATGCCTAAATTGCTATTTGTGTATTTGTTTGTAGAGTTATAGACAATAGCCATATAATAAACATATGGTTAGCTATCTTTGATTTTTTAATATATTTGTAGCTATATATGTATATAGCCAAATGTAATATAGTTATGGATATATAGACACATAGGTGTATAGATATATGTCTACATATATATTCAAATTGTATGTATTATACATTAAATATATGTATGCATACAACATTGTTGATTTAAAATATGTAAATGTTATAGCTAGAAAGAATAAACTCTAGTGTGTTCTAAAGCACTGTAGGGAGACTATAATAACGTTTTATTTCAAGTATTGTATACTTAAAATATTGTATATGGGGGAGGACAAGACTGAGCAATTAAAAAAATCTTCAAAATTATCTGGCTTACAATTCTCTTTTCAGTTTTCTTTTAAGATTTTCTTACGGAAAACTGTGTAGCCAACTGTATCATCCATTTGACTACTGTGATGGTTAATTTCATGTGTCAATTCGACTGGGTCATTGGGTGCTGGGATATTTCTGCGAACCTTATTTAGATGTTCCTGTGAGAGTGTTTCTGGATGATCTATCATTTTCACTGATAGACTAAGTAAAGCAGATCACCCTGCCTTTGGTAGTGGGCTGCATCCCATCAGCTGAAGAGTGAATTTGAACATTCCTAACACAAATAAATGATAAATGTTTGAGGTGATGGACATGTTCGTTAACCTTATTTGATCATTACACATCATATACATGTATCCAAATATCACACAGCACCTCATAAATATGTATAATTATGTCAGTTAAAAATAATAGTAAAAGCCAAACAAGCATACATGGAAATCCATACAGACGACTCTAAGTAACCTAATTGATTCAGACTCTAAGTCAATTTTACATAAATTATTTTCCAGCATGCTTGACATTTAAAAGACATTCAATACCAGGTGTGGTGGCATGTGTCTGTAGTCCCAGCTACTCAGGAGGCTGAGGCAGGAGAATCACTTGAATCCAGCAGGCGGAGGTTGCAGTGAGCTGAGACCCGTCACTGCACTTCAGCCTGGCAACAGAACAAGGCTCCATTTCAAAAAACAAACAAAACAAAAAGGCATTCAATAAATGCCAAACTATACTATCTCTTTGATTTTCTCTTTTAAAATCTGTCACTACCTATTAAATATCGCCTCCTTGAAGACACAATAGTCTATGTGGTAGGTACAGTTATCTTATTTTTCATAGAAAGAAATCAAGGCACCTAGGTAATGTCTGAGGCCATATTATAGGTCAAAGGCAGAATTGGAATTTAATGACCTACACCTCTGACTCCTTAGTTCCATGGGTCTTTCAGGATATTATTACCTCCAAATCTTTCAGGGAACCTTAGAGCTTTAGGTGGACACCAAGGAACGTAGTAATATTTTTAGAATAAACATTCACCTTCTTAAAAAGTTTAAATTATGACTAAATAGAAAGTGACTGTAAAAGTGTGATATTGTAGAAAAAAAGGTAGCAAAGGCTTTTGAATGTGTATGCTGCGAAAGTAAGAATAAACCTGATTTATGATAAGTTAAGACAAACATTGAGCAGACAAAAGGACAAGGAAGAGAGCGTTCAAAAAAAGTTTTGTTAATAAGTTGAGACTCGATGATGGAACTTTGAAACACTTTTTTGAATTGCCTCCTATCCACAGTCCTCTGAGTTTCTTGTTTTCTTCTCTCTACACGTTCTCATATTTCACTGTTTTTTCCTCCTCTGTCAAATATTTATTTACTTATTTTTTATTCTTCTGTGTTTAGACTTAGACTTCCTTCTATTTTTACTCTACATAGTATTTTTCATATGTGATATAATCTAGTTCTATAATTACATTTTGATATGTAGATAAAATATTCAAGGAAAAAAACACTGTGACTAAAATGTTCAGCCTGGGATAATAAGACAATGCAAGCAATTTAATATAGTTTCAAACAAAACTGAATTCCCTTTCTTTTTGCATATATATGACATATCTTTCTGTTAAAAAGTTTTGTACATTGTAGCTCTTTCTACATCATTTTCTTCACAATTTTATAAAATGCATCTTTTTTTTTGTTTGTTTTTTGAGATGGAGTCTCGCACTGTCGCCCGGGCTGGAGTGCAATGAGCAATGGCGCAATCTCGGCTCACTGCAAACTCTGCCTCCTGGGTTCACCCAATTCTCCTGCCTCAGCCACCAGAGTAGCTGGGATTACAGGTGCACACCACCACACTTTGCTAATTTTTTTGTATTTTTAGTAGAGACGGGGTTTCACTATGTTGACCAGACTGGTCTCGAACTCCTGACCTTGTGATCCGCCCTCCTCGACCTCCCAAAGTGATGGGATGACAGGCATGGGCCCCTGTGCCCAGCTACATCTCTTTTCATTTGTACCAATCCCTATCCTCTCTCCCTTGTATTTTGTACATACCTTGCGCTTCTTTCAGTAATCCTACCCATATGCTTCACAACCTTCTTGATGTATTCTTTTATTTCTATTCTCGTATTTTCCATCCCAGCCAAAATGCATAACTAGTTGGACAAAGTAGATCACTTTTGTATATGTACGGATGAGGAAGATTTTGCAGCGGGAAAGACATAAAACAACTTAGATTATAGGGAGGAACAA
Source organism: Gorilla gorilla gorilla (assembly GCF_029281585.2). Lineage (NCBI taxonomy): Eukaryota > Metazoa > Chordata > Mammalia > Primates > Hominidae > Gorilla > Gorilla gorilla. The sequence goes on along the minus strand of NC_073238.2, from coordinate 77,159,476 downwards.
GACTGAGAAAAACAAAAAACAAACAAACAAAAAAAACTTCCAGAATTCTCTGGCCTACAATTCTCTTTTTCTCTTTTCAGTTTTCTTTTAAAATTTTCTTATGGAAAACTGTGTATCCAACTGTTTCATTCATTTAGCTACTGTGATGGTTAATTTCATGTGTCAATTTGACTGAGCAGTTAGGTACTGGGATATTTCTGCAAACCTTATTTTAAATGTTTCTGTGAGACTTTAACATTTACACTGATAGACAATGTAAAGCAGATTACCCTCCCTATGGGAGTGGGCCTTATCCCATCAGCTGAAGGCCGGTATGAAGTAAGACTGACCCTCCCCTGAATAAGAGAACATTCCTCCCGTCTGAACTGAGACCCTGCCTTTTCTTGCCTTGAGACTCAAACTGAAACACTGATTCTTCCCCAGTCTCAAGCCTGCCAGCCCTGGGTTTGAAATTACACAATCAGCAGTCCTGGATCTCCAGCTTGCTGATTATAGATCTTAGGACTTAGCAGCCTCCATAATTGTGTAAGCCAATTCCTCATAATAAATCTCTTGATTTTTATATATACTTCACTTGATTCTGTTTTTCTGGAGAACCCGGACTAACACAGCTACAGATAACTTCAAATGTAATTTGCCTAAAGATTAACTAATTATCCTTTCTTCAGACTTGCCAATATTTATAGATCAGTAGATGGTATCATGATTCATTCAGTTGTTCATGATACCACCTCCTTCAACACTTCCCTTTCCACCACCTACCCCAATTAGTCTAGATATTCCTCTGATCATCCCTCTTTCAAATTACTTACATGTTTCATCTGATTTATTGTATACACTTTTTCAACCGATTACCTGAATCCATTTTTGCCCCCCTCCAACCAGGCTCCACACAGCAGAGAAGTTCCTTACAAAAGAAAACTGACAATTTTACTCTCTTGCTTAAATTCCTTCAATTGTGTTTCACTATTTTGGAATGAATTTGGAAGCCCTTATTACCTACAAAGTCTTGCATAATCTATCATCTCCCTGCCACACTAGCCTCACTTCATGACATTCTGTCATTCCTGCTTTACTTTCCAGCCACATACATCTTGTCATCTTCTGCCTCTTCACCTTTATGCATGCTCTTTACATAAGAAAAGCTATTATTTTTTAAAGATTGTTTATGACCTGAGTAAAGATAAAGAAATAAAAATGTTTGAGGCTACTGCCTAAAATTATCTTTTTCTCTTGTGTTTTTACTTCTTAATTCAATCATCTTTTTCTGAGGTCCCAGTTTAAAAAGTATCTTCCTGAGGAAGCCTCCAAGGATGCTCAGATGGTTTGTTTCCTTCTTATGTATTTCCACAGCAGCTTGCCATTTTCTTTCTCAGTATTTTGTTTAGGGATGATGATTGAGGAGCAATTCTCCATGGAGTTTCTATACATCTTCATAACAACTTTATCGTAGACTATCTTTTCAGGATGTGTGCAAAGCAAACAGCCTTGGAAGATGAATAGGCTCTTCCACTGAAAGAGAGGGCGGACAGTTTTTCTTACCAATGTAATTTAGATAATATCCCTCTCCTTGCTAAGGTGGGACAGGTTGCCAGATACCCCTTATATAAAATTGTGGCCTTTTCAACATAATGAACCTAGAAAACATTATGTTAAGAGAAACAAGCTAGTCATAAAAAGACGTGTATTCTATGATTTTTACTTACATGAAATGCCAAATATTGGAAAATCTGTAGAGACAAAAAGTAGATTGGTGGTTGCCTAGGGTTGTGGGAAGAGAGTTGGTTAATGGGGAGTACCTACTGAAGGGTATAAGGTTTATGTAGAGGGTGATAAAAATGTTCTAAAATTGATTATGATGGTGATTACATAAAGCTGTAACATATAAAAAAACTATTTAACTGTTCACTTTAAATAGATCAATTGTTTGAAACATAAATTATATTTTAAATAGAGCTGTTTTTTAAAAAAATGTGTTTATGATTTGAATAAAGATAAATAAACAAAAATGTCCTGGACTTCATAATCTCCGGGTTCCTCAGGTATACAGCAAACCCACTGTTTGTGTAGCATCTAATTGGGACCATATTTGCATAAACCCTATGAGATGTGGGTGTGATTGAGTAGGGAGAACTGCTGTGAACAGGATGCTAATGTTGCCTGCTGTGCTGTAAATAATAGTAATTTTTCCTTTACCCAGAAGTCTCACACCTTCTACCAGGATTCAGGAAACTCTGACAGGGGAAATTACTAGGTCAAAAGTACAGTAAAATCTCAGACCCTTCATGGTTTCTGACAGCCATCGTGTACTTAATTTTTGTGTGTATTCTTTAATATCTCTTTTCTGTGGCATAAACTTCTCTGTTCTTTTTCTCACACAGAGTGTAACAAAGAGCAGGCAATTAATAAACATTTATTGGCTGACTGAATAACAACAATGTTGAAGTAAGGAAGAAAAGTCGGGAAAAAGCTGATAGGTAGGTGTGCCAAATGACTCAGAAAGTAATCTAATTTTTCATTATTGAAAGCATTATTAAATATTAACGTCCTTTCTTCAGCTGGGTGCGGTGGTTTACACCTGTAATTCCAACACCTTGGGAGGGTGAGACAAGTAGATTGCTTGACCCCAGGAGTTCAAGACCAGCCTGGGCAACATGACGAAACCCCATACCAAAAAAAAAAAGAAAATACAAAAATGAGTTGATGTGGTGCTGTGCACCTGTGGTCCTAGCTGTTTGGGAGGCTGAGGCAGGAGGATTGCTTGAGCACAAGAGGTGGAGGTTGCAGTGACCAGTGATGACACCACTGCACTCCAGCCTGGGCAAAACAGAGTGCAGTGAGATCCTGCCTCAAAACAAACAAACAAACAAACAAACAAAAAACCCGCTTTAGATCTCTAACAGACATGTCAAATACTTTAATTTTTTTTTTTTTTTGAGATGGCGTCTTACTGTGTCACCTGGGCTGGAGTGCAGTGGTGTGATCTCAGCTCACTGCAACCTCCACTTCCTTGATTCAAACAATTCCCCTTCCTCAGCCTCCTGAGTAGCCAGGACCACATGTGTATGCCACTACACACAGCCAAATTTTTTTTTTGTATTTTTAGTAGAGACCGGGTTTCACTGTGCCAGCCAGACTGGTCTTGAACTACTGACCCCAGACAATCTGCCTGCCTCAGCCTCCTAAAGTGCTGGGACCACAGACGTGAGCCACCATGCCTGGCCATACTTTAATATTTTAAAAAATCTGGTTCACATAATGATCCAGAAACTCCCCATTAGTGCCATATTATTTAATAGACCCAAACAATTTTTTTGCATATAAAATATGTGTCATCCTTTTACATTATTCCCTTGTCTCACTTTTGTCCCTAGGGAGCAGTATAATCACTATAGTTTGTAAATTGTAAAGTTGAAGTACCATGGCATTTCACCTATGGAGAAAAATCTTTATGAAAAAGGTGACAGAATTGAGCTGGGCTTTCTAGCAGCAATAGAATTTTGATTCAAGATAGGAGGTTGGAGGTTAAAAGGTAGGAAGTTGGCAGTCATAGAGAGCAGATAATTCAGGTCAATTTAGCCCGGTTTGGCTACAGCTCAGAACAACTTTAACAAAAAAAGAATAAGATTGTGACAGAAAGTTATATTCAACTCTTATTTATGTTGGCTTTCAATGAAAGTTTTGGTGTTTGGTTGAGTCTATACTTTCCTTACTGCTCACATATACTAATAATTTGTACATGGAAAGGCAAAAGAAAAACAATTTCAAAGTGAAAAATATAGCTGAATGATAGAAAGGAAGTTTCTCTGATAAAGTCAGACTCTCTTAAGTTCGTTCTGAAGGCACATGTTTTTTTCCCCACTCTGCTGCTTTGCTATTTCCAGTGACATTAGGGGACCAGTAAGAAAAATACTCCATAAGATAAGCTTATCTTCTTGCTCACTACCAAATTCAAACACAGAGTATGCCTGTGAACAACTGCTAATGATTTTTTCTTTTGCTTTGCCTCTTGTACTAAAACTCTGTGAAAGACACAGACCCACTGTCAATCAGAGGGTACAGAATTTAGAGTTACTTTGTGATACAGGCTTGAAAAGTATGGTTTCTATGCAAACTTAAAGTGATAGCTATCCATATACTAGCAATTATCAGTGGAAATTTCAAGATTGCCATTGTAGTTTTATAATGAGAAGGAAGATGACAGTGTGTGAACCCATCAAAAAATTGAAAAGGAGAGAAAACCATCACCTGATTAACTATTTTGAGATGGAAATTAATGGTGTTGGTGACTACAAAAAATGATCTGAGAGAACAATGCGTATCATGTTCTTGATACTTAAAATTATTTTAACAGATTTAGAAGATGATATTACTCTAATACATGCAATGATTAATAGTATAATTTTTAAAGTACTACCATTATATTCTAAATTCAAATCCATTTTATCATTGAAAATGTTATAATGAATAAGAAATCATTTAATTTAAAAATCAGCTGCTTAAATCTAAACCCCTATGGAAGCAATAATAATAATTTATATTTATCTAGTTATTATTTTTAAGTTTTCTCAAGTTTCAGATCCTTTGTCTTATGCTTTTCATATAATATTGCTAAAGTAGTCACTTAGCTTGGATACCTTTCACTTCATTTATATGTAAGAAAAGAAAAATATCATCTTTAATTGCAGGAAATTAACAATATTTCTAAAGAGTTTTATTTTTTATTGCATTTATTTTGTCAAGTCTGTATATATCCTACTCCAAATGTTGTAACTCTTGAGCCAGGTACTATTTTTTTCTTAAACTATTATTTCCATAAATAGTACATAACACATAAGCAAAGTCCACTTTGCTCTTGCTTTGAAGCTGACCTTGGCATAGAATTAAATTTATAAATATCCCAGTTCAATAATGTAATTGCAAAACCATTTAGCTTTAGCAAAGACTCTCAGAAACACAAAAAGGGGATGCCATTTACATGATAAACAAAATATTTTTAAGCCCATTTTTGTCAATATCTCTCTTCTTCCACCATTCCTCCTACATCTGTGTATTTCATACCTATGTATTACAGAGACTGCCTTAAATCTCTCAGTTCTCTATTTCAGAACTTTCTCAAACTCTCTAAATTTACATTACCTTTTTTCATTTTCTACACCAACCACCTACCTTCTATTCATTGCCCCCAATCTGCACCTTCCAGGATACAGGATTTTCTATTATACCTTTCTTATACAGTGCCTGAACTTTCTTTCCTATGTAAATTAGTTTTGACTTACTCACTTTTCCGTGTCTCTACTTCATTCATTACTCTGATCAAAATCAGCTGAGGGAGAGAGTAAGTCTGTGAATAAACCAGACATTAATTATCACCTCCCCTGATATGTAGGTAGTAGCAAGTGGTAATACAATATTTTCTTTGGTTACTATTACTGTTGGTACTATAATTGTTTTAATTTGACAAAAGTACCTCCCATAATAAATAGCAAAAACTAGGATATTCGGAAAATAGGAATCTATTTTATACATTTGTTAAATCCCAAGTATCATAAAATTAGCATGGCGTATGTGCTAAATTAACTGTAAAGTGTTTTTAAATAGTTTTTACACAACCAAATGTTAAAAAATAATAAAAAGAAGAGAAAATAAAACCATGTGGTAATTTAGACTTTGAACATGGGACCTTCCATTACCTGGAAAGGAAAGAAGGTAGTTAAACATTAGATCCTTACCATCTGTGTTTCACATGTCTTTTAATGTAAATTAATGGTCATGTTATCCTCTTAAACCATTTCTAAGTTTTTATTTGAGAGTCCACCATAGGTTTCTGGACTATAAATTTTGAAAGGTGTTCATTCGTTCATTTATGAATCTAATAATATTCACTGGGTACTCACCATTTGTCAGGCACAGTAATGAATATAATTTACACAGTGGTCAACAGATACAGATGAAGATTCTACTTTCAAAAAGCTTTATTATACATGAAAAAACATGAAAACATTTTCCAGACTGGCAAATCACTTGCAAGTGACAAGGATACTATGGTCCCTATGAAAATTAACCCCTCTGAAATGGAGAGCTGACAGGGAGTAGTGCCACAAAAAGGAAAAATATGCCATCAATAGTGAAAATATTTAACACTTATTGAGAAATTACAATACACCTTGGTATAATTGAGGAAGTAGCACACATTGCTCTGGAGTATTTAAATTTATTAAATTATTTAATCTTCAAAACTCAATGAAATGTTTACTGTTATAAACCCAAATTTGCAAAGGAGGATACCACAACCTAAATAACTTGCAATCTATTTAATCGTAATAACTTTTAATAACAATACTTTATTGTTTGAATTCAAACCCAGACAGTCTGCATTGGAAACTTCCCTTTCCCATCCTCTAAAAAAACAAGTCTCAGCATAATATTAAAATAAAGTAGAACTAATGTGATATGTTTGTATTTTGCAATATAGGCTATTACTAATAAAATTTATGAAAGCAAAATGGCAAAAAACAATTTGTTTGCAAGAAATAGAGGAATTGGGGCAAAATATAGGCTACATTTTCTAAAACTTCAGTAGCAAAAGGGAGAAGGGAAATATAAAAGTCATTATCTTAAACACAATACACCATGAGTGACATGTTGTCTTGTTTCAGTGGAAAAATTATTTAATATAGGAAGATCCTCCTCTTTATTTGAGCTAAAATTACCCCCCAAAAAAAGAATAGAAAGAGAAGGAGAGGAAACACTACAATTACTGCTAAAACACAAAAATAGTCATTCAATAAACAAACCTATAACTGCTCTTAAAAAAAAAAAAAAGTCTTTAAAAAAAAGACTAGGCTGGGTGTTGTGGCTCATGCCTGTAATCCCAGCACTTTAGGAGGCCGAAGCAGGTAGATCACAAGGTCAAGAGAAAGAGACCATCCTGGCCAACATGATGAAACCCCATCTCTACTGAAAATACAAAAATTAGCTGGACATGGTGGCACGTGCCTAGTATTCGGGAGGCTGAGGCAGGAGAATCGCTTGAACCTGGGAGGTGGAGGTTGCAGTGAGCTGAGATCGCTCCACTGCACTCCAGCCTGGCGCCAGAGTGAGGCTCTGTCAAAAAAAAAAAAAAAAAAAAAAGACTACATTAAATATATTAAGTTGAGCCAAATGAAATTGATATTCAACTCTTCCTGTCCTTCAAGAATGGCACTTTTGTACAGTTTAGCCTAACAGAAAAAATTGTAGATTAAGCAGAGATACTAGTTCCCAGAAAAAATGATATACTTTATACTTAGGAAGAAATAAGAAAATAATCTACGAAAGAAAGAAGAAAGAGTAAGTTTATTTTAAAACATAGTACCAATTTATTTATGTATATTAATTTATTTGCAATTGACAAATATTTGTATATCTTTATGGGGTACAATTTATTTATATTAATTTATTTGCAATTGACAAATATTTGTATATCTTTATGAGGTACAATGTGTTGTTTAGATCTACAAATACATCGTAGAAAGATTCAATCAAACTAACTGTAAAAAGAATGCCTATGAAGAATGTGATAAGGAATTTTCTAGGCATGAATAAATAAATTGGGACAGGAAATTGAAAAAAACTAAATGTGAATTACAGTAAATTTTAATACAGCCAATATCGGAGTTTTATGAAGTTTTCTATAGGGGCTCAAGATTCTAGTAGCAGGTGACAAGATAATAGATAATATGACCTTTTGGTCAAAGACCTATAAGCCTATTAGCTAAGTTATAGTGATGCTGAATTTCTAATTACACATATAATACTTTTTAAGCTACCATTTTTTGATAGCTATGTAGGAGGTTTTATATATGCCCTTTGCAGATAATCTAATGAGTATGTCACTCCCAGTCTTGCCTCCCCCTTATCCAATTTCTATACTGCAGCCACAGTCATATTTTTATAATATAAATCAGATCAAGAGACATTCCTGATTAAAACTCACTCTCCTCTCTCCCTTTCTCTTATGTCTTTTTCCTTGTCCTTCTTAAACCCAATGTAGGCAGATTGAACATTTATTCACATTTTCAAAAACTCTAAGCCCCTGACTAACTCAGGTGCTTAATACATACTTATTTTCCTAGGACCCCACTCTTCTTTTCACTACTGGGAAACTGGCTTTATCCTGGACCTTCAGTTTCAGCTTAAATATCCTTGCTTCATAGAGACAATATTTAAACACATGGTCAAAGAAGATTGTTTCTATTCCTGATGTTCATTGGACCCCAGTCGTATCCTTACAGAACTTCTCATTTATAGTTACAATCACTCCTCAGCATCATTGGATTAGTTCCAAGACATCCCACAAATACCCAAATCTGCTTATTTTGAAGTCCTTTATATGAAATGGTGTAATATCTGCCTATAAGCTATGCATATCTTCCCATATACTTTAAATCAACTCTAGATTACTTACAATAGCCTCCCTACCTGCCAGCCCTTCCAGAGGCCCCTGCCTGGCTGCTCCTGCAGGAGCATGTGCACAGCACAGCCTCTGCTGCCCAGCCTGGAAGTTTTACCAGTGGCCCCACATGAGTGTTTTCCCAGAGGCCTGGAAGCACTTTGGATCCCCCAGCACAACCAGTGCCCAACTTCAAGGTGGCAGAATACAGAGCCATGGGCTCAGTCCCAGTGCCTCAAGATTGCAGCACACAGCTTGGGAGTGTCAAGCTGAGATCTGTGGCTGGTACTTGAGCGGACCGGGGAGACCTCAGTCTCAGAACACTGAAAAGGGATGAAAGATGTGTAGTTTGTGGGCTGGCAGAGTAGCAGAACATGCCTCCCCTCACACGGCTGGTCTGGGAAGGATGTAGCTAGCTTTTCTGCCAACTGCAGGTTTTGCCCAAGGGAGCCCCGTAGCCCAGAACATCTAACAAAAGAAACACATGTAAAGCACCAGTAATCACAAGAGGCTTCCTTAAGGCCCAGGAGTGGACCTGGAGAGGAGAGGGGGTCATGTCTCTCCACAACCCACCACTCCCGGCCAGCCACAGAGAGTGCTGCAAACGCACTGAAATACAGAGAAGCCACGTTGCTAAGTAAGACTATCTGCTGGCCATTACTCTTCAGTGCCACCTACTGGATGGCAGCCCAAATCTCACAACCCAAAGACTATTCCCAAAATATACATTGCCTGTGAAATCTAGGGCTACAATCTCACAACAAATACACGTTCCATACAGAGCCTTGGCCCTCTGAAAGCACCCAGAAATGAAGCCAGCTGAGTACACTCAACCTATATTACAGTTAAACCCTCAAGAGAAATAAATAATATAAAACCAAAAGCCCCATCCAAATGACAGCTAATCAAAAAGAGGAACACTAGCCCTCTTGATGAGAAAGAATCAGTGAAAGAACTCTGAAAATTCAAAAAGCGAGAGTATTCCCTTACCTCCAAAAGAGTGAAACAGCCCTCCAGCAGTGGTTCTTAACCATATTAAAATGACTGAAATGATAAACATAGAATTCAGGATCTGGATAGCAAGGAAGCTCACCAAGATTCAGAAGAAAGTTGAAACCCAATCCAAGGAATTCAATAAAATGCTCCAGAAAAAGAATCCAATAAAACACTACAGGAATTGAAAGAAGAAATAGCCTTTTTTAAGAAAGAACTAAACTGAGTATCAGAATTTAAAAGTTAACTACAAGAATTCCTTAATACTGTTGGGAGCATGAATAGCAGAGTAAACCAAGTTGAGGAAAGAATCTCCAAGCTTAATGACCAGGTCTCCAAAGCAAGTAAGTGAGACAAAAAATAAATAAATAAATAATTTTTAAAAATGAGCAAAACCTCTAAGAAATATGGAATTATTTAAAGAGACCAAACCTATGACTCAATGGCATTCCTGAGAGAGAAAGAGAATAAGCAAGTTGTAAAATATGTTTGCAGATAGAGTCCTTGAAAATCTCCCCAGTCTTGCTAGGGAGATTGACATGAAAATTTTAGGAATACAGAGAACCCCTGCAGGATACTGTAAAAGATGAACATTCCCAAGGCATGGAATCATCAGGTTCACCAAGGTCAACAAGAAAGAAAAAATCTTAAAAGCAGCTTGACAGAAGGGTCGGGCCCCTTTTATAAAGTGAACCCCATCAACTTAGCAGTGAACTTCTAAGCAAAAACCTGACAAGTTGGAAGAGACTGGGGCCCTACTTTCAGCATCACTAAAGAAAAGAAATCACAACCAAGAATTTCATATCCTGCCAAACTAAACTTCATAAGCAAAGGAGACATAGGATCTTTTTCTCACAAACAAATGCTAAGGGAATTTGTTACCACTAGACCAACCTCACAAGACATACTTAAGGGAGTGGTAACGTGAAAATGAAAGCACAATATCAACGGCCACCAAAACACAGTTAAGCACTCAGCACACAGACACTCAAAGTAAATACTCAATCAAGTCATCAGATCTACAAACAACCAGCTAACAACATGATAACAAGTCAGAATCTCATATATCAATACTGACTTTGAATGTAAACAGTCTAAATGTTCTACTTAAAGGCATAGAGTAGCAAATTGCATAAAGAGACAGGACCCAACTGTGTACTGCTTTAAAGAGACCCATCTCATATGTAATGGCACCCACAGACTCAAATTAAAGGAATGGAAAGAAATCAGTCATACAAACTGAAGACCAAAAACAGCAAGGGTAACTACTCTTACATCAGATAAAACAGACTTCAAACCAATAACAATCGAGGACAAGGAATTAGCATTACATTACATAATAATACAGGGTTCAATTCAACAAGAAGACTTAACTATCATAAATATATATGTACTAAACACTGGAGCACCCAGATTTATAAAACAAGTTATTTTTGAGCTACAAGAAGACTTAGATAGCTACACAATAATAGTGGGAGACTTCAACACGTTACTGAAACCATTAAACAGGTCTTTGAGACAGAAATCTCACAAAGAAATTCTGGACCTAAACTCAACACTTGACCAAATAGATCCAATAGACACCTACAGAATACTCCACTCAACAACCACAGAATATACATTCTTCTCATCTATACATAGATTGTGCTGTATGACTAACCACATGCTCTGCCACAAAGCAAGTCTCAATTAATTCGAAAAAACAGAAATCATACTAAAGACACTAGTGGATTAAGGTGCAATAAAAATAGAAATTAATACAAAAACCATCTCACAAATCCAAACAATTACATGAAAATTAAATATTTGGCCTCTGAATGACTCTTGGGTGAACAGTGAAATTAAGGCTGAAATCAAAATATTCCTTGAAATTAGTGAAAATACAGACACAACATACCAAAATGTTTGAGATGCAGCTAAACCAATGTAAAGAGAAAAGCTTATATGCAAAATGCCTACATCAAGAAGTTAGAAAAATCTCAAATGAACAGTCTAACATCACACTTACAGGAAGTAATGAAAAAGAGAACAAATCAATTTCAAAGCTAGTGGAAGAAAAGAAATAACTAAAATCAGAGAAGAACTGAACAAAATTGAGACATAACAATCCATACAGAAAATCAATGAAACCAAAGGTTAACTTTTAGAAAGAATTAAAAAATGATAAACTGCTTACTAGATTAACAAAGAACAAAAAAATAAAAAGAGAGAATTTACAAGTAAGCACAATCAGAAACGACAAAGATAGACATTACAAGTGATCCCACAGAAATACAAAAGATTCTCAGAGACTATTATGAATACCGCTATACACACAAATCAGAATACCTACAGGAAATGGGTAAATTTCTGGAAACACACAACCTTCTAAGACTGAACTAGGAAAAAAAAACGAAAACCTGAACAGACCAGTCATGAGCTCCGAAACTTAATCAATAATAAAAAAACCTACCAACCAAAAAAAAAGCCCTGGGCCAGGTAGATTCATAACTAAATTATATCAGAACAGAAAACAAAGCATTGTTACAAATCCTACTGAAACTATTCCAAAAAATTGAGGAAGAGCGTTTCTCCTCTATTTCATTCTATGAAGCCAGCATCACCCTGATATCAAAACCTGACAAAGATACAACAACAGTAACAACAAAATCATAGACCAATTACGCTGATGAACATAGATGCAAAAATCCTCAACATAATACTAGTAAATTGAATCCAGCAGCACATCAAAAAGTTAATTCACCACAATCGAGTAGGCTTCATTCCTGAGATTTAAGTTTGATTCAACAAATCAATAAATTTGATTCACCACACAGAATTAAAAACAAAAATTACATGATAATCTGAAGACACTAAAATAGCTTTTGATAAAATTCAATATTCTTTCACAATAAAATCCCTCAACAAGCTAGCCATCAAAGGAATATTCCTCAAAATAATAGGAGCCATCTGTGACAAACCCAGAGCCAACATCATATTAAACTGGCAAAAGTTAGAAGCATTTTCCTTGAGAACTGGAAGAGGATAAGGATGTCCACTGTCACCACTCCTATTCAACCTAGCAGTAGGAAGTCCTAGCCAGAGCAATCAGGCAAGAGAAAAAAATAAAAAGCTTCCAAATAGGAAAGGAATTCCTCAAAGTATATCTCTTTGCTGATGATATGATTCTATACATAGAAAACTCTTAAGACTCTGCCAAAAGGCTCCTGGAACTGATAAACTTCAGTAGAGTTTCAGGATACAAAATTAATGTACAACAATCAGTAGCATTTCTAGACACCAATACTGTTATAGCCAAGAACCAAATCAAGAACACAATCTCATTTACAATAGCGACCAAAAAATAAAACACCTAGGAATACATCTTCTTTCTGGCAGAAAGATCTCGATAAAAACAAAACAAAACAAAACAAAACAAAACAAAACCTACAAAAACACTGCTGAAACAAATCAGAGATGACAAAAATAAATGGAAAAATCATACTGCCAAAGCAATTTACAGATTCAATGCTATTCCTATCAAACTATCAATGACATTCTTCACAGATTTAGGAAAAAGACTCTTCTAAAATGCATATGGAACCAAAAAAAAAAAAATCCCGAATAGCCAAAGCAACCCTAAGCAAAAAGAACAAAGCCAGAGGCATCACATTACCCAACTTCAAGCTATACTACAAGGCTACAGTAACCAAAACATCATGATACTAGTATAAAAACAGATACACAGACCAATTTAACAGGCTAGAGAACCCAGAAATAAAGCCATACACCTACAACTATCCCATATTTGACAAGTTCAACAAAAATAAGCAATGGGGAAGACTCCCTATTCAATAAATAGTGCTAGGGTAACTGGATATACATATGGAGAAGAATAAAACTGGACCCCTACCTTTCACCATATACAAAAAAATTAACTCAAGAAGGATTAAAGATTTAAATTTAAGACCTCAAACTGTAAAAATCCTACAAATAAAACCTATGAAATACCCTTATCAATTTTGACCTTAAAAGAATTTATGGCTACATCCTCAAAAGCAACTGAAACAAAAACAAATATTGACAAGTGGGACTGACTTAACTAAAAGCTTCTGTACAGTAACAGATACTATCAATGGAGTAAACAGACAATCTACAGAATGGGAGGAAATATTCACAAATGATGCATCCAACAAAGGTCTAATATCGAAAATCTATAAGGCATTTTAATCAACAAGCAAAAAGCAAATAACCCCATTAAAAAGTGGGCAAAGGACATGAACAGGCACTTCTGAAAAGAAGACTTACAAGCAGCCCGTGAACATGAAAAAAATACTTATCATCCCTAAGCTTCAGAGAAATGCAAATAAAAACCACAATGAGATAGGATCTTATACCAGTCATAATGGCTTTCATTAAAAGAGAAAAGGGGGCTCTTACACACTGTTGGTGGAAACGTAAATTAATCCAGCCACTGTGGGGCACAGTTTGGAGATTTTTAAAATAACTGAGAGGTGAGCTACCATTTGACCCAACAATCCCCTTACAGGGGAAGAAAAATAAATCATTCTACCAAAAGGACACATGCAACCATATGTTCATAGCAGCACTATTCACAATAGCAAAATATTGAATTAATCCAGGTGCCCATCAAAGGTGAATTGGATAAAGAATATTTGTTACATGTATACTGTGGAATACTATGAAGTTATTAAGAAGATCAAAATCAGCCAGGTGCAGTGGCTCATGCCTGTAATCCCAGCACTTTGGGAGGCCGAGGCAGGTGGATCACCTTAGGTCAGGGGTTTAAGACCAGTCTGGCCAAAATGCTGAAAACCCATCTCTACTAAAAATACAAAAATCAGCCACGTGTGGTTGCGGGCACCTGTAGTCCCAGGCTGGGCACAGTGGTGCAAGCCTGTAATCCCAGCTACTTGGGAGGCTTGAACTCAGGAGGCAGAGGTTGCAGTGAACCGAGATCACGCCATTGCACTCCAGCCTGGGAGACACAGGGAGACTCCGTCTCAAAAAAAAAAAAAAGATCAAAATCACATCCACTGCACCACTGCATCAACATAGATACAGCTGGAGGTTACTATCCTAAGCAAATTAATGCAGAACAGAACATCAAATAGTGCAGGTTTTCAGTTATAAGGGTAGCTAAATATTGGGTACTTTTGCACATAAAGATGGGTACAACAGATACTGGGGACTACTAGAAGGGGAAGGGGGAGAGGAGGGCAAGAGCTAAAAAAACCTACTTATTGGATCCTGTGCTCACTGTCTGAGTGACAGGTTCAATTATATCCCAAACCACAGCATCATGCAATATACTTTTGTAACAAGCCTCCACATGTGCCCCCTGATTTTATAATAAAACCTGAAAAAAATACTGGGCCATTGTAAGACAGCCTAGGTAATGCCAAGCTGCTTGGCCTTCCTGGTAGATGGTGAATTAGTTTTACAAGTTGACATCTCCAGGTTTACATATTAATTATTCACATTTCAACTGGTAATAAATACACATTTTAAACAAAATAAAATTTTACACTCACATCTTCAGCTTTATTTTTATCTATTTTTTTAATTTAAAAAGAGACACATTCAACCTGAAGAATCTGCCATGCTGAAATGATCTCAGGCTTTGAGATTTCCTAAGCTATCCTTTGAGACTTACATACGCTGAACATCAGGTAGCTAATGAGCTTTGGGCAACGTAGGCAATAATTCCTTTTCCCTTAATACCTACACCGCATAGTATAGGAATTTAAATAATATGACATCACCTTCTGCTTGTGGATGTCACTGATAATGTGTCAACACAAAGAAATGAGTAAAAAATACTTTGTTCTTTTTAAATAGCAATCTACTCCATAGTAGTTTTATTGAACAGTAAGGAAATCTTACATCATTGTTTTCAGAAGGAAAGCATGACATCCGAATAGGGCAGCCAATAGAGAATTTGTCCAAATCACTAGGGCCTCCTCCTGACCTTCACCAGGAAGGATTCTTAATTTTACAACTGTTCATTTGTGCTGTCATTATGCAAAAACACCAATTGGGGGTAAAGTGATGAGCTGGTTCGGTAAGTCTTAGAAAAGATCAGATTTATCCAATACCTTAGCGTGTACTAAAATAAATATATGTATTTTTTCAATTTGAAAAACAATATACAAACTATGTAAAAGGAGTCAAAATAAAGTGTCAAAGAGTTACAGAGTCCCTATTTGTCCTGGAATATATTTTTCTCTACCTGTTTTACTGAAAATTTTAGTTTCTCTTTTTACATATGTTCTTATCTCAATTCAGATGAGGTCTATTGGCTAGGAATTATGATAAATTCCTTTTATCATAAAAGGAAGATCTATTTTGGCTGTTCTGAAGCTACCAATCATGGGAGCACAGCAAGTATTCAAGGATAAAGTTGACTGACCACAAACTCCAAATATTGCTCTGAGCTCAGTTTCTAAACTATTTTTCTTTTGTTCTTTGTCCCAACTTGCTAAATACCTCATTTTCATTACCATTTATTGGATCTCATCTATTGGCCTGATCATTGAATGAAATGTTTCTTCCTGCACCATCCATATTTTAACTCTTGTTTCTAATTATACAGAGTTACTAGATGGTGAAAGTGACTCTTTGGGAAGTTTTCTTCCCTCTAAACTGAATTGATGCCAATTCCAGGGGGTTTTGCTCTACCTTCTGCTCCTACCATAGGTTTTGTACCCCTGTTATATGTTAATTTATACTTTTCTGTCATTGTCCTAACTTTATATAACCTTTAATTATTAGCACCAAATATTACTGAAATATGACACCAATAAATGATATTAAACTCCCTGCAATAAAACAAACAGAACTTTATATCTGAGTAGCACCTTTTAGTCATTTTGCTAACATGGGCTGAGTACAAAATTATCAAATAGTGCACACTAAATCCCCATATCTTAGAAAGAATGGCTACTACACACATATTGTTTGGTCAGCTACCAAAAATTTAAAAAGCATAGTAATTTATCAATTGTCTTTAGAAACATACATAACAAGCTCAGAATTCTGGGTTCCTTGTAAGAGAGAACAATATTGGCATTCTATAACTGAAATAAAGCTAATGATCCATTATGGGATTGAATGTTTTCATCTGAAAATTACCATTCAAATTTATTTTCTTTCCATCTCAGTATAATGCTCATCTCAGTGGTAGGAAACAAAGAAAACAAGTAGCACTGGGGACTTGGAAAAAAAATCACTTGAATATATCTAATTTACATTGGTAATCATATCCTGGAAGGTCCGATCCTCCCATTTTAACTCTTTCCTTTTATACTTTTATTTTAGTGATCTTAAAAATATGTCGTCTGCATTTATTTTTCAAAATCTATACCTTGTTTAGCATTCAGAGGGGATTAAAACAATTTAAAGAGAATCAGTCCGTATTTACACGGACATGGCCTACTAATTTTTGAGTCTCTTTTGTATGAAATTATCCACATATTGTTCTTTTATTACAGTTGATTCAATTGACTTTTAAAAAACATAGATTTGAACTGCACAGTTCCATTTATAGGTGTACACAAGTGAAAATATAGTATTTGTGGAATGTGAAACAGGTTTATACAGAGAACCAATTTTTCCCATTAGTGGTTTCCACAAGAACCTAAGCATGCGTGTATTTTGATATCTGAGGGTTTCCTAGAACCAATCCCCTGACAATACCAAGGGACGACTACATATATTTCACTAAAGAAAATTTCTGATCTAAAAATAAGCCTCAAACAATGTATTCCTTTAATTCTTGATTTTAGATTCTACACTCATGGAAGCATAAATATGTATCTTAAATATATAATTTACTGCAGTTTTAAAAATTATTTCCAATAATTAACTAAATTATATTTTTAATGTCTTATAGTTTTGCCAAAAAGTTTGAAAGAAGAAAAAATTACTTCTAATTCACTTTAAGTAAAATTTAAGAACTAATATAAATAAAAACACTGTGTTAGGAACTGAGAAGATAAACATTTAACTAATACTCTGCCTTCACAGTCAATCAAGCAAATTTCTACCTAATTATGTATATAACAGACATTTGATATGTGCTACATCAGTACATATTGCTATTGGAATATGAAAGAAAAATAGATTAGTTCTTATTTAAGGCATAAAGTATGGCTTATTGAAATGGTTTAAAAGTGATGATTTTGGTCTCTTAAGTCAACCTTCCGACAGGGGTAAAACTTATTTCATTTTGAAATATATTTTAAATATATCCATTGTACTTATGCCCTATAATGGCCATTTAACACTTTTGAATTAATTATTATTATTCTAATGGTTAGATATAAATTTTCAAATGTCTACATTAGTTACTGTAAATTAATAAGACAAGAGAATAAGACTATTAATGGAACAATGAATTATAATTATAATAAAAAACAATTCAATATAGACAACTTGTTAGCAATTTATTTAAACTGAGCTCTACTTAAACTACTTTAAGAGCAATACAAGTTTACTGTATTATAAACATACTCATTCATGCAGAACCGCAAATGTCAAAGGAAAAGGCTAATAGTTTCATAAGCAACCTTATCAGGAACAATATATAATAGATGCCATGAGGCCTGACAGTTCTAATCAAGTTTGTAAGTAACCTTCAAACTGCAAGGACAGATTTAAAAATTAGGATCTCGTGTTCTGCTGGCGATTATAAAATAATCAGCTCACAGTTTACAGAAGTATATGATTTAATACTTGCATCACCTTGAAAGCTGACAAATTATATCACACAAACTGTTTAATAGTTTTGTGAACAATTTTAAAAGTAGAAAAAATGACTTTATTTTACTTTATTAAAATTTAAGAACTAATATAAGTAAAAATATTTATTTATCTTACCATATTAGAAATTGATATGTACTCAAACATTTTATTATAAAAAACATACTTGTACACTTAGTCACCAAGGTAAATTTACATTTTGACTACCATCTTCACAAGTTTTCACAACAAAAATAAACTACCCTTTCAAAGGAAAAAAATAGTGCTGTATACTATAGACTAGCTACTGTAACGTTAATGGGGAAAGGTTCTGTAGGTTATCATCCAAGGGCCAATTTTCAAACCCTCTGAGGATCACAAAGTGCTCAGTTATAAATAGCATGACTTGAAAACAAATCATTGTCAAACCAAATGTATTTTCTACTATGACAGAATAATGGCCTTGATTCTTTCAATCTACAGTAAGTGTAATCGAGCTTGACCCCAGGAAGTCTTTTAACTCTGTCCCACATGGCATACTCATCAACAAGCCAGGAAAATATGGTTTAGGTCATGCTATTGTTGGCTTGATGTAAAAGTCATCAAAGTGTGGTACTCAAAAAGAAGTTATTGATGGTTCACCGTTGACTGGGATGTATGGAATGGAATAAGGGAAGTAGTTGGTTTATGTCTGATCAAATGGTGTTATGCCAGATGGGATTTCTAAGTTTGAAATTATTTCTAATCGTATAAATGATTGGTAAATGACCTTAACTAACTTATCCTATTATATCCAATTGGGAAGGATAACTATGAAGTAGAAATTATCTTGAGATATATATATGTACATATATATATTCATTCACTTGTGCATACACACACACAAGTGTGTGTGCATGTATTCAGAAGTAACCTAGACAATGAGGAATATCTAAGAAATGAAAAGATCAAATTATGACAAACGTTTTAGTGAGGAATTAGTTACCAGAATATCTAACTTAAAACATGACTCTTCATATTTAAGAAAAAAAAACATAGTGACATTTTTACTGTTGAACAAAAATAAAATTTTATTACAAATGATGTGCCAAAATGTTAAGTGAAAATGCTGCAGTGTATAACCATAGGAGGAAATATGAGTCTGTTGTACTTTACTCCATCTTGAAGGAATGGAAAATTATTAAACTCATAGAGAAGAATGAAATGGCCCTTATGGGCCTGGGATGTAGGTTTCACTTTTAATCTAATACTCTTTTAACAGAGAAGGTGCTTGTACATTGTCTAAAACAACAAAAAATAAAATCAATTAGTGAGTATTTTTATAATCAGTAATATTCATAACAAATATTAATATCATCACCTGGTTGTACTCATCTCCCCACATATAAGATGTGGCATCTGAATTGAGAGGTTCCTCCTTAGGTATATTTGATCCTGGTGAGACATGAGAAGCTTAGGCAACTGAATGGGAACTTTCAGTTAAGATAGGAAGTAGTAATACCCATAATGTTGCACATGGGACTTAAAGTTCTAAAAATAAATTTGGACCAAAAAAGATACAGAAATGTTGAAAATCGTTACAATTAATATACATTTTCTTTTGGCCACATGAGCAATATTCTGTCATGTTTAGAACTGATGATTGTGTTAGTACAATTGTGAGGAGAAGTATCATGAAATTCAAAGTATTTTTAATACAAGAACAAATGTTTAAGTGTCACAATTCATGCAAAATAGCAATCATGTATCACAGATAAAATGGCACTTGATTTCAAATTCAAGCACTTAATTCGATCTTTCTTCAAGATTTTTAAATTTTTTTCTTATTTATTTTATTTCCTTCTTTTCTTATTAAAGGAGAAGTTGAGCAAATTGGTATAATTATTCTTTGATGGAAAAGCATCTTCTAAACTATAAAGCAGCACTCCTACCCCAGGGATTAGTCAGTTTCAAATGTTGCTTTTAACAAGGCTGGTAGTTCTGAAAATAATTTATTTTTTCAGCAAGGTGAGCTTTCAGCAGTTTTGCTAATGGTATACTCAAATCTCAAGTGACCAATCTGACATACAACTCCTACTGATCCTCTCTCTTCTGATCTTGCCAAATGTAAAGTTTTGTTCTTAAATCTATATTCCCTTTGGAGTTAATTTCAAACAACTAACTTCAAGTCATGTTTATGCCTTATGTTCTGTTTCACTTGTATAAAATCTTAATCAACTGAAGAATAGTTGGGAAAATACTTAATTACAATTTCAAATATTGACACTCATAATAAACTAAAACTATTAACTTTTATTTCTTCCAGATCTTAAATCTAATTTTCATCTTATGTTCTTAGTTCCCATTGAAGATACGGCATTATAATTATATGCACACAATTATATTTTTTCATCATATGCTTTAAAGGGAAGAAAGACTACAAGCATAGACATTGGTGATACTCAAGTTAAGGTCATTCTTTATGTCATACACACACGCACGCGCACATACAAACAGATATACATATAGATACAAACACGTTGAATATCTCTTGTTCAAAATGCTGTGACCAGAAGTGTTTTGGATTCTGGATTTTTTTATTGTTTATATTTATTTTTTAGAGACAGAGTCTCAATACATTGCCCATGCTGGTCTTGAACCCTCGACTTCAAGTGATCCTGCTGCCTGAGCCTCCCAAAGCTCTGAGATTACAGGTACAAGCCACTGGACCCAGACCTAGATTCCTGATTTTTAAAAAATATTTGCAGATATATAATCAGCTATCTTGGGGATAGGACCCAAGTCTAAACACAAAATTTATTTATGTCCATATATACCTTATTGACATACTTGAAAGGAAATCTTTGCATTATTATTGATAATTTTGTGCATGAAACCAAATTTTAACTGTGTTTAAACCACAACTCATAACATGATGTCGGGTGCGGAATTTTCTACTTGTGGTGTCTTGTGAATGTTCAAAACGTTTTGGATTTTGAAGTATTTCAGATTTCAGATTTTTAGAGTAGAGATGGTTAACCAGTAATATATTTATAGATTATGTGATCATGATGACTTTTTTGATAAGCCATAATTAAGAAATAAGGTAATGATTAAAATAATATAATTGTTTAAAGACAAAAGCTTTTATTCAAAGCCTTATATGCAAAGAACTATGTGTTTTCAACATGTTCTAGAGCATTTGTTATACAGTTCTGTCTTTAGTAAAGACGATATAAACAAATATCATTTGAAGATCATGCAAACATACTTTAAAAATCATTAGATTGAGAAGAATTTCAAGACACATGAAAATATTTCATTATTGTCTTTATGAGGCTATCCCTGCCTGGATAAGTTTTTAAAAATATTTAATATAATACACATACAACCTAAAATAAATCTTGTCACATAGTTCTTTATCTTTGTTTGAAATTAAAACTAATTTTTGAAAATATTTTTAATGATCATTAATATTCAAATTATCTCACTGCATCAGAAAACACAAACTCTAGCTAAGTAGAACTGACAGAGAAATTAAAATATATAATACAATGAAGGCATATCAAACTGAAGTAATTTAATTGACAAGCTTATAGGAAAGTCAAAGCAAAATTAATATTAAAAATGAAAACTGCCATGACTATAGTACCAGATTTCAAAATTTGCTATTAGCATCATTCAACAGCATTGCATGGTCAAAAGGAAAGATATATAGATCATTGAAACTCTAAAAATAGACTCATACATATAAGCCTATTTGAATGTTGACAAAATCAATAAGCCAATTTAGTGGAAAATAATGGACATTTCAACAAATTTTGCCTAAAATAATTGGATTTTCTCATGCAAAACACCCCAAACCTTCATACATTTTCACAACATATTAAAAAATAGATGTCACAAATTTAAATGTAAAATCTACATTTATGAAACTTCTAGAAGAAAAAAATAGAAGGCTATCATTCCAACCACCTTCAGCCAGGAGAAAATTTCTTACAGAACAACAAATGAAAACACTTTTTACAATTTATAAATGAGACCTCATCAAAATTAAAACTTTGGTTATTCAGAAGACATTAAGAAAATATAAATAATATACAGGCTAGGAGAAAAATGTTAGAAAAATATATGCCTAATGAATGATTGATACCAGTTTATGTAAAAAGAACTCTTACAAATAAATAATAAGCAAGCACACATTAAAAATGTGCAACAGATGTGAACAGTTACTTCAGCTCAAAAGTAGTAAGGACTGAATGGATGGATGAAAGCAAATTCCATTTTTCTTTCATGTCATAATCAACTAAAACCTAACTTAAAGCTGAATAATGATGAGATAAGCAAAGATTAAATACTTCTATGAGAAAATTAAGGTTTGTAATCATTAAGGGTGAAGTTTAAAAATAATGTGTCCATAGATGTCTTCTATATATGAACTTTGTAGGGAATATGTAGACACAGAAAGGAAAAACAATTGTCAACACCCTATGGATAAAAGAAACAAAGAAGAAAGGAAAGTAGGGAAGCAACAATATTTTATCTATCATATCTGATTCTAGAAAAAAATTACAGTGAGATAGAATCACATTCACTTCCATTTCTATGAAATTATTAAAATATATACAGCTGACTCTCATTATTAGCAGCAATTATGTTCTATAAAGTCACCACCAGTCCTTAATGAATACTGAACTATTGCTCCTAAAGGAAATACAGTGTTAGGTTCCTGAAAACCTCTACTCAAAATTTTGTGAGTTGATCAATGCTTAAAATTGTATTATGTGTGTTTCTCTTTAAACATATCTAATCTAATATAAATTTGACTCATTAATATTGAACACTATGGCTCATTCCTGAATAAATCTTATTTAACACACATATTTTGTCCATAAAGCACATCACAGCCTCTTATACTTCGGAACACTGGACAGCACTTCAGCTCTATGATTGGGCCATTTAAAAAATACACAATAATTGTGAAAAGCATAACACTAGATGGATGAAAAAAGGACAATTGTTTACAGTATAAGATCTGAAATAAGAATTCAGAGCATGGGCCGGGCATGGTGGTTCACGCTCTTCATCCCAGCACTTTGGGAGGCCAAGGCGGGCAGATCACCTGAGGCCAGGAGTTTGAGAACAGCATGGCCAACATGGCGAAACCCCATCTCTACTAAAAATACAAAAAATTAGCTGGGCGTGGTGGTGGTGGGCACCTCTACTCTCAGCTACTCGGCAGGCTGAGTCAGGACAGTCACTTGAACCCAGGAGGCAGAGGTTGCAGTGAGCTGAGATTGTGCCTTTGCACTCCAGCCTGGGCGACAAGACTGAAACTTGGCCTCAAAAAAAAAAAAAAAATTCAGAGCATGATCTTATTCTACCTCAGCTAGAAATGTTCACACTCAGAAACTCAAATTTTGATTTTGGGGTTATGAATAACTTTTTGTGAGTAGGTAAATTTACAAATACAGAATTCATGAATCGTGAAGATCTACTATATTTAAAAATAGCCTAAGAAAATGTATATTAAGATATTTCTGATAGGGTTTTTTTTTTCTAAATTTCACTAATCATAGTTTCTAGACCAAAAAAATCAATAGTTAAAATTATTCACTACTGCTCAGGTGCTATGGCTTTAATGTGTCACCTTCAAAATATAGGTGCTACCAATGTGAAAGCATTATATGGTGGGACTTCAAGAGGTTAATTAGGCCATGAGGACTCCTTTCTCCCAAGGGCATTAATGCCCTCCTTTCAGCCTTCCCTCTGTCCCAGTGGAGGAAGCCTAATGGACTGTAAGTGTGAGGAATGTATATATCCTCCTTCTTGGCAGAACATGATTTCATAATGGCAGATTACTAAGGAATGCATACATCTTCAGTTCTCTAGAAAGCTAGCTAATAATCCAGTAAAGACTGATTTGAGATATGAATGTAAATAGTTAATTATAAGAAAAAAATAACAACTCTAATTACAGCATTTAATCTGCAAATATTTCCATATGTTACAGCTTCTTTACATAGTCATTAATAAGTATATTTTTATGTTTATTAGCAATTATTCCCAAATGAGCTGCAAACAATAGATGCAATATGGACTTTTACTTTCCTCTCATGCTAATCTTAGTTACACAGAGGGTCTCAGCCAGGTGGTCAGTTCTATTCCATGAGGTCATTCAGGGATCCGGGTTGTTTTGTCTTACTTTTCCACTATTCTAAAATGTTTGATTTTTCCTTACATTGTCCAAATGATATATTAATAATAACTTCCAGTTAATGCTTGTTAAATGACACGAAGGAAGTGGAAGCTTAGTCAATGCTTGGGAGATGTGCAATTTGATTACTAAAAGGAAGAAATGAAATCAGTATTAAAGTACACTTATAGTCCTTACTGTAATTTTTCTGTCTATAGTTGCTTTTGTTTTGTTTTTTTAAACCGAAATCATATTGTATTAACAGAGCCTTCCTGATAAAATTTTCTTCCATGATCTCATTCTGGAGAAAGAGAATATAACAATAGAAATGAAAAGTGTACCTTCTTTTGGAAGTGGCAAACTAAAACACTCTACCACATACCTGACTTAAAATATTTGCTCTAAATTTGGAATATTATAAGAAGTTGTTTACATTTTTATGTTCTCTTAAAATACATAAAACATGCTACAAAACATGTACATAGGAGGGGAAACAAGAATTGTTTGATAAACTTAATTTTCTCAACTTGTTTACATTTTTGTTTTTTCTATGTAAAGTTAAATATAACCAACTGACATGCTTTAAGGTTACACTTAGGAATAGTAATACTTAGGTAGAAATTGACAATAAATATTTAAGCAAAAAAAAATTAATCTAAAGTCATCATTGACTTTTTCTCTTCTTATACATGGCACTTTAAAATAACTTATGCAGAGAAGCATAAAGATATCATTTGTAATGTTTTGAAGATGTTGATCAATGTCCCAAATACTGTTTTTGAAAAGAGTATAATTTTTTTCATCTACTATACCTTTAAGTCTTTTTAAAAAATTTAAATATATACCAATGCAGAGATAAAAATCTCTAGGTGTAATATATAAAGCATTGACACTTCAGAAGACATTTATTCGAAAAGTATAGTCTACTACCTCAGAGTTAAAACAGATTCATTTTTATATTAAACTATATTATTGAGGAAAAATATATGTACAAAATAAAATTATATTGAGGATCTAAGAAATAAATATAAATTAATTTTTAAATTTGCCAGCTATCATTTTCCTTTTTGTTTTCTCTTAGGTGATTAGTGTTCCTCAGATATTAATAACAGTAATTTATTTAGTTTAACTTTTTGAGCATTTCAGAATAAAACTAGAGTTACCAGGCTCTGAAAAGCAAAACTAAAAACATTCATATTATTGTTATGTTGTCTGGTTGACTTCGTTAAAATTTTCATTGTGTAGCCTCATTTATCTAAGAACATATATGAATATATGGTTTATTAATGACCTATGGTAAGAATACTTAGATGTATAAGGTCTACGGCTGAATTTTTCTTTTTGACTTAATTTTTTTTTTGCTGTAACTCCCACTACCATTGTTCTCATATAAATCCTACTTTGCATGAAAATAAGACACTAAATTTCTAAACCTCATAAACAGAAAATCTACCCAAAATAAATAGCTTTTTCCTTGTACATTTTTTGAAATTTGGGATTTCAATTCATTGATTGTGTCATTTTCATCATTTCCTGTTTTCCAATATTATTAAAAATATGTATTGAATATTTGAAATGTCTAAAAGACGTTTGTTTGCTAATATAATGCTATAGGTTGAAATGTGGTGATTTAAGGCAATATCCTAGGAAAAGTCCAGGACAAGTATTTTCAGCTTTCTCTTTTCCTTTTTACAGTTTTGTTATAGTTTTTGCACTTAAACCTAGACTTATTAACTCTACTGGAAGAAAATATGCTATATAATAAAACCAAGTCATATAGATAAATTTTCATAGAATAAAAACAACAAAGCAAGATTAAAAACACCCATTTCCTATAATACTGATGGAAAGGACGTAATACAGGATTTAATATAACTTTGTGAAAATGTCATTTGGAGTACTGTTATTCTGAAAGTTTTTTTAATATAAAGCAATGCTATGTATATCTACAGAAAACAATATTGTCAAATTAATCAGAACTAAAAACATTGTGAAAATTTTATCAGAAATAATTAGTGAAACAGGTGTCAATGAGCTTCTGAAAGAGGTTTAATGTAGAAAAATAGAGAGATAGTAAAATATAAAAAGTCCAGGAGATACCATTTCTGGATTAAAAAAGCTAAAAAATATAAGTAACATCATTGGGAATATTTGAGTCCCCATAATTAAGATTATAAGCAAGAGAAGAGGACCAATGAAATTTAGGGCTAGGAATAAGATTGGAGGTGGGAAGGCAGAGGCTGTATGTTGTCTGAAATGAATATTTGATAGCATGTAATTGCATATTTAGAATAAGATAAAAATTTATGCCGAGTATAGAAACTCACAAAAATAAAGGGATTAAAAACTTTTGTGGTTTCTGAGAATTAAAATCAAGGATGTTTAAAGATTTCATATTTGAATTTCAGAGGTAGATCTAGGCATATTATCAAAAGGAGATTAGATAAAAATGACACTTCTCTGCATAGTAGCCTAAAATAGTATTCATTTTTTTCAGACTATATTAAAGAACCATGAGGCTAAAATAGAAAGAAAATATGTAATAGAACAATTGTTTCTACAAATGTTTTTACTATAATAGAATACAAATGTGGTCTGTGAGAAAAGGGGAGAGAAGGGGAGAAAAATCAGAACACATAGCTTTATTATACTGTGTATATCTTTTATACATATTGTATGATTTGCTTCAGAAATTATTGTGAATCTTAGCAAGAAAATGAAAAGTCCTTTGGAATACTTTAGTGAAGGTTAAACCAAAGTCATGAATGAGAAAAAGTTGGTGGGATGTGATAACATGATAAAAATCTTTGCAAAGTTTCAGTACTACACTCTTCAATACAGCAAAACAGAGAGGTATATGAGAAGTTACTGGGTAATCAATACTGTGATTGGGAACTGCTTAGAAATTGAATAACTCTTAGCAATTTCGTTGCTATCTATGTGAAAATATTTTTTCTATTGTATGGAAAAATAATTATTATGTTTCAAAATTCAGATACTCTAATATTTTATCAGATTCTCACTCCATATATGCTATCTACAATATTAAATAACATAAAGATCATAATTATAAAATGACATAATATTTTAAACGTTTTTAAAAATCAAAACCACTTTTGAGAAATAGTAAGAGAACTGTATTTATTACAAAGCTACTAATATAATTAGTGTTCAGAAACTAATTGTATTTATATTTTTTATTTATTGGATTTGAAATTCTACATACTTTAATTAGAATTTAGAAGAGAAAGAATATAATATAAAAGATGCATTTATATATGTAAAACATACCAACAGTCTTGTAACAGAAATAAAACTCCATCTCGTTAAACAACGTTAAACCTTCAATACTCTTCATGTAATAAATTAGGATCTGTGTCAAGAAGCAAGATGTATTTAATTTCAGATAATCTCCACATTTCCTGTCAAAGAAGACACTCCCACATCTTCCCTTCCCCGCCTTTTTTTTAAAGTAGCGACAACAAAATAATGAAAGTCATTATTTACCACAGAAAAATAAAGCTTCCAAAACCTCATGGAAGTGGCCAAAGAAAGACAGAATATTTCAGTAGAGGTCTCTGGCTGATATCTCTGCACTAACATCACCGAAATAAAGTTTGGGAAAAAAGGCAAGCTGACTAAATCCTTGTATTACATATTAATATACCTTAAATTCAAGATAATGGAAAGGAAAATAGTCAGCTGTGGAAAAAATAAAAATGTCCAGGATCCCAGAAGTGGGTTCTACCTCACCAGGGGGTTCTCAGGAAAATGAGGAGTTGGTCCCTGAACTCATCATTTAGTGTGCTTTAATAGTAGGTAAGCAAACTAGAAAGACAAAATGACTATATATTCATGGAATTAATCCTCCTGCAGATGGGGTTCTGCGGAACTTAAACACCCAAACAAAGACAGAAAATACATACGATCATTTGGAAAGGAGGAGACACACTAAGATGCCTAGGTAATGATCCTCTTCCATTGCAAAGAATTAAAAACAGGATATAAAAATACAAGTACTTTTATCTCATCCATCTTTAGAGTTAGCAGAGAGGATCTGCTGGAGAAAGTAAGTTGAGTCAAGTAGGGTAGGCAAAACAAATAGGCTAATGTTTAGATGAAAAGATAAATTCAGGCCCGTGCTTAGTTAAGGGTCCAATGTGAAGCCATAAGTTGTATTTGTATACGGATACAGGGCTATGATACGCCCTTGACGAAGTGGAATAAACACTAAAATTCTTTGGAATGCCACGGAGACACCAAAAATTAAAAAAAAAAAAAAACAAAGAAAAAAACAGAGTTATCCTGTACATAGAAAGAAAAACGTCAATTAAAGGAAAATATCAGTCTGACCTTTGATTTTTCCACAGTAAGATTCAATAGCAGAAGCCAATGGAGCAATACTTCCCTTATTCTGAGGGAGAAATTATACTAACATTATCATCTTTAGCTACATTGCCATTTGATGTTCTTTTTTTGTTGTTAAATAAAGAAAATAATAAATCAAATATGTTTGCTAAAATGTGGCTACTGCAGGATTCCATGGCAAACTTGTAAATGCCATTTATGTTAACTAACAAAAAGACATAATGCTGGGGAAATAGTCTCTAAAATCATAGGCTATTGGAGACATTGCTGCTTGCAATCATAAAATAATGGCACACTCCATTCTTGCCTGAAGGATCTGAGTCATTTTGACACAGAGAGGCATCCTCCATTTCCAATCTAGGCACAAGACTTCAGTTTAGAGGTTTCCAAACATAGTAGTGCAAATTTATCTTCACGTTTTAGATTTCAAAACAAAAATAGGACCTGGTTCCACTCAGGATACAATAACTGACATTAAACTTTTTACACACAGCACAGTTTTGCTAGGACTATCAAAGTACTCATTTATTAAATTTTACCAAAAACACACACTTCCCCAAATCCTGTGTCAACGCAATCCCTTGTTTTTTTAGGAGAGAGAAATCCAATGGTTCCTCTTGGAAACCTTCCTTTGTTGCAGCTACCAGATAAATCAATCTTTGGTGGACTGCTGTCTATCCCCTGTGGTCATAGTCAGGTGGATATTATTGCATTATTTACAAAATTATTCCAATTTTAGAAAGCTTTTCTCACCACCGATCCCCATATTTTTAAAAATTTCTATCTACATATACATAGATGTCTTGAATATTTCTGAGTAAGTGTTAATGTGTATGACCAGAATTTATTTTTCAATTCATATTTAACTTTTGGTCTTCAGTATTTCATTATTACATGTATTATTTTCCTAAAATAAATTAAATTATCATATTTTATAAATTAAGAATGGACAGCTTTTAGGAATAATACTTTGGTTTTTGGTTATTTGTAGAGATTACCTTAACCGTAATCTTACACACACAAACACACACACACACACACACATACATGAGTAGATTCTTATTAGTTTCCTTTGTTTTCGCCCAATTTTTGTAAACTGTTTTTATTTACCTAATAATTTTTTCAGTAAGTAATAGGTTAAACTGTTGCTCAAAAATTTAACCAAGTTTGTATTCTGCAGGGATGTTTCTTATAGCCCCCAAATTATTTCTCCCAGTTGCATTTATCATTGCTGACAAGTAGAGCAATAAAAACATCTCATTTCTTTCTCTGGAGTCCTCTTGCAAATAGACAATGTAAGGAGAGATATTTCTTTACATTAGGGCTGCCATCCTTTCCATGTTTACCTGGAAGTTTAAGAAACACTATTTTATATTATTTTTATTGTATTAAGAGAGGTCCAATCCAGATAAAATATATAGATATAACCTAATGATTTCATAAGGGATTGAGGAACAAAATGCAGTTTCCAACTAGGATTAGATTTAATAATCAGAGAGTTGTATATACACTGAGGGCTCCCTAAATCCCATCTGCCAGTAAATTTTTCATATGTGAATCTTCTACATAATTTTATAAGTTTTGTTGAAGTTCTCCTCAGAATACAAACCATGTTCTAGTCTTAGGTTAGTTTCATGAAGAAATGTAAAATCCCTTACAGAAGTATATTTTTAGTTTCATACGTCTATGGAGCTTAGCCCAAAGTTTTAAAATGTTTAAAGACCTTTCAAATGTGCTGAAAAGGGTGGTCTACACGATTCATATGGTTTGGATTTGTGTTCCTGCCCAAATCTCATGTCAAATTTTAATCCCCAATATTGCAAGAAAGACCTGGTGTGAGAGATGATTGGATCATGGAAGCAGATTTCCCCCTTGCTGTTCTAGTGATAGTGAGTGAGTTCTCATGAGATCTGGTTGTTAAAAGTGTGTAGCACCTCCCCTTCCTCTCTCTTCCTTATGCTCTGGCCATGTGAAGATTTGCCTGCTTCCCCATCGCCTTCTGCCATGATTGTAAGTTTCCTGAGACATCCCCAGCCATGCTTCCTGTAGCAACAGAATCATGAGCCAATTAAAACTTTTTTTCTTTATAAATTACCTAGTCTCAGGTATTTCTTTATAGCAGGGTGAGAATGGTCTAATACAACAATATTACATTTTTTGCCATTTGATTGTGAGCTTTTATTAGATTTAACAAATTACTAGTTCATACGCTTTCTCTTGTTGCTTATAAATACTACTTATCAATTGTCTGAAAGAATGTGCTACTTAAAATCATTTAATTAGTTACTTACTTTGTAAGATAATATTAGCTCTAAATTATACCAAAGGCTTGATTCTCTACTTATTGATTTCTAATATAAATAAATTGATGTATGTTAAAGTTCAATACTAAATGCTCTCTTAATCATCTGAAGACAAGGTACATTAATATTATAAAATAAAAAGAAATAAAACATTATTTTTAATCCTTGTTTCAATTAACATGCAATAAAACAGATATTAACTTGCCATTAAAAACCCATGCAGATTTTTAATGTTGTAATCCAACAGTTTAAAGCAACAATTTCTTCTACAGTACTACAAGAAAGAGCTATGTCCTTGTTGAAGGGAGAGAAAGAGAGAGAGAGAGAGGCAAGAAGAAAAGGAGAGAGGGAGGGAGAGAGGGGGTGGGGAAAGAGAGGAAAAAAGCTAATAAAAATATAAAAATACATTCTGTGGATTTCAGAGAGGAACGCTATCAATCAGGACCTACTTCATTAAGTACTTATCCTTTGAAATTGTCCTTGGAAGAGTGTAAGGATTTCAACAGAGCTGGAGTGTGACTATATTTATAGATGGAAGGAAGAGCAAGAGCTTAGGAAACAATTTGGAAGTCTAGGTCATATTAAGAAAACTGAATAATATGTAGTCAAATATTTAAAAACGAAGCCTGGCAAGGATGTTTAAAGTCTAACTTGAAGGTTTTAGTCATGATTCTCCAGGTAATAATTGTGTTTGTGTTTATCTTATTGGTCTCCAACAACAATATTTTACAACATCTCAGTATTATTATTATAAACTGTCTTCATTTATAAGCAATAAGTCTTCTGCTTGAGTTTAAGTTTATTTCTTCAAATTTGTTTATGTACTCACTAATTTTATAAATACTCTTTCTATATTAGAAAAAATAGTTTATTGTTTCTCCTTCACACTTCTCTAGACTCAATAATGCATTTTCTTCAGCATTTACCATGGAATTTTTTCTACTTACTACGGTGGGTTTTCTTCACTTCCACTTCATTTTAACCACATGATCATCAAAACAAAGTATAGCTTAATAGATTATCATGTCTAATACAGATACTTTTTAACTGTGGAGCTTTTTATACATTTTAGACTACTGGTGCCACTACTATTCTAAAGTATATGTTATCTCCTCCTATAAATACACATCTGATTCAAGGACACTTCATTTCATTAATTTGACAAACATAGTCTCCATTATGTTTCAGGGAATTTACATAATTCTGTGATGCAACGTAAGCACAAAAACAGTCCATGGAAAATTCTAACTTACAAATACTGTCTCCCATCCTATATAGATCTCCATGGGTTTGTAATGTTTCTGCATGTCTGCAGCTTTAGATCTGTACTATTCTTTTCACGGCTGTTTGTATAGTAAACAATGTTGGAAGATATGGTATCTCCCTCCAGGACAGAAGAAAAATGTGTTTCCTGACTAGAATAATAAAGATAATGTCTTCCTCTCAGACAAAGGTTGAACAGGTTTACTAGTAGCCCTCTTTAAAAGACTGGATTTCCTAAGCATGAGGTTTTTCAGCTATGACACAAACTCACTATTTATAGAACATCCACGTGAACTTACCTGTGTATCACTGTTATGTGTTTGAGAGACGAAACAGCCTTACAATTCCTGTTGTGCTGTGGGCTTTGTCTTTAGAAAAAAAAAGTAAATATTAAATAAAATATTGCTAAGATAAATTAACATGACCTTATAGGTGGGGCCCCTTGGGTTAATTTCAATGCATTGTTGTTGTGTCTACATGTAAATGTAGAGGATGGATTGATGTGTCATATGTTTGTACAACCCATCTTGCAAGTGCCAGAGGACAATTTTCTGTTTGGAAAGAGCTTCAGGTAGAGAAGTGCTAAAGGGACACATTCTCCTGGTATTTGCCACTAATGAATGGATCAAAATTTAGTGGAATTCCTCAGCCCTCTGATGTCAAAGCTTCCACAACATAGGTGAGGTCCTGTTGGCCAGCATGTCAGAAGCCTCAGTTGCAATGTCCTGACTGCAGTTATTATCACATTTACTCCAGAAGCGGTGACTGGTAAGCTCAGGGAAAATTCTGAGGCCTGTTTGACAAGTAAACTTCCTTGAGATTATGTGGGTAGATTCACAGTGTTCAGTGCCTCCCCAAAAAAAAATTGTCTCTTCAGCCCCCGACTATCAAAAAGAAGGCCCATCACCATATTGGACACTGCGTATTGGAGGCAATTCTGTGACTCGTGATTCTGATTGGAGCCTCTGGCAAAGAAAGGCAGCCTGCAGCAAGAAGCACCCCTTAAGATTTTCACCTTGCATCCTTCCAGATATGACTACCAGGTACTGTACACACCTTTAGAAGAGTAGCTGTTAGCTTCCTGTTATACTCTTGTTGAAATTGAATACCTGCCCATGGAGGGCTTATGACTCTGGCCTAACATTCTTACATGGATGTGGGTCACTTTGGAATATAATGACTAACAAGATGGGAGGAACCTGAAAACTTCACTTATCAAATGTAAATGCTATGTTTGCAGAAATTCTTACATTGGCTATGCACTTCTGTATTTTTAATAAAGTAAAAATTGATTTCTTAAAAAAATCAGCAGACTCAATTCTAGTGGCATCTCAGTTTTGCATGAAACTATAATAGTCTAACTTGTGAACTTGCAAGCAGGATAAAAATGTAACATTTTTCCCAATTCTTAACAGTGTAATATTGGGCTTCTTTTTCCCGTGAGAATAAACACCTTATACTTATTTATCTTACATACAATTATATCAATGTGATTATTCAAATGTAGGCTAAGTTCAGTTATTCTGTTCTGTGCTATAAATAATATATTTTACTTTTATTTAAAAGTGTTGACTCTAATTTTAATTATGTCACATAAGTAATCAATATGCTTATTTACCATGCATATTTCTTATAAAAGAAAGCTATTCTCAAAACTGTTTGTAACTTGTGGTTTGCAAAACTTTTAATACTGAGTTAGTCATGAATATTAAATTAAAACTTCAATTTAATCACATCAAACAAATTAAATCATAGTTAAATCATGAATGTTAAATTTAATCATAAATATTAATTTAATATTATAAACATTATTATAGTTACATAAATATTAACCATGATTTATTGCTTAAGGATGTTATGAAATATGAAAACCCACATAAAGGGTTTAATACACTGTATGGCAGACAGTCATGATTTTTTTTTTAGATATGATTATTGTCAGTTGTAAATAATGTTTAACTTAAGAAAATTTCAGAAAACAATGTTCTGATTTAGAATTCATAAATGGTTTGGTTATTTTTTATATAAAATTTATGCTTTTAGCACATTGCCACTCAAAAAATATGTACAAACAATTTTGCAGCATCAATAGATGATGTTTGACAATTATAACTATTATTCATATTCTTTTGCTAAACTAACTACACTGTATTATAATTTCCTTTCTTTTTTCATTCTGGTTTGCATCTCCTCACTAGACTTTGAGTATCTCAAGGACAAGGACAATGTTTTGTTTACCTTTGTATCTCCTGTATTTAACGTACTAAGAGAGTGAATTCTTGTTTAATGAAAAGATATAAAAAGATATGAATGCATGAGAAAAGCATCTTATATGTGTTCTATATGAAAGGCATTTAGATTTATATTAAAATTATATGTTTATACCTCATCAGTAAAATACATGTTTTCTAGATTTTGAAAACACTTAGTTTTCACCTTTAGTAAGTGTGGCAAACAGCACTACAAAGAGTAAAATCTTATAATGAAGGATATTATATCAGCATAAAAATACATTGTCAGAATAATGTAGTCTTAAAGTCAAAAACTCTGAAGGAAAATATATATTAACTATTTGGGTGGAGAAATATTCTTTTATTATTTTAAAATCAATGATCATGGGAGCCATTGACACTTTCAAGAATAACTGAAAACACAGTGCTGAGCCTCAGAACAAAGTAGATCGAAACATATATTTTAGCATAAGGAGAGAGAAAGGCAATTCAGAGACTGTGTGGTTTAAACAATGTGCAGGCTTTATACCACACACACACAAAAGAAGATTTAGGTATGGCCCATCCGTATCACAAAATATTAAGAGAGAAATAAAATTACAAGTGTGCACCTATGGATTCAAATCAATTATTTATGATGTTTAGGCTGTGCAAATCAATATCTGTACTGTAGGAGGTAGCTAAAGGAAGATACATACTTTGAATCCTCTCAGATATTGAATTGAATTGATTTGTGCCCATTTGGAATAACATGAATTCTAGTCTAGATTTATATGCAAAAATCTGTTTATAGAGTAAACGTTGAAACTAAAATGAGATTCGGGGAGGAAAATACACTAGGAAGTTGATCTAATTTAAAGACTTCAATTGTAATATATAGGTATATATATTTAGGTTGTAAACCTAATCTGCACCAACATAATTTTTCTAATGGTGAAGAATCTGGACACTGTTAAAAGGAACATATACTAGAAACAATGGATTAATAGATCTCTGAAAGTAAACATGCTGAAAATTTATGGGATATGACTGAATATTCAATAAAATATATCTAGAAGTACATAGAAATAGATATGCTATAAGATAATTTTCAGAATGAAGGATAGCTCTGACATCTATTGTTTCCACCCTAAACTCCAGTCACTCCCAATGACCCCTGTCAATAGTAAATACTGCAGAAGTTTCCACTACTATTTTATCTGCAGGCTGCAAGTCAGTAAGTCTCGTATCGTTAGCCACCTCCATCTGGTTGCTATGGAAAGGACTTCAGACAGAATTCTCTATTGCAGAAGCTGTCAGGGATGTGTGCCTTCTTTCTTCTCTTCTGCTCATTAATGATTTTCTTTGATGTTTGATTGTTCACTAGAGTCTAATTAGTGAGGTCTGTCTACTTGTTCTTTTTAAAATCATCTATTTTATTATTATGTAGCTATACAATGAGTCATCTTAAAATTTTCAGGATGCTACAGATGGATTAAGTGACAAAATGAACTTATTTTCTACCCCCACTATATGTTGTCTGCATCAAAAGTATAGAGACTACATATTCTGAGGTGGAGGCCACACACTTACAGACTAGTGTTACTTGTGAAAAAAAAAAAGATAATAATCTTGGATAAAGATTAGACTTTGCAGTATCCTGAGAAATGATCTATGATAAAACAGTTGAAGTATAATATTTAAAATCTCAGTGTAAAGTAGGAAGTAGAAATAAATGAATATTATAGAATATGTACTTGGATTATACAATATAATCTGGAATAAAACAGTTGAAGTATAATATTAAAAATCTCAATGTGAATTAGAAAGAAGAAATAAACCCACAAATGCAGATTACAGAATAAGTACTCTGAAGTTTGAGTTTTGAATGAAGTGAAGTGCTTTCTGGAAACTTTTTTTTTTCTTTTTGAGACAGAGTCTCACTCTGTTGCCCTGGCTGGAGTGCAGTGACACCCTCTCAGTTCACTGCAATCTCCACCTCCCAGGCTCAAGTGATTCTTGTGCCTCAGCCTCCCAAGTAGCTGGGATTGCAGGTGTGCACCACCACACCCGGCTCATCGTTTTTTATTTTTAGTAGAGACGAGGTTTCACTATATTGGCCAGGCTGGTCTCAAACTCCTGACCTCAGGTGATCTGCCTGCCTTGACTTCCCAAAATGCTGGAATTACAGGCATGAGCCACCGTGCCCCACCTGGAAACTTTTGTTTACACTGCCCCTCTTCCAGACCACACTAACCTATTCACATTAGTGCTTATCAAGTATTTTGTGAACATGATTCAGCCATAATGCTCTGTGCTGTATGGATGACAAAATAGTATGGTAAATAAACTTATTTTCCTCATATTGGTGGAAATATATAGTTTAAAATTATGCACACAACTTACTGTTGGTTAAGATGTAACCCCAATATTTATATTTTTATACATATTTGCTTCCTCTTTAGAATCCTATATATTTAAAATGCGATTTTTCTATTGGCCTTTGTAGTGGAATACCTTATTCTTCCAATCTGATCATGATTGATATATGCATATCTATCTATAGGAGGAAGATTACCCTTTCTGTTACCATCTCAAATACTGTATAACTTGATTTTATTAAACAATGGTATTCATTAAAAGGAACAAATCTACTTGCTTTTCTCCTTTTTTTCTCTTCTTTTCTTCCTTCTTTTATTCCTTTCCTTCCTTTATTCCTTGCTCTCTTTCCTTTCATAGAAAACTGAATTGTTATCTAGTCTTGGCTTCTCTTACTAACCTAGGGAAAGAAATCAAATTGAGTGTTTTTGTTATCTAAGCCCCAAACCACTAATCTTTTTATCAGATTACCACAGTCAAAAAGGGAGAGATAAAATGGAGATTCATCCATCCAATCCCATTGTCAAGAGCTGAACTGGAAAGAAAGGAGCAGCCAGGTGTCAGGGTAATAGCTTTAAGACAATGAGGCAAAATGAAAGTAACAGTCAAGGCTTTATTCACTTACTGGAATAGTTACAATAAAGTGCTGGCTTCCCCACTGTTCCATTTTTCTCATGAATGGCAATGGGCAAGGGCAGATATGTCAGCACAGATTAAGGAAATTATCTCACTGCCAAAAGAGCCATGAAAAAATGTTTCTGGAATTTTATGAATCCTGCACTGAGTGGAGAAAGAGGAAGAAGGGCTGAAAGTGAAAAAATAGTGAGTACTGAATCAGAATGGAGAAAAATATCTTCAGGTCTCCCTTCTTCCCTGGTAAGGAGTTCTAAGCAGAGGCATCTAGGGTAGGCCTCAGCTGAGGGTCCATGGTAAATAGGCCTTTCATTGGTGGTGCCTAGTTAGAAATGCAGACATGCATAACAGCATGGCTGGCCAGGGGTTCCTGAGTCCTTGATTGCAACTCCTTTCAGAAGATGCAATGCACTGGCTGTGCACCAGGTCTGGTGTAGAGAGGGCAGCTTTCTCCTATGAGGCATGCTTAGAACTCTGATGTGCTAGCACCAAGTGAACTCGGCCAGGGAGTTGGGGACTAAAAAGAAGGATGGGTGGTCCCTTCTCCGAACTGAAAACTTATATAAACAACTCACTACAAAACACTGGTGAAAGACATTAAAGAAGACAAACAAATGAAAAGACATTCCGTTTTCATGGATTGGAATATTTTTATAGTGTTAATACCACCGAAAAGCGATCCACAGATTCAAAGTATTCTCTGTTTTGCTTCAGGGTATAGTTAGGGATTTGTTAATATAATTCTCTTCAAAAAACAACTCTTAATTTTGTTTTTTCTATTATTTCTCTATTCTATATGTGATTATTTTTTCTAATCTTTATCATTTCCTTTCTTCTGCTAACTATGGACTTAGTTTTTTTGTTCTTCTATCTTAAACTGGAAAATTGGGCTGATATTTTAGATATTTCCTCTTTTGTAATGTAGTTGTTTATCACTATAAGCTGCCCTCTTAGTATTCCTTTTGCTGTATCCTGTAAGTTTCCATGTATTGAATTTTCATTTTCAATTTTCTCCGTATATTTGTAATTTCTGTTTTGATTTTTTCTTTGACCCACTCATTGTTCGAAACTGTGTTGTTCAATTTTTACATTATTTTCTACATTTCCTCTGTTATTGATGTCTACATCGATTTAATTGTGGTCAGAAAACAGACTTGGCATAATTTCAGTCTTCTTAAATGCTAATACTTACTTTGTGACCTCCCATGTGACCTATATTGGATAACACTCTGTGTGTGCTTGAGAAGTATGTATATTCTGCTGCAGTTGAGTTGAATATTTTGTATATGTCTCTTAGGTCTCTGGTCTATAGTGTTTTTTAAGACTGCTATTTCTTTATTAATTGTCTGTCTGGTTTTCATATCCTTTATTTAAAGAAGACTATTGATTATTCCTGCCATTACTATGTCTATTACTGCTGTCTATTACTCCCTTCAGTTTCGGCAATATTTGCCTTCTATATTAGATACTGTGATGTTGGGTACATATATATTTAAGATTATATATATGTGTATATATATACATACATATATGTATATATATACACATATATATGTATATACATATATGTATGTATATATATGTCTTTTATCATTATATGATATATTTTATCTTTTATCATTATATAATGACTTATCATTATATAATGTTCTTTTATCTCTTTTATCACTATATAATGTTCCTTTTTTGTTTATTGTGATGGTTTTTAAAGTCTATTTTGTCTGATATAACCATGTAGCCTCCATTCTCTTTTGTTGACCATTTTTTTATAGAATATATTTTTTCATTCCTTAACTTTCAGCCAAAATGTGTCTTTAAATTTAAAATGAGTCTCTTATATACAGCATATAGTTAAATCCTTTTGAATTCCTATCAGGCTCTGTATAACTTTTGAATAAGGAGTTTGACTTCTTATTATTTACAATAACTATTAATGGAGTATAATTATTTCCATTTAGTTAAATATTGTTTGTCTCTCATGGTTCTTTTGTTCCCCTTGTATCTTCTTGCTGTCTTCCTTTGTTTTTAATTTGATTTTTTAATACTGATGTGCTTTGATTTCTCTTTTTCTTTTGTGTATCTTCTATCCAGGTATTTTCTTTGTGGTTACCGTGGGGCTTACATACAATGTCTTATAGTTATAATACTATATTTTAAGCTGGTAACTAATTTAATTATATACAAAACTCTACACATCTACTTCTTCCCCCAACATTGTATTATTGACTCACAATTTACATCTTTTTATATACTGTATCCATCCATTTTTAAATTTATGATTATCTTTAACACTTTTGTCTTTTAACTTATACTAGAGTTAAAAATATTTTATTTGCCATCATTCAAGTATTACTGTATTCTTTATTTTTCTATATGATTACTTTGGCAGCAATTTTTGTACTTTCATATGCTTTTGCATTACTGTTTAGCATCCTTTTGCTTCAACTTCTAGAACCTGCTTCAGCATCTTATATGGCAGGCTCAGAGGTGATGAACTTCTTCCGTCTTTGTTTGTCTGACAAAGTCTTTATCTCTCCATTTTTGCAGAGATGGAGGACAATTCTGCTGTTTATACTAGTCTTGTTTGGCAGATTTTTCTTTCAGTACTTTGATTTTACCATCTACCCCCTGCAATCTTTGCTGACAAAGCCAGACAATCTTAAGGGTTTTTCATTGTTCATGACAAGTCATTTTTGTCTTGTGCTTTAAAAAAAATTCTCATCATCCAGTGGCTCACGCCTGTAATCTCAACACTTTGGGAGGCCGAGGTGGGAGATTCACCTGAGGTGAGGAGTTTGAGACTACCCTGGCCAACATGGTGAAACCCCATCTCTACTAAAAATACAAAAATTAGCTGGGCGTGATGGAGGGCGCCTGTAATCCCAGCTGCTAGGGAGTCTAAGGCGGGAGAATCTCTTGAACCCAGGAGGTGGAGATTGCAGTGAGCTAAGATTGTACTCCAGCCTGGGCAACAAGACTGAAACTCTGTCTCAAAAAAAAAAAAAAGAAAGAAAAATGTCTCGTCATCTTTGTCAGACAATTTTGTTATAATATGTCTCAATGTGTATATTTTTGTATTCAACTTTCTATGGGGTCTTTTTTTTTTCTTCACACGAAGGATGTTTTTGCCCATTATTTCTTTGAGTAAGCTTTTCCTCTTTTCTCATTTTTCTTTCTGATATTCCTATAGTGTGGATATTCAGCTGCATGATGATGTCCCATAAGTTTCATAAGGCCTTTTTCCTCTTTTTTGATCTTTTTTTTTCCTTTTTGTTCCTCTAACTTTATAATTTTCAATGACCTGTCTTCCAGTTTGCTTATCCTTTCTTCTGTTTGACCTAGTTGGCCTTTAAAACCCTCTAGTGATTTTTGTTTACTCTTGCTCAGTTATTGTATTATTTAGCTCCAAGATTTCTGTTTGGTCTGTTTCTGTTTCCTGTTTCGTCTGCCTCTTTCTAGTAGGCTTTTATACTCCTCTAGTGTGTTTTATTTGGTTTTTGTTTTTGTTCAGTTATTATATTATTCAGCTCCAAGGTTTCTGTTTGGAGCTTTTTCTATCTCTTTGTTGAAATTTTCAGTTTGTTCGTGCATTGTTTTCCTTATCTTATCAAACACCCTTATGAGGGTTATTTTTAATTAACTTTCAGGTAGATTACATATCTTCCTTTCATTAGAGTCAGTTTCTAGAGATTCATTTGTGCCTTTGTTAGAGACATGTTTCTGTTTCTTCACTTATTCTTGAGTTTGTGTTGGTATCTGTGCACTATAAAAAAAACAGCTACCTCTCCTAGTCTTCACAAACTGTTCTTACATAGGAGAAGACCCTCACCAATCAGCCTAGTCAAAGATTCTGAAGGCCTATCTCAAGCCTTCAGGCTAGTCCAACCTGCTTTTTTGTTCTTTGCAGCCCCCAGATGTTTAGAATATTCTGGATCCTGTCAATGTTCAGAGATAGGCAAGGCTGAAGCTATTTTCTAGCTTCGGTCCTTAGAAATTTTGGGTCATTGGTTGTTCTGTAACCTTTTTCCCTCTCCAGGGAGAAGGTGGGAGCTAACATTTTTGTCTCCTTGCTCTGTACTGAGCCTGTTGTTAGGAGCTTGCTGACAGTGGGGGAGGGAGCTACGGTAACTGTCATCTAAAACACCTATCTTTGTTCTAGGCAGCTTGAGTGTGCCAGGTTCTGTCAGCTCTCTCAGATAGGCAAGGCAGAATCCAGTCCTCTGAGTAGCTTCCCAGAAAAATTAGGGTGTTGGATATATGTTCCAACTTTTTCCTCACTAAAGAGAACCTTGGAGCAGAAAGGTTCCTCCCAATCATAGAGTGCTGCCAGGTGATGGGCAATATGGTGAGAGGGTGTTTTAAAACTAGCCAGGGTGGCTGGTTTCATGCCAGATTAAGGTGCAGAAACCTCTCAACCAGTTTCTTTATTTCTCATAAAGGGAATTCGTCTATGTAGTGTTGAAGAATCACAGTGTTCATGGGGTGGGGGAGGATATTTCAGAGCTTCTTGCCTGAAAGGAAGGAGATTTCAGGGCTTCTTGCTAATATCACTCCCCTTATATCCTAGATTCTCCCTCACCCACCCTTTAACAAAACCTTCCATTAGCACCTCTAAGAAGGCAATAACAATAGAAGAATGAGTGTCAAGGATTTGAAAAAGTAATCCAGAATCAACAACAGATTCCTATTTTAGTCAGTGTTGCTTCTTGGTGTTTTTGAAAACAAGGAGGATAATATTGTTTGTAAATCATGGAATTCAATTAATCTGAGTCAGAGAATGATTTAGCTGAGTCAGGCTCAGATTGTAGAAAACTATTAGACATGCCATCATAATTAATTTTACTTAGGTTTTCATTTTTGTATTTGCACAAAAATGAAAAGAAGATAAATACATGTGGTTAAAAATGTCTGAAAACAACACTTTCATGATTATAGAATAAACATTCCCTGTGTGAAGTTTACCATTGTGTCATGGTTTACTTGGGAGTTCTGTTTTCTTTCCTAATGGCAAATTAAAAATGTATTATACAAACATTATTGTCTCATAATTGATAAAATAAGGCATTCATTTATTTACATTAATCATGGAACCACATATACAGTAAATATATAAGAAAAAACTTTGCTGATTACATCTGGGAATAAAATTGTAAATTCTTCATGTGAGAAACATTTTTTAAATAAAGAAACTTGTGTTTCAATCCACAGAATTTATCTTCAAAAATTATTTCCTATGGCAATAAAGCTATTGTTTCTAGCTATTGTTGTTTGATTTCAGCCTCTTTCAAAAATTTCCTGAATATTTTGAGACATTATTTATTGATCTTAAAATCATAAAAGAGTTAATGCTGCTTCGTTAGGGATTCTCTTAAGACTGGAATAACCATGTCGCATGGAAGAATCTAGCCAGTATTATCATAAAACATGAAAACTATTATGTAATGAGTGGATCTAAAATGAAAATATTGTTGTATATTGTCATGAGAATTTTCCATGAAAAATAAAGTAATTCTTAACTCAATATATTATTAATGCTTAAGGGGAAGTAAATATTCTCTAAACTACTCACTACAATATTTCACCTCTGTTTAGATGATGAACATAGTGTTGCAGTATGTCAAACAGTGTGGAAATGAAAATGTTATGTCATAAAATGGCATAGTTGCTTTTGTATTTGTAGAAAGATTGTCAGGTGATTTATATTCTTCCAGGGTTGCCATTATTATTAGTATCAGGCAATACAAAGCATATAGTAGTTTTAATCTAATAAGTGAAAACCTTTGTGTGTTTTATAGTCTATTACCAATAGCACAATACAAGTTATATATTTTTAGCAAGAGTACATATCATAAATATCCAGTTGTTTATTGACAATATTCTTCAATATTTCCTAATATTCAATGGAGGATGGATGTTTAGTTAAAATTCTATTTTTTACTTATTACTTTTATTATTTAGTATGTAATAATATTTGATATGGTTTGGATGTGTCCCCACCCAAATCTCATCTTGAATTCCCATGTGCTGTGGGAGGTAACTGAATCATCGGGGCAGGTCTTTCCTGCGCTGTTCTCGTAATAGTGAACAAGTCTCACAAGATCTGATGGTTTTAAAAAAGCAGAGTTTCCCTCCACAAGCTCTCTTCTCTTGTCTGCCACCCTGTGAGACGTGCCAACAAACCTCTTTCTTTTGTAAATTGCCCAGTCTCAAGTATGTCTTTATCAGCAGCACGAGAATGGACTAATACAATGTTCTTGACAGTAATGACAGTATTTGTTACTGTTCAGGGATCTATTAACACAGAAAGCCTGAGTCTGCTATCCTTAGAATGATCTAGTTTCAAGGTTAGCCCTTGGCTGGCAGTCTGGGACCTTGATAAAAGTGTCTTACTGTGCTTAACTTGTGTGTACAAGCAACATGGTTTATCTTGAACATTAGCTTTCCCTATGGGGCTCTGAAATTTGGTAGGCAGAGGTAATTACTTGACTAGCTCCCAGTTAAATTATTACTGCTGAGTCACTAATTAACTTTCCTGGTAGACAACCCTTCTTACAAGTTGTCACGACTTATTGGTAGAAGAACTGACCATGTCTTGTGTGGCTGTATTGGGAGGGGACTCTTGGAAGCTTTCATCTGGTATTCCCCCAAATAAATTTTAGCTATTATAACTATATGCTGAGTTATGCAAGTCCTCACAGTTATCCCCAAATGTGCAGGGTAGTCTTTGATACCCTTAACAAGAGCACATATTATATACCAAGCATTATTCTAGATGCATTATATCCATTATTATATTTGTGCTCAAAAAAAACCCTGTAAGATTGTGGGGTTTTTTAATTGTTTTTTTTTGTTGTTAGTTTTTTGAGATGGAGTTTCACTCTTATTGCCCAGGCTGGAGTGCAGTAGCACGATCTTGACTCACTGCAACCTCCACTCCCAGGTTCAAACTATTCTCCTGCCTCAGACCCCCAATAGCTGGGGTTACAGGCATGCGCCACCACGCCCAGCTAATTTTGTATTTTTAGTAGAGATGGGGTTTCTCCATGTTGGTCAGGCTTGTCTCGAACTCCCGACCTCAGGTGATCTGCCCGCCTGGGCCACCCAAAGTGCTGGGATTACAGGCGTGAGCCACCATGCCCAGCCCAGATTGTGTCATTAATTCTGGT
The DNA here is from genome assembly GCF_029281585.2 of Gorilla gorilla gorilla. Taxonomy (NCBI): domain Eukaryota; kingdom Metazoa; phylum Chordata; class Mammalia; order Primates; family Hominidae; genus Gorilla; species Gorilla gorilla. The sequence goes on along the minus strand of NC_073238.2, from coordinate 77,114,810 downwards.
TTGTGTATGAGGAAACAACACTGAGAGCATAAGAAATTACAGAAGTTAAAAGAGATAGCATGGAGACAAAGCCAGAATTTTTACACAATTTTTTTTGTCTTTTTTTTTTTCTTTTTTTTTTTTTTTTTTGAGATGGAGTCTTGCTCTGTCAGCCAAGCTGGAGTGCAGTGGCATGATCTCGGCTCACTGCAACCTCTGCCTCCCGGGTTCAAGCGATTCTCCTGCTTCAGCCTCTCGAGTAGCTGAGACTACACACACGTGCCACCATGCCCAGCTAATTTTTTGTATTTTTAGTACAGATGGGGTTTCACCATTGACACAATTTTTAAAATTCCAAAATAAGTGTGTTGGATAGCACTGTCTACTAAAAAGTAACATTAACAATAAATCCCGTATAGACCTGCTATTCTGTCATTATTCTTGTATTTGCATTGCCCATGTTTGATTACAGGTATTCAGTTGGTGGTGTGTGCTGTCCAGAATAACACATCTAATAACTCACTAACCAAAACTAGCCACAACTCCCAGGATTCTCTTCTGCCTAAGAGTTACATTTTTGCCAACTGAATTTCAATGAAAGCTAGTAAATAGGTGGATTTGAGTACCTGTAAGAACACTGAGTTGTAGCATTCATTATCTGTCCTTTTTATTCACCCATAATAATCTGGTCCACAAAACTGAGATCTTCCTTTAATATCCCCAGATTCTTCCTAGTATAAAAGTTCTGTCTAATACTCAAACCTTTTCCCCACACTCAGTTAATAATTGGAGGCCTCGACTTGCATCTGACATCCAGTAATTATTTTCTGGGCTATGCACTGGACTATCTGTCTATATTTCCTAATGCTTATTGTCACCAAGTATTGTCTTCTGAAATTCCCTCATTGTCAATACTCATTGGGTCAAAATTTAATGATCTGAACACTTTCCTGTATTGAACCTAAGATGGTAGGGTTTTTTTTGCCAATACATATGAAAATAACACATAAATAAATTAAAATAATCAGTGCCAACATTACATATATATGTATATTACAGTAACTTTTATTTTTTATATTTTCTAAGAGGATGTGTTTCTATTCTACCAGGAGGCAAGAGGCAGAGACAGTTTCCAGGGCCACATGAATACTGTTTTTGTTTTTTTTTTTATTTTTTTCCCAAGATGAGAGTGTAAGCTTATGAATTCTCTGTAAAAGGAAGAACTAATGTTCACAAACATCTTTTGATAGAAACACACGAACTGTTAGGAAAATCAAAGAAAGTAGAATCATCCCTCAGTATACTCAGCAGATTTCTTCCAGGATTCCCAAGAATACCAAAATCCAGGGATGTTCAAGCTTCTTATTTAAAATAGTGTATACACATATAACCTATGTTCATTCACCATATTCTTTAAATAATCTCTAGATGATTTATAATGCTTACTATAATATAAATGCTATGTAAATTGTGTTGATACAGTATTGGTTTTAATTTTCAGATTGTTACTATTATTTTTCAATAATTTTAATCCATGGCTGGTTAAATCTGCAGATGCAGAACCGAGGATACAAAGGGCCGATTTTATATAAATGTGATTCTTTCATACAATCTATAAAAGCTGTGACAGTATATTTTCTTCCGAAAATGTGTAAGATAGGACATCCAGGAAAACACACTAGCTATGCAGGTGAGAGTGTGAGTTTTCAATCAAGATGGCATAATAGAAGCCATATGAAAAATCATGGAGCAGTTAAGTGGAAATAGATGTTTAAGAACTTATAATTGTTTGTAAAACATACAGAGAAAAGCAAAAGCAGATATCTGAAGAGATAAAAATGATGAATTTATGTCTGAAATCTTACTAGAAGACTGAATATTGGAGTTTTGTTGTTTGGTTTTCCCCAGAATTGTCAGGCCTTAACTAGCTAGGAAGGGTGAAATTAACATCTGAGGCAACAAAGAAAAAAAAATCAACAAGAAAAGTATAACAAAAATTACCATGGTGGAGATAATCCTAGTTTTAAAACAACAGTTAGGCATCTAAAGAAAAAAGAATGAATAGGAAACAAAAGGTCAGTGTTCCAAAGCTAAGTGATTACTATTCTAATTTTCTGAAGGTAATTTTTCATTCCCTGTCCTTGTGTTAATATTGACAAGAATCCTTGGATGTAAGTAGGTCTACTGTTATCTTTAATTTTCAGGTTGTAAAAGATAATAAAATCAATTTTGAGTGCTTAATATGTCCCAGCAGCTATACAAAGTTTTTTTTCTTCTTTTTTTTTTTAAGCACTCTCATTTGATCCTCAAAAGTACCCAATCAGGTAGATAATAGCTTTATTCCATTATACAGCATTATATAGGTCAGAAAATTTAGACCTGGATATATTAAGTAATTTCCACAATGTCAGATAGCAAATATTGGAGACAAACTGCAAATTTAAAAATATCTGATTCCAAAATTCTGATTTTTATTAGGTGATACTGCTCGTTTATTCTATTAGGTGATACTGCTTCAATCTGTAAAATACGGAAATTAACTTACTATCCAAATTCACATTGTCACATTGTGAATGTGACTTAAGGAGTGAGTTTCTACTAGAATGCTAAATTACTAATTTCCCTGGATCTCAATGACAGTTTGTGTGCTCATTTTTTCACTTATTCTATTGATTATCTATATGTGCAATTAGAGATGCCATCTGACTAAAGCGGTAGCCATTACTGATTCATTGGTTCAGACATCAATGAACATTTTGAGCCTCAGAAATTTAAATCTTCACAAAATAGTCTATAGAGCAGCATTAACACCATAATTATGTTTTTTCTTCAAAGATTGATTTTGAGAGTATTTCCTGTTTGCTTGTTCTTTGAAAATGGCTTAAAATGTAAAGAGTGCAGCACTCTGTTATTTTAATTTTAATCACTTAAGAACCACCATAATTTCATTGATAGATCAAGGTATATTATTAATAATCTACACATAAAGAGGTTACCTATCTCACCTGGAACTGAAAAATGAAACCATAAAAAAATTCTTAAAAATTATATGATAATATATAGATTATATTTCTTTCATACCTAGTCAATGTTGTACATTTTTTATTAAAGAGATTCCCTAGGGATATTAATACATTGCAAAGTATGTGAAAATTAGAAAAGGATAGGCATTTGTATTGTGTACAGCCAAAATAAAGAAGGTTGACATATTTTAACTTACCTTGAAAAAACTCTGTAAAAATTACATCGCTTTTGTGTGTTTTCCTAATAACCCAACATCTCTATTTTAGTAATTTAAGAGAAAATCCATTTATGAGTATGTTAATCATATATTTTTTAATATTTATTATGTATGTTGATAATCAAAAACATATATTTTACAAAAATTATAAAAGTGAACTCATTTATTCACAAATACAATTTTATAGTCATAATAATTTAAAAATATTTACAAGAGAAATACTATGATTAACTTCAATTGAGGCTAAAATGTACAGATTTTGAAACTAAAGAAGTAAATTACATGCACGTAATCATATTATCTCTGTAAGTATTGATATTCTGAAAAGAGAAAGTGAAATTTATATATTTTACCCCTGTAGCATTTATAAACACACAAAAATAGCTATTTTAAAGTAATTGGAATGATTTGAATTGGTACTCCCTTAAAATAAAAAAAAAAATTATTTTATGACTCCAATTGCTTTTCTAAGTTTATGATTGAATGGGTCATTGCTAAGTAGTTTTTATTTTGTTTGTTTTTTTCTGTCTGATGTTTTTCTGCTACTGTATGTAATTATCATGATAATTCTCAAATCTTTATGATAGTGTTGTTGTCATTGTTTATTAATAAATAATTGCATAGAGTTGCTTGCATAGGGTTTAAACAAAATGACATTTGTGGTTTGAAGAATGGCATGAAAAATTTTTTGGCCTTCTTTCTATTGTTTACGTGACTTCTCAATGACTACATTATTTCTAAACCACAGCTTATTATTGAAGTTAAGGCATTTCTTTTATTTTAGACTTATTCAAAAATAAAAAGACATTAACGATTTCTTTTTTTTTTTTTTTTTTTAGATGTAGTCTTGTTCTGTTGCCCAGGCTGGAGTGCAGTGGCACGATCTCGGCTCTCTGCAACCTCCGCCTGCCAGGTTCAAGTGATTCTCCTGCCTCAACCTCCCTAGCAGCTGAGACTGCAGGTGCGTGCCACCATGCCCAGCTAATTGTTGTATTTTTAGAAGAGAAGGGGTTTCACCATTTTGACCAGAATGGTCTCCATCTCTTGACCTTGTGATCCATCCACCTCAGCCACCCAAAGTGCTGGGATTACAGACATGAGCTACCTCACCCGGCTGATTTCTTCATATCTGTAGAGATAATACTCATATATTATAAAACATGTAAGAATATCATAAGAAATTGTTTTAAATTAATGTTAGGGGAAAATCATTTGAAGAATGAAAATTAGTATACTAATTTTAAAATAGATTTTCTTATAAAAATAATTTTACTCATTTAATAAACAGGAAAGAATGATGTGTTTTGAGAAATTCTCAGAATCTTTCACATGTTAATTTGTCTTATATCTATCCAAGAAGAAAGATTTAATGTACAGCTGATCCTAGGAATCTAACCAATATGGGCTAGATATTATGCTTTGCACTGGAGATACGGCCCTGCCGAACTCAAATTAGTCTGCATTCACTGAAACATGTCATCCACGGAAAAAAAATTGGAGAAAACAGAAAAAAAGTGTAAATATCAATAAGAAACTCACTGCAATCACAACACAGAGTTTTAATCTTCCAGGCAAAAAAGTGAACACACACACATACATACACACATTCAAACTCACATACACATTTTAAAAGCAGTGTTATAGTAACATATCATAATGATTTTATTTGGCTATTTTCCAAGTTAATAGTTTATACCAGGGGTTGGCAAACTACAGCCTGGAAGTGAAAACGGCTTTTACATTTTAAAATAATCTTAAAGCCAAACAAACCAACAGAAAAACAACAACAACAACAACAAAAAAACCCCAGACACCCACAAAGCCTAAAATTTTATTATGTTTTTAAGTAAAGAAAAAGTTTGCTGTCCATGCCTATGATCTCTGTTATCACATATCATCAATGATAATCACCTATATATATATACACACACATATATATATTTGTTCTTTCAGAAATGGCTTTATAGACACACACACATACACAGATTTATGCTTCACTTCATGACGGGGATACACTGAGTTATAGGAACATTATAGAGTGTGCTTACACAAACCTAGATGACATATCCTGACATATGCCTAGGCTATATGATACAGCCAATACTTCTAGGTTACAAACCTGTACAGGATGTTACTGTACTGAATACTGTAAGCAATGGTAGAGAAATTGTAAGTATTTGTGTATCTGAACATAGAAAAGTATAATATAGTATAATATAAAACACTGTATTATAACTTTATGGGATGCCTTTGTATATATATGCAGTCCCTCATTGATGGAAGGTTATTATGCGATACATTACCATATATGTATATCTATATAAGGTATATGCATATATACACATATATGTATGTATATGTATCTATACAATACATATACGTATATGTATATGTATCTATACAATACATATACGTATATGTATATGTATCTATACAATACATATACGTATATGTATATGTATCTATACAATACATATACGTATATGTATATGTATCTATACAAACATGTTTGCATATATACACATATATGTATACATATATGTATGCATGTGTATATACATGTATGTGTATGTATGTATATAACTGCATGCATATATATATACACATATATATACACACATACACACACACACACACATAGCAAGAGAGAGGGGGAGGAAGAGACAGAGTAGCCACTTTTCTGCTTTGGAACCTTTGATATTTAACCTTACATTAGTGAAGAGATTTTCAATATCTTTTACTTAAATCTTAAAATATTAATTATATCTATATTCTCAACTAATCCCAATGTAATCAATATCTAATCAACTCTTTTGTCTTGAGAATGTGTCCTTCTTGAAAATACTTTTTTTTTCTTTTTTTTTGAGATGGAGTCTCCCTCTGTCACCCAGGCTGGAGTGCAGTGGCGCGATCTCAGCTCACTGCAACCTCTGCCTCATGGGCTCAAGCAATTCTCCCACCTTAGCCTCTCCAGCGGATGATTACAGGTACCCAGCTAACTTTTTGTATTTTTAATAGAGACAGGGTTTCGCCATGTCAGCCAGACTGGTCTTGAACTCCTGGCCTCAAGTGATCCGCCCACCTTAACCTCCAAGGTGCTGGGATTACAGGCGTGAGACACTGCGCTTGCCCCCTCCTTGAATATTCTATTTATTGTATTCCTAAAAATGTCAGCAATGAATTATGTGTCAATAAACCCAATGATCTTACGATTGAATTTCTTGATATTCCTCTCCTTTTAAATCTTTTCCACTTTCATTGACTGGGATTACACTCTTCTCGTTTTACACACCTGGCTGATATTTTTATGCTTACTTCTTCTTTTTACCTTTAATTACAGCCACTAGCTGTTATTCACTCCTCTTTTTGCAAAAAATTTCCTTCTACACTGACCGACTAAAAAGTCCCAATTAGTACTGTGGCTTTTAAGCTTCTGGCTCACATATTTCATGCTCATATAGAAACATTCCTAATATCCTAACTACATTCCCAACTACGTGAACAGCAGTTAATTTATATATTTTTAAAGCTTTGTCAAACTCATTATATCTACAGTAAACTCATAATTTTTATCCCTAAACCAATTCTTTCTATAATGTTGTCTCTTTCTCTCTATGGAAGCACTATCGCTCAGGCTCAAAACCTTCAAGTAGTCTTGAGTTTTCCTTTTCACTTTTTCCTCACATCCAATCAATTATTTAGCTTTCCCTCTTCTACATCTGCAGTGCTTCTTATTTCTGCCTCTTCTTTTCTATAGCCACTTTCTTAGTTCAGCTTTTCACTTCTTTGAAAATGTAGACTGGAATTCAAAAGTTTTTTCTGAACATTAAAAGTTAGACCTAATGATATTTACATATGAGACACACATCTATAATCATCTTAATATGTGACAAAAATTAAAACAGATATAGATAGACAATATTATAACTGACTACCAAAAATATTAATGATAGGTAAGTGGAAATCTGTTTTATTAACAAAATAAATGATTGTTTAGCTTTATATTTGTCCCATTTTCAAACAAAAATCTATATCATCATGGCAGGAATTGTGATATTATTATAGAAATTATGACAAATATATTAAGCTTTGAAAAATGAAAAGATTATTTAAAATTATTATTAATCTATGTTTAACATTTATTTCACATCCACTTTCCAACTAATAAACACACACAAACACACACACAGAATTTAGAACTGCCAGCTTAATGTTACTGTTACATTGCATTTGGCTTCTCTCCAGTTTTCCTTTCTTAATTCGTTTTGTGCATTTGTGGCTGTTTTCTTATAATTTCACTTTTCTATAGGGCAGAATGAAAGCTCCAAGTCTTAATATTCTGCATCCTTCACTGTGGTGTTCCAACAAAACTTCCTAATTTTTGCTTCTTTTACTAATACATACTTTTCAAGAGTCAAGTGAAATTACTTGCTCTCCTCACACTATTCCCCATGCCCCAAATACACACATTATATGTAGCTCTTTCAGATATTCTTTCTTATTGTAATATTGTTAATGCAAAATTTTCAGCTTATATCTCTCACACTAAGTTGTTAATTTTCTGAAGAGCTGGAGCATCAGTTTAGTGCCTTGAGCAATAATTATTTACAATTGTTCATAGGTAAATTAAGTTTATCTTTCAAAACACCGTATGACATAAGCATGCCTCAGTGCCCATTTACAGACTATTTCAGTAAAACTGTCATTTTTGGGAGTGTCATATATGCCAAATACTGTGTTGCACACTAGAGATAAGCACAACCAAATCTTAGGCCTGTCCTAAACAAGCTTAGAATCTTGAGAAAGGCACAAAAAATGATAATTCTAATTTAACGTGCTAAGTAAAACAATAGAAGTATGCACAGGAAGATACAAAAGCCCAGTAGAATGGGATAGGAAATAATCTCAGTTTATGAGAGTTAAAACTTGATTTTCTGCCTGAGTTGGCAACCAAACTGAGTTCTAAAAGAAAACTGAATATTAGAGAGATTAAACCATCTTTCTTGAATCCCATCATTATTATACAGCAAAGCTAGTACTAAAACCAGATATTTTTGCCCGAATTCTCTATTTATTATAACACCATTGTAATTGTTCTGGCACAGTTTTCCATCTGTTAAATAATGAAAAGCAATAATCCAAGATAATCCTCTCACTTCCGTATATCATGACTGAATTATATTTGTAGTCTTGAAGAAAGAAATTTGACCTGATGTGGGAATTTTAATGGAAAGAATATTGAAAACTGGAAAATAAAAAATAATTCGGAAACAGTTCTAAAACCACTCTTTTTTTTGCTTCTCAGTACCAAGAGGCATTTTTCTTTTCTGGCTTGTATTTCCAGACTTCTTAGCTACACAGGATATGTTGTCTTCCTGCTCATCTTAATAATGTCCTCTTGCTCCTTCTTCCTAATTCTCAAGCCATGGCTTAGTTCCTTAAGTGGCAGCCATACCATTATTTATAAGACACAATTTTAAATATGAACAAATAAAAAATAATTTAAAGCCAGATACCACTATCCTACTACTATCGATACAAAGAAAAAAAATAGCCCAACCTTTTTCTGGATATATAACCTAAGAAGGCTATGCCATCTTCCAGGCTTAGTTTCCCCATCTGTGAAATGTGAAGATTATAGTAAGATGATAGCTAAAACACTTTTTAATGTATGACACATTAGGTTATCAACAACAGGAAACTTTTTGTTGTTATGATTATATCCTTTGCCTCTGTATTTAAGTATTTTATTTCAGAATTCTGAACTAGCCTTGCTTTTTTCACTTTTCATGCTTTATTTGGTCAATCTTATGTATTTTTTGCTTATATCTATAGTCTTTGTGAGCTCATTATTTCTTTTTCTATTTTTCTATTACAAAATACACCAATGCTTTGAAATTGTCTGACAAACTTATGTTGTGGATTTTCTTTTGGTTGTTACCCAAATCCTCAAATGCATCATCATCTCTCTCTAAAACTACTTCTCTGCTTATTTTTGCATTTTATTTAAAGCATCTGTGATTTAACTGTTAACACCAATAATTTGGGGCATTTTTCTACTTTCCTCCATTTTGGCTAGTTTTATATTCAACTGATTGCCAAATTTAGCTAATCTTGTGCACCATAGTTCTTTTTTTAAATTCATGATTATTGCAAAGATAGCTATCTGGCCACCAAAGAGTCTTGTCTTCAAAGGGTAACATTCTTACTTAAAAATGGCTGTGCACTCAGACACTACATTTTTTGTCCCACTCTGTGACACTGTAAATGCTGATTTTATGTGATGCAATAATTAGCAATCTTTAACCAAATGTATTTCTACTTTATATCACTACCTTGGTTCATTTGTAATTTCCCAATAGCCTAGCAATTAGTATTCCCATTTCTAGCTTACCTCTCATCAGTGCAATGTTTTTATGAATGCTAGGAATTAGATAGATAGGTGGATGGATGTAGGTAGATGATTAGATGGACAAAAGGAGAGAGAGAGAGAGAGAGAGAGAAATAGGTAGGTTGATAGGTGCCAAAGTATAATCAGACCCCTTTCTAAACACACATATGACTCCCATTCTTTTTAAAGAATAAATAGGTATTCTTCAGCATTACCTACAATGCACTTCATAATCCATTTTTCTCACCTTTCCAGCTCTAGTAACCACTTAGTTATGTGATATCTCCACTAAAATCTTCAGAGTTCTGTAACAACATCCTTAAAATCTTGATAAATGAGCTTCCTAAATTTCCAACTCCATGCTAGGATATGATTATAGGACACTGAAGTTACATGTGGTGTTCTAAGATCTATGCTAGTCCATGGCACTTCTTCTCACTTTTCATATTTTATTAATCTGGTACCTCCTAATAATTATTAAAATGCACTGTTCAGACATTGCTTTTGAGGAAGAAACTGACTATCCTCACCCCATGGCCCCAAATGTTTCTTCTCTGAATATGTAGTGGCATATAAATATTTATCCTGAAATATTTGTCATTCTGAATTACAGCGGTCTGCTTGCTTGTCTCTCTGTCTTTTATGTTAGGTAATAAGCTGTTGAGATTGTAAATTGCATTTTGGTAATTTTGAATTATCTCTCTTTAATACTGAAATTTCTACAATTTCCATTTATAAATGGAGAGCCTACAGTGTATAAGAAATAGTGCTTTTATAGCTGCAGGAGAACAATATAAATAATATACATAAAATAAGTAAATTATGTATTATAGAAGAAGGCATAAAATATCATAAAATAAAAAAACAGTATATTCAGCAGAATGGGAGTGTAGATATTAATTTTAAATAGGGTAGTTAGAGCAGGCCTCATTTCAAAAGTGACATTTAAAAAATGACATTATAGAGCTAAGGGAGGTAGCCACAATGTTATGGGAGAAGAGCATTCTAGAAAAATAAAACAGTGCAAAGGCCATAAGGATTGAGCATCCCTATGGTGTTTGAAGAACAACAAAGAGACTAATGTAGCAAAGCGGACTTATGAGAGGAGTGTTGAGAAAGATCAGACAAGCAGGTGACAGTCAGAGTAAGTTGAGTTTTGCAGGACTTTCTAATAACTTTAGCTTTATACTAAATGAACTGGGAACCAATGAGGAATTTTGAGAATAAAAAGAATATTATTTACATTTTAAGAGGTTTCTGTATCACCTATGTTGAAAAAACGATTTTAAAATGACGAGTACATTAGCAGAGAGATGTATTGAAAGACTATTGAGCTATTGCTCTAATCCAGTAAAAGATAATGGCAGCTTGAACTAGGATGTTGATTATGGGAAGAGGGGGATCAGGGAGTGCTTTGATTATGGATATATTGTTTTAGACCATATTAGCTAGATGTCTTTATGTAAAATGTACATGCGGTGTGCTAGAATAAAAAAGGTACAGTTTCAATATTTTTGGCCTGAACATTTTGAAAGATAGAGAAGCTATCACTTGAGATGGAGAAGGTTGTAGTTGGAACATGTTTAGGGAGGGAAAGATCAGTAGTTCACATTGTACAATTCAAATTCATCAACTCAAGTTTTCCACTCAAGTGGGGATATCAAGAACGAATTTGGATATAACTTAAAGACAATGTTTAGGAGAAGATTTGGGGTCAGATATATAACGACAGAAGTCTCATTTACATGACAGAGATTAAATAGGATCACCAGGAAACAAATATAAAGTGAAAAGATCCATGGGCTGAGTTCCTGGCACTCCAACCTGAAGAGAAGGAACAAGCAAAGTGACAAGAGAAAGAGTGGTTATATTGTATGTGTTCTGCAATCAAGTGGAAATAATACATCGAGTAAATATTCTTTGAAATTAGCTGACTTTTTGACATACTCCAAAATCACTCCACAGTTGCTATATTGACTACATCTGTATACGAGATCTTCTTACAATCCAACTCTTTTGTAATTCAATTAAATATACCCTTAATTTGCTATACGTTTTGTGGAAAAAGCCTGTGTTTGCCTTACATCCACGGAGATCCTACTTCTATTATTTCTATCTATTTGCATTAAATGATAAACTTAGGAAACAAGGAGTGAATATGGAAACAATATTATTCTCTTCTGCATTGTTTCTCTAAATATTCTCACTTATTATTTTTTTAGAGATGGGGTCACACTTTCTTACTTAGGCTTACTCAGGAGTGCACTGGCACAATCGAAGCTCACTGCAACCTTGAACTCTTGGGCTCAAGCCATCCTTCCGCCTCAGCCTCCTGAGTCCCTGGGATTATAGAGGCTACCCACTGTGCCTAACCATTGTCACTTACATTTGAAAGAAAATAATTTTTTTCTAAATGCACATATAGAGCAAATGTAAGATAGCACTTAAAGATGTGATAAATTTGACACTGTAATGCCATAGAATAGAAAAACAAAAAAGTACTAAAAGTAAGGTAGACTCTGAATTCTATAAATATTGACTGTTAAACATTTAAGACTTATCACAAGTTTTTATTTCCTTCTAAAATCAGAGACAAATTATTAATGGATTATAGAAAACACTTTTGAATAAATTTTTTAAATGGCTACTGAAACTCCTGAACTACAACAGCCACAAGATAAGAATAAAAGGTATCATTTTTCATTCTTTTTTAAAAAACAGATTTTAGAATTTTTGCCATACAATAATTTTTATTCTGTAAAGCTAAAAAGGCTTTTATGGACTGATTCTATAATTCTTGAAGACAAGGTAAATTTAAGCCATTGTTTGGAAATAAACAGGAAGTTCATCTTTTATATATTAGAAATTCTCTACTTAGTGAAGTAAAAAGTAACAGGTCTATTAACAATATTGATGGTAAGTTCAGATAGGGAATTGAGCATGTTTTGTTATAATTAGGTATAAACTGGCTCTGAGAAGATGAAGTTTAAGTTGTTAATAACTTCACAGTCCCCAAGGCATGATGATACAAAGTAGGATGTCTGGAAGGGCACTAGAACATCCTGTAATTTGTCTAATTTGCAGCAAGTTAATAAGGCCGATAGTAGCATCTTTATGAATAAATGGACAATTTATGAAATAAAAATGACAGGTATTCCATATATCTTGTGTTAATTCTTAAACTAACATATTCTCTTCTGTTTCTCCCAGTAGCTAAACTATTAAGGGGAATTTTTATAAAGTAAAATATGTCTTTTATTAGCCAGAGTTCAAAACTGAACAAAAGGGCACCTTCAAATAAATGGTCTTAAAATTAACCCTAACTTGGAAAGAGCAAACAGAAATTTATATTCTAAAAGGAATTCTTGAAGTGAGAGTCAAATACAAAACCACGATTATCCTTCAAAAGCCAACTTACCTGAAACTTATATAAGATATTCTGATGTCTTATTACATTTAAAATATAATGGATTCTAAGACACGTAGTATAAAAGATCTGAACATCAAATGGCAATTAGCCGTAAACGGTGAAAGCTGAAGAATAATCCATTTTACTTTCAAAGAAAAAATGAGTCAGATTACATTGAAGGCTATTTCTTCAGAGAGTTTCGTGATAGAGAGTTTCGTGAGAATAGTTTGGCTTCTCTTCAGGAAAAATCTTAGTACTATTGTGGAATAGAAATTCTTAATTTGAAGTGCTTCCTAATTAGTATCACATCCTGAACTGGGGCAAAGTGTGTTCAGTGAGCTGAATACTTACATCTTTGTATAAGTGTCTTTAATTCTAAAATGTTATGATTGTTTTTAATGCAATGACCTTCCACTCAAGAAATATCCTATACTGGCTTGGAGAGGAAAAAATAAAAAACAAAAAACAACTTTTTTCTATTTATCTAAGGCAGTGGTCAGGCAACTATTGCCCACGACCAAACTAGATACAGTTTGCCTGATTTTGTATGATCCAAGAGCAGAGTGTTTATTATATTTTTTCAAAAATTAAAAGAATAATATCCCATGACATATGTATCCCATGACATATATATCATGAATATATATCATGAATATATATCATATATCATATATATCATATATCATATATATGTCATATCTCATATATCTCATATATCATATATATCATATATAATATATCTCATATATATGATATATCATATATATCATATATAATATATCTCATATATATGATATATCATATATATCATATATATCATATATATCATATATCTCATATATATGATATATCATATATATCATATATCTCATATATATGATATATCATATATCTCATATATCTCATATATATGATATATCATATATCTCATATATCTCATATATATGATATATCATATATCTCATATATCTCATATATATGATATATCATATATCTCATATATCTCATATATATGATATATCATATATCTCATATATATGATATATCATATATATCATATATCTCATATATATGATATATCATATATATCATATATCTCATATATATGATATATCATATATATCATATCATATATCTCATATATATGATATATCATATATATCATATATCTCATATATATGATATATCATATATCTCATATATCTCATATATATGATATATCATATATCTCATATATCTCATATATATGATATATCATATATCTCATATATCTCATATATATGATATATCATATATCTCATATATCTCATATATATGATATATCATATATCTCATATATCTCATATATATGATATATCATATATCTCATATATCTCATATATATGATATATCATATATCTCATATATCTCATATATATGATATATCATATATCTCATATATCTCATATATATGATATATCATATATATCATGTATCTCATATATATGATATATCATATATATCATATATATATATCCCATGACATATAAAATTTCTATAAAATTAGAACTTTGTTGTCCATAAATAAATTTCTATTGGAAGACAACCTTACTCATTCATTCATGTATTATTTATGGCTATTTTCACACTGTGGCAGAGGTACTGAGGTAATTATTGGTAATAAGTGTGGACTGACAAAGGCACTGTGAAAATAGCTGTTGTAAACTCTCAATTAGATCAATATAAATCTACTTCAAATGTTTTTATGTAACAGTTCCAAAGCACTGAGGGAGGAGAGGAATAATCACAAATACATGATTGCATAATTTTAAAAAGGGGAAAAAAAACAGAAAAATTTTCTCAAAATCAAAGCTAAAATCATTGCCTGGGCAAATAGTGAGACCCTGTATCTACAAAAAAATTTTAAAAAAAATAAGAAAAAATAGCTGGGTGTGGTGGCACATTTCTGTAATCATAGCTACTCAGGAGGCTGAGTCTGGAGCACTGCTGGAGCCCAAGAGTTCAAGGCTGAAATGAACCATGATGGCACCACTGCACTACAGCCTGAGTTGAGTGAGGCCCTCTCTCAAACTAACAAAAAGAACCAATTAATAGTAAAAATGGGCAAAACAGAAATTAAAAATGAAAAATAAGGAAAATAGATTAACATTTCCACTAAAAGAAATCTTCTTAGTCATATAATAAAAATATGTATTTTTATTAATAGTACCAAGATGGAAAGCATGACAGTGAAGGGTCAAATTATTATGTCAGCACCTGTTGCAAAGGGTGATATAAGAAAGCAATTTGCCAAAATGATTAAAGACATGAGTTTGTGAGCTAAATACTTTTCATGATATTCTTCATATTTACTAGCTATGACATCTTGGGAAAGTGAGTTAATCTCACTGTTTCTTAATTTCTATATAAAATAGAATTAATAATATAGTATTATTAATATTGAAACTATTATGAGATTTATTGTCTTAGTCCGTGTGCACTGCTGTGACAAAATACTATAAAATGAGTGTTTTATAAACAGCAGGAACTCTTATGTCTCACAATTCTAAAAGCTGAGGAGTCCAAAGTCAAAGTGCTGGCAGGTTCAGTGTATGGTGAGGCCGCTTTTTCATAGATGATACCTTTATAGTGTGTCCTCACTTGATGGAAGGGCAAACAAACATACTCAGGCAATTTTTATGAGGCTACTAATCCCATTTGTGAGGTCTAAGCCCCCCATAGTTCCCACCTCTTAATACTATCACAATGGGGATTAAGTTTCAGTACATGAATTTTGGGGGGATGCAAACATTCAGAACATACCAGTTTTGTAAGAAAAATGTATTAATGAATGTCTTGTTATGTTTCTCAGTACAGAATGTTTATTAAATGGTAGCTATTTTTATAAACATAGGCAAAAGATCTCATTTAGGTAACACCTGAGGTTATCAAATATTTTGTGTATTTATTTATTTATTTAAGTGGATATAGTGTATTAAGTTTATTAAGTCTAATTATAAATGTAAGAAAGAGAAATGTTTCAGTATCTTAAAGAAGGGGGTGCAAGCCTTCCAGTGACATTGAATGTGCAACCTCATGAAACACAGATATATTCATACAATAGAATCCGAAAAACAGCAAAAGTGGCTTAGGGCCACCCATGTCAGAGGGATGAATATCACACATAGGGTACACACAGTAGTTTCATAAGAATACATCTAGTGTATTTGTTGTACACTAGTGTACCTCTAGTGTAAAGTTGTACATCTAGTGTACAGTTATTGCCCATATCGGTGTATTGTATTGATTCTCAAACCCAGATCTGCTTTCTAACCCTGGTACTGGAGCTACCCCCTGACACTGGAGCTGCACTTTGTGAACATTTCTCCTTTGTCAGCTGGCACAATCATAGGCTTGTTAATAGAGGATGCAATAGCAAAGATCAGTGGCAATAGCAAAGGAGCTTCTCTTCCTGGTGCCAGTGCTTTTTCTGAAGATGGGCCTGCCCGTGATCAGCATGTTGGATTTCCGTGGTCCTCACCTTAGTGTCCCTCATTGAGAGCTTTTCCTCTCCTGTGCTCTCTAGTGGGAATCCCCACCATTATTGGGCCATTTTCTGTAGACTAGCCATGCTCTACTGACACCTTTTTGTGAGTTGTTCTGCCACTCTGTAAGCTTCTTATTTTTCATGCTGCTTTCCCTCTGGTAGGCTGCATGTACCTATGGCAGCCACATTTCTCCAATGCAGTATAAATCTCAGCTTTTGGTGGGGGAGTTTCCTCTTCCATATTCTAATGTCCTTCCTTTTTCAGTCTCCCTTAGCTCCAGAAGTAACAGCTACCTGTTATATTTGCTCTGTGTTGCTTAGAGTTCTCGTTTACACCTTTTTAGTAACTGACTTTTAATTTTCAAGAGCTCTTCAAACTAGTGGTATAATTTCCCTCTCCTGCTGAACCCTGACTAATAATATACATTTTATTACATTTCAAAAACATAAAACAACTATATTTTCCATATATAGACAAATATAAACAATGAAAAACCAAAAGCAGTATGAAGAAAAAATTCATGAGGACTGTTATTACTGTTGTGGGCATTGAGGGAAAGGGGAGATTTGATCACGGAGGGGCCGATGTAGAGCTTCCATTGTACTGACAATGTTCTTCCCCTCCCATATCTGCATAGGTTCTATGTATCAATCTATTTTTGGAACTGCATCAAAGCACATAAGTATTTCGTATTTATTCTTTGTGATAGTTTTGATAAGGGTAAAATGACTTTCTGCTGCTGTATTTTGTGCACATAATAGCCAATGGGAGTCATAGCTAGGGATTTGCAAACAACATAAAATGAATTGATGTCTCCTTTATTTGATCTTAAACTAGTATAAATTTTGTGTTTTATATTGTTATATATATTAAGTCATGTTATATTTCTCCAACGTCTTCTGTGTAAAATGTTGCTCTAAGATAATGCTCTACGCTTTTGAAGTAGTCTGCTAAATTACCTCACAAGCAGATACTCTTCCAGGGATATTGGTAAACTGATTTGAGATGACAGAATTTATTTTTAAATATTTAGTGAGCTTGTTCTATGTGCCAGGCATGGTTATAGATGCTGGAACAAAGACAAAAATGTACACAACGTTCCCAAATTCTCTTATACAAGCAATCTTTTTTGCTTTTGAGAGTAGGGGTACATTATCTTCCTTACATATTTTTAGTGTTGTTTTTGTCTAAAGTTGACATTAAGAATAAATTTTGTCTTTTATTTATTAAATATAACATTTGTTGAGAAGTTAAACTCTACCAAAGAGAGGCTCCTTCTTTATTTTAATATTAAGAAAATCTACAGTTAAATGAGATACTTAACTCACTTCATGAGAGAAAGTTAAAGTGCTAGAAACATTATTTAACAACTGTGACAGGCAGAAAAATACCTGACACTAAAATAAAATTTGAAAGATAATCAATAAGTTATAAAATAATATTAATGATAACATTTACAATAGTGATATATTTTTCAGCTAGTTGAGATTTAGAGGGTAAATGTTTTTAATTCAATACTCGAATCTGAAAATACTTCCTGAACATATTAATTCTGGTAATGAATATGATAAATGAAAGTGAATAATCACTTCATACTTCAAGAATATAAAGTTAAATTGATTCTTTTTCGATAATTTTAAATAGAACAAAAATGGAAAAAAAAGAAATTTGAATAGTTCATTGTTGTGAACAATAATGAAAGTAATAAATCACTATAAATTTAGATAAAAGAGATTTGCCTTACACCTGCCTGAGCTACAACAGAAATGAAAGTTGATTATTTTAGTCAATTTTTAAAAATATCATCATGCATTGTTTTGTTTTGTTTTAATTTGCTTTATAGCCAAACTGTCAATTACAGAAAAACACAGAAAAAGTGAACCTAAAGTACCCTATGTAGATGTGTTGAAATATTTTATTCTATAAAAAATCAAATTGCTATGAGGGTAGTCAAATTTAATGAAGAAAACTATGTTGTGTTCCAAAGAATGTTGAAATAACTTCATATGAGTGGTATTTAGTGCCTAGTACTACAAAAAGAAAACAAAAATATTTAATACATTTAATCGTCTTGCTGTCTCTTAACACTATCATCATATGATATAGTTCAATGCATGTATTGAAGACACAAACGGCAATTACTATGCTCATGTTGACAGTCATTCTCTACCTCCATTTTTAATCCCTTATACTATAAACAACTATTTATTATGCCCTATATAATTTGAGGCAATGGAAAATAATTAAATATTTCATTAAATATTTTTTAGTTTACTCTGAAACACGCACACATATCTTAATTTAAACATAACTAGCTGAATCATTTGGCATATGTGATTTTTATGGCTGTTTTAGATCTATCCACATATCAAAGTGAGCTTGAACATTCAAGGCAAAGGTTTGATATGCCTTCTAAATAATTCCTTTTAAACATTTTGTTAGATCGTCAAATGATCAAACAGGAGAGATATAAAGCATCTGGTTTTCTTTTTTTTTTAGAAACACTTAACTTTTTAAGGAATAAATTAAAATATGAGATGTAGTAGAAAATTATTATAGTAATGTTTTAAGAAATAGGTAAATAATAAAATAATTTCTTAAAGTGATAAGAATACCAAAAAAAGCCAAAGCAAAGGTGGTGTGCTTAATCTAACCTGAACTGAAGTAGAATGTTCTCTGATGGAATATTGTAAAAAAGATTTAATATGAAGAGATCTACCAATTCAAATGCTGGCACACAGCATCAGCATTCACATAACTAGAATTCCATTTTACTGCAATGCAGTCAATACATGCGTGGTCCTGCTTTCTAGCCTTTGTATTGAATGGTCAAATAATTCAGTTACCTTCATTTCTTTTAACACTCATCTGTTTATTTAACAGAATTTTATAAATTCTTAGTTTTCAAGAGTGTGGTGAATGAGACGGAAAGAGTACAGGTAGGGCTGCTGCTCAAGTTCATATACCTCTGTTAAGCTCATTAAACTTTACGTCATGCTAGAGTAAATGAATTTCATTTCTCTCTTTCCAATATACAAAGTCATCAATCTGCTGTCTCGTAACTTTCCCTTTCAGCTCGACCTTGTGGTGTTTAGGAAATGAGAGAGAGAAAAGTTGAAAAAGAAAAAAAGAAGGTAGTAGCAGAGAAATCAGATAGAGACGCAATCACATTTGAAATTTTGATAATGTCAAATTATTTTTAAGTTCACTAACATCAATTTTATGCACATTTCTATTTAAAAACTATCAGGTATAAATACATTCTCATGGATAATACTTGAAGGATAGATGACAGATACATATAAAATAAATAAATAAAATTATGATGATCTCTCAGACCCCAGAAAGGGAAAATTTTGCTGACTTTCTTCTGGATATTTTTCCTAAGCAAATACATTTGTTAAACATTTGAATTTATTTTGATATTTTTTTCTGCATGTCTGCCTTCTTCAAATTACACACTTTCCTTCCCCACACACATTGTCCCATCATTTCCACACCTTTTGCTATATGGTATCATTAGATGAGTAAAAAATGGCAGATACTGAGATAAAGAAAAAGAGGCAAAGTACAGGGTCACTGTTTAATTTATCACTGAAAGTGTGATATATCTGCGAATGCAAGAAGGAGCTAAACAGAAGGGATGCCAGAACAATGGTTGTCAAACATGTGAGGACAGAGGAACAGCCAGGACAGAATTCCCTCACCGGGATAACTAGTGACAACAGCTAAAGCAATCAAGAAGCGTAGAGAAGAAGGGCTGTGATAAAGAAAGAATCTTCTCAGTTCTTTGGAAGTGTGGGGATACACGGTAAACAGCTTTTAGTTGAACAATGGGCTTTTCTCTTATTAAAACAAGTTTTGTGTCTCTCTGTAGCTAGGAGTTTGGTATAAAAATGTGTGACTCTCCTACAGAGATTTACAGAGTATGCTGATTGAAAAATTATACTTGATATAAAATTTTTCCAATCTGTCCAATGAGACACTTTATAAAATGGTAATATATTGAAAAGATTACTATACTGCATGCACTTCTCAGTAACTGTAACCTCTATAAAAATGCCTTATGCAAGGTTATCAAAGAAAGCTGATACAAGACATTTTTCAGATTAAATATTGCCACAGTGATGTTCTAAAGACTTTTTGTCAATATTAAAATGAAATAGTAGCAAGATGTGATGGCTCAAGCCTGAAACCCTAATACTTTGAGAGGCTGAGGCAGAAGGATCACTTGAGGCCAGGAGTTCAAGACCAGACTGGGCAACGTAATGAGACCCTATCTCTACAAAAAATAAGAAAAAATTACAGGCATGTGCTTGTAGTCCCAGCTACCCGGGAGGCTGAGGTGAGAGGATCACTAGAGCCCAAGAGTTTGAGGTGACAGTGAGCTGTGATCACACCACTGCACTCCAGCCTGAGTGACAGAGTGAAACCCCATCTCTTAAAAAAAAAATGAAATAATATCTTAACACTAGTGTATAGACAATAAAAATCATGTTCCTCTAATGTAAATCTGAATTATATAACATAATTTATTACACAACAAAATATGAACCACTCATATTTGTTTATAGTAGAACCATTGATTTCCAAAACATACAAATCATTTTAATAAAAAAGTAATTTTCAAAGTTATATTCATGATAATATTTTTTATAACTGAAACAATTTTTAAATCAAGTACTATGTACCTGGAAAAGAAATATAAATAGATGGTCTTTTTTCTAGCCTCAGGGAAGTCTAAGGATTTAACTCTTGGCTATTTATAGTTTAACCCCTCTTAAAGTATAAATAGTTTAACCCCTCTTAAACTATTTATGGTGTTGATTGTCAAATTCAATCTCATGTACCAAATGAAGCACCTGTACTGGGGTCATTTAATATGGCACTAAGTAACTAGGATTATTTAATAGATACAACTGTGCCGAAGAGTGGCTGCTAATCATATAACCTTGAGACTAACTAGTAACACACACACACACACATCAGAAGGCACAGACTAAACATTAATGTTAAAGAGCCCTAAATCTGAGAGATTCTCTGAGCTGAGTTGGTCTGGTCACACTCGGCCTAGTTTCTTGTTATCATGTATATACCAAATGAGGAGTGCCGGGGACATGCTTGTATTATTCATGGTGTGCTATTTCCTCTCCTGTTTCCCATCTTAAAGGCAAGTAAGTATTTTAGTTCCATATAAATATTGCCACTAGTAAGTGAATTATATCAGAGCCCAGAGCTATTCTTATGCTGAGAAGTACCTGCCTCTCTTACCTAAAGATAACCACTATCCCAATTCTATCAAATTAATTTGTTTTACCTGATTTTGCTTAATATATAAATAGAATTTTAAGCATGTATGCTTTTTTTGGCTTATTTTTCTCAACATTAGGTTGGTGAGATTTCTTCATGTTGTGGTATGTTGGGGTATTTGATTAATTTTTATTATTGTGCTGTATCCATTCTGTTGTAGGATAGTAGTATTTATCTACTATTATATACTACTGCTAGAAAGAGTAGTATGTATTCTACTATTAATGACATTTGGGGCTATTACAGACATTTCTCCTTTGAACACTTGTGTCATCTTTTGTTACACATATATGGAGATATGTTTAATATTCAGGAGTAGAAATGCTTCTTCATAAGGTCAGCATATGTTCAGCCTTAGGAAATAACAGTTTTTCCCAAATAGATTAGTTAGACTTCCAGATACTTCACATCCTTGCCAACACTTAGCAGTTTCTGTCTTTGTAAATTCAGTGATTAAGGTAGGCATATATTGTTATCTTACTGTAATTTTCATATTCATAATTCTGATTATAATGATACGTATACTGCGAAATTTTCCCTTTCTAACTTGCTTTAGAATCCCTAATGATACTATTTGAAAAGAAATCAATAAAAATATGAACCAATTTGGTAATTATTGTCATTGGTTTTTCTCTTAACCTGTTTAAAAATAATTTTGCCAATCCCAAAACTATGAAATGTTTTGCTAAGTGTATTAGTCCAGTCTCACGCTACTATAAAGGTGCTACCTGAGACTGGGTAATTTATAAAGAAAATAAGTTTAGTTGACTCACGTTTCTGCATGGCTGGGGAGGACTCAGGAACTTAAAATTGTGGCAGAAGGGGAACGGGAAGCAAGCACCTTCTTCACAAGGCGACAGGAGAGAGACAGCTGGAGTGAGGAAGTGACACTTTAAAACTGAGAGGTGACAGCATGCTGGCAGTCCTCACAGCCCTCGTTCGCTCTCGGGGCCTCCTCTGCCTGGGCTCCCACTTTGGCGTCACTTGAGGAGCCCTTCAGCCCACCACTGCACTGGGGGAGCCCCTTTCTGGGCTGGCCAAGGCAGGAGCCAGCTCCCTCAGCTTGCAGGGAGGTGTGGGGCGAGAGGCGCCAGCGGGAACCACGGGTGCGCGCGGCGCTTGCGGGCCAGCTGGAGTTCCGGGTGGGCGTCGGCTTGGCAGGCCCCGCACTGCAAGTAGCCGGCAGGCCCTGCCGGCCCCAGGCAATGGGGGGCTTAGCACCCGGGCCAGCGGCTGCGGAGGGTGTACTGGGTCCCCCAGCAGTGCCAGCCCACCGGCGCTGCACTCAATTTCTAGCCTGGCCTTAGCTGCCTTCCCGCGGGGCAGGGCTCGGGACCTGCAGCTCGCCACTCCTGAGCCTCCCACCCCCTCCGTGGGCTCCTGTAGAGCCCGAGCCTCTCCGACGAGCGCCGCCCCCTGCTCCAGGGCGCCCAGTCCCATCGACCACCCAAGGGCTGAGGAGTGCGGGCGCACAGCACGGGACTGGCAGGCAGCTCCACCCGCAGCCCCGGTTCGGAATCCACTGGGTGAAGCCAGCTGGCCTCCTGAGTCTGGTGGGGATGTGGAGAATCTTTATGTCTAGCTCAGGGATTGTAAATACACCAATCGGCACTCTGTATCTAGCTCAAGATTTGTAAACACACCAATCAGCACCCTGTGGCTAGCTCAGGGTTTGTGAATGCACCAGTCAACACTCTGTATCTAACTACTCTGGTGGGGCGTTGGGGAACCTTTATTTCTAGCTCAGGGATTGTAAACGCACCAATCAGCACCCTGGCAAAACAGACCACTTGGCTCTACCAATCAGCAGGATGTGGGTGGGGCCAGATAAGAGAATAAAAGCAGGCTGCCCAAGCCATCAGTGGCAACTGGCTTGGGTCCCCTTCCAGACTGTGGAAGGTTTGTTCTTTAGCTCTTTGCAATAAATCTTGCTATTGCTCACTCTTTGGATCCACACTGCCTTTATGAGCTATAACACTCACTGCGAAGGTCTGCAGCTTCACTCTTGAGGTAGCGAGACCAGGAACCCCCCAGAAGAAAGAAACTCTGAAAACATCTGAACATCAGAAGGAACGGACTCTGGACACGCTGTCTTTAAGAACTGTAACACTCACCTGAGGGTCCGTGGCTTCATTCTTGAAGTCAGTGAGACCGAGAACCCACCAATTTTGGACACAAAACCATCATCTCTGATGAGAACTTTCCACTGTGATGAGAATAGCACTGGGGAAACCATTCCCATGATCCATTACCTCCCACCAGGTCCCTCCCTGACATGTGAAGATTACACTTGAAGATCAGATTTGAGCGGGAACACAGAGCCAATTCATATCATGATATCTTTTTTTAAAGGAAATTTATTAGTCCGCATAAAGAGCTCTGATTCACCTGGAATTGATTTTTTTTATATATTATGTGAATTTGGGTCAAAAAATTTTCTTCTTCTGGTATTCTGTTTCATTGGTATAATGGTCTATTTTTAGTTCAATATTTTGTTTGTTTGTTTTGAGACGGAATCTGGCTCTGTTGCCCAGGCGGGAGTGCCCTAGCGGGATCTCTGCTCACTGCAAGCTCCACCTCCTGGATTCACCCTGTTCTCCTGCCTCAGCCTACCGAGTAGCTGGGACTACAGGCGCCCGCCACCACGCCTGGTTAATTTTTTTTTTATTTTTAGTAGAGACGGGGTTTCACCGTGCTAGCCGGGATGGGCTCGATCTCCTGACCTCGTGATCCTCCCGCCTCAGCCTCCCAAAGTGCTGGGATTACAGGCGTGAGCCACCGCATCCGGCCAGTATTCTCTTAAATATAACTTGATAATGAATTTTAATGTATGGTCCTCTAAGTCCTACAAATGTGTGGTTCTTTAAGATCTTGGCTGTTTGTTCTCTTACACTTAAATCTACAAAAATAAAACTTGTTAATTACCTCAATAATCTCTTCTGGAATTTTTATTGAGATCGTAGTGGATCCATCCACTTCTTTACATCTTTTATTTATCTTAATGTGTGAAGATCTTTTTAAAATTTGTGCATACCAGCCGGGCGTGATGGCTCACGCCTGTAATCCCAGCACTTTGGGAGGTCGAGGCTGGCGGATCACGATTTCAAGAGATGGAGACCATCCTGGCCAACATGGTGAAACCCCGTCTCTACTAAAAATACAAAAATGTAGCAGGACATGGCCGCGCGCACCTGTGGTCCCAACTACTCTCCTGAGGCTTCAACCCCGGAGGCGGAGGTTGCAGTGAGCCAGGATGACACCACTGCATTCCAGCCTGGTGACAGAGCGAGACTCTCTGTCTCAAAAAAAATTGTTCTTTTTGCGTACATTGTTATATTGATTCATGATATTACTGCTATCGTTTAGGGCCCCTTTTACAAGTTTATTTTATTTTATTATTATACTTTAAGTTTTAGGGTACACGTGCACAACGTGCAGGTTTGTTACATATGTATACATGTGCCATGTTGGTGTGCTGCACCCATTAACTCATCATTTAGCATTAGGTATATCTCCCAATGCTATCCCTCCCCCCTTCCCTCACCTCACAACAGTCCCCGGTGTGTGATGTTTTTTAATTGTTTCTCAAATGTTTAAAATAGAGTAGTGAGCCAAAAAATTACTTCTTCCACAAAGACGTTGGGAATACTAGAATTTCCTGATATAAGAACATGTTAAAAATCTTTCTTGAGTTCTATTTTTAATAAGTTTTCACATTTCTGGAAATAATCTTTCATCTTTTAAAAAATTTTTCTAGTATGCACTGAACAAAGTCTTTTAACCTGTGAATTTTGTGAATTGTATTGTAAAAATTAATAATTTGCTTAATCAGCCAAAGTAAAATCTGGATGGCCTCTTGATTTCCCTTTCTTCTTGATCAAGTTTTTTGTTACACTTTTTGATACATAATATCAGTTTTGCTTTGTTATTTCTGTTGTAAGTAACTTAATAATGACAATACACGTAGATTTAACTATGGTCAATTTTCTATAAATAAGTTCATAAGAATTTGGGTCTAGATTATTACAGTAATATCAACAATTTTATATGCTAGAATTTATTTCATTTTTCCACTTAATGTCCCAAGCAAAACTGGGCAACATGAAGCTTTTAAATTAGGTAATAAACATGTAGGCATAGATTCCTGCAGTAAAGATATGATCTGATAGCCATATTTTCTCCTTAGTAGTTAATTTATTAGAATGTCCTCGCCTCTCTTTTAGTTGCTTGAAGTATGGTTCATTGTTCAATGCTTTGTGTCAGAGTGAGAGATTTCCTTGCTACCAGGTTCCCTCCACAGACTAAGCTAATTAAATACAAAGCAAGAGAGATTTCCACCCTAATAAATCTGCCTGTAGATTAAGACACTATGTCACTTTGGTAGTTCTTTCAATAAAGCCAGAAAGGATTAAAACTAGAGCTTTTTTAATCATTGCCCATGACATTAGTAATAGACTTCCAATCCTACCCTATCACAATGAATTCTTTGACAGAAAAATTTCCCATACTGCTTTCAGCAATCTAAGTGAGCTGGTCAGCACTTAGGACAACTGACAGATTCTATTATAAAAATTAATACACATTTTTCTTAGTAGCAGAAGAAAAGGAAACTGATTTCCATTTTATAAAACCTAATTGATCAAACATAGCTATATTTTGAACATAAAATAGCTTCTCGTTTCAGGTCTACTGGTTTTAACAATAGCTGTAAAGCTGTGTGACTTTGAAATGGTTGTTTACGGTATTTTGAATATGCTGCTTGCTTTAAACATGTCCTGTGATAAAATGCGTAAATAATCCAGTAATATTTTATGTTTAATTTCTCAAATATAGCAGATTGCATAAGATTTGTATTTGAATTTACTTTCCTGTAAAGAAAAAATGCAATTTGATATAAAGATCACTTTCTTGTTTGCATTGTTAACAGTCACCAGACATCTTTTCAAAGCTGTTATTCTCATAGAACAGTTATGCCTTATTTTTAGTATACAGCTCTAAGACTGAGAAGCCCCTTCTTAATCTGCTAATGAAAACACTATGCCTCATAAGCTTCCTTTGCTCAAGATAGGACACTGCACCATGTTGTCAATGAGTTGATGACTTCAATATTAAGATTTACTTGACGACTGGATCCATTTAATTAAATAATTCACAGAGTTTATATTGTATGTTCCTTCTTTGGCAGACCAACACATTTCTCCAGAGCTGTCATGATTGCTTTAACTGTTTTTTCCAACTCTCCTTTGTAGCCTTCCTAAGACTACATAGTATAATAACTATAAAGCGATCCTTCCCCTTGCACAACCACTAGATTCTCACAATCACTCCTTTTCTTCCTGTAATAAAAGCCTGTATCCAGATGGAAACACAGGTGCATAAGGAATGAGTAGACAAGATAATTATGAGGCTTAAGAAAATTTCTTGAATTAATGATTTAATGATAAGCAAAAAATATATTGTCTTCAATTGCCCTATCAATTGTGATTTAAGTGATTGAAAAAGAAACTCTTTATGCATTGAACATGTATGAATGGATCTAGGAACTAGGCGTACATCAGTGAAACAAACAAAAATTCCTGCCCTTATAGAGCTTCCATTCTAGTGATAGTCTCTTTAAAAATGTTCTCACCTCCTGCCAATTCTCTATCCTGCCAGGGTTTCTTACATGAAAAATGTGTTTCTTACATAAAATTGCATTCCTTACATAAGATTATCATATGATTACAATTTTAATGATACATTCAAATGTAGTTGTTTCTTGGAAATCTAGACTAGACAGGCATTGACAATACCAGTTTAGTTTGAACATGTTACAATCTACTAGGCAGCTACTAGGTAGGTTCTTTACAGAATAAATGACTTTTTTATTGGACTTCTGTTTTACTTGAGGGATGTCTTGGAAGGTGGCTGGCAGTTAGTGAATAAAAACCACGAGTGCTGGGAAGCTGCAACAGGAAAATTTTATAAATAAAAATAGAGATATGTCTGAAGATATTCCTAGCATATTTATTGGGTCATATTCTTAGCAAATAATCCCTAGAATTCACTTGAAACAAAAGCCTCAAATGTTCAAATGAACTCTTGTCATGGAAATCATTAATTCTGTATTTTATTAGACGTTCATCTTCATCTGTCAGGTTTCTCGTTAATTTCAAATATGCTACAGGGGTTGGCAGACATAGAGTTGCTAAAAGATATACAAATCATTTTGCCAAACAAGATTAAAAGTGTTAGGTTGGGTACGATCAACAGCTACATTGATTTGAATGGTGGCACACCGAGATGGGAGGAGGATTTGGAATTGCTCAGGACAGTTCTCAGGTGGCAAAGATAAAACTAATGGGAAATTAAGCAGTGCAAAGATATGGATATTATCATTGTAATAATTCCCAGCAGCAAGGTGTTTTTAGATTGTGGTAAAATCTTCCAAGTAATCCATTTGAGTTATGTAAAACTAGATTAGACAAAGCACTAGAGAATTTACTCAAAGATTAAAGCTTGCCCAGACAGAAAGATGAGGGATATGACCAAATGGTCCCTTTCCATCTCTAATTGTGATGACTCCAGGAAACCAATGATGGATTTAAACACACAGCAGTTGCCTTTATCATTTTTCAAGATAAAATATGTTATTCATCTTAATAACCAGAATAATCATTAAAAGAAGCAGCTCTATGTTAGTTGTGAATGGCCAGATTTTTCAATAGATAACCTGAATATTTTTTTCCACAGTGAATTAGCTCTAATATAGTTGGTACTTGGCATGTAATTATGATGTACTTTCTGTGGAGCCACAAGAGATTTTGACAGCCATGTACCATGCATGTCACCCTATTTTTAACATCATAAAATTATATTTATTTATTTATATGTCATGAAAAGTTTATCATTTTTGGACCAAAAACAAACAAAAACAAATCCCCCAAGAACAGAAACATACTGACACACGTGGTTGTTAGCTTTAAATTAAGGAAAGTATTTCTTCCAAATATTCATCTTAAATATTTGTCTTCTTTGAGGAGAATAAAACTGAATGTATTATCAGGCAAGTGCAATTGGTATAGTACTTATGGGTGGATAGGTTCAGACTAATTGTAAGTTGAAAAACAAAAATAAATTCAAAGCAACTAGCCAAAATCATTAAGATCAAGAATAGCATTAGTTTCCATATCAGAAGCTCTATAATGCAACTAGTTTAAAATCTTATACATTTTTATATTCTGTTTAGGTTTGTTTCTTTAAATATGCTTCAACTTGCAACATAAGGAAGCTCTGAACATGAGTAGGACATTTAGCTGTGAAGATCTCAATATAGACAAAGATGAAGAAGAAGCAACATTTAATCTTACTTCTAGAAGGAATATGAGAAAATATAAATAAAGCAGCTAAAGCAACGTCTTGAATATGGAAAATTGACTGAAATTTAAAAAACATCAAATTAAATATCTGCTTCCCCCTACCCACTCTAGGCTTAAGTAGTGAAGAAAGCTAGAAAGAGTCACGTGAAGTTTTATATCTCAATTTGAGAGTGTTTAGTTGGAAATGGGGAGAACAGTAATTTCATAGCCCTTATGTTTCTTTCCTGTTTCTTTTTTAGAGAAAACTATGTAATTTATTATAGAGGTGTTCAGTTCCCTCCTCTTGTCACAGTTCAGCGTGCTCAATTCAAATCCAAGAATGGGCTACTATTTATCTCTACCCCATAATACAATTTATTTTGATCTTACCTTGTCCTCTGTGCACTGTGGGAACATGTCTTTTCAAATTAAGAATGTCGGCCAGGTGTGGTGACTTACACCTGTAATTCCAGCACTCTGGGAGGCCGAGGCGGGAGGATCAGGAAGCCAGGAGATCCAGACCATCCTGGCCAACATGGTGAAACCCCATCTCTACTAAAAACAGAAAAAAAAATTAGCTGGGTGTAGTGGTGCGTGCCTGTAATCCCAGCTACTCTGGAGGCTGAGGCAGGAGAATCACTTGAACCCAGGAGTTGGAGGTTGCAGTGAGCCAAGATCGCACCACTGCACTCCAGTCTGGCCATAGAGTGAAACTCCATCTTAAAAAAACACACAAAACACGCACAAAAAGACAGAGTTTGCAGATAAAAATACAGCACATCCATTTAAATTTGAATTTCAGATGGAGTGGATTTTTTTAAGTATAATTATGTCCCATGCAATATATGGGACATACTTGAATACTAAAAAAAATTTGTAGTTTATCTAAAATGCAAATTGTGAGCATCCTGTATTTTATCTGACAACCTATTTCTAGTACATGCTTTTTCCAGGTTATATTGCTGGGAGAACCGGTAGCACGACTCCTGTGGTCTGCGAAGGTACTGGATGCAGATGCCATAAGATCGTCGCCTATGAAACAGATTACCCCTGAGCCTACAGTTGCCTTGACCCTTCCCTAGGCCTACTACCTGACTGCTTCTTTCTAGCAGTGTCAATTCTCACTTGGGCCAGGATTCATAGGCTCTCTAGTCAAGATAAAGCCAGGTGGGCTTTTCTACACACACACACACACACACAGAAATGCCTTCACTTCTCCCACTACTTGCCTCAGGCTTTTTGCTGATAATCTTTCTCCCTAAAAATATACTAATCTTTTCTTTTCCTCACAGTTCAATTGATAAGTAAAACCACACCGGTTATTATATTTAGGGTAATATAATTAGCAGAATAATTGATGACTTTTCTATTGCTATATTGAGGGTCAAAGCCTAGGATACAAAATCCCCTTTTCTCCACTCCCTTCAGGGGAAATGATTCAACATTCATTCTAAGGAAAGTAGCTAATCTTTATCTTCTCTAACTCTTTCTTTTATTACTCCAGTCTCTCCATCTTTTAAAATGATTGCTTCTAAAGAAATAAAGACAAAATATCGTTTGATGGCATAAAAGAGGTTTAATGTTTAAATGATTCGACATTGAAAAGCTCCCTTCCTCTTAGATTACTTAGGATTTCAAATAAGGGCCCTCAGTAAGTAAATCTTATAGAAATCTAAAAAGTAGTATTCAATGATAGTTAATTAGATATACATTTCTTCATTCATTTGTTCAGATAACCCATAAACAAATATTGCATTTCTCATTTAAGTAACAGTTGCTGAAAAAAGATGTTACTGAATCTTCATTTCTACCTATAAAAAATTAGGATATTACTTACCCTTTCTCCTGCATAATGTGATAAAAAGTTATGTTGATCTAAGAATACAAAGTTTCATTTAGAAATATGTTCTCGAGGTCCATATTAAAACATATTGACTATGATTAATAATAATGTATTATACACTTGAAAATTGATTAGATAGTAGATTTTAATGATCTCCTAAATGTCTCACCACAAAAAGTCATTATGTGAGGTGATAGACATGTTAAATAGCTTGATTCAATCATTTATCATTGATTTAATCATTCAATCACAATGTGAAATAATTAAATGTATGTCAAAATATCGTGTTGTATACCAAATATATTTATCTATATAATTCCTCAATAAATATTTTAAAAATAGTGTTTTAGCAAACATGGCCAGTACATAATGCAAATTTTTAGTGGATAAACAGCTACATTTTATTACAATGGTATAGGGATGTTTTTAGTTAGAAAGATTATTTGAAAAATATTGTGCGTGTGTGTGTGTGTGCATACTCCTTTGTCCTATATCTTTGAATTTGAATTCTGATTCAGGGTGACTATTAGTGCCCTGATACCCAGACGCAGATAATAAAATTGCAGAGACAATTTTCCTATCCCTTACTTTAATACTTTAGTTTAATACAGGAGGAAGCTCTGTTCGAAGGTGGTTTGGAAGACTGCACCAAAACAAACATATTTAATGTGTATACTGTGTAAATTGTATTCCTTAGGGTCTGAACTCAAAATTCAGTTTGAGATGGGTCACCTTTCCTTGTATTATCTCCTGGCCTACAACTTTTCAATAATTCTGTATCTTTCCAGGAAAAAAATTTAAAGTTTTACCATATCCTATTAATATTTACCTATTGGCTCATTTCTCCAATTTCTCCATCACTCACCTGACTCAACTCTTGGCATTAACATTATTAAACAGGATGACATTTTTTAAAGGTGGTATTCTCTTTTTAAACTCCCAGCTTTTGTGTACTTTTTTCTTGGGTCACTCTTTTTCCACTACTGGACTTGTTAAACTCAGTCATCTTTTAGGATTTGGGTTTTAGCTTCTGTTGTCTCTCTTCCTCTGAGAACACGGAACATCTCCAACCCACTCTATGATCACTTATAGCATCCTTTGATTCATTCATATATACATTTGTCACATGTACTGCAATTCTAGCTTAAGGTCCTCCCTAATGGCAGAGATGTGGATTCAGTCTGTCAAACCATTTCCTTTCTCGGTGAATGGTTGGTTACATGTGGAGCATTCTGGTTTTAATTATCTGTGTGTCTTTGAGTGAGAAAATCTTTGGGCGATAGGTTTCTCATCTACTGGCAAAAGTGATTCTGCTAGATAACCTTTGTGGTGTCTAACAAATCTTTGTGGTGTCTAACAAAAGCATAATGGCATGCTTTTATGATTAAATATACAATATGTCAAATCAATAAGGGAATGAAGGTATTTGACAATTTCTAAATGTTATTTTGAAATTTCATAAGAACATATATATTAATATTTTTATTAGGCAAAATTTTACTTAGTATATGGAACAATATTTTTGTCATTTTAATATTACTTCATTGTAAAATATATTTTATTTATAGACAAATTCACAGTTTTAGATTATAAATAACTTTATTTGAGATAATACATTGTTTTGAAATTTTTTCAAGCCATCTATATAGCATTCCCATATATATTAATATAATTAATAGAAAAGAAGTTGAAGAAATTTTTAGATGATTGTTCTTATTCCTTTTTAGCATGGAATTCTTGTTTTCATTTAATTGGCTTCATTTTGACATTTGAATAAGTGATAGTTACATCACAACTTATGTTGAACTTTCAGAAAGCTAATACAATGGCATAACAAATTGTCTGTGTTGTTGAAGAGAAATTAAACCTTCATAAAAAGTTGAGCACTTGCCATGAAGTAATAGGTATAAAAATTAAAATACCAACAATTAAAATTAAACTGTATTAATTCTGATAAAAAATGACCAATAAGGAGCTGTATAATTATTCCTCAAGTGGTTAAGCATTTTGAGATAGCCAGAAAATTAAATTATATTATTTTAGGCTAGTTTATTTGCTAAATAAAGTGGCAAGATTATATTTTCAAGCTCATAGTGGCCCTTGCTTGTTGTTGTTTTTAATATAATTAATAAGTACAAGAAAGAACTTCTACAACAGCCAAGATGAAAACACAAGGACCAGATTTATATTCCCAACTTGACCAATGGAGGAAGAGAAAGAGGGAGAAGAAGAAAAGCTAATTAAAAACCTTTAAACATTGGTTTTCAAGACACTAGTCATCAGGCATTGCAGAATAGTAATGCTTGAGAGATCATAAACCAGTAAGTGACCCAGCTTTGTTCAAACCTTCTGTCTTGAGAGAGTGAGTATTCAGGCTGTGGCAAAAAGAAGAGAAATGCATATGAAGCCCAGCAGACTCTACATTGAGAAGACAGCTGAGGGTTTGGGGAGACCAAAGCAGCAAAAGTCACAGGACAGAGTATGGGAAAGAAAAGAGATAAATAGAAAATTCAGAAATCTGCAGCGGGTGCTTCACACATATTCAGTAATAGACTAATAAGTACCATGTGTGAGGAAACTAACCCTAGCTAGGAAGAGAAACATCAGAAAGGATTAGAGGAAAGAGTGTTATATGGCTATGGTGGATATGGAATAGTTCCTTCCTCAACCAGCTACTCAGAAAATTATAATTTGTAGTGCATCTAATAAAGTACCTTTAGCTCTGTCTAAATACTGCTCTTGTTTCAGTAAAGGTGTTTTCAGATCTAGAAAGGCTGGAGGCTTCATCATCAGCAGACCTCTCTGTAAGTAATGTTAAAGTAATGTTAAAGTAAGACTTTCAGGCAGGGGGCAAATGAATCAAGATGAAAATATGGATCTAAAAAAATTAAAAGGATAAAAAGAAAAAAGATACGGTAACTGCATGGGCTGTGTCTCTTTTCCAATTAATTTTTTAAATAACAAACTAAACAAAAATAACAATGTGATGTGACCTTATAACACGTTTAAGTAAAATATATAACAATAGCATAAAGTTTGAGAGAAGAGAATTTGATGTATATTTCTATAAGTTTCTTAGGTGTAAAGGATTTAGTACCACTTTAAGGTAGACCATAATAAGTAAAAAATAGTTACTGGGAACTCCAGAGAAACCACTAAAATAAGAAAATATAAAGGTATGTGTAATAAGTCAACAAAGGAGTTAAAACTGAATTATTAAAATCATCATTTAATTCTATCTGTTGCCTAGAAGAAATACATGTTAAATATAAAGACAAAAACCAATTGAAGGTAAAATGATGAGAAAAGAAACACCACGCTAACATTGATCTAAAGGAAGTTAGAATGGTTATATTAACATCAAAATGCATTTCAGATAAATAATATTTACAAAATAGAAAAAGTCACTTTATAGATAAGAGTCAATTAATCCAAAAGACATAAGAAACCTAAATGTTTATGTTACGGCTTCTTTACTCCCATAGTTTGTAAGCAGGAGGGGATGTTACAGCTCTTTCACTCCTGCAGTTTGGCGAGTTCTGAGTTCTTGTCCCACAACCAAGAGGGATGAGGTACACAGTTATCAGATAGTGAGTAAGGCAGAGTAGAATTTTATTGAACAGAAAGCTCTTAACAGTGAGAGGGGACTTGAAAGTGGGTTGCGGGCTATGAGGTTAAGTCCAGGGTTTTTATTGGCTTAGAATGGAGAAATGTGTGCTGATTGCTTTATAGGTAGACTTGGGAAAAGCACCATTCAGAAAGAGGTACAATAGTATAAAGAACCAATCAGAGGCTGAAGTGAAGTCTTGGCCTGGGACCAATCAGGGGCTGAGCACACCAAATGGGAACGGGAATGGAAGTTCTCACTCCAGTTTGTGGACTCTATCCAGATCGGGTAGTTTGGTTTTCTGCCTTCAGACCATCCTTGGCTTGAAGGTCGAGTTTCACTGGGGACCTGTCCCTGTTTGCTTAGGAATTTGTCTGCCTCCTGTCCCTATCATTTATACACCTAATGTCAAAACAAAGTGCAGGGCTGGGCACGGTGGCTCACACCTGTAATCCCAGCACTTTGGGTGGCCGAGGTGGGTGGATCACCTGAGGTCAGGAGTTTGCAACCAGCCTGGCCAACATGTTAAAACTCTGTCTCTACTAAAAATACAACAATTAGCCAGGCCTGGTGGTGGGCACCTGTAATCCCAGTAACTGGGGAGCCTGAGGCAGGAAAATCGCTTGAACCTGGGAGGTGGAGGTTGCAGTGAGTCGAGATTGTGCCACTGCACTCCAACCTGGGCAACAGAGCAAGACTCCATCTTAAAAACAAAACAAAGCAAGACAAAGTGCAAAATAGGTCCACACATAAATGAACAAGTAATTATTTTCAGAAAGTTTATGAGATAGTTCACTGGAAAAAGATTAGTCCTTTCAATGAATAAAGATGGAAAGTAGCATGTCAATATGCAAAGATGAACTTGGATCCATGCCACAAAACTTAAACTAAAATTAATTCAATAAATTAATGAACAAATGTATTGCATGAAACCATAAAAGCTCTGTGAGAAAATATAGAATAATACTTTTTAAACCTTGAGTTATATAAAGAGTTCTTAAATATGACACCAAAATTATGGTCCATCAAAAAAATTAGACCTCGTCAAAATTAAAAATATGTCTGTTTGAAAGAGTGTTAATATAACTAAAATACAAGCCACAAAATGGAGAACATATTTGCAAAGTAAATATTGAATAAAGTACTTGTTTGTGTAATATATGTATTTTTTTAAACTCTCAATTCAAACAAACAATTGAGTTTAAAAAATATACCAAATATTTGAACAGACAACATATTTACAAAAGAAAATGCATGGATAGCGAAATAAGAACATGACAAATGTTCAATATCATTAGTCATTATGAAAAGGCAAATTTAAATCATAATTAGACAATGCTACCTATACCAGAATGATTAAAATTAAACAGCCAGATTATACCAAATCTTGATGAGGATTTAGAGGAACAGGAATTCTCACACACTTTCATTGGGCACAGAAAAAGTGCAACTATTCTTGAAACAGCTTCACAGTTGTTAAAATTCATTCTACTTAGAATATGATCCAGTCAACCTGGATCTATTGTAGGTATCTGCCAAAGAGAAATAGAATAATATGACCACGTAAAGACTTGTACATCAATAACTCATACATAATGAACATGGCACCATTTTTTTTGTAATCATTCTAAACTAGAAACAAGCCAAATATCAATCAATTGCAGAATGAATAAATAAATTGTAGAGTATTCAGACAATTAAATGTAACTGCAATAAGAAAGCAAAATAAACAATTGACACACTCAACATCATAGATAAATCTCAAAATAATTATGGTGAGTAACAGAAGTGAAACATAGAATGCTTAATATATTATTCTATTTATAGAAAACTCTTGGAAATGCAAACTAATTTATAGTAACAATGTTAGCCTGAAGCAGGGGCTGGGGAAAGTTGGGTAAGAGGAATTGCAAATAGACCAAAAAATACTTCTAGTGTGATAAATCACAGTCTTGATTGTGGTTATGGTTTACTGGATATAAATATAGGTCAACATTTATCAAATAGCACCTTTTAAGTATGTGTAACTTAATATATGCCATGTACTTTTTAATAAAGCTGCTAAAAAAGACAAAATAAATACAAGAGAAAAGTTGTAGAGCAGAAATTACTCCTTCTTAACTATTTAATTCAGTTCAGTAATTGAGCAAAATGTGTGAATACCAGTTAGACAGTTTCTAACAATTTTGTTTAGCAAAACGCATGTGACTCAATACACACCAAGTTAGAATAAGAGACCTGAAGGGCACCTTCATTTTATATGTAACAAATTGAGGCCAAAATAGTTTATCTCTTGTCACATCCATCCTTTCCTGCTGTGTTCCACTTATTAAACTATTGCATTTGACAAGGCTATTCAGCAGTTGATGTCAGAGAAGATACATGAACCCTCATTTTAAAATATTCAGTGTGATTCTTTTTCACACTAGTTTTCTGAGTCAGCCCCATTGTACCATTTATTGTAGCACCTTTAAAAATATTTCAAGTTATAACTGGAAATTCATACCCTTTTATTCTATTTTCGTCCTTTTCTTTTTCAAACACACAAAAGAAGGCATACTATATTATTCTATTTATAGAAAGCTCTTGGAAATGCAAACTAATTTGTAGTAACCTTGTTTGCCTGAAGCAGGGGCTGGAAAAGTTAGGTAAGAGGAATTGAAAATGGACAAAAAATTGATTTAGATAACAGTTCTAGAAAGACTTTTGTGGCCCATGCTGTAGTCTAATTGGACTTTCAGTTCCTTCTTTAGTACATACCCATGAAACAAATTTCCGTTGTGTGAAAAGAAAATTATACTAAATGCTTTCAAACTGAAAATAATGTTAAGGAATGTTTTGAACATTCTTCATGACTCTAGTTAAATATTCCATGATAAATGTCTCACTAATGCAATAATCAATATCAGTAATAAAATAACATTTGTCGTTTAACCAGAATTTATGTTTATAATCAATCTTATCTCCATAAAATTACAATGAAGATAGAATTGTATCTTATAAATCAGTTTTCTAAAATATTCAAATTTAATGGATATTATTTGAATGTTTAAAATTTATTATTTCTTCTATAGCATCTTCTTACAGGCACATTACTACTAAACAATTTGCTAAACTTAAAGCAAGAAAAAACACTTTGTCAACTTTAAAGTTATTAAAATTAACTTTCAAGTGTTCATGTGAATAATAATAACAATAATCTAGCCTCAAGCCAAAAATTATTATCCAAGGACTTTTAGAATTAAAGCATTTTAAATTTAATTTTAAATCTTGATGATTTATGTTGATTAAATCTTCATTTCAAATGCCCACACTACAAGTTTACCTAATCTGATCTTCAAAATTTACATAGATAGCAGTGGTACCAAGGGAATAGTTCTCAGCAAGATATTTCATGTAATTGAGGAAGTTCTGAAATACTAGCCCAGTAGTTATTTACATATGTTAAGTACTCTTATGTTGAGCCCAGAGTCAGCCCCCATCACCTTTATTCACTAACTTGGATGGCAGTGTCTATGAGGAGATAAGCTTTCACATAGCCTACAAACATCTTGTATGTTAGTTCTCTCTATTCTCTTTTCTCCATCAGTTCAACCACATTTTTAAATAAAGTCCTTATTTATAAAAATTATATATGATAAAATCCCAAGGATTAAGTGCATGTCTTTTTAAAATTTTTTAAATTATACTTTAAGTTCTGGGATACATATGCAGAACATGCAGGTTTGTTACATAGGTATATACGTGCCATGGTGGTTTGCTAAACCCATTGACCTGTCATCTACATTACGTATTTCTCCTAATGCTATTTCTCCCCTAGCCTCAACCACTTTTAATGACTATTTCTCAGTAATCCATCCACATTTGGGGACTTTTAATGGTGGACTTCTACAATATTTATTACAGCTGAAATTTTATTTCCACTAATATTTGTATGTATTTTAATAGAACATT
This sequence comes from Gorilla gorilla gorilla, assembly GCF_029281585.2. Lineage (NCBI taxonomy): Eukaryota > Metazoa > Chordata > Mammalia > Primates > Hominidae > Gorilla > Gorilla gorilla. The sequence continues at coordinate 77,076,212 of NC_073238.2, read as the reverse complement.
TGTAGAAAAAGAAAATTGGGTCAATATTTATATATTAGTCATCTTTCATGTTTGCACACATTTAATATTTACTTGGAGAAGTTTTAATGGTTGCTTTACTATGTAAACATTTTAAGTAAATTTGGACTCTAAAGTATGGAATTTGAAACTGAAGCATTCACTCATTTTTCCTGGGTGATGCAGGGGTACACATAGGAAGGACATTTTGTTTTGTGGTAGGGATATTTTTTCCTCTGTAATTTCACACTGTTAAATGTTTTCTGCCTGGAGAAATGGAGATGACATACTCGTAAAGAAGTAAAACAGTTACAGAGGACTGTGATGAACACTCTGATCATTTTTTGGTCACGCTTGTATAGACATATAAATGTACAATGTAGCTGTATCATCATATTAGAAAATAGTTTTTCCTCATAATCAATATGTAGTGTTCCTTTTAAAAAATGTTCACACTAAGTGTTCTAGGAAGCTGTGAGATCTGTTATATTAAGGCTACGCTATGTCCATATATTCTATAGTAAATTATTCTATTACACACATAGATACACACATACACAGGAAGACACCAACATACCCAGATACCACATCAAAGTGACTTTGAGTCAAGTTGTTTTGTCAATACCAAAAGTACTGTAGGTACAGTCAAAAGGTGATTCCAAATTTTTCTTTGACCAGTCTATTGTTGTCTCTTATATTGTGGTAGCAATATTTCCATATACTCACTTCATAACTTAAAAATTATCAGTTTGGATTTTTTTTTGTCTTTTTATCTCTCTATTCTCTTTTATTTGTCTCCACTGGGCTTTTTTAAAACAAGATTCTTCCTTAACAATGTTCTCCTTTAGTGGTGATTTATTTAGTAGTCTCATAAAATAAACTACAAAATACAGTGATGCTTATATATCAGTTTATAAGAAACAGTTTATATAAAATGTGGCACATCCTAGAGATATAATTTGATAGCAAATCAATATGTGCCAACTATCAAATATATCAATTTAATTTAGATGAAAAAGATTGAAAGGCTAAGTTACAGAAACTTATTTTTTCAATAGAAAGCTGCCTGTCCTTACCAGAAATAATCACAGAGAATTTCACAGTTAGGAAATATAAGAGGCTCTATGCTTAAAGAGTTATAAAACAGTTTGGGTTTTGATTGTGCAGACAGTGTAATGAGACTGATTAAAAGTGAGGTAGTAGAAACATGGAAATATGTAACGAAAGATGAAGCTATATAAAAACATTAAAATCTTGTGCAACCTGGAAACCAATGAGACTATGGCATACTGTGTTACAATGTGATTTTTTCACATATCAAAGAATTACTGTAATGTGTTGCACAAAATTTTTCTTCTTTACTTTTTCCTCCTTAAGACCTAGAGCAAGATTGCAATGAACTAGTTGTTGTATTGCAAAAGACAAATCTTTAGCCTCCATTAGAGTTAATATGGAGATGCTTAACTGTAGATTTCTGCTATGAGGTCTAGAGAACAGTAACATAAGTTGGTTAAAAATAAATATTTACTTTGATGTGTTAACCAAATTTAAAGTTTAAGTTGGCATAGTTATTAATGGGAGACATTAAAGAAGCACTAACTTGTAAATGATAAACTTATCTGATCTTGTTGTACATATAACACTAAACATGTTAAAACAATTCTCACCACAAGAAAACAAACTGTTTTCTATTCCATATACCATTATTGATTTATGTAATTGGAAGGTGCTTTCACTCCTGAAATCACCATAAAATAAATTTATTGTTGAAGCTCTGAAGATGGTATGTTTTCGCATCTTTGAACATTTTTGACTGGGTATTTATAACTGGGTAAAATAAATCTATTCTACTTTTTCAGAGATAAAACCTACTGCCAGTTAAAACCAGCTTAATAATATAAATAACACCAAAAAGATCAATCAGCAAGATTAAGATTAATAGAGATGTTGACTTTTGAGAAATTTGAATTTTGAGAAACTTGAATTTTGAGAAATACTTTTGGATGACAAATATCTAAAAAGAGTTACTCAAAAGGAAATATTCAGAGGTTTTCATTTAAAAATGCCATCTATTATAAATTTGTCAAGGATTATTAATACTTTCTTATTTTTTCTCACTCATATTAGCTTAGGCAGCTGCTGTGGGTTAAATTGTGTCCCCACCAAAAAGAAATGTTGAAGTCTTCTAGTACCACAGAATGTGACCTTATTTAGAATTACAGGTGATCAAGTTAAAATTTGGTTATTAGGGTGGACCTTAATCCAATATTGACTGGTGTTCTTATAAAAATGAGAAATTTGTAACCAGTCACAGACATACACAAAGGGAAGACCATGCGAAGACACATAAGAAAAAAGATGGCTATGTGACTGAATTGATGCATTTATAAAACAAGGAGTGCCAAGGATTACTGGGAAATACCAGAAATTAGAAGAGGTAAGAAAGGATTCTCCCCTAGAGCTATTAGAGGGAGACCACCACCCTAACAATATTTTGATTTCAGACTTTCATCCTCTAGAAATGTGAAGTGATAAATTTACGTTGATGTAAGCGACCAAGATGCTGGCAGCCCTAGAAATAAAGCAGCTTTTCCACTTCTTATTAAATTTTAATAATTTTAACAAAGTATATCTTATAGTACACCTGGCCCTCTGTTTCCGGGAGTGTCACATTTGTTAAACAACCAAACTTGCATTTAAAACAATAAATAAATAGATAAATAAATTAAATAATAATACAACAAAATAGAAAAATAAGAAATACAGTATAAGAACAATTTACATTGCATTTGCATTATATTGGGTATTATAAGTAATCTAGAGATGATTTAAAGTATACAGGAGGATGTGGTGGGTTATATGTAAATAGTATGTCAATTTATATTAGGGACTTGAGAATTCACCAATTTCTGTTTCTGCAAGAGCCCTGGAACCAATCTTCTTCAAGGGGGAGGGACAAGTATACTATGAAATATCTGCTTGTAATTAGATCATCTTGGAAAATAATGTAATACTAACTGCTGAGTTACTGTCATAACAAGACAACCTTTAATGGCCCAGGCGCGGTGGCTCACACCTGTAATCCCAGCACTTTGGGAGATTAAGGCGGGTGGATCACTTGAGGTCAGGGGTTGGAGACTAGCCTGGCCATCATGGTGAAACCCCGTCTCTACTAAAACTACAAAAACTAGCCAGGCATGGCGGTGCGCACCTGTAAACCCAGCTACTTCGGAGGCTGAGTCAGGAGAATCTCTTGAACCTGGGAGGCACAGGTTGAAGCGAGCTTAGATTGCACTACAGCACTCCAGCCTGGTCAATAGAGCAAGATTCTGTCTCAAAAAAAATAAATAACCTTTAAAATGCTAGAAAGTAATTAGAATACATGATTTATTAAAATTACATACATTGATTTTGAAATTGTCACCATTTAATAAATCTGGAACTTGACAGAAATCATTTTTAAAATATAAATATATGATTTAAATTCATATGCAGCAAACAATTTGGCATATCAACATTTTTAATAGATTTTCAACTTTATATTTGTACATAATACAAGAAAACTCTAGCATGTGCATATAATCCCATGAATCAGAGACAATATTAACCATATATAAACAAGTTTTGATTATTAGTATGTATCTTTGCTGAAAATTAGCAGTTTGAAAATCTAATGACTGATATCTAGGGAAAATTTGCAGATGTTATATTTTCCTAACTCAGTTTAATGCAGAAATGTTCTTTTTCTTTTATATGTCTCCTATTACCAGCAATATCTGGTCAGTGGCAGTGTGGGGTGAGCACTCCCATCATTGGTCTTTGAATATACAATATCTAATTTTTCTTGGCTAATGATATACTTTTGTACAATTTACAATGTGTGCTGGAAAACTTATTTAAAAATAACATGACTGAGAAATCAAATTTTTGTTTTTCTTGATCTATTTTCCTCTTATCTGAAGCAAATAAGTCACAAGACTGAGTTTTATTTTCTAAACCTCACTCTACAGAAAATTTGTCACAAGTAAAATATTGCATTAATTAGGGTTTATTCAGCAATCCTTCCCTAGGCAGGATTCCTACTAAAATCAGAAATACTAAATTTGATATTGAATCTTAGATGTGAGAAGTAACATGTTTCTTGCTAAATGCTGTTTTAGCTATGCTGGGGTGATATTTCCAGAGAGAAAATGGGTAACTTATTTCCTATTAATGTGAACAAAAATAGGGAATTAAATGTTAACATATCATGTTGGCAATGTACATTAAGATATATATATATACACACACATATATATTTTCTGTTGAGAGCTGCCATGTATTGCTAACAATCATAATAAAAAAGGATATTAAAAATGAAATGTGTAACTCTAAATTGAATCTATTCACATGAAAACATTATAAATATTTCCATAAATGGAGTCAAATGTTGTTCTTTTCAAACCTTTTTTAGTTTCTATATTATTAACTGTAAAGACAGAGATTGGTACTCCAGAATAGAATTCCCAGATCCTTGATTAGTTAACTTAATGGCCACATTTGCATCTCTCATAACCAATGTGGCTTTAGTAGGTGACTGATGCTGCAGCAATCATCTTTTAAAAGTTTATTTGCTCTCTGATATAATGTGCTATAGGGCTAAAAATTAAATTTTCATTGAAGTATAGAATGTGTGCCATTCTTGTACTTCTGAGTGATTTTCTTCAAACTTTCTTCTCCAAGAGTTTTGCACTACTAATCTAACATCTTTATACGTGTCAAATATCAACAGGAAATATATGAAGTAAAATCTGAAGAACTACGCAAAATTATGTCCCAATATATAAATGTAATAAAGATTAATTTGAGATGACAGAAGAGCACTAAAGACAAACAATAACAACAACAAAAATAAAAGCAAAATGAAAAAAATAACAAGCACCCAACAGCCCTCAAGTATAAAAGAATAAATAGGAGAAAGAGAATTTCGAAGAAAACTTCATATTAAAATAAAATTGTCATGAAAATCCAGAGGAACTTGATTATCCTTTATCTAACCAAGTCCACTGTTTTTAAAAAATAAATGAGCGTTTGGAATGGGGGAAGGTAAGATAGGGATGATTTTTTTCTCCATAAGCAACAATTTCTAAACAATGCCCCAGAAATATAATCTTTGTTTTAAGTATTTTTGGTGATAATGTTTACCAATCATCCTAAACCAGAAGACTTCCTTTGTTATAATTTCAGAATCTCAGTATACTCTCAAAAGTTTTCACATCAAATATTTTGGACCCTCACATACCAAACTTATTTTGAATAAACTACAGACCACTAGAACTATTTAACTTTTCCCAGAACAAGAATCATCAAATATTTGTTAGCTACTTAAAATTGATTGATTCAAGCACATTAAGAAAGGAATAAAACCACCCAATTAAAGGATAAGAAAACATAAATAATAAAATTTTATCTTTTAATATGCTTCAAAGCAAAACCACTATACTCTTCTAGACCAAAGGTGGTGTAACAACATGTAGAAGAATATAAAGAATGTATTCTGAATAAAGAAAGGAGACATTTTATTGGCTGATAACAGGACAGGAGGAAACTTGTAGCCTTGGCAGAATGAATTACCTGTCTTATATATTTTTTGAAAAACCACAATCTGGGCAAATGAGTACTCAAGGCTCTTATTAAAACTTTTAGTATTGTGTCCCAACACAGCTCTGCCTGCTGTGGTTGATTGATTAGACTGCTGTTGCATGTTTTCCCTTAAGATTTCAAGACTCTTTACAGAGAATTTTAAACACAGACAAGTTAATGCTATAAAATTGAAAGCAAAGAATTCATTTGAAAAATTACAAAGAAAAATGAAGAGAGTAGTGGCAATATCAGGTAGAATAGAAAGAGCAGGTGATGAAAAAATCAGAACCCTCAAGTAATGACGATAAAAGGTAATCACCCAAACAAAGCGTTTTAGTTTTCGCAATACCAATTTTTTTTTTTCTCTACCATATATAGCTGCTACCCTAGTGATAATATCTACCTCCTACGGACAAGCATGTTATTACTTCTCCCCTCAAGGCAAACATATCACTTTAGTTTTCTTCTCCCACTTGTAACAGTCTTAGTTATGCTTGAATATATGAGTAAGGAGATTTGTTGCACATGTTAGCATTCTCCTCCTCTACCATCTTCATTCATTAAGCTACATTTATTGAACCTAACTACCAGTACATTGGTTTTCAAAACTGATTGCCACATTAGAATTAGAAGAGTGCAAATTGTTTGTTATTTTTACTATCAATACCCAAGTTCTATACTCAGAAATTCTATTTCAATTAACCTGAGAGTTGGGAATATGAGAGTTTTTTTCTAAACCTCCCCAAATGATAATAATAGGCCCCAAGATTGAGAACAACGGACACAGTCATGCTACTGAAAAAATTAGGTAAAGGCTCTGCAATGGCAGGTATATGGCCACTGACAAATCATTCATTTTGACCTTGAACTTATTATATAAAACATAATAACAGTACTAATTCCTACCTTATAGTTTAATTGTCAGGATCAAGTAAGATTAAATATGACTGTGGTATGTAAATTTTAAGGTATATATTAATTATTTTACCACTGGAAATTCTAACTCTTCCCTGTGCAGCAGAAGAGTACATTAGTGCTATAATTCTACGTTCAATATATTTTTGATGTCCCCTTATTAAATGTTATTGATATTTGTTTTTAATAGAAACTTCACATTAGTTGAGATGGATTGGCATGCTATCATTTTGCTAATGCTACTTAATTTACAAAAGGCAATTCAAATTGTGATTATGAGCATTTTTATTTTCTGCAAATTGATGTTTAAGGCATAGGATATATGGTTTGGATTCCTATTTTATACAGAACAATGATTCACAGATAGATAAATGAGTTCTTTGCTTCCTTGGGAATATGCCTTATAAACCAAACATCATTATCAAGGCATGCTACAGTGAGAAGATGTGGCCTTAAAGCAATGAAGTAGACAGAGTTGGGAAAACAAGGACAAGGTTATTTAATTGTGATATATGATGTTTAACAATACTTTTTTAGAAAAACTATAAACTTCTTGAGGAAAAGAATGGTAACTGTAAGTAATAAAGAGAAGTTCGTAGTATTTAAAATATAAGGAAATTTAAAATTATAAAATAATTTAAAGATAGTTTGCTGCTTGAGATTCTGTGTCCTTGAATTCTAAATATAAGTTAGGCATAAAAAAAGCTTAATAATATAAGCAAAGTTAATTTAGGCAACAATTTTATAATACTGACTATATACATTTCTTATCAATACATGATATAGAAGTTATAAGTCCAAGAGAGAGGCAAAGAACATGTATAATATTGTTAGTTAAAATCTTTTAAAAATCCTATGTGACACGAGTGTTCTAAATCTCACTGTAATGTTTATGCATAATTTGCATATGCTAAATACTGTCATTGAAGTTTTGCGTGGATATTCAATAAATATTTGCTAAATTCAATTGGACTGAACTGAATCAAATGGTACATTAAATAATGCAGTTTTATCAAATTCCATAGTTTTTGTTTAGTTCATTTTCCATCTTGCAGGGATTTTTTTTTATTTGCCTCAGAAATAAAAGGCTCACCTAGAATATCTTCCACATTACTCTTGAATTTCCCTAAATTTTCCTCATAGCCTCTTGTTAGAACTGACTTACATGAGCTAATGAGATCTAATGAGCTCACTACCTCACCTGTAGCATGCCCTATAGGTAAGAACTGCTGTTGTTCACAATCCTCACACAGTAGCTCACATGGTAAAAGTTTGGAATCAAGCTGACAGTAAGCAGCAAGGTAAGTGTAAAACCTTTAAAAGTTCAACAAATATTTTTACTAAAATAAGTCTATATCATTTTGTTTCCAGGAAATCTGTTGCATATTGTTATCATAACTAATCACTGATGTCACTAATGCTTTATGGAATTAAGAAAATTACTGTCATTGTCTACTTAGAAAAAAAGCTGACTTGGACATTACCTAGCCTAATCTTTTCATTTTACAAATAAGAACACTGCTAACCAACTACAAGGCCTGCCTATAGACTAGAAACCAAATCTCTCTAGAGTCGGGATTAGGATGTAGAGCTCAAATCTCCTGGATTCCAATTATTGCTCTCCCACTCATGATGTAATTTTGCTCAGTGCAGAGTATTAACTGGAATCATTTCACTTTTAAAAGATTTATTCACAAAGTTTTAATCTTAAAGAGAGAGAAAATATGTAATATTTTTATAAAGGCCTATGAAAGGATATTAATAAAATTTAAAGAATAGCAGAGTGGAATTTTCAAAGCATTATATAAGAAAATAATGAGATTGTATTCATTAGTAATGATTTACATACAAAGCACTTATTTCACTGACAGGTTAGGTGTTTATGACTTGCAGAAAAAATTGTAAAAAGGAAACTAATCATGAGTTTAATTGCAAAATGCTCTGTAAACTCAGGTGTAGCAAGAAGGAAAGCGCACTTGATAAGAAGCCAATATTATAATTTGATGTGTCAATTAAGAATTTAGATGTTGATTTTATTGACAGAACATTCAGAGAAAGAAATATAAGAACTGCATAGATGAGGAAGAGCTTTTAAATTATTTATATGGCAAAATAGGAAGGTATTCAATTTCTTCATAGGCAGTATAGAATGTGGATTTTCTTTATCAAAGATACTATAACAATTTTCTCAGCAGAAAATATATGTGAGTGAGCTATATGTATATATACACATACATATTTTAAATGTATCTTTTACTATAGTTGAGAAAGCATTCAAAATCACCCCCTTAAAATATGAAACTTGAGAGATTTATCTATAATCATTAAAAAGAGATAATAAACACCATCTTTTTATTATTGAAGAAACAACGATTACATTGAAAACATGGGGAGTATAGTCTTTAAGCATACACAGTTTTTCTATTTTTCAAAATGAAACTAAATTTTGCTGAATGGAAAACGCACAGGATGGAGGAATTAAATGGGTTAGATGATAGAATGGCTGTACTAATAATTATTTCATGCTAATATTCTTTACTTCTCTACCAATGGTTATAGAAAGATTTCAGTGTTATAAAAATGAGAATAATTATTTTCAAAGAAATAGTTACACATTCCAGGTGATGTAATAGAGAACAGAGAACAGAACCTCTCCCTCTCCTCTTCCTCTCTCATTTTCTCTGTTTTTCCTGCTGTCTCTTTATCTCTCTCTCTCTATCATCTCATCTCTGTATATCTATATATCAACTTATAAAAAATACTGGCCTTCACCATAAATGATGAGATTCAGTAAAAAAATTAACGTCCACAAGTTGAAAATAACTGAAAATTAATAGTTATTTAGTTAGCTGTATAATTTAAAATACATAACACCCGTACAAATTAAGTGGGACAATCAAGTAAAGGTTTTTTTGATCAAATATTCTGGGAAAAGTAAAACATTGTTACAAGAATTGAACATGGATTATCTATAGTCAAAAGATAAATCTGAACCATGTTTTATATTAAAAAGTATTTTTAAAGCAGTATTATGGAAAAGGAACAAAAATACCTTGGGATTCAATTCAATTTTTTTTTAAAGCTCCAAGATTTATGGATAAGGGAAATGAGGAAACATTTAGTTTTGGCATAATAGAGAAATATCATTTAAAATACTGTTATAAATTATTAACAAGTAGCAGAAAGAATCATAGCATAGCTATTGCAAATTATAGGAATTAAAGATCTTGACCAACACAGATTTGTATCATAAGTACAAACCAGAAATGAAATTCTGTATGAATATAAAAGAAAATATTCTAATAAAATACATAAGCAATATATTTCTCATATGAAATAATATACATAATCAATTGCTTACTTTATTTTTCAAAAATTTGATCTCAGTTATTCATGGCTTACTTTCAATTTGACGGTTAGCTTCACTCATCCTTAAACATACAAACCATCACTGATCTTTTGCTATCTGGACTGTATTTGTGATAGACAAGGGACAAAAAATGCTGAGACAAAGGAAATAGTGTCTGACAAAACTACTAATAAGTATTATTTTGGTCCTTGTTCTTCTGAGTGTAGCATCGTTTTCACTGTACTTAAACTGACTGCTATTGTGACGTTTGTAATAAAATTCTGCTGGACAAAGTTTGAATTAAGTATCCATAAAATACTTAACTAATACTAAATGATGATTCACTAAATGATAATCATAAGAAACAGTCCATGAGTTAAAAAATGTGGGGAAGGTTTGTGGTAGTGATGATCAGGGCAAACGTTTGTGGTAGTAATGATCAGGGCAAGCCACAATATATTAATATCCTGGTTTCCACTCTACCTCTAATTTCAAAACCTCTTTGAAGGAATGAATCAGTAAGGATTACTTGTTTCTGTAGTTTAGATCTGATCTCCATAGGGGTGTGCTACTGTTGTAAAACTATTTAACAAAGAATATAACCAATTACTGAATTTGCTACAAAGTATTCTCCAGAGTTTGCAGTACTTTAAATAATATACAATGACCATCTGTTTTCACTGAGCCATAGAAGTACTTTAACTATGCTTAATGTTTACTTTTTAAAAATACTAAAGTGATTGTTTATGAAACAGAAAAATTAAAATGTACATATAAAAGCAATATAGTTGAAGTCTTGTAATGGTACTCTATTAACTAAGAAGATGGATTACTTTATAGTACTTTAGAAACATCTGCTGAGAGATCTGCATGAATTTTTTAACACTGGCCTTAAAGGAAATGTCTCTGAATAGAATAAAATATTATATTCTGCAACTTTTTAAAGATGTTGGAGTTTATCAGAAAATAATGACATCAATCAACATAGCCTGTTGCATTTAAAAGAGTATACAGCAAAAGTTGTTTAGAATTCAATAGTTTTAAGACGTTGACAAGAAATAATACAAGATGTTGAAACAAATTAATAATTCTAAAATAAAACTTATTTCTTAAGCTTTTAGAGGTAGTAGAAGCAGGATATTTAAAAAGATAATTATTTAAAAAGTAAAAAATTATACATTAAAATAGCATGAAACATAGACTTTTCCTTCTCTCATACATATTTTTAATTGATAAATATTACTGAATACTACTGTGATTAATACTACTCTGTCCACAGAATCCTTTCCAGTACAGTGAATCTTGATATTTCCTGGGCCATGCTCAGGAGACAAGAGTTTAAGTTGGAAATTCCAGAACCTAGTAGTGTTACCCTTCTTCCAAGGTTATCACCAGAGGTTTTAACTACAAGAAATGTACTATGTAATAATATTTCAAAACATATCCAAAATTTAAAAATTGACAAGATGCGTAAGCATATAGATCTGATGGCATTTCATTGTAATGCCTGAAATTGCCATTATGCAAGACATAATCTGTCCTGTTGCTTGGTGCACTTGAAGAGGGTGGTTAATATAGATGTTACCCCTGCCCACACAGGCTCAAAGCTCAACACTCATTTTTTTTTCCTAAAATTGAGATGATCAATTTTAAAATCTACAATAGTACCATTCTATGGCTAATATGTCACTGTCCCCTCATTCTCTCAAAGAACTGTTCAATTCTGACTATTCTGATAATAAGCCTGCTTCCTATGATTCCCATATTTATACTTTAAGGTTGAATGGTTCTCGCACTGTTATATGAATGCTCTGCAGAGACTCATGATAATATCTATAATAATACAATAATAATTTTGTTTATGGAGTTTATGTAATAATTTTTAAGATAATTGAAATTTTATTTAAATGGCAATGTCATGTGAAGTCTCATCAGAAACTATAACATTCTTCCAAGTAATAATGGGAGATATTGTTTTAATGGAATTGTATTAAAAGCAGTTGAGTTAAGTGTTATGCTCAACTGAATGTCCATAGACTAGGAAAGTTTGGAAACCATTTCTTTAGGAAATTCAATTATGGTAGACCCCAGGAAACAATGAAAATCTTATCTGTCCAATACTGAGTAGAACAACAGAGAAATAGAGGTGATTAAATCTAAACCTGTGAATAAATTGATAAACAAATGTGATATATTTCTGTGTTTCTCTATGCCCTCTCAAATGTATAGTCTCCTGTAACTCTAATAAAAATATTCATTGAAAATTAAATAAAATATTAAAATGATAATATATATTAATTTTATATTATATAAAATAATTTCTTTCGTTCTTTTTTTTTTTTTTTTTTTTGGATGGAGTCTGGCTCTGTCACCCAGGCTAGAGCGCAGTGCTGCAATCTTGGCTCACTACAACCTCCGCCTCCTGGGTTCAAGCAATTCTCATGTCTCAACCTCCCAAGTAGCTGGGATTACAGGTGCTCATCATCATGCCTGGCTAATTTTTTTTTTTTGTATTTTTAGTAGAGACAGGGTTTCACCATGTTGCCCAGGGTGGTCTTGAACTCCTGACCTCAGGTGATCAGCCTGCCTTGGCCTCCCAAAGTGCTTGGATTACAGGCATGAGCCACTGTGCCCGGCCTATATTATCTAAAATAATTTCTAAAATTTTACTCTGTTTTAAAATGACAAATAATAATTTTCTACATTTGTGAGGTACAATGTGATGTTTTGATACATGTATACCTTGTGTAGTGAATGAATTAGGCTAACAAACATATCTAACCTTATATACTTGCTTATTTGTGCTAAGAACATTTAAAATCCACTCTTTTAGCAGTTTTGAAATATGTAACACGTTATTAACTACAGTCACCATGTTGTGAAATCAATCACCAGAACTTACTCTTCCTGTCTCAGTGAAACTTTTGAAACACTTTGGCCATCATCTGCCCTTTTCCCGTACACCCCCACCCCAGGTGTCTGCATTCCCACGTTCATTGCAGGATCGTTCATAATGGCCAACATGTGGAAGCAACCAAAGTGCCCATCAATGAATTAATCATTTAAAAAAGGTGGCATATATACACAATGGAATACAATGTGTCTTCAAAAACTGTCACTTGCAATACCATGGATAAATCTAGAGAACATTATTCTAGATTAAATAAGCCAGGCACAGAAAGACCAATACTATAATAATATCAATTATACATGGTATCTAAAATAATTTTTAATTTAGATGCTCAAATATTCAAACTGGAAAGTAGACTAATTTCTTAAAGGTTTCTTTTTGGAGGAAGTAAATAGAAGACATTTGATTTTTTGGTTCATTTGCACAGAAAAGCATCCAAGTAACAAGGATATAAAAGGTATCATTGCATAACAATGTATACTGTCTAACATTGTACTTGAAGAGAACTATTTACTCATCATCAATAAACCATGATCTCTTTTTTTCTTGGTAGGGCTGGATTTGTTCCTTTCCATTTCATGGTCTCCCTTGTGAGTACTAGTGCATCTTTGAAAGATAGGTCTATTTTGAAGGTACGATATCTGATCAAGAAATTGGAAAGGCTAGCTGACAACACAGCGACTAGATCTTCGACTTTATTCTCATTAGCACCATATTTCAACCAACCTGGGCAAGTAGCCATAGACATGGATGACACACATGATTTGTATGCACTTTCCGGAAATTGCAAAAGACATGCCAACTCCATTATTAAGTAATAATTCTTAGAAATAGAACATATTTTTATGTTTGGGATTGAATTTTGGGAGTCAATGTTATCTCCTGAAAGTTTTCATATACATAAATAATATCTTTTTAAAATAATTCCCCATTTGTTCCCCTTTGGTGAAAATGGAAAACTGGAATGTTCACTATGATACTGGATTTCCTTAACAACTGCTACCAGCATTATAAGTAGCTTAAATTAAATATTACAAGTATTTAAAATATTATTGCTCAATACTGACAGAAATGATCTGTTCTGATAGTTACTGTGCATGCAACGTTGAAAATGTAATTGCTCACTTGTAATACTTAATTTCTTCTGTTATATTCCACTACTAATATGCCTGTGATTCATTTTCATCATGCTCTAAGTTGGCTTTTCACCTTACACTTCACAAAAGGGACTCATTAAAAGATGTAGTAACAGCTGTCGGAGAATGAGGCTCAGAACTGCAGGCAGGACCAGATAGATTTTTCACTGCCTGTTGTTTCCTTGGCAGGCAATTTGTTTCCTATTGTTACATTTAGAAGATCCAGTTTATTAGTGCCAGAACTTAATGAAAATAAGTTTTCATTTCAATTTCTTCTTATTCAATATAAATATATAAAAATTTAAATTTATTTTTCTGAAATATTGAAGAAAAATAGAGATAATTATATATGCTTTAAAAACTAATTAATTAATTTAATTAGTCTTTAGAGATTTCACACAATGTTTTTGAATGATGCACTGTGTTAAGTGTTGGGAATAGGATATTTTAAAAGCATAAAACAAGTTCTCTGGTCTTTAAGAATAATACATATTTCAAATTCTGTGAGATTTCATCATGTTTTATATTGATTTAAAAAATAATTTTCCTAAGTATTCACAAAATTTAAGAATATTTTCTATATTATAGGAATATCTATATAAAATTTAATTCATTATTCAGTTACCGTTGTAAAACTAAAAAAGAAATCAGGAAAAGTTTCTTTATGATTATATATTTGATAGATTTTTATCAAACATAAAAGAAACTTTTATATGGAGAAAATTAAAGAATCATATACATAAAGATAAATTTTTCTAAATATACTTCAGTAAATGAAACACAGAATTGTATCAATTAAACAGCATGTTTTACTACTTAATTTATCTAAGGAATGTAAGATCATTCAAAATGAATAACTATTAAGGCAATTCACAGTATTAAGAAAGAAAAGTAAGGGAGAAAATCACATTATCATCTACATAGGTGCTGGAAGTTTTTATAATATTTAAATATCTATTTAAATAATACTTTAAATTAAAACAGAAGGATATTTTCTAAATTGAATAATAGATGTTTAATAGAAATCATGTTTATGTAAGAAATACAGAAGTCATTTTATTAAAGGCACTAGCACACTAGATATGTCACCATTATTGCTACTTTATTCAACATTTTTTATATTAGTTCATGAAACAGAACAAATAAAAATCTATAAGAAGTTTACATAATTTGACAGTCAATATAGACAAACAGAAGACCTGGGGAGATATAATACGTTCCCTAATGAGTAAGTCTGTATGAAGTTGATGACTACATCCATATTAATCTATAAATAAATTAAAATTCAGTCAAAACTATCACAGTGGAAAAAACACTTAAAATAATATTTTAAATTTGATATGAAGAATAAATTTAAAAGCATAGAAACATTTGTATCATGAAGCCTTCCCTAATTCTATATCCAAACATAATATAAAGTTACACCATTGGAAACAATATGGAATTATCCTATTATATAAAAATTTTATTTAAATAAGTAGAAATCCAAGGAACAGCCTAAGATATACATGAGAATAATATGCAATAAAGGCAACATATAATCAGCAGTACAATGATAGACTACTTAATAATTGTATAACGGAAAGATTACTTCCATTTAAGCATGTTTCATTTTAGTTTTTTCTATTTTTATTTTATTATTATTATTATTATTATTATTATTATTATTATTATTATTATTTGGAAATGGAGTTTCGCTTTTGTCGCCCAGGCTGGAGTGCAATGGTGCGATCTCAGCTCACTGCAACCTCTGCCTCCCGGGTTCAAGTGATGCTCCTGTCTCAGCCTCCCAAGTAGCTGAGATTACAGGTGTGCACCACCACACCCAGCCAATTTTTTGTATTATTAGTAGAAACGGGGTTTCATCACGTTGGCCAGGCTAGTCTCAAACTCCTGACCTCTGGTGATCCACCCGCCTCGGCCTCCCAAAGTGCTGGGATTATAGGCATGAGCCACCATGCCCAGCTTACTTTGTTTTATAAACTCAACAGTTTCATTTTTGCATTACATATGGGATAAAGAACTAACAATAAATATAGCAATGAATGCACTAATAATGGGATTATGTTTTTAGAGAGTAGGAAAAGGTCTTCAAAAGTAAGTCAGAACATAAATTGTAAAGAAAAAATTGGAAAAATTTGTATACGTAAAATCTGAAAATCTCCATCAGTCAAAAGGTATATTATTATCATTCTTAATGTAGAATAATCTAAAAGTTTTTTAAATTTCTTGACTTACATATATATATATACACTAAGTTTTTGTACATTCTTTTCTTACCTTATTTTACATGTCTTCATCAAATTTGCAAAGGTTTCACTAGTCTCAGATTCTCTTCAAGGAATCAGCATCTTGTTTTATTGATGAAACCTACTATAAATTTTTTTATGGACCATTTTTGGAACTTATTGTTATTAAATTGTCTGTTAGATTTTAAAGTTAACATTCATTCTTTTTATTTCTACTTTTAATAAATTTAATATCTAGTTCATTTTTCAGAAAACTGCTTTCTAATATATATATATTTAAGGTTAATTTTTTGATTTTAATATAATATTCAGCATATGCGATAAGTTCCCATATTGAATCATGCTTAAATAGTACGTAATTTCCATTAAATTTCCCATGGAAGGAAAATATTTAAAATATGGAGTACTTCCATTTAATAATATGGTATTTCTCTGTATATTTAGATTGTAATTACAGGGGCTCTGTCACAAAGTGTGTTTGTGTGCATTTATAAATATGTGTGTGGATGTTCATATGTGCATGACTGTATGTAAACCTCGGTGTAAGTGTGTGTATATTTAAATGTGTGTACATGCATGCACACGTTCATGTACGGGTGCCTTTGTTCATGTGGAGATGTATGTGAATGTGTATGCATGAGTATATGCATTTACAGACCTGTGTATCTTGTTAATGTGTGTGTGAGTCGGTGTCAAAGTATGTACAGCTAAACTGGCTTTCTTTTTTCTTTCATCCAAATCTCATATTCATTTTACTTGATTATGATTTGCATTTCTGAATTACTTAGAGCTATACCAATGGGTTTATCCTGGAAAGCAAAACCTAGCTTTGACAGCTGAAATCTCAGTAATTGTTACATATTTTTTGTGTAATTAACTCAAATTATGGCAAGGCGTCCACTCGGCTGGTAGCACTATTCTTTCCTATGTGGTGGATTTTATGAAGCTTCAATAGGGAAATTACTTTTTTGGAAGTTGTTTCAACCGTATGGTTTTCAAATTTTTTAGCTCTAATGAGTGTTATGACAATTTTATTTCACTTTTCTCAGGGTATTCCTTAAAAGTTTTAAGACTTGAGGCATCTTACGGCACTCATTCTGGGTTTTATATTTATTATTTCCTCTCTCTTTTCAATGGTATTTTGGGATTGAGAACTAATTACATACAATTAGTCATCTGGCTGCAGTACAAAGGTCAAGTAAAATTTCAAAACTTCACATACCCAGAACTTAAGAATGTATTTACTATATGACCAAAATCTGCAATAGTAAACACATATTTATGCATAAATATGATAAAATATAAATTGGTTTTCTTTATATAGAAAGCATTTGAAAGTATATTTTAAAATAGATAACGTGCAATGTCATTGAATTGTTGGTTTAGTTACAAATAAAGTTATCGTTTTGATATAACAGTGTTACTAAAATCCATAAGAAGCTTGCTCTCTTGAGTAACACACATCCCCTGCTGTCATCACTGAGCCTTGCCACATACATTGGCCAAAAAATCTTTTATAGGAAATGTATGAATGTACCTAAACTGCCTTGAGAGTAGCGTTACTTTAAAACTTGTCACTATTTACATCAGAATTCAGAATCTAACTTTTTTGACGTTTTTCTAGGGCAATTTATTTACTTACTATTATTATTATTATTGTGATAAAAAAAGTTAATGTGAGACTGACCTTCTTCACACATTTTTAAGAAGTGCACAATACGTCGCTGTTAACTCTATGCAGATTGTTGGACAGAAGATACCTGGAAAATATTCATCTTGTATAACTGAAACTTTACATGCAGTAAGCAACTCCCCATTTCCCCCTCTTCCAGCCCCTGGCAACCACAAACTTAATCTCTGTTTCTATGACTTGTCATGTTACTTTCATGTGAGACTAGAAGTTAAATTGATTTAACTTCAGCTTTGATGTGTTATGTTCAACAAATGCATTTAGTTTGACTCCTGCCTGTTTTCTAAAACATATACCAGTCCTTTGACTAAGAAACAGAAAATAAGATAGGCTTCCATGTTGCCATGTGCTCATGACTGAAAGGTAATTGATCTCTAATTATAAGAGTATTTACCACTGAGCCTGAATTTTACCGTTATGTAAGTTCATTTTCTATTGCTTATAACAGAATACCTGAAACTAGCTAATTTATCAAGAAAAGGAATCTATTTCTTAGAGTTATGAAGGCTGAGAAATCTCAGCTCAAGGGCTCACATCTGGTGAAGGACTTCTTGGCTGGTGGGGACTCTGCAGAGTCCCGAGGTGGTACAGGACATCACATGGGGAAGGGACTAGCTTCTTGTAAAACCACCAGTCCCACTCCCATGATGACCTATTAGTCCATTAATCCATGAATGGATTATTCCATTCATGAGGGCAAAACCCGTATGACCCAATTATCTCTTAAAGGTTCTACCTCTCAAAAATGCCACACTGGAGATTAAATTTTAACATTAAGTTTGCAGGATACAAATATTCAAACCATAGCAGCCCTGTTTCCCAAATTGACACCGATGATGAATTGCCACTTTTACCACTACTATGTGCCATTTATATCCTAGCCAGACTGGTCATTAATATGTGTTTAACAGCTACCCTAGTTTTTTAATACTTTTCTATATGTCTGCACATGTATACATAGATGGAAAACAGTTACCCTTCAGTACACAATTTTCATTACTCTGTTTTTACTATATATTTTAAAAAATAATTATGTTTTGCTTTTTCTCTTGTAATATTTTTTCTCTTTCTCCATACCTGTTAACTAAAAATAACCAATAGTTATACGAAGAGTATATTTTCTTCTTATTGTTAACATTTATCACTATTCCTAAATTTGCTACCATCATATTTGTGTGCTTTTTTTTTTTTTTTTTTTTTTTTGAGACGGATACTTGCTCTGTCGCCCAGGCTGGGGTGAAATGCCATGATCTCGGCTCACTGCAACCTCCGCCTCCTGGGTTCAAGCGATTCTCCTGCCTCAGCTTCCCAAGTAGCTGGGACTACAGGCACGTGCCACCACGCCCAGCTAATTTTTGTATTTTTAGTAGAGACGGGTTTTCACCATGTTGGCCAGGATGATCTCGATCTCTTATTTATTTATTTATTTATTCATTTTGTTACGGAGTCTCGCTCTGTCGCCCAGTCTGGAGTGCAATGACACGATCTTTGCTCACTGCAAGCTCCGCCTCCCGGGTTCACGCCATTCTCCTGCCTCAGCCTGCAGAGGAGCTGGGACTACAGGCGCCAGCCACCACACCTGGCTAATTTTTTTTGTATTTTTGGTAGAGATGGGGTTTTCACCGTGTTAGCCATGATGCTCGCGATCTCCTGACCTCGTGATCTGCCCGCCTCAACCTCCCAAAGTGCTGGGATTACAGGCGTGAGCCGCCGCGCCCGGTGCTTTTATTCTTAAAACTTATATAATTCTGTCTTTCTGTTGTACTTTCTTCTTCCCAACAGACTTAACTTTTGAAATGTAACTTTTGTTCAATATTTACATTTCTTTTTGGAAAAGAAAATTATTTTATTTCTAATTTTGAAATTGCAGTCTATGGAACTATAAGATATCACATCTGAGCATTTTTCTAATTTATTATAGAGAAATGACTGTGCTTTAATTATAATATCTCTTGGGTATTTCAATCCTCATATACAAGACTGAATTCTAAGGCTCTCCCTAGGATATCAGTGTGCTAACTAAAGTGGCTAATTCCACAAAATATACCTCATTGAAGTTTCATACAATGGTAGCACTGAGCGCCATTATTACTCTAATTTAATTCAGTGTGCAGGTTGCCAACACTTCAAAATGTTCTTAGCTTGGGCTTACAGAATATCAAAATAGTATTCCCTCATAAGAAATCCTTTCCTGAAGCAAAGAAAATTCTTATGAATTAAATCAACACATATTTCAAAATAGCTTTCCATTGGGAATTTCCAATTTTTATGTCAGATTTATTTAACTCTCTTTTGTGTAAATATAAAAGTACTTTTAGCAGTACATTATCCCTGAAGAACACATTTCAACAGAATCCAGAACTTGGCCTAGGATAGCTCATATTATGAATTTCTAAATAGTCCTATATTGATAGATCCAATGATTTCTTTTCCTTTGCAAATCTTGATGGACCCACTTTTGAATTTTTGATTAGTTAATTTATTTAGCAAATATTTATTAACTCCTTGTCATGTTCTGGGATTTTGAGTTGTTCTAGTTGACCAGCTTCCCCAGGAAAGACTTCTCTCCTTTGGTTTGATTTGTGCCAAAGATGTGTCTAAGACATGGTGCAATGTTGAAGCAGTTTATTCTGGAAGCACTCTTACAAGATGAATAGCAGGGGCAGGCCAGTGTCATTGGGCAGATACAATCATGTGGGCAGACAATCAACTGAGCTGGAGGGTCTCTGGAGACCATTCACAGAATCTGAGGGTCTCTTCCTACTTTCTTATACCTGTATTTAGTCTATTTCAGTTACCAAGTGTTTTCTTGTTTGATTGTTTTGTAAAGGGAGTTTAAGCTATTGTTATAAGAAGAAGCTTTGTTTTAAGGTTTATGAAAGTTACATATGTGCTGAGGTGGTCATGTCTCCCAGAAATTCCAAGGCCAGGATTGAAAATCCCCAGGTTAGGTTGTATTACACTGCAAAATGACAAGTAGTATTAGCCCTGTGAAATGTTTAAGCGAGTCTTATGGTTACAATTAATATTTTAATTAATCTTTTAACCAATGATATGTCTCTTATGGTATACTACATACTGCATACTTAAGCATTGTGCTTGGACAGTAAATGAAAGATAATTTGTACATGATATCGTGGCTTCCTTTGGAGGTAAAAAAATAAACACAAATCAAACAACCACACAACACAGTTCATCAACACAGAGAGGAACGTTTGTTTTTCTATGAAATATAAAAGGAATGGATATGATTTCATTTGGGAGAGTGGCTGAAGAGCAAAATTGACTTGGAATCATTCTGAGGAAATGAAATGCAAGCATTTCCAATG
This sequence comes from Gorilla gorilla gorilla, assembly GCF_029281585.2. Lineage (NCBI taxonomy): Eukaryota > Metazoa > Chordata > Mammalia > Primates > Hominidae > Gorilla > Gorilla gorilla. The sequence goes on along the minus strand of NC_073238.2, from coordinate 77,055,014 downwards.
GCTATAGGATGGATTCATGTCCATTCCATATGTGGTTCATATCTATCCCACAGCAAAATTCATCTTGAATACAACACCTCCTGAATGGGCTCCCAACTGAAGTGATCTCAGTGGAAAGAAGGTGCAGAAGTCATAGATCAGCTAGAGATTGCTATTGCCAGAAAATTCTAGTTGGCTGTGTCCAGTAAGATAAACTGCAAGAAACCTACAAAATTGCTCCAGGAATAGGCCAGAGTCAACTCACCTTTCTTGGAATAATTCCAATTTATGCCTGCAGTTAGTCAACTAATAGCTCATAATGGCATTTGGAGCCCCCGTCTTACTTTAAAATTGGTCCATTTGAAATGATAACTTACATGTTATCATTGTCATGATAACTTACATGTTATCATTGTCATGATAACTTACATGTTATCATTGTCATGATAACTTACATGTTATCATTGTCATGATAACTTACATGTTATCATTGTCATGATAACTTACATGTTATCATTGTCATGATAACTTACATGTTATCATTGTCATGATAACTTACATGTTATCATTGTCATGATAACTTACATGTTATCATTGTCATGATAACTTACATGTTATCATTGTCATGATAACTTACATGTTATCATTGTCATGATAACTTACATGTTATCATTGTCATGATAACTTACATGTCATTTCATGTCATTGTCTGTTTTTTAGACAAAAAGAAAATTAGCTGACTTAGTTTGGGCTGCTATAAGAAAATACCATAAACAAAGTACTTAAACAGCAAATATTTATTTCTCAGAGTTCTTCAGGCTAGAAAGTTCGAGATCAGCATGCCAACAGATTTGGTGTCTGGCAACAGCGCTCTTCCCATTTTGCAGATAACTACCTTTTTCATATATTCTCACATGGTGGAGAAAGAGATCATGTCTCTCATATTTCTTCTCATAGAAAATGACTCCCAGTCAAGAGGGCTCCATCCTCATGACCTAATTAGTCCCCATGAGGGCTCATTTCCAAATAACATTGCATTGGGGTTTCTGATTTTTGATTGGATACAAAGATTCAGTCTCTAGCAGTGGCATTTTGACATATGCCACACAGGAGAGGTCATTAGTTTTGGATGATGTCTTGTTATGATAGCAAGAAATTATTTGCTGGAACTTACTTTCTTCAAGCGAACCCTGAAGGATCTAAAGACAGGTGGTAAATAGGGGAGGAAAATAAGTTTCTTAAAAGGAAATGGTGAAAAACACCCAACCATATGTCCAAATGGAGATTTAAGGCAGATTCAATGCAGAGAATAGAGAGAAACTTTGAACTAGCTGAGAGATTAATGTTTCATGTTACACAAAACTTACATTTCAATACCCAAAAATGATAACATTCTATCAATATTTGGGAGAAACCAGAAAATTCTACATGCTCTACTCTAATGACACAGGTTGGGGATAAGTATAAAAGGAGACTTCATCCAAGATTGTTTAAAAACTAATAATAACTTCTTTCTGTGTGTACCCTTAAAAAAGTAACTCAATCTAAACAGCAAATTAATTAAATAATAATAACTGCTCTTTTATACTATATGTTAAATACTATGCTAAGTACTTTACATTTATATAGACTATTTCATTTGATTATCCTATCAACTTAATTAAGGTGGTATTATTAAACCCATTTAAAACAATCTGAAATTTATTAAATTGCTCAACTTCACAGAGCTAGTGAAGATCATTGAGAAAATTTGAACCCAACTTTGTATTCAAAATACATGCTTGTTATTAATCTGACGTAGCTGCTTTTCTATCCCTTTTTGTCGCATAACTATCATTTCTGGAAATTTTCACTACTAGTATACTAGGTTATATAGTGAACTGAAAAACATGGGCTCTGTATTTTGCAGCGTGTCCCTCCTGAGATATAGTCTATTTCTCTATCCTTGTAATTTGCTGTGAATAACAGAATGTTATTCTGCTACAACAGCTCACCTTCATTTTTAACTGAAATACTATTGCCATTATACAAAGTGGCCCTGATGAAAGGCCATATGAAAGAGAGAAGCCCAGCCATCCTGCCAGGCACAAGACATACTAGTGAGGCTCTCTGAGACCCCCAGTGTGAGCCAGATTACTTGCTGTGTGCAACTACATGAATGGGTCTACACAAGAGCAGAAGAAGAACTGAACAGTTAGCCCACAGAATCATGAGAAATAATTTCATGTTTTCAGTCACTAAATTTTGAGTGTTTTTATTTTTCATACAGATACAGATATCTGATAGAATACATAACTAAAATTACCCAGATAAAAATAATTTCCAAAAGCATATCCCATTGTATAAGCTTAGGAGTGTGTGTGCATGTTTGTGTGTATAATGAGTGAACCTAGAAACCTCTGACTATTTGGTTTCCATACCAACAAAATAATGCTCTCCTATTAATGCAACATGGTAGGCCAGTTTTAAATAATGGAGTTTTTTAAGATGAATGCCTTGAGCTGCTTAATTTTCTCACTCTTTTCTTCTTAAACATATATACACATTTATTCTTCATCTATTTAATGTAAAGAAACTTTTTTCCCTCAGCTTTATTAAGGTATAATAGACACATAAAAATATACTTAGTTATAAAATGTCATTTTTTCATATATATATGTATAGTGTGAAATGATTTAATCAAATGAATTAAGAATCCATCACCTCACATACTTATCACTTATTGGAACTCAGTGGAAAGGTCAATGGCATGGCACAGTCTCTGGCAGCTCAACTGAAAAAGATACCCCTGGAGTTCATGCGGCAGCCCGAGGAACAGATGGAGTCTAATAACAGTTTAAGATGAGATGGTGATTTGATTCCTTTGTCTTCAAAATAAGTGGGCCTGTCTACAAGTGAACTCCAGTCTGCAGATGCCAGAAACCTGGAAAGACCCACAGGACTGAAGGAGGCTGCCTTGTTCCCACATCTTCCTTCAGGAACTGACTCCTGGCTGCTTCAGCCCCTCTCCCAGATGCAGTCCATGGGACTCTCTGATGAAGGTGGCTGCCTCATCAGGCTCCTAGACACCAGGAATTACCACATCAGAGCTGCCCTGGACATCATCCAGTATTCAAAGAATCCAGTACCTTTGTGACAATTTTTGCTCACCTTTTCCATGCCTCATTTTTGCCTCATAGTTATGTTGAGCTAGTGTACAACAGTAGGGCTTCTTTAAGGCCTGTTTCTCTGTCTTCTTCTTCTGGGGGGTGGGGAGGCATGAAGCCGTTTAAGACAGTAGAACCAGTGACATGAGGGAAGACTTCCAATGTTATGTGTGGTGTCTGAGAAATAAAACCAGCTTCCCTTGAGGGTGCTCTGGCTTCTTGCAGAGAGGCAGGTTCTAGAAGGCACTAAAGCTACTACAGCTTCCCTGAAGCAAGGCAAGACTTTGCCCTTGCTGGGGAGGAAGCCACGGGCTTGCCACGGTGTATTCCTGCTCACGCTGGCCAGGATTACACCTGTAGTCCACAGATAGATACATATCTTGCCAAAAGACTCTTCTGCTTTTTTTTTGTTTTTAATGACAAATAGTACAAGAACATCTACTTGAGTTTCCTCTAGAAATCTGTTATACTCTGTTTTTAGATGGAGTGCAGCCAAAGATTTCTCAGGAAGCAACAGGAGGAGGGCTGCCCTGGAATTAACCGTGGGGAGGATGGGGAAGGCCAGTATTGTGGGTTTTATACTTGGGAACAGAGAATGGCTGATGGGGGAAGTCTGATGCAAAGTTAACTTTGATTAAATATTACCCCCATGCTTCATTAACCACTCTGCAGTAGTTTCTTCCTATCTGTGGCTGGCTTTCTGCAATTTCAGTTACTCTGGTCAATCATGGTGGGAAAATAGGGGAACACAGTGCAATCAGATATTTAGAGAGAAAGGGAGATCATGTTCACAGAACTTTTATTATAGTCTATTGTTACAATTGTTTTATTTTATTATTAGTTATTGTTAATCTCTTACTGTACCTAATTTATAACTTAAGCTTTATCGTAGGTATGTAGTATAAAAAAGCATACTATATATAGGGATTGACAATGTTCAAGGTTTCAGGTGTCCACTGGGAGTCTTGGAACATGTCACGTGAGGATAATAGGAACTCCTGTAGTTCTCTTGTCTCCAAATGTATTAGTTGCCTTTAAAGTAAGAAAATCCACTATGGCCATCCTATTACCATATTTATAAAGACTCTGTAACTAAATGGTATAAGCCTTCCAAAAAACGCAGAGTGGTGAGAGGGGGAATGATAAGAAATTACTTAACAGACACAACATACGTGATTCAAGTGATGGTACACTAAACACTCTTATTTCCCTACACAATATATCCATGTAACAAAACTGCACTTTTACCCCATACATTTATGCAAATTAAAAAATAAATTAATAAATAATACAAAATTATTTTCAGTGTCTGGAAAAAAAGAAGAAAATTAACTCAGAAAAAACTATGATAGATCTGCATTGTAGTAATAGATTCAGTAAATTTTCTATACTGAACTAACCAAAACTTAGAAAGTTTCAGTAGGACAGACACTCAAATTTGTCATTAAAGGTGTTTACTAAGGTCTGGGAACTATTTCAGGATTAACTTAATCTGTGTATACTTTATACTGACACCTACGAGAAAGTGCTTCTTATAAACAATGGTTTTATTAGGTGTTGCTTAATAATTTTATCTTTTTATATTATAATAGCATTTTTGAAAATAAATATTTTGAGTTAAATGATGTGCTTGTCATTTATTGTATGTAATACTAATCAAAGATGAGATATATTGATAATTCAATGTGTAAATATTCAGCTTTCATTGAACAATTTTCCTCTTCATATACTTTAAAAATCTTTGAGAACCTGAAATTGTTCAAAAAACTTTTGAGAGGCTGTAATTGAGCAAATAAGAAGAAACATGCAAATCCCAGTATTATGATTTGGTACCTGTTTGACTGTATTATGAATTAGCAGCTTCAAGATGACCAATGTAAGTTATGAGATTCTATTAAAAAACTATGAAAAACAAATTAGTTTTGAGGGAAAACAAGCTGTAAGCTGTCATAAATATGTTTTGGTAGTTTTGGTCTTGTCAAGTAATATGCTAATAGCTGAAAAATTAGAAACCTGCAATAATCAAATCATTTATCTTTTGACAGGCCAGGAGGGTGATAACAAGAAAATATGAAAGCCAGACAGGGTCACTATTTTTAATATTTCAGATAGTTATTTTAGGGAAAGTCAGAGTATACAAATAAAAATTGATAAAATTATTACTTAAGCTATGAAAATGGGTTTCTATTTAGTGTTCTAAATTAAAAGTGAGAAACAGTTAATTATTAGAAATTTCTTATAAAATTGTCCCTATTTGCAGATTACATCATTTTATATATAGAACCCCCAAAGACTCCACCAAAAAAAGTAAAAAGTAATAAATGAATTTAGTAAAGTTGCAGGATACAAAAATCAACATAGAAAAATCAATATTATTTCTATGCTCTAACCAATAAAATCTGGAAAAAAATGTTAAAAAAACACTTTTACCATAGTTACAAATAAATACATAAAATAAAACATTCACAAATAAATTTAGCCAAGGAGGTAAAATATCTATACACTAAAAAATACAAACTATTGATAGAAAAAGCTGAAGAAGACAAAAATGAAAAGATATCTTGTATTCTTGGATTGGAAAAAACCAATATTGTTTCAATGCCCATACTATTCAAATCTATCTCTACATTTATTACAACTCATATTGAAATTTCTCATAGAAATGTCAGATATAGAAAAAGCAGTCCTAAAATTTGCATGGAACCACAAAAGATACTATATAGGTATAGCAATCTTGAGCATAATGAACAAACCTGAGACCTCACACTACCTGACTTCAAAATGTACTACAAAGCTGTAGTAATCAAAACATCATGATGCTGTCACACAAACAGACACATAGATGAATGGGACAGATTAGAGAGCCCCAAAATAAATCCACATATTTACAGTCAATTGATTTTCAACAAAGACGCCAATAGCACACAATTAGAAAAGTACTGTCCCTTCTATAATGATGCTAGTAAAACTTGATATCCATATCCGAAAGAATGAAATTAGACCCTCATCTCATACCTTATGAAGAAATCAACTCAAAATTGATTAAAGACTTAAATATAACTCCTTAATTAAAATGTTTAACCTACTAGAGGAAAATGTAGGAAAAAAGCTCCTTGACATTTGGCTGGGCAATGGTTTTTTGGATATGTCCCCAGAAGCATAGGCCACAAAAGCAAAAATAGACAAATGGGATTGTATCAAGCTTAAAAAGCCTCTTCACAACAAAGGAAACAGTCAACCAGGTAAAGAGACAACCTATGAAATTGGAAAGAAGATTTGCAAAACCATACATCTGATAAGGGATTCATATCCAAAATATAAACGGAACTCAAATAACTCAAGTGAAAAAACAAACGAATAAATGGGCAAAGGACATGAATAGAAATTTCTAAAATGAAGACAGATAAATAGCTAACAGGTATATGAAAAAAAATGCTCAAAATCACTATCATCCAAGAATTGCAAATTGAAGCCACAATGAGAGAGATCACCTCACACCTGTTAGAATGGCTATTATCAAAAAGACAAAACATAGCAAGTGTTGGCAAGGATATGCAGTAAAAGGAACACTTTTATACCCATGGTGGGTAGGTAAATTTGGATAGCCATTATGGAAAATAGTATGGATATTCCTCAAAAAATTAAAAATACCAAAAAAAAAAAAAGAAAGACAAAAAAACAAATCCCATATGATCTAGCAATCCCACTTCTGGGATTTATATCAAAAGAAAAGGATATCAAAAGAAATAAGAGGACAAGTTAAAGGTTGGTTATTTAGGTTATTCCAGGCACATAGTTCACAGGTCCTAGTTACCTGCTTTACTGCTTTAAGTAAGCCTTTTCCTATGAAAAGCCAGGACATTATTCGAAACAGGGAATCTCTTCCCTAATGAATAGAGTCATGGAAATGCTTAACTATTTTCCAATGATTAGCACCTGGTATTAACAGCTTGTTGTCCTGTTTCCCTGGTGCACAAAGCTACTTCCATTTGTAAACCATTCTACCTCAGGGTTATCTAGAGGCTTATCCTTTAAATCCAGACAGCTGGAGTAAACTTGCTCCATAACTTGTATACAAGAATGATCTAGGTAGGGTACCTGTGAGTTCAGGCAAATAGGTAGCTGGATTCAAAATTTGGCATATGTTAAGTGTTATATCAGGAGCATCTAGCAACAAAGCATGATATTTATTCACAGGAAAGGAGAAGGAGCGATTTCTGTCTGCCTTGCAATTTCCAAGATACTACTGTTTGTAGCTGAGTTAACAAATCCCTTCCCAACGAAGGGTGGAGCATCCAGGAGAAAACCAAAGTCCCTGAAGAGCGGCTTAAAGGATAGGTAAAGTGTCATCTATGTCCATTTATCCCCTCGACCATAAAGTTTTGCAGTGACAAAGGCCCACTATAATGGGTCAAAACAAAGTAAGCAGTCCAGAAGGAAGTTAATATTCTTACCTGTCATGTCAAAGGTTAGTTGAGGCTTCTCCAGAGACATGACTAGTTGTCCAGTGGGAGCTGTGGTGGAAGGTCTCTGCCCCGTCACTCTTGGGCTTCCCTGGCTGTTTCAGCCATCATTGGTTTGAGTGTCAAAGGCTCCCTTCGGAACGCTGGGCAATCCCTCTTCCAATTGCCAGTTTTCTTATACTGTGCACACTGATTCATGCCCAGGGCACATTGACTCGGATATCCAGCTTTGGGCTTCCCACCTTTCAGCTTCCCTTGTTCAGGTCAACAGCCAGGAGGGCAACTCCATGTGGGAGGTGAGCTTAAGGCTGCAGCCAAGAGCTGCACCTTGTGGGAGGTCCTTCTTGCTCTTTCTACTTCCTCTGTTTTGTCCTTGTTATAAAAATCTATAAATGTGACTTCCAAAAGCTGTTCCACAGGACTTTGGGAACCCATAGCTGCTTTTCATAGTTTCCTATGGATATCAGGAGCAGACAGGGTTATAAAATGTACTCCCAAAAGGGCTGTCCTTCCTTGAGGCAGGATCAGTGTTAGTACATTTCCTGATTGCCTCATCTAAACGCTCTTGAAACAAAGCTGGATTCTCATCTTTACCCTGAGAAACTTCCTTAACCTTTTTATAGTTCACAGACTTTTTCATACATTTCTTCATCCCTTCCAACAAACAAGTGACCATATGATCTCTCCTCCCCAAGTCCTCACTGCCCCACTGATAGTTCCACTTTGGATCTTGATATGGAGCTCGTATACCTCCGGCCTGATATATTATGGTTTGGATTGCAAGCCAATACTTCATCTGCATGGATCCAGCTGTCCCCAAAAGGCATTGTTTCTCTGTCACTGTACAACACAGAGACAACAAATGCAGATCCTGCCAAGTTAAACTATAGGTCAGTTAATTTATCAAATCATCTATGAATTTTCCTGGATCTTCAGAGAAATGACCAAACTTGTCTTTATATAGAGCCAAATCAGACATAGAAAAAGGAACATGTACTTTCACAGTGCCTCTTCCTCACTTGCCTTGCTACCTCTCTAAGTGCAGAAAGATTTCCCATTGGAGATTGACAGGAGGCTCCACTACAAGTAGTACTCACTGGGCTAAGTTCCTCAGGGAGTGGTTGGTGTAGAGTGGGACTAGAGGGATCAGGAGGAGGGGACAAAGGGTTCTCAATGGAACTTTCAGGTGGACTAGAGGGAGAAAGAACCAACACATCTGAACCTTCAGAGCTGACAGAAGGAGGGTCTGCTCCACCCAAAACGGCCCACTGAACTGGGGGTGGAGCTTGCATTAAAGGATCATCTAGTATGTCTAGCTCTTTTCTTCTTTTCCTCTCATCAGACATGCACATGCCTGCTGCAGGGTTTTATCCTGACTGAGCAGCAAAAATGCTTGAACATATGCTATTTCATCCCATTTTCCCTCCCACTTACAAAACAAATCAAGTTGAAATATAGTACTAAAAGTCATAGTTCCAGTACGAGGCGATTTCTCTTGCTTTTCCAAATAATGCCAAGAACAAACAGTATTACATAAAAACACCAGTTTTCTCTTAAGCCTATTCAGTTTAAGCTGGTCCCAATGTTCAAGAATACATCTTAGTGGTGAGTTCTTTGGAATCGATGCTGTGGTACCCATGAAGGAGTCAGGCGATATTGAAATAAAAGTTCCAAACCTGCGAGACTGTATTGCCACTGGCTGAGTTCCACTAAAAAGGATAACAGAGGTTTTTAAGGCTGGCTGCATTAATGAAGGGATCCCTGCTGAAATTGAATTCTCTTATTCACATTATCCAAATAATATAAGTGAGCCAAGCCATGAATCTTAGATAAACCACAACACGAACTTCTACAAAAATGTTGAATAAGGCAAAGGAAATGAAGAGGATTTAGAAGAGAATGACCAGTGCAAGCAGGCTCTGGGTAATAGTGATAGTGTGGATTGCACAAGCAAAGCCGGCTTGCCCAAACCAAGAAAGGAAAGAAGTGGTTTTTAGTGTGCAAAATGAAACAAAACAGCAAGAAGAGTCCTCTGATTTCCATCCTCGTTCTTCTCGATCACACCTAGTCGGCACAGCAGCAACAAAAGGTAACTACATCTCTTTAATCTTATTGCTCATAGCTGTTAAATACTAAGTCTCCATCAGCAATTTTAGAGCTGGAACCTTCAATCCTTTTTGTTCCCTATGTTTCACAACCAAATGGATGGAAATATGGGGGCACATAGGAAAAGAGTTTAAGTTAAAATCACTAAGACCAGTTCAGTAAAGTCTCCTGAAAATGACCGTGAAACAGAGACAGCAACCAAGAAATTGATTCATGCAGCAAAGAAAACAAGGCTGATTAATACAAAGAGCATAGCCTGTGATGTTAATCCATTCTTAGCTGAGAGGGACTTTACTGAGAGGGGCCTCTAACCCCTAAATCTTAGACGGGACTCTAACCTTCCTAAGCCGGGCCTCTAACTCAAAGTCGGTGAAGCGTCCTTGCCTTTTATTAAGAGGGTCCTCTAATCCACTCTGTCTTAGGAGAGACTCTAACTCCTCTAAGTCGGGCCTCTAACCCAATCCCATGCTTTGCCCAGGTACCTCACCACTTTCCCAAAGTCGTCCAATCAGTGTTGCAGTCTATTCCCTTTGGACTGGGGGTGTTTCTTCAGTATCATCCCTTCCTGGCCCACCAGAAATAAATTATAGGACCCCAACACTTACCCAAACATAAACGTTGGGTCAAGGTTTCTGTACTATAGTCCCTTCGTGGCTGCCAGAAATGTGCTACAGGAGAGGGCTCCCAATTCAGACCCCAAAGAGGGTTCTTGGATCTCACGCAAGAAAGAATTCAGGGTGAGTCCACAGTGCAAAGTACAAGCAAGTTTATTAAGAAAGTAAAGTGGTGAAAGGACAGCTACTCCACAGACAAAGTAGGATGTTCCTGAAACTAAGAGGAGGAACACATCCACCCTAGGTGCAATTCTTGCATATATGGGGAAATGTGCTCTACTACAAGGGTTTGTGATAAAGGGCTAATTTTTTTAATTACTACATTTTGCAAGAATGGATATTATTATCTTTAAAACAAAATTAGGAATGCCTTTGTTCTACAGATATTGGGATATCTAGACACTCCCAAGTCTGGGTCTGTTTGGTAAACATATGAATTTGTTCCTTAACCGTAAGTACCTAGAAGCTAGGAATGCCTAACTTTCTGAGAATGCAGCCCAGCAAGTCTCAGCCTCATTCTCCTAGCCCTCACTCAAAATGGACTCACTTTGGTTCAAACACCACTGACAGGACAACTCGAAACGGGACTGCCAGGTTATAGGTAGACTTTGAAATGTTCTGATTGGCAATTCGTTGAGTTGTTATCAATAGAAAGGAATGCCTGGGTTATGATAAGGGGTTATAGAAACCAAAGTTTTATCATGCAGATGAGGCCTCCAGATAGCAGGCTTCAGAGAAAATAGACTGTAAATGTTTCTTATGAGACTTAAGGTCTGTGTTGATGTTAAATGTTGGTGGGCTTTTCCTGAATTCCGAAAGGAAGGAGGGTATAATGGGGCATGTCTAACCCTCTGTTCCCATCATAGCCTGAACCAGTTTTTCAGGTTAACTTTTTGGAATTCCTTGGTTGAGAGGAGGGCTCCATTCAAATAGTGGGGTTGGGGACTTATAATTTTATTTTTGGTTTAAACAACCATCACAGATCACAGTTGGGGTGCACTGTGTTTCAGGTTACCCCCTGAACACATAGGAGGCAGTGTTTCCTTCTGCACTCCTTTTCTTTAATGTAGATATGGAAGATGTCATCCTTCACATTGGACATAATCATAGTCAGTTACTTATCACTAAAGGCAAGCAAGTCTCTGTCCTCATTGAAGTACTGTGCATGGAAGCTTCCTGACTGGCTGCAGCCACAGGAGCAGGGCAGCCACCAGGTTCAGAAGCTGCTGTCTTGCCCCACGCCAGCCACAGCCTGGGCTTCCTCCTTGGTCTCAGTGCTGGAGTACAAACTGATACAGTAGATCTCATACACCACAACTTGGTCATCTGGAAGGTGGGGCTTCATGGTATGTAAAGTTATTGTCTGTGGTTAAGGAGCAGGAGCCCAGAGGAGCTCTTAGCAATAAAAAATTTTAAAAACTTTAAAAAATAAAGTAATTGCTGTAACCTTTACAGTTGGAGTTGTTTAACGTATTCTTGGGTTTTCCACATTCCCCCATACATTTTGAACTTTTAAACAGAAAAATAAACTGTTTTCTCTGGAAGATCGAAACATAACATTAAAATGAGGAATATTGTTAGGAATGTTTCTCATTTTCATATGCCTTGATCTTTAAACATTTAGAGTAATAAAATCTAAAATGTAAGAATTCAATACAGAAACATTTTATAATTTTTTGAAATCCAGTGCAATTAAAATAATTGCAAAGCTTATACTAGAAGATTGTCATTTATAATCAAAGCCAACTCAATTTTAATGGTGGCCCAGTGGCAAGATCCCTAGAATAGTAACTGGAGTTGCACAAATGTCTTCCTGTTTCTATTACCAGTTGGAATGATTACTTTCTGATTTGTATTTAAAACTCATAGAAACATGCTTTTCAAAAGCTTTCTAGTAAATGGCTTTCATTTTAAAATGTAAAGAGCTTTCTATTATTTGGAAAGACAGAGCAGTCTCTTTTTCATGTCAACAGCCAAATCTCTGACAGATATCAAGATAATGGTGTCAGTTCATATCATTTTTCCAAACTTCCTGCTATAGAAATGGTGAATTTCAAAGACAAACTTTAAATTAAATTTTACCAACTTTTCTATAATTTAGTACTGAGCAGTATATGTAAGAAATCATTCTGCTGTTACGTACATTGTATATAAGCCACCTCTTTAACTACTCTAAATAAGAGGTCAGTATTTAAGACACTTCTCATTTACAATACTCAAACTTTGTGTTCTGTCAGGAAAGTGTAAAACACTGAGATCAAGTTATATTTGGGAAAGACGGTTCATACCACTTTTTAACAAAGAGGCAGGGACTCAATATTTGAAAGGTGGGACATTGCTCTGAGAAGCAGTTTTGACCCAAGTGATAGTGATTATTTTTTAATGAGTATTTTTTAGTGACTAGAGTTTAGGGTGAAATTGGTAGAAACTGGGTAATCTTTGGATAACAGTTACTGTCATTTTCTTAAGCTACCCAATATGTGGCTCTACATTGCTTTTTCATATTTCAGCTTCAACTAGATTTTTAAAATATACACACACAAACAGGATTTCCTGAAAAATTGCTATACTCACTGCCTATAGGAAAGTAGTATACAAACCTATACCATCTATATGATGAAGCAGTTAAGATTATTTGATGGTGGAGAAGATAATGACATATTAGGAGGGGTTATGCTATAATAAATTGTAAAAATCTTAGATGTTTCCAATGATATGCATAAAGTTAAGACATTTAACTGAGAATTAAATCCAGATAATCAAAAGAAAGACAGTTATCAGTCACATGACCAGTTTAAATTGTAGAGGCAAGAAAATATAATCGCCAAGATTGAAAACCATTTAAAAGTATGGCGTATCATTTGAAAACTATGTAGTAGTGTATCCAGCTCTTACCATAAAAATGAAATGGGTTGCTAGTAGTTTTATACTATAACTTGTTAAATTTCCAGGTGAAGCAATTCTTGGAAGCTATGGTTTGATTTAAATTACAGTACTAAAATATACATAAAATGACACGGTTCAGTAAAAGGAAAATGTCCATTTAAATTCAAGGTTATTTAATTAAAAAACCATTCATTAATGTATTCATTTGTAATACTAATGTTTGGAAAAACTTTACAGAAGGATATTAAATAAGACAGTAGAATTGAACAGAGAGGGATCATGGAATATAATGTAACATTCAAAAAAATTGTGATTACAAACCATGTGAAAGCATATCTTACATATGTCACATGGATTCGAATTATATATCACTAAAGATCCATAGGAACTATTCAATTCCTGTTCAGCTGAACAATTTAAACTTATGGATGCATTAATAAGACATTCTCACAATACATACAGCATGTGCTGCTTTGTTAACCACTACGTTTTCTGAATTCTTCTCCAGGTGCACTTCTACACAGTACTATACATTATAAACTGATTTAAATTCAAGAGATCTCCAATTAAAAATGGGTTTTTCAAAACTACAACTAAAACAAATTTCAAGTTACATGTTTCATTGGGGTTCTGATGAAACATATAAGGTAAATTATTTGTTTCCAGTATATCTGGAATAGACTAGAAAGAATACATTTCTGGCATCTCTGGAAGGACTAGAAAGAATGTCTAGTCCTTTAGTGCATTAAAACAGTAGTGAAAACATATACCCTAAAGTTTAAATTTAAGTGTCATGAGACCCCAAGAGTGGGTGAATTCTTTTTACTATAAACCTCTGTAATGATCTGTCACCTCTCATTCATAAATTGCATCACACTTATAGTAAGCTATTTAATGTTTATTGTTAAACTTTACGCTCCATGAATGAAGGGCACTTGTCTCTCTCATCACTTTATCTGCATTGTACCAATAAGTGCTCCTTGACCGAATGTGATGTTCTTTATTTTCATAATGTTCTTCATCATGTTTGATGAATGCCTGATACAAAAAAATATATCTGGGGAAAAAAGAAAAAAAAGCAACATTTTTTGGTTTTTGTTTCAAACTTTACCAGAATAAAGGCACTTGGTAATAGGACTTTTCTTTAATAGTCCTGATGTAATATAAATTTGTGACAATGGAGAGAAATTCGGAGAAAACACAAATGACTCAATAATGATTTCTGTACAACTTTCATACTGATATTTAACAGCAATAATTTTATTCCCAATTAAAGGGAAACAGCACTGAATAAATCAATGGAGAAGACCAGTTTATTTTAGCACTCAATGTATATGTATTTAAGAAATTGTATCATTGGACATAGGTTATCATAAATTATCATATATATTATTAGTATTAGGTTAAATATTACAGGATTATGGATATGACAATAGAACTAATAAAGCAGTGATAATATTTATATAGAATAAAGGACAAAATATTATCATTAATAAATGTAGAAATATAGTTTGAAAATGAAGAAAAGCGACTTGGCCTATAAGGCAGTATAGACATGTGGATGGGGAAATAACATAGTGTTGAGCCAGTCATGATGACAATCTATATTTCAGCAACATTCAAAGTATGTCGTATATAACAGCAAATGCCATGACTATAGTTTTTTGGAACTCAGTTGTGTGGTACTGCAGCCAAGACACACACACATGCACACACACACACACACAAACTTTTTTTGTACATTTGATTTGCTGCACATTTGATTGATTAATTCTTCTTGAATTATGAAATTATCAGCAAACTGATGCACATCAGTAACCAAATTCTATATTTGATTTGTAAGTAGAGTTCACTTAATTTTGACTTTCAATTAAGTTTTAACATTATCTCTCAGAAATGCTTTAGGGAACTAAGTTTATATAAATTAGGAAAATGTTGCTATGTAACTGTATAAAGTACTAGTGCTGATGGTATTTCCATGTAGATAAGAGGTTTCAAATATGCAATTATCAAATGAACAAGGAATGCATTCATTTAAAAAAGGCAAAACAGGATGAGATTTACATTGATGTTGGAGGTCTCTGAAAAGTTATGTTAATTAATTTGGATCTGACATAATTGGTAAAACATATGATGGCAAATGATTGTTTGCTAAGGTATGTATTTATATTATCTTCCAAGTATAGGATTATTCTTTATAAAATACATCAATATATTTTATTGGAAATAGGATAATATAAACTGCCCTCAAATTATAATTTAAGAACATTTATGACCTGTGTAATTCATATGTTATTGGCCATTGAATAAATAGTAATGCAGCAATAAAAAGTAGTACATCAAGCTTTTTATGGATATCAGAAAGTTCGATAGTGTTCAACAAATTGTGTTCTATGAACAAGAGTAATTTTCTATTTGTAATTGCATTGGAAACTGATGTCTCCCATCAATTGATTCAAAACAACCTGCTATAAACTATAGAGCACTGATGCAACCAGGAAAAGACAGTTGCCAGGTTGGTTATAGAGACAGGTACATAAAATGGCAACACGTAATTTTCAAAATGGTAAAATCATTATTCCTAGACAAATCTAAAATGAACATATGCTAAAGATTTTAACACATTATTCAACGAGAGAACTCAGGACTAAAATCGCTGGGTCAGATTTCAAACTGGATAATGTCCCACATACCATAAAGCATCAGTATTATTGGTTCAACTGGACAAACATTGTATGCATCTTTGTCAGGCTGAAAACAACAGTTAACAAGTGACATAACTAACTCTGAGACATTTAGTAGAAAACAACAAGATAAACTAATTACCTTTCTGTTGAAAATACATATGTGGGTCTTTGCCCTGATATGATAATGAAAAATGGGATACTTCACCCACCTTTGGACGTATTTCCAAGTTTCAATAACATTTTTAAGAGAATGGAAAACTATGGAATTATGCTATCATTCATGGAAGGAAAACATGAAATGTTCCCAGAACAAAACAAAATGAAAAATATCTTATGTTGTGGATGACATGAGAAAAGACACAGGCAGTCATTGTCAGCCACAATGGGTTTGCATTCAAAAAGCTCTGAGGAGCTGAGCACAAAGACAGGTATAAAAATTTCACTGAATCATTTCATAATTTGAAATTAAAACAAACATGCTTAGAATTAGAGGCAGCCTATGATGTAGGAACCCATTCCCTGTCAAAGCAGTGTAATCACTGTGACTGGAGATACCAAAACAAATTCTCAGAGAGTACATAAAAGTTATACAAGTTGAAATTTTGACCAAAAAAATCTAATTTCTAGGTAAACTCTCATATTCTGTGAATGTGTCCCCATTTTATCAAATTTTAAACAAAAAATAAATTATTTTAATTTGGATCTCAATGTAATTTTTATTACCTCAAATTTGGCTTCTTGTATTTGAATTAATGATTATAATTATTTGGTTAATTTTCTTTCCTTGTTAAGATTATATTCATTTGTTCCGCATACTGTTGCTTTTTTTATGTTAAGTGAGTATGTACGTTAATCATGATAATTTGGTGCCTGGATAATTGTCCCAAGGCACAAGGGATTATTTTGTAAATTATATTTTAGCACTGCTATACAATCTGATTTAAAAATTACGTAAAAGTAAATCTTAAGAAGAAAATATCCTTAAATGAGTATGATAGATACATGTATTTGGGGCTTATAATTTTTTGTTAAATTGCAAGCTATATATTTTGGTTTTTGTCTATGCTTAATTAAAAAGGCAGTTGAGTGAAGTGGAAAGGTCTGAGATTTGTAGGACAAACAGCATTAAGCTGAGGAAATTACATTTGATTCATAAGGCAATAAAATACGAAACTGCTAATACAGACCACAAGATATTCTGGTGACTTAGGCTGCAGATAAGATTACAATTGGTTGATAAAATAAACAATTATACTGATGCAATACATTATACACAATGTATAACTCTATTAACCTGGTATGTAGTCCTGAAAACACTTTTTTTGTATGACTCTCTTAACATTTTTTTTTTACCTGCTTTAATTATTTTATGAATGTGACCTATGGTGAGACCGTAAGGTCATCATCATATTTAGCCCCTATGGTGTTTAGGACTTTGACTTGCATGTTGAAAATGCTTTTAGGTTCTGTTGAATAACTCAGAAACTGAGGAACATAAAGGTTGCTATATTTTCCATTTCAAATTAATCAGGCTGTAAAGATTTGTAAGGATTTTGACCAAACATAGGTCAACCATGCTGAATGTTAATGAAACTTATGTGAAAAGTACTCCCCAGTGACTGATAATCAAGAATCTTTACCCTTTTGCACAATTTTACATCCTGTTTTTAATATCATAATCTTGCTTCTGCCTGAAATATTTTCTTTGTAAACTGGGGCTTTTACTCAATTTATTAACACGCAATAACTTCCTGGAGGATTTTGTTTGTTTGCTTGTTTGTTTTTAATTTCACTTATTGATTTTTTTCTTCCTCACTGAAACAAAATAATTTGGAAGACTTGTCACTGTGTAATCCCCTCTGTGATCCCAAACCTTTTTTTCTTGTTTCTTTTAATTAACTAACATGTCAATCAGATTTGTACCGCTTCTGTCTTTACCCATTATCACTGTTTGTATAGAGTTTTAGCTTAATCTGTATGTATATTACATCCACCCAATTCTTTGATAAGCATGGGTTTTTGTGTCGATGTGAGAGTAAGAAAATGTTTAGAAAGCCGATGCTTTCCTCATGAAGCCTTTTCTAAAACTTTCCTAAATCTTAGGAAGAACAATACTGCCATCTTAAGGCAAATTAAGTTTTAAGAAACACCACCAACTTTTGTTACACATTTTAGGTTTGTATTTCACATTTTCATATTAGATTTATAATCCCACCTAATTTGAAAAAAAACAAAACCTAATACATCACAAGCTTGATGACATTTGTACAATATTCCCAGTACTTCCTCCAAAAAATTCAAGATTTCATAGAATATTTTCTTAAATCACGTATTTATTTTACCCCTAATATATACTTCGATTTCAGAAGTTTAGTCTTTGTCTCAAAATGCTAATTTGACACTTGGAGGAAATATGGACAATGGCAAGGGTATTTTAAGACCTAGAGTTTCACTAATGATATGTGAAAAATTATATAGAAATTTACATGACACGCAGAATTAAGACTAATGTTCTTAAGTCTAGAGAAGCAAATGCTGGAGAAGGATGAAAAGTATAGCTAGGAGTAAGCCTTTATGGCCTAGAAAAAATGTTGCTGTAATGGAAGAGAGTAGTTTAGAAGGAGGAGATATGGAGTAGCATGCTATCTGCTTAGGAGATCAACTTGAAAAACATTTGCTGAATGGTGGCATAGAAGTAAGCATTAGTGGTACTTCAAACAGCAGAATTAGCAGCATTCTATGGTTATTATAGCTGGGTAACCTTCAATTAAATATTTATACTTCCTTACAGTGTTTCCTTATGATCACTATTTTCAGAAAACGTTTTATTGGAAATTAGAAGTTTGAAGACCTCTAATGTCTACCATCCCAACATCTGTCATTTACTCAGTCTCTATTTTCACCTGCTATCTCCTAATTTCCAACTATCACCTAAGGCAACATATATGTGTATTCGCTGTTCTAAGTATAACCTCTATAGTCTGTGTTCTTAAACCCATCCTTGTTTCCTAGGAAATAAATACAGTAAAGTCCTAAATCCTTCACACTCAAATACACTCACAAGAATACCCCCAATAATCAATTTCTACTGCCTGTACACAATCACCATGCTGATCCACATTTCTGATCATGCCAAACACTAATACAAAAATACTGAAAGTCTTCATAATTACAATATAATGAAATTGAAACTATTGTGCTACTAAAGAGTGTAAACTAAGCAAGTACTGCTTAGTTTTTCTCTGTATTTCATTAGTCTGTAAATATGTATGCTTTTATCATAAGGCATGCTCACTTTCTCTGGACATGTTTTCACATTTCCCTTTTCTCACCTTCGTTTGTATTACTGTTTCCTATGTCTTAAATCAACTGTTCTCTAATTGCCAGGGGAAACCCATTCCTTCCTGTAGTATTCTGCCTGTGTAGTCAAACCAGTTAAAGTTGATTCCACTTGTCATTTCTATTTACTTATTGTACTTTGAATCTTCATTACATCGTCTCATAATTGATACTAGATAGTAAGATTTGCTTTATTGGGAAAGGCAATGAGCCTTGGTTACGTTTAGACTCTACATTTTCTAATATGTATCTCTGCATACCTTTTTATGAATAAAACACTAAATTTGTATTGGAAATATATTAATTAAAACTCATATTTTACCCCTTTATCTTCTACATGACCCTGGGAAAAATTCCTTAATTTCTCCAAACTTCTCTTTCCTCAAGTAAGGGATGAAAGTAATACTTTTTTTGCAGTGACACCACAATGTGGGTAGTAGAAACATGATTAATACAATATTTATTTTATAAATATAACATCTTGTTATTATGAATGCAAGTTGACTTCTGTCTCAGTCCTCAAGTACACATCTTCACTATTCTGCATTTTCACAAACATCTTCAGAATTTTTTTTTTTTTTTTTTTGAGATCGTTTCACTCTGTTGCCCAGGCTGGAGTGCAGTGGCGTGATCCTGGATCACCACAACCTCTGCTTCTAGGTTCAAGCAATTCTCATGCCTCAGGCTCTCGAGTTGCTGGGATTACAGGCATACGCCATCATGCCCAGCTAATTTTTGTATTTTTAGTGGAGACCTGGTTTCACCATGTTGGCCAGGCTGGTCTCGAACTCCTGGCCTCAAGTGATCTGGCCACCTCGGCCTCCCAAAGTGCTGGGATTACAGGCGTGAACCACCAGGGCCAGCCCCATCTTCAGAAAATTTATACACTATGTATTCCCTTCCTCTGTTGAGTTTCTCACCACCAGATTTTCATGTGTTGTATAACTATGAGACATATGAAGTATGTCATATGTCATAACTATTCTAAATGACCTTTAGGAGTTCTCAACACTCTTGGTACTGTTAATAAGTATAAATTATTTCTTTAAGCATAGCCCTGACAATGACCATTTAATGATCAAAATCTGTCATGGCTCCCAACTACCCATGCAATTAACTATAAAAACCTACTTAAGAACCCAAAACCTCAAAATGTGAACCAAGGTTGAGGAACTGTTTATAAATAACACAAAATGTCTTTTTAAAAAAACTTTATTCTTGCTACATTTTTCTCCAGAAAGATCTTATTTTTCATATATTTTCAATGCTGAAACCAGATTGATTTTCCTGCATAACAATAATTCTTGCAGAAAGTAACTTCACTTTTCTTTAAATTTCTGGAATTCCTGACTTTTTACTATGAGATACATCTACTTACATCTTTATCACAGGTATGTATATGCATGGATTTTCTATTTTACTAAATATGTTTTACAAAATATAGCAAGTACCAACAAATACTTGTCGAATGAACTCTTTCCTGGAAGCTATGTGTTCCTGAAAGCCTCAAAAACTATCAAACTCTGGGAATAACATGATGAAATGCCTGTTCTCAGAAAACACTTTTGGAAGTAGATTAGACAAGGGCATGCTCAGAATCAGAAAGACATGTTACATACCGTTTCATAATTATGATGAAAAGTCATGAAGAGCTGAATAAAAAATGACAGTGAGCATGGAGATGAAGTGGCCAAGAAGTGGAAACATGATAATGTGACTGATTTTATGAGACTGGAGGGAAGAAAAAAATGAAGCCCAGGATTTATCTGTCAGGTTTGCAGCTTGAGCCACCTATTAGATGACAGTGTTGAGTCTTAATATTAGTAACAAGAAGAGGAAACGTACGAGTCAATAGACATTGAATTTAGTTTGGGATATAACTGGGAATAAATCTTTCATAATGATTCAGTAACATCTTGAAGGCAGACTTACATTTGTAGGAGGATTGGGGTTCACTGGGGTTCATAGGCTTAGGGAGTTTTTTTTTGTTTTTTAATTGTGTTCATTAGATACAGTTGATGAAAACATAATTTACAAATACTTCTTTCTTTCAAAATTTTATGAGTATATACATGTATATATTTATGGGGCACGTGAGATATGTTGATACATACATACAATGTGTAGTAAGCACATCAGGGTAAATGGGGTGTCCATCACCTCAAGCATTTATCATTTGTTTTGTGTTACAAACATTCCAGTTATATTCTTCCAGTATTTTTTAAATGTAAAATAAATTGTTGTTGACTGTAATCATCCTTTTGTACTATCTTTTTTTGCTGTTTGTTTGAGACAGGGTCTCACTCTGTTGCCCAGGCTGGAGTGCATTGGTGTGATCTCAATTCACTGCAGCATCGACTTCCAAGCTCAAGCAATCCTCCCACCT
Organism: Gorilla gorilla gorilla; assembly: GCF_029281585.2. NCBI lineage: Eukaryota > Metazoa > Chordata > Mammalia > Primates > Hominidae > Gorilla > Gorilla gorilla. The sequence goes on along the minus strand of NC_073238.2, from coordinate 77,033,408 downwards.
CAGTCTCCCAAGTAGTTGGGGATATAGGCATCCACCACTATGCCCAGCTATTTGTGTTTATTGTTTGTAGAGACAGGGTCTCACCGTATTGCCCAGGCTGGTCTCAAACTCATAGGCTCAAGTAATCCTCCCACCTTGGCCTTCCAAAGTGCTGGGATTACAGGGGTGAGCCCCACTCTGGGCTTGTGCAATCAAATTCTAGATTTTATTCATTCTATCTAACTATACTTTTGTACTCTATCAGGGAGTTTTAGAATATCTCACCTATTAAATAATGGTGATAATATAATAACTTATTAGGTAACAACACTTCTTACAGTGTAACTGACTTCTTCCAGTGACAGAATAAATGAAGTGAACTTCAAAATATTTCAGTTATTCTGAAGTTGCCATGCTTATCTTTCTGAAGTTGTAGTATGTAAAATGTTTCCTAAGTGTTTAGAAAACACTTACATTTTACATTTACAAAAATATAAAGTGCTTTCTAAGTGTCTAGAATAGTAATCGTATTTCTTTCTTTCTTTCTTTCTTTCTTTCTTTTTCCCCCTGAGACTGAGTCTTGCTCTGTCGCCCAGGCTGGAGTGCAATGTCCCGATCTCGGCTCACTGCAACCTCTGCCTCCTGGGTTCAAACGATTCTTCTGCCTCAGCCTCCCGAGTAGCTGGGATTACAGGCACGCACCACCACACCCCGCTAACTTTTTGTATTTTTGGTAGAGATGCGGTTTCACCATGTTGGCCAGGCTGTCTCGAACTCCTGACTTTGTGATCCTCCTGCATCGGCCTCCCAAAGTGCTGGGATTACAGGCATGAGCCACCTCGCCAAGCCAGTAAGTTGTATTTCTAGGATTTCTTTGTGTGTACATTGTACGCTCCCTCTTGATAATAGAATTCATGCCTTTGATTTCTTAATATCCACAATGATGTCTTGTATAAAAAGTATTTATTTTTAAAGTCTCATACCAAAAACTAAAGAAAATAGTATCTGCAGAAAGACTTTGAAGCTACAAAAAGGACTCCAAAAAGTTGGGTTTCCTTCTTATATATCAAACAAAATAAAACTCTTTTTCTAGTCTCCTAGGAAGTGAACTAGAGTAAGTCATTAACCTAAGATGTATGGCTTTAAAAATATTCAGAGATAGAAACTATGGTGCAATAGACAACAATGTTTAATAGATAAGGCTTAGAACTTCCTAAAACCATCATGGGAGAGAGAGAATTTTTGAATACCCCTTTGAAAGTAAGGCCCAGTTTCAGAGAACAATCCAACTACCTTTTAAATAGGAATTTAAAATATCAATATCTCAGTCATTGACTGATTTATCAGAAAAACTATAATTCTTAAGGTGAAAAAGATGACTTTAAATCTGAAAACAGTATTTGTTAAATGTCATAATTTAGAAAATGCCTAGTGTCAATTTCATTTTGACCAATACATTAATTTGTAGCTGTGTTAATATTAGATGGTAAAACCTCTTTCACTTTTGTTGTAACTCAGAGACTTAAAAAATTAGGATAGAAATCTCTATTATTGCCACTGGGTAATATTCTCTTTGCTCTGATTGCTCCTAAATTTTAAAAATTACGATTTGAAAAAATTAATGTCCTAGTTGACTACGCCTTAATATTAAGTGGTATAATTGAGGTAGGAAAGCTTTTGGACTTTGTAAGTCCTTAAGGGATTAATTTGATCAAATCCTGATCAGTAAGAGTTTATGATAAATAATTCAAAGTAAGTCAGAGTTACTATGATTCTGATACTTTACGATGAAGTATTGAAAACCTAAAATTCTTATGTCTTTCAGATTCTCAGTTGGATCAAACGCAGGGGTTAATTTCAACTAACCAATACTCTTCTCAGCACCATTTCTCTTCTTCAGTGGAAAACACCTCAAGACCACTAAAGTTTCCAAAAAGGCATACGGAGCAGAACTTTTTACAAGGAAAGGTCTGAATTTATCTAAAATTCTTCCCACTGGGGTATAGGAACTAAGCCTATATTCCATTTATTTATTCTCCAAATTGTTACTACAGTCTATGGACAAAGATATGCCAACATAAGTGCCTCCTGACTGGGTTTAGTTTAAGTCCATTTCTGTGCCTCAAGGTGGTTGATGGTTGGTTTATAGGCTGACAGAGTGCCAGGATATTGTGAGTATCTCTAAGTTGTACTTAAGTCCCTTTTCTTTAAGGAAGAACTTGGAAGGCAGTAAAATATCTCTCTCAGTGATACACAGAGTCCACAAAACAAATGACCTCTAATATTTTCTTAGTGAAAAAGACATCTTGAGGTTTGATATTGACAGTCTTGAAAAATAGCATGAAGAATAAATTAAGTTCAGCATACAATTAATTGTATGTCAGCAAAGACCTATAAGTGTATAATGATTTCTGTTAATCATTTGCTTTAAATGCACTTTATGACAAGCTAAATAATTCTACTGTAATACCATATCTATAAAAACACTGACCTTTGAATCAAATATTTTAAATACAATAAGAAAAAAACACCCACAATTTCTTTTGTTTAAGAAGAAAGAAGATTTTATTCTGGTAGAGGCTTCAAGAAATAAATTAGAGGCCAGTTTGGTCACTAAATTAAGGTAACATTCTCTGGACGGTAAATTCTATCCACAGCTATAATCTATAAAACTCCTCTAGCAGTTTGAATATTATATAAATAGAATTTATAATCACTCCAGCAGACTCACCTGCAGGTTGAGGATCAGTTCAAAATCATTCAAAATTATATTCTCACTTGGGAAGCAGAAAGGGAGAGCACAGAAGCAACATTTTATTGTCTATTTGATTTTCCCAGAGTCAGAACTAACTACTGGAAAACATCCTTTAAAACATATCACATAGGACACAGTAGTGGAATGTTGGTAACTGTGTCAATTAATGAGAATTTATAGTCAAAATAGCATTGCCATAATTCTTCTCATTATCTCTTCCATTCTAATCCCTTGCTTGCCAATCTTTCTGAGTGCCATATCCAGATCTAGACAGCAATATTTTTAGTATATTCAGAGTTTCTGAATTCAGAATTGAATTCAGGCTGTCTAAAACCATTTCTTCTCACACATCGTCTGCTTCTTGTTTCTTCCGCCCCTTTTTTGTATGAATTTGGCTACATTGGCTGCACCACTGTCGGAAACAATCAAGTGCAACTATAGACACTAAAATAAGCATTAAAAACCGAAGACAATCAGATGGCTGTTTCCCCTAGAAATTGTCAGTTGATCTAAATCTTAGGTAAGTACTGTGAAGAAACATTTGAGCCCAATGCAGTGGATCAGATTCATGGCAGTGTGACATCATTTCATTTTATTTTTGAGTCATTAGATCCACCATTTAACCTGCAACATCTTCAAGGTCTCATCATAAATTTCCACATGTGAATACAGATATGTTAATGACGGTCATTGTCTAACTGAATTGTTTATTTTTATTTCTCAGGGAAAGCAATGAAGGTTATTCTATTTGTATAAACAGCGTTAAGCGATAATAGGCAGTAGCCCACCTGTCTGCCTCTGCGTAGACTACGACCACAGAACAATCTCCGTTGTTTCAAAGTGAAGTTTTGTTTAAAAATAATGGTTTACATAATACAGCATTTAACTTCAAAGTGGCTTGACTTCACCTGTTTTTCCGTTTGTTTAAAAGAAACGTTCTTGCTGTGTTGTCCAGGTTGGTCTTGAACTCCTGGGCTCCTGGGCTCAAGTGATTCTCCTGCCTCAGCCTGAAAAATTGCTGGGATTGTGTTTGGAATTGGTGGGTTCTTTGGCTCACTGACTTCAAGAATGAAGCCGCGGACCCTCCTGGTGAGTGTTACCGCTCTTAAGGTGGCGCGTCTGGAGTCTGTCCCTTCTGATGTTCAGATGTGTTGGGAGTTTCTCCCTTCTGGTGGGTTCGTGGTCTCGCTGCCTCAGGAGTGAAGCTGCAGACCTTCCCAGTGAGTGTTACAGCTCTTAAGGCAGCGCGTCTAGAGTTGTTTGTTCCTCCCAGTGGGCTCGTGGTCTCGCTGGTCTCAGGAGTGAAGCTGCAGATCTTCGTGGTGAGTGTTACAGCTCATAAAAACAGTGTGGACCCAAAGAGTGAGCAGTAGCAAGATTTATTGCAAAGAGCAAAATAACAAAGCTCCCACAGTCTGGAAGGGGACCTGAGAGGGTTGTCAATGCTGGCTCGGGGCAGCCTGCTTTTATTCTCTTATCTGGCCCCACCCTCATCCTGCTGATTGGTAGAGCCCAGTGGCCTGTTTTGTCAGGGCGCTGATTGGGTTTTTGGATTTACAATCCCTGAGCTAGATACAAAGGTTCTCCACCTCCCCATCAGATTAGTTAGACACAGAGTTTTGACATACGGGTTCTCCAAGGCCCCACCAGAGCAGCTAGATATAGAGTGCCGATTGGTGCATTCACAAACCTTGAGCTAAACACAGGGTGCTGATTGGTGTGTTTACAAACCTTGAGCTAGACATAAAGGTTCTCCACGTCCTCACCAGAGCAGCTAGATACAGAGTGTCGATTGGCGCACTCGCAAACCTTGAGCTAAACACAGGGTGCTGATTGGTGTATTTACAATCCATGAGCTAGATATAAAGACTCTCCACGTCCCCACCAGATTCAAGAGCCCAGCTGGCTTCACCTAGGGGATCCTGCACCAGGGCTGCAGGTGGAGCTGCCTGCCAGTCCTGTGCCGTGTGCTCGCATTCCTCAGCCCTTGGGTGGTCGATGGGACTGGGTGCCGTGGAGTAGGGGGTGGTGCTCGTCTGGGGAGGCTCAAGCCGCACAGGAGCCCATGGAGTGGGTGGGAGGCTCAGGCATGGCGGGCTGCAGGTCCCAAGTCCTGCCCCGCAGGAAGGCAGCTAAGGCCCGGTGAGAAATCGAGCGGAGCGCCCGTGGGCCGGCACTGCTGGGGGACTCAGTACACCCTCCGCAGCCACTGGCCCGGGTGCTAAGTCCCCCATTGCCCGGGGCCAGCAGGGCTGGCTGGCTGCTCCGAGTGCGGGGCCCACCAAGCCCACGCCCACCTGGAACTCCAGCTGGCCCGCAAGCGCCGCACGCAGCCCCGGTTCCCGCTCTTGCCTCTCCCTCCACACCTCCCTGCAAGCTGAGGGAGTGGGCTCCGGCCTTGGCCAGCCCAGAAAGGGGCTCCCACAGTGCAGTGGGGGGCTGAAGGGCTCCTCAAATGCCACCAAAGTGGGAGCCCAGGCAGGGGAGGTGCCAAGAGCAAGCGAGGGCTCTGAGGACTGCCAGCATGCTGTCACCTCTCAGGATTGCAGGCATTTGTTTTATGCCAAACTATATTGTTAAAGTTTTTTTGTAATTATAGCTTATTCTTAATAATATAGATAGAAATTTTTAGTTTATTTTTTAATTTAATATTTTTATTATTATACACAAACCCTTAAGTTTACCAGCTAACGCCTATTTCCAAGTCCTGGAAATCATCAAATCATTAGAAATAGCAAAGGATTTGGACACATTTTGCCTGATTCTGCAATCCTGTGATGATCTGTCATTGTTTTACCTGTACAGTCCTTAAAACCAGGTAAATAGCTTTCAGAAGTGTTTTTCAATGTAATTATTTGGGGAAATATAGTTACTATATAAAAGCAGAATGTTTTATTTTCATTATTTTAATCATTTTATTTAAAATATTTTCCTTTTGTAACAAATTTAATTTCCTTTTGCTTATAACATGAAAGCCCTGTGGTCTGGAATTGGCCTTTCTCTTCTGTCTGGAGAGTAAGACAATTTTTGTCATGGGTGCTTGCTGCAGTAATGGTGAGATATATCTTAAGACCGTTTAAAAAACAGTATTATGTTTTCCCCAAATGTATTACTTTTAGCAAATGTATAGCTACCTGTTACTTTGACACAATTCAGCTCCGCAATTCTATTCATTGATATTTTATATACCAATAAGGAAAGCCTTGTGTTCTTTCTGTAATATCAATCAATAGCTTACATGCCATTTGAGATTTTTTCTGTTTTGTACTACTGCTCAGGGGGAGTGCATAGTTTTAAAATTATGTTCAGGGACTTTAAGCTGACATTCCATAATGATATTGAATCTTGATGGATTGATATCATGTAAAACCTTGCTTTGCACAAAGTGTAGGCAAAATTGCACTATAAATATCATGACGTTGTGATGCATGAATTTATACTGAGGAGAAAATAGAGTTACCTGGCAAGCACTTTCATGCTAAATGATAGTGGATTGGAATTCATTATTATGATTATATTATTCTGTGTATTTATATTAAATCCACCACATTGATATATGTTATCTTACATGAGAAAGTGGCTATTTTAAACTTACTATGGATTAATGTATTTCTGTCCCATTAAATTATTTTAGTAATACTTTAGTAATACTTTCTGATCATAATCTTAAAAGGTTCATTATTTGTGAAAAAGTAGATACTTGAAAAATAAAATTTTTATATTATGGAAACTATAAAATCAAGTCTTATCTCAGTTTTAATCTTCAAATAAAAAACTTCACCACCTAAAATTTGGACAAGGGAGAGAAACACATATTATCTCTCTCAACATTTAATCTTTAATTTGCAAGATGATGTTACTCTTTTCTATTACCATTTATTGAAAAATGGATGCTCTCAAGTTAATATATTATAGATTAGAAATAATATTTATTTAAATATCAGAAATAGGCCAGGCATGATGGCTCACACATATAATCCCAACACTTTGGGAGACCAAGGTGGGAGGATTACCTGAGTCCAGGAGTTTGAGACCAGCCTGGCCAACATGGCAAGACTCCTTCTCTACAAAAATACAAAAAATTAGCCAGGCACAGTGATGGGGGCCTGTAGTCCCAGCTGCTCAGGAGGCTGAGCAGGGAGGATTCCTTGAGCCCCAGGAGATTGAGGCTGCAGTGAGTTAGGATCATTCCACTGTAGTCCAGCCTGGGGGACAGAGTGAGATCCTGTCACACAAAAAAAGTAAATAAATATATTTTAAAATTAGGTCGCTAATTTAAGTCGCTAGTAAGAGTATGAAAAATGACAGAATTAAATTCCCATTGTATTTTCTTCTCCAAATAAGAAGTACTGAATTCTGAATTGGCATAAGTGTATATTATTCTTTAGTCAGCATCTTTAAGGTCTGTTTTAGAGAATGAATAAACGTTTTTTACTATGTTTTACTTGAGTAAATATTTCTTTAAATTAAACATCAAGGTACCAATACTGTGTGGTCTCAGAATTAATTTCTTTAATTTATGAATTCATGTAGACAGCGTTTTAAAATCAAGTTCAGATGTCTTAAAAAATCTGCGTTTTCTTTACTAGCGGCTGTTAACATCAATAAAAAGAGAAAAATCATTTGAACATCAATTATTAATGACTACTTATGATTTTTTTTATTACTTAAAGTAAGCTGCCACTATAAAAATTGAGTAAGAAGGATGGGAAAATAGAATCAGTGGAAATATTTGTATTTAATATAGAGTATTTCTTATCCCTAAACATTTAAAATACAGAGAGAGCCTGTAAGAACACAGATACTATACATTTTTGCAGATATTGCAAATTGCACACTGTCCAATTGCCTTTTTATGTTTGTTTCCTTTTCTTTGTCTTTTTACTGATTATGTTTTAAAAGAGTAATAAAAAACGAATTTTCAGCAGAGCTGGTTTACACATGCTACCTCTAAATAAGGATAGCATTTTTCCCAATCAAGTTGCTTTGTATTACCAAAAAAAGTAATATCATAAAAGAGAGAGATGTTACTCAAAAAGTACTCTCTATATATTCCAGAATATTTACATCATCAAAATAACCTCAGTTTAGAAAATAAAGCAGAAAGTTGGCCAATTGGAATTTAGTTTGTTTTAGGAACGCAAAGAAAACTTCTGAGTAAATGAAAGTATGGAAACCTTCACAGTACTAAAGCAGCTTAAAAGAAAGAAGTCCTGAATGCCTGTCGTTGTTCTTTTTTGATATTCTTATTTTATTGCTCTACTGTTTGCCTTTTTAATTACCTGTTTATTGATGGTGCGTTGCAATAATTTGAGAGGTGTGGCACAAGTTATAACTAATAGATACAAGTATGTTCATATTAGGTTACTAAGTGGTTAGCTTTGTTTTCAAATCAATTGAAGTAAATTTAGAGTTATTCTGGTAATAAGGCACTTAACATACACTTGCCATCTGGTGGCATTGCTTAGTGGGAAAAGAATGAAATAAATTACATGTTTTCTGTAACATCTATGACACAGCCTATAATCTGTAGAAGCTCATCTAGTTGTCACTCCTGTGAATGTCATTCCCTTGTGTCGCACATACAGACACCTATCACTGAATGTAAGCACCATGGTTTTAGGAGGCTATGCTAAGTTAAAATATATGTTTCACCAATTATCTCCTGAGTATAGTGATTCTAATGATTTCATTTTGTTTTTTCCTTCACATTATGTTCCTCAGTTTTAAATTTATCCTTTTTTTTTCCTGCAGACTATTTAGCACCCCTTATAAATAAAGCTTTTAAGATATTAAGGAGCTTAATAATAGGTGAATCAGTTGGACAAATGTAAGAAAAAATAGTACTTAATCTAAAAATGCATTAATAAGAAATTGAGGTTTTTATAAGATTGTCAAGTAAATTATGGCACGAATTTTGTACTATAGAAGAAAGATGATTGTGTGTCTGTTTTTAAACATCAATATTTCTGCTAAGGGGAAGGGGCCTTTCAGACAACAAGTATTAAGGAGGCCACAATACACTGTAAAAGTGCATGTGAAAATTTATGCTGTTATGCGTCAAAGTAAGCACTTGGATTAAGGAATAATTAGAAAACATTATGGAACAGTTAAGTAATAAGAAAATAATACAGGTTGAAATTATTATGGTCTGTAGGCAGAGGGTACATGCTTTATTTTTTCAGCTGTAATTATTGTAGTAATTATAATTTAATTCATCACCACCCATGTACTAATTGTGTATTTTAATTATTCAGTAGGGAGGTACTGTAAACTGTGTTTATGACTCTGGTCTACTCGAGGATCAGCCCCATGATATTTTTCTCCATAAAACTTACCAAATATAATATTCTTTTTTACAAAATTATTTATTGCTTATCTTTATTTATGAGTTTTGTATAAATGTTATCAGTCAGAGTATTCTAGGTTATATTGCAGTAACGAAGTGTCTCAGTATAATTATTTCTTTTCACACTACAAGTGAGAAAATGAGAGCAGGTTAATCTCCTTACTTAAAAGGCCTAGATTAAAGAGGGCTGTGTGTCAAAATGCAATCCTTAAATAAACAAAGTAGGAAATAACAGAATGTGATAAGCTGTGTTCTGATTCTTAACATTTCTGTCCCCAAGTTAGATATTTTGCTCCCATTAATATTTTGTTGGCCAACGAAAATCACATTACCAAAAATAACTTCTACAGGTGGCCATTGTAGTACAATGCACCATACACCTCTGAGGTAAGATCTAGAAATATTTGATGAACAGCACTGATTGATTTCATAATTGTAATCCAAAAGTATGGGAAGTAAGATACTTGAAATAAATTGAGAATGTCTCCAATTACATGATTAATGCTTTGAGGCAAGTCACTCCATGTCATTCTAATGTCATAGTCCCATGCCAGAGCATTTAAACCTAACACTCTTGGGATAGAGCTTGAATGTTTGTAGTTTTTGTAAGGTCACCTCATGATTCTAAGGTACATTCCTGATTGAAAACCACAGTTGTAAAAATGCTTCTTGGTAACACATTTGTCTTTGTCAAATACATTCATTTAAATCATTATTGCATGTCTGCTATGTTATAGCATGTCATAGCATGCTATGTTATAGCATGTCTGCTGTGTTTCTGCAAATTAGTAGTTAATAAACTAAGGTTTGCTAGGAGATGAATCCATGTTTTAGGTACCATACTAAGTACCTAAAACAAGAAGTGTTTAGTCAACTGTCTAATCACATAATGTAAATCATCTAATTGTTTTTCAAAAGATGTAACACTATTAAGAGGAGATAATAAGAAATATATTTGTCATTGTATATTGCTTAACATTTTGTCACATTTAGTAAGGCAAGCTTTAACCAGACCTAAGAATCAACGTAATTTTTCAGCCAGTTCCAATCAGTTAAATTAATGCTAATTTAGTTGAAGTTTATTTAGTAAAAAGTAATACATTTTAAATTCTAACATATTTAATACAATCTTTTTTTATTTTTCAACATAAAGTTATCATAATAATGATTTTTAGAAAATTTTTTATGACTTATAACATATTTATAGTACATTCTTGCATTGTCAATCTTTACAAAATTAGATCTTTCTTATTAGAATAGTCTATGTTTTAAATCTGGTCATAGAAGTTTTCAAGCTAATTCTCTCTCAAACAAGTTAAAAGGTGCCAAATTACACATTCTTTGAAAATGAGCCAATTTAAAGTCCTTGTTTCAGCCCCAAATTGTCATGATATTAATGTTGAAATGGCTTGCTGATTTTCATACTAGCACCTGAGACAATTACAAGAAAAAATAATTTGGAATAAATAATAGTATAACATTTTCCAAGCAATAGTTTGTAGATTCAAAAGAACGTCAATCCATTTATTCTTCTAATTTTCCCAACACTATACCACACTAAGTGAAATAATCAAACTCATCAATTTTTTACCCTTTTCTTACAGACAAGATTTCTTCAAAATACTAAGGCTTTTCTCTATCGTTTAATAGAAAACGAATACTCCGTTGAACACTTGACTATTCTCTTCAGAATTATATATGAAAGTAATTCATTTTTAATTAATTTTTAAATTATTAATAATTATCAATTGTTAAAGTCTGTTTTTTAAAAAGACACCTACAAAAAATATTTGGAATTTAATATCAGTGAGTGAATTTTTCTACTGACACCAAATTATAAGTCACTGAGAAGAAATAGAAATTTAAAATACTTAGCAAAGAAAAATTACTACAATATATTCTAGATAACTAGAGTCACAAAGGTGCATTATGACCTTTAAATTTTAAAAAATTTATATAAAATTTTATTTTTCTTTAGAACCTATTTTATATTTATCTGGGAAAAAATGGTGCATGAATTACAAGAAACAAACAACTCAAGATGTATAAAATATTGCAGATGTATTCAAACCTTCAAGCAGATATTCAGAACTAAAATTATGTTAAATTATCTTATTTTGCAAGTATATTGTTTAAAACAATGTTAGTCTAAATTCATGTAACAGGAAGAGAATAAAACTATTTTGGGTAACCAGATTCTTAGCAAGTAAATAAATTTTGGTCTCTCAAAAAAGATTTCTAAATTTATTATTTAGAGTCACAATCACCATCATAACTTGCTTACATGAAGAGGGAACAGTAATATGTTTCCATAAATAAGGGGTTGCTCTTACTGGACACCCTTCCTTAGAGAATTAACACACAGTGATTAAGAACAAACAGTTGTTATAACAAAGACCAGGTTTACAGAATTAGTTTGGCCATTTATTGGAGTGCATTTCTTGTGGTTAAATATTAAGCTATTCGGTCTTTAAATACCCTCACCAATGAACTTTGAGTAACGATACAAATATTTGAAGGTTGATAGAAAATTAAATTAGATAATGTGTGAATATATCTTAACACAGTATCTGCAAATGAGTGAATGCCATATAGATTTAGCTATTATATTCATTATTTTTACCATTTAATCACTTTTATTTTTTTCATAGAAAAATAACTCTCCAATAAGGTTATTATTGATTAGTATTAAGTAGGGAAATACATAGAGATGTTTTATTTTTAAAATTGCATGTGTGTGGTAGAGCAAAGAGACATCCAATAACATTAAAAGTGCACAGCCAGGTTAGACACATAAACATTAAAAATTCTCTAAGAAATAATAAAATTTAAATTTTTGGTTTTAATGACATTGAAAGAGAATGTCCTATTGTGAACAGTGAGAGGTTTGCAAAAACACTACAAAAGTTAATAAAGAGTAGTTTGTTTGCTTATTTTAGATTTAATAATTTTATAGAACTCAAATTGCTCCTTCAAAATTATGAAAATTTAAAATCCACATGTTTTAAAGGGTGTCAAGAGTTTGAGCAATTCGGATAGCCCTATTTGACTTATTTACCTCATCTGTCTAGGACTAATATTAGTTCTTATGCTACAGTATTATTTTCACAATGAGATAAGCCACACATGAACCCATAACACAGTGCCTGGCTGTGAACACTCAGTAAGTTAATAATTAACAATTAACACTCAATAATTAAAAACTAATAATGAAAACTCAATAAATTACTATCTTTATATTTAAAGCTGTTTAATGAAAGTATTTCTCTAACTTTGTAATTTCACGCTTATTTTTTTCTTAATAAATGTAAGGCTTTAAAATGTTTTATAGTATGCTTCAACCTTTACTCCTAACAATCAATCTCATAAATTCAGGTGGGTATGTTCCATTTGAGCAAGCTTACTTCTATTGAGATTTGAAAAGTATATGTGACCTGTAAATGTTATCAGAAACAGTAACTCTATTTGACAAATGGCCTAATCACTCCACTCTAGATCAACACATTTTTCTTGTTATAATAAAATGTCTCTTCTAAGAGTGCATATGGATTTTAACTTTCCTGAATTTCTATAAATGTTTAGCTACTTTATAATACAGCTTTGTCCTGGAAAACTGAAATGTTCCACAAGGTAAATGCTCACCCTATTTTGCTGCATGCCACACAAAAGTCACTTTCAAGGTTCGGAGAATAACTATTCTTTGGCTCTTTTTTTTGACAATTGTCAGTTTTTGAAAATGCACAAACCTTCCTTCTCATTGAAAGGAAACATGGAACATTCAATATCAGGGGTCAGCTCAACATTAGGAGGCTATTTAAAAGCATGGCCACATTTCTCCTGGTATAAGTCACTTGCCAATTTAGAAGGAAAACCAGGCTGTACCAGAACTTTAAATGTCCAAAAGTTTCTTTAATCATATTATAGATTTTCACAGTGGTGTAACTTTGTTTAATTTTTATAATGTAAGTTAAGTTAAAAATAAACTACAATTTTACTGCATTAAATTATCACTCCTAACAAAGGTGTGCTCTTGCAGCTGATAATGATTCTCTTTAATCTCATTTATTTCTCAGGTTCCTTAAACTTTAGGCCAGGTAGCGGCTCATGCCTATAATCCTAACACTGTGGCAGGCAAAGGCAGGAGGATTGCTTGAGCCCAGGAGTTTAAGACCAACCTGGGCAACATAGTGAGACCCTGCCTTTGCAAAAATAGATGTAAAAAATTAAAAAAAAAAAAAAAGCTAGGCATGGTGGCATGCGCCCATAGTCTCAGCTACTCAAGAGGCTGAGGCGGGAGGATCCCTTGAGCTCAGGAGTTCAAGGCTGCAGTGAGCTATGATCATTCCACTACACTCCAGCCTGAGTGACAGAGTGAAACCCTGTCACTATTTAACAAAAAATAAAGCAAAAAAAAAAAAAAAAAAAAAAAAAACCTTTACATTTAAAATTTACCTTCCCTGATATGTTATTCTTGACAGCTTGGCCTGAATTCTGATCCTTTCTTTATCTGTGATAACTCCAGTATTACTCTGCAAATGCTAAAGTTGATTGATTGGTGTGCAATTACATTTCAGGTAGTTTTAAATTGTTCACTTTTAAAATATTTTGATGTAAGATATTAATATAAATATTGCCTTGTGCACAAAATGTGAAGTAATGCAAGTCTTTAAGATGTTTTTAAGGTCTCAAGATCACATACTTTCAAAGCTGTGGTTGAAATGACTTACAAACTACATTTAAACTATTGACACATGACAGACCCACTTTAAAGAAAAGCTTGTAAAGAAAACCAGTCACTCTTCAACAGCAATAGGTGCAACAAGCTGTTATTTACATGGTGCTAATATTTTACATGCATTATAATTTTATAATTTAAACTAATTTAAGATGGTATTAAATTGATTTCCAATTTTCAAACGTGGGCATGTTAGTGTTAGTACTTTACAATCTCTAACTTTAATACAGAATAGCATGATTATATGCTATGTAAAAGCCTTAAATGTTCCATCTTGTGCTGCTAAGTTTGGAGTAGGGACTCAGATATATTGGTGGAAAACTGAAAAATAAAAAGTAAACTGAAAACTCTTACAAAATTCAGCCTGCAAATACTGTATTGAAGGGCAAGAGAAAGGAAATGATATTTGCCACATAGTTGTAAGATCAAAGCTGCTATAATGCATCACTAAGTCAAGGAGACCTATGTTCTAAGGTAGAGTGTATACTTGACAATTTAAGAGGAGGTGACAATAAAACAAAATGTTCTATATCAGGTTTTATTCTGCTTAAAAACTATTTGCAAAAGCAAAATCACGTTACCAGACACAATAAATACATCCTCCCTACTTTACATGTATCCTTATGGGAAATATTACTCCTGAATCATAATCCAAGATTTTCAGGACAATATTTCTTACATACCTTCTTATGGATTTTTCTGTACTTGTTAGATGGAACCCTGTGAATTTAGGGATAAGGTCTTGTCTGTCCTTGTTTTCCCAGCACTGAACAAAGCACCAGCAAAACAGTAAGGGCTCAAAAGTAAATGAACAAATGAATGAATGAAAGTTTATTATCTGTTATTTCTCCTAGTTCATAGCAAGAACCTTCGCAGTAACCAAAATTTTTGTTTAATAATTTTACTTATTGGAATGTAACAAAATAAATAATTCAAAGATAAAGCCACAAAAAGGATCGTAATGTTATTATATTGCGCTAACTCAAGAATATTATATTGAGCTAACTCAAGAACAGTATATGGCTAAGTCAATTATAAGATGCATATAAACATATAAATAAAAAATAAAATTTTATACTCATACTAAAGCTGATAATTATGAGAAAATTACAAATAATATGAAAACATTATTTTATTTTGATGTTAAGTAAAAACAGTAAGAAATAAAATATTGGATCCTAATTTTGTAATCATTGTTCTTTTTTAAAATAAGCATAATATTACCAAAATGTATTTAAATAATTTATTCTGAAATTCAACACAGGAATAGTATTTTATTTTATTTTATGCTGTTAATTTTCTTTCTGTGTTGTTTGGTATGAAGCAGCGAGTTAAGTTTTGCTCTGAGCCCTGTAGGTTTTTGTGTTGTGTTTATTGGGAGAAAGAGACCTTAACAACAAAAATTACAGTAACCAAAATGAAACCAATTTCCACAACAGAAAACTGGCAATGATGACTTCAGCAATAGAGACTTGAAATACTATACTTTTCATTTTAATGAAAAAGGTATTAATGAACTTCATTTTTTTGTATAAAACCAATAATAATTACAGTAATAATTACAGTGATTACAAAATTCTAGCCTTGCTTGTAATCAGTTTGTAATCAGTTTCTACTGAGGATTTTTTTTTATATCCATAGCCATTGTTCTTAAAGGTTTTAAAATAATTAACTGTCTTTTTTGATACCTTAAAGAATAATGTACCACAATATACTGTTTAGTGAAGGAATTAGAAATATTAAAAATGCCTTCTCACACCTAGACCATCTACAAATAAAAACATTTAAAGGAAGAGTAGGATTTTTACACTGTTTGGAGACTTCTTAGCAGAATGGAAAAAGACAAATTGTTCTGGCTTCAGAGGGCCATGAGGTTGAGCCCTGTCCTCCAACTTACTTGCTGTGTTTATGAAAGCATTTTTCTACCCTAAGCCAAAGTATCCTGACCTAAGAACTGAAGATAGCAACTTAACCCACATATGGGTAATTATAAAAATTATAACTGTATGTATTAGTTCATTTTCATGCTGCCGATAAAGACATACCTGAGATTGGGCAATTTACAACAGAAAGAGGTTTAATTGACTCACGGTTCCATGTGGCTGGGCAGGCCTCACAATCATGGTGGAAGGTGAAAGGCACATCTCACATGGTGGCAGACAAGAGAAGAGAGCTTGTGCAGGGAAACTCCCCTTTATAAAACCATCAGATCTCATGAGACTTATTCACTATCAGGAGAATAGCACGGGAAAGACCCACCCCCATGATTCAGTTACCTCCCACCAGGTCTGTCCCACAACACATGGGAATTGTGGGAGCTACAATTCAAGATGAGATTTAGGTGGGGACACAGCCAAACCATATCACTGTACAATACTTCAAATCTTGAATATAGTGTTATTGACTGGTGGTGGTGTATTTTATAATGAATAATGGGAGAAAGAAAAAAATTGTATTTAAATATATAGAACTGCCAAAGCAGGAATATACTTGGTGAGAATAAAAGTAGCCAGGTTTTGACTGAATTATGTTGAATTTACTACATATGGGTAGCAGAGTTCCTAATCATAGTGGTGTCCGCACAATAGGTAATATGTACTGAAAGTATGATTCCCCTCACATCTTGGGCAGCTAAGTAGAACTTAAGTAAGGGATGGATGGATGACTCTGGCCAGAGAAGCCATGCTTATATTAATAACATGATTTTCTGGGTGTACCACGATATAAAAGAAAATATTGGAAAGACTGGTAGAGGTGACTTAGTGGCAAAAATTTGGTGTGAAGTACTAGAGAATTTGTCGTGAAGCTATGCAACTGTTGGGGTATTTTACAGAAAGGTGCTCCTGGAGACTATGAAGAAATATATCATCAGTGATACATTATGTATTGGAAATTTTGTATAATTTTTATAGCACTATTTGTATGAGAGAAGAAGGTAATGGTGGTATAGGGGTATTTAGATGGAAAGAGACACTTAAATTCTATCCAAGTGGCATGACAGGCAGTAGAGTATCCTTCTGGCCATCAAGATGAAAGGGGTTATATTTTCCTATTGTTAGACTCTCACTTATACAATTTCAACAAAAATATGTAAAAATGCAAACATTACTTTATAAATTTTTATATATAACAACATTGAAATGTTTTTGACAAAAATCTGAAAGTCTTGGACTATTATTCAACCTTATCTGAATAACTTTGTAGTTATGAATGGAAACATAAACCCACAAACATGCTTAGAGTCATTTATTTATGAAATTGAAATCTTTCTATTAAGATTACTCATTTACTAAAGTTATTTATTCTCCTAAGTATAAACACTGCATTACCATTTGATTAAACAAGGTTGAACATACCTCTAAAAGAATCTACATGACACAACTCCAAGGGATATGCAATGCTTCCCAATATGTTTTCTAAATCTTCAGTCAGTTTAATTTGTTTAGAGAAATAATACAAAGTCAATTGGTTTTATGTTGGATTTTAGCTTTAAAATTGATTTTAGAGTGATGAGGAGGAAGGTAAAGCTGAAAATCAGGTGCCCAATGTACATTCTTTCATCTTCTAATCCCACAGCATGGAGAAATGCTGGATATTCATTGTGAGGTATATTTTTTCTAGGTTAGAGTCTAAATTTATCTCCATTATAAATCGTCATATTCATCTTTTCACTGGGACATAAAGTTGCCTTACCTTTTCTTCTTTCTCTCCTAGTTATTCCCATTGTATTTATTTTTGTCCTATATTTTTCAACAATTTCTTGACTTGGTCTTTCCAGCAATTTCTAGATCTTATAGAGTTGGATTCAGATTATTTACACAAAAAATAAAATAACCTTCTGGAGATTCTATTTTCTTGCATTCATTTCATGCATCTAAATCAAGTAAGATCTAGCCCCTCAATAAATCTCAATACCCCAAAAGAGTATGCAATCTCTAATTATACTGTCTCTGAATTGATCATTTCTTGTCTGCTACTTGTATCAATATCCTTCATGCTAATGAATATTTTTTAATTGCTCTCAATCTTTAGCATCAGATAGCATTAATAAGTGTCTACAAGTCAAGAAATATCACCTTAAATGAAATATTTGAAACCACTCAAATTTACTTGGCACATGCTTGGTGGTATATATTTGGATGTTCATGAAGACTACATGCTGTGCATATGTAAAATTTATTATCAAAACTGGAATACACATGCTGTGAGTGTACTTTTTTCATACGTACCTCAGAAAAGAAATATTTGCAAGAATTATCCTCTTGTATCACATTGCCAGACTGAAACTACTTAATATACGCTACTATGAAGTTATTTTTAACAATTTTCTTCTAGATTTGTTCAGATACATATTTTGTTACAAACTTTTGTGATGTGGGGACTCTGCCAAAGTAAAAATCCACACTGAAAGACATTTAAGGATCAATATTTTAAATTAATGTTCAAAAACTCGAATACGCAAATAAATTTTGAAATCATTACATAAATTTGACCTGTTTTTTCTTCATTCTTCGTTAAGACCTTCTTATAAATTGGTTATTTTAAACTTATAATATTACCATATTAAGTTGTTTTCATGCTATAATCATGAATGAGCAAAATCTTCAATATACATTTGCTCCAGATCAAGTGAGTTTATAAAATTAAGATTTTATAAAATCTTAAATGTTAGTATGAAAAAATGACTAGTTTACACTAAATTTTCAACTTTATTTTGTTAGACTAAATTTGTTTACTTAGATAATTATGTTTTAATAGCTAACTGTTGCAGGACACTCAACTTACTTTATCTTTTACTTAGGTGCAGAGCAGTTAAAGAAAAAGTATAAAACTAGGATACCAATTGTGGGATTTACAGGTTTTCTCTTTATCCATCATGAATAGCTCAGATTAACAGATGCACAATTGACATTGTTGACAACTGGCAGGAATGAATTATTCTGCTAACCTTTGTTATTAAATTTTGTTGCCTGAGCTGGGAGCAACAGGTGGTTTTATGTGAGTGCACATCTACACAGTGAGTCTTTCATTGGTATCTTAACATCAAATGTATAAAAATTGCCTTTTAATTGTTATTTATTTTTATTTTTTTGGAGATGGAGTCTCACTCCATCGCCCAGACTGGAGTGCAATGGCGCAATCTCAGCTCGCTGCAACCTCCACCTCCCGGATTCCAGCAATTCTCCTGCCTCAGCCTTCTTTCTGAGTAGCTGGGATTACAGGTGCCTGCCACCATGGCCAGCTAATTTTTGTATGTTTAGTAAAGACGAGAGTTCACCATGTTGGACAGGCTGGTCTCAAACTCCTGACCTCAGGTGATCCACCCACCTCAGCCTACCAAAGTGTTGGGATTATAGGTGTGAGCCACCGCGCCTGGCCAAACATTGGCCTTTTTAAGCATGGCATGACTCTCAGAAGTCATTTAATTCCTTATGTTGTTGTGATTCAGAAGGTCTTCCATATAATGTATTTAGCATAATATCTGACATATAGTAAGCACTCTGTACTTTAGCTTTCTAAAAATCTTGAGTTTTAATTTATTATTTATAAATAATTTATGGCATAAGATTGAATTGTTCATATGTTTTCCCATTATAATATCTACCTTACCTCTTTTGCTCTTATAGTATAAAGTAAACATGGTTATTTTCTCCTAAGCCGTCTTCTCTGAGGAACAATTTCAATTTTTTTTCAGGTATCCACATAGTTCTTACATGCTCTGGGGAAAGAAAATGCCAGTCCTCACTTTAGAAGTGGCTAACAGGTCGAAAAGCATTCTCCCTGTGTCAGATTCTGGGAGAGGGCACATTTAAAAATGTGGTATTTTTGCTTTCATCTCAAATTTGGTGTGGCTTCACACTTTGGCCTGTCTACCATAAAATATAGACTAAAATTTATTGTCTACCTAAAAGCAATCAAACAATTTTTTTTTTGTCTACTAAAAACAAAGTTTAGCAAACATCAGTTATAATAACAAATTAAAAGAGAAAAGGAGGCAATTATTTTTTAAAAAAAGCAACGTCTGTATACAGGTGCATCTTGTATTCTGGTTACATTGCAAATACACAAATCTATATTAATATATAGACCCGTGTTAATCATTCTGAATTTTATGATACATAGAAATCTACTGCAAAGCTAGAAAGAATGTTGCCCCAGATACTCATGTTACACGTAATGCAGTGATTAAGAAAAATTATTACTATTAATTATTTAGGTTAAATTCAGGAGATCAATATTTCATAACACCATAGAAATATAAAATATCTTGAAAGTGGACTTTCTTTAGAATTTTCTAGAAAAGAAAAAGAGAGAATGGGCTTGTGTGATGAATTACTTTATATAAATTCCACAATCAACCGAACTATTCTTGTTAGTGTATATGGGAATAAAACCAAACTTAGTCACTGTACACATAAGAAAAACAATTACATGGATTTACTCTCCCACCTTTCATGGGAGAAAAATTTATAAAATTTTAATGTAAATTTGACAAATCACAAATTTAAATGAGAAAAAAGATCCCAGTGAGCAAATTTTTGCTCTTGTTCTTTTGCAAAAGATTATGCTATTATGAATGAGAATAAATAGCCTACATTAATAGCATATTTGTGCATGAACATGTCTATTTGCATTGAGTATTTGTTGATCCTTGCATATTAATGTTTGTTTTTATTTATAATTATGTAGTTGCCTATGCTACAAATTACACCTTTGTTAGTACCCACATAATGAAATATTGAAACTGAATTTATGTTTAAAACATTTTCATAAACATAAAAATAATTCCTATATAAAGCAGCAATGTATTAATCATATATATTATGTATTCATTATATGAATAAGCTCAGGTGCTCATATTCTTATTATAAGTTAAAAAAACTTTTTTTCAAAAGTTGGTGAATAATAATTTGCAACTTTATGTGGCAAAATTTCTATGTTCAATTCTGTTTCAATATTATCTTTTTTTCCTCCGCCTTTTCCAGCAATGTTTCATCATAAAGCTTGGATATATCTATGAATCAGATTTAGAAATATTAATAACATCAACTACAGAAATAAATTTTTTATTAATCGATTCAGGTACTGTATATTTTCTTTACATTCATTACCTTTTTAAAAAATTTCAGAATTCTATGAATTAGTTACCATTTTTTATCTCCTTAATGAACATGAGGAAAATGAGGCTTAGGAAGATTAGTAGCTTGCCTGAAATCACCTAAATAATGAGTAGAATAAATGAAATGGAAGTCAATTTTTTAGCTCAGCCTCCAAAGAACATCTAAATTATACCCATATATTTTTCTTAATTTTGTAGAATATAGAAATAAAAAATCAAGTAGATACAGAAAGCTTATTTGAGTGAAATATTTATAAACAGTTATTAATATTTTTTGAAAACCCAGCTGAACTATTCTAAATTACTCTATATCTGTTTTTATTTTAAAAAAGAATGCTGGCTGGGTGCTGTGACTCATGCCTGTAATACCAGCACTTTGGGAGGCTGAGGCGGGTGGATCTCTTGAGGTCAGGAGTTCAAGACCAGCCTCGCCAACATGGCGAAACCCTGTATCTAATAAAAATACAAAAATTAGCTGGGTGTAGTGGTGCGTGCCTGTAATCCTAGCTACTTGGGAGGCTGAGACAGGAGATTCACTTGAACCCAGGAGGCAGAGGTTGCAGTGGCAGGAGCTGAGATCGTGCCACTGCATTCCAGCCTGGGAGAGCAGCAACACTCTGTCTCAAAAGAAAAATAGAAAGAATGCTTACTCTTACTCTTATTTTCTGTAAGTATTTGATGACTGGGAATGTAATAAACAGAAGGGAAACATGACTTAGAATCATAAAACAAAATTAATTACCTCAACAGCTTCTGATCAAACATCAAATTTCAGTAGTTTACTGGGATGTTAAAGACCTACCTTTCTATCGTAAGCCATTATTGTCAAGAAAATATAAATTGTGAATTTTCACCTCATGCTAAAACTAACATATCACGTCTCTAAACATGGGCTGACTTGTTTTTTTAATGAAATATATTGACTTTTAAAATATATTCACCTTGGAAATGTAGGTATTTTACACTTAAGATGTCTTCTTTAATTCCCTTTTTAAAAAGACAGATCAGCTTCGCTTACAAGAAGTAGAAGAGGAAATTACTAGAAGTTTGTGGTCTATAAATTAATAAACATTCCCAGACCAAAAAGGTACCAAAAATTTGGAGGCAAAACTAAAATTATAATGTCATACTAAAAATGCAGTAATATACTTCTTCCTTTTATGCATTCATTTATTTTACAAATATTTAGTGTATGCATACTAATTGTTTATTACTGACTTAGTTGGGTTGAAAGACTAGTTTAACCCATTTTGGCTTCAAGTAACTGACAGTCAAATAGGGAAAGCAAATAGTAATGCCTATAATAACAACAGCAAAAACATAAAACAATACAAAATTTAAATTCACCGTGTTAAGTACTAGGAACATGATCAAAATAAACATGTAAGAAAAAAGATGGATTCATTAATTGCAACTGATAGTGTTTGTGGATATACGTTTCTATGTGAATTTTCAGGGAAGAGAGGTGAGTCATAGAACTATTTCCCAGAACAGAAATGCCCACCTTGTGTTTTGTAATGATGATAGGCTTTCTAGGATAACAAATGGCTAGCCAATGGCTTTCCAACGTTTTTGAAAATAAGCTAAAGAAAAACTATAGGCTCGAAACAAGCATGGTAGAGCAACTACAAACAATTATAATGAAGAAAGTTTATACAATACTTTAAAGAATAAGGAAATAAAGAACAAATATCATTTACACAGCTAGTCAGGGGATAAAATATAATACAGTTGATACAATATCAACTTGAAACATATATTCCTTATTCACTCACTATTTACAAACTAAAAACTTAACAATTTAATCACCTGAAAATCATTGTTTCTTCCAGGAATTCCTTAGATCCAGCGTGCAGCCCGTTAGCATTATTTCTGTGATTCCCCAGGGATCTATCCTTAGGCACATTACATAATATATGAAGGATAAAACTGCAAAAGATGATAACCATAGAAAATATGTTAGTATAATTTTTATTAAGTATGGCATTTTGTGGGTGATGAACTCAGTTATCACCTTGAAAAGGGTCTTCATAAAGTTTTTGCTGAAAATATGGCTTAAAATAACATTTAAATAGAAATTCAAATGATGGCTTTTCTACTTGCTTGCTCAGAAATTTTATTAAAAGTATTTAAGATCACAGGCTAAAATGTAGCCTAACCTCAGCTACATTTTTTTAAGGAAAAGAGAGCAACACATTTTATTCTAAACCTGTCTCCCATGCATATTTTATTTTTCTTTTGACAGTTAAACTGCACATTTTATAACCTTCATCCAGATAAGTGTTCTTTTCCCTCTCTTTCATGCCTCCCACTGATAAATAAACACAACCATCTACAATGGTTTAATAGGATAATTAGGCTCTGTTTCACTGGGTACTAAAGCCATTTGAACACTCGTGTCACCAGCATGCACTGTTAAAGATTCTGTCAAAATGAATTAAGTGTTGCATTACTTTTCTAAAAGTTTATCCCTGCTTGCTTGGAGGAGCACATGGAGACCAATTTATGAAATTAGAAAAGGGATCTCTGCACACAGGCTGCTCTTTATGATATTTCAGAGGATTTTGGTATTGCTTTCGTTGGTATTGATAATTCAAATGAAATGTATTTCTATCCTTCCCTTTTCAAATGAACCTTTTTGCTCTTATTATAGCATCTTTCCAGTTGCTTAGCATTGTTAGTATTAGATTGTATCTGCTTCAATGCATTTTATTTACAACCATCTAATCATACTAGAAAATGAGTATAGTGAAGCTTACATAAATGATGAAAATAAAACATGAAACCTTTACAAGAGACTGCCTTTGCAGCATGTTTTACAAAACCCACAAGAACAAAAAAAGAAACATAATACAGTTTCTGATCAATGACAAAAGCTCTTAAACAGATAATTGTATCATGCATCAAAATCTGTTATCGTTTTAAAAATGAAAATACACCCCCAAAAATATTAAGCTTCTTTCCAGGAAGTAATTTTCTTTCACAAATTATCATAACAAATACTGAAGAAGTGTGCACTGGCCTTGAAAATTTACATTCATCCTTTCTTATGATTATTTAATGTACTGCTCATAAGCAAACTTTAATAAGAGGCTTTCAGTAGAAACTTATCTACTGTCCTGTGAATTTCTTAAGCACTAATGGTCTAAAACATCATGTTTTATGCACATCATGGGTTGTCTGTAATAAAGTTTTAACACTAAAAGTCATCTGTTTCCTGCTATGTACTATATGTACTAAGAGGATATATTTTAAACTATTTCTATTGCTCTATACTGTGGCCTTTGGTGTATGATATTCTCATGCCTAATCTTTTCACTTTAGAAATACCTATCACACCTGCTGTATACAATTTGTTTTCAAAATGTAATGTGCTTGGTTTTCACCTCTTACTATATTTCCTTGCTCACATATTATTATTTTACTTTAGCATTATCTTTGAATTGCCCACTCTCCTTTAACAATGCTGCTATTTATTTTTGTGGTGCTGTTTGAAATAAACCGTGCTGTTGGTCTGCTTTGTCAGCTACTGTTCATCCAGCTGGTTTTCAGTCAATGAGTTTACCTTTTACTAAAAGATGGCACAAACTTCTAATGTCTTGACTACTTCAGACTTTCAAAAACTGGGTTTTTCATTATTCTCTTGAATTTCTTATCCTGGTTTTAATCTATTTTTTATAAATTCTAGATCCATGCAACTCAACACAGGAAGTGAAACAAATAAAACTTACTCCAAGAACTGCCACTGGAAATGTTATTTTGTTTTGAAACTTACTGTAAGTGATAAATACAACAGAATTCCAAATAACTAACCAATGTCATTCTTGGAAGAAGTGATTTTCTTTTTCAGTAGTGGCAGAGTTCACTTTCTTTGATAAAGTATTTAGTAAAAGTAAACAGGCCAAGAACAACTTGAACAGGTAAATTTTAAGGGGTTTTTTCAAACTTGACATTCTATTTTCTGAAGTTAATAATTTTATAGTAAATCTCAAAAATAAAATAAATATTTGGTGAGCAAAGAAAAAGATTTTTAAACATATTCAATATTATTTCACAGTTTTGACACTGTTGTAAACAGTACATAATTTTTTCATGCCAATTGTTTATTGCTAGCACATAGAAATACAACAGATTTTTATATAGATTCTATATTCAACATGTCTAACCTTACTTATACATGTCTTTAGATTCCATGTGGTATTCTGCACAGAGAGTCATAAGTGGATACAGACAGTTTTACTTCCTTCTTTCTAATGTGGATGTAGTTCATTTATTTTTTGCTTGATGACATTGGCAAGAATCTTCAATACAATTGTTTTAGTTATTATTTTGACAGATTTGACTTTTTATATTCCTTCTAAAACATGTGAGTGGTTTAGATATTGCAATTAGAGTGTTAGAATATTCCATATTTGTCTGGACTTACTATTACCCATGAATTTTATACATTCAGATAATTACTTGTTGTTTGTTAATTTCTGTTTCTTTCAGTTTAAAGAAATTTCTTTAGCATTTATTGTAAGATAACTCTGGTGGTGACAAAATTCTTCAGCTCTTGTACCTCTGTGAAAGTCTTTATTTCTCTCATGTTAGAAGGAGAATTTTGCTGGATATAAAATTCTAGGAGGAAAGCTTTTTTCTTCCTTCCCTTCAGCACTCTGAATATGTCATTCTACTAGCTCCTAGCCTGTAATGTTTCTGCTCATAAGTCAGATATTTATTCCAGTCTTCACAGTCCTGCTTGTTTGTCCCCATTCTTCTTGAGAGGGCATTCCAAGAAATTCAAGGGGGATTGACTGTTGTGACCTAAGCCTGCAGTCACTGCATTCATTTCAGCACTAGGGTGCACTCTAAGCCCAGGAATGCTGTGACTCTTGCAGACGCCTAGATACACAGCCCTGGTGGAGTTAAGGAAGAGAATTCCCTTTGCTAGGCAAAGTCTCTCATTCTCTTTCGTCTTTTTCCCTCAGAAGAAGGCTTTTTCTGCTCTAGGCTGCCTGGAATTAAAGAAGGGTTGATGCAGGCAACTCCCATGGCCACCACAACTGTCATCATGCTTGGTCTTACCTGAAGACTATGGCTTTCCAGAAAAGCACAGTAATGGGGCTCACCCAAGGCTCATGGTTGCTACTGCCTGGTTGCTGCTGATGTTTATTCAAGGTCCAAAACCACCACCATCAGATGGTGAATCTTGCTGAGACTGGGTCCATCTCATCAGAGCAGCAGATTCCCTTCTGGCCAAGGGTATATCTAGAAATGCTATCAGGAGCAAAGGCCTAGAATCAATGGCTTTAAGAATCTGTCTGAAGCTTTATTTTTCTGTGACTGAACTTGGACCCAAATTATAAGACAAAGTCCTCTGTATTCTTCCCTGTCCTTCTACCAAGTGGAAGGAGTGTCTCCCCAAGTTGCATTGCCTGGATTTGCAAGGGGTGGGGTGACACAAGCACTCTCGTGGCCTTTACAGCTGGTGTTGCACTGGTTCACATCCCAAATCCATTGCTTCGGAGACCAGCACAGCACCAGGGCTTGCCCAGTGACTGCAATCCTTGTGGCCTGACCACCACTCAAATTTATTTGGGGACCTAGGTAACTTTAATCAGCTGGCTGTGATTCCAGCCTGGACTTGGAGCCCCGTGCTGGGGTGGAGGATTCCCCTCCACCACAGCACTGATCTAAATGTCTGTAGACACTGGCAAAATTCTGTCCTGTGTTTTATTTTGCTGCCACGGGGCAGCACTGAATTCCAATACAAAGTGTCACACTCACTTTGCTCTCTCTGCAAAGCACACAGATTCTCTTTCTGCCCTGCACTGCCTGGGATTAGGAGAGATGTGGTGTAGGCAATGCCAAATTGTCCTTCCTACCCTCTTCAATGTGTCTTTCGTTGTTGTTATGTTAAAACAACGTGTCAGATGCATCCTAACCAGAGTGATTCCATCTTGAATAGAGGCCGGATAATGCCAAATCTACTTGATTACATTCCAAGAGGGTTAGGCATTGTTGGTCATAAGATGTTTATGGTTGAGCAAATTAGTTAGTAATGCTAACCAACTAAAGACCCAGAACTTGTGGAAATTTTCCAATATTCAAGAACAAAAAGATTTTTAGTTGAATAAGTTTTGCTTTAAATAGTACAGTCATCATTATTGCTGAAATCAATAGTTACATAGGAAAATAACAGTACTAATAGCCTGTCACAAGCTGATCACAAGCTTTTATAATAAAGTACACTATTCATAGCCTTGATATCCTATATAAGCAAGCATTATGTTTAAGGTAGGGGTGTTTCTCTTTTTGCTTTATGAAGATGCTGTATTCTGTGACAGAGTAGTTTCTAATAAACTGTATTAACTTTACTATGTTCTGAGACTTGCCTTGAATTATTTCTCACGTGAGATCCAAGAACCCACATTTGGAGCCTGAGACAAGAGTCCTTTTCCAGTAACAAAGATACTGTGATTGCTTCCCTGATGTTTTGGTTCTTACGAAGGTGCTCTCTTTTATTTGATGTTCCTATAGGGGACAATTACTGCAGCACTCTTTGGCCATTTTGCTCCACCCTCGTTATCTTCTTGCTTTTGTCACAATTTGCTCTTCCTAGTCTAGTTTTTTATGTTGGAAACTTATCTAATTTAAGAACTTTATATATTTCTAATAACCTAATTTAGTGCCATAAATTTATATTTAATTGATTCTTTACCTGAACGCCACAAATTTTGATGTGTTCTTTGTTTTTATTTTCTACAAGATATGCTTAATTTCCTATATGAGACTTCCTCTTTGAAATGTTATTTTAAAATATGTTATTTCCTCAAATTGTGTGAATTTTCTAAATATTTTTCTCTCATCAATATCTAATTTAATTTTATCATATTCTAGGAATATATTTTATATAATTTCCATTCTATTACATTTTCAAGGTCTGTTTTGTAGCTCAGAACATGTTCTATGTTCTGTATATGCATTGTTCATGTGTCTTTGAAAGCAATATGTTCTACATTTATCAGGTGTAGTGTTTTAAAAAAAATCAATTAGGTCCAGTTGGTTGATAGGGTTACGTAGGTGTTTTATATCATTTCTGATTTTCTAGTTGCTCTATTTTTATTGATTATTTGTTCTATTAGTGCCTATTTGTTCTATTAATTATGTGGGGAAAATAATTGAAATGTAAACTATGAATGTGATTTGTTTATTTCTCACTGTAGTTCTTTCAGTGTTTGCTTTATATTAGGTGCATGAATATTTAGGATTGATATGATTGCTTCAAAAATTGACCTTTTTATTATTATGAAATGTCCTTCACTGTGATTGTATTTCTTATTGTCAAGTGTACTGTGACTAACATTAATAAAACTACTCTAGCTTGGTTTTGATTAAACCTTGCATGGTATATTTTATTCTTTCATTTTTGGATAATCATCTTTTTGACATGTTTCTATTTGTATAGATATAGATAGATACATCTGTATATAGTCACTTTAGTTTCTCCCTAGCTGCAGTATTTACTAGCTATGATACTTCTTAAACTTAATATTAATTTTAATTAGCAAATAATAATTGTATATATTTATGAGATACAATGTGATGTTTTGATATAGGTATATATTGTGGAATGATCAAATTAGGCTAATTAACATATTTATCATCTGAAATACTTATCATTTTTTGTGGCAAGGACATTCAAATTCTTTCTTTTAGCTGTTTTAAAATATATAATTCCTTATTACTAAATATAGTCACCATGCTGTGCAAGACATCAACAGAATTGATTACTCCTGTCTAACTGAAAATTCTACTGTTTCACCAAAATCTACCCTTTCTCCATCCATTCCCTCCCTCAGCTTCTGGTAATTTTCATTCTACTCTCAACTTCTTGAGTTAAATTCTTTTGAGGTTCCAGATATAAGTGAAATCATGTAGTATTTTTTATTTTGTGCCTGGCTTACTTCACTTAGCGTAATGTCCTCTAGATTTATCCAGGTCACAAGTGATAGACTGGATTTTCAAGCCTGAATAGGATTCCATTGTGTATAAACACCACATCTTAAAAATCTACTTATCCCTTGATGGGCAATTCAATTGTTTCCATATTTTGGCTATTGTAAAGAGTGCTGCAATGACCATGGGACACAGCTATCTCTTTGATATATGTATTTTAATTCCTTTAGATATATATCCAGAAGTGGAATGGCTAGATCGTATAGTAATTCTCTTCTTAATTTTTTGAGGACCCTCCATACTATTTTCTAAAATGAGTGTACTAATTTACAATATCACCAACAGTCAACATGGGCTACCTTTTTCCACATCCTCACCAACTTTTGTTATCTTTCATCCTTTTGATAATAGTAAATCTAACAGTTACAGGTAAGTTTTTAAATTTGATCCACCATATTAACAGAAAAAAAGTGCAGTAAGCATATATGATCATCT
Organism: Gorilla gorilla gorilla; assembly: GCF_029281585.2. NCBI lineage: Eukaryota > Metazoa > Chordata > Mammalia > Primates > Hominidae > Gorilla > Gorilla gorilla. Next base: position 77,004,034 of record NC_073238.2, on the reverse strand, counting down.
CAACAGATGCAGAAAAAAAACATTTGATTAAAAACACCCAATTCCTTTCATGATAACAGCTTCCCATAAATTAAGTATAGAAGGTCTAGTTCTGAACACAATAAAGGCCATATATGACAAGCTTCCAGCGAACATTATATTAAACGGTAAAAAGTTGAAGACTTTTCCCCTAAGTTCAAGGACAACACAAGGATGCCTACTTTCAACACTTTTTTTCAGCATAGTTCAAGAAGACCTAGACAGAACAATTAGACAAGAAAAAATAAAATAAAAATCATCCAAATAAGAAAGGAAGATGTGAAATTACTTGTTTGCTGATGATATCATTTTATACACAGAAAACCAAAATTCATCACCAAACAACTATTAGAACTGATAAACTAATTCAGTAAAGTTTCAGGATACAGTATCAACTTACAAAAATCCATAGCATTTCTATACATTAACAACAAACTATCTGAAAAAGAAATTAAGAAAATAACCCCATTTTGATACTACTTACAATAGTGTCAAACACCACTTAGGAATAAATTTAATGAAGGTGAAATATCTATAAACAGGAAACTATAAAACATTAATAAAAGAAATTGAAGTTTACACAAATAAATGGAAATATATATTGTATCTATGAACTGATAAAATTAATATTGTTCAAATGTCCCATACTACCAAAATTAAATCACAGAATCAATGTAATCATTATTAAAATTCCAATGTCATTCTTCAAGTAAATTTTTTTAAAAACCCTAAAATTTATATGGAACCACAAAGGACCCTGAATAGCCAAAGAAATCTTGAGCAAAGAGAACAAAGCTGAAGGTATCACACTACTAGACTTCAAAATATATTACAAAGCCATAATAATCAAAACAGCATTATGCTGACATCAAAATAAACAGGTTGACCATTGGGATAAGAAAAAGAGCTTAGAAATTCACCCACACACCTGTAATCAATTTATTTTTGACAAAGATGGCAAGAACTGATAATGGAAAAGATACAGTGTCTTCAATAAATAATGTTGGGAAACTGGAAATCCACATGCAGAATTAAAAAGAACTTTTATGTCACCCTAATATAAGAATCTGCTCAAAATGGATTAAAGTCTTAAACAAAAGTCATTGAGTTATACTTAAAGTGTGATTCTTGTTTACGTACACAGTTGGGTCTTGCGTTTTTATTCAATTTAATAAACTCCCTTTTAATTAGTTTTTTGTAAATTTCACATTTACTGTAATTATTGATGTTGGTGAATTAAAATCTACCTACTTGCTAACTGTTTTTTATTAGTTTCTTATTATCTTTCATTTTTCCTCTTTTTCTTTAGTGGATATAGGTGAAAGGAGTCCAGGTGGTTTCCTGCTTCTCTCATAGGGGCTGATATTCTGCTTCACCGGTCTTGCACCAGGAAAAATGCTTTCTCATGACTCTTCCCAGTATTTTTTTTGTGAACTCCAGGTGGGATTGCCAGTTAAACCTTACAGGAAAGTGCAAACTTGCCCCCAGGGCCTCCATACAATTTCTCTCACTTAATCTATCTAAATCTTCTTATTGTTGTCCAGCTAAAACTGCCCTAGGTAATTAAGCGCTTGCAGTCCTGTTGCTTTGGAGGTGCTTCCCTTTCTTTAAATTGTGGGATAGTTGATTGCCCTGTAAACTCAGCTCTCTGATGTACCCAAAGAAAGATAGGAACTTTCGGCTGGGCGCGGTGGCTCACGCCTGTAATCCCAGCACTTTGGAAGGCCGAGGCGGGCTAATCACTAAGTCACGAGATGGAGACCACCCTAGCCAATATGGCAAAACCCCGTCTCTACTAAAAATACAAAAATTAGCTGGGCATGGTGGCCTGCGCCTGTAGTCCCAGCTACTCGGGAGGCTGAGGCAGGAGAATCGGTTAAACCCGGGAGGCGGAGGTTGCAGTGATCTGAGATCACGCCACTGTCCTCCAGCTTGGGCAACAGAGCGAGACTCTGTCTCAAAAAAAAAAAAGATAGGAACTTACAGTTTGTCTGCCTTTTTTCTTTTAATAATACTATTAAAATTAGTTTTATGTTTCTTCTTTCCAATCCAAAATGCTTAATTTGTAATTTTTCATTTCATTCGATGCTCAAAAAATATTCAGAAAAAAATGCATGCTGTATTTCCAAATAGTGTTGTGAATTTTACCTGGTAAGGGAAGGTATCTGTAGCATTTTTATTGTTTTTATATATATTGCTCTTCTGAGATTTTTAAGGTCTGTAAATGTAACTGAGAGGAAAAAAGCCATGAAAAACACCTAGAGAAAGGATATGGGTGATGGGAAAATGCAGCTGCTGTTGGCTATAATTTATATGATTACTATTGTTCCTCATTTTAATGTCTTTCCAATTTGTTACATTTACTCCTTATTGTGTACGAAAGAAGCAGAGGGAGTTCATTAACTCATTGTCTATCTTTGTATTCAATGTCTTTTCCCCTTCTGAAATACGTTTATTTAGTTAATTGTGGCTATGCCGTTCAATATTTGCAATTATGTGCCTCCAGTATATATAGAACATATTTTCCAAAGCAGAATTCACACATCTGGGAGCTTTCTTTCATCAATCTCTATAGAAGAAAAAAAAGACGAGAACAAACACTTCTTTCAGGAACAATACCTGCATTCTTTGCCAAGAAAGATACAATTATTTAAGTGACTTTATTCTTTGTTTTCTAATAACCTTGCCTGTTAATATATTGAACAAACTTTTCTTTATGTTATTCATTCAATTTAAGTGCATATCTTGTGCATATTGAATTCTGACAGTTTTTGAAAAAACATGGCTCCGTACCATGATAATTAACTTCAAATTTGGTGTAATATAGTAACAGTGATGAATTAATCTTATTTATAATGGGAACTTATAATAATAAAATTGAACTAGTATATAAGTATGTTGGTTTCCATTACTTTTTTCTGTGAGGTTCCGATAAATACATTAATTGAATTTGATGGTTTTCAGTTTTATTATTAACCTATCTCCATTAATAATTTCTTGGGAAGTAACTGGTTGCCATGGGCAAAAACAACAGGCTTAGAGTATGCAGGCATGAAGTATATAACCACCTCTTCTCTTCATTAATGATGTGGCTTAGAGGGGCAGTATAAAGTATGAAGAAGTATAATGTATGTAAGTATGAAGTAAAAAGTATCAAGGTGAGGATAGGCTTATTTAAGCAATTATCTTATAGCAGCCTTGATTTCTAATCTCCCATATTCTCATTAACATATTTATAAAACCACTAATATTCAAATTATTATGGTCTCCCAATACCCAAGAATACATGATAATGATCAATGGCAATAATCTATGAAAAAATTCAAAGTAATGCAAAACCAATCAAACTATTAGGTGGCCTAATTGTGCTATGGTAAATAGAGCAAAACCACTCAATGTAGAAATTGAGAATAAACTACTTTACCATTCTAAACTATCTGTTTTCCAATTCAAAAATAAATACATATACACACACTATTGATATAGGCTAACCATTCTAACTATGAGGTGGCATAGCTAAGGTCTTATTGTCACACTGTAAAGCTGCTATTTCTATATTGAGCCAGAAATTGCTTATAAGCAAGATAGGAAAAGCTTAAGGAGGACAGAGGATGGGGTAAGGATTTGAGGAGGACACTAAAAATGGGATATTGCATTTTAACTGAGGATTTTCATAAAACATAAATCACTGAAAGTATGAGAAAACTGTGGAAAAGTAAAAATTGGGGTGGCCATATTTTCTTATAACTATTAAGAGCTTTTAAGTTGAGAAGAAATCATAAAATCAATGAATTCGGGGGCTGTTTTTTTGAAAAAAATTAATAGAATAGACTGCTAGTTAGACTAATAAAGATGAAAATAAAGAATAACCAAATAAGCACAATAAAAAATGATAAAGGGGATATCACCACTGTCCTCACAGAAATAAAAACAACCATCAGAGAATACTATAAACACCTCTATGCAGATAAACTAGAAAAATCTAAAAAAAAATGGGCAAATTCCTAGACAGAAACATCCCCCCAAGCCTGAAACAGGAAGAAAGTAAATCCCAGAATAAACCAATAAAGAATTTTGAAAGTTAGGCAGTAATATCCTACCAACCAAAAAATGCCCAATGCCAGACAGATTCACAGCTGAATTCTACTAGAGGTAGGAAAAAGAGCTGACACCATTTCTACTGAAAATATTCAAAACAATTGAAAAGGAGGGACTCCTTCCTAACTCATTCTATGAGATCAGCATCATCCTGATACCAAAATCTGGCAGAGATACAATAAATAAATAAATAAATAAATAAATAAGAAAACTTCAGGCCAATATCCTTGATAAACACTGATTTTATTTTATTCTGGCTATCATCTTCTGTATTTTCTTATTATGATTCTTAGCTTCTTTTAATTGGGTTACAACATGCCCTTTTCTTCAGTGAAGTTCATTATTACCCACCTTCTGAAGCCTACTTCTGTTAGTCAGCCATCTCAGCCTCAGCTCAGTTTAGTGCCCTTGCTGGAGAGGTGTTGCTATCATTTAAGGAGCAGAGGCACTCTGGCTTTTTGAGTTTTCAGCATTTTTGTGTTGATTCTTTCTTATCTTTGTAGTCTTATCTACCTTCAATTTTTGAGGTTGCTGACCTTTGAACGAGGTTTCTGTGGGGTCTTTTTTTCTCAGTTGTTGTTGTTTTCCATTTGTTTGTTTTTTCACAGTCAGGCCACTTTACCATAGGGCTGCTGCAGTTCTCTGGGGATTTGCTCCAGACTCCAGTTGCCTCAGTTTCTCCCATACCTGGAGGTACCATGAATGAAGGTTTCAGAACAGCAAAGATGTCAACCAGCTCCTTCCTCTGGAAACTTTGTCCCAGAAGGGGACTGACCTGTTGCTGGCCCACATGCACATGTAGGAGATGACTGGAGACCTCTGTTGGGAGGTCTCACTCAGTTAGAAGGAACAGGATCAGAAACTGTCCTAAAGAAGCAGTCTGGCTGCTTTTTGGTAGAGCAGGTGTGCTGCATCGGTGGGGACCCTTTCTCATCTAGACTACCTGTATTCTCCAAAGCCAGCACGCTGGAGTGGCTGAGTCGACCAAACCACAGACTTGGTGGTTGCCCCTGGGAAATTGGATCCATCAAAGGTGGACTTCAACCTGCTGCCATTGGCTAGCTGGAATTCCAAGCCAGTGGGTCTTAAATTGTGAGGCATTGTGGAAGTGGGGCCCACAGAACAATGCTGCTTGGCTTCCTGGATTCGGCCCCATTCCTAGAAATATGTATAGACAGATTCCCCATCTTACCAGGCATCCCAGGATCAGAGTGTGTGAAGCTCCTGGGTCTCTGTGTGCCTGAGCGGCTGCTCTGCTGATACTCCACATTGCTTCACATATCAGACTCAAGGCCCAGATGGTGTGGGCTCACCAAGGGATCTCCTGATCCATGAGTTTCAGAGATGCATGGAAGAAGCATGGTTTTCCAGGCAGGGTTGGACAATCACTCACCAGTTCCCTCGGCTGGGGGTGGGGCTTCCTTTGGCTCCATGCCACTCCAGGGTGGGCCATCACCCCTCCACCGCTGGCTTTTTTTTTTTTTCATTCTCTGTGTGTTGTGTTGTTTGCCTAGTCAGTCCCAAGTGAAAATCTGGATATTTCAATTGAAGATGCTGAGTTCATTCATCCCTTTTCATTCCTGTCTATGGGTGCCGTGCGCTGCACCTGCTTCTAATCGGCCATCTTGGGCCAATCTCCAATTCATTTTAAAATAGGCAAAACTTACTAATTGTCAGGAACAATGGCCTGAATTAAAAATAAAGAATATCAAGATTAAATATCAGTAAAATGTTATTTTTATTTATTAGATGTGTCAAGAAATATGTAAGTTTTAAAATAGCACTATTGTATCAGCTTTTTGTAAGGGCAATATTTTTCTGCACTCTAGGTTAAATTTGATACAGCGTTAAGGCCTGGCAATGTGACATTTAGCAAGAGTTAGAATAAGTTCATACTATCTATCTCACTGATGTTACCTTTGCTAATATAGCCTAAGAAAAGTATCAATGGAAAATACAAGTGTACAAAACTAATACTAAAATCTTACAGTAATTTGGCTCAGGCAGGTAGGGTTGAGAATAAAATTTTTATTGTAATTAAGTTATTATCAGCATGTACAGGAACTGTAATAAGAAAATAGTGTTATTTAAATGTTTAAACAAGAATACAAGCTTTAGAGATGGCAGTATCCTGAATAGGTTTTGCTTAGTCTGTGTCTCAGTTATCTCTAAAATGTTAATGATTACATGTGTAATTGTTTTCAAGCTAGTAGTACTCTTAAAATAACACATAGTATAAATAATGTACCAGTCATAAAATATGGTATGGTTAAATAATTACATTTGATTTAATAAATATAGATATAGTATACATATAATAATGTAAATTATAGCTGTCTAAAAGTATTTAATATCATGAGAACACATTGATATTTAGGAAACAAGCAATTCCTAAAATTTTAACTGTATTATTATCTTTTATAAAAATATATGCATGATAGAGAATGAAATATTAAAAATGAATACCTATGGGTGTTTGGGCAATAGGTGTTTTTATTTATTTTAATTTTATTCAATTTGATTTACACAACTTCTATAATGTTCACATGTCAGAATTATATTAAGAAAATTAATAATATGTAATTGTATAACCCACATGCCGGTGATAATAATAATAATACCCACCTTTAAAGTTTATTATGAGGATTAAGTATGATAATGCATGTAGGTTTTTTTAGCTTCACAGATATTCAATAAATTGTATTACCTGTTATTTGGAACTTTGTTGCTTACAGCTCTAAAATAACAAAAATGGACAAGACAGCCGCAGTGCAGACTTAATCTTGAAATCTGGACAATGTGAAGCTCAACTTTTTTACACAAGGGTTGATCTTCTAATTAAAACATAAATAACATGACTTAAGCAACTCAGCAAACTATCTACAAACAATAGCTCACTGTTTTGCCTAAAATGAATTTAAACGGACATTTATGAGGTAAGCACATATCCAATCATAAAGTTACCTCTCATTTTAACCTCATTTGTTAAAAGAAAATACCAGAGTAGACCCTTTTGAGATTTTTAACATGTGAAGAGTATGTGATATCTTTATGCTATAACTCTGACCACACCAGTTATGTCCTTTGATATCTGCTACATTCTTCTTTCAGGAAAATTCAATGTTTTCCAGTTTTTTGTAATCCAATTATCTTCTGTGCAGAATGAAGTCACAATAAGTATTGTTGACTCACTGGCTTACAATAGACTAAAGCAGGACAATAAAATCAGGCAAGCGTTTGATTTGGACATTTTAGAGATTCCTAAAATTGCACAAGAAGATAGATGCTCTGTGTCAATTTTTGCCTAAAGGCTCAAGTAATAGAGAATTCAGATCAAATATCAGTGTGCATGATATAATTCTATTTCTTCTGGAAACTCTTTATTTACACAATAAATTTAATGACCAAGTAATTGTGGTAATAAAAATAAAAACAATATATCTAAATACTTAAAAATACTATTTTTCTAAAAAAGCTGTTCTGAGAGCTCTACTCATGAAAAATTACTCAAAATTCCACCCAGTTTTTCAAAATCATTTTTATAATTTTTGAATTGTATTGCTTGTGAAATTTAATAAGTATTGATTTCTAAACACTGAATGAATGAGATAACCCAATTTGTTTTAAACAGCTAACTTCTTATTAATATTTTACAGTTAATTGGTAGAGTTTAAATGATTGCACTAAGAAATAGGAGCCAAGTGTAAGTATTTAAATAAAAATGCATGTTTTTAAAAATATATATACTGATGAAGAATAAAATAAGGGTATAGTAACAATTTATTAATTAGTGCTATTCCAGGGTACACATGGTTTAAAATAATGTAGCCAGAAATTGGAATAATATTAGGTGCATTTCAATTTCATTTCAATTAGACTAGTTAAAAGTAAAACCAGGCCAGGCACAGTGGATCCCACCTGTAATCCCAGCACTTTGGGAGGCTGAGGTGGGCGGATCATGAGGTCAGGAGGTCGAGACCATCCTGGCCAACATGGTGAACCCCTGTCTCTACTGAACACACAAAAATTAGCCGGGCATGGTGACACGCACCTGTAGTCCCAGCTACTCGGGAGGCTGAGGCAGGAGAATCACTTGAACCCGGGAGACGAAGGTTGCAGTGAGCCAAGATGGTGCCACTGTACTTTAGCCTGGTGACAGAGTGAGGCTCTGTCTCAAAAAAAAAAAAATTAAAAAGTAAAACCAAAAAATTTATTCCATTATCCTACATTATACAGTCTATAAAATAAAATTTGGCCAGTTCAGTTAAGGATGAGGGTAATATTCTAAAACTTGTTCAACAACTTAGCACATTAGTTTATAGTGAAAGTAAAGCAATTATTTTGGCTAGTTGGACAAGTCTCCGAATATTTTAAAACAATAATCCTAATATTAACATATTGTGGCATATTCACAATGTATCTTGTGTATGAATTTTGATTAAATTTGACTGGAATAATGATTTACATAAAGCAAACATTTTAAAAATAAAGCCAATGTAAGGTCAAACTTTTGGCCTAAACCGTTAAGCTGTTTTATTCTTTTATTTTCCTTTTATTGGATACATAATTTATAAATATAACAAATCAATGCTACTTACAAAGGTATAAAATTAAAAGTTAGAGCTAGCAATGAAGGTGATGCTGTCTTTAGTTTCACCAAAACTTTGATTACTTGAACAAAATATGCTTGTTCAAACTCAAAATCATTATTTTCAGAAACCTTTACTAATTACTCAGAATCATAAGATATGTAAGCAATACTAACAAGAAATTTTACTTTCCCTACAGTGGACGTAGGTTGACATTATATATGCAAACGTCTTTCTATCTTACGTGTATTTTAACTCTATAAGCTCTTTCATTATTGTCTAAGGAAGAAGAAATATATTAGTGCTTTTCTGTTAACTCAATAATATCTGGATATCAGAGTACAATGGATTCCTAATCAGGTAGTGGAGATTATTAAGTGGAGTTTGTAAGACACACACACACACACACACACACACACCACTAAATAAATTTGGCTAATTCATGCAGTTTTCTTATTTCTCTTTTCAATCTAATCAAATACATCACTTTCTGATATGTATCAATTTATATATTAGATATTATTACAACTTTATTTCATACTTTAGATTTATAACAGATATAAATAAAAGCTCGAATAATTCTTTACTTTGATCCAATGAACCACCATTCTACCTTTCTTAGGCTATGCCAGTTTCACTGGGAATTATCATTGTAAACAATGAAATGCTAAACTTGTTTATTTTTATCTAAACAGATAAAAGTAATCTGAATTATTATTCATAGATCGTTTATTTTAGGTAGCACCATAAATAATATCCTGAAAGAGAAGGTCTTAAAAACAAATTAATGAAATTAAGCAAGAGAAAAGTGAAAGTTGGTGAATGTTCACTGTAGAAAAATGACTTAAAACTATAAGAGATAAATTCAATTATTTGCTTTTTCTTGGGGCTTGTGGGATAAAATAGACTAATAGAGATCATTATGCTTGCTTTTTCAAGGACAGGAAACACTATTCAGATAACTCTGTATTTTTTTATGTTTTGCATCAATGTAAAAAACAGCTTCAAATCCCCTTATCCCTCATCATTTCTGGACTTGGTCTCCCATTCATGACTTATGCTTTGGCTAAATAATTGTACAGACTTTAGTTAGGTGTCTATTGCTTTCCAGGTTCTGTAGTAAGCATAGACCAAGAACGAAAATAGAAGAGTGCTTGCTCTCACAGATCTTAGATTTTAGTAGAGAAAACAGGCATTAGTTACATAATCATACACATACATTCACAATTAAAATTGAATTAAGTGACCTAAAAAAGAAAAAGATTCTGTGAGCTAAAACAATAACAAAAACAAACAAACAAACAAACAAAAATGGACCCAGCCTGGGAAACAGGAATAGAGACGGTAATTTCAGTCTGAATAGGTGAACCACACCATCTCATGAAAGATAGAATATAAGCAAAGATTATTTCATGCAAATGGACAAGTAGGTTAAAAGGTTATCTCATTAAGAAAGAATGAGATACACATTAGGAACAGAAGAAAGCCAAGGTGATGGTAACCAAAATGAGGAAACTGATGAGAGATGAGGATGTAGAGTTAAGTAGGACTCGTGGGAATGTTACGAGATCCCTGGGTTGTGGCTTCAACAGCTGGAAACTTCTATGGCCAGTGGTGCCTTTGCCCAAGTTTTTCTTGGGCCCACTGGGCCTATTCGGCCTAGCAGGCTGTGCTTGGCTCATGCTACTGGCCTGGATCCCATGCCTGCCAAGGGCAAGTGAAGCAGTGAGAGCTGTGTGGACAAGCATGGAGACCAGCTACTGCACATGGCCAGGCACACTGGCTACGGTGGGGCAGGCAACTCCAGGTGCAGGCATGAGTGCCAGCTCCCTGTGAGGCTGCAGTTGGACCAGGCATCCTTCAAGCAGGTTCCACACTGGCACTGGGGAATTCGGTAACACCTGAAAGTTTGGAGACACAAGAAATTTCAGTGCTTCAAAAAGGGCCTCACAGCCCTGGCCCAGGGAGCTCCTAGGTGTGAGCTCCCTGAAGGACTGCAGCTTTTCTCTCCTTCTCTCTTCTCTTCTTCTCAACCATAACCTGGCAAGCAAGGGGCATATCTTGGTCCTGTTTGTGTTACAGCTCTTTCAGCCCTGCCATTCAGTGGGTCCCAGATTCTTGTCCCACATCCAGAAAGAATGAGGTATGTGGACAAACGGAGAGTGAGTAAAGTGAAGAGGAGCTTTATCGAGGGATAGAATAGCTCAGAGGAGACCCACAGTGGGTAGTTCCTCTCCATAGGCAGGTCACCCTGATGAGTGTTCAGCTCTCAGTAGAGAGGGGAAACTGGAGTGGGTAGCTCTTCTCTGTAAGCAGGTTATCCCTCATTTCTCCAAGTCTGGCGGAATCCGGGGTTTTTATGGGCTTCAGAGGGGAGGAACTGCATGCTGATTTGTTCATGGGTGGCCATGGGTGGGGATGAAAAAAGCACCATAAGTTTCCATTCTGGTCTGTCAGCCTGGCCCCAGGCTTCAGGCCATCCCTGATTTGAAGGTGGAACTTCATTAGGGGCCTGCCCTTTTTCTCTCAGGAGCCTGCCTGCCTCCTGCCATCATTGCCCAGGCTGTTTGTACTAAAGGGCACCTGCAGGCCTGTGCCAAACTGCCCTCAACCCTACTTGGCTTCCTTCCGATGCCGTCAGCACCCAAAGTCCAGAAGGAACTGAAGCAGCACAGGAGCTGATGTATCAGCCATGCCCTGAGCATGCACACCTGACCAGATTGCAAGAGCATCCAGGTTTGGCCTCAACTTTACTCTGAGTTTAGAGTGGGCCCTGGAAGCAGGAAGAAGCCAGGCAAGGGAAGCAAGCACTTCTCAGCCTGCTGGGGCAGGAGGGGCTTCTTGGGACCCTGAGAGTGCAGAGATGCCTGGGTCCGCAGGTACAGAGGTACAGCTTGAGTGACTGCAGTGGCGCCTAGGAGGGCACAGTTACTTTGCTTATGTACTAAGAAGACTGTTAGATATTAAGCTGATGGTGTGACATGATTACATTTGCGTTTTTTTTTTTTTTTTTGACAGAGTCTTTCTCTGTTGACCAGGCTAGAGTGCAGTGGCACAATCTTGGCTCACTGCAACCTTCGCCTTCTGGGTTCAAGCAATTATTTTGCCTCAGCCTTCCAAGTAACTGTGATTACAGGTGCACGCTACCACACTCATCTAACTTTTGTATTTTTAGTAGAGATAGGGTTTCACCATGTTGACTAGGCTGGTCTCGAACTCCTGAACTAGTAAAATGCACACCTCGGCCTTCCAAAGTGCTGGAATTACAGGCATGAGCCACTGCGCCCAGCCACATTTGCTGGTTTTTAATAGTAAATTCTGGTTATCAAATGAAGAATAGATTGGAGAGAATCAGATAGGTTGGGGCCATTGTAATGATCCAGTGAGACACGGTGTTAGCTTAAGCCAGAAGGTAAAGCTGTAGATGATGTGTGAAATATTCAAATGAGATTTATGAAGTAAAATCAACGGAATTTTGTCATAGATTGGATAGGGAAGTAAGAAAGTGAAAGGAGTCAAGGATATTTTCTAAGTGCCTAGCTTAAGAAATTGGATGGATTTTAGTATCATTCTTTGAGATAGAATACCCTAAATGCACAACAGATTATGTGTAATAGAGTGCGTGCTTGTGTGTGTGCGTGTGCGTGTGTGTGTGTGTGTAGAAAATGACTTCAAGTTTTAGACATGATGAATATGAGGTTATTTTCACATGTCCAAGGGAAGATGTAGAATGGGCAAAGAAATATATGAATCTGGAGAGTTGGAGCCATAAATTTGGCAGTATTTAGATATATATATGTGTGTGAGATATATATATGTAGTATATATATATGTTTGTGATATATATGTTATACATGTGATAGTATATATAGTATATATGGGATATGATATATAGTATATATATAAGATACATAGGATATTATATATAGTATATATACTATATATTATGTACAATATAATATGTGATAGTATATATGATATATAGATTGTATATATAGTATATATAGTGGATATATATACAGTGAATATATATTATATAGAATACATATATAATACCTATTGTGTGTATATAGACTATATACACACACTCACACAGTCACACACACAGGGATAACTCTGTATGTGCGAGGAATTGCCTTATTCATTATGGAGAACCACTCATAAAGCGGACATAGATGGAACAGGTAGATAGCTATGAGGAAAGCTAGGAGAGAATATTGCCACAGACACCGGCAGAAGCTGGTGTTTTCATAAGAAAAGTTTGGTAAGCAGTGTCAGACTTTGATAGGTATACAAATCAGGTGAAGATTAAAACATGTTAGGTTTGGTATCATTCTAATCAGGGTTGAATACAGGGAAAATGTTTCAGTGGAGTGTTATCAGTATATGTAATATCATCTGGCTTTACTCAACAATGGATGCTAGAAAGCATGAAGCAAGTCATCACCATTTTCAGAAAAAATAATTGTGAAATGTGAGAACTAGATGCCAAATGAAGTGTAAAAATAATGAGGTACATGGAAAAAATCTTATATAAAGACTCAGGAGATTTGTTTTCAAAGTAGTCTTTCAGAGAATGTAATGTATCAAATCAGAATGTACTGTATCAAAAGAACAAAATGTATAGTAGGCAAAATGCTAAGATTGATCACAGAGTCTCACAGAGAGTGGGAGAGGGGAAAAAACTGATGGGATGTGGAGGAAAGGGAACATTTGTACACTGTTGGTAGGAATTTGTAAATTGGCACAACCATCGTGATAACCAGTACTGTGTTTCCTCAAAAAATTAAAAAATAGAACTACAATATGATCTAGCAATTCCACTTCTGAATATACATCCAAAGGAAATGAAATCAATATCTCAAAGAGATATCTGCACTCCTATGTCTCATGTTCACTATACCATTATTCACAATCGTCAAGTGTGCTTATGTGTGTGTGTGTGTATCTGTGTATATGCACACATAATTCAATAATATTAAACCTTAAAAAAAAGAAGATCTGGCCATTTGCAACAACATGGATGAACTTGGGGACATTACGCTAAATGAAAAACAAGATAGAGGAAGACAAATACTGAATGATCTCACCTATATGTGGAATCTAAAAAAATTTAATTCATAGAAATAGAGAGGAAAACAGTGGTTGTCAGAGCCTGGGGAGTGAGTGGGGAAAATGAGGAGATGTGGATCAAAATGCACAAACATTCCGTCATAAGATGAATAAGTTCTGTAGCTCTAATATACAACCTGGTAACTATAGCTAATAATACTGTCTTGTGTCCTTTAACATTTGCTAAGACAGTAGTATTAAGCGTTCTTACCACACACACACACACACACACACACACACACACACAAATGGTAACTATGAGGGATAAGGAATATGTTAAAAAATTTGACTGTGGTAATTATTTTACAATGTATACACATATCAAATCATCATGTTGTACAACTTACATACAATTTTGTTAATTATACCTGAACAAAGGTGAGAAAATAAAAAATAGTGAAAAAGATTTCAAGAAAAATCTAATAAAATATTCAAACTACCCCCAGAAAAAAAAGGAAAGCAGTATTTGGAAATTAGTAAGAAATAAATATTCAAACAGAAACAAACAGAAAAGGAAAAGAAATGAAAACAAAAAACTGAAAAGCGTCGTTCAAAATATGACACAAGCTATAAACAATCCTGACTTGAAGAATTTATTGAATATACCAAGGAGAATACATATGAACTTTACACCAGAAATATTCCCATTTTTGTGCAAACTGGTCATAACTTTGGAACCACAAATAAAATAATGTAATCATAGCCTAAATGATTATTTTAGTCTTTCTGCGGACTGTGGCTGTATGATAATACAAATCAATTAATGTTTACAAAGCTTAGAATCTGCATATAAACAAAACATAGAGAAGCGAATAAAATTTACCTATACTGAAAGAAATGTAGGTCAGAGGCAACATAAGGGGGAAAAAAAAGGTAGGTAAGTTTGAGGAAAGTGGAAGGGAGCCAAATACCCAATAACCAAAGGGAGAGAGAATGAGGGAATGCCGGTGACATTTGTTAGGACAAAAAAATGAGAGATTTAAGTATAACACCAAATTTTCAAATTGTTAAGCACAAGAAAAGTTAAGCAAAACACAACTAAAAATGTAGGACTTTCTGCCCTATCATAATATCTGTGTTCTTGTAAATAAGCTTTTGTTCTGCAAAACTGCACTCTTTAAAAATGACAAGGTAAGAAGGGTAAAAAATAGGACCATGGCAAGTCAAAATCATACAACTACCCTGAGCACTAAAAAAAACAATAATCAGTATCTTGAGAAATAACAGAGCCCAGGCTGGAGGCTTCCTCAGGGCTTATTTAAAAATGCACAAAAGCAATAGATTGGAAATACTTGTCTTCTGGTCAAAAGGCATGAAGACAGAAGGGGAGTTTGGGATACAAGAAGAGCAACCTGCCAGATTTGAGGAACCAAGAAAATATCTACATACAGATATTCAAAAATAATTTTCTTAAAATAGAGCTTAAAGGGCTACTTGATTGTGCAGAAGACAGCAGAGTGCTTTTTTCCTTGAAATTATAGTTCTACTTCTGTTCTGTTTCCCCTTTCCTAGGAAAAAAATATCAACAAGTTCCACATTTTTACTAACATGATTTCCCTGTTTACCGATATCAGGTGAACCAATTGATAATACAGAAAAGCCTTTTTCAGTGGAAGAGATTATAATAACTATCAACATTTTGGGAGGAGGTAGAAGGAGATTTGGGGTGTTATATGTTACATAATTTTTCATGTATTTCAGCAGTAAGAAAATAGATGTTATCTAAAATAATCAATACATAAAATTAATAAACATTATTTAATAGATCGAGGGAACTAAACCATGAGGATCAAGCCAGGCATGGTGGCTCATGCCTGTAATCCCAGCACTTTGGGAAGTCGAGGCGGGCGTATCACGAGGTCAAGAGTTTGAGACCAGCATGATCAACATGGTGAAACCCGATTTATACTAAAAATACAAAAATTAGCCTGGTGTGGTGGCATGCGCCTGTAATCTCAGCTACTCAGGAGGCTGAGGCAGGAGAATTGCTTGAACCCGGGAGGCAGAGGTTGCAGTGAGCCGAGATCATGCCACTGCACTCCAGCCTGGGTGACAGAGAAAAAAACAAAACAAAACAAAACAGTATTTTCCTCTGGGGACGAGAACTGGGATGTAGACCACCTCATTCAATCATTAGCTCTTGTGTTTTACTTTCTATCTGAGGTATATTATATGATTTTGATTAAAAATCAATAAAAATAATAAAAATATGAACATTATTTTATCTAACAACAAAGCTTCTAATCCCAAATGGGAAGGATAACTACTTATCTTTGCCCTTGGCCTACCACTTAAACAAACTGATTATTCTAAACATTCAAATTAAAATTTTACTATGAAGAGGAAGAGTGCTTGGAAATTATCTGTCCCAAACTCTTCTCTAGCTTGCTTTTATCTCCACCCTCCATGAACTTGTGATGCAGCAGAGAAGGTGATTTTCATCAGCCTAAAGGAGAAAGCCTGGGCTTAGTTATCCCTGACTGTTTTGAAGGAATCTTGAACAAGGTACTTAACATTTTTTTTAAGCTCTAACTATAGGACGGATTCATCATAATGACTTTGCTATATTATTGGAGATATAAAGTTATATATAAATGTAAAGCACCTGTTTATGATAAGAGTTCAATAAGTGTTAATTATCTTCATGTAAATAATTTTAAAATATGCTTTAAG
The DNA here is from genome assembly GCF_029281585.2 of Gorilla gorilla gorilla. Taxonomy (NCBI): domain Eukaryota; kingdom Metazoa; phylum Chordata; class Mammalia; order Primates; family Hominidae; genus Gorilla; species Gorilla gorilla. Next base: position 76,987,544 of record NC_073238.2, on the reverse strand, counting down.
TTCAGAAACTCTAAGCAAATTTGCTTTGCTTTAGGACTCTCAAAGTGGAAAAATCATACTTAGTAAATATTTTAATGCACAACTTCCCAGTGCAAATAGAGTCTTTAAGATAATTTAACACTCTGGTTTTCTCAAAACAATTGCTCTTTTTGACTTTACATCATGCAGTCTGAGTACCTTATGTATTTCAGGCTCAGGGTGCTGAGAGATGATGGTTCATTTCCCTTTCCAGTAGTGTCCACTTTGAAGTAAACAAGTCAGTGTGAGCTAATGTGCCACTTTAATAACAGCTATTCACTGTTAATAAAGGGAGACTGAGTTTGGCTATACAAAAATTTTTTAACAGCATATAACTTCTAATTTCTGAATTGTTTCCTTTTCATAATATTGGCCTTAGCTGGAGAAAAGGGAATGTATTTTGGGAGCATCATACTTCTTCCTGTCCCGCAGTTAATGAGGCACATGAAGCATTGACTGGGGCTTGATCATGCATACAGAACAGGCAGCCAAAAGGAGGCACATTCTTCTCTCGCAATGAAACCATCTGCAGCCAATCCCAGCAGGTTTTCCTTCAGGGCTGTAGGCAAAAGGCAAGAATACAGATTGTTTCTCATTCTACACCATTTTAGTGCAGCAAAGGCAAAAGGCAAGGGGGAAAACTTAAATAAACATGTACAGATGTCTTTTTCCAGGTTATTTTCCATTTTCCAAATCCTGACTTTGAGTTCTACAATTAAGAAAAAATATTCTCAGATTAAGTATATTTTCTTATATTAGAGAAACAGGGCCATGTATGAAGAGATGCACATCTGCTGGGTCTTGATTTTAATCATTTATTTGATAGATGTTTCTGGACAAACAGACTCAGCCATGACCAGATGTAGCATGTCTCTGTTAATAATCTGAGTTAATTGAGTCTGCCTTTTGCCACTTGCCAATTATCTATGGATCCAGATTGAGTGGTTTTCTTTTTCCTTTTTTTTCCCCTACTAGACAGTTAGAGACACACAAACCTAGAGGTTAGCAGGGATAAGAATGTTATTATGATGTTACTGTAACTGGAAGTAGGTGCCAATGGTTACTTTCTGAGAGCAGTTGAACAAAAAGGAATTCAATAAACTTTTCTTAGAAAGTTTCACAGAAACCGTTGATGACTTTTAAAAGTGTTTTTGCTTTTGATTAAGGAAAATAGAGGAGAGGAAGGGGGAAGGAAATATTAAATGGAATGTATTCACTGCTGGAATATAGATTTTCATTGCTCTGAGTGCTTAGTAGAGATTTTCACCACATCTAATAATCATTTTCTCAGTAGGCTGCAAAAAATTAGATTGTGTTTCTCATAATCAAGGCCTATTTATCAAACACACTACTTAAGAATTTCATTGTTGTTGATAACTAGCACGTTATTTATTTATAAAGCTTGCTTAAAATGATGCATTTTGTTAAAGAGATGAAACATTGCAGAGCAAGTGACACAGAGTTTAAGTGATCAGCTGATTATAATCATTCAGCAGTAACAGAAGCTACTATTGGTGATAACAGAGTCTTGAAAAAATGTAGTTGAAAATTTAATATGAACTCAGACAGATAAAAACAGCATCTTTTTAAAAAAACAATAATCTCATCAACCCTAAACAAATCTCTAAAAGTCAAGACTATTAGCAGGGAGGTTAGTGTTATAAACAGAAGAAATACTAATGTACTTGAGAATTGTATGCCAGTGTTATTGGTGAGAGAACATTACAAATTTTGAAAAGATAATTTTGTGTCTGAATGGTAATCCTAATTAATTTATAAATACTTGAACCACAATCTCCAACTGTATAAAAGGAGTTTTCTCTTTAGTATAAAATGTTTCCCTTTTGGTGATCCTTTTGAAATATGAGTTGGTAGTTCTATATGTAGAGATAAGTACTAATTTTAACTTCATAAAAATGATAAAATAAAGAGGTGTTTTCAACAGAAAAGGAAAGTAATGTCAAAAAGCATAAAATACTCTAAAATAAGAAACAATGAAATGTACACTGTATTTTTAGTTACCTTTTTCCAAGTCTATCTCCAGAACTGAAGTGTGAGTTTCTTGGGAACAGACATAACTATACCTTATTCATCTTGAATTTCTAGCTCCAAGTACATTGCCTGACACATAGTGGTTGCTTAAGAAATGGTTTATTGAGTAAATTGAATAAATCAGTAGTAAATGTAGGCAATGACAGCCTCAATTATTTTTTCTTCTACACTTGGGAAATGACTAATACATTGGTACAAAAATCTTAGAATTAACTACCCACCTATTCTGAATTCTAACCTGAATTGATACTTTCATGAAGAAAATACTCAACTTTAATTTGTGCCCCCAAAATAAAATGAAAACAGAAGCTATTGCTCGTACGTTCTTTAAATACAGAGAAAATTCTACTTGGAGCAAGGCAGAATTCTCACAGAGTATATCACTGGTATTTATACATTCAATGTTCTTTTCTATCTTTGGTTTAGACACGTATGAACTCCTTGTTTTAGAGAATTGAATATCATTTCCCTGCCATTTTCTCCCAGTTTCTTCCCTCCCTCCTGGCTCCTTTTTCCTCCTTCCTACTTACTTTCCTTTCTTTATTCTTTCCTCCCCTCCTTTGTGAGTTTAAACATTTAAATACAGTTGGCATGATTTTTTTTAAGTAGCGATGTTTTCCAATTCATTATGCAAATATGAATTTAGGTTACAGAAAGAATATACTGTTCATGAGAAAGTAGAAAATTATTTTATTCAAGCTATTGCAATAAGAAGAGCACCCCAGATGCTCAGCTGCCCAAAATATCAGTGTGTATCAGTATGGTGATTTTGCTTTACTTTTAGAGAAAGGAGTAGCAAGTTATAGATGGGGTGACTTTACAGTTGAGACGGTTTTTGTAAATTGGAAGAATCTGAATCAAGAAATGTTTATCTCTTTGTTGTGGCCATAAACAAAGACCACTTAAATAAGAATAAAGGAAAGTTATTTATTCAAAAATTGCTGTAGCAAGTGAGTGAGCTACCAACCATCATTTGCCCTTGGCAGAGACTCAAACGCAGATAGGGTAGTGGGAAAGCTTTATGATGGAAAAGAGGGAGGGCTTCAGGTAGGACACGATTGGAGGCTGTTGGCATGGGGAAGGTGCAGACAGGCTAATTAGAAGTGGGGCATCCTATGTGATTGGTTAGGGGTATATATTTGACTATCCCTTGTTTGGTCCCAAGTTGGAAGTGGGGGCAATAGTTAGGGAATCGGTCAATTACTAATGAAGTCCTGGCTATGTGGGACTAATTGTTATAAGGGTTTTTGTTTAGATTCTTGACTGGGTGCTAGAGAGAGTCTGACTTCCTGCAAACCTGATTTATAGATTAAAATTGTCTTCCTGGACTAGTTACTATAAATGGTATATTGGCTTTCTAGGCTAGTTGTATACAGATTGTCGATCAGATATTCTATTTTGTATGGAGTCTGACCATTGTCTGTTATTCATTTTCTCAATGTCTACCTAGTTTCAGGGTGGAGACAAAACAGCTGAGTTAATAATTTATGAGATCAAAAATGGGAATTTTGAGGATCTATGTCAAGGAAGTCACCTGTGAATCTTATGTGAGATGTAAGGCCAAGGGTGATTCCTTGCAGCAAATCACTTCCCCACAGCACAAAAAGTTGGGGACAAACTTTAGAAAATAAAAGTTTGGGGGTGGGATTAACCTTCACTGTTTACTGGGGACACTGAACTCAGGTAAAGTTCATCATTGTCAAGTTTAATCTTCGTGTGTTAAGCCAAATAGGATCTAAGAATATTAAGTACTGCCATAGAACAAGATGAGTTTAGTCACTCTTGACCATATTTGACAAAAACGAATTTCTGAAAATGGCAAGTAAGAAAAACAACCATCAAAATGTGTAGGTGGTTATGAGAATAGAGGATAGCATATTTAGTTCCCTGCCTAAGTGCTCTTTTTTGTACGTCAAGTGCATAAGGAAGATAAGATAGTCTATACTTAGATGTATAGTATAAACCTCAGCAACATGATTTCCAGTGGGAGGCTTCCCAAGGCCCTAGGGCTGCGACCAGTCATTGAGACAGCCCAGATAGTGAAACCAAAGAAACATGTTCTAAGCAAAATTTCCGAAATAAAGAAATCACTAAAAACTAGTTTACTCCAAAATTTATGTCAGTAGATCACATCTCACTCTAAAGCTCTAGTTCTGAATTTCTTACCATTAACTTATACTTTTTAGATATTAGGCTCAATATGCTTAGAAATATACTAAAATGTTAGCTCCTCTCTCCCGCCGCCCTCCACCCAAAAACAGTTACTCTGAGGATCAGTGTATTAATACATAATCATCATCTTGAGTAGTTGCACAGAGTAATGCTAAATAAATACTATTATTTTTATTTTTTATGAGTTTCTCAGCAGTGTAGAAAACTAATTCTGCTTCTGGGGAAACATATGCTTCCCTACCCCCCCAACCCCCGCCCCGGACGGAGTCTCACTGGATTTCCGCTCACGGCAAACTCCGCCCCCGGGACTCAAGCGATTCTCCTGCCTCAGCCTCCTGAGTAGAAAATGATGGGATTACAGGCATGAGCCACCGCGCCCGGCCACGTATGCATTTTTAAGAACAAATCCCTCTGGGAGTTATCCAATCTGATCCTGTGGAGATTACGCTTTTTCATTGCCATTGAAATATTTTACAACGCCTTAAATTGTAAATAACTGATAGAATTGAAAAATAATTATTTTCTATAAATGTGCAAATAAATTCTGTTGAAGATTCAGTTGACTCCCTTCACTCACTGTGGAAGCAGCAGGAGTTTTTTGAAATTAAATGCATAAAAATATTCCTAATCTATAAATGTCTGTTTTAAGATTTTCTTTTGAACTGGTAGTGACATCTTACTGATTCTCTCATTAATAATGAGTTAAATAAAAATTTTAACACATATATGCTTCATATTTGTATGAGAGAAATGATTTTAATTTCTTTGAAATTTTCCTTTAACAGAAGTTTACTTTAAAAAACATACTCTTAGATATCAAAAAAAGCAAATAGTCTTAATTTTTAATTATAAGTGTTTTCTTATATTAACTGATGTAATTGACCTTTTTTAAATCAATGTTTCTTTTTATTCCTATCTTTAAATATTTTTGAATGATTTTTGAAAGATAAGTTGTTCTTGGTTTGTGGGTGTGTTGTGTGGAAATATGGTCGTATTTTTCCCCCAATTTATTGATGTATTGAGTTTTTAATCTACTTGCGTAAAGTTTTTAATTGCAGAATATTTCTTTAATTTTCAACATTAGAAATGGACAAATATATTTTAACTTCTCCAAAATAAAATGAAATATTTAGCATATATTTACTTTCTCTACTTTTCCCACATTTCCTGGTTTCTGTATATATATATATATATATATATATATATATATATATATATGTAATATAAAATTTTAGACATATTCTTAACATTTTATAATGCAGTCTCTTTCAATGTTAATTTCACTTTATTTTTTCTATCCAAGTTTGGAGAATAATTTATACAATTCCATATTTGACTAGTTTCAATGTATATTACCATTCCTATTATATCATAGCTTATCTTTTTTTTTTTTTTTTTTTTTTGAGACGGAGTCTTGCTCTGTTGCCCTGGCTGGAGTGCAGTGGCACGATCTCGGCTCACTGCAAGCTCTGCCTCCCGGGTTCATGCCATTCTCCTGCCTCAGCCTCCCAAGTAGCTGGGACTACAGGCGCCCGCCACCATGCCCAGCTAATTTTTTGTATTTTTAGTAGAGACGGGATTTCACCGTGTTAGCCAGGATGGTCTCTATCTCCTGACCTCGTGATCAGCCTGCCTTGGCCTCCCAAAGTACTGGGATTACAGGTGTGAGCCACCATGCCTGGCCTATCTTTTCTTAAATTCATTATTTGAATACCTTTTTAATAGTCAGAGGGTATATTTAAGTACATTTTCAAGGAAAGATACCTGAGTACCATACTTGTCTAAGTTATATTAAACTAGATTTGAGAGTCTGGATACACAAAGGACAATGGCCAAACCATATATAACACTTTGTCCTACAACCTCTACAGCAACCAGTCCAGAAAGCCAACACAAAATTACTGCAGAATCTGCCCATAATAGATGAAACTTGGCCAAAAACTTCCAACTTTCCTATTCTCTTCCCATCTGTAATTCCAACTATAGAATGCCAAATATGCTTCCTGAACATATCATATAAGATGCCATAATTTTACTTACCTTACCTATAGCCTTTCCTGTAACTCAAGCATCCTGGAAACCTTCCCCCTCACTGCCTCCAAGGTGACTGGCTTGGGTTTTTATTAACTCAAAGGTGGGATCAAGGTGAAAGTTCCCACATGAGGGCAGAGCTTTTGTGCTTTAAGTATCTTGCTAGTCCCCAAGAAGGGAACATACAGCCTTCCTATTAAATTGAATTAAATTAAATTGCCCAAATGTGAGGAGGAAGGGAAAGAAGAAGTGAGACTTTAAAAAAATGAGGCTTTCAAAGTTGTCAGCAGTCAAACATCATAACACGCAGTCAGACTCTTTATTATATAGAGAAAGTAACAATAGAAAGTAATAATAAAAATGATAATAGAAAGTAACAATAAAAATGTAGAAATTAACAATAGAAAGTAACAAGAGAAACGTTTGTAGAAAGTAACAACAGAAATAACAATAGAAAGTCTCAGAAATAGAGGAAATAATGTAGAGCTAAGGGGAAATTTTAGAACTGAAATAATAACTACAATTTAAAACTGAACAAATGGGCTCAAGAACAGAATGAAGAGAATGGAAAAATCAGATAACTAGAAGACAAAATATTTAAAATTACTGAATCTGAACAAAAGAGAGAAAAATAGACCAGAATAAATGAACAGAGCTTTAAGGGTCTCTAGGACCAAAACAAAAAATTGATCATTCATGTCATTGGAGGTCTAGGAGAGCAGAAAGAGGATAACGTTTAAAAAATGCTCAAGGAAATAATGGATAAACTTTTCTAAAACACCTAAACCTATAGATTTAAAAACTTGTGCAAATGCCAAAGAGTAACTCAAAGAAAGACACATTATAGTCAAACTTTTGAAAACTAAGGACCAAGAAAGAAATCTTGAAATCAGGCCAGGGAGGTGGGTGGGGGTGCACAGGACAGAAAAGATACCTTACTATGGGAAAAAAGAACAATTTGAAAGCAGCAGATTTCTCATTAGAAACCGTAAAGGCCAGAAGGAAGTAGCACAACATGTTTTCAAGTGCTGAAAGAGAAAAAAGACCAATCCACCTGGACAATTATTCAGAGTATTGTGCTAAGTAAAAGCCTCATTCTGAAAAACTTACCGTGGTGTATATTATTCAATTTATATAATATTTTTGAATGACTACATTATAGAAACTGAGAACAGATTAGTGGTTGCCAGGGCTTAAGGATAAAGATGAGTGGGTGGTTATAAATATGCAGCATGAGGAATACTTAGGGTGATAAAAATGTTGTGTGTTAAATGGGTACAAGAAAAAAAAAGGAGAATGAATGAGACCTACTATTTGATTGCACAACAGAGTTAACTATAGTGAATAATAACTTAATTGTACATTTTAAAATAACTAAGAATAAAGAAGTGTAATTGGAATTTTTGTAACACAAAGGATAAATACTTGAAGAGATAGATACCACATTCTCCACAATGTGGTATTTCACATTGCATGCCTGTATCAAAAAATCTCATTTACCCCAGAAATATATACACCTACTATGCACACACAAAAATTAAAAATAAAAAAATGAAAAAAATTGTCTTGACTGTATCAATGTTAATATCCTGGTTGTGACATTATACTATAGTTTTGCAACATATTACAACTGAGGTAAACTGAGTAAAGGGTACATGAGATGTCTCTGTACTAGTCTTACAACTGCATAGCTTGAATTAAATTTTTTAATTAAAAAAATGAAACATAACTAGAGCCTTGCTTGTATCTATTTTATCCTGAGTTATTCTCGACACTGGATACAGATTAGAAGCCCAAAGTATAAAAAATACTAATAGTTGGCCGGGCGCAGTGGCTCAAGCCTGTAATCCCAGCACTTTGGGAGGCCAAGGCGGGCAGATCACGAGGTCAGGACAGCGACACCATCCTGGCTAACAAGGTGAAACCCCGTCTCTACTAAAAATACAAAAAATTAGCCGGGCATCTTGGCGGGCTCCTGTAGTCTCAGCTACTCGGGAGGCTGAGGCAGGAGAGTGGCATGAACCCGGGAGGCAGAGCTTGCAGTGAGCCCAGATGGCTGCACTCCAGCCTGGGCGACAGAGCGAGACTCCGTCCAAACAAAACAAAACAAAACAAAACAATACAATACAAAAAAAACCTAATAGTTGGCTGGGTTCCATCTCAAATCAATTAAATCGTGATCTGTGAAACTGTGTCTTAAACAGGTTTTTTCTTTTGTTAGTGTTTTACTTTTTAGCATAGATCATCTCAAATATAACAGTATAATAAAAAGAACTTCCCATATGCACTTCACCCAGCTTCAAAAGCAACTAATATTTTGTCTTTGTTTTATTTATATCATCTACACTATCTTATTTTTTCCTTTATTTTCTCTGTCTTCCTTTTGAACTTTTTTGGGTTATTTTAAATAATTCAATTTAAAATTGGATAATTTTAACTAACCCTTTCTGTTTTATTGGGTTATTTTAAATTAAACAGTAAATATATTTTCATTCCACTCATAAATACTTAAGTATCCATTTCTGATAAATGCAATGTTTTTAATATAATCATGCTGTTATAACACATAAATTTAACAATAATCTCATAATATAAAACATCCATCATCAAACACCCAATTCACACTCTAATGTTTTCATTTTATCAAAAGATGTCTTTTTATAAAAATCCACATATTTCTTTCTTTCTTTTTTTTTTGACAGAGTCTCACACTGTTGCCTTGGCTGGAATACAATGGCGCAATTTCGGCCCACTGCAACCTCCACCTCCCAGGTTAAAGGGATTCTTGGACTCAGCCTCCCAAGTATATTTCATTTTTTAACAAACACTTTAATTCTCACGTCAATATCATGATGGAATTTTCTCTTAAACTTTTAACCAGCTTGTTTGAATCATGAAACAAAGTGAGTTCATACACTGTAATTAATATATTTTTTAAAGACTCTATAAGTTCTCCCACAAACTCATTTTTCTTCTAATATTATTCTTAAGAAATCTTTTTTGCATATTTTATAACATTTTCAAGTCTGGATTTTGTGCATTACATTCTACTGTTGTCATTTAACATGTGTCTCTGTCTCTTATATTTCCTATAAACTGGATATACAGGCTTGATAAGAATACTACTGGGCTTCTTTTTTGGCTGGACTTCTTCAGTAGTGCTCTTGTACATTTCTCTTCGGCATCACAAAATGTATAGTTGTCTCTCCTTTTGCGACCTAGAGAAAGAAAAACAAAAGTTGATTCCAGCTTATCCCCATTATTTTTAAAAGCTTGAATAATGGTAATATTTTATTATTCCTTCTTCATTTATTAATTGGTAAATGTCTATGAAGAAATGTTTTTTAATCATTAGTTGGTAACTCTAAAGGAATAGTAATTTTAATTTTATGTACTATTTTCCAAAACAGTGAGAATTGGTTTCCTGAAATTACCCCTAGGAGGTGTTTTTTGTTTTTTGTGTTTTTTTTTGTTTTTGCTGTTTTGATGGTTTTATTTAAATGAAAATAAAATGTGCACATGTGGTGTCTATCGATTTTTTTCTCTGCACAGCCTGGCATTGGGATTGGTGGCTCTGATGGCCAGCTGTGCTCTGGGCTGCTCTATGTGGTTCTTGGAGGAAACATTGTAAGCAATCTCAGCAGAGTAAGATTTGTTGCACATCAGCTGCATTTCCAGCTCCTTGACTTTGTGGACCAGGAAATTCTGGAAGCTACTGGGCAGCATGTGTTTTGTTTTTTGTTGCTCCCATATGTAGGGCATCTAGATCCAGCCCTTGAACCTTCTACAAACCCTGTTGTCAATACTTCTGGGTTTTCACCAGTTATGCTTATTTTTGACATATCGTCTAACTGGTGCCAGATGGACTTCTTGGTCCTCTCTTTTTGACGATTTTGTGCTTCATGCAGGGTCTGAGTGCAGCCATGGTGCCAATTAGGAGATGGCTGCTCCTCTCTAGGCAGTGCTGAGATTTTCTTTTTTCTTTTCTTTTTTTTTTTTTTAACATTCATTTGAAGCTCAGGGGTACATGTGGAGGTTTGGTACATAGGTAGACTTGAGTTGCGGGGGTTTGTTGTAAAGATTATTTCATCACCCAGGTATTAAGCCTAGTACCCATTAGTTATTTTTCCTCATCCTTTCTCTCCTCCTGCTCTCCACCCTCCTATGTGCCCCAGTGTGTGTTGTTCCCCTCCCTTTGTCCATATGCTCTCATCATTAGCTCCCACTTATACGTGACAATGTGCAGTATTTGGTTTTCTGTTCTTTTCTTAGTGTGCTAAGGATAAGGCCTCCAGCTCCATCCATGTCCTTGCAGAGGACATGATCTTGCTATTTTTCATGGCTGCATAATATTCCATGTTGTACATGTACCACATTTTCTTTATCCTTATATGTGTGTTTTGGAGTGCTAGTATGACTTCATGGATTTAAACATTTTATGTGTTTGAAACCATTACTTTTTCTCCAAATTTATGTTTAAACGTTTTCAACTTTGGCCTGTGATAAGCTATTCAATTTGGCTCCTGCATCCTTTTGACATGACCCTTGTAAACTACTATACATCTTATTTTTGATTTGAAAGGACGTTCTAGGACAGTTTTGTACACTTCATGCTCATATCTAAAATCTAAAAATTCTTGGGTTCTTTAGTGAGTAATGATATTTAAATACTACAATACGAACTGTAGTAGTACTTATTGCTTTTGGGTTGGTCAATGTTTCTACAACTCTTTAATGCTAGAAATATGTATTATGTTTTAAAATATGTTAAGAGTTCAAGTGTAAAATAAAATTTAAATTCAGAACCATATGTGTAATCAGTATTTTTTTTTCTTTTTCACACTAAATAGACTCCAACATTATTACTTATTTGCTAGCTCAGAAAAGTAATTCCACAACACTACTAACAATGTGATACTGAAATCAGTTTAGACAGTCCTGCTCCCATTTTTTGGGTAATCACACCAAAGTTCCAAGTAAAATTATTGTATTTTAAAGTTACTTGAAGTAGTTTCCTTATTTGGGACTATTCTGTCAACTCAATATATTTGTGTAACTTTTCGTTTATGAAGAGGTTACTTTTGGGCTAGGCACAGTGGCTCACACCTGTCATCCCAGCACTTTGGGAGGCTCAGGCAGGTGGATCACTTTATGTCAGGGGTTCAAGACCAGCCTGGTCAACATAGCAAAACCCCATCTCTACTAAAAATACAAAAATTAGCCAGACATGGTGGCACACACCTGTAATCCCAGCTACTCAGAGGCTGGGCTGGAGAACTGCTTGGACCCAGGAGGCAGAGGTTGCAATGAGCCAAGACTGCACCACTGCACTCCAGCCTGGGTGACAGAGTGAGACTCCATCTCAAAAAGAAAAGAAAAGAAAAGAAAAGAAAAGAAAAAAAAAAGCAGCTACTTAGTTACTTTTATAAAATTTAATTAAAAGAAAATCTTTGGAAAAATAGTGTATGGTTTTAAAGACAAATTTATAAAATATAGCACATTCAAAAACTTTAAATTATGGTAAAGACTTTGTATATGCACATTAAAATTTTCAAAATGAATATTCAGATGGCTGTGTAGTTAATAAATATTAAATAAACTGCAACAATAAACTACTATCACCTCATTGATGACCCTTTTAAAAAACATATAATGTTCTTTAATGGGTCTTATTAAATGTGTGAAGCAGTTATTGTCACAATCCTTTCAAACCCACAATAATTCAGTGAGGCAACTTTATGCTTTACCAGGCAATTTCATTATTAGCTTCTGGCTAATATCTCCTCTTTATTTGATTATATCAAGGTTTAAGTATCTATTTCAAACGAAACAGAATTTTCCATTGATATATTAGAACTTTGTGTTTGCTACTTCTCCCTTATGAATACTAGACTATTTTAAGCCAAAGTATAATTCTTTTTTCTAGTAAAAATTAAAATGTTCTCTTGAGTATATATGGACACAAAGAAGGGAACAACAGACACTGAGGCCTATTTGAGGGTGGAGGGAAGGAGGAGAAGGATGGAAAATCTACTATGCGATGGGTAGCATACCTGGGTGGCATAATAATCTCTACGCCAAACCCCCATTTACCTGTATAACAAACCTGCACATGCAGCCTTGAACCTAAAGTTTTTAAAAGTTGTCCTTTTTTAAAAAGAATATTTGCTTTGGATTTCTTGGGGATATGCAACCTGGAAAAATAATACTAATTTATCTTGATATCTATAAAATAATTTTCAGTCTGAAAAGTAGATTAGACTTAACTTATGAACCAGATTATCATTTAATTTTTTTTTAAAAAAAGATCAATGTTTTCAAATTCTAAGCGGTTTCAATTTTTTTTGAAATTGGAAACTGTTAAAGTTGAAGCTAGTTTTTGGGGGGAATATTAAAAAATGCATGTGCAGTACTGGGACAGAGCTTCCCTTTCTCCAGAGTTTCCCAATTTTCATCCTTGTACTACACTGTAATACTTAGCCATAATGTTAATTGAAATGTAAGCAGTACTAAAGACTGAAACTATTTTAAACTATAAATTGTGTGTGAAAAGTATTGAGTATTTTGTACCACCTTCCACATTTAGGCAAAGATAGATTGAAATCAAGAATAGAAATAATTTAACATCTCACTAGACAATTACTTGTTAGATTTAATAGAAAAATAACTGTCATGGTGGGACAGAAAGTCCAGAATTTCCAAAAATCTAGAAAATCTCTGGATTGTCTAGTCAACATGATTTAAAATTTTCTTCTAGACTAAGTCAATCTATTGGCAAACTGGAGATGAAGACTTAAATTAAGAACCAAAAAGTTAGATAGTAGTACTTGTAATAATCTTATTATTAAATTATTATTAATTAAATCAATTATTAATTATTTAGTATTAAATTATTATTTATTATTATTAAATTATTAAATTAAATATTATTAAATAATAAGAAACAACCCCATGGAACACATCACAATATTACTTTATTGTGTATCATTCATTATCAGTATGTTTGCATAAAAGCAAATTCTATCAAGTCTTGGTATGTGAGTCCTCATCCAAGGACACATGGTTTTCTATCCAAATCTATAAAGCTGAATGCCAGAGTCTTTAGGAAAAATTCACATAATATGAATTATTTTCCAAATAAATAAATATTATATGTATAAATAATTTATAGAAATAAAACTTTTGCTTTGATATGGCCTGGATTTTGTCCTCACTGAAATCTCATCTTGAATTGTAATCCCAATGTGTTGGGGGAGGGACCTCATGGGAGGTGATTAGATCATAGGAGCAGTCCCCCCATGCTGTTCTCATGATAGTGAGTTCTTATGAGATCCGATGGTTTTATAACGGGCTTTCCTCCTTGGCTTGGCACTTTTCTCTCCTGCCGCCTTGTGAAGAAGGACGTGCTTACATCCCCTTCTGCCATGATTGTAAGTTTCCTGAGGTCTCCCCAGCCATGTTGAATTGTGAGTCAGTTCAACATCTTTCCTTTATAAACTACCCAGTCTTGGGTATTTCTTCATAGCCAGATGAGAACGAACTAATACATGCTTGTTTCCTTATAAGGTCATAAAACATCCAAAGCTGATGGCTTGCAATGATTAAAGTTTTTAAACATAATTCACTATTCTATTCAATAAATGAAATATGGATAAAAATATTTTATAGTAAAATGTAATGTCACACTAATAAAAATAAGAATTTATTTGATATATTTATTTGTATAAAGCCAAAAAAGGATCCAATTTTGTCACAAAGTCTGCAATGTAAAATTACTCTCTATAAGATAATGATACAAAACAAACATCTGAATTGTATAATTTCTTTTAAAATTATTTTTGTAATTTGGAAACATAAGCTGGAATGATTATTCAAATCTACATATTTATTTTTAAATAGATTTTTAGATACTGAAACACATAGATATCTTTTAGCTTACAAAAAAAAATGATGCTATAGACTAAGAACATGACCTTAATCAAGAAGTTTCACCACATGGTTCTCTGAAGAAGTCTGGATACTGAGGGATGACACGATCCCTAGGTTCAGCCTGTTCACCATCTCAAAGGGATCGGAGTTGGCATTTAGCTGAATGTGGAGCAAGAATAGACAGACTGCTATGCTGCTCTTCTGTTCAACAGCCTCATCACAAAGGACAGGTTCAACTTGGTGCAGGGTTTTGTGCTTGTCAGAATAGAATCCTACAAAAACATAGACAAATGTCATCATGAAAGCAGATATAGAGCCTGTAACCTTCATAGAAAGGGCTTTGGAAAAAAATAAGTCACAGGTTACTGCCTTTTGACATCTCCCCACAAATTGGCCATGAAAGCTGTTTCCATGGTGATTTTACATCGAGCCATGACCTCTAATTCTCTTAGCTTTCCAGATTCATCTTTCCATTTACTATAACCTTCAAGATACGTGTTACTATGCATAATGTGATATTTGGTTGATGATGTTTTATTAAACTCATTTTGATTATCCAAGTTTAAAAAATGGGGGCTAGAAATAGCATGGTTGATTTCAGTGTTAAAAAAAAAAAAGACTAAAGAAATTGACCAATCGTTGAGGATTAGCTCATTCAAAATTGCTGTGAGACTTTGAAAATGTCATGTCACCTATCTGAAACCAGGTTCCTGTTTCGTTAACCATACAAATTTTGTTTGTCTATAACATCTGTAGCAAGTCTTCTAAGCCAAACATTATGAAACGTTATAATATGAATAATTTCGTTTTACTATTACATGTTATGTAAATGTCTGTTGACTTATTCCTTTGAATAATGGCAACTCACATTCTGAAATATTTGATAATGACAGTCATCAAATAAATAGCAATTTTGACACTCGAATTAGAACAATGAAACAGGCCATAACATAGAAGAATACATTCATTGACTTAAAACCCATCATCGTGTATTAATGTCTGAGAAAGTTAAAAGCTAATCAAATGCAATTTTAATATCAAAGAATGTGTCTGATGTTAAAGCCAAAATAATAAAACAGTGAATAAAATAATCAAAAAGGAAATAAAACAACAATTAGATACTGCAAAATAGCACAGTTTCTGACAATGCAGAAATGATGATCCAGTCTAATCACTGTATTAAACCTAGAATAATAGTTCAGAAAGTCGTTTTATACGGTTTTGCAGAGTAGATATTTGCATATTATATTTGAAACTGAAGCATAGAATTGAACTCTATTAGTTCATTTACCCTCACTTGTTCTAATAAAATGTTTCTTTACAAACCACTTCACTCCATTAATTATACATTTTCTGCAGCAACATTTGAGATCATCACAGAATTTTCACTGAAGCTGAAAATTCCAATGAGATAATTCTTTAGATTTTGTTGGATAAAAGGAGGACACTGGATCCTGACAATGAAGCAGCATTGTAAATCTTCTACTTTGCATTAGAAGGTGTTTTAAACCATGTCTATTAGTTTCCTTCTATAACTATTGTCTTGCAAGCTAGGAAATGTTGGTATCTGAGAGTAAGTCTCGTTATTCACCAAAATTTATTAAATTATGCAAGTCAGTTTATTTCATCAGAAAGTGATGATTTCGAAAATGTGGCTGGTATTGGCTGGTGTTACCTCAAAACAGAGTAGATGATTCCACACTAATGACTTGGTTGAAGAGAAATTTATTTTCTACTACCTTTTCTTGAGTTTGACATTTAGTGCACTTCAGAAAATCCAAACTGGCTAATGCTTTGTTTTGTTTCTTCTTGCTTTCATTTTGCAAGCTGATATAGAATGGCGGTGCTACTCAAACTTTAATATGCATATTATCACCAGTGGATCTTCTTGAAGGGCAGATGTTTCTAATTCAGTATATCGGTGGTGGGAATTTGAACTTCTCTGCATTTCCATCAAGTTCCCAGGTGATGCCAAAGCTGCTGGACTGTGGACCATACTTTGAATAGCAAGGATTGAGAGGCAGAAAACTACTGGAAGCAGCATCTCTTACTGCTCCACTCCCATTCACCTGCCTGGGGACACAGAAAAATAGTGTTAGTTATTGGAAGAGTAAACCAGCTTGGCAAAATTTGTAGTTATTTTAGATTCTAGGCAGGAAAAAGCCACTAAAGATTTTCACTGGAAAAGAAGAATATTAACTTTTCTACCTTTCAGAAAAGTGAACATAAAATGAATTTTGAGCCAAACATCATAAAAAACAGTAACAGCAATAGTAATAATACATGTGTATTGTGTGAATAGAGGGCAAAGATGATTACTACACCAGGATTGCTGAATTCTGAGTCCCTGTCTGCTGAGAGTGGATATATGTAGTCTTTTCCAGCAAGTACTTTGAATTTCAGGAGAGCACACAAAGTAAGCAAACAAACAAGCAAAAGAGGTAATAAAAAGATCCAACAGCCTTGTGGAAATAATTTCAGCTTTTCTCTGTACTAATAATTGTTAGGTCAGTTTGCAATACACAGGGAAATTTTTCCTCAAAGTCTGTGCAAAGGTAATTCAACTTAGACATCACAGGCAAAAAATAGAATGGGAAATGTAAAAAGTTTACCAGGTGTAATTGAATGAAGGACGAGTTTCCTAATCTCTTGTTTACTCTGTTGGAGATATATTTAGGAGAATTTCCTAGTCTGCTTTATAACTTCCTCTTTGGCCACTATCTTGACCTGGAACAATTACAAAAAGAATGTATTAGAGCACAGTGATATTGTCCACAGCAAATCTGTCTATCTGTGCTCATGTCCTCTGGCATCCACCTAGCTTTGTAGCTCATTTCGTTTGGAAAAGAGAAAATAAATACAGAATATTGCCACTTCCTGAGTTACATTTAGGGCATGCTGTTGTTACTAAATTTACCGTCTTTCACAGTAACATAACCTATGCAATGAGATTTTTTGAGAAGTAATTTTATTTTAAATAAGCTTTAGTATAGAGGCATTTAATCTTGGCAGATATAATTTGCTGTCTTTCAGATATGCGACAGTTGGCGGAAGAGATTACTTTTGTCATGCTGATAAGAAACATGCCATGTGATGTACTATATCATATCAAGTGATGTATTGAATGACATAGACATCAAATAACACCTTCCCTCAAACCAACCCTTTGTGTATGCACTGTCAGGTTGAATGAATTAACAATAGCAACATACAGGTTTCACACAGACCTTTCAAAAATTTTGAGCATCCATATTATGTATTTTTCACAAGGAAGCTGTTTCTTATGTATTTTATGTTAAATTTGAAAAATATATATACTCTGTGTGGATTCATTTTTATAATGTACTTTTTTCTAAAATTGCTAATATTTACGTTTCAAGTTTTAGAATTGCAGTAAAATCCTATTGTAATTGCCAATGTTAGTGTTTGTCTGACTGATTTTTAAAAAATGTAAACCAAAAAATCATTAGGATAATAACAAGTATGATTTCAAGTTATATAGCTCTTAAGCTCATTCAACAAATAATTTTATTTGGTTTTAGAAATAAAATATGAGCTATTTTCTTGTATTTCATTATCACAAAGACAATGAAAACACTTATCAGTGAGTATTCATGTTACCATAACAAGTAAGTATGCCACACTAAATTCAGACTGTACGTGATACAAGCCTGCCATCTACTGACTACACAGGAAATAGAAACCTACTTAGTCACAAGAAATGGATGAAACACTTCACAATTAATATTTAAATTTAAAGTAGGATAAAGTAATATTCTATATTTGACCAGTTTTCAGTTCATAATGATAAAAACACCTTAGCACAAGTCTCAGAAGTAGATTACTATCCTAGTAAATAATTATTTAAAGACAATATAACACATTCAGATACTAATATAATCAATTTTTCTAATCATTAGCACTGCATTGAATCATTCTTGAGAAAAGATGACCTCTAATGAAAATAAATAATTTGAAGTTTCTTAACTATATCATAACCTGCCATGTTAAAAAGTAGTAATAGAGATTATAAAATTTTAAGTTGGTATAAATCCAATGCTTACTCAGTGATGAAAAAACTAGATAACAAAATGTTGCATACTGGACAAAACATATGTAATTACTAGCATTTACAATAATAAAGCTTTCCTTTTACAAAGAATGAAGGTAAAATTTGTTGAAAAATCACAGGACATGTGCATGTTATGAGGCTGTATAAAATATTTTTGATATCACTTTAAAAATTAGAAAAGACATACCATTTATGTCTAAGTCAATATTCATTTCTGTATATTTAAACATGCACAGAAAATAATATTTTGATAGATAAAAAATTGGTGGCTATCATTAGGATAGAAGAAGGATGGGGACATTCTTATATTAAGGCCTTGTTTAGGAATAAAAATATTTTAAAATAAAATAAAAGTCATATGGTCAACCATGTTCTACTTTACTTCCCCTTGTGTCATCAAATTCAGTACATTGTTATATTTTATTCAATATTTAAATTTTCCTTTTTATCATCAAGCATTTTTATTTGAAATGGAATTATGATAAACAGTTATAGGCACATGACTTTGAGGGTTTTAGTTTTAGTTTTGTTTTTTAAATGACAATCTAAATTGATAATATATCTTTAGAAGTACATATGAATGCAAACAGCAAGTGGTACAGAAAAAAAATTTCATTAAAAATTTAAGATAAATTCTAAATTGATCAAACAAGCCCAAAATACAAAATCAACAAAATGTCAACCTCTAATAATATCTTGGTCATTCTCTGTTGTTTAAATACTTCAAGACAGTCCTAGGTGATAAAAATTGGAGAATGTCAAGAGTTTTAATTTTTAATCATCTTTTCATGTTGATAATAAATGAGTGGGAATTGGGCCATTATTTAAAATAGAAAATTAAAAGATTTGTAGCATTTATTAACTAGCTCTCAGGACCCTAATTATATAAGAAGTATAAATGCAGTCTTTATGTATAATAAAAAAAGTCATTTTTTAGTCTACATATGATCATTTTGTGTGTTCATTGTTTCATGTAATGATAACATATTTTTAATTAGCATAGCAAATGAGTAATGTCAATACATATAAATATTTCATGATATTCACCCAATATAACAAAAAATAGATTACCAATATTTGAAACAGGAAAAATCAGAAACTTTTTTTATCCTTAACAATATTGTTAATTTCTTATTTTCAAAGCTCCTATGACTCAGTTACCTTACATAGAATGCATTACTAGGAGAACAAAAAGGAAGTAGACTAATAAGAGAAAAAGATTGCTGTAAATACCATGGCAGTTTGTAACTTGTAAAACTTTCATAATAAACATAAGGCTAAAGATAAATCTGTCTATACCTTGTAGAGTTAATTAGCAATTGATTTAGAGTAGCAATAAACGGATACTTGCTATTATGATTCTTAAGAGCATTCTTCAGGGACTAAGTATGAAATATAAGTTAAAAGATTCCACTGCAAACAGATAACTTGATTGCTTTTCAGCTTAAGAGTTGGAAACTCTTAATGATAATACATTTAGGAAAACACCTAAGACAAAATAGGACCTAATGTTCTCTAAGTTCACCAAATACTCTGTGATAGAGATATGTAGTATATAATATGCCATAAGATACAGATCAGAAACAGAAGTGGGTGAACTGACAAGTTTAACTGATTACTCCAACTGAAAAGACAAAGAATGTATTTGTTGCTGAAACATGCTGGACTGAAGAGCTATAGTTTTATTTTAAATCGAGTTACAATAACAAATAATACTAGTCAAATGTCAATTCCATAGCAACTAAATGAGTCCTAGCTTTCTACCGAGTAAATTCAAATCAGGAGTGAGAAGTACTCTATTTCCACAGCCTATTTTTCCTACTAGTCTAAAAAGGCAATGCTTTTTAAAAGTCAGATGTACTGAACAAACATAAGGGAAAATAATCACATTTTCAAAGCTACTTTGGAGAATAGAAAATTGATAACTTCATGGACAAGAAAACTTTCATGGATATTTTAAATACACATGTTTAGCACATGCAAGAATGAATTTTGTGCAAATTTGGTGTCAATTACAACAGAATTCAGAATTGACTGTGGTGTACATTCCTTAAACTTACACTTTATTTGGTGATAATGATACTACTCTAATGATGATTATGCAAGTAATGTATATAATGCCCTTAGCATGGTGCTCACTAAATGTATTCCCACTCAATAATATTAACAGCTTTTCCTTAAGCTTCAAGGGTTGTAATTCTAGGAGTCAATTACCTTTTTTTAATCCAATATAAAAGTACGCACCCGGGCACGGTGGCTCACTCCTGTAATCCCAGCACTTTGGGAGGCTGAGGCAGGCAGATCACCTGAGGTTGGGAGTTCGAGACCAGCCTGACCAACATGGAGAAACTCTGTCTCTACTAAAAAAAAAAAAAAAAAAAAAAAAAAAAAAATTAGCCAGTTGTAGTGGTGCATGCTTGTAATCCCAGCTACTCAGGAGGCTGAGGCAGGAGACTCTCTTGAATCCAGGAGGCAGAGGTTGGACTGAGCCGAGATTGCACAACTGCACTCCAGCCTGGGTGACTGAGACTCTATCTCAAAAAAATAAATAAATAAAATGTGTGTGTGTGTGTGTGTGTATGTGTGTACTAAAAAAATAAATAAATAAATACAAAATTAGCCAGGCATAGTGGTGCCTGCTTTGCAAGTGATCCCAGCTACTTGGGAGGCTAAGGCTGGAGAATTGCTTTAACCCAGGAGGCGGGGGTTGCAGTGAGCCGAGATTGCCCCATTGCACTCCAGCCTGGGCAACAAGAGTGAAACTCCAACTCAAAAAAAAAAAAAAAAAGTACGCAGCAACTTTGGTATCTCAGAGAAAAGTGGCTAATATGAAAAACACCATTAGTAGTAGTGTTATAGATTTAAGGTGAAGCTAATAAATTTTTAACTGCAGGACAGATTACTGGATGGAAATTTGATAATATATTCACAGGAGTCATATGATTTTGTAAAATGTACACATAAATATAACTTTTGTATTATTTTGCTTAAATTGTCTCCACTCTCAAAATTATATAAGCTTCAAGACTCACAAACCAAAATCTACATCTGGGTAAAATGTAGACAAAAAATCTTGTTGAACCACTAATATTTTTTCTTTTCAGATGAAATCATAGATTCCTGGATTTCAAATAGGTTTAAAGAAACGTATGTAAATTATATGACTAAATTTCTTAAAATATCTTAAAGAGTATAGTTGCACTGCTCATAAAATTGTACAGGACAAAAATTGATAACTGTAAACAAAATCTTTATTCTTTCTTTTCTTTTCTTTTCTTTTGAGATGGAGTTTCACTCTTGTCACCCAGGCTGGAGTGCAATGGCGTGATCTCAGCTCACCACAACCTCTGCCTCCTGAGTTCAAGCAGTTCTCCTGCCTCAGCCTCCCCAGTAGCTGGGATTACAGACACGTGCCACCATGCCCAGTTAATTTTTGTATTTTCAGTAGAGACGGGATTTCACCACGTTGGCCAGGCTGGTCTCGAACTCCTGACCTCAGGTGATCCACCCACCTCAGCCTCCCAAAGTGCTGGGCTTACAGGCATGAACCACCATGCCCAGCCACAAAATCTTTATTCTTTTTTCAAGGATTTTTATTCTTTTTTCGAGGCTTGATGATCTGCCACCATTGATTATTGAATAATATATACAATTCTATGAGAATATCATCCCACTTCTTTCTGCCATTTTAATAACCTAATTTGACATATTGCAGTTGAATGCTTATAAGCAAATGGTAAAGAATACCATTGGTTTTATATGGTAGCATTATAATTATAACATATGCCACGAGAGTGCAGTATAGAAATTTGTGGCTCAAAATATATTTATTACAAGTCTGCATTGTGAGCATTTTATTATTTGTTTTCATATAGTTAATATATTGATCAACTAAGCATATTCACTTAATGTATTCATTCATTAATAATTTATTGAATGTGTACTTTGTTTGCAATTCCATACCAGAAAATGAGGGAAAAATTATCAACTTTTAAGTAGGCCACAATTTAGTTGCAGAGGTAAAGCATGAGTGATTCTACAATGAAACATAATCATTTTCTATATTCTCAAGAAGAAGCAGAAATAGAACATCCATGATGAAAAGCTGTGTGCTAAATGTTCAAAAAGCATTAAAACCTCAAACTTTATTCAAATGATCTTTTTTTCAACTCTTAGAATATGCAATAAATATTTAAAGCTGATGAAAATTAAAAACAGCCAGATGCCTTATTATTCTATTTTAATTTTGTTTTTCAGTAGAACTGAGGGCTTTGACTGGAATGATTATTTCCTTTTATCTAGTGTTTTAGTAAATATGAATAATTAGATAAGATATAGGAAAGTACTTATAACTAGTTCTGAAAGCCAAAGATACAATGCAGACACTAACAAACAGTAGCTGATATAGTTTGGATATTTGCCCCTGCCCAAATCTCATGTTGAATGGTAGTCTTCAATGCTGGAGGTGGGGCCTGGTGGGAGGTGTTTGGGTCATTGAGGCAGAATCCTCATGGTTTGGTGTTGTCTTCACAATAGTGAGTTGTCACAGGATCATGTCATTTAAAAGTCTGTGACACCTCCGGGGCCAGACGCGATGGTTCATGCCTGTAATCCCAACACTTTGAGAGGCCAAGGCTGGTGGATCACTTGAGGTCAGGAGTTCGAGACTAGCCTGGCCAATGTGGTGAAACCCCATTTCTACTAAAAATACAAAAATTAGCCAGGCGTAGTGGTGTGCACCTGTAATCCCAGCTACTCAGGAGGCTGAGAAGGGAGAATTGCTTGAACCTGGGAGGCAGAGGTTGCAGTGAGCTGAGACTGCACCACTGCACTCCAGCCTGGGTGACAGAGTGAGACTCCACCTCAAAAAAAAAAAAAAAAGAAGAAGAAGAAGTCTGTGACACCTGAGCCTCCCACTCTCTCTCTTGCTCTTCCTCTGGCCATGTGGTGTGCCTGCTTCCCTTCACCTTCTTCCATAATTGTAGGTTTCCTGAGGCCTCCCCAGAAGCTGAGCAGATGCCAGCACTGTGCTTCCTGTAAATCCTGCCGAACTGTGAGCCAGTTACATCTTCTTTCTTTGTGAATTACCCAGTCTCAGATATTTCTTTATAGTATTATAGGATTGCAAAAGGATATCATAATGGAACAAACTTCTATTTTCCCAGCTTTCATCCTAACGCTTATACACTCATGGCTGCAGGATGGCCATCTCACCTCCAGCCTCATGTCTCCATTCCAGACTGCAAGAAGAAAGGAAGGGCTACAAGCCTTTTTATTGCAAGCCTTTGACTTTTTATTTAAAAGCATAAATGTGTGCTTACAATTCAATGGCCAGAACTATTTTTGCAAGTTACATCTAGATGGAAAATGGACAGGAGAAAGGCATTTAACTTTTCACACTCCACAGTAGAAGAAAAGAAGGTAGAAGTCATTGAGTTGAGCGATAAATGAGCCAAATTAGAGTGTATTTCACAATGAATATGCTCAAAGTGAATTGAAGAACAATATGGCTTTTATTTTTTTCAAAACATTTATAAAGCTTTTCAATATATCATGTAAAAAGCTACCATGTTAAAAAGGTATTTGTGCTGGCATATGTAACTTTTCTCACGTTTATTTCCTAATAATCATTACTTTGTATTTATTGTCTGATTGCTTTTTCATGCTCATTTTCAGATGGAAATCTCAACACAAGTCATAATAGCTTTAAAATCATTTGAGTTTTTTTGGTTACAATTTTTTTTATAATGCTTTGATACTTGTATGTGGTATTTACTGAAAATGGATGAGTAAAATCATTGTAATATGGAGAGGACTACAGAAACAAATCCAAATTACAGATAACATTTAACTTGTACAAATTTTATGGCAGACATTGTTTTATATGCTTTACTGATATACACTCACTTAATCCTTATAACAAGTCTCTGAAGGAGTAACCTTTATTTTTTCCATTTTGTAGGTAAGGAAAATAAAGTACAAGGAAGTTTAAGTAAATTTCCTAAAACCATATAGTAATTGGTAGACTGACTTAAACTGAAGAAGTATGCCCCCAGAATTAATGCTGTTAGACACTCTACATGTCTGCCTATTAGTAACATTAAATCCAATATTTTTTATAAAACAAAATATTATTGTTAATGTCTCATTAATTGCTTTTATCTGAGAGGTATGAATAACAGTTTTATTTAGATATTGTCTTAGTCTATTTGGGCGGCTACAACAAAATACCATATACTGGGTAGCTTAATAACAACAGATTTTTTTTTTTTTTTTTTTTTGAGATGGAGTCTTGCTCTGTCGCCCAGACTGGAGTGAAATGGCACGATCTCGGCTCACTGCAACCTCCGCCTCCTGGTTTCGAGCAATTCTCCTGCCTCAGCCTCCTGAGTAGCTGGGATTACAGGAGTCTGCCACCATGCCTGGCTAATTTTTGTATTTCTGTTAGAGATGGGGTTTCACCATGTTGGTCAGGTCAGGTCTTGAACTCCTGACCTCAGGTGATGAACCTGCCTCGGCCTCCTAAAGTGCTGAGATTACAGGCATGAGCCACCACACCCGGCTAACAACAGAAATTTATGTCTCACAGTTTTGGCAACTGTGAGGCCCTGTATTAAGGAATCACAAATTTATCTTTTCATGGATGGCTGTCTTCTCACTTTAACCTCACATGGTAGAAGGACTGAACGACCTTCCTCAGGCCTCTTTTGTAAGGGCATTAATCTCATTCATGAGGACTCCACCTTTATGACATAAGCACCTCCTAAAGGTCTCACCTCAATACCATCGCCTTGGGAATTAGGATTTCAACATATGGATTTTGGGAGGACACAAACATTCAGAGCATAGCAGATGCATATCATATTTATAGAAGAAAGATTTTGCAACAGTTCATCTAAATGTCTGAAATTTAGGAAAACGTTTTACTCCTATTGTCTCCTTAAATATTTACTGGCTATATATATCCCATATTTATGATATTCATAATTTATGAATAAATAAATGTGTTTTTTGTCAACGGGGAACAAGAGTAAGCAAGTTGTATATATCTTGTTATTCTGCTAATCTCTTTGTGAAACTTTAATAAACTGCAGTGGGACCAATGTATGGTAAATTTAATACAATGGAAGAGAATAAAACATCTGCCACAAAAATACCCATCACTAGTTCCATATTCTCAATGGCTTCTGCAAGCTGGTAATAAGCAGATATAAATGATTTGACTCTGCCAATTTCTAGTTGTGCAGCCAGTGTAAAATACAAAGATTATAAAATGTTCCTCTGTCACGTATTTTGGCGGTGATTGGAGTATCTAGTGAAATATGGGATTTTATTCTTAGCACTTTAAGTTAATAACAATAACTGTAAAACTAATATTGTTCTTTCCAGTAATTGCCATCATCCATCACACTGCCGAGGAATGCAGGAACAAATATGTGCCACTTTGTTTCAGTGCAGGCTCCCGGGTAAAACTACAACGTTATTACTGAGTCTTTTCTACTTAAAACATTATTCAAAGAAATTATATAGTAATGAAATCATATATTTAAAGAGAAGAACAAAACTAAAAGTGTAATAATAGTTTCATGTTTTACAGCAATCTTGCCACCTACACCAGAACCTGGTATTCTGAGGGCATCAAGTTGTTGTAAATATAGCCAAACTCCTGGCAAAATAGTAGGTAATGATAAGGTTTTATACAAATTATAGGTTTTTAAAGTAATAATTTTCAAAACAAAAATGCAGAATGTGAAATGGACTGTTTTTCCCAGCACTCTTGTTCTTTAAGCAAAGAGATTTTTAAAATCTTCAAGAAATTATCTTATTAGAGCCTAAGACTACGGTTTTACTGCATCATTTTTCTACTTTTTTTAAATAGCCAAGTAGAATCATAAGTAAAATTAAAATTAAATGAACAAAAGTATGCTTCTTTTTCCTGGATTAATATTTATATTTGTAGTAAATATCTAAGTGAAACTTTTTTCTTTTTTTTCATTATCTTTTCTTATTGTTCTTTCTTTCTATCTTTCTTTTTGGGGGGGGGTCAGGTGCTGTTTTGTTTTGTTTTGTTTTGTTTCCCCACTAGGCCATCACATGAGTAACAGGTGAGTTACTATTAATGTGAACTTTAAATATAGCTCACCAGTTATACCAAATGCCAACTCCAATATTCGTTTGAATTTTTCAAAGTGTCTCGGATGTTAAGTCTCATTTCACAATTACTTAAAGGTGAAAGGGCAGGTTGCTATGGAAAAGCCATTAAAGCTTGTTAGAAAACACCACTTGAGTATGTTCAAGCACAGGGGAAATTCATATAAGGAGCGGGATAATGAAATTCATGGTCAATGGATTTGCATCAGGATTGACCTCAGAAAACAGTGGGACAAGAAATTCATGGCTTTTTTTTTTTTTTTTTTTTTTTACTTTCTTCTGGGCTTCTTGGTGCATCTGTTTATTTATTTATGTTTTTCTATTTTTGCAAACTGGTCTGTGCCTCTCAGTTCCACATGGTGGGAAACAGCTTCTGATAGTGTTCAGTTTCATAATTCCTCCCAAAAAGGAGCTAAGCAAATCCTAACTTCCTGAAGAAGAAACTGGTGGGGCCAGCATGGGATGTAGTCCCACCTCTGGAAAGACCAATCTTAGCCAGATTATTTATAGTGAGTGTTCCAGTCTGTCTCGAACATCCGTCCTTTGAACTAAAATACTCAGTGGCTTTCTGTCACTGCAACTTTAGGCTTTGTGGATTTTAATCTCATGGATCCCAGAAGCAAAGTGCCCTCATTAAACTGCAAGCTGTAGCTGCCATGCAGTTACTTTGTGCTCTTTGTATTAAGAGACCAACAGGCAAGAAATGATTCACCATCTGGAAGGAGCAATCAAAATGGGGTTGTTGTTATGTAATGTCAGCAAGGAAAAATGCATCCAGCACTCAAGAAATCACTGGGACATGTCTTAGCACTTTCTTGCCCAAATTTGGAAACAAATGCAGCAATCACAATAAAAACAGGCCATTATGATCAGAGGTTCAGGTGTCACAGGGATGGACATCTTTGTCACCTACAAGATCAGCCATGTAAACCAGCAAAGGTGATAAGTAAGGGTAAGGGCAATAAAACATGGATGGCCAAGGACTGAGATGATGAGGATCAATGGCACTGAGACCAGCTGCTGCAGTAGCAGGAGTTAGAGTTTTTCCCATTAGCTTTTCTGTCATAAAAGTTTGCACAGACAAAGGTTACAACAAAAATCCTAAAGCTATTTTCTGATGAAATAAAATTATGTTAAAAATCAAATGGTGCAAGAGATGAACTGTGGCAGATGTTCTGGGTGCACCGTCTAGATCTTCGTATTTTAGAACTAAAGCACTAATTCCTCAGCTGTCAGGAATATAACTTGCTGTTGGATCTCAATTGAATCCCTCACAGGAATTGTTCTTGGTCCAAGAAGCTGCCGTGTTCGGTGTCATGGGCCCTTTGTTGGGCAGCTTCCTACCAAGGGTTGGTTTATCTAAAGAAGTACAACAGGTGTCCCTCTTGCCTTCATTGTATCTGAAGAGCTCCCTGGGATATCAACTGCTGCTGAGAACAACTGTTTGAAACAGCTTTGCAGCTTCACTTCTCCCTCTGTCCCATGTTACTTTTTCCATTTCCTCACACAAGGCATTGCTTATCAGAACATTCTCCATTAAACTTTTGCACACAAATGTTTAACTCAGTAACTGTTTCCAGAATCCCTGACATAGTAGAATAATGCTGTGAGAATAAAACAGGAAAACATAATATCTAAAGTTTCTAAAGTCAAACTATATATTTTCAAATCCCAATTCCTTTCATGTTACATAAAATTGGTCTAGTTATTTCATCTTTCTTTTATCATTTTCTCTAGTAAAAAATAAAGGTAAAAATAAATTTTCATTAAAGAAAACAGATAATTATAAAAAACAGAGCAACTGCAAAAAAGCAAAAAATTAACTAGTTTTTATTATTATAATATTGTTTCATGGAACTCACACGTAAAACCACATTGGATGGGGGAAAGAGCCATTTTCAAAAAAAGAATGAAGAAATTCAAAAATGTGTGCAGTAATCTTGCCAATGTTTTTCTACATTATATGCCTGCGTTTTTATAAAATTCATATTATATAAATGTACAAATATATGTATATGCATAATCAAATTCTAGATTTTTCTTATAATAGCTTAATCGCTTTCTAATGTGTGAAACTAATGTGAAAAATACAGTGAAAAAAGTGTGTAATATATATCATAATGTATACATTCATTAAAAGGTGTTAGTGAATGTATTACATTGTTTGATGATACATCCACCCCTTCATCTCTTTAAAACATGATTCATGTGTCTTTTAGAAAGAATAATAATATGATAAAGAAATTTACTAAGAATATGTGCATCTAAAATTTAATAGAGCCATGTTAATGTTTAATAAGCTTTAAAAGGCCGGGCGTGGTGGCTCACGCCTGTAATCCCAGCACTTTGGGAGTCCGAGGTGGGCGGATCACAAGCTCAGGAGTTTGAGACCAGCCTGGCCAACATGGTGAAACCCGATCTCTACTAAAAAAATACAAAAATTAGCTGGGCATGGTGGCATGTGCCTGTAATCCCAGCTACTCGGGAGGCTGAGGAGGGAGAATTGCTTGAACCCAGGAGGCAGAGGTTGCAATGGGCTGAGATTGCTCCACTGCACTCCAGCCTGGGTGATAGGGCAAGACTCAGTCTCAATAAATAAATACATAAATAAATAAATAAGCTTTAAAAGAAAATAAAGCAAGGGAGCTTTCCAAAGTGAGTTATGGGAGATCAAATTATTTACAAAATAAATAATAAAGATGGAGGCACAAGCTTCTAAAACCAAATAGCATGAGTCATCCTATTTATTTGCTAACTTGATATGTGTGATGATATATTTGGGACACATTATAAAAAGTAGTGTGCCCCAGCAAATTTTCACCAACTCATGAGAGTGGATTGTGTGTATCTCTTTCTAACTCTGCATTGTATTTTTACTCTAGGGAGTTCTTTTCACTTTATGTTAGGGCAAACTTCACAAAAGAGCAAAATTCTTAAGAGGTCAGGACTACCCAAAATGGCACCTGAAAATAAAATTTCTCAGGGCGAAGTACACCACATACAGAGTCAGCATGTCAAACTACCCTATCAGAATATATTTTAGGAATTTTTTTTGTTTACTTCTCTAATATTAAAATCACTATAGTCATATGCTTTGCTATACACTAGATATAAAAACCTAGGGTCTCTTTCCTCAAGAAGCTTATAGTCTAGTCATAAAATAGAGATTAAATACATAAATAAATCAATATGAAACTAGAAATTTAGAAAATTTATATTAAGATGATGAAAATGTGCCACAGTAGAAAATAACTAAGGCAAATCTAATTAGAAAAGATGTTTGGAGAAAACCTCTCTGAGATGATATTTAAACTGAGATTTGGAGGATAAAATGAAGCAGGCCTTGTGAAGATCCACAGAAAATGCACCCCTGGCAGATGGACAAGCATGAAAGGGCACTAAGTAGGACTGTCCTTGGCTTGTTTTAGGAACTCTGAGCAGGCCATTTGGGCTGCAGCAAAGTCTGTAACTCGAATGCTTATTAGAGCCAGTCAAGTTAGGTACATGAGTTAAATAGAACAATGTCAGTGTCTTTAGTTGTATTTTTTTCAACCATATACACTTCATTTGCATATTAATGGAATCTTAATTGTATTATTCCCACAGGGACACTCTGTGATTGCATATAAAACACATAGGAATATGTTTTACTATCAGAAAGAAATATGCTCTGTCGTAATTTTTGTGATACACACTGGTCCTTTGGGTCTATCTTTTGTTTTCTCCTTCAACTTGGCAATACCAAAAACAGCAGGGCAAGCTCAATAATAAATGTCAAATGACAGTGGATCTCAGTATTAAGGTAACAAGATGGTGAGATGTCTCTGGTGAATTGAGAATGCACATTTCATATAAAGATTAGAGTCTCTACCCAACTCAAGTGATGGAAAGAAGGTCCAGGTTAGGTTGAAATTATGATTTTTAAAGAAGAACTTAGATCTAAATATTTATACATAATCTCCACATTTTTCAATATTGGCAAACAGTTTTGCAAAAAACAAACACACAGGGATTACTATCAAGACTATATAATACTCCTTTCCATTGTCAAGAACTGTGGAGGGCATAAGATTTTACCCTACTTGCAATCTAACAAGTTATTCTTCAACAGTTTCATCAATTCTGGAAAAAGATATGAGATTCCTGTGTCAGAGAAAATGGACAGTTTATTACTCACATAACAGTGGTGGCCAGGTTATCAGCATTTGTGTTGGATCTTCCAGTCTCATTCCCCACTGACCAAGGCAGAGCCAGCTGACACCTGCATATGTAGTGGATTGCATTATAGAAAAGGAAGAACCTATTATTTTAGAATAATTTTATAATTATTTTTATGATGGCAAAACACATCTGCCATTTTGCTCTAGGTATAGATGTCATCTTTGTCTTCCAAGGCTTTAAGCAGACCCTTAGCTCTGAAGGGATACTAACTCTGTCTTCCAAAGTTACTCACTATATAAACTTATACTTGAGAAAATTAACTAGAATGGACAGTTGTTGTCTCTGTTTGCAAGATGTGTGGAAACATAAGAGACATTGAAAATTGTCTCTCAACATCTATAGGCCTCAAAATATCCACTTCTGCACTAAAGCATAATGAGTGAGAAAGGAGACTCAATTAAAATAATGTTTCTTGAGATAGGCAAGAGCCAGATTGTAAAAGAGCTTATACACAAAAGCCCCTTTATATTAAGTTTAATGGAAATCCATCGTTGAACATTGAGAAGAATAACATGAGCCACTTTACATTTTCAAAAGCTCATTAAGGTAGTCAGATGGGGAATGGACTTTGCTGGACCAGACTGATAGAGATGAACCACTTAGGAAAGGCAACTAAAGATGTCTAGACATGATATGGTGACCTGGCTAGAGTGATGTCAGAGCAGATGGAGGAAACTAGACTGATAATATCGTCTTATGATAACACTAGAGATTGGATCTATATTCTTGACTGACAAATAGGGAGCAAAATGGAAAGAAATTAATTAAAGGAGTCTCACAGTTTATTTGAGAGGGGAAGCAAGTGATGGAATATGGAGAAAAACAACAGTTAAATGTTTGTTATATTTCAGATATTTACTAAATATTTATAGACAGAATCAAATTAGGTAGTTAAATATATACTTTGGAAACTCAGATAAGTGTTTTATATCATACATACTATGTTGGAAGCAGTTGTCAAATAGATGGCATTTAAATGATGGGTATGAATGGAACCACATATGGATGGTATAATAAAAAATATAAACAACCGAAAGATGGATTTTTGAAGAAAACTAAATTTTTAGAAGCTTTTTGGGGATTTAGAAGTGAAAGAGAGAGATTTTTTTCTTCCTTCTCTTTCTTTCTTTTTTTTTTTTTTTAACGAGTTCTTGCTCTGTCACCCAGGCTGAAATGCAGTGGTGTGATCATTGTTCGCTGCAAACTCAAACTCCTGGGCTCAAGTGAACGGTTCATTTGAGAAGAAGATGTAAATAATGCTTTAGAAATAACTGCAGTGCAAGTCATTTAAATGTGATCCATAGCATCTGTGGAGAAACAGTCTTTGACTGAGGGTGAAACACGAAACACTTCTTTCACTTTCACAGAAGAAGAGAAAATAAAAATAGATTCAGAGGCAAATCTGTTAAGCATTTCAGCTAAAAAAAAAGATGAAGGGATCTGTGTCTCACAGCTTTTATTTTCTCAATCACATAAGAGTTAAAGTCATCAGCAGAGAGAAAAGTATGGCAGGTTTGAGGAAAGAGGAAAAGGTAGAATACGATATGTGTAGAGAGTGAGCAGATGATCTTTGCTAAGTGCCCACATGATGTTAGTATTCATAAATTTACATTAACATTCTCATTGCAGGATGTGAAATTTTCTTCAGGAATAAGTAATTCCATTAGTAAAACATACAGAAAATAAATATTTGGGTTTACCAGTGGTTAGAGTACCAGACAAATATATCTGAAGGCCAAATGGACAAGGTAATTAAGGGCATTTTCAAGAGAGGGATTGTGATAATGAACCATAGAATCTACACTGGGTAAAGAAGAAAGCAAACATGGGACCGTCCACATAAAAATGTAGGGTTGGAGTGCGTGTATTCTTTTTTCCCATGAGAGTGAAAAGTTGTTTCTATGAGGCTACTTTAGGAGGAAACATGAATAGATGAAAAATAATGGTTTTAACTGAATGCATGAATTTGTGATTTTTAGAAGTTCTATTGTTTCTGGTGTTAAAGTAAGTTAAGATGGACACCAGGTCAGAAGAAACTCTAAACAGACAAAGCCAGTTAGGCCTCATACGTAACAATAACCTTGCTAGATCTGCAAACAGAAGCAAAACTTAAGCTATGTTTTATAAATGCCTATAGAAAGAAAAACGAAACTTAAGGCTAACCAATAGAAGCTGCTAACTAACTTAAAGTTATATAACTGCGGACTTTTCAGCAGAATAGGTCAAAGAAGGCAACTGAATAACCATAACCAATCAATTTTTTTGTCTGTTTGTTTTACTTCTGTGTTTACTCTATAAAAGCATTCGCTTTGTGTTCCCTCAATAGAGCCCCCAAACCACTTCTGTTTTGGAGAGGACCAATACATGAATCACTGTTTCAGCAAATAAACTCTTTAAAAATTTTACCTGCCTCAGTTTTCCTTTTCATACTGGTGATGATAGTTTTTAAACAGTTTGTGGCAAAAGTAAAAGGGAGGAAATGTATGCTGATGATCAAAGAACAGAGAAACGCAGACTTATCCATGTGACATATTATGCTTACCGAGATCAGTAAGAAGTGTTGAAGGAGAAGGAATATCGTGAATCAGATAATAAGGTAAAGAGCAATAACCTTGACTGCAGCATAATAAAAATCATCAGAGGTACTTGGAGATTATTATTTTGCAGTTTCTAGACACTATTCCAGGAGGCTCTGAAAATGTAGACTTAGGTAGGGCTTTGAATTCTGTGCGTTTGCCAGTTATCTCCAAATATTTCTTTCATCAAACAGTTTGAGAAATATTGGGTTAGGACAAAGAAGTTTTCTCATCTCAGAATAGGAGATGCAGGCTTAGTAGTGCAAGGATATAGGGTAGAGCAGGAGTGAGATATAAAGCATGCATCAATAAAGATGAACTCAAAACTTCAAACAAGCAGCCAGCAGATTAGTGTTTACCAACATGTCTGATTGTGGATATGATTCTTCGGTGTTCTTCAGCTGGTCCTCCACCTCTTCCTCAAAAAAATAACTGAATACTACACTATAAAAGGCACTACACTAAGGTTTAACTGCTTAATGAGATTTCTAAACTGTAAAGGTATTTAGAAGTATAATTCTACAATTCCATGTATATACTGTTTACTAATGTTAAAATAAATCAGTGAGAATGCTTTCTGTCTCTTCAAAGATCATGGTATATAGTTTTTTCTACCAGATGAACAAAGAAGAGCTCATGCCATTCCTGCTGAAACTATTCCAAAAAACTGAGGAGGAGGGACTCCTCCCTAACTCATTCTATAAGGCCGGCATCATCCTGATACCAAAACCTGGCAGAGAAACAAAAAAAAAAAGAGAGAAATCTTCAGGCCAATTTCTTTGATGAACTTCGATGCAAAAATCCTCAACAAAATACTGGCAAACTGAACCAGTGGCAAATCAGAAAGCTTATCCTCCACAGTCAAGTAGGCTGTATCCGTAAGAGGCAAGGTTGGTTCAACATACACAAATCAATAAATGTCATTCACCACATAAACAGAAATAAAGACAAAAAACACATGATTATTTCAGTAGATGAAGAAAAGGCTTTTGATACAATTCAACACTCCATGTTAAAAATTCAGTAAACTAGGTTTTGAAGGAACATGCCTCAAAATAGTAAGTCATCTATAACAAACTCACAGCGAACATCATACGGAATAGGCAAATGCTGGAAGCATTCCCCTTGAAAACCATCACAAGACAAGGATACCCTCTCTCACTATATCTATTCAATATAATATTGGGAGTCCTTGCCAGAGCAATCAGGCAAGAGAAAGAAATAAAGGGCACCCAAATACAAAGACAGAAAGTCAAACTATCCCTGTTTGCAGATGACATGATTACATACCTAGAGAGATCCATAGTCTCCACCCAAAGGCTTTTTAAGCTGATAAGCAACTTCAGCAAGTCTCAAGATTCAAAATCAACGTGCAAAAATTACTAGCATTTCTGTACATCAACAAGAGTCAAGCTGAGAGCCAAATCAAAACATATTCCCTTTCACAATTGCCACAAAAATAATAAAATACTGAGGAATACAGCTATCTAGGGAAGTAAAAGAGCTCTACAAGGAATACTACAAAATACTGCTCAAAGAAATCAGAAATGACACAAACAAATAGAAAAACATTCCATGCTCATGGATAAGAAGAATCAATATCATTAAATGGCCATACTGCCCAAAGCAATTTATAGATTCAATTCTATTCCTGTTAAACTACCATTGAGATTCTTCACAGAACAAGAAAATACTATTTTAAAATTTATATGGAACCAAAAAAGAGCCTGAATAGCCAAGGTAATCCTAATCAGAAAGAATAAAGCTGGAGGCATCACTCTGCTCAATTTCAAACTATAGTACAGGGCTACAATAACCAAAACAGCATGGTACTGGTACAAAAACAGACACATAGACCAAAGTAACTGGGATTACAGGTGGGCCACCAGTACTGCTAAATTTTGTAATTTTTTGGAGAGACAGGATTTCACCATGTTGCTCAGGCTGGTCTCAAACTCCTGAGCTCAAGCCATCCACCCTCCTCAGCCTCCCAAAGTGCTGGGATTACAGGCATGAGCCATTGTGCCATGCCTTTATTCAGCCTCACTTTTAAAAGTGTAGTTCTCAAACTTCATTCCCCGTAAGAATAAAGAAGAGAACTTGTTAACATATAAGATTACTAAACTCCATTCCAAACTTCTAATTCAGTTAATGAGGGAACACTGTGACTATTAAACGTAAACAAATATAGAAACTGATGAGCTATCTAGATGCATTTATTCCAACAACCACCATCTCTGTGTAAGTATGCTTGGGGTAGATTAATTCAAATTTGAAGTTCTTATGCCAGCTTTTGTGCTTCCAAGATATGAACAGTGACAACAATTTATGCAAGTGAAGATAGGCTCTGAAGTGCCAGGGCCTAATTAATGAGTGATTAATGACCATTAATCAAAATTTAAACAATAAAACTAGAAAAGAAAATGAAACACCTAAACCTTACCATATCTAGTTATAATATTTCCGTAGAAGAAGTTAACTTTAAGACTCAGTAAAGTGTTGTGTCTTTTTATTTGATTTGATTTGATTTTCTACTTTGATTTGAAATATTCATGCAAGTACATGTCAATTTTGGATCTTTTGTGCAGAAAATATCTAAAAACTCTTTGGGCTTGTCAGGAGAGCAACATTGCTGAATAATTCTAGTAGGCCTGATTCTGTTAAATCTCTGAATAGCCATATGTTCACTCATGACAAAACATTTTGTGAGAAAACAAAATATCTTATAAAAGACAATTGTACTTATGGTGTCCTAACATAGAATATTAATATAAATAAAAATTCACCCTATTTTTAGCATCTTTTAATTTGTATAGTTTTAATTTTTTCAACTTAACAATAATACAATTTTTTACAGATGTAATCTAATTTGGGTTTTAAATTCACAGTTGTATTATTCAGAGTTACTATATTTTATGGAATATGTGAAAAGTCCACTTTAGAGAACTGCATTATTTGCAGATAGAGAGTTTTAGATCAAGTCAATTTGGTTTAATTAAAATGATCAAAACACATGGATTCACCTCTACCTAGATATGACAAGCTTTTCTTAAGGAATTTTAATATGTTAGCATGTGTTCAAACCCTAAATATAATTAGTCTGTATTGTATGTCCTATTTCTTTTTGGTTTACATTGAAAGGTAATTAAATAATATATTATGAACAAATAATTTTCATATTAGTCAGTCTGCCATACTGCTATCAAGGTTTCTAGCCTTTTCATATCAGATGCTTATCTATAATCTTTGTACTATGGATGCAAAATACACTTACCAAATACAGCATAGAAAATTCACAAGTAGAATACAGTATTACCACCAAGGAACTGGTATTCACATATGATGGAATGTTCAACAAGTGTAATGTAATAAACCAGGTAAAATATCTCCAGACCATTCACTAACCTGGTTCCAGACTTCTGAAAGTTTGGTAACAACTGAAATATCCCTAAGCCATTCTTTACTGATTTTTCTCATTCAGATAAATTTTGTTATTATATGAAACACTATATCAGTTATTGCTGCTGCTGTCTACATGGGCCTAGATTGTAGAAACTCATCATTTGAAATACTGTGTTACAACTTAATATAAAGTATGGCTGGTGGAACTCAACTATTTTATTCAATAAATTTTATAATTTATAGTCAGACTAAATAAACATCTATATTATATTTACTCAAGTCTTAGTGAATAGTGTACTGTAAACTTTAGATATACTACAGTAATCCATGGTACTTGTTTTTCCTCATAATGTAAAGAATATTTCCTAATGTTTTATAATGATAGTTTTGAATGTTTTAATTTTATGGAAACCAACTAAACTATAAGGAGACAAATAGAGAAGGAAAATTTCTGAAATAGTTTGTGAAAATGAAGTGATTGTAGAAAAATAGAAAATGTAATTGTCTATTTATGGATAAGTGGAAAGAAATAGATCATTTTGAAGAAATGCAAGGGAGTACTTCAGGTATAATTATGGCTTGTGTTCAGTATGCAGGTTTAAGCCACAGAGCACTTATTGGAAGTGATGAGGTCTGGCCTTTTAAAGCATTCAACATTGCTGTTAGCTTTTCTAAAAGAGGATGAAATTGTAGAATAAAGTTGTTAAAAGTACATTTCCTCTTAAAAATATATGAAACAGAATGTTTGACTCAGATTGGATATATAACTGCTACCCAGACAGTCTATATTTATTAAAATGTCTGACCAATGTTTTCTGCCCCTTATGTTTTTCATTTGTATTTATCCTTTTAAATTAGGTGACTTACCTATTTAATTCTTGATGACACTTGAATTGACAAGATGTCCAATGTCTGAACAAAATGCCATTTCCTTATTTGTGTTATTGCTTTTCTCTAGTTAAGTATAAAGAACAATACAGAATCCTTTAGCTCTAGTTACTGACAGATTTTGTGTCTCCGTGTGTGAAAGAGGGATTATCATTTGTTTATACAAAGGTAACCATGTCATTTAACTAGGTCAGCAAACAAACATCTTTTTTGTGAGCTACCCAAATCATCCAACTTTAGTAGCAAAACAAAAAAAAATAATAAATCAGCTTGGAAAGGACAGAGCTTGTGGATCCATCATAAGGACAGCTGAAAAGAACGAATTGGCCATGTCACAGTTCAGTTCGACAGCTGCATGGAGAAATACACATAGTTGCATTTATTTCAGGGAGAAAAATGTTCCTTTAATTCTTGTAGAGAATAACAACATTTTGTTGTATTTTTTTCACTTTTCAACTTTAGCTTGGAACACTAAGTCCTTTATATACAAAAATGAAAGGACATTGAATGAAAAAAATAATGAGCATGAACAATTAAACCTATCAGTGAGATGTTATGAGCTGTTCTATGTGGGCATAAAGGGAGTCATATGTGCTTTCAAATTCCTTCATAGTCAAAAATTGCTACACAGGTCTCCATTCTGAGTTATTGGGGCAATAATGCATGTCTTTTTATTTAATGAATGTAGGGCTGAATATTATTATGTGGAACCAATTATATACTAAAGGAATTAAATAGCAGAGGAAACATAAAGAGCTTCTTTTTATTAAGCTGGAAACTGGCTTAAGATTTCTTCTTATTTTTTATCTTATGCAAATATTTGTGAAGGTCAAATTATCAAACAAGTGTGATATTCATTTTAAATCTTGTTATAAAATAATACTCTTTATATGAGACATGTAATTAGCCAGTGACACTGTAAAGCAGCACTGTTTGTTCCTAATATTTCATACAAATATAATATGATGAAAATATAAACATATCCCATGAAAAAATATTGTCTTGTCTCTGCCTTTTATATATACAAATTCATGAGCTAAAAGAAAATCAAGTTTGCTCTGTATTGATGTCCTTTACTCTTCTGTTTGACACTACTGTATTCTGGTCAGCTATAAGTACATTATTCTGTGGGGTGAATAATTTTATATCTCTGGGTCAATAGAAAGCTTTCTGGTTCAAATGATTGTTTCACAGTTGCTTTATTCAAGACAGGCAATGCATTCTATTATGCTCATAGCAGTGAAAATTGGAGAATGTACTTGAGAAAAAAAATTGTAAAGGTGAGAGTGGCCTGTCTCTAAACTAATTATAACATAATTAATCATATTAAGGCTTAAGGCATTGTCACTACTCTAGGGATTAATAGCGCTATGTTAACTTAGAGGAGAGTTTTGTGTGAGTATAATTTATTGTAACTCTTGGCATTAAAATCAGTGATAACTAGTGAGAGGCAGTTACTTAAAAACAATTCTTTGAATTTCTTCTAATGTATGTATTGAGACCCAATGTACTGGACTGTGTGTCTCTGAAGGTTGTTTTATTCACCAGTTTCTACATTATGTATCACATAAAAGGGCACATAATATATTATTAATGTTTATTTGTTTAATTGTTTAATTCAGATATTGTACAATAGAATTTCATACTCTAATAAGTATGCTATTTTTTAAATGATGGCATACTGTACAATATCAAAGCTAATATATAATAAGAGATGGGGGAAAATTGAATTTGTAGTGGTTTCTTTAAAAAAATTAGTCATTGGAGGCCTACATGGGAACATTAAAATAAAATATAAAAAGATGATTAATTATTGATTGCATATGGAATCATCTATCATTTGGATAAGATTTCTTCTATCATTTATAATTCTGTTCAATTCCAAAATGAGATTAACACAAAATATGTACATTTGGCAAAAAGAAGTCATTAACAAATCTTCTAATTACTATTCCAAGAATGCTTTATTTAAAAAAGTAAGAGTATATCACCCCTACCATTTTCCTTGACTACAAGTAATCACATTAATCTATGCTTTTTTAAACTTCACCTTCTTATTATTGCTTTAATCATGTTTTAATGAAAATATGCTCTTTAAACTTTTAGATACATAATTATGGCAGGATTTTCCATTATTGATTTTGATTCTTGTTTATAATGATTATTGTTTCATATATCTAACTTAGTCATGCGAATAGCATCCTTGTAAGTTAAATATAGCCATATCCTTTCAAGAAAATATAAAATTATTTGCTACTTCTTAATCTCTCTGAAATTTCGTAATTATAGAACTAGGTTGTTTTGTTCATCAAGTTAATTCATGAGTTTTCCTTTCATTATTTTCTCTATGATTTACTCAGGGATAGATACTGCATTAGATACTATATGCCAAATCTTATTAAAGATACCAGATTGAATTGATTCTATACAATCAATGTTAAAGTCTAGAAATATTTTGTATAATTTAAAAATGGTTTAAGTGTAGTAAATACATTTGCCTCTTTGTATGCAAGGGAAAAATATTTTTCTTACATGTAAAATGGGAGAAGTTGAAACTCCAAGTGGCTTCCAAATGCTAGAATCAGCTATATCGAAAAATTTGGGAAAGCTTTAAAAGTACACTTCCTGCATTTCACCTAGTACTGAATATACTAAAGTTAATCAAGGATTCTACAACTTTTAATGATGCCTCAGTGTTCTGATTTCCAACCAGCTGTATTAATCCTTGTGCTATTTATTCTCCTAATTTCCTTCCAATTAAAAGGCTACCTAACTTTGAAATATCTTATCAATGTTAAATTTCTCCAGATATTTTCCTGTGTACATTTATTTTGTTTTTATTGTTGCGATTACTATTTTGACCAGAGAGAAACATGCAATTATATTTTATTAAAAATTGGCACCAATGTGATAAAATATTCCTACAAAGCATAAAGTCTGTGCTCTCATGTAGGTGGGGATAGCAATGCCTCTATCTTGGAATTGTATAGACGGAATGACTCATGTGGGATCTACACAACACCTGTGAAGATATTTCAATGCCAACATTCACTTCGTTCATTACATTGTATAAAAAAAAATACTGCTTCCTACGTGTATCTGGGTCTAGTTGAAGTTTCCTCAAAAGTGCTTTCTATCTAAAAAAGAGAGCTGCTAAGGAGTAGAGTGTTGCTTGATTCATTTTGAGTAGGTTAATATGTCTGTCTTGATATCATTATCTTTGAAGTCTTTTTGAAAAAATTAATTTATAGACCTTTTTGATTAATAAAACAATTTGAGCTAAGCATAGGTTTAGGGATTGAAATCAGAGTCACAGTGTGATTTTGGCTACATAGGGTAATTGGGAAAATTCTGTTCTTGAAAGCAATGCTGTGGTTTGGAACTAAGCAATCTGCATTTGTGAACTTGAGAAAGCTATTTAATGTTTCATAGCCTATTTTTCTATAATTCTGTAATGTAGATATTTATAATTTTCTTAAGAAATCTAAGTGAGGCTTACATGAGAAAAAAGACAAAAATTACCCAGAATGGGACCTGACATTTCACCACCATTGTCACAACCACCCCTGCCACCACCATCATCATCACATCATACAGGCAAGCACCTGTGTCATCTCTGTCCAAGAAAAAAATCTGCAAATCTAACCCAAGATGACTTGCATTTTGCAGCTCAGTATAAAAGTTTCCCAATTATGTATTTGTTTACCGTACATCATCAATGTCAGTCTTTTGGTTACAGTATGCTTTAATATTTTGTGACTATTATATGTCATCCATAAGGAGCATTTATAATTGTATCTCCATGTATATGCCAAATATTACCACACATTAAGAGTTGCTTAATGAAAATTTTAATCGTCGAATACTGGTGGCAACAATGTGATACCTCACTGCTTATAATATCCAAAGATGACTTTAAGTAAAATTATCTTGAATTATAATGTACTCAAAATAGATACATTTAGGGTTTGTGATTTTTTTCTTTACCAAAAAAGCCAGTTTTGCTCTATATTTTGGCATTTTTGACTGCTACCTATATGTTAGGTTATGAATTAATTTAATCCAGGTATTGATTAAGGTAATCTAGTTGAAAGAAAAAGTTTCATATTATTTGCAGTAAATTATATTTTTAAAACTCAATATCAACATTAATTTGATTACAATACTCCATAATTGTAAACAAATAATTTTACATTGAATTATAATTCAGCTTTGAATTAAATATGAGCTTTGACTCATTCTCTATCCTAACAATACTTATTCCTTCTCCTCTGTATCTCAATGGGTGAAAGTGAGGTATTCAATGTTGTATGTTATCAGAGAAAGTCTAAATAAATCAATTCTTTAGGACATTGCCACTGAGAAAATATTAAAATGTGAAATAAAGGTTATTACTGTGACAAAGAGGAGCACTGAACATTGATAGCCATTTGGGTTTAATATTGTTAAATGAGGCCACATTACCGCTGTAACAGTTGGCTGTCTAATAAGCTAGAATATTTCATCAGGAATATTATAACAAGATGTGCTTTGAAGAGTCTGTTGGAAAACAATAGCTTGATATAGCTCATTTAAGGTTCAGTATGATCACTCTCATTTGCCTCCTCTATATTGTGTACTTCTCCAGGGGTAACAATGAATACTAAGCACCAGGCCCTTATCAGTCTCTGGCACCCTGACTTAGTGTTTGGATTACTCCCCAAATAAAGTATGTTTCACAGAAAGATATTATGATTATTAACAAAAAGAAGCAGGGTGGCAAGTAAAATTGAAACTGCCCAAATACAGAATGAAAATATAATAGCCATTAATGCTGTGACATTTTAGAGTCTGTTAAGCATTTGCCATCAAAGTATTGAGTACCTTGTATTTTTTTTAGTTTCCATTCTCAAGGCTTACATTAATCTAAACTCTACCATTTGAATGTATCATTATTTTCAGAATTACTGAGAGTCTCCTAACATAAAATGTATCATTTGGTTTTATGGATGTGATTATATATTTTTATTTTACAGTTTGAATTACAATAAACAACAGTAAATCATTTTAGATATTTTCCATTTAAATTTTGTATCAGTTTGCAGAATAAAAATATAGCCATTTTATAGAGTATGCTATTTTATGAAAAATTCTATAGGTAAGAGTATAACTCTCTGAGTCATTTTTAGAATGTTTCAGATTATTACAGAATCCTGTGCAATATTAATTAGAAAAAATATAAAAATCTCAATAACAATTATGAGAGTACCATAGATTGCATAAAAATCTTTTCATTGAAAAGTTATACATAATTTTAGTGACTCATAGTACACCTATTTAAGATTTATATTCCATTAGCTCTTGCAGGTTATTTTACATGAAATCCTGCATATTATAGTAGTGTGCAAATTAAAGTTTCCAGAAATCTAATACATAGTGTATTTCTACTTTCAAGGATGAACAAAACCTATGCATTAAAAATGCATGCTATTCCACTGAAATTTTAAGAGGTTTTTCTTTTTTGGTGTGTTTTATCATTCCCCAAAGTGCAGTGAAGATGTTTGGTTTGAGATTAATAATACCCCTTGCATTTTCAAGACTGCTTTAAAAATCATAAGTGTGAAATCTTCATATTTTGTTGATTCATCACCAGAAGATTACTTTATCTACATAAATGAACCAAATTAATCATTTCCTACTCATTGACTCTGACTTGAAACTATATGTTAAGTAATATCTGTTGAGTGCCTACTATGTGCCAATGATGCCTAATGTTGGAGATTCCAGATGAGTAGGCATCAAATACACTCCCGTATTCTTACGGATATTACTGCTATTAGGGCCAGAAATCAAAATAGCACAGTAATCAAAATAGCACACTGATGAATCAGTGATCACAGACAGAAAAGTGATATAAGAAAAGCAGTACAATTTGATGAGTAACTATTGTGAAATTAAAAACAGAAAGTTTCTGAGGAAGTGATGCTTGAGCTGATAGCTAAGGGATGAACAAGCTGGGCAGGGTGGCACATATCTGTAGTCAAAGCTACTTAGAAGGCTGAGGCGTGATGATCACCTGAACACAGGAATTTGAGTCTAGTCTGGGCAACATAGCAAGACCCCATCTCTGATAAAATAATAATAATAAAAATAATATGAGCAGCACCTAACTAGGTGAAGCATCAATAGTAAATGTGCAATGGAAAGTATTACAGAGGAAATAATTAGTGAAGACAATAAATCCTGTGGTGTGAGGAAGCATGGCACACTGCAGCTACTGACTGGAAAGCCTATGTAGCCTTGGAGGAGAGGATATGGAAAAAGAGCTTTTATGCCATAAAAAATGATGAGTTCATGTCCTTTGTAGGGACATGGATGAAGCTGGAAACCATCATTCTCAGCAAACTATTGCAAGGACAAAAAACCAAACACCGCATGTTCTCACTCATAGGTGGGAATTGAACGATGAGAACACACGGACACAGGAAGGGGAACATCACACACTGGGGACTGTTGTGGGATGGGGGAGGGGGGAGGGATAGCATTGGGAGATATACCTAATGCTAAATGACGAGTTAATGGGTGCAGCACACCAACATGGCACATCTATACATATGTAACAAACCTGCACATTGTGCACATGTACCCTGATATAATAAGAAAATAAAATTAAAAATAAATAAATAAAAAGAAAGAAAAAGAGCTTTTAGACAACTCTTTAGAAAAGTAGAGTCATGAAGCGGAAATGAGAAATAGGATGACTTAGGAGTGGAAACTTAAAAAACCTTGTGTTTGAAGGTGTGGTTTTACTTTTATTTTTATCATCAAATGGAAGAAACATGAGCATATGTGGAGGTTAATGTGACAGATAACAGTATAGCGAGACTGATAGAATGTATAGGAAAGAAAAATATGACTGACAAGTTCTCTAGGCAGCAGGTAAACAACAGAATCCAAAGAGCAGATGGAGGGCATGACTTTAGGCAGTGAAAGGGTGAATTCCTCTTTCATAACAGCAGGGAAGGGAGCATGGTGGGTTCCCTTCCTCAATTCTTTCACGACAGTGGGCATCAAGCCTAATGGCTTGAGGACAAGGCTTACTCATCCTGGTATGACATCAGGGTAGCCTGTGAAATCTCTGCTCTCCTTTACTCAGGGTGGTAAACAAGGAGATTGCTGTCTTATGATTTGTTTAGATATTTTCTGTAGAGGTAAATGTTTTCATTTTCATAAATAATGCTTTCATCCTTTCATTCCTAATTATACCCAGTTGTTCATGGGAAGAAATTTCCAAGGACATAAGAGTTAATAAGACACCACAATAAGGTTTTTAGTGTTTCAAAAAGAAAGTAGCTATTTGTGAAAAAAATAA
The DNA here is from genome assembly GCF_029281585.2 of Gorilla gorilla gorilla. NCBI lineage: Eukaryota > Metazoa > Chordata > Mammalia > Primates > Hominidae > Gorilla > Gorilla gorilla. Next base: position 76,942,681 of record NC_073238.2, on the reverse strand, counting down.
AAGCTATTTTCCCTTGAATGAAAAATTGTAATCACATATCTTCTTTCCTCCTGCAGTTATTAAATACATGAGGTAATGACCAGTGCCTCTTTCATGGCAGTTTTGATTTATGCTGTGATACTAAAAATTATGTTCCTTCAGGGAATGTCACTGAAATATACTGCTGCTTGAAAAGTGTATGTAAAAAGAGACTTAATTATATATATTTTGTTAAAAGTTAAAGGTATAATTGGAGATTAAAATTAAGAATGACAAAGACATTATTAGGACCTAGTTAAATTACAGAACAACAATTGTTTTATAACATTATAACAAATCTTAATAACTGTGATATAAATATTATAGCATAGTTCAAAATATATTTTTCAGGAGAGACGAATTAATTCTAAACTAATGTCATATAAGAAAATGTTAATTTTCTTTTCTCATTTAAACTTTCTCAGTATAGCATAAGAACTATTTCATCTCTACATTATACAAGCTTCCAACTTTCACAAGATCCAGCAATACAATTTTTATACATTTTTGCAACATATCTTAAAAATCTTTGTCAGAGAGTATGAAATTTTGAGCAACTCTAACACATAAACTCATTCTTACCAGGATTCAGAATTAGCATATATAATTAAAACCTGTTATAAGTATTGTTTTTTTTAAAAAAAAACTGACATTGTAAGACACTACATTTACATTGTTTTATTATTTTCTCCCATATTAGCTTATCCCCTGCAGCCTGATCTTTCAGAATAAGATTGGCCTTCTGCAATATTCTGCTGCAACAAATTCTTGCCCAGCCATTTAAACAATCAATCCTGGGCAACTGCAAGGTTTGAATCTGAGGTCCTTGATATATCATGGATGTGCTATTGCTTTCCCAGCAATGATTGTTGATGTGGTTAATTTTCCTCTGACTTACTATATCCTACATCTGTGCCAAAGTGTTTGCATTTCAATTTCTCTATCATGCTAAAGAAGGGCTACAGGGTCTACCCCTAAACAGAAAAACTACGCTAGCAGTGAATGACAGTTTGGCCTAACAGTTTACAACCATAACAAGGTAGGAGCAAGGGCTTCCCTGGTTATATATATTTTTGCTGCTTCAAAAGGCATAATTTCATTCTTTTTTATGGCTGTGTGGTATTCCATGGTGTATATGTGCCATTTTTTCCTTGTCTAGTCCACTGTTTATAGGCACTTGGGTTGATTCTGTGTCAATGCTACTGTGAATAGTACTGCTATGAACATATGAGTACATGTGTCTTTTTGGTAGAACGATTTATTTTCCTTTAGGTATATAACCAGTAACAGGATTGCTGGGCCAAATGGAAATTCTGTTTTAATTTTTTTTGGGAAATCTCCACACTGCTTTTCATAGTAGCTGAACTAATTTACATTCCAACCAACAGTGTTTAACCATTCCCTTTTCTCTGCAGCCTTGCCAATATCTGTTATTATTTGACTTTTTAAATAACAACCATTCTGATGGGTGTGAGATGATATGGTGTTATGGGTGTGAGATGATATGGTGTTGTGGTTTTGATCCGCATTTCTCTGATTATGAGCAATGTTGAGCATTTTTTCAAGTTTTTGGTTCTTTGCATGTGTATTAATCCGTTTTCACACTGATGATAAAGGCATACCTGAGACTGGGCAATTTACAAAAGAAAGAGGTTTAATTGGACTTACAGCTCCATGTGGCTGGGGAAGCCTCACAATTATGGTGGAAGGCAAGGAGGAGCAAGTCACATCTTACAAGGATGGCAGCAGGCAAAGAGAGAGGGCTTGTGCAGGGGAACTTCTTTTTTTAAAACCATCAGATCTTGTGAGATTTATCATGAGAACAGCACAGGAAAGATTTTCCCCCATGATTCAATTACCTCCCATTGGGTCCCTCTCACAATATGTGGGAATTCAAGATAACATCTGGGTGGGGACACAGCCAAACCTTACTAGTATGTCCTCTTTTGAGACATGTCTGTTCATGTGCTTTTGCTCATTGCATTGTTAAAGTTTCTTATAGATTCTGGATGTTTGACCTCTGACAGATGCATAGTTTGCAAATATTTTCTCTCATTCTGTAGTTTGTCTGTTTACTCAGTTGATAGTTTCTTTTGCTGTGCAGAAGCTCTTTAGTTTAATTGGGTTCTACTTTTCCTAGATTTATTTATTTATTTATTTATTTATTTATTTATTTATTTATTTATTTTTGCAATTGCTTTTGAGGACTTAAGGATAAAGTCCTTCCCAAGGCCAATGTTCAGAATGGTATTTTTTAGGTTTTCTTCTAGGATTTTGATAGTTTGAGGTCTTACATTTAAATTTTTAATCCATCTTGAGTAAATTTTTTGTATATGGTGAAAGATAGGGGTCCACTTTTATTCTTCTGTGTATGGCTAGCCAGCTATTCAAACACCATTTATTGAAAAGGGAGTCCTTTCTCTACTGCTTATTTTGTCAACTTCATTGAAGATCAGATGGCTGTACGTGTGTGGCTTTATTTCTATATTCTCTATTCTGTTCCAATGGTCTATTTGTCTTTTTTTCTACAAGTACTCTGTTGTCTTGGTTACTGTAGCCTTAGAGCATAGTTTGAAGTCGAATAGTGCAATGCCTCTGGCTTTGTTCTTTTTGCTTAGGATTTCTTTGGTTATTAGGGTTCTTTTTTGGTTCCATATGAATTTTAGAATAGGTTTTTCTAATTCTTTGAAGAGCGATATTGGTAGTTGCATAGGAATATCATTGAATCTGTAGATTACTTTAGGCAGTATGGCCATTTTAACAATATTGATTCACTCTATTCCATTTGTTTCTGTCATCTACGATTTTTTCCAGCAGTGTTTTGCAGTTCTTCTCACCAAGATATTTTAATATATTCAATCATGTAAAATATGAGTGAGAATAATGAGGGTTAAACTATTGATTGCAATTGTGCTGAAAGTTTAAAGACATTGTCTTGAAAAAGTAAAAAAAGTAAGTTTGCTGGGTCAAAAAAAAAAAAACTTTCACACTGATAAGGTCAAGCATGACTTTAGTAGAGAACATAATCCTTACCAAGATTTTGGTGCAGTATTTCAGAAAAATAGCATGAAACACATGTTCCTTCGTGAAGAGTACACAATAGGCAATGTTGAGAAAGACTTAAATGGTGTTCACATTTCCTTCCTTGCTTTCGTGAACCAGGTAAGTTCCCTTTTATGGAAGTGAGATATTACTAAGTGGAGTAAAAAATTTGCAACCATTCAATCATACAATGATGGATAAAGCATCATCTATTTGCTCTACCTTTTCCCTTGCCTATCTTTTTTATACAAGCTCGGAAATGGAAATGTTTACTTTCTTTGTCTCCTTTTCAGCTAGTTGTGACCTGAGAAACAACTCGCATTAATGAGATGTGTGAGGACATCTGGGTGCTCTCTGACAGATTTCACTTTCTCAATTAAAATGTTTAGCCTCGGCTAAATTCTCACCATTTTATTCTGATCCTTAAGATGAATGTGTAATCTGATGCTTGATAAGATCATGTTATTATGAAGGAAAGGAAATCACTGATTCTGACTTTGTTAAACTGGAGAACTTATTTAAGGAATCATCTTCCTTTGAATTTCTTTTTGGCAGGTTGGTGGTAAACTACTCTTATATATTTAAGTCACTATTGGTTATGTTTTCCACTTCTTGCTCTGACATTTTATCCTAATTGATGCAATTATAAGTTTTAAATTTTGTACTTTTTGTGTCACCTGTCAAATAGGTGAAAAGTTTAATGGCTGTTCTCAACAATTTATATTTTACCTGTTTGTCAGCTTCTTTTTTTGAGAAACTTAGTTTACTGTCAGATTATTAAGATATCACCTAATAACTTTCATATTAATTTTAAAAATTAATTTTTCTGATGTATGCATATACACTGCATACGCATATTTTAACATATATACACATGCATATACATTTACATATATTGAAACATGTATAAGTTTTATTCTGAAATTTATCAAAAAGCAAATCGTTAAAGAATTTTTAGAGCCTTTTATTCAAAGAGAAATTACAAAACAAAATTAATTATACTCTTAAAGATGTAAAGAGTCTAATAAAATTTGCTTTGCAACAGCTAGTTCAAACTTTTGTAAAGTTATCCCAGTGGTATGAAGCAGTTACAATAAGCCAGTTTTCCTGTAGTGTGCTTATTGACATTAACTCATTAAAATTGGATCTACTGGACTATCTCAGGCAATTGTTATTTTTCCAAGCAGTCCATTTTCCTTGTTCTATGTGTGAGTGCATAAGGAATTGATATGTCAACATTTTTATACTTTTATTGGATTTAAAATTTGGCTCTGCTCAACAGCAATTTCAGCGCTAAATTGAGTTGTCATACAAACGGTAAGGCATTTGATATTTCTGCAAGAAACATATCTTGAAAAAGTCATCAGTAAGTCTTTCCTATTTTGTGAAAAAACAAATGAAACCATCTTAAACTTAAACACATCTTGAAAAAATCATCAGTAAGTCTTTCCTATTTTGTGAAAAAACAAATAGAAACCATCTTAAACTTATTTGGAATAAGATTCTGTACTAGTAGATTTTCCATAAGGACTGAAAGGACAATACTTCCTGAGCACAAATTTCTGTGTAACCCAAATTCATTATTAATTAAACAAATATTAATTGAGCTTCAAATGTGAATCAAATTCTGTGTCTTCCTTCAAAACCTCTATTGTCTTTTGGAGGATAGAAAAAGGGAGATAAGCCATGGAAATATAGTACATGTTCTAGTGGGATAGGTGATGCTGTGATAATACACAAGAAGGACACTGAACACAGAACTGAAAATGAAGAAATGTTTAGGCCAACACTCCAGGAAGAAGTATGAGTTAAGAGGATGAAATGGAGTGAAAGGGATAAATAGACACTGGAATGAGAAGGATAAAAAAGAAATAAATCATTCTAGCTAATACACATTAGTTGAATATATTGCATAAGAAAAGAGAAGGTGGTGATAGATGAAGAGTAAGGGACAATTTATAATGGGAGATTGTACATTATGCTAAGGGATTAGATTGTATTTGTAGGGCCGTGGAGGACTATTAAAGGTTTTATGAAGCGGAATTATAGTATTAGGTTTTCATTTTAAACTACCACTCTGGTCAAAGAGCAAAATTGGATTTTAGGGAGGTGGGATTTAGAGACAATAGACTTGTTGGGGCAAAGGGAAAACTTCCCTTTTACCTTTGGAGGGTTCACTGAAAAAATCAAGTCCAATAAGGCAAATTCATAAGAGAAAAAGCATACAAACTTATTTAATCATGTACACAGGTAAAATTACAGAGTGATCACCCAATATCCCAGTGGCACCCAAATGCCTGTGCCTTTGTAGATTCGTCTGGTCTTTATGTAGATAGGGGAAAAGTCTTTTTCAAGCCCTGTGGATCTCTAAGAGTTTTTAATTCAAAATACTCAATATGCCAAGGAGCCTTATTTTAGGGTGAAATTTCCTGTGCTCCTTCAGACTGGAGGCAGGAGCCCCAATCAGCAGACTGTTTTATGAATTTCAGTGGTTGCCTAAACTAAACAGGCATCAAAATAAAGATCTGTGAATGGATTTGTAAGCTAAAAAGAAAGAAAAATACCTGAAGACTATTTTCTCTGTAATATAAGTCGTAAATTAAAGATAATGGGAGATTTAAACTCAACAGGCTGAAAAATAGATGCATTGAAAAATGGAGAGATACTTTAGTAGCCTGGAGAGTCTGAATTTCTGTCATATAATGTAATTTTTCACATTTTTCCACACCTTTGCCCCTAAATACTAATATTAGGATGTCCTTATAATTTTTAGTTAGTTTTTTTATGTTTTGTTGTAAACATAAATCAATTCGAAGACCTAATCTATGTGACACATTTAGCCTTTCATGTACATTTTGTCATCTGAACAACCTGTTTTCAATTTTTTTTTAATTAAGGTAGAGCAGAGACTTGACCAAATCTGTATATTTAACTAGCACCAGAGGAGGAATTTATGTGTAATTTTCTGAGTCTAAATTACTTGTGTATCTGAACACTTTTTCATTAGTAAGGTAAAGGTTACATTTTCATATATATATATTTTATATATATATATATTTCCATTAGCTAGGATCCATGACAAGATGCAATAAAGAAAAACAGATTAAATTGACACCTGATCTGGCAGAACTCTGTTCTTCACACTTATCAATATCCTTTATTGGAAAACATGTTGAAGAATTTTTCATTATGTGAGAAATCTGTGGGGGCATTTCAAAAAATGTATGAATAAAAATGTAAAAATCTCTGGATAGGTTAGATAGCAACAATATGGTTCATCATATTTTCAGATGAATTACAGCAAAACAACATTGTTATAATTTTATTCAGGTGTCTTTTTTTGTTGCTATACATTTAATTTTCAAAAGCGTTACCAAAATCATTACTTATGATTTGAAATAACAAGAAAAGGAATTACAAGACTATTTTCTTTTCCATCTCTATAGAGTAATCAGAACTCTACTGAACATTCAGCTTTTAAACTTTTTTTTAATGTGACTTGCTTTATTGCAATATTCACTTTATTGGGGTGGTCGGGAACTCAACATGCACTAAATATGGAAGACAACATTCCTGTGCAAGGGAAGACTCCCACTTTTCCTTCCAATATAGACACACACACAGGTGATTTCACACATACTGAAGGTTATTCATAAGTTTACTTAGTGGTATTTTACTTAGGGGTATTTACTTAGTGGTGGTGTCTGGATGGGTGAGACTTTTGTTACCCATGCTCAGTGAATGGATATTTAAAAGACAAACAAAACCTGGGCAAAAGATGCCTTACTTATTAGTATCATAACAATCATCCAGATCCATTATACTAATGACAAGGTCCATTAGCAGTAACGCACCATCTGACTTATCCAGCAGGTAACTTTAGTTTGACTCTTTTCCTGTTAATATTATAGAATGTTAAAAAGGAAACAGGTGGGCCAGGCGCGGTGCCTTATGCCTGTAATCCCAGCACTTTGGGAGGTGAAGGCGGGTGGATCACCTGAGGTCAGGAGTTCAAAACCAGCTTGGCCAATGTGGTGAAATCCCATCTCTACTAAAAATACAAAAATTAGCCAGGTGTGGTGGCAGGCACCTGTAATCCCAACTACTGGGGAGGCTGAGGCAGGAGAATTGCTTGAACCCGGGAGGAGGAGGTTACAGTGAGCAGAGATTGTGGCACTGCCCTTCAGCCTGGGCAACAGGAGCAAAACTCCATCTCAAAAAAAAAAAAAAAAAAAAGGAAACAAGTGTAGGGAAAAAGTCATGGAAGGAGAATCACTATATTGACAAAGTTGTGGTTTCAAAATCTTAAATCGGGGCAACTGCTCTAAGACGGCACTTGAAATCTTTGTTCTGTTTACTTCTGTTTGGTATTATTTGTAATTAGGATGATTAAAGGTTGTAATAAGATATTAGCATAGTATCCCCCACTCTGTGGCCAGCTTTCTCTATGCTCTCAATCTGAATTGTAATCTTGGAAAAGAAAGTTCTTGTGATTTAAGTTTGAGTTCTAGGGCCAGTATGTAACAAGTAGATCCAGTGAGGGCTGTTGATAAACATGAAGTTAGTGTGCTGTCTCAAACATGGTGTAACTTTAGGACATCGTACATGATACAATAGGCCCTCCAAATCTCATGTCGAAATGTAATTACCAGTGTTGAAGGTGGGGCCTGGTGAGAGGTGATTGGATCATGTAGGTGGCTCCCTCATGAATTGGTTAGCCCTATCCCCTTGGTGATAAGTGCATTCTCCATCAGTTCATGTGAGATCCGCTGGTTTGAAAGTCTGGGGCCATCATCTCTCTCATTCCCACTCTCATTATTTGACAATATGGCTTTTCACTTTACCTTCTGCCATGATTGTAAGCTTCCCAAGGCCTGTCTCAGAATCTGAGTAAATGTTGGTGTCATGCTTTCTGTACAGCCTGCAGAACCATGAATCAAATAAACCTCTTCCCTTTATAAATTACCAAGCCTCGGGTATTTCTTTATAGCAACACAATACAGCTTAGCACAGAAAATTGGTAGCTAGAGCAGAGTGTTGCTATAAAAATATGAGAAAATGTGGAAGCGGCTTTGGAACTAGGTAACAGGCAGAAGTTGGAAGCATTTGGAGGGCTCAGAGGAAGACAGAAAGATGAGGAAAAGTTTGGAACTTCTTAGAGACAGGTTCAATTGTTGTGACCAAAATTCTGATAGAGATATGGACAGTGCAATCTAGGCTAATGAGATCTCAGATGGAAATGAAGATATTATTGGGAACTGGAGTAAAGTCAGCCATATTACACCTTAGCAAATAACCTGGCTGCATTGTGTTCATTCCCTAGGGATCTGTGGAAGTTTAAACTTAAGAGTAATGACCTAGCGTATCTGGTGGCAGAAATTTCTAAGCAGCAAAACATTCAAGATGTGGCCTGACTGCTCTTAACAGCCTATGATATGATACAGGAGTAAATAATAATAATAATAATAACTAAATTTGGAACTCATATTTAATGAGGAGGAAGAGCATAAAAGTTTGAAACTTTGCAGCCTGGCCCTGTGGTAGAGAAAGAATCCAAAAAGGCTGTGGAGGAAGGACTTGCTAGAGAGATTAGCATGACTAACAATGGGAAAATGTCCTCAAAGCCATTTCAAGAGGTCTTTAGAACAAACCCTCTCTTCATAGGCCCAGAAGCCTAAGAGAAAAGAATGGTTTCAGGGGCCAGGCCCAGTGCCCCACTGCTCTGCACAGCTTCAAGGCATGGCTCTCCACATTCTTGTCACTCTGGCTCCAGCCTCAGCTGAAAGGAGCTCAGACTCAAAGGGTCTCAGGCCACTGCTTCAGATGGTGCAAACTGTAAGCCTTGGTGGCTTCCACATAGTGTTAAGCCTGCAGGCACACAAAACATAAAAGTAAAGGAGACTTGGCAGTTTCCACATAGATTTCAGGGGGGTTATGGAAAAGCTTGGGTGCCTGATCAGAAGACTGCCACAGGGACAGTCCTCACAGAGAGCCTCTACTAGGGCAGAACCAAGGGGAAATGTGGGGTTGAAGCCCCCATACAGAATCTGAAACAGGGCATTGCCTAGTAGAGCTGTGGGAAGGGGGTTGCCATTTTCCACCCATGATTATAAAGCCAGCTGCAGCTTGCATCCTTAGCCTAGAAAAGCCACAAGCACTGGACTCTAACCCATTAGAGAAGGCCCGTGAGGTGCATCAGTCAAAGCCACAGGGGCAGAGCTGCCCGAGGCATTGGAAGCTCACCCATCACACCACTATACCCTGCATGTAGAACATGGAGTCAAAGGAAATTATTGTGGAGCTTTAAAACTTAATGACTGTCCTACTGGGTTTCAGACTTGTGTGGTGCCTATTGCCCCTTTCTTTTGGCCAGTTTCTCCATTTTGGAATCAAAATATGTACCCAGTGCTGGTACCATCATTGTATCTTAGGAATGCATAATTTGATTTTGGTCTCACAGGCAAATTGGTAGGAAGAACTCATCTTCAGATGAGGCTGGACTTGGGACTTCTGAGTTAATGCTGGAATGAGTTAAGATTTGGGGACATATTGCAAAGGCATTATTGTATTTTGATATGTGAGAAGGACATAAAATTTGAGGGGCTATGGGTAGAATGATGATGTTTGGATGTTTCCTCCAAATTTCTTTTTATTATTATTATTATACTTTAAGTTCTGGGGTACATGTGCACAACGTGCAGGTTTTTACATAGGTATATATGCACCATGTTGATTTGCTACACCTATCATCAACTCATCATTTATATTAGGTATTTCTCCTAATGCTATCCCTCCCCCACCCCCCAACAGGCCCCAGTGTGTCATGTTGAAATGCGATTGCCAATACTGGAGGTGGGACCTGGTGGGAGGTGATTGGCTCATAGAAACAGATCCCTCATGAATGGCTTAATACCATCCTTTTGGTAATAAGTGAATTCTTATTCACTTATTACTCGTGCAAGATCTGGTTGTTTAAAGGAGTCTAGGACTGCCCCCTTCTCTCTATTGCTCCCTCTTTTGCCATGTGACATGCTGGTTCCCCTTTGCCTTCCTCCATGATTGTAAGCCTCCTGAGGCCATCACAAGAAGCAGATGTTGGCACCAAATTCTTGTACAGACTGAAGAACTGTAAGTCAAAATAGACCTTATTTTCTTATAAATTACCCAGCCTCAGGTGTTTCTATATAGCAATGCAAGAATGGACTCATGCAGTACCAGAAACATGTTCCCCACTGGTTTTCAAGAGCACCTGGTGTAACTGGTATTAATTTATTAAAAAATTTACGTAGCTTGCAACAAATTCATACTTTGCATTATGTGAGTTAGAGAGCGCTTAGAAGGAAATTAGAATTCATATAATAAAAACCCATCCCAGCATAGATAACTTGTTCATAGAATTCTTGAGATAAATTTACCTGATGTCTGATCAGCTATAGCTAAGAGGGCTATCAGAAAAGGTTTTTTTAAATTATGAAATATTTCTAATCATTAAAAATGGATCCTAGTATAGAGCACACATTTTTCTCTCTAGTTTTCTCAAAATTCATATTGATTCTTCTACTATTTAAATCTATTTTAAACTTTAGCATATATTGACATCATATCTTTCCTCTTTCTCCATGGATGTAGGAGAAAAAGAAAAAATAATAAATTTACAAGTAGAGAGTACAGTTAAGAAAATGTACTAAGAGTCCAAACTTTGTTCATAGAAGATTTTTAATATCTAAGCAGAATAATATAGTATTTATCAGCTTGGACTTAGGACTCAGGCTATTTTATTTTCAAATACTAATCTTTGCCCTTTATTAGCTGTGACATTGAAAATTACTTAAATTATTGCTTCCACATTCACTTTATTTTAAAAAAAATTAATATCGACCTCTAAAGACAAATGATAATGTATATAACTTATCTGCAACTGTAATTTAAAACCAAAATATCACAAAATAATAAATTATATGTGATATAAACATATATATGCACTAATAGTAGAAATTTGTATATTATATATAGTTTTCATCTGAAGATGGGTTTCAGTGCCAAAATTACTCCATGGTAATCTGTGATCATTCTAGCTGCAAGTCAGAAGTGATTATTCACCCCAAATTGATGAAGGTTCAGATTGTAAATTAAAAGTGAGAAAAAAACATGTATTATGAAGAACTAGAAAGTGAAAACCATTTAATAAATGCACTCTATTTATTTATTATTCTGGGACTATTTAATATCTTTAGGTATGTAAAAGAACAAGAAAATTAATGTCCACACAAAAATTGATCAATATACATAAAAACTTTTTAAATATTGAGGAACTGCTAAATCCTCCAATCCTTGACTCCGTAGTTCCATAATCCCATATTGATGCATAGAAATCTTCAATTAAAAAAACTACCTCTTTGAGATGCTTATTAAAGTCCTGCAATTTAGATTACTTTAAGAAAGTTCGTATGTGATCATTTATTCAAAAATTTGATTAAATAGTTACTACATGTCTTATTTGATTTGGTACTGTGGATATCTAGATTAGCAAAAAAAAACAGGTTTTACCTTTGAAAATTTCAGTCTTGTATCAAAAATATTAAAAAAGGAGACGGACAATGCTATGATATTTAAATAAAAGGATTAAAATTTTACAGTGTGCTTAGGAAGTGATAGACAATATAAATATCTTACAAAAATGTACTCAATTGTTTCTCCAAATAAATTTAGGGGATAGGTACTCATAGTGTTTTTATTTTAAGATATAAACTGAGAAATATGTATGTGTTTAATACTATAAGCTTAGAATGCAAGAATAGCAATATGTTATTAATACAACAAACCAAGAACAAATAAACTATGGATTCTGGAAATAAAAGTCCTCAACTGCACCCAGTCGACTCTGAGCTGTGTCAATTATTTATTTGTTTTTAGGATTTATTTAACTAATATTTATAATTAAATTATACATCAACGCTAATGAGTATGCTAATAGATATATCTAATTTGCAAGTTTTCTTAATTGAATATAATAAAAAATGATGCTTGGGAAATTTAGTTTTATTCAATAGTCATGATTCACAACCTAGTACCTAAGTGTTTAACCCCCCCAAAATAAAACATCTTTGAAAATAAAATGTCAAATTGAGGATTTCAGGAATTCATACATTTATGCACGAATGTTGGTGTGACTATTTGAATAATTAAGAATAAAATATTATACATATCATTTTCCTAAATGTATATTAACACCACATATTTTTATATATTTATTTTATAAATTTATATAAAGAAAATGGAATAAAACAAATTTATAAAATTCAACAAAACCTCCTCAGGTAAAATGTGTGTTAGTTTAATTCCATTTAAAATGCTATTTGAAACTTTGCCAACCTTACTTAGTGAAAAAATTGGCATGTAGTTATAAAAGGGTTTGTATATTGAAAACTGTTCTTAAAATGACATTGCATCTACAAGTGCACATTCTTGGTTTTTGTTAGTTTGTTTGTTTTTTGTTTTTTGTTTTTTTTAATTGAGATGGAGTTTCACTCTGTTTCTGTTGCCCAGGCTGGAGAGCATTGGCTCGATATCGGCTCACTACAACCTCCACCTCCTGCGTTCAAGGGATTCTCCCACCTCAGCCTCCCAAGTAGCTGGGTTTACAGGCATGCACCACCACGCCTGGCTAATTTTTCTATTTTTGGTAGAGACAGGGTTTTGCCATGTTACCCAGTCTGGTCTTGACCTCCTGACCTCAGATGATCTGCCCACCTTGGCCTCCCAATGTGCTGTGATTACAAACGTGAGGCACCATGCTTGGCCTACAAGTGTGCATTCTCTACATAGTTACTCACCTCCTGACTTTGCTTTTGTGTATATAAAATAAACATTTAAAAATATAGCTATTCTATTCTGGTTAAAATTAAAATTAGGGCCTATACAAAATATCAGGTGTGTAGTCAATAGATCAAAACCTTTCAACTTTAAACTTTCTGCTGCAAAAGTATCACTTCAATTTTTATAAATTATTTCTCTATAATTTTAAAATGTTGCAATGTCATCAACTGATTATAAATGGGTAACTGATAAAATAGGTTGAATTAACTGTAAGGTTTGAGGGGGCTAATATTTTACTATAGCTTATTCAGTATACACAAACACAGGCATGCAAGCACACAGAAATTAAGTTCAGTAGTACTGTTTTTATTTATGTTTTGTTTGTTCTCCTCATTATTTGAATTGTTGCCATAGCTTTCCTAGGTAAATCAATGTTTTTTTAAAACTAAAGCATCAATTCCCTAATTTCAATGCTGTTTTTTTACCTTTTCATCACACAGAGTATTTGACTTTCAAAGTCTTTTATGCTACATTCTTTTTTCTCCACACTTTCTTCTTCTGTTTGATTTTATCTGTAAAGTCATTTTTCTCATGCTTAACTGATGGCATACCTGCCGAATACGATTCTTTTCACATTGATATGTAACTGAAGGTGTGCATTCTCACATATACATAAGGATAACTAAAATATCATATGGTTTCTGACATATCTGGGATGGCTACCTTGAAGAAAAAAGTATATAATTTATGAATTTAGAATAACACATATTTTAAGAGTTATTTTCAGTTATTTATTTTTAAACTCAGAGCATTTTATGAAACATAGTATGAGATTTATATTATTGAAATAGCAATGAGGATGGAAGGGAATTACTACGATCAGATGACTGAACCCAAAATCCAGAAAAAAATGACAAAAAGGGGAGTCATGGAACACCAGGAAGAAGAAACTATATATAAAGAGTCAGGAATATGAGTATATCAATATATAATATAGTATCTTTTTTCTCATGGGTTTATATATCATATTTATTAATTGAAACAAAATGTATAGTACTATCTGATACTCAAGACAATGATATTTAAATATGAGGAAGATAAAAACTAAATGGAAGTGAGGTTCCTGCACATTACTTAGAGTGGTAAAATGCATATGTATATTGTAATACCCAGAGCCATCACTGTCAAAACTGTACAAAGAGATACACAGTGGTCCCTTGGTATTTATGAGAGATTGATTTCAGACCCTCCTTTGAATATCAGAATCTAGGGATCCTCAAGTCCTTAATATAAAATGACAAAGTGTTTGCATATAACTTACACACATTCTCCTATATACTTTAAATCATCTCTAGATTACTTATCATACCTAATAAAGTGAAAATGTCATGTAAATAGTTGTTACACTATATTGTTTAGAGAATAATGACAAAAGAAAAATGTCTATAGGTGTTCAGCACAAGTGCAATTTTTAAAAAAATATTTTCCATTAATGTTTGGTTGAATCCAGCAATGTGCAACCCACACATATGAGGGCTGACTGTACTCAAAAACACCATAAATAAATGAAGATGGAATCATGAACAAAAGATAAGTTCAAGTGACCTCAAGTAGTATTGATATAGTAACATCTAAATGTGCCACTTTTTTATTATATATTGTGATCCAGAGTAAACAAACATATAATAAGAAAGTGGCACATTTAGGTGCTAATATATCAATAGTTACTTTAAATGTAAGTGGTCTAAATACATTAATCAAGAGACAGAGATTAGCAAAATCAGTATTAAAGAATGACCAAACTATATGTTGCTTACAAGAATTTTACTTCAAATTCAATGGCAAAGGTACCATACAAGTGAAATAATGGAAAAATATACAGCATGCAAATATTATATATAAAAAGCAAAAGTGGCTAAATCAATATGTAATATGAAGTAAACTTCAAAACAAAAAACATATACATCAAGAAGGACATTACATAATGATAAAATGGTCAATGCATTAACGTTAATGCATTAACAAATGAGGCAAATTGTTAGGCAAAACAATCCCAAATGTGTACCTATGAATAAAACAGATCCACAGAATATATAAAGCAAAAGCTGATAGAACTCATAGCAGAAACAGAGGAATTCACAGTTATAGCTAGAGGACTTCAAAGACCCCCTGTCAGCAATTAAAAGAACTATTAGACGGAAACTCTACAGATAGAGAAGAGTTAAATCACACAATCTACCAACAGGATCTAATTGTCCTATATAAAATAACCCATCCAATAACAGCAGATTTGTTTTTAAGAGCCCATGTATTATGGGTTGAAAAGTAACACTCCCCTCTACCCCACCAAAAAAAAAAAAAGAGTTGAAATCTTTTTCCCCAGTACCTCTGAACCTTCAAATGTGACTTTATTTGAAAATCGGACCATTGTGCAGATGAAAGTAGCTAAAATTAAGCCATAATGGAGTAGGCTGGGTCCCTAATCCAATATGATTGATATCTTTATGAGAGAAGTGACATAGACAGGAACATAGGGAGAATGCCATGTGAAGGCAGAGTATGAGTGATACATCCACAAACCAAGGAAGGCCAAAGATTGCTGATCAACCATCAGAAGCTAGGAAGAGCCAAGAAAAGATTCTCTTAGAGATTTCGGTGGGAACATTGCACTGCTAATTCTAATTTTAGACTTCTAGCGTTCAGCACTTTCAGATAATACATTTCTGATGTTTTAAGACACTCAGTTCTGTGGTAATTATAAAATACTTATTGTTAGGAAATGAATGTACCTTGAAACGTTAAACAGTATTAAGCATATCTTAGGTCTTAAAACAAACATTATAAAGAAATTTAAAAGAATTGAAATTATATAGTGTGTTCACTGATAATAATGGAATTAAATTATAAATTGATACCAGAAAAAAATAGGAAATGTTTAACCTCATAGGAGTTTTAGAAACACACTTTTAAATAATGTATGGGTCATAGGAAAAGTCTTCACTAAAAGAAAGTATCAGAACGAAAGTCAAAACAAGACTTATAAAATACGTGAGATTTACATAAAGGAGTGTTAAGAGAGAACTTTATAGCACCAAAGATTTACATTAGAAATGTGATATTTGGGAGACTGAGGCAGGAGTATCCCTTGAACCCTGCAGTTTGAGGTTACAGTGAGCTATGATCATGCCACTATACCCCAGACAAAAGTTGCAGAATGAGACCTTGTCACACACACAAAAAAGAAGTGAATTCTCAAATTAATACCTTCAGTAACTTAAGTTCTTACTTCAATAAACTACAAAAAGAAAATCGTAATAAACCCAAGTAAGCAGAAGAGAACAACAAAGATAAGAGTGTGAAAGAAAAACAAACCTTGTGGCCCCAAAATCAGGAAGCTAAAGGGAAAAGTCAAGTTGGGAACTGCTTAGGACAACCTGTTTCCCACTCTATTTAAAGTCACCCCTCTGCTCACTGAGATAAATGCATATCTGATTGCCTCCTTTGGAGAAGCTAGTCAAAAACTCAAAAGAATGCAATCTTTGTCTCTTATCTACCTATGACCTGGAAGCCCCCACCCCGCTTTGAGTTATCCTGTCTTTGCTTCTAGTTGTTCTGCTTTTCCAGACAGAACCAATGTTCATCTTACATGTATGTATTGATATCTCATGTCTCCCTAAAATGTATAAAACCAAACTGTGCTCTGACCACCCTGGATACATGTTGTCAGGACTTCCTGAGGATGTGTCACGGGCATGCGTCCTCAACCTTGGCAAAATAAACTTTCTAAATTAACTGAGATCTGTCTCAAATGTTTGGAGTTCACAAGAGCAGAATTCAAAGAAATTGAAAATAGAAAACAATCAAGAAAAGTAAATAAGCAAAAGCACAAATATACAAAACGAATCAATAAAACTGATAAACTTCCAACAAGAATAACAAACATACAGTGAGTAAACACAAATGTCTACATTAGGAATAAAACAACCATATTACTACAGGTTCTACAGCTATTAAAAGAAAAATAAGTGGATATGTGAATAATTTTACACTCACAAATTTGATAATTAAATTGTACCAATTGCTTGAAAACTATAAGCAACAAAATTCAACCACGATGAAATACATCATATGACTAGAGTTGTAACCATTTAAAAATGTATTTGTAGCCTGGTGTGCTGGCACATGCCTGTAGTCCCAACTACTCAGGAGGCTGAGGCAGAAGGATTCCTTGAGCCTGGGAGATCAAGACCAGCCTGCACAACATAGCTAGACTTCACCTTACAATAAAAAAGAATTTGTTATTTAAAAGATCTCAAAAAAAGAGATCTACAGGCTGAATGAGTTCACAGGACAATTCTACCACACATTTAAAGGAAAACTGACAGCAATTTTACATAATTTTTTCAAAAAATATTACACTGTAAACCAAAAATAAAATTCTAAGCCCCCAACCAACTGAATGGACCCCTCCTCTGGGCCAAAGGTGTTACAAAGTAAACCTGAAACAACAGTTCAGGCCATGATGGGAATGGGTAGTTGGCCATGCCTCATTATATCCTTCTCCCTCTGGAATTCTGACCAGCACAACTGACCAGCATTAACACTAAAACAGAGACCTCTGACAGAGAAGTCTCTTTGTAACAGTAAGATACCAACATGACAGAAGGTCCTAAAAGAAATCAAATGATTTTACCCCAAAATATATTTCTTTGACATGTTTTGAAATGGTCCTGAAAAGCTATCTCTTGTGCACAAAGTGTACATTCTGTGGGTAATCCCCTTCCCTTTACGGGTATTTTCCCTGATCTAGGAGAGAATTAACTAAGAATCTGGAACCTTTTTAAGTCTGATAAGAAATACTTACCATCTATTCCCTAGGAAGCCTGCTACCTGGAGGTTTCATCTGCATAATAATGAGAGGTGAAGCCAGCTGGACTTCCTGGATGGAGTGAGGACTTGAAGAACTTTTCCGTCTAGCTAAAGGATTGTAAATGCACCAATATGCACTCTGTAAAAATGCACCACTCAGTGCTGTGTGTCTAGCTAAAGGACTGTAACCGCACCAATCAGCACTGTAAAAATGCACCAATCAGTGCTCTGTGTCTAGCTAAATGATTGTAAAAGCACCACTCAGCACTCCGTAAAATGGACCAATCAGCACTCTGTAAAATGGGCCAATCAGCAGGACATGGGCACGGCCAAATAAGGGGATAAAAGCTGGCCACCCCAGCCAGCAGCGGCAACCTGCTCAGGTCACCTTCCATGCTGTGGAAGTTTTGTTCTTTCACTTTTCACAATAAATCTTGCTGTTCCTCACTCTTTGGGTCCGCACTAACTTTAAGAGCTGTAACACTTGTGCAAAGTCCGCGGCTTTATTCTTGAAGTCAGCAAGACCACAAACCCACCGGAAGGAAGAAACTCTGGACATGTCTGAACATCTGAAGGAAGAAACTCCAGACATACCATTTTTAAGAGCTGTAACACTCACTGCGAAGGTCCGCGGCTTCATTCTTGAAATCAGCGAGACCAAAAACCCATCCGAAGGAATAAATTCCGGACACAATAAGAACCTTGGTCTCCACAACCCCTTATCTTAACCTAGGCATTCCCTTGCACTGATTGCAGGACTTTAGATAAACACTTTCAACTGTCATTGAGAAAATCTTTGAATACACCTATGACCTAGAAGCAGCTCCTTCCCACCCCGCACAATCCCACTGTTAGTTGTTTCACTTTTCCAGACCTAACTAATGTATATCTTACAGGTATTGATTGATATCTCACATCTCCTTAAAACATATAAAACCAAGCTGTAGGCCAACCACCTTGGGAACATTCTTAGGATGTTTGTTCTGAGGTTGTGTCATTCATACAAAATATAAAATGGCTCAGAATAAATCTCTTCAAATATTTTAGAGATTGACTCTTTTCATCAACAACAAAGTAGAACACTTCACCATTTTTTTTGAAGACAGTATTACCCTCATATCAAAAGTAGGGGGAGAGAGTACAAAATAGAATTTAAAAACCAATATCACTCATAAATTTCAACATGAAAACCCTCAACAACATACTACCAGACTCAATTTGACAATATATAAAAAGAATTATACACCATGACAAAGGACAGTTTATCCCAGATTTTCAAGACTGATCTAGCATATTAAAATTAACCAATTGGCCAGACGCAGTGGCCCATGCCTGTAATCCCAGCACTTCGGGACGCTGAGGTAGGTGGATCACCTGAGGTCAGGAATTCAAGACCAGCCTGACCAACATGGTGAAACCCCATCTCTACTAAAAATATAAAAAATTAGCTGGGCTTGCAGGCACGTGCCTGTAATCCCAGCTACTTGGGAGGCTGAGACAGAAGAATTGCTTGAACCCAGGAGGCAGAGGTTGCAGTCAGCCAAGATCACACCACTGCACTCCAGCCTGGGCGACTAGAGCAAAACCCGTCTCAAAAAAAATAAAAATTAACCAATGGACTCCATTATATTGGCATAGTAAAAAGTTGTATGATTATATTAATATATTCAGGAAATAATTTGACAAAATCCAACAACCATTCATTATGTAAATTGTAAGCAGGTTAGGAATAAAGGGAGATTACCTCCATTTAATAAAATGGGTCCAAAAAAACCTTCAGAGAAAACCACACAATAATGAAAGACTGAATGTTTTTCCTCTAAGAATGAGAACAAGGCAAGGATGATAACGCTCATCATCACTCTTTCTCAACTTATCGCAAAACATTCTAATAAAGGTGTAGGGAAAGATACAGATTTAAAAGGAAGAAATAAAGTTCTATGTGTTTGCAGATGACATGATTGTCTACATAAATAATCCCAATAAATTTTCAAAAACTCAGAGAACTAATAAAGTGATTTTAGCTGTGTTGCAGGACATGAGACCACACCCCCAAATCAAACAGCTTGCCAAGAATGAAATTAAAAACACAATGCTTCTACAGTCATTCCAAATAAAATTAAATACTTAGGTATGCATTTAGCAATACATATATAGGATTGTGTGAAAGGAAAATATCTTGGCCCCCCAAAATCACCAAGCTAAAGGGAAAATTCAAAGCTGGAAACTGCTTAAGGCAGACTGGCCTCCCATTTTATTCTAAGTTATCCCTCTGCTCACTGAGATAAATGCATATTTGATTGTCTCCTTTGGAAAGGCTAATTAGAAACACAGAAGAATGCAACCATTTATCTCTCACCTATCTGTGACCTGGAAGCCTCCTCCTTGCTTTGAGTCTTCCTGCCTTTGCTTTGAGTTGCCCCACCTTTCCATACCAAACCAATGTACTTCTTACATATATTGATTGATGTCTCATGTCTCCTTAAAATATATACAACAAGGGCTGTGCCCTGACGACCTGGGGCACATGTCATCAGGACTTCCTAAGGCTGTGTCATGGACATGCATCTTCAAACATGGCAAAATAAACTTTTCTTTTTTTGTTGTTTTTTTGAGACGGAATCTTGCTCTGTCGTCCAGGCTGGAGTGCAGTGGCGGGATCTGGGCTCATTGCAAGCTCCACCTCCTGGGTTCATGCCATTCTCCTGCCTCAGCCTCCTGAGTAGCTGGGACTACAGGCACCCACCACCACGCCAGGCTAATTTTTTGTATTTTTAGTAGAGACGGAGTTTCACCCCGTTAGCCAGGATGGTCTCCATCTCCTGACTTCGTGATCCACCCACTTCAGCCTCCCAAACTGCTGGGATTACAGGCGTCAGCCACCGCACCTGGGCCAAAATAAACTTTTCTAAATTAACTGAGACCTGTCTCAGATTATCTGAGTCCAGAGTTGTCAAGCTCACAATTACAAAATGTTCATGAAACAAATCAAAGAATATTTAAATAAATGGAGATACAGATCATGTGTATGGATTGGAAAGCTCAACAAAGTAAAAGTCAATTTCCTTAAACTAATCTATAGGTTGAATGCAATTCTTGTAAAAATTTCATCAAAGTTTTCGTAGACATTTACAAGTTTTTTCTAAAATCTGTTTGAAAAGGCAAGGGTCCTTGCTCAAAAACTCTTGGCAGAGAAAAATAGAGTAGGAATAATCACTGTACCTGATACTGGGGCTTGTTATATAGCTACACTAATCAAAAGAGTGTAGTATTGGCAGAGGAATAGACACACAGATTGGTAGAACCGAACAGAGATCCTGGAAAGAGATCCACACAAATATGCTGAACTGATTTTTGATAAAGGTGCAGAAAGAACTCAATGGACAAAGAATGGTCTTTTCAACAAATAATGCTGGAGCAATTTGATATCAATAAGGGAGGAAAATAAAACGTGACCTAAACTTTACATCTTATACAAAATGTTAATTGAAAATTAGTCACAGAACTAAATGTAAAATGTAAAACTTCGAAATTTTAGAAAAAATGGAGAATACCTTTATGTTATAGCGCTAAGCGAAGTATTCTTACTTGATATCAAAAGCACGATTCATAAACAACAGACATTTGATAACGTGGACGACAGACATTTCATAACGTGGACCTCATCAAAAATGAAAATTTTGCTCTGTGAAAGCTCATGTGAAGAGCATGAAAAAACAATCTACAAAGTTAGATAAAGTATTTGCAAACTACTTATCTAATAAAGAACTAGTTCTAGAATATATATTGAGAAGTATCAAAACTCAACAGTAAAACAATTTTAAAAAGTTCAACAAGAAATACTCAAAAGATAGAACAGACATTTCACTGAGGGTGGTATATGGATGTCAAATAAGCATATGAAAAATGTTCAATTATTTTATAAATCAACAAATGCAAACTAAAACCAAAATGAGGACCCTATTAAATATCACACCTATCAGAGTCACTAAAGTATAAAAGCAAAAAAAAAAAAAAATAATGACACCACCATATGCTTGTGAGAATACAGAGAAATTGGATCATTGATGCATTGTTGGTGGAAATGTAAAATGGTATTGTCTCTCAGGAAAACAGTCTGTCTGCATAAAACTAAATATGCAATTACTATGTAACTCAGAAATTGCAGTCCTGAACATTTATCTCAGAAAAATGAAAACTCATTTTTTACACAAAAACTCGGACACAATTGTTCATAGGAGCTTTATTTATAGTAGTCTAAAACTGGAAAACAAAACAAAACAAAAAACGTGTCCTTCAACAAACCATGGTACATTCATATCACGGAATATTGCTCAGAAATAAAAAGGAACAATCTATTGACATACACAAAAACTTTCATGAATCTCCAAGGAATTATGCAAAATTAAAAAGTCAGTCCCTGAGGGTTACATAATGCATGATTCCATTTATGTAATATTCTTGAAATGACAATTATAAAACTAGAGAAGAATATAACTGTTAAAATATTTTAGATTACTAACCTCGGATAGGCAAATAAATTAGCAAACTGGCAAAATAAGTATACAAGGTCCTACAGAATAAATAGGATATAATATGCTTCAAGATAATTCCAATAGCTCAAATAAAGCCAAAAATAAACAGAATTTATTTGAGATAATTATGTAAATATAGCCCTTTCTATGATTGGTTTAAACTATTAATATTTCTATTTAACTCCAGGTATCTTTTCTTTTATATAATTTGCTTTCATACCTTGAAAATGCAATGAATATAATCATTACTATCACCTGCAAATAGAAATATATAGCTTATGTATTCAATAAATCTTGAATAAACTGTGATTAAATATATAGCAAATGACATTTGTTATAGAATCCATTAACTTAATAACTAGCATCTTTAACCAACACAACAGATCACTCTATTCTCTAAGGAAAATGAGAATTTTTTTGTATCTTTAATTGACTCTTATAATCCTAACTGTTCTTCATCTGAGAGTAAAAATAGGTCAGGAAAACACAAAATCTTTTAACATTTGAGTGAGGAATACTAAATAATTTTGGAAAATGATGCTTTTCTACAACACACTGAAATTATGTGAAAAATAAGTATAGGAAAACATATATTAAAAAAACTTACAATTACAAACTTTAATTGAAATAGATGATTTCAAACATATATTGCTTAGTGGAAATAGCAAAATGCAAATAATAGATTTATTATGAAAACTGTTGTTAAAATGGAAAATAAATTTTAAATATATCATCACATCTTTATGGAAAGAAACACAGGAAAGATAAAACAATAAATTGGATACTAACGTGAGACATGGGGATATAGTGGAAGGGAAAAAGGGAAGGATGAATGATTTCTTTCTAAGTAGAGGTTTTTACGTTGTTTTGACTTTTTGAAGCATGCTAATGTGTACATCAACAAGAATGGAAAACAGAAAAAAACAGAATTAAAACCAAGCGAGTCAACCTGAACCCAATAGTTTTACAAATGAATAGCACAACCACACTAAAAGGGTGGTGGTCAAGGAAACAATCCAATAGTTTTTAAACACATTAATTTAATGTTTAACCTCAGTTTTTGTTTTCGATATTGGTTATTTCTTGAGGGGGTGGCCACTGCAATCAAACTCTAAAACATTAAAAAAGTTTTTTTATGGTTGTATGGGTAAAGCAATTCGGACGTTATTTTAGGTGTGTTATATTGAATTGAACAGATGATAAAATGGGTTGATGTTTGAAAGAAGAGTTCACACAGTGGAAGAAAGGAAACTATGGAATTGCGAGCATGGAGTGTGTGTGTGTGTGTGTTTGTATGCATATGTGTGGGTGTACACACATATATTTGTACAATTATATCTGTACACATATCTATTAAAATTTATGTGTAGTATATACATATATATTTCTTAGCTCTTTCTAAGAAAGGATCCTTGATGCTAGGATGGGGGAGATACAGGAAGACTTTGGAACATCATTTTACGCCAGAAATTAAGGGAGTTAAAAAAAAAAATGTTGGGGAATGCGTGTGAACCAGCTAGAAGATGCTTCCACTATCCAAACCTGGGGAACATTTATCATAATGATGTGGACAGTAATAAGCTATAAATGTTTCAAAAATAAGAATTCATGTGGACATATCAAGATAGATATAGATAGATAGATAATAGATAGATGACAAAACTTTTTAAAAATGAGGTTATGTAATGCTGGTTGCTGACTACTGAATGTGATAGCAATGCTGTAATTGGAAGATCATTATTTTGTAAGCATTACTGTAAAGACTGGTATAGACAAGAATCATCAGTAATTGCTAAATCCGTGGGAGGGATGTTGAAGATAATTGGATAATATTAAAATGTCTCCTCAAACACCGCTTTTACTACCCAGTGTATACCTGGGATAACACCTAGACCATGTGGTCTAAATAAACATCACCAACAAGGGTAATATGGATACTGTGTGCCTTCCTTCAGTTTTCTCATTTCTTTCAGTTCTCCAAAATTCAGGGAGCATAATGTATCAGCACAAAATATTATTTGACAATATTGCATTCTTTTAATGGGATTCAGTGCATTTAGAATCACGTTCAAATTCCTTAATAAATCATACAAGATATTTCAGGATCTAGAATATTTCTGAATTGCTTCAGATCTATTTTCCACCTTGGTGTATACTGCAATAAACATTGAATGTCTTTTTGTTTCTAGAATCTGTCATGTTTTTCTCTTTTGCATTTTCTCATATAGATTTCTCATATAGTATTTTTCTCACATTGTGTCTTAGTTCATTTGGGCCTCTACAACAAAATACCGTATATTGGGTAGCTTATAAACAAGAAAAGTTTATTTCTCAGAATTCTGGAGGTTGGGAAATCCAAGATCATGTTGCCAGCAGATTCAGTGGCTGATGAGAGCCTGCTTTTTGGTTCTTACATGGTGTTTTCTAGCTGTGTCCTCTCATGGTAGAAGGGGCAAGGCAGCTATCTGAGGACTTTTTAATAAGGGCACTAGTCCCATTTATGAAGACTTTACCCTCAGGACCTAATTACCTCCCAAACGTCCTATCTTCTAAAACCATCACATTGGCATTCAAGATATGAGTTTTAGGGAGATGCAACATTCAGACCTCAGCCTGTAGAATATTCTAAAATAATATTCTTCTGTCAAAACAAATCTTTCCCATACTGTTCTGGGGCTTATCATTTGTCTAAACTTACTTTTTTTATTCCATTCCCTTTTTTATTTTTTATAAGTTCTCTGCAATGAAAACCTACATACTTTCCCCAAATACATTTATAAAATTTTATTTTTAAGTTGACAAATAAAATTGGATTTATCACATGCAACATGATGTTTTGAGGTATATGGAAGTTGTAGAATGGCTAAATCTACCTAATTAACATGCATTACCTCACATAATTATCACTCCTCTTTAACCTATCAGTGAGGGATGTGTAAGTTTGAACACACAACACCCAAACTGGAAAAAAATGAAATTGACAGAAATTAATTTGTCATATATACTCACAGCCCAGAGGCAGAGGACACTGAACACCAGGTGGATTGCATTTGAGAACAGAGCAAACAAGAGGAGATATATGGGGCAGACATTATGGTATTAAGTGGTTGAATTTTCCTTGGTCCTATGGGAGAATGTGATTGGTTTGTTTGAGTAGTTCTGCATCCTGGTGGGAAACAGAAATACAATACTCAGGACTAAGTAGGAACTTCATCTGGTCTGTTTGAAAAAGAGTGTGGTTTGGTCATGGGACCTTATCTGCAGAGGCCGAGTGGGGAGAAAAACCTGCAGTTACAACATTCAAGGTCCTACCAGTTCTACCATGTGAAGTCAGCCCCAGTCATTACTCAGTTGTATTAGTCCATTTTCACGCTGCTGATATAGACATATCCAAGGCTGGGAAGAAAAAGAAATGTAATGGACTTACAGTTCCACATGGCTGGAGAGGCCTCAAAATCATGGTGGAAGGCAAAGAAGAGCAAGTCACGTCTTACGTGGATGGCAGCAGGCAAAAAGAGCTTGTGCAGGGAAATTCCCCTTTTTAAATCGTCAGATCTCTTGAGACTTATTTACTATCAGGAGAACAGTGCAGGAAAGACTTGACCCCATAATTCAATTACCTCCTACTGGGACCCTCCCATAACGTGGGAATTAAAGATGAGATTTGGGTGAGGACACAGACAAACTGTATCACTATTCAATAAACATTTGTAAATTTTTACTTTCCTTTCTCTCCAAATCATATTACCCCTTTGAAAATGCTACCACTAGTCAACTAAGCTATCCCCTGGATTCCTAAAGCTCTCTGTGACCCCACTCTCCCATGCTTCATAAAAATAGTATTTTGGACTTTTCATTATAGAAAATATATAAAGTCAAAATCTATGTTAATTTACTAGTACTTTCAAATTAAATATTATTCTATTTACCACAATATTGTTCAAGACATACTGATGAGTCATTTAACACAGACAACCTATAATGTTTGAGATAAATTTAGTAAGTAATAACACTATTGGTACCTAGGGTTTCAGTTACTTTAGCTTCCTGAGGATATTATTTTTTCTTAATCTCTAAAAATGTTAACCTTTAATAAATGTTTCAAAGCATACAACCACCCATTCATCCAACCAACCAACAATAACAAAAGAGGCAAATTTGCTAGTAGTTTAAGAAATAAAATATCTGTGAATGAATAAAATCCATTATCCATCTAGAGAATTGGTAGATACTGATCCAGAATAATGTCTTAGTGTATACATTAAAAAGATATACAGAAAATCCTGATGAAACAAATATTATATAGAAACATATTTTAATCTGTGTACAAGCAGTTCTGCATTTTTAAATAATGAAATAGTGAGAGTTATTGACTCCGAACAGGATGTTATTGATAAACACATTCAGTGAACCTTTTTAGGAGAGAAAAATATTCGTGTTATAAACAAAGTTTTTGCTTTCTTTTGTTTCTAAATTCTTTAATCCCATTTTCATCTTTTTATACTGATGTTTCAAAATTTGTGTTAAATGCTACAACATGTAACAATATATTTGTCCTTGCAACATGTATGTAAATCATATGTGAAAACTTTATCGTGGCGTTTTCTATTGCTATCTTAATCGATAATAATTAACAGATAACTGCTTTTTTTCCTCAAGAACATGTCTAACGGATTTTGATTTTCTATTATTTGAAACATTCACTTCAACTTTGCAACTCTACAGAAGTTCTAAGTATGAGTTGAAAACTATTGGCAATATTACATTTGATTTGTGTATTATTTATGGTGTTTGAAACCTCAGATGTGACATTCACAGCTTCTCTCAGTATGATCACTTTTTAATAAAGACTTGAAACACATTTGATTTGTGCTTTGAGGGAAAAAATTAAAATATATTTTTTTCAGATGAGTTTATTGACATTTCAAAGATGACACCTCAGAAAAAACTTTTCTTTCAAGTGTTTTTTAAATGACATATCTTCCACTTTAATTTGTCTTTGAAGTGATCCTCAAATGTACTGTTATTAAATCAAGAATGTTATCATAACTTGACCAACTGACTCCTTCAAAAATGCTCCAAATTCTCTCTCTCTCTCATTCACTAATATTTCATTAAATAATCAATTAAAACATTTCTGATCTGGACATAATATTATATGAATTGTTGAGGACAGAGTGGCAAATAAGCTAGGCATAATCCATTTCTTGAGTAAAATCACTTGAAATATTAGCTCAAAGATAAATTTCAAAGGAAGCAATCAATCAGCTTTGAATTTTTTTATTAATACATCCTAATTGTACATATTTATGGAGTACATGTGATATTTTGACAAATTTATACAATGTACAATGATCAAAGCAGGGTAATTAGGACATACATCACCTCTTACTATCATTATTTTGTATTGATGACATTCCTAAATATTTATTCTAGCTATTTTCAAATATACATAAATGATTATTAATTATCGTAACCTCACTGTAGTATTGAACAATAGAATTTTCATTGTATCTAATTGTATTTTTGTATCTATTTACCAAACTCTCTTCATTGCTGTCTCTCCTCCACCCTTCTCATCTTTCTTTACTCTCTACCTTCACAAAAATAAGGTTTTTTTTTTGGTGGGCTGGGTCTCACACCATAAGCTAGAACATGTGATATTTGTGTTTCTGTACCTAGCTTGTTTCATTTAACATAATGCCCTCCAGTTCTGTCTATGTTGTTGCAAATAATATTCATTCTTTTTATGGCTGAACAATATTCCAATGCGTGTGTGTGTGTGTGTGTGTGTGTGTGTGTGTCTAGAGGTATCCCTCATTTTCTTCATCCATTCTTCCACTGATGAACACTTAGGTTGTTTCCATCTCTTGGCTATTGTGAATAGTGCTACAATCAACATGACAGTACATATACTTCTTTGATATAATGATTTCATTACTTTTGGATATATTCCTAGCAACGTGACTGTTGGATCACATCATAGACCTATTTTTAGTGTTCTGAGAAACCCCATACTGTTTTCAATTGTGGCTACTCTAACTCACAGTCCCACCAACAATGTACTAGCATTTCCCTTTCTCTGCATTCTTGCCAGAATTTGTGATTTATTTTATTTTATTTTATTTTATTTTATTTTATTTTATTTTTTTCTGAGATGGAGTCTTGCTCTGTCACCCAGGCTGGAGTGCAGTGGCACAAGCTCGGCTCACTGCAGCCTCCGCCTCCCAGGTTCAAGCAGTTCTCCTGTCTCAGCCTCCCATGTAGCTGGGATTACAAGTGCACATCACCACATCTGGCTAATTTTTGTATTTTTAGTAGAGACAGGGTTTCACCATGTTGGCCAGGCTGCTCTCAAACTCCTGACATCAGGTGATCTGCCTGCCTTGGCCTCCCAAAGTGCTGGGATTACAGCCATGAGCCACCACGCCAGGCTTGATTTTTTAAACTTTTTGACAATAGCCATTTTTACTGGGATAAGATTATATCTCATTTTGGTTTTGATTTGCATTTTCCTGATGATTATTTATTTTGAGCATTTTTTGTACACTTGCTGGACAATTCTATGTCTTCTCTTGGGAAATGTCTATTTAGATCATGTGCCCATTGTCTAATCAGATTATTTGATTATTTGCTATTGAGTTTTTGAATTCCTTACACATTCTGGACACTGATCCCTTCTCAGATGGATAGTGTATAAACATTTTCTCCCATTTTATAGGTTGTCTCTTTATTGATTGTTTCATTTGCTATGTAGAAGCTTTTTAGCTTGATGTTCTTCCATTTCTCTATTTTTGCTTTTGTTGCCTGTGATTTTGAGATCTTACTGCAAAATTATTGCCCAGACCATTTTCCTATATCGTTTTCTCAATGTTTTCTCCTAGAAGCATCAGGCCTTACATTTAAGTATTTAACCCATTTTGAGTTGATTTTTGCATATGATGAGAGATAGGGGTCCAGTTTCATTCTTCCACATACGGATATTCAGTTTTCCTTGCAACCCCTAATTAGACTATCTTTTCCCAGGTGTGTGTTCTTGGCACCTTTGTCAAAAATGAGTTAGCTGTAAAGTCATGAATTTATTTATGGTTCTCTATTCTGATCCATCAGTCTATGTATCTGTTTTTATGAAAATACTATGCTATTTTAATTACTAAAACTTTGTACTATATTTTGAAGTCTGGTAGTGTGATTGTGATGTCTCCAGCTTTGTTCTTTTCCTCAGGATTGCTTTTTCTATTTGGGGTCTTTGGTGATTCCATGTGAATTTTAGGATTGTTTTTCCTATTTCTATGAGGAATATCATTGGCATTTTGATAGGAATTACACTGCATCTGTAGATTGTGTAGTATGGATATTTTAACAATATTAAATATTCTAATCCAGTAGCATGGGATATCTATCTATTTTCATAGTGTGTTCTTTTTAATTTCTTTAATCAGAAATGTTTAGTTCTCATTGTAGAGATCCTTCACATCTTTGATTAAATTTATTCCTAAGTGTTTTATTTTTTGTTGTTATTATAACTGTGATTTCATTATTGATTTCTTTTTCAGATTGTTCATTGTTGGTGTATAGAAATCTTATTGATTTTGCATGCTGATTTTGTATCCTGCAAATTTACTGAATTATTTAACAGTTCTGACATGTTTTTGACGGAGCCTTTAGGTTTTCCTAAATATACGATCATGTCATCTTTGAACAAGGATAACTTGACCTTGACTTTTTCCTATCCAATTTGGATATCCTTTTCTTTTATTGTTTTATTGTTCTGGTTAGGACTTCTAGTACCATATTGAATAAAAGTAGTGAAAGAGGTCATCTTTGTCTCCTTCTAGAAGTTAGGGGCTCTTCACTTTTTTCTCCATATTAGCTTTGGGTTTGTCATAGTTGGCATTGGTTGTTTTGAGGTACGTTTCTTCTATAACCACTTTGTTGAGAGTTTTTATCATAAAGGGATATTGAATTTTATTCAAAGCTTTTTTCAGCAGGTATTGAATTAGTTGTATTTTTAAAAATTCTGTTAATGTGATGTATTTTGGTTATTGAATTGCACATGTTGAGCCATCCTTACATTACTGGGATGAATCCTACTTGATTATGATGAATGATTCTTTTATTATGTTGCTGAATTTGTTTTGGTATTATTTGGTTGAGGAGTTTCGCATCTAGTCATCAGTGATATTGGCCTGTAGATTGTTTTTGTGTGTGCTTGTCCTTGTTTTATTTTGGTATCAGAGTAATGCTGGCCTCATAGAATGAGTTTTGGTTTTCCCTCCTGTGTAATTTGTTTGAAGAGTTTGAGTAATATTAGTGTTATTTCTTGTTTAAATGTTTGGTAGAATTCAGCAGTGAATCCATTAGATCCTTGGTTTTTCCTTTGATGGGAGACTTTTTGATATTGCTTCATCTCATTACTCATTAATGGTCTTTTCATGTTTTCTATTTTTTTTCATGATTCAATATTCATAGATTGTAATGTGTCTAGGAACTTGTCCATTTCTTCTAAGTTTTTCAATACAGTTGTTTATAATAGTCTGTAATGATCATTTTTATGTTTTTGATATAATTTTTAATGTTTTCTTTTATGCCTCTGAATTTATGTCTTCTCTTATTTTCCTAATGTAATAAAGACTTGTCCATTTTTTAAACCTTTTCAAAAAAACAGAACTTATTTTATTATTCTTTTGTATTTTGCAGTCTCAATTTCATTTATTTCTACTTTGATCTTTATTATTTCTTTTCTTCTATTAATTTTGGGGTTTTTTTCAAGCTTTCCTATTTTCTTGAAGTGCGTCATTGGTTGTTTATTTGAAGTCTTTCTACTTTTTTGGTGTAGGTGTTTATTGCTATGAACTTCCCTCTTAGACCTGCTTTTGCTATATCTCGTTTGGTATGTCATGTTCTCATTTTAATTTGTTTTGTGGGATTTTTAAATCTTCTTTTAAATTTCTTTCATGATCTATTTATTGTTTGGGAACAAGTTTTATTTTCACAAATTTTTATATTTGTTCAATGTCCCTTTGGTTATAGATTTCTAGTTTTATTCCATCAAGGTCAGAGAACATACTTGATATAATTTTGATTTTTAAAAAATTTGTAGGAGTTGTTCTTTACCTAGCATATGGCCTATATTACGGAATATTTCACATGATGTTGAGAAAAAAGGTGTATTGTACAGCTGGTGGATGGAATCTTCCATAAATGCCTGTTAGGTCCATTTTGTCTATAGTGCAGTTTAACTCTAGTTTTTTTGGTTATTGTTGATTTTATGTCTGGATGGTATGCCCACTGCTGAAAGTTGAGTATTGATGTTTCCTACTATTATTATATTTCAGTCAACATTTTTCTTTAGGTCTATTAATATTTGTTTTATATATTTGAGTGCTCTGGTGTTGGGTATATATAAATGAACAATTGCTAATCCTCTGGCTGAATTGACAACTTTATCATTATATAATGGGATTCTTTGTATATTTTACTCTTCTTGACTTAAAATATATTTTATCTGATATAGGTTTAGCTGCTCCTGCTCTTTTATGTTTTCATTTGCATGAAATACCTTTTTTGACTCTTCACCTTCAGTCTGTGCATGTCTATATAGGTGAAGTGAGTTTCCTGTAGACAGTATGTATTTGTGCCTTGTTTCTATTTATTTATTCAGCCACTCTATACCTTTTAATTGATTATTTTAATCTATTTACATGCACGATTATTATTAATGGGTAATGGCACAATATTGCCATTTTGGTTTTTGTTTTCTGGTTGTCTTGTAGCTCTTTCATTTCTTTTTTCCTCTGAGGTTAAGTGATTTTTCTCTACTAGTACATTTTGATTCTATGCTAGTGCTATTTATTTTTAGTGTATCTATTATAAGTTTTAGCTTTGTGGTTACAATGAAACTTACAAAACATCTTTTAGTTATAACAGGTTATTTTAAACTGATCGACATAACTTTGATCATAAAGAAAAGTAACAAAAAAAATCTACATTTAACACAGCCCCTCCTGCACATTTTGACTTATTGTTTCAATTTAAATTTTATATTTCTTATCTTATAGCCAATTGAAGTTATTATTAATTTTAATTGTTTAATCTTTACACTTAAGATATAAGTGGTTCAATTCCTCCAATTAAAGTATTAGAATATGCTAAATTAGTCTGTTTTCTTTCTTTTACTAGTGAGTTTAATACCTTCAGTTTTTTTTTTAGTACATATTAGCGTCCATTTCTTCCCGATTGATGAACTCCTGCTAGTATTTCTTGTAAGAGAAATCTGGTGTTGTCGAATTCCCTCAGTTTTGCTGTTCTGAGAAAGTTTTTATCTTGCCTTCGTGTTTGAAGGATAACTCTGCTAAATATTATATTTTTGGTTGGCAGTTTTTGCCTTCAATACTTTGAGTATAGCATTCTATTTTCTCCTGACCTGCCAGGCTTTTGCTGAGAAATTGCTGAAAGCCATATTGGAGTTTCATTGAATGTAATATGTTTCTTTTCTCTTGCGAATTTGAGTACTCTTTCTTTGCTTTTGAATTTTGCTAATTTGATTATGATATACCTTGGGGATTTCCTCTTTGGGTTGAATTTTATTGGTGGCCTTTATGCTTCCTGTACCTGCATGGTGAAGTCTGTCTCCAGATTTGGGGATTTTTCAGGCATTATTTCTTTAAATATGCATTCTAGGCTCTTTTCTCTCTTGTCTCCTTTGGGAATTATTATGTGGATATTAGTTTGCCTGATGGTGTCCATGATTCTCACAGGCCTTCTTTATTCTCTTGTTCTTTTTTCTTTTTGCTTCTCTGATTGGATAATGTCATATGTTTTAAGTTCATGAATTATTTCCTGTGTTTGATCAATTCTGCTGTTAAGGCTTTCTAATAAGTTTTTCTATTCAATCATTGTATTATTTATTTATAGGATTTATATATATTTGTTCCTGTTTATTTCTCAAATTTATCATTTTGTTCCTAGATTGTTTTCTAAATTTTATTTAATATTTTATTTAATTTCCTCTCCGCATTTTCTTGTGATGTCCTGAACTTCTTTAGGAGGATAATTCTGAATTCTCTTTCCAGTGTTTGACAGATCTTCAATTCTTCTGGGTCCCTTGCTGGAGCTCTGTGAGTTTACACATTCTTTGTTTTTTTACACTGATGCCTGCAATATAAGGAGACTGCGACCTCTTCCAGGTTTTGCAGGTGTTCGTTGGTGGTGGTAGACCTTAATTACTTAATATCGGAACTTAAACAGTAGCCTGCTGTTTCTCGTTGTTCTAGGGAGGACTTATAGTGAAGATTAGAACTAAAACATTGCACTAGAGCAACTCATTGCCCTGCTACTGTTTTCTGGTCTGGGAAGACTTATGGTAAGCAATGGAACTTGAGCACTGCTCTGGAACTAAATTGCTGCCCTGACATTTTTTTCCAGTTTGGAGAACACTTAAGCAGCCACCAAAACTTAATTCAAACCTTTTAGTTGTTTCCAGCCCAGGGCAAGGCTCCACGCAAGCATCTTGGCTGTGTGAAAAATTATGCCAGGGATTCAGGCCTTTCCACAGATTGTGCCCCCTGCAGGACTACGGCATCAGCCAGTCTCTTCAATGTGGTGCCCCTGCTGATCAGAATTCAGAGTAGCTACCAATATCTTTGCACCAGTTGCTGCACTCAGTGCCCTGTTCTTTGTCCTTCATATAGTGCCAGAGGTTCAGCTCTCCTGATACTCCGAATGGCTCCTGTGAGATAGGGCTGGTGTGGGCTCCCCATGAAGATTTCCAGACTGAGGCAGAGATCAAATGTTTATATCAAATTCCCTTTTCTCACCTTTGAAACCATGGGATTAGGGAAATTATGAGTGGTCATATGCTGGCTTGGAGGAGGGTCAGCACCAAATTAAATCATCTTTTGTTTTACTGGTTATGATTTCTCTTGATGCTGTGGGCCCAGGAGGTCTCCCCTGAGTTCTGATTAACTTAGGGTGGTATTCTTGTATTTGAATAGTTTCTAGCTTATTTTTGTTGAGTACGTGCATCTCCTATTCTGCCATCTTGTGAATATCACTCTGAATTATTTACTTTACATGAGGAAGATACAATATTGAGTAAGAGAAAGCATAGTGTTTGTAGAAATTTCAATAATACTTAGGGGGACATGAATTGGATACATTCAAATATTCACAACATTGGGATACATAGATCTCACATAAATATCTGGTTCTCTTCTTATCTCTATTAGTATTAATTGGGGTTCTTTAAATTCAAGAATATCATAAAATTATTTAATTGTAGGGTATGCCACTTTATGTAATTTGTATCTTGCAATAGTTTGCTAGAAACACTTTAAGAATGAGCAGAACTCACCACATGTTGAATAACTTTAATTTTCTCATGCTGCCATTATGATGATGGTGATGTCCTGAAAGTTTGCAGTGTTTTCAATAATAGGCTGGAGTTGCCCTGATACTCAGCAGAAAACAAAGAATTTTAAGGAATTTGCAGTATTTTAAATTTCCCTAGTGAGGTCAGTCAGCAGAAAGCATCATAAGCAAAAGAAAACAAAAAAGTAAAATAAAATAAAGAGTAACCAATGAAACAAAAAACACATGAACACGTCTCTTAAAAGAACATGTGAAAATGGTAGTCTATTTTCAATAAATACTATCTATTTCTGCTTATATAAGGCTTTTAACAGTTGTGGAAATTACTCTGATTATGGCAGCATCAATTCCACTGGGATAAGAGGGGAAATGGAATAGTTGGATAGTTGGTAGATCACATAGAAACGATCCAATCATATGGCTAACTTCAGGGACTACTAAAAGGTGATTGTTTAAATACGATTACAGCATTTTCTTACACAATTATATAGGGATATTTTATTTCAGTTTGAAGTTACTTTTGTATTCTTTTTACAGTGGCTTAATTCACTAAAAAATGAAATCAGAAGACAAAGAAACTAATTGAAAAGTGCAAATATAATTTAGAGGGCTGAAATAATATTTTGGCAGGCTAAATATAACTCTCACAGTGATTTGAATGAAGAGCTCCAAGAGAAATTGTCTGGGTGCAAAGTAACCTCAAACAAATTTTGTGAATGCATTAGTCAAGCAACATAAATGCAAAATGAAATTGACAAATTCAATACGGACTTATTCCCCAAGCATATTGGAAACTAGATTCTGTGGGTTAGCTTTAAGTGACTTATGAGATAGAGATTCCATCTATTTTTCCTATATTTTCCATTTTATGGAATATTTTAAGGCAATTCTACAAATGCCACAGATTTATATTGTCTTTTCTCAATACATGAAGCTTATATTTATTTTTAAATACAATTATGATGGTTGCTCTGGAGAACCTCATAACAGTTATTTTGCAAAATAGTATTTAAATAGAACCTGAAATAGCCATATTGTCTGGTGGTTTCACAATTAAGATAGTTTTATAATATATAAAATATAAGTGTAAGTGTATCAGAATCACCTTGTCTTTTACATAGCACTTATGATTTCCATTCTCAAACCAATTCTGGGTTTGGCGCACTAAGAATTAATGACCTCCCCCTACCAGCACATCTTCCTTCTTTCCTATAACAACTCAGGGCTGTATATAATTTACTTTTCCTAATGTATAATGGCCAGGGAAAAATAAGTTGTGAAGAAGTTGTGTAGATCTTTTAAGTCTGTATTTAATGAAATGTAATCAAATAATTAGGTTGCATTTTCAAATTCCTTCCTGTAGAATTTATTCATCTAATAAGAACTGTACAAAGTAGTAACTGATAAGATTGTTGGATTGAAATATTAGGAATGATTCATTTTCAAAAAATTTATTATTCTCACCATTTTTTCAATATCTCCAGTGTCCACGTTTTTGTACATGATCTGTTTTTTGGCTTATAGCCAGAATTCAAATACTCTCTTCTGACAAAGATGCTTTGTTGATCAAACTTTAGTTAAGCTCCTGAAACTTCTCCTGGGCCCATCTTGCACATCCTCGTAAAATCCAAACTTACCAAGAATCTCCTATCCTATTTATCTGATCATCCTGACATCTGATGGGCTCCTCATCCTCCACCATCACCCAGGTGATATCTAATCACCCTGGCCTGTCTTCAATCAGAATCTTATTAACGGTTTAGCTAGAATCCTCCCTTACATCTGACACTTCCTCTTAGGAATTTTCTATCCATCAAGCCTCTCCTTGCTATGAATTCCCACTTGTGCATGCTGTATTCAGAATTATATCTACTTCTATACTGAGGTGTGTTTTCCCTTCTTGCAATAGCTCTGAAAAATATCTGCTTCAACTGTTTTAACTACTATCCAGCTGTAGTTTCTCTTGAAAACTTCATAACATATAAGCTGAGTAAAATCAAGTCAGTTAGCAAAACATAATATCAGTTTTCTCATGTATTAAAAATAAAAAAGAATAATTGCAAAGCATTATAGTGTAGTTTAAATGCCATTAGATATATGGAAATAACTATTAGGGTTAAATTTATATCATCCATTAAAAATAGTTTCCTTACTTTGTTTTTACCATTTAACATTTCTTAAAAATTCTGCTCAAATATCACACCTCCCTATCCTGATTTAGCATCACCTCATCAGCACTGTCAAAGTATTGCTTATAAATGTAATCTTATAAAAACATACCATCATTGTTTTATGTTCTCCTCTCTATAACTAGACTAGAAGGATTTAAGGGAAGAAATATGAATTATCTATCTTCCTTTCTCCAATTACTGGTAGGATATCTGACATATTTTTAGGATTCAGTTCAGATTTTTAAGGTTGAGTAAATGAATAAATAAATAAAATGACTTGAACTAAAGGAGTTGTCATGTATACTTAAATTCTGGAATTATTTCAGTTAAGAGGAAGCATACACAATAACTAACGAGATCACATCCAGAAATTTAAGACCCAATTCATTTATTCCAGAAGGTTTCATGGGGTATACACAAGGATGGAAATACAGCACTGAAGCCCCAGGAAAGACTATCATCATGGAAATGGAAAGAATTCTATTGGAAAAAATTTGACAAGAATAAATCATTCATAACTTCCAGTTATTTAGAAGTTATTTATGTCCAAATAGAATCCATGTATGTAGTAACAAGTAAACTTTGGTGTTATATTTAATAACGCCTTTTACAAAATTAAGTCTAAAATATTTTTTATTGCTTTCCAATGAGAAAAAAAACTTGTATCTACAAATTTTGAAAAAAAATCAGAATTGCCACTAGTGGATTGTAAATTCATCAAATATTGTGTTAACCTTAGTTCATAAAAATTAAAGTGAAATAAAACAGTTTTCTACTTTCAAGGAATGTCTTAGCAGTAAGTCTTTCTCCTCTATCAGCTGACCATGGGAAATACTACATGAGGAGTGGTTGATGGAAAAGTAGAGATGCAACCTGGTGTGGAACTCTGGGGAAACCTGTTCATCTAACCTACTTGCATCCTCACGACCTTCTAGTTCTAGTCTTGTAGTTTAATTATGTCTCATGGTGGGGTACTATATTAAGGCCCGATACAGGCCAACTGCCACTTTTAAAAGGCAAAACCTTCTCAAAAATCCTAAGGTTCTGCTCTGTACCTGTCCTATCAGGATTTGACCCAGATTTCACATATCCTTCCTGTCACAATGAATACCATTGAATCTGCAAGTTCAGAGGCACAATTGCATAAGAAGCTTAGAATGCAACTGAACCCCTATTTCTCTGAGCCATAGTAAAAACAGGCATCCTTCTAAGTCACGAAACAAATGGAACAGAAAAGCATTGCCATAGTCAGGATATGATGCCTCAAAAATCCACAAAGCCCCAACAAATGCTATACTTTTTAAAAATTTCAGGTAAAAAAAGGCGTAATAATTTTCCTTAACCTATAATCCTATATGACCAAGACTATTATATTCTTAAAGTTTAATCCAGTTGCCCATAATTTTTATCTTCCATTCTCTGGCATACAAATTTGCTACTTGCCCTTTGCCATAATTTATTAATATAGTGCAATTATAATTAATTACAGTGCTATTTAAAACAATGGAATTTATTTAGCTGGCTAAAGGATGTCCTGCAAAACATGAAAATAATCA
This sequence comes from Gorilla gorilla gorilla, assembly GCF_029281585.2. Taxonomy (NCBI): domain Eukaryota; kingdom Metazoa; phylum Chordata; class Mammalia; order Primates; family Hominidae; genus Gorilla; species Gorilla gorilla. Next base: position 76,904,302 of record NC_073238.2, on the reverse strand, counting down.
GTTTCTAGGGATTATACAGTAACATGGAACAAAAGAGTTAGACTAGGCACCTGTCAGAAATGTAAACCCACACTATTGTCCTTCTCATATAATTGCAAGCATCTTTGATCCTCTTCATTGATGGTGATTGAATTTTTTTTTTCAACAGTGGTTATATTGGTCTGTTTCAGTAAAGATACCAAGTTCAGCTTAAACAGCTACCACTGAGGCTGACCTCAGATTCCACGGATAGTAGTCCATTGCCATCTTGTATAAGCCATCCATTTTTGCAGAGAAAAGTAAATTGAATATAGGTAAGCCACTAATGTGGTCTTCAAATTTTTTATGCTGGAGCTAATTTCTGCAATTCTACCTAGGTTGTGGTATTGCTTCAGCTTTATGATGTTGAGCATGGTGGGGAGTATTTTTTAGGGACTTCCTGTTGGTGTTTCCTACCATAATTGTTTTAACTAAAAAAAGAGAGAGATACAATTATGTGAGTACCATAAGCTATTAAGATTACCTGTCCCAAGCCCTAACATCAACAATCTTTACGGAACTTAAATCAATAAACAAAAAACAAATAAACCCATTAAAATGGGCATAGGATATGAACAGATACTGCTGAAAAGAAGACATGAAAGTGGCCAACATATGAAAAAATGCTCAGTATCACTAATCATCAGAGAAATGCAAATCAGAACCACAATGAGGTACCATTTCATACTAGTCAAAATGGCTGTTATTAAAGAGCCAAAAACAACAGATGTTGGCTAGACAGTGGAGAAAAGGGAATGCTTTTACACTTTTGGTGTGAATGTAAACTAGTCCAGCCACTGTGGAAAGCGTTTTAAACGTTTCTCAAAGAATTTGACACAGAGCTACCATTCTAGCTAGGAATCCCATTACTGGGTATATACCTAAAAGAAAATAAATTATTCTATCAAAAAGACACACGTACTCTTCATCACTGCATTATTTACAATAGCAAAGACATGGAATCAACCTAAGTGCCCATCAGTGGTAGACTGAATTTTAAAAATGTGGTACATGGCCGGGCGCGGTGGCTCACACCTGTAATCCCAGCACTTTGGGAGGCTCAGGCGGGCGGATCATGAGGTCAGGAGATCAAGACCATCCTGGCTAACCTGGTGAAGCCCCGTCTCTACTAAAAATACAAAAAAATTAGCTGAGCGTGATGGCAGGTGCCTGTAGTCCCAGCTACTCGGGAGGCTGAGGCAGGAGAATGGCGTGAACCCAGGAAGTAGAGCTTGCAGGGAGCCGACATCACTCCACTGCACTCCAGCCTGGGCTACAGAGCAAGACTCCATCTCAAAAAAAAAAAAAAATGTGGTACATATACATCCCGGAATACTATGCAGCAATAAAAAGTAATGAAATCATGTCCTTTGCAGCAGCAACATGGAAGCAATTGGAGGCCATAATGCTAAGCAAATTAACGCAAGAACAGAAAACCAAATACTGCATGTTCTCATTTATAAGTGGGAGCTAAATGTCAAACATACGTGGACATAAATGTGGAAATAAAAGTCACTGCAGACTACTAGGCAGAGAAAGAAGGAGGGCACGGGTTGAAAAACTACCTATTGGGTACTATGCTCACTACATGGGTGACGGGATCTGTACCCCAAACCTCAGTATCACACAATATTCCCATGTACCAGACCTGCACACATACCTTCTGTATCTAAAATAAGTTGAAATTAAGAAAAAAAAAAAAAAGATTATTTGTCCCATGAATGGACTAAGAAACTATGTGAACCCTAAGTGAGGTGAACTTCAACCAGAACTCTAAACACCATCTGGCTTTTAGAAACCCCACTCTAACTGGGAATCATATGCATTGTGGGTTCCCCAATATTAATGTGGTTACAGAACCTGTCTCCCACAGCCCTTGAAAGGTCTGGACATTCCCTTTCTTTGATTCCCTTTCTTTAACTCTGGTTGAAAGCTACAGGTTCCTTTGGGAAATAGGAAACATTTACAGTATGCATTGTTTTTTTAAGATGTAGAGATTATTTTTAATGGTGGAAGCCAACACATTGACGCTTGGATAGAAGAAGGCAGGATTCTGACACAGAATCAAAAGAGAAGGCCACCAGGCAAAGCCACACAGAGTTGCACCTGAATGCAATGTAACAACAAGTTGTAATTGTAGGAGACAGCTTATGAGTAAGTGACAGGAGTTTATCTAGGTTTCCAGACTTCCCTTTGGACTGGCTAATTTGAATAATTTAATAAGCTCTAGGGAAGAGTTGTCTGGCATCTGGTCTCAGGATGATTAAGATGGGTGCATAGTGACCTTGGATTTGAGAACCTGATAAGGAAAGCAGTTGGGGTATGAATTTACTATTTGGAGAACTGACTAGCTTGGATGAAGACAGGATTTGTATTTACGTATTTACATAAATTTATAGTTACATTTACAGTGATATTTTACAATTTTTTCTTAAAAGATCTTAGTCTCCCTCTAAATCAATGAGATCTAGGTTTAAGAACTGGCTGAGCTCTGGAAATTGAGGAGAGATTGGGCAAACTAAACTTCTATGGGCTTGGAGAAAGCCCTGAAAGAGAATGAGAAACGATGAAGTACTCTGGTTTAAGATAAAAAACCTGCCAGCTATGAGGGGAATCTAACATTTTATGGAATCACCTCCTACAGATTTGATTCAAATCAGAGCAAGGTTGAAATGTGGTAAAAGTACTATAAGGCCTCTGCTACAAAAGCCTTCCTAGACCTATCTTAAGGTGGGGCAAAAATGAGAAAGAGGTTTAAGTGATAAGTGAATTTCTTTGTCTGTTATGAAATGTTGAAATGGGAGGAGTTCCCTTATCCCCCTCCAGGGTATGCGACAGGGGTGAGGCTCGCTTCTTAGGTGCCCCAATGCTCAAACGCCTAGGGGAAGCATGCAGATGGGCAGGTCGTGGGGGGTATTGTGGGGGTCCGGACCCCACTGCAGAGTCTAGGATTGAGTGTTTATAGCTCCCGAAGCCCCAGTGGGCATGTGTTACAATGTGCTCTTTCAGTTTTGCAATCCGCAGGCGGCTTGTGTTAATCAGCTCAATTAGACTCCCTCTGCCAGGGTTTCGCTGGTATATGACCTTCCCCTAGGAACATTTGACTGGTAAGGAAAGAATGCTTCAAGTGAGCGTGCATACAACTTCAGTGAACATACTGCACATACGGCCCCTCTCAAGTGCTGGCAGGCCACTGAGCATGCGAAATGCTAATGTACAAAACCTCAAGTCAAAGGTCAAATCAAGTACTTGCATCACTCAAGTTGCCCTCTTGGCTCTCTTCCAAGTGTACTTCCTTTGGTTCCTGCTCTAAAACTTTTTAACAAACTTTCAATCCTGCTCTAAAGCTTGCCTCAGTCTCTCCATCTGCCTTATGCCCTCTGGTTGAATTATTTCTCCTGAGGAGGCAAAAATTGAGGTTGCCATACATCCAAACTGATTCACCGTTGCTAACAGTTGCAGCAAACGCAATAATTCTTTTGGTTATCTTCGTTATTCATATGTATCGGGACTGGATCAGTCTGGATGCAATCATCAGTTGTTAAGAGAGTTTAAACTACACATCAGTCATGCTGTGGAATGCACTCACTTTGCACGTGTGGTTATGTCGTTAAATTAAATCTGTTAGCCTTTTAAAACAAACAAATATTATCTTTTCAGTATACATGCTTGTTTCCAGAGCTGCATAATCTTTTTATTGTTCTTTTCCTGTTCTTGCTAAAGATTTTCTGCCTTTTAATGAGAGGAAACTCCAAGGCTGAGATGATATTTTTAAGTAAAAACATTTTTTTTCAAGTTTAGGCTCAGATATATAAATTCAGATCCCTTTTCTGATGGAACACATTTAGGTCTTCCCCACTTTATTCTGTTTCCTAACGTGCTCCTGTGCCTCCCTGTTATTACACAGACTTGTAGGAGGTACAAAACCACAGGTTTGAAGGAAATGTATGAACAAAATAAGTAGAATTTGGAGGAAAGAAGGGGGAATAAAAGAAGTTGGGGAACACATGATACTATGACCTCATATGTGTACTATGAGTATTGTGATACTCATATGTGAACATAATTACAGAGAATGACCAAATAAGCTTCTTTTCAGAAGGGTTCAGTCCCATAAAGTGTATAATTGTTAATGATAAGTCATTAGGGTAACACTCTAATAGACTACATTCAGACCAAAGTGTGCCTCTAAACAGAGAAACTGAAATGCGATGGAATTAAACCATATATTAGAAAAAATTATTTTAGATTAATATTCATTATCCCTACACAGGGCATTTTCTCCTGTGGTTGCTTGAAAGCCTTTGTCTGGAGAGAATACTCTCTCTTTTTACTGAAAAAAATAGAAAAGGAAAACATTATTAAAAGTAAATAAATAATAAGTATTTATTATTATTTTTTATTATACTTTAAGTGCTGGGATACATGTGCAGAACATGCAGCTTTGTTACATAGGTATACATGTGCCATGGCAGTTTGCTGCACCCATCAACCCGTCATCTACATTTGTATTCTCCTAATGCTATCCCTCCCCTAGCCCCCCAACCCCCGACAGGCCCTAATGTGTGATGTTCCCTTCCCTGTGTCCATGTGTTCTCATTGTTCAACTTCCACTTATGAGTGAGAACATAGGTTGTTTAGTTTTCTGTTGCCATCTTAGTTTGCTGAAAAATTATGATTTCCAGCTTCATCCACGTCCCTGCAAAGGACATGCACTCATTCCTTTTTATGGCTACATAGTATTCCATGGTAGTAACCAAAACAGCATGATACTGGTATCAAAACAGATATACAGACCAATGGAACAGAACAGAGGCCTCAAAAATTAACACCACACATCTACAGCCATCTGATCCTTGATAAACCTGACAAAAACAAGCAATGGGGAAAGGATTCCCTATTTAATAAATGGTGTTGGGAAAACTGGCTAGCCATATGCAGACAACTGAAACTGGACACCTTCTTTAAAACTTATACAAAAATTAACTCAAGATGGAGTAAAGATTTAAATGTAAGACCTAAATCCATAAAAACCCTATAAGAAAACCTAGGCAATACCATTCAGGACATAGGCCTGGGCAAAGACTTCATGACTAAAACACCAAAAGCAATTGCAACAGAAGCCAAAATTGACAAATGGGATCTAAGTAAACTACAGAGCTCCTGCACAGCAAAAGAAACTATCTTTGAGTGAACAGGCAACCTACAGAATGGGAGAAAATTTTTGCAATCTATTTATCTGACAAAGGGCTAATATCCAGAATGTACAAGAAACTTAAACAAACTTACAAGAAAAAAAAAAATCAAAAAGTGGGTGAAGGATATGAACAGACACTTTTCAAAAGAAGACACTTATGCAGCCAACAAACATACTATAAAAAGCTCATCATCACTGATCTTTAGAGAAATGCAAATCAAAACCACACTGAGATACCATCTTATGCCAGTTAGAACGGCAATCATTAAAAAGTCAGGAAACAAGTCAGGCGCGGTGGCTCATGCCTGTAATTCCAGCACTTTGGGACGCCCAGGTGGGCAGATCACGAGGTCAGGAGATCGAGACCATCCTGGCTAACACAGTGAAACCCCTTCTCTACTAAAAATACAAAAAAATTAGCCAGGCGTGGTGGTGGCGCCTGTAGTCCCAGCTGCTGGGGAGGCTGAGGCAGGAGAATGGTGTGAACCCGGGAGACAGAGCTTGCAGCGAGCCGAGGTCGTGCCACTGCACTCAAGCCTGGGCAACAGAGCGAGACTCCGTCTCAAAAAATAAAAAAATTTAAAAAAGTCAGGAAGCAACAAATGCTGGAGAGGATGTGGAGAAATAGGAACGCTTTCACACTGTTGGTGGGGGTGTAAATTAGTTCAACCATTATGGAAGACAGTGTGGCGATTCCTCCAGGATCTAGAACTAGAAATACCATTTGACCAAGCAATCCCCTTACTGGATCTATACGCAAAGGATTATAAATTATTCTCCTATAAAGACACATGCACACTTATGTTTATTGCAGCACTATTCACAATAGCAAAGACTTGGAACCAACCCAAATGCCCATCAATATTAGACTGGATAAAGAAAATAAGTATTTGTTTTTAAAATAAATGTATAAACTGTACAGTATATATAGTATCTAGTCCATATAGTATACAGTATAGTATACAGTGTGAACATGTATATACACACAGAGTTTTAGAAGAGCAAAACAAACATATATATACAGAGTTTTAGAAGTACACTAGGAAAAAAGTAATGGACACTTAAAGAGGTACGAGCTTCTCTATGTAGCTATTATGGTAGGCTTCAGTATTTTGTGAAATAATCACATTTGTATTTTGCTTCCTTTTTAACTCAACTAATAGCTGTAGTCTGCGTTTACAAAAGTTGTTAGAAAATCTACATTTACTTTTTTCTTTTTAATTTTTTATCATTTTTTATGAAGCTTTTTATGAAGCCATGACAATCTAGAAATTCAGGGTTATTTAGTCCAAAGAGGTTAAGATCTCCTTCCAAAGTGAGGAAGATGGGAGCTGATAAAGCCAACACTATCAATACTGTTACTTTTGCCATGTAACATTGACATTAAAAATTAATCACATCACTCATAGAAGCTTATTCAATAGTCTTTTGAACTTTCTCTGGGCCAGGACTTAGAGCCTTCACTGGTGTTTTCTAGTTTGATTTTAAGATTAGAGCTACATTAGTTCACATGTGGCCAGTTACTGTGGTCCACACACAATCTACAAACGGCATCACTTTTTGACTTCAGCCAGAGTCTCCCACCTTAACCAGATGCCAAACTAAAATAAAACAAGATTTTTCTTTTTATTTTCTGAGCCCAAGTTATCTTCCAGAATGCAGCTTCCTTTATATTGAGTTACTCTATGAAGGCTTCATAACAATGGTTCTCAACTGGGACTATTCTAATGCATTTAATGATATTGGCCATCAAAAAGGAAGTTACAGTATTGTTTTATTTTCTGCAGGGGAATTCTTGTCACCTTATATAATTTGTATCATCTGTTCACTAGAAACCAACTCTGATCTGCCAGTGTTTTGGATAAGAGATTTTGTTGGGCCACATCTCTTCTTGTGTTTGTTTTCCTTGCTTATTATAACAAGGTGTAATTAAAAAGAATTTGTTCCTAGAGTGTCTCTTTTGCTTATAAAATACAAAATAAAAATAATTCTTCCTGTTTCTCTGTATGAAACTTAAGTAGATACTATAACTTTTATTGATTCTTTTAGTTTAACCAAAATTCCTATGGTCACCACAAATTACAAAACACATACTCAATTCAGGAATTACAACTCTGTTCCAATATCTTTAATTAGCCCTCTATGCTTCAGTGAACAAGAAGTTTTCTTCTTTCCTTTAGCCAGGCCTGTGGCTCATGGGAGTCAGACTTTGCGGAAGCCGTGGGATTGCTTTCCCATTTTTGCTCACTTCTTCCATTACTTGATGACTCTTAACTGTGACTCTTCCAGGTGAAATGGAGGGCAGAGAAAGAAGAGAAATAACATTGTTGGGGAAGTATGTACCTGACTGGATCTCTGGGTTAGGCTTGATATTGACTTTTTTTTTGGAGGGGGGTGATTTTATGCACATCCCTTGTTGAAAACTCAGCCCATGCTTCGGATAGCTGATCCCCTACAATTCCTAGATTTCCAATGTTTATTTCCACACAGACTTTTCTGCTGTGGTGCATTGTGCAGGAGCAAATATACAAATATTACCTTTTTTTTTTTTTTTTTGTGATGGAGTCTCGCTCCGTCACCCAGGCAAGAGTGCAGTGGGGCGATCTTGGTTCACTGTGACCTCCGCCTCCCGGGTTCAAGCAATTCTCCTGCCTCAGCCTCCTGAGTAGCTGGGACTACAGGCTTGCGCCACCATGCCCGGCTAATTTTTGTATTTTTAGTAGAGATGGTATTTCACCATTTTGGTCAGGCTGGTCTCGAGCTCCTGAACTTGTGATCCACCCACCTCGGCCTCCCAAAGTGCTGGGATTACAGGCGTGAGCCACCGCTCCCGGCCGCAAATATTATCTTGATGCTTGAAGAGACTTCGATGTTAAAATCACAAATATTAACATGTTGTTACACACATGCACACATGTGCACACAAACATGTCATTAATAAAAGCACTTGGGTTGATTCATCCAATAACATATAATTTGTTTTAAGGTTATAGGCTCATGGTGTTTACAGTCATGGAAACAATGGCATATTTTTTGAAGTTCTTCCTGGCTAGGCCTTCTGTTGCATAAGCTGTTTTCTGTAATCCTGCCCCTTACATTGAATTTGCTCAGTCTATGTTGATTCCTAGTTGCACCGTGAAATCTGATGAGGCCTTACAAGATCCAATTTTATTCCAGTTGCTTTGTCATTCTACTTCCTCTTCTCTTTACATTGTTCTTCCAGTCCAGTGGCTCTTAATCCTCACTACACTCTGGGATCATCGGGAGATTTTGGAAACTGTTGTGGCTCAGTTTTCACCCAATAGGTTGGTAGTTAATTGTGCTGAGGTGGAACCCTGGCATAAATATGTTTTTAGAAACTCTTCATGTGATTCCAATGTGCATCCAAGGTGAGAACTACTACCTTGGTCATTCTTCCTGATTCTTGGTTTTATTCTGATTTGGCATTTGCTCTCCTGCTTCATAGTAAGAATCACTTGCTTTTAGCAAAAAAAATTCGCCCTGATGTTGTATTTCTCAAAAAGTAAAGATTGGTAGAAATATTATATGTTATACATCTATCTATCTTTCTATCTATCTATCTATCTATCTATCTATCTATCTACCTACCTACCTACCAATCAAGAGAGAAATGTGGTTGGAATAATGACATTTTTATATGTCCAGACTCAAACCATTACTCCATCTTCCCTTAATTCCTTTAAGTATTTACTAAATTAATTGTTTTTCATATATTAGGGACTTAGTTGTGTCTCTCCAAAGTTCCTATGGCTACTTCCTTCCCCATTTTCTTGGAATGTGACCATATTTGGAGACACAGTTTTTAAAGAAGTAAGTAGGTTAACTTGGGTCCTTGAGATGAGCCAGATTCTACTATGACTAGTGTCCTTATGAAAAGAAGGGATTTAGGACACTTATATGCACAAGTAAGCACCATGTGAAGACATGGGAAGAAGGTGGCTATCTTCAAGCCAAGCAGAGAGAATTAAACCACTACAGTCAACACCATGATACTGGACTTCTAACCTCCAGAATTGTGAGAAAATTAATTTCTGTTGTTTAAGCTACCCAATCTCTAGTACTTTGTTATGGCAACCCTAGAAAACTAATACATCATATATCTCAACTACTATTTACCTAAATCAGGCCTTAACCATTTCAATCAGGATGACTGTATTTGACTCTGTATTCTACCCCTAGTCCCAAGGATACTTTGAATTCAGTCTCCAAAATACAGTCAGAATGATCTACTGAAAATACAACCACAACTGGTATATCATTCCTACTTAAATTATTTGAGTGACCTATCTTCCAGTCCATATATTGCTATCTTGATTTTAAAATTCATTCTCAACTGTTTGCATACGTGTGTGATACGCATGTTTATAAAAATTTTTATACTAATTATTCTAAACTCTCTGTACATTATTCTCCTTTATATTTTTTTAAAATTAAGTTTATTGAAGAATTATGTCAGAAAAAATATCACTCTCTGCAATGGTCCTAGTTGAGTCAATATAGTCACCATGGTACTAAAATATCCTGTGTATAAATCAGTTATTATATATATTTAATAATTAGAGTTATATGTTTCTATGTCTATTTTGACTTATGGATTATACAATTCTTAAGGAATCTATTATTTTAAATTCATTTTTATAGTACCCATTAGTCCCCAGAGTTTAATGCAGTATTTACAGTAAAAGCATTTACTATTTGTTAAAGAAATTTTGGGCTCACTTGTACAGTGTATGTTTAATTGCTAATGTCACAGATTACATACAACTCCTAACAGATAATACAACGCCAAGGTGACTGCTTAAAAACTTTCTTTACATTTTACTTTGAGAGCATATGACCTTTACCAGGGATAACATAAACTAATATGGATTTTATTGTTAGATTTTATCATTCAGTGAAAGAAGATAATAAATGTATGTTACATAGAATGTGAACCTGCTGAAATTGTATGAAAATTTGAGCACACACTGCATTTGAGTATGTATTTTTGCTGAAGGACTTTTTATCTAGTCGTCATGTTTATTGATTACAAACTTTTAAAAAGCTTGATTATATATTTTAAGTCTTATATTTTACATTAATCCAGGCTAATAGTAACCAATAACATAAATCATATTATCTTGAGTCTTTCTGGAGTATTTTGGTATTTATTCTTCCACTTCTATTGAGGATTGCTGTCTTAAAAGCAAACAAACACAATAAGACAAAATAGCAACTGCAAAAGCCTTTTGAAAGCTTTTTTTCCTGAGGGAGTTTTGATGAAAACACTGCCCATTACAACACAGTGCTCTATTAAGTTTCCCTATAAAGAATGATTTATGCACATCCACTTTCATCAATTTGGCAAATATTTATTGTTTCCTGCAGACTTGGCACTTTGTTTTACATCTCAAATACATTGATAAATTAGATAGTTTCTACTCTTTGAAGCCAAAATTATAGAGAAGGGAACAAATAAATGAACTAATAATATGTAAGGGGAAAATATGTAAATATTTACAGTGAGAAGAGATAACCACTGAGTAATACTTTATATTGGGTATTAAAGATCATATCTCTAAGTAGATTATATTTAAACTGAGGCCTAAATGTCATGAAGGAGGCAGACATACAAAGGTTACATAAAACTCATTATTGACAAATGGAGTTATTAGTGCAAGGTCACTAAAATGGAAAAGAGTTTGGCATAACTCATGGTAAGTTAGAAGACCAGAATGTGTGGCTCTAAGTGGGAGAAAGGAAGAGTGGCAGAAGATCAGATCTCAGAGATCAGCTGAGAGAAGGTCAGGTTTGACATTATAGACCTTGGTAAACAGTTGGGAAGTTATTCTAAATGGGATGGGAAACCAGTGTGGAATTTTCAGCAAGAGACATGACAAGATCTGATTTCCAATTTTAATAGAACTCATTGGTTTCTCTGTGAATAACAGATTTTATACAAGCAAAAATAAGAGAGAAACTATGATGGCTCATTTGTGGTTAGCACTGGATAATATTCCATTGCCTGGATGTACTACAGTGTATTCATCTTATTCATCTACTTAATGAATAAGATAATATAATCAATATATTATTTCTAAGTTTGAGTAGTTATGAATAAAGATGCTATAATCACCCAAGTGCAGGTTTCTGCCTTTGTAAGTTTTCAATTTACTTGAGTAAATGCCAAGGAGGTTACTGGGAGTCATGCACAGCATAATGACGTTTCAGTTGATGATAGAGCATATATAGAATGATGGTCCTTAGATTATAATGGAGCTGAAAAACTTACATCACTTAGTGATGATATAGCCATTGTAAAATCATAGTGAAATATGTTACTCAAGTGTATGTGATGATTCTGGTGTCAATGGACCCACTAAATTGGGACTCAAATAAAAGTGTAGCACATACAGTTATATACAGTACATAATACTCGGTAATGATTGCAAGCAACTATTCTACTGGTTTGTGTATTTACCATACTAAAATTTTTATAATTAATTTACAGTGTACTCCTTCTACTTATTAAAAAGAAGTTAACTGTAAAACAGCCTCAGGCAGGTCCTTCAGGAGGTATTCCAGAATAAGGCATGGTTATCATAGGAGATGACAATTCCATGCATGTTATTGCCCCTAAAAACCTTTCAGCAGGACAAGCTGTGGAGGTGAAAAGGAGTGATATTGATGATCCTGACGCTATACAGGCCTAGGTTAATGTGTGTTTTTGTGCCTTAGTTTTTAACAAAAAAGTTTATTAAAAAAACTAAAAATAGAAAAAAAGCTTATAGGCCAGGAGTGGTGGCTCCCGCTTGTAATCCCAGCACTTTGGGAGAGCAAAAGAGTGGATCACCTGAGGTCAAGAGTTTGAGACCAGCTGGCCAACATGGTGAGACCTCATCTCTACTAAAAATACAAAAATTAGCTGGACGTGGTGGTGTGTACCTGTAATCCTAGCTACTCGAGAGGCTAAGGCAAGAGAATCTCTTGAACCCGGGAGGTAGAGGTTGCACTGAGCTGAGATTGCACCACTGCACTCCAGCCTGGGCAACAAGAGCGAAGCTCCATCTCAAAAAAAAAAAAAAAGAAAGAAAGAAAAAGAAAAAAGCTTATAGAATAAGAATATAAAGAAAAAAAATTTGTACTGCTGTGCAACGTGTTTGTGTTTTAAGCTAAATGTTATTACAAAAGAGTAAAAAATTTTAGAAAATTTTTAAAGTTTATAAAGTGAAAAAGCTTATAAACTAAGTTTATTATTAAATAAACATTTTAAAATACATTTAGTATAGTCTAATTGTGCAGTGTTTACAGAGTCCACAGTAGTTTACCATAATGTTCTTGGCCTTCACATTCACTCACCACTCACTCACTGACACCCAGAGCAACTTCCAGTACTGCAAGCTCCATTCATTATAAATGTCCTTTTTAGGTATACTATTTTTTAATCCATTATACCTTATTTCTACTGTAAAATGTTTATCTTTTGATATGTTTAGACATACAAATACTTACTGTGTGTCACATTTGCCTACAGTATTTAGTACAGTAACATGTTGTACAAGCTTGTAGCCTAGGAGCAATAGGCTATATCATATAGTCTAGGTGTGTAGTAGGCTATACCATCTAGGTTTCTGTAAGTACCTCCTATGAGGTACACACAACACACTCCTAGAACATAGTTACATCATTAAGCAATACATCATTCTATTTATTTTTAAAAAATATTATTTGAGAAAATTCTACAGGATCAACTGTGTTTGTTTCTACTATGCAAGAAATATTTTGTGTTCATGAAAGATGTAAATTTTTATCATTTTAGTGATATTCCTAGTATATGTATTTTTTATTTTCCCTTTCTTTTTTCCTTAAAAGTGCTATAAAATCCTGAAGCTGGTTTTATTTATCACATGACTACTATAATGAACTACCCATTTTTCAGAAATTTTAAATAAAATTAAATAAAAGGATGATTTTGACATTGTCAAAACCTAAAAACAAAGGGCATCTTAATGTTAAGCCTGTGACTCTGGCGAAATTAACTTGACATAAATGATAGGATGAAAGCTCAACTGGAGGGAGTGAAGGGGGCCTGAGAAAGCGTTGTTCCTAGACAACCCAAGACAATTTGCACTGAAATGAAAAGGAAAGAATTCAGAAGATAATTATCTTGATTATCCTTTTCTTTTTTTCCTTTTTTTTTTTTCAGATAAGAGATACCAGATAACAGTATTTGTTGTTATAACTACATGGCAAGACTTTTTTTTTTTTTTCTGGAGAGCTGATGCAACACCTCTTTATTAACAATAAGAACTATCTAAAAAGATTGTTTATTACTTTCATTTTGACTACCAAAATAACCAAAGCCTATTTTAAGCTGCATTTTATAGCAATTGAATTCAAAATTGTTTTTTCTATAATTGTGATCAAGTTTATCTCTAAGTTTAAAACTTATTCTTTCCTTTTCTTTTTATGAAAAATGTTTTGTTTTAGGGACATGGACTTGCTATGTTGCTCAGACTGATCTCAAACTCCTGGCATCAAGTGATCCCCCCACCTAAACCTGTGGAGTAGCTGGGAGTAGGTGCAAGCCACCGTGCCTGGCCAAGAAGTTATTCTTTAATTCATGTTATTTTCTGATCCTTTTCCTTTAAATTTATATTTTATCATTTTGCCATATGTCTATCTATAATAGATGGACATATAATATGCCATTCCACATATTTTAAGAAACATGACAGAGCATAAATAAATTAATGTATCTTGAAATGTGATCCTTTCTAACATGTAATGAGGTAGCAAAATGGAAGGCATCTGGAGGTCATTTCAGGGGCTGATCATCTAGGCGTCCCTTGCTATTGGTGACTGTACTTTGTAATTTACTGAAAGGGATTGTTGTACACTAGTCTCTTTTCAACTGTACCTTCTGAAATATAACTGGATGCTAAAAGAGTTTCCATTTCTTCCTCGTTTGCTTTTTTGTCCTACCAGTCTCCCCCAGTCTAAACACATATGAGGTTGAGATGAAGGTTTAAAAATGTCTTTTATAGAGGGTGCATCCATATCTCAACACATAATAGAATAAAGTAAGAACAGAGATTTTTTTTTTGTCCCAAGCTTGATAGTTCTCTTTCATGAAACTGTGGTACAGATCTACCTCTTAAATGTAAGACTGATCCATGTGAATACTTCTTTTGTTCAATCCCTCACTCTCTCCCTTTCCTCTCCCTGCAAGGACAGGTAAAATGAGAATCCCTTAGTATAACTTTGATGTGGAAGCAATAAACCTGCAATTTCTGTGCTAAGCAATCTTTAACTGTTTCTTGGCTTTTAAAAAAATATCCAAGATGAGCAGTGCACAGTATTAATGGTATTATTTTAGACACCTAATATGGTGGTTAGACAGTTGATAGAGAGATCGATCGATTGATCGATAGATAGATAGATGTACACACTATTTATCACTCAAATCATATACTATGTCATATTACTTAAGTCAGTGAGGTGAGATTATTCAACACAAGCCAGACAACAAATTGTGCTTTTTCATTTGATCATTCCTATGGAAATGTCACCATTTAGCCATCCAGAATAAGTAAGCTTAACATGACACTTCTGCTTAAAATATTTCTGCTGTGCTGCTTTTAGGATAAAGACGAAAGCTTTTGGCCATGTGTGGTGGCTCATGTCTGTAATCCCAGCACTCTGGGAGGCTGAATCAGGAGGATTGCTTAAACTCAGAAGCTTGAGGCCAGTCTGAGCAACATAATCAGTTTCCATCTCCACAAAAAGTAAAACAATTAGCCAGGCATGATGCCATGTGCCTGTTCTCCCAACTACTTGGGAGGCTGAGGTGGGAGGATTGCTTAAACCTGAAAGTTGAGGCTACAGTGAGTTGTGATTGTGCTACTGCACTCCACCCTGAGCAGCAGAGCTGGAACCCGTCTCAAAAAAAATTTTTTTAACCTGATTTAACAAGGATACCTTTAATCATCTTCATCCTGCTTACTATTCCCACCTTAATACTTACTACTAGGTTCTTTCAAATGATAGGCTACAGCAATATTCAGTTACACTCCATTTCCTTAATGGGCCATGCTCTATCTCTGTCCTAAACATTCAAACATATACTTGTCTTGGACTTCTAGTTTCTTGTTCTCGAGGTCTCGGCCAAGTCATCCCTTTACATGGGAAGACTTTTCATAATGTATCTCCCCATGACTCCTCACCCATAATCTGAATTACATACCCAACCTTTATGCATATTGCTATTACAGTACTTCATGTACTGTATTGTAAATCTACTTTTTACTTAAAAATATTTTCATTCCCAATATATTTTGAGGGACAAAACTCTTTCCTTTATGGTTGTATCCCACATCATCCAGCAAGCAGAAAAATAATATTAAAAGAAAAATTAGATGAATAAATGGCTTCAAAATTTATTGAGTAAAATCATGTAAAGAACCAAGACAAGCAAATTCAGTAGTACATTCCAGGCATACTGCTAAAGAAAATAGACATATAATTTAGAAAAATACCTATTTCTCTTTCTAACCAATGCCTTTTTTTCTTCCCACAGGCTGAAATTCTTTCATTTTTCTATGGCCTAAGTTTCTATGAGTAAAAAATCTATTAGTAATTCATTTAGAAGGAAATAGTAATATCTTTCAACATTCAAATTCCCATGGAATGATTAGGCTTAGTATTTACTCACTGCCTGTTTTCAATTGCTTGTCCTGTTGCTTTTCTTATAATAAACGGATTAGCAAGTTTAAGACTGCTCAGTGTTATGATATAAACTGAAATCTATAACAATTCAAAAGGAAATATTAGAAAGCTATCTTTATGTTATTGAGATTCAAATATGTTAAAGATATTAAATATTTCATGTTAATAAAGTTATACAAATTTTCTCATTGGGATATTTGTCCCAATTTATAAAATGTGTATAGATATTGATTTTTTTTCTTGGAACAAAATAAAACTAATTTTATAAAATTGACATTTGTCAAATAATGACTTAACTTGAAACATGTTTATTTACCCTAAATTAACACTTATTAAAACATAGGCTGGGTGCAGTGGCTCACACCTATAATACCAGCAGTTTGGAAAGCCCAGGCTGGAGTATCACTTGAGGCCAGGAGTTCAAGACCAGCCTGAGCAACATAGCAAGACCCTGCCATCTCCACAAGACACAAAATAATAACAGCAATAATAATAATTATCACCAAACTTCTAGCAATTAATTGAAATCAGCTGCAATGCAATTTTGATGAGCAAGAATGCATATAGGCAGGAAAAGATGATCAATGAACATTTTAAGGCATATAATATTATAGTAGGAGGATGACCTAAGGAACTCCGGACTTGGAAACTTTGAGAAGCCTAGGAAGGCAGCGTGATGTCAGGCTCCTATTACCCACCTCGAAAATTTTAAAAGGTTGTATAAACTCAGTCCTCCTTGATCATTTTCAATCCCTACTATATGAAAACCACTGAATAACAAAGCATGAAGTCACCAATTAAAAGACCACATTAAAAATAACCTTGGGGCTGGGCGCAGTGGCTCATGCCTGCAATCCCAGCACTTTGGGAGGCCGAGATGGTTGGATCACCTGAGGTCAGGAATTTCAGACCAGCCTGGCCAACATGGCAAAAACCCATCTCTACTAAAAGTAAAAAAATTAGCCGGGTGTGGTGGCACGTGCCTGTAGTCCCAGCTACTTGGGAGGCTGAGGCAGGAGAATCACTTGAACCCAGCGGGTGGAGGTTGCAGTGAGTGGAGATCATGCCACTGCACTCCAGCCTGGGTGACACAGCAAAGCTTCCTCTCAAAAAAAAAAAAAAAAAAAAAATCACCTCTGGATCTAAGCTCTAACAATTCAAAAAATGTTGAATCATCTACTCCAGCTTCAGAAGCACTTAACTTGTATCTAGTATTTCTACTCATACAATGGACTAATTAGTTGAAATATAATTCTCTGTCAAAGGAAATGAAGAAAAGAAATGACTTTTTCTTTTCTTAACATTTTAATTCAGAACTTTGTGTTTCTATGTCCAGATCTGTAAACTATTCTTGGCTAGTGAGAGTTTTAAAAAGAAAAGTCCTATAATGGATTCGGCCTTTTAACCTTCAATCAGGCAGCTTTATTTTCAGATAATTCTTCTTAAAATATCAGAATTACTCTGAACAAGTCTTTTGATTGAATATTTCATAATGTATTACCACTTCCTATATCAGGATATAATTCTAACTTCTTTTTAAACTTGTTTAGTTTCTCCACATGTGGATAATACCTCTAGATGATCACATCTAAATGTTCTATAATGAACAAGACAATGGAAAACTTTCTTTGTGATGGTATGCTATTAAAAATTTACAAATCTGCTTCAGGGCATCAGCAGAAACTGCGAAGTTCTTTCTTAACGCTGTAGATGGAAGAGTGGTCAAAATACAGCATTTCCAGTTTTTGTCTTTTAATTCTGAGTGAATGAACCGGAGCCAGATTTTTCCCTCCAGCACTCCACTCAAATGGCTCTCTGAAGAATGCGGGTAACTTTGACATTGCTTTAGCCAATGGTCCATCCTTAATCCTCATTTTATTTGAGTTTTCACCCATATTTGACCAGAATTTCAGCATCAAATGTCCAAAAGCCTAGTATTGTTGGCAATTTCTATTAGAAATCTAGTAAGAATTAGAAGCTTAACATATCAAAAACTTATACTTCAATCTTTTAACCAAAACTTGTTTACCCTGCAGATTTTCTCCCAAGTCAGTTAATGACAACCCATTCTTCAAATTCATCATGGAAAAATTATTGGTGTTATTCTTCCTTGACCTCTTCCTCTCCCTTGTCCCATGCTATCTATCAGAAAATCTGTGGACAGTATTTTCAAAAATGTTCAGAATTTCATCTCTTCTTACTCTGCCAAGTTTATCCTCTGGTCTAAGCCACGAATGTTTCTCATCTAGATTATTGAAAGGCCTTAAAAATTTTCCTACTTCTGTCACTTTCCAATTTCTGCATGGCTTGCTATCTCACTTCCTTCAGCTCTATACTCAAAATTTACCCTGATGGTCAAACTTTTCATTTAACTTTGTTTAGAATATTCATCCAGCTGCTCCATACCAGGCACACACACACACACACACACACACACAGAGACAAACACAAATACATATACATATACATCACATTCTATCAGATTTATCTGCATTTATTATTCTCTGCAGCATTAACTAATATCAACAGGCAGAGGATGAAATAGCTGTTGAATGTCTGCCAACAAAGAAGGAAGTACAAAACTCCAAATCCTATATTTATTTTAATAGTAAAAACTATCTGCTAGTAAATTTGCTGTTTAGGATGAAAATAATATATTACTTTAATTCATGTGCACACATGCACACACATGGAACGACCTTGCAGAGCCTCCTCCATGCCTAATTACATTTAAATAACAAGAATCTAGACTTTGATCTAGACTGAACTTTCATATTGTAATGAGAAGAGACTATTAGAGTTTGGATAAGAATGAATGTATTTTACATGTGTGAAGATTATAAATAAATTTTAAGCCGAGAGTGAACTGTGTTGAAATAAAGATGACTAAAACTTCTTTGACACATTCCCACTGACATACGGGGTCTCTTTTTCCTCCTCTTGAACCTGGCCTTGCTCAGTGACTTGTTTTAACTAATAAAATGAGCAGTAGTAATGTTTACAATGTGAGGCAGGGACTTAAGAGTGCTGCAGCTTCTGTCCCTGCCATCAAGTTCTTGTTTTGAGAACCCAGACACGGATGCTGTGAGGAAGTCCAAGCTCCAACATGTAAAGGCCCATGTGGAGGAAAACTGAGGCCTTTGGTCTATAGGCCCAACTGAGTTCCTAGCTGGTGTCTGGCTGCAAATACCAGCCCTGGAATTTAGGACATTTTGGAGAGTTTAGCCATCCCATCCCTTTAGCTAACACCACATACAGCAAAAGCATTGCCAAGTCAACTCAGAACTATGAGATAAAATAAACTGTTGCTGTTTGGAGCCACTATTTAAAATGAATATTTTATTACATGGTAGTGCATAACAACAACAAGGAAGCAAAATGTGTTATTTCAAAAACCAGAACCCCTTCTTTGGTTTCTCTGCTATCTTCTAGAAACATGGTATCTTTTGGTGGATCCTCTAAAGCCAGGTGGGAGATGAGAGAATAGAGAAATATAATATTGTAAGGTATTTATTTTAGGAACCATACTTTAATGTAACATATATCTCTTCTTCCCAAATTTATTGACCAGAAATTGTACAAGGCCACATACAACTACTAAGAAGTTCAGCTATTTAGTCTAGCAGTATGCCTGAAGAAGCAAAGAAACACCAGCATTCTCCAATAGGATAGAAACACAAAGAATTATACTACATTCTTTTTCATATCTACAGGAAGCAAGAGTGTTTGCAAAATATGATGGTGTAAATATTAAAGTAGGAATCTTAAGGAAATTATTATTAATTTGAAATAAATCCTTATTAGAATGAATGAGAAATGACTTTGGAGGCTTTTGTGTTGTTATAGATTTTGCAATGGCACTGATATGAATAGTTCTCACTTAATAAATATTCTACTTTGTCACAAACAATTTGAGAAAAAATAAGGATCTGCCATGGAAATTGAATTGAGGTTTTGGAAAAAGATATGGGGATATTTAAGGAACAGATGAGAGAATTTTATTAGCTAGAAAGTTGACAGGTCATGCCTATTATAATATGACCTTTCAGAAAAGATAATAGAGACAAGGGACACAGAGATTAGTAACACAGACTAATACAAATGAGATAAGTTAAGTGATAACAAATACAAGAGATACATATTTGAAGGCACAATGAATTATTTTAGAGGTATAAAAGTATAGTGGATGACCAGGTCTTGCAAGTATCTATATCCACAGGTGCCTGAATTGGACTGAAGTGGAGTGCAGAGAAGGATCATATACATGAAGACATTACAAAAGTGTAAGCTTAGTTGTTTTATAGATTTTATATATATATATATATATATATATAGAGAGAGAGAGAGAGAGAGAGAGAGAGAGAGAGAGAATTCAAAATTATTCCAAGACGTGTGAAGAGTTTTGTTACATATAGTTTCAATTTTAACAGAAGTAGAAAAGGTAAGGATATAGGTAACTATTTTGAATGAGGTGAAATGGCTATGAAGAAAGAGATGCTTGATATGACCCTCCAAGGAAGAAATTGTTTATCTTTAGGTGGTTTAATGATGATCTAGAAATTATAGTAGGAAATCAGGGCATGGTGACCTAATAAAAATGGCAACTTCCAAGCCTCAATATAAAGTAACAATGGAATTGTGAAGTGTGTGTGTATGCCGGTGGGTGTGCATATGTGTGTTTGTGTTCCTGCATTGCATTATTAGTGCTTTCTTAATAATATTTAATGAAACTTGAAATCAGAATTAGAAGAATGAGCCTTAGAATGGAATTTATGACTGATTAAACAGAGAGAACTCCATGTAGATTCACCTCTTCAGAGCTATATTTTAAATTTCAAGGAGAGGTATGAGTCCTGGGATTTACCTTTCCTATGGATATACTTATTTACACTCTAAGTTAGAGTAAGAACTCAAGATTCTTCTTTTGGAGGAAAGATTTTTCTCCCTTTCTTTAGGGTGAAGGGGAGCAGCACTCATCTAAGCAAAAATATTTCATATTTTCATGTTCTTCATCTGTGGTACAGACTCTGACATGTGTAGGATGCCACAGTTATCAGCACCTTGCCCAAGTAATAAGAACTGAAGGCAAAAAGAGATGGCACAAGTTTTATGTAAGAATCAATAATTAATATATCTGATACAGAAACCTTATATGTGCATTCACAATAATAATCATAAAGTAGAACTTAAAACTTAATAATACAACAGCAGAACACTAAGTTTTATTTATGACCTATAGGAGGTGGGAGAATCCCGTAATATGAAGTCAGGAATATACAAGAATGTAATTAAGGAACAGGAACTCTGAAGATCAGTATGAAATGTTTTGAAATGGTTGAAAAAATAGGTAAAGATAGATGTAACACAGAAGTGTGCAGACGTAAGACTCTAAGGTGGAATAATCTTAGGGGTGTTTAAATATTGATGGCTTTTGAATCAATATATAGAATCAATATATAGAATATATAGGTATGATATAGAATCAAATAAGCTGTATTCAAATTTTCAACAAAAACAGATCATAAAGTTGCTAAAAATCAATTGTAGCAAACTGAATGTTTTTAAGAAATTATGCTCTTAAACATGACTTAGGCAGTGGCACAGAGGTTTAGACTCTGTACCTGACCTTGTAGTGAAACAAACACTGATTTCTGTGGTGGAACAATAGGTCTTGCCTGAACTTGGTTATTCTTCAAAGGAAATCCTAGTCAGATACTAATATATTTTGAGAAAATAAAGTTCATGTTCAAAACTGGATTAGTAAATGTTTGCAATAGTGAAGAAGGGTGGGAGCAGTATCACAGACTAGGAACCCGGAGAATGACATGTACTGTTGTACCTCTAACTTTGAGCACGAGATTTCTATTACAAATATGGGAATTTTATAGCCTCAACCCACTAGCTATTTTCAGAAAATTATCTTTGTATAGAGTAAGATTCCTTTATTTGAATTTCACTTATGCAGAACACCACATCCTTCCATTCTGCCAGTAAACTAAGTATATGAAACTCTCCAATCAGGAAAAGCGAAAGAGACTAAGTTCCTCAAGCCAGCTTCACTCTGTACTACAATCATCAAGCAAATGGGTGGATGTTTAAAAATGAAACAAGAACTGCATTTTCTTAAAAATCACTCTAAACTAATTCTGTAAGGTTGTTATAAGGAACTAATGAGCCAACTTGTTGAGGTGCTTGGAACCATTCTGGCACAATGTTGTGCTATGTGTTTGTTAAATGAATACAACCATGATGAGAAGTTTGAATTTTTCATCTGAAAAGTCAGAGGCAACTATTAAGTTCATATCCCATGGCTTCAAGAGGAAGATGCTCCTGAGGTTTCAGTTTGTAATTGTGAGTTTTCTATGAGAGTAGCTGTGTATGTGGTGTGTGTGTGTGTTTTGTTTCTTTAGATTTAATTTTTCTAAATAATTTTTTAGTTTCATACCAAAGTCTCATTATTTAAAACAATACATCAGAGAATACATTCATGTTTCTGAAATTACTGAGTTCAATGTCACAATTAGCATCTGTGATAAAGTTTTATATGCTATTATTTTAAATTAATAGAATTCTATATTTAAAACCCTGCTATAGCTATTTAAAGGATTTATAATGTACTTTGAATTGTTTTAAAATTTGAATTAATTACCAGTATAATAATTATGAAGAAACACAGAGAAATATATTTAGAATGTTTTATATATTTTATGTTAAACTAAATACAGACATTATAATATAAATGAACTTTAGCTTTTCTTTGGAGAAGAGATGTGAACACTAACTTTGTTAACTGTAGTCACATGTTGTATGATAGATTTCTTGAATGTACAGTTAATAATATATTAACTATATATAAGCTTGAAACTATATATATTCTTGAAAAATGTTGAGACTGGATATAAAATGTTTTTACCTCAAAAAAATGATAATTATGTTAGGGAAAGCTAATTAGCTACATTTAGTCATTCCCCAATGTACATATACTTGAAAATATTATGTTGTACATGGTATGTACATATACTTTTTTCTGTCTTTTCTTTAGAAAGTAATTTTATTAATTAAATTTTGTATATGTTAATCAGAGTTTTAATATAGTTTCAATTAATGATAATCAATGTTTCTTAGGTAGGAAAAAAGAGAAGTCTTTAATATAAGTTATATGTCCTTCCACAAAAAGCATGAAGTCTGTAAGAACCCCAGTGATTCAATTTTCAGTATAGTGCACTGTGGTTTAGTTCCATAATTCTCATTATGGTTAATTGGCATCAGGCAGTTAAACTTGCTATACTACACTAAAAATGAAATGAGTACAATAGCAAGCTGTGCATATACTTCAAATATGTTTAATATCCTGTTGCTGTACTTAAGGTTTACTCACCAGGGAGGTTGTTGTCTTCTAAATAGTCAGAAAGAAGAAAATAACTTTGAACTTTCTAATTTGAACAGTAAATGTGCACAGAGGAAAATAGGCTATGTGGACGAATGATTTAAATGTCCCCACAAACTAAGCATCTACGTGAAAATACCATATTATTTTTCAATTGCTGTGTAATTACCATAAACTTAATGATTTAGGAATACACAATTATTATGTCAGTTTCTGTGGGTAAGGAGTCTAGGCATGGTTTTGCTAGGTCTGTTGTAGAGGGTCTCACAAGGTTGAAATTAAGGAGTCAGAGAAGCTACATTTTCACTTCGAGGTTTAACTGAGACAAATATCCCTCCAAGCTCATTTAGACTACTGGCAAAATTTATTTCCTTGTTCTACAACTCAGGACTTGGCCTCTTGCTGGCTTCTTCAGGAAGCACCCTCATGTCCCAGAAGCCATGAACAGTTTCCTCTCATGGGTGAGTCTCACCCAAACCTCTCAAAACATGACAGCTTGCTTCTTAAAGGCTAAAAAGAGAATAGCTCTCTCCAGTATTCTAAAATGAAATCTTCTAATTACAAAATGTGACATAACCTAACCCTGGAACTGGCATTCCCATTATTATTGTCATCTATTAGCTAGAATCTAATCTCAGGTCCCACCACAATCAAGGGGAGAGGATTATACAATGATTCACTGGAGTTCATCCTATGGAATGTCCACCACAAATGTCAATCTGCTTAAGACTACTTCTTTACTTCTTTATTCCATATTAAATATAGACTCATCATTTCATTTAAAACTTCTCTAGCCGGGCACTGTGGCTCACGCCTGTAATCCCAACACTTCAGAAGTCCGAGGCAGGAAGATCACTTGAGCGCAGGGATTTTAGACCAGCCTGGGCAAGGCTGGGCGCAGTGGCTCACGCCTGTAATCCCAACGCTTTGGGAGGCCGAGGAAGGTGGATCATGAGGTCAGGAGACTGAGACCATCCTGGTTAACACGGTGAAACCCCGTCTCTACTAAAAATGCAAAAAATTAGCCGGGTGTGGTGGCGGGTGCCTATAGTTCCAGCTACTGGGGAGGCTGAGGCAGGAGTATGGCGTGAACCCGGGAGGCGGAGCTTGCAGTGAGCTGAGATCGCGCCACTGCACTCCAGCTTGGGCAACAGAGCCAGACGGTGTCTCAGAAAAAAACAAGAAAAGAAAAGAAAAAGAAAGAAAGATCAGCCTGGGCCACATGCCGAAACCCGTCTCTACAAAAAATACAAAACAATTAGGCAGGCGTGGTGACCTGTGTCTGTAATCCCAGCTATTCCGGAGGCTAAGGTGGGACAATTGCTTGAGCCAGGGAGATCAAGGCTACAGTAAGCGGTGATTGTGCCACTGCACTCTAGCCTGGGTGACAGAGCGAGACCCTGTCTCCAAAAAAAAAAAAAAAAAAATTCAATTTTTCACTTCTTTCCTTGAACTTCCCGTTTTATTTCCTTATAATTTTCATCTTTTTTCTCATTATGATTTTTCATCTTTCTTGATATAAATGCATGAATTATTTCTCTTAAAAGGCTTATTAGAGAAAATATTTCTTCTTAATCCAGCTATCTTTCCTTGTATGAAATTATTTCTATAAATCACCACAACACATTGGATAATTGGATAAATTACCTCCTCTCGTTGTCAAACACATCATGTCTCTAAAACAACCAAGACTATTCTCTTTCAATTCTTTGCTAAACAGGTCAGTGTTATGTGATGATACCTGGCCAATACGACAAGGTTTCTATGACTATTTATTACGGTTAACACTTAATACATTGGATGGTATTTTAATATAAAGAAGCTGTATGAACACCACTAGGTAAATGGTTAGCTGCGTAAAAAGCGTTTTTTTAATTTAAAAAATTTACGTATGGATATCATATCATTATGAAACATGGATACTATGCAAAATTGTATATGGAAGAATGAATTGACTGACACATGCTTACTTTTAGTATAAACATGGATTTATATTCAGAGACATCAATATTTTTGTTATACATATAAATCATTATTGTCAACATATGGTTTAACTTTCATTTCTGGAATCAACAACACTAAATTGAACACAGTTTTATTTAAATCAAAGTGTTGTGGGAATCAACAGCCAGTTTCTGTAGTTGTATGGTTGTTGAAATATTTACCCGTTGGTGTCATTTCTTATGAAAATTATCAACATCAGAATTTGACAGATTTTTTTGTATTTAGAAAAGATAACTTCATAAATTAATATGTCCTAGTTATTGCTACAAATAGTGCAGTTTTACTTGAGTTATTTATCACAATCTTGTTGCAAAGTTATTATCCCAGTCTTGCAACTCTATATGTCACTGTTGATTTTAAGGCCTTCTTTTTATGATCAAGTCATATCTAAAACGGTACTTAACAATATATTGCAGTAATTAGACATTCTATAATCTATCATTGTTAAAACATACAATATTTTTCCTCTAAATAATTGGGTCTTATAATATGATGAATAATTTGCTTATTTTGAAAAAGATTTCAATGTTTAACAACTGGGCTTACTTTGACAACCACAAATAATAAATAGATAATATGATATAAAAGTAGGCACTATGCGATCTTTAAATTCAGATAATAGGTAATAAATATATTTAAGTGAATTAGTTCAAATAGCAATTTGATTCATTAGAATTTCATTGTTAGTTTATTCTATTTTGCTTTCATAACAGATATTTCATTGTTATATATATATATATAACTATATATATATATATAACTATATATATAACTATATATATATAACTATATATATATAACTATATATATATAACTATATATATATAACTATATATATATAACTATATATATAACTATATATATATAACTATATATATAACTATATATATATAACTATATATATATAACTATATATATATAACTATATATATATAACTATATATATATAACTATATATATATAACTATATATATATAACTATATATATATAACTATATATATAACTATATATATATAACTATATATATATAACTATATATATATAACTATATATATAACTATATATATATAACTATATATATAACTATATATATATAACTATATATATATAACTATATATATATAACTATATATATATAACTATATATATAACTATATATATATAACTATATATATATAACTATATATATATAACTATATATATATAACTATATATATATAACTATATATATATAACTATATATATATAACTATATATATATAACTATATATATATATAACTATATATATATAACTATATATATATAACTATAACTATATATATATATATATAACTATATATATATAAAACAGATCTTTCATTGCATTCATAACAGATATTTCAAAGCTGGTCCATAACTGGCCAGCTTTGGAATTTAGTGACAGTATTTAGTCACAGAAATTCCAATTACTTCAAAATAACTTTTCAAAGACAAAGATGTGCTAATGACCAAAAATAAATTTCTTAAAATACAGAAAACAAAGATTTATGACAAAGAGAAAATTATTTCCTTCTTTTTAAATTAATGAATAACAGAAGTTTAAACTAACATAAAATTGACAATATATATGTTTACATGGTAAATTATTGCTACAAGACATATTTCCATCTAAAGATCTGTATACTATTTCCCAAAACATTATAAATTAATTTCCAACTTACCTATATACTTGGATGTTTTAGGGAAATGAATTAAATTCACTGTGATATTATTTTTTCATAGAATAGTTATTCATAGCCCTGGAACTCTTCTAAGAGTAGCTATTAGAAAGAAAAGCATATACAAATATTACCATGCTTAAATAACTCTAGGCATTCTATGCAATTGTAGTAAACAGTGAGGCTGGAAAACTGCCTATTTCAAGAGTCATACTCCTTTTATTTTAAGTAAGCCTTTGGCTTTGAACTTCTAGAGAAGCTAGAGTTTATCTCATGCAAGAGGGATCAAGGATTTAATCTTCACTATAGGATTTAAAACATTTTCAAGGGAAAACATGAACTTCAAAAATGCATCACGCTGCCTGAACTACCCAGGAGTGGTTTTCTTAAGTTATAAGAACACCCATACAGTGAAAGTAAATACTAAAAAAAGTCTGCTATTCTCATATACTCCTGGCTTTAAATAGAAGTTTGTTTTTTAACATTGCATAAACTTTGCATGGATAGGTCATTTGACTCCGCCAAAATTATTATAAAAACTGGATTAGCTTGGGGATTCTTAAGCAGTGCCTCAAGAAGAAACTTACACCGTTTTTTTTTCCTTATAAAACAGTTTTAAAAATCTATTCTGAGATGGAAACTTTTATCTAACCAATTTTTTAAAACTTTAAAACCAAATAATATATTTTTTAAATAGCATAACAATTCTGAAAGCAAAGTAAATATGGCCTCAAGTCTGAAAATAGTCTCATCAAATATTGTATAACACTTGTTACATGTTAAATATTTAGCTTTTACTAAAATAGAAAAACAAGAAAGCGAGCTTTCCTGAAAGTATATGTTCTCCACTCTCAATCACATTTCATACCTTTACATGCCTGTATTTCAAAAATTCTATTGAGATAAAAGTATATTTTTTTTTTTTTTTTTGAGACGGAGTCTCGCTCTGTCGCCCACGCTGGAGTGCAGTGGCGCAATCTGGACTCACTGCAAGCTCCGCCTCCCGGGTTCCCGCCATTCTCCTGCCTCAGCCTCCTGAGTAGCTGGGACTACAGGGGCCCGCCATCACGCCCGGCTAATTTTTTGTATTTTTAGTAGAGACGGGGTTTCACCATGTTGGCCAGGATGGTCTCAATCTCCTGACCTCGTGATCCGCCCGCCTCGGCCTCCCAAAGTGCTGGGATTACAGGCATGAGCCACCGCGCCCAGCAAAAGTATATTTTCTTGTGTATTCATTGGTTTGTTTGCACTGTCATATTAGGGGTTGTGGATAGAAATCAACCTATAGTGTTGGATTTCTGATGCAACTTTGTCCAAGCTTCCATAACAAACTTCATTGTTTTTTAAGTGTTTCCTGTGTATAAGGTATAGAATTTATAAGGTATAGCTATAGCCAATCTATTTATGAATATGAACAAGTACAGTTAATTTTAAAATTTACTAATTTCATAGTTTATATAATCAATACATTTCTATTAAAAAGTTGATCATTTAAAAGTAGATATGAATCAAGTGAATAAGATAATACATGCTAAAAGTTACTGATGTCTAAATTATGTACAAATCAGTATATTATAATAAGGAGAATTTATTATTTCAGAGCTCTTATGTGAAAAAAGATAAAATTAAAAGAACAGAAAATTGTCTTGAAAAGAACTGAGAAAATACAGCCTAGATGATAAGGTGACTAGCATCTGACCTCTACTGTAAGGAAAAATTCAGTAAAGTATCTTCTTTTAGTTTTCTCACCTGTAAAATTAAAATATGAAATTAAAAAGCTTTTCTAGATTTGTGATCATCAATGTACTAATAGATGTTAATTTCAAATAACATTCTATGGTCAAATAAATTTTGTGATAATTGCCTTAAACCAAGTTCAACATATTTCCTTATAATGTTTTCTTAAATGCTAATTGCATTGTGGATAAGCGTTGCCTGATTTAACAAATAAAATACAGAAGTGTCTGTTACATTTAAATTTTAGATAAACAATGAATAATTATATGACCTATAGTAAGTATGTTCTTTGCAATATTTGGGTCATACTAAAATATTATTTCTTGTTTTTCTGACATTGAAGTTTAATTGGATGTATTTTATCTGGGAAATTTAATTGTAAATGTTCAAATTTAACTGGGCATATTTCATCTGTCAACCCTATTTGTGAATATCAGATAAAGAGGTGTAGCTTTCCCCAGAGACCTGTTTTTTTTTTTTTTCTAATATTTGATGGGGAAGTTCTGGAAGACATCTAGCTTGTAAACAACGCTAAACTCTGTTAAGTCTCTTCAGTTGTAAAGAAAATTTGAACTGAGATTAATTTAAAAAAAGGAAAATAATATCAACAGCTAATATTTATTCAGTACTTACTCAAGAGAGAAACTATCCTTGAATTTTTTCATTAACTCTACATGACAATTGTTATAATTCTTGCTTTCCAATGGGGAAGTTTAGGTACTTGAGGCTTCAAGACTGCAGAGTTTATAAGTGGTGGAGCTGAGGTTTAAAACACCAGCTGTTTATGACAGACTTCTACCACTATCAAAGCTTAGTCACTACTATGTACCTCCTCTTTACTGTGTATTTCATAATATAAAATTTTTTTCAAATATAACTGAGTAAACTGTATTTTATTTAGAGAATTAGTTTCATTTTGGTTTTATTTTTTGAGATTTTTTTCTTTCAATATTGAATTTATAAGAGTCAGGTTAGCACATAATGGTGTTTTGTTAGCAAATCCTTGGCAGGAATAGACATGTGACTATGTGTTTAGAAGCCTTAAGAAAAATAACCAATTCATCTTTTCACTAACTTAATGGAAAAAACAAACTTCCAAGTCATCCCAAATGGAGTTTCTTTTTAAAAGTAAGTAAATTTTTTCATTTAAAAAACTTTAAGTGAATATATATTAAAGGTTGTAAAATATAGGGGCAATAGAATGGATTATGCAAAAACTACACATGTACTTTATGTAGTAACATTGATGTTGAATTGCAAAACGGGAATACACAAATTTGGGGTTGGAAGGATTGTAATTCTAATTTTTCCTTTTTTCTTTTATGGTAACAAGGAAATATTACATTTTATTATATCTGTTTTTTTACTTGCAAGAACAAATTGCCTTTTTGTTTAAAATATGCTTTTTAAAACTTCTTCTTAGTCATTTTAAACTGCTTTATGAATAGGAAAGAACAAGGGTTGCTGTATCATTGGATCCTGGATGACTAGGTCTACATCATCACCTACCAGATGCAACTGGGGCCTGAGAGGCATTGCTACTGACATTTCGGAGGTATGGAGATATAACGGCAGATGTGTCAGGCATAATAAGAAAGTCTGCAGGCTTCTTCTTTAAATTACAAGAAATGAGAAGCCAGAAATACTTAGCGTTACTGAGATGGGACTTTTTATAGCTGAAATGTCCTTTAGCCTGCACACACTTTGCATCCATGTTCAAATTAACATCGCTATCTAGTCACTGCAGAGAAGCTGAATTCATATAAATTCAAACATTGTGGAAAAACTTACCAGATTAATTTTCTTTTCTTAATGATATTCAGGAACTAAAGGGAGACTATAATAATTCTGGCATTTTTGTCACACATTTTCTGTTGTTGCAGAACTTCTAGAAGAAACAAAGTTGGTGTTTTATTCAAAAAAGTAAATGTTAAAAAATTAAATACTGCATGTTTTTATATGATAATCTAGATGGAATTATTATCGAATATTAGGAACAGATAGGAATAAAATACTCTGTTTAATAAAAAAAAAAAACAGAGATACATGGATGCTTTTAGATTAAAAAAAAATGCTTTTAGGCCAGGCTCGGTGGCTAATGTCTGTAATCCCAGCACTTTGGGAGGTCGAGGTGGGTGGATCACATCTGAGGTCAGGAGTTTGAGACCAGCCTGACCAATATGGTGAAACCCCATCTCTACTAATAATACAAAAAAAGTAGTTGGGCGTGGTTGTGTGCCTGTAGTCTCAGCTACTCTGGAAGCTGAGACAGGAGAATCGCTTGGACCTGGGAGGCAGAGGTTTCAATGAGCCGAAATCGTGCCACTGCACTCCAGCCTGGGTAACAGAGTGAAACTCTGTCCCAAAAAAAAAAAAAAATTGCTTTAAACTAATGAGAACAAGGCTTGAAAGTGACTTAAAGATCACAAAGATCAACCATCCACCAATAATCCAAATGAGTATATGTTATATATATCATATTTCATGTATCAACTAAACCTTTTAAATATTCAAAATTTGAATGATAATTTTATGTAATATATGTTACATTCAGTCCACAGAACCAACAGGTTTCATATGTACTTAATGAGATATAAACATATTAAAGCAAAGCAAGTAAATGAGTTTTTATTCATAAGTAACTTGTTAATATGATAGTAAAATAATTTAAAACATACCATTACATGGATATCACATAAATAAGAGATTATGTCCATCTAAACAGGCAGGTATATCAAATATATGTAGCAACTGGCATGTTTTAAATAAATCAACTGTATTCTTTTCTGCAAGTCTAGATCACATTTCTAAAAAAGAGCTTTTATTACTCGAATTATTTTTCTAAAAATCTTTTCCTCAATAACAATAATAATAATGATAATAATGTATAAATGACTAAATTGTTATGTTGTTTAATTTTTCTCCTTCCCTGTCTCCCACGTAGAGTGTTTTGAGTGTGGTTTGTGAAAGATTGCGAGTGTTTGAAAGAAGGTACAAGCCCAGTAAAAATAGTAGAGAAATTATTCCTAGAAAATTGACAAGTCTAAGTGACTCACCTATCGTAAAAGAAACTCTGAAAGGGATCATAATATTGTGGCAGGCTTGTGTCAAATTATAAAATGTTTTTAAAAAGCCAAAAAAATTATACCCTGATTTTTCCAACATTACTGCAGAATTGAATGAAAGCAGTAAGTAATAGCTCAATTTAGGAAAGGTCCTCCTATTTATGGAGTATATCATTTAATGTTAATTGCATTTTTACTGCAAACAGAGAACACTCTATAATAGCACAAATAATTATAAATTTTTAAAATCTAAACTTTAGGTAAGGTTTAGGTGCTAAAGCAGTAGGCTCACAGATATGCTGCCCAAGGCTCAAATGGATCACAAAGGGCACATATTCTTTTATTTTTCATTTCTGCTCTTTTGTCATTAATCTGTGACTTTCCAATCACAAACAGGAGATGTGCTGTAACTCTTCATTTGGGTCTGAGTTCCAGAAAAGAAAAAGAGCATTTTCTCTTAATAAAAATGTATCTTTATTATTTTTGGTAGAAGCATTTTGAACAATGTCCTACTAAAGCACTTTTACCTTTTCTTTTTTGACTAGATTTCTTTTATATGACCATCATATGTGCACACGTGAGAAGGTAGATATATTAATTTTGCCACCTAAAAGGTAGGGAAAAAAGGAGTGAAAAAGATTGTGAATGGCTTTAAAGTAACATTTATACTGTATTCTAAGGGGATATTTTCAGGATATAAAACTATTTTATATTAAACTAGTCTATTAATATATTAAAGTAGTCATTTTTGTCAACACTGTCATTTAATCATTTAAAGGTAAGTAATGACTACAGATTTGCTATTTCTCAAATTAAACAGAATAAAAGAAAGAAATTTAGCACGTACTTAAATTTTTTTTTTGTTTCCTCATTTTTAGAGCAATCTCTTCCCTCAGCCAGATAAAAGACAGTGAGAAAGATGTTGGCTTAAAGAAGTTTGTGTGTGTGTATGTGTGTATGTGTGCATAATGGTAATTTTGTTTTTCCTGAAAAGAAAGTGTAGTCAATGAACATTTATTCTGAGATTAAGCTTTGCTGCTGATTGCTTGTATAATGTGTTCATCTTACAATTCATTTCCAGATAACAGTTGCATGTAGAGTCCTGGGTTTGTATTAAAAATATTAAAGTTCTCATCATTTGAGCAAGTCTGCATTGAGTTTTTATTTTTATTTTTTACAATTTCATTACATAAGAAATCAAACACTCCTTTTCAAGTAGTTTGAATTTCTTGAACTTGGCTTCATAATTTATAGATGAAAGAGAATTCTTTGCCTATTCCTCTATTTGATTTTTAAGGGGAAAATGTGTTTGCTTAAAGACTCTGGGCTATACTGCATCCTTAATGAAATCAATAGTCTAGTGCAGAGATCAAGGATGGGTGAGAGCCCTACCTACATATTTAACCTGTGAACATTTTGTTTCTGCAGAGACCTGTGATCACTGTAGCCACCTGGTATCTAAAAGATTTCCATGCAAGTTCTTAAACATGAATCTTTTTCATCATGCTGAGATATTACTTGAATATTAGCAGAAATAATTCATTCACTCGTTAGAAATGTCAAGGTAAGCATTGTCAAGAAAAAGAGTACTATTATTGCTGAAGTGCTCAACTGCTCTAAAATTGCCTTTAAAAATATGTGCAGACTACAAAAAAAAGCAAAATCTTAATTACCCTATATAGACTTAGAATTGATGCGTCACTGAAGACTGAATCAATTGGAAATGTCTGGCACTAATTTTTCCTCATACTTATTCAAATATACAAAGAGGTGTAATTAGATAACATGGTTGTTTATGGTTGTTTGGTTGGCAGGTTGGTTTTTTTGAGACTGGGACTCACGGTCGCCCAGGCTGGAGTGCAGTGGCGAGATCTCGGCTCACTGCAACCTCTGCCTCCCGGGTTCAAGCGATTCTACGACCTGGGCCTCCTGAGTATCTGGGATTACAGGTGCATGCCACCATGTCCGGCTAAGCTTGTATTTTTTGGTAGAGATGGGGTTTCACCATGTTGGCCAGGCTGTTCTCAAGCTCCCAACCTCTGGTGATCTGCCTGCCTCGGCCTCCCAAAGTGCTGGGATTACAGGCGTGAGCCACCGCACGCGGCCAGCTACACATATTTGATAGACCAGAATGAGGCATATTTTTAGATACCCAAATTGGGTGTTCGAGAATAGAGAAAGCGCATTGGATATTTATGGAGCAATAAAGTGTTTGAATATGGGTTCAATTTAAAAGAATTTAAAAGAAATATGAACTGTCCTGCAGATTCCCTTTGATGGCAGTCTTCTAAAATGTGGCTCTAGGGGTTGTATTTGAACCTCTTTCAGGCAAAAATAAACCAAACAACAGAAAACTACTTTCTACAAGTCCAAATAAAAAGTAAATAATTTCTCCTACACTACTATGATTTTCATTATATTTGAGATTTATTGGAAGAAGCTTTTCCGTTTTTATTTCTTAGCAGGTGGATAGATCTCTAGAGATTAAAAACAGTATTTGACATTTTTAGGAAAAACTATCAAGAAACCCTGAATATCTTTAGTATGAGAGTAAATTTCTGACTAGTCATTAGTGACACCATTAGTTAAGCACGTTGAAGTTACTTTCATTTTAGATTGCAATTCCAAAGGTGGCATTTGATTGCTTCAGACATTGAGCAAATAACCATTAGCTTCTGAAACTATTGCTGGCATTGCTTATTTCAATCCATCAAAGCCTCTTGTGATAAATATAGTATTTCAATCTAACTTCTCCCTTTGAGTCGTGCTGAACATCTGCATATCTTTTCAATAAAATGGCCAGGACTTAAACTGGCTTTTCCCTGAGGACATTTGATCCTTCTATTGCTAGTACAGTCCTAAGGCTGGATGTGCTGGGTCAGGCTGGGAGG
This sequence comes from Gorilla gorilla gorilla, assembly GCF_029281585.2. NCBI lineage: Eukaryota > Metazoa > Chordata > Mammalia > Primates > Hominidae > Gorilla > Gorilla gorilla. Next base: position 76,869,576 of record NC_073238.2, on the reverse strand, counting down.
CAGGGGCTCAGGGGTTATGTTCTTTGATACACTCCAATGCAATTTCTTGTTCTTGTTTTAGCTTCTTGCAAATTAATTAATTCATTAATTCATTCTACTTTGGGGCTTAGGCCATCTGACCTTATCATTATTATGTAACTATTATTTCATATTGTTATATGCAGTCTTCTGGGTCACTTCCTTGCATTTTTTTCCAAAAAACTGATATATACAGTGCAAACCAAAGGATCTTCACTCATCCCTCCTCACCTAAAAATGCATCAATGCCACACTCATTCTTTCTTCCTTCTAGTACTAGTGAATAAAATATCCATCTAATTAAAGCAATTTCAAACAACATTCTCTGGATCCTTCCTGTCTTCTCTTTCCCCCACAGTTCCCAAGGAAACTTGCTTGATTTCAAGACAATTGAAGTGTCACCTTCTCTGTGAAGCTAGCGCTGCCTATACCAGGTTTAAATCAGTGTCCTTTTAAGCTTTACTTCTTTGTCTCTCTCTCTCTGCTCTCATTACATTTATCACACTACATTGTAATTTTTCTTCTAGCTTTTTTAACACACCATAAAGGAGAGAAATGTGTCTTTTTCAACCATTTATCCCTCAGATGCAGCAAAAAATCTACTCAGTAAATTCTTGTAGAATGTTAGAGAAAAATAAGTAAATGGCGATTTCAATGAACTGTTCTCTTTTTCTCATTGATGGGTAAACTAATAATATTTAAACTTTAGTAGTAAAATATGGCAAGTAGAATATGCATATCCAAAAAGACATGCAATTATCTGTTACCAAAAATTTTCCATTTGATATGTCAAATATAAGAATTTACAAAAACATACAGGAACTGAAATTTAAGCAATTTTGTCAGATCACATTACCTGTACAGAAAGATGTGTATCTGTATTTAAATTATTGACTGAAATTTTATTGGAAAGTCCTGGAAATTGTCTGTAACATTATCTTCAAGATCCAAATATCCTAAAATATACCACATCTCTTTTACTGATATATAATTAACAGGTAACAAAATACAAATTGTACTTTTCTACTGATATTTCTGCCTTAACTGTAAATGAAGTTCACATTTATTGGTTGACTTTCAATTCCTCTACTATTAAAATAAGCATATTGTTTCCTGTCACCAATTTTCTACATGAATTATAAAGTTAATATGTATCTAATGAAAATCTTTCTTATAGTTTTACATGGTTAAAATTTATACATGGGTGAGTAAAAAAAAAAGTCAATTATGAAATACCTTGCAAATTGACACAAATATTTAATTATCAACTTGGTGGTGGGGGAAGATGACTAGCTGTTGGTTTTTATTACAAAAAACACAATTCTATTTTAAAATGTTAGTTTTTAGTATTTTGAAGAAACTATAGTGGGCGGCAACATCAGCAATTATTAACTATCAGTGAATTGTGTTACATGGCACCCTAAAAAATGTTGATTGGGACAAGACAATACAATTTGCGGACTTTAATTATAAAAGACAAATACAGTATTAAAAAATGTTAGAAAAGTACTCTCATAAGAACTGGAGACATCTTTATCAGCTCTCTTTTTTTCTCTTTTTGATAATAAAAAGAAGCACAACTCAGCCAGATGCGATGGCACACACCTGTAATCCCAGCACTTTGGGAGGCCGAGGTGGGTGGATTGCTTGGGCTCAGGAGTTTGAGAGCAGCCTGGGCAACACGGCAAAACCCCATCTCTACAAAAAATACAAAAATTAGCCAGGCATGGTGGTGCACACCTGTACTTTAGCTACTCAGGAGACTAAGGCGGGAGGATGGCTTGAGCCTGGGAGGGGGAGGTTTCAGTAAGCCATGATCACGCCACTGAACTCCAGCCTGGGAGACAGAGTGATAACGTATCTCAAACTCTTTGCCAGTGCAAAATTGAAGATATGTTGGCTTATGTAAAAAGGCAGTAAGAATAATTTATTGGCTCACGTAACTAAACCACAGGAAGGACAGTGTAGCTAAGACCCCAAAACACCTCAGTCCCAACCCTGATTCCTGACAGCAATTTTTTTTTCTGTTTTTGACTATTCTGCTTCTTTTTGCTCTTTTGTTGTCTCAAGTCATCTTTCACCACACGACTAGAATCATATGACAGGCTAGTTCAGACATATTAAATCTTGCAAATTAAATTCAGAAAGGGCCTCGATCCTTCTTTTCCCTTCTGAATCACAGTTCACAAATATTGGCCCAGCTGGCAAACAATGTGGTCTCTATAATGAGTTGAAAGAAGGATTCTTTGGGATTCTAATATACTTTCCCACCTCTTTGTGTTTGTAAGAATGGTTAGCCACCATCAACTCATGTAAAAAGATGTATTAGGTTTTATATAAATTTGGGATAACAAATAATTAGCAATCAATTCATTGATTTAATCTTTTAATCAATATATGACATGAAAGCAATCAAATTTAACATTACTAAGGCTAACTGCCATAATAGAAGGTAAGTGCTTATCAGAATGCCTGCAATGATTAGAATTTAAAATATAAACATTTCTATTATCATTTAGTATTCCATCATGAAAAGATAGAATGAGAAGAAATAAAATTGAGAAAAGACTTCATGTAAAAAGTAATTATTAAATTGCATTTTGAAGGGCAGGAAAGAATAGCTACGGTTAAAGCTAAACCTTAATTTATGTTAGAAGTAACATTATATTGTAGAACATAAGTATTTGATGCTATCTGAACCTTAGTTTCCTCATCTGAAAGGTGGCTCTTGATTTTTTAGTATGAAAAACACTTTTCCCACTGTGAAAAGTACCTTTTAAAATATTAGCAAATTGTGTGTAGTTTAAGAGGCAGGAGAATCTCTTGAATCTGGGGGACGGAGATTGTGGTGAGCCAAGATCGTGCCACTGCACTCCAGCCTGGGCGACAGAGCAAGACTCCATCTCAAAAAAAAAAAAAAAAATTGCAATCTATCCATCTAACAAAGAGCTAATATCCAGAATCTACAAGGAACTTAAACAAATGTACAAGAAAAAAACAAACAAGCCCATCAAAAAGTGGGCAAAGGATATGAACAGACACTTCTCAAAAGAAGGCATTTATGTGGCCAATAAACATATGAAAAAAGCTCATCATCACTGGTCATTAGAGAAATGCAAATCAAAACCACAATGATACCATCTCACGCCAGTTAGAATGGTGACCGTTAAAAAGTCAGGAAACAACAGATGCTGGAGAGGACGTGGAAAAATAGGAATGCTTTTATGCTGTTGGTGGGAGTGTAAATTAGTTCAACCATTGTGGAAGACAGTGTGGCAATTCCTCAAGGACCTCAAGGATCTGGAACCAGAAATACCAGTAGACCCAGCAATCTCATTACTGGGTATTTACCCAAAGGATTATAAATCATTCTACTATAAAGACACATGCACATGTGTATTTATTGCAGCACTATTCACAATAGCAAAGACTTGGAACCAACCCAAATGCCCATCAATGATAGACTGGATAAAGAAAATATGGCACATATACACCAGGGAATACTATGCAGCCATAAAAAGATGAGTTCATGTCTTTTGCATGGATACGGATGAAACTGGAAACCATCATTCTCAGCAAACTAACCCAGGAACAGAAAACCAAACACCACATGTTCTTACTCATAAGTGGGAGTCGAACAATGAGAATACACGGACACATGGAGGGGAACATCACTCACTGGGGCCTGTCGGGGGGTGGGAGGGCTAGCAGAGGGATAGCATTAGGAAAAATACCTAATGTAAATGACGGGTTGATGGGTGCAGCAAACCACCATGGCACATATATACCTGTGTAACAAACCTGCATGTTCTGCTCATGTACCCCAGAACTTAAAGTATAATTTTAAAAAATTTAAAAAAAGGAATAAAATGTTACCAAGACAAAAAAGAGTAGTTATTTTATAATAGAGATTTACTCCGTGTATAAAATTAGAAAAAAAAGTTTTCCACCATGCCTAAATATACTCGTTATTGCAGTGGTCAAATAAGATATTGTTATGAAAGACCTTTCTAAAATACACATTTCTATAAATAGTGGGTGTAATATATAGTTATAAATGTATATGCAAACTTGGTGATAGTTTAAAATTTTTAAGCTTTTCTGTTTTAATGTATTTTTACTATTTTTCTTGCAATAAATGTTTCATATATTTGTATGATAAAGGCAAACTTGGATGCTGTTTATAAAATTATGATACATTTTGTTTTATCTGATATAATTAATATTTACCCATAGGACCAAATTACTCATGAATCACTGCTGCTTTGAAAACATAAAAGTTAGAGCCTGCTGTAAAATGAATCAACTCAGTTTTGTTCTCAAACTGCAGGTTTTTCAAAGTTAGCTATTATATTTCATAAAATATGTCTGTTAAAATGTTAATGTTGAATTTCTAAATTCGTTCATGTTGACAAATAGCAAAACACCATTACAATTCACCTAGGAATTCTAGTTAATTAAATACCAGTTGATCTGTTCATGCTTCTATTATGTTTTCTATGATAACTTAGAATAAAAAATTCATTGAAAAGACGGAAACACTTCATGGCAAATATTGGATGTTGTGTTAGAAAAAAGTTGAAGCTTTTTGTTCTACTTTAGAAAATCAGGTGTTTATTAAAAGTTTTTGAATTAATAATTTAGCCAATGATTTTTATTTAAATAGCTACCAATAATCACACAGGGACACAGCATACTGTCACAAAATTTAATTTATTAAAAGAAACCATAAGGCTTCCTAGAGAAGCACTTACTTTGGGAGCCTCATGGCTTAGCAGAACTGTTGGAGTACCAGAATTGTAAGTTTTATTTCTGATATCTCATTTACTGTTTATTAAATATAAGACCCTAGATATTGATATCTTCTCTCTATACCTCAAATTCCTTGTAAAAAACACACAGTTGAACTATATGACATTTATAATTTCTTTTTGCTCCAAAAAGAAACAAGTTCATGAGATATATGCAAATTATCGTTATATTTAAATAAAATATTTAAAAATATTTAAATTTTGTTGTATTTAAACAGTGTTATTAACCTCATTTTTAGAAAACTATCCCCATAAATATTATAACATATAAATAGAAAATATAATAATAGAAAGGGATAATATTTTGCATTCCTCCTAACCCAAAACAAAACCAAAAACATCTGTTTTAAAAAAAGACAACATAGCAAGATAATAAATTCCAAATCTGGAATAACATATTTGCAAAATCCAATAACACATTTATTTCAGTTTTTCAGTTTTATTTCCTTTTAAATTTTTAAAAATAATATCACTGTAAATTTGTATTCTGCTGTACTTATGAGAGTTGATCATGAGTTGGTTCATTCTTGTCCTACCCAACTAAAACACAGTCAAGATGCTTGAGGCAATGAAGTACTAAGCACATAACATTGCTCTAAGAATGTAATTTTGGGTGAGCCTGGTTGCTAGAACTGTCTGCTGTAACCTAAAACCAGTTGTATCTAATGGATCTGCTGTAATTGTAATAGTTTTACTTATTGTCTTCTTTTATTAATCAAAACTTACCAGCTCTCCACAACCTTACTATGCCAATTAACTTTCTCAAAGAGTAATACATGTTTCTTTTTTTGCATAAAACCTCTAACCTTCCCTTTGTTCTTTGGACCCACCAAAGACAACCCGATCCAGGTGTGTGTCCCAAGTTGCAATTCTTTCTTCTTAAATAAAATGTTTAACTTCAGAGATTTGTCTCTGTATATTTTATTTCACTTCACCATGCATTATGATACAAAAGAAATTATAACATATGAGTATAAAGTGAATTTTGATTGTTTACATCCCTTATTGGTATGAATAGCAAAAACATAAGTTGCTGTCTCATTAGAATTTGAGACCCTTAATTCTACATATAGTAGAATAAAGACTTTGGTGGTTCATTGAGTAAAACATTCATAGGTGTTTTATATGTATATCAGAATATACTGGGGAACTTTTCTTGTTGCTTCAAAATTTTACTAGACCTTCAAAACGGAGGATAAAGCACACTACTGCGATCAGGTTTTAAGTAATGGTGCTAAACAAAATTTGGTGAGTCAAAAAATGTAAAAGATTGCCATTGCCATTCCTCTATTAGCTCTATCACACATCTACTGTTCAAATAAGGGTAGATTAGATTTCTGAGGAGATTCTTTAAGGAAATTATAGATGCAAAGAGATCTGGCATTTTATTAGGAAAAGACTGGATATTTCTCCCCATTCTTTTCCTCAACCTAAGGTGGGCATTCCTGGGAAGCCTCCCATAGACATTGGGGTTGTCATATAAGAGGACATTTTATCTCACACTCTTCCCATATATGTGCAACACTGCTGATACCTATATACACATTCATTGGGTGAGGAGGCAAGATCTGGTATTTATTTCTCAAATGGGAAAGTCTGAAGACAGTAGGTGACTCGATGATAACAAGGCACTATGAGAGGGGAGCCATTAGCCAAGCTGCGTTTTCACTATTTACTAACGTCGAGGGTACATTTTATTTTATTGAGGAAAAGACAGAGGAAGATGAGGAAACTGAAGTTGTGATAAAAGAAATCTACCTAAGTTGGCAGCCAGCTAGAGTGAGGAAATTTCTACTGAAAGAAGCTATGATTGAAGTCCTAGAAGCAGGAATTGAGCAATGGGTTTAAAAGACTGTACACCTATCACATCAGCCAAGTAAAAGGAAAATTGCACTTTTACTTATCCCCCTTCTGTCTTCTTTAAACCTGGAGTAACCACAAATGTCCACTGTGGGGGAGAGAGAGAACAAAATTTGAAAGAATCCACATTTCTGCAACTCCCCACATCCACCTCTGCAACTGCTAGTCTCTAGGCCACTGGTCAGGCCTCTACTGAGAGACTGAAAGGAAACTCAAAGTGAACATGAGTTTTAAGTTTTGATGTAGTCTGTTCTTAAATAAGTCTATTCTAACTTGGGAGGCCAAGGCAGGTGGATCACTTGGGGCCAGGAGTTTGAGACCAGCCTGGCCAACATGGTGAAACCTCAACTCTACTACAAATACAAAAATCAGCGAGGTATGGTGGCAGATGTCTGTAATCCCAGGTACTCCGGAAACTGAGGCAAGAGAATCACTTGAACCCGGGAAGTGGAGGTTGCAGTGAGCTAAGATCACACCAACTTATTCCAGCCTGGGGGACAGAGCGAGACACAGGAAAGGGAAGGGAAGGGAACGGAAGGGAAGAGGAGAGGAGGGGAGGGGAGGGGAAGGGAAGGGAAAAAGAAAGGAAAAAGAAAGAAAAGAAAGAAAGAATCTATTCTGATAGCTATATGTTAATAAGAACCTTTAAGGTTTGCTTGAGATGGGCTGGGCACGGTGGCTTACCACTGTAATCCCAGTGAGAGGTGACAATGTGCTAGCAGCCCTGGCTCCCTCTCAGCGCCTCCTTGGCCTCAGCGTCTGCTCTGGCCCTGCTCAAATAGCTCTTCAGCCCGCCACAGCGCTGTGGGGCCCCTCTCTGGGGCTGGCCGCCGAGGCCGGAGCCAGCTCCCTCTGCTGGCTGTGAGGTGTGGACAGGGAGGCACGGGCGCTCCTGGGCCGGCGAGGGTTCCTGGTGGGCACGGACTTGCCAAGCCCCAGGCGGTGGGACTGCCCTGGCTAGGTGCAAAGTCCAGGGGCAAATACCAATGGGAGGTGAAGCTGGCTGGACTTCTGGGAGGGGTGGGGTGGGGACTTGCAGAACTTTTGTGTCTACTTAAAGGATTGTAAACGCACCAATCAGCAGTCTGTGTCTAGCTAAAGGTTTGTAAATGCACCAATCAGCTCTCTGTCAAAACGGACCAATTGGCTCTCTCTAAAATGGACCAATCAGCTCTCTGTAAAATGGACCAATCAGCAGGATGTGGGTGGGGCCAGATAAGGGAATAAAAGCAGGCCACCCTAGCCACGAGTGGCAACCAATTCAGGTCCGCGTCCGGGCTGGTCAGTGTTTGTTATTTTGCTCTTCACAGTAAATTTTAAAACTGCTCACTGTTTGGGTCTGCGCTGCATTTATGAGCTATAACACTCACCGCAAAGGTCTGTAGTTTCACTACTGAAGCCAGTGAGACCAGGAACCCACCTTAAGGAAGAAACTCCAGACCTATCTGAACTCCAGACCCATCTGAACATCTGAAAGAACAAATTCTGGACACACCATCTTTAAGAGTTGTAATCCTAACTGCAAGGGTGTGTGGCTTCATTCTTAAAGTCAGTGAAACCACGAACCTACCAATTCTGGACACACCAGCAAGTTGGGAGACCAAGGCAGGCAGAACACCTGAGATCAGGAGTTTGAGACCAACCTGATCAACATGGAGAAACCCCGTCTCTACTAAAAATACAAAATTAGCTGAGCGAGGTGGCACATGCCTGTAATCCAGCTATTCTGGAGGCTGATGTAGGAGAATTGCTTGAACCCAGGAGGCAGAGGTTTCAGTGAGCCGAGATTGTGCCATTGCACTCCAGCCTGGGAAACGAGCAAAACTCCGTCTCAAAAAAACAAATAAATAAATTGATTGTGATGTCATGAAGGTGCAAAGACGGTTAAAGATTACTGATATTGTTACAACACTGTGTTGATTGTAGTAGTGGGAGAAAATACTGTTTTCTGATTAGTTTATCAGATATAGCTCATTATATATGTGGCGAGAGGTATGAGTGTCCTCATTTTCAAATCATGAAACATAACTGTAGGGGGTTTACCAAGACTTAAAACTTGTTTAAGTCTTTAAAGCCTTTGCTATATTTTACTAGTCATTTTATGGTTCCTTTAAGAATTTTATAGCTCATCATTTTAATTTTATTTAGTTTTTACCATATCAAGTGCAAGCTCAGATAAATTTTCCAGATCTTTCATTAGTGTCAAGTCATGTTAGCTAAAATGCGCTTCAAAGTAGTTTCTAACGTTTATATATACTTTTCAGCAAGGCCAGACTTCTGGTTACCCCATGATATATCTTCCGTATTCCTGTTTTTAAGTTTGCCTGGGCTGGTTCTTTCTCTAATAGCAATTTGTCACTTCTTGTCTGCCTATTTTGAAGGTATACAATTTTAAGATTCAGCTCAAGCTAGGTTTCCCAACACAACAGAGCTTAACATGACTTGTTCTTTTCCACGTAATGTAACTATAGTATTAACAAGCTAGGCTTTGAAAGAAAGGTAAAAGAAAATTTTAAACATTGTTGAAACATGACCACACCATTACACTCATTTAAAACAATTTATTTACCAGTGAGACATAAATTGTTTTTGTTGATTGCTATTTTGTAGTATAAGTTTGGATTGGCTAAGTATTGCAAGAAAGAGAAAGCTGATCTGGGAAAGACATCAAAATAAAGAGGAGTTGTATGCTTTAAATATAAAAATATAAAGCATTAACTATATTAGAATATATTTTACAAGTTCTTAACAATCATAGAATTCTAGAAATGGAAATTGGGAAGATAAATATATTATTATTAGTGGTTAGAGGAAAATGAAAAATCTGAGTAATTTCCAGATGGCAGTTTTAATTTTATTTCCCCGTATCTATAAAATAAAAGGTATTATTAGATTACACACGTATTTATATGTACATAGCTGTACTATATATAGTGACAAATATATTTATAATTATATATTACTATCACTTAGGTATAATGATTAATGACTACTAATTAAGAACTGATGTGTGTAGATCATTTACATGAAAAACAAAGAAATATATGCTAAAATTACATCATGAGAAAAAATGTCCCAATGTCAATGAATACATTTTATTTCTTAATTTAATGATGCAATATTATCAGTAAAAGAATATTCAAGGTAGTAAATAACTTGGATGTGAATTTGATTTCCATAAAAATTTTACTTAGGCTTCTAAATTTACTCTTTAACTTTACACAACCCATGCTCTGAATCTACCATGTTGTTCCCTTGATTTTCTTTGTATTTTAGGAGACATATAGAAACTCCTAAGAATATAGTAAAAGTACAAAGAGAAGATAGAGAGAGATCCCCAAAGAAATTAACAGCCCCCTAATTGCTAATTAAAAGCTCTTTGCTTTCTCTCCACATGGCCAGTACAGCTGCTTCACATCCTATCACTGAAAAGAAACACATAAATTCAAAGACAATATTGAGAGCAGCACCTGGTTCTGAGTGCACGTGTCGTGATGAGAGTATATTTCATACTGTCAGTAAATTAACATTTTCTAGGGCCCCAAAAGATGATTTTTTTCCCTCATTCAACTTCTTCCATTGTCCCCAGTGTAAAGAATCAGTAGTTTCGCTTCCATTTTCGATACTAAATATGTTTGCTTTACTGGTGCAGACACCTGCCTCCTGCTGTAAACGCCGTGTTCCAGCTCTAAAAGATTTCCCCAGGGCTTCCCATTCAAGTATTGGCTTGTAACTATGGCTTAATATCGTGTCAAAATCTCTTAAGGAAGATACAGCCTGTCACGTCATTTAAAGACTGAACCTTCATCTACTGAGATTCTGAAAATGTCCTTTGAGTGTTTGAAGCATGAGCAGACAAATAAAAGGCTAACAAGTCATTTGTAAAGATAATAGCTAACAGCAAGCATTCTCCTTTCCCTACCCCCTTTCCATTAAATGTTGATAAAGAAAAAAGAGAGCAGACTGCAGGGCCCTAGTTTTCGTTATTTGTAAACAGGTCAGAGGAAGCTTAAAACTCAAGTGTTTTAGACATGGAAAAAAAATATTTCCAACATCCTGCAAGGATTCAAGCATCACTGAAACGTGAATGAGATGTCAGTTTTCTGAAGGAAATAATTTTACAGACTCAGAATAGAGATGTGGTTGCTAAAATGCTTTTAATGATTTTTTTAATTCACTATATTATAGAAAATAAACTGGGTCTGCTTTTACCTCATGGTGGTTTTAATGCTTGGCTTGAAGAGTAGTAGAAAAAGCTTTACAAGTTGGGAAGAAGATCAGGAACCCCCTGTGGAATTTGGTAAGTGGAATAGTCAGTTCTACATTTTTGAATTACCAAAATTCATACCAATCTCATAGGTGGCAAATAAATAACTTTAATCTTTGTCATTTAGGAGAATCAAACTTCTCAATATACAGATAATCCTTGAGTTAAGATGAGATTATATACAATAAAGCCATTATAGATAAAATATATTGTAAATAAAAATGCATTTTAATACCCCAACAAACCCATTCTAAAGCTTAGAGGGAAAGAGAGCCATCAGGTCAGGTTTGTATTTCTCAAATTCACAGTCATTGCCACCTTTGCTGCAGAAGTGGTCTGGCCTGAGTTTGAAATCCCCTCCTCCTGAAAATCAGAATGAGATGTTCCTAAAGAGCATTAACAGCATTTTTCAAAGAGAAATAAGCAGGGCAACAGAAAATAATGTCTCGAATAGAACATGGCAAAACCCACACTAAAGCTGAAAATAACAAAGAAACCATTTTTGAGAACAGTGTTGATGTCCTACAGGTAGTATCCCCAGCCTTACTTCTTCCCTTCTATATTTTGAACCGAGATTACTGAAATACTAAACTCCTGAACTGCCCTTCTTTTGGAACAACATCAAGTGTATTAGGTTGGAGCAAAAGTAATTGCGATTTTTGCAATTAAAAAACTGCAAAAAATTATTTTTGGGTACAAAAATAAAATGGACTTTGCTTCTCTGATCCTTGATTGGAATCACTCGCCACAAGTCCAAACTCTGTGAGAATACCTCCCCACTCAGCCTTTCTGAAATATACCATGGTTGCTCTAGTGTGCATTCTTCTTTGCTGCATTAAGCTATTCTGTTTGAATACAAGTACGCTCCTGGTAGATCTGGCATGTTGGTGTTTATTAGTGAGAATTTCATTATGACTTGATTGATATCCTTGCTGACGCAGACTAGGACTCAGTTACAGAATGAGATTCATTGAGTCTCTACTTGCTCAAGACCACCTTGCTTAAAATGGTGAGGCAATTCTTGCACTGAATCTGAACTCTGAATACTTTCTTGAGTCCTTCGGTATTAGTGCTATTTTATTTGTCGTAAGAATAAAATCTTTAAGGAATTTTTGGTTATATTGTCAAATTTGTGCTTATTTTTTTAATGACAATTTTGTTACTGAAATTCTAGGGCTTTAGTCTATGTCCTGTTAGCTTGCCACACAGAAAGCCAATCACTGAGACAATGAGTATTGCCAGGGATGGAGGCTTTATTCAGGTGATGTAGCCCAGGAGATGGGCAATTAGTTTCAACTCCATCTCCTCAACTGACTAAAATCAGAGGTTTATATAGCAAGAAAGAAATGTAACCATGTGTGGGAAAACAGGAATAAGGGAGGGGTAAGGAAGAGAGCTGGTCAATAGGAAGTAGGTGGTTGGTTAGGCAGACATGATGAATGAGGGATCTGGTATTCATTGTCCACATGTGGTGATTTGGTAAGTTTCAGTTCCTTTACACTATCTGGAAGGCCTGATGGTTTGTTTTCCGAGAAAGGAACTCAGGTAAGACAGATGTAACTTTTTCAAGTTTTAAGACTGGGAAGGTCAATTTCGATGTTTATTCAAAAGAAACCACAAACATCAATTCTATGGGACAACTGGGACAGTTTCAGTTTGACAAAGCATGAATTTGTTCCCAGTCTTTCTGTTTGTCTAGTTATTATCTGAACAATTGTCTGTATATAAGGATAGGTTTATAGAGAGTAGAATATATATATATATATATATATATATATATATACATGTATATATATGGGTTGTATGAGCCTGTATTCTAAGCCAGTACCAAACCCTAATGTGTTCAGAAGTTCTATCACAGCTGCTTCCTTTGCTTTGTTTTTCAAAATTTAATAGGAATTTCTTCAGTTTTGGATCTGTGAAATTTGCTTTGAGATCAATCTCCCGGCCACACATTTGCTGGCTAAGGGACTGCTATCTGACCCAAAATAAGCCCATTGGGTAGTATTGCTTTGGCTCGTCCACTAATAAGCTTGTGCTACCTCTGGAAGAATGCTGGGTTCTTTTATTATTGTTGTTGTTATTATTATTATTATTGTATTTATCTTTTTAAATGGCCTAACACTGACTTGACCATTTCAAATTGCAGTGGTTACTTAGAAAATTTTTGACACCTAGAAGATTGTTCATTTGAGAGTTACCTTAGAACAACAACAATAAAAAGAATCATTCACAGGGAAATCCTGTGTCTTATCTATGTAAAAGAGAGGTTAATTTGTTTAGCATAAGAGACATCCTTTCTTTCTTTCCACATTTGAGCATTGATAAGAATGACTATTTTAATCATATACTCTTAAAAGAATTTGGTTCTTGATTAAATTTTCTGTATATGCTGAATTATTGAATATATATAAACATAAATTTTCCTTCCTAATTGATAAGGAAATTCATAATTAACCTCCTATAATAGTAAGTCCATATATAGTAATATTTGTGTTTGAGTATGTGGCTTCTTCTAATTTCTTCCATCTCCTTTTCCCCAATTTTTTTCTTCTTGTCTCACACTTTCCTAGGAAACTTTAACTAATAAAAATAAAATTCCACCCACTATATTATTTCAGAATCATACATTTTAATGTGCTAGGGCTATCTCAATATTGACTCATTGTGAAATTTGTTCAGAATAATTCATTAAATGCAACAATATATAGCTATGATTAATTCACACTACAGCCTGTGAATACAATACATCTGATTATTGAGTTTGCACATATTTATTTCCTTTTGTGGTTTGCATAATTCCCTTTGGAGGTAATTACAAAAATGACTACCAACAGAATTACTGGCATATTTCACCTTTACTACAAAGGTGTATGATTTATTTCTAACTTAACTAGCCTTAGAAGCATTATCTTCAGCAGAATCCATGATAGCAGTTTTAAAATACTCAGGTGTAAGCATGGGCCCTGGGTGGCCTTCAAGATGGAAATTAAATGCATAAAAGTGTATCAGTTACAACACAAAAACAGAACAGAGTTTTCTTACATTATGAAAGTGATGCTTGTCTTCAAGATAGTTCCTGATATTACCTAGGGTACCTTTAGATCAATCAGTTTTCCCATTCAAAAAGTGAAATGTTGAAATAACTTCATCCAAGAAAGAAAAACGCTTGAGCCCCAACTTGAGTCTCCCTTTTTATAAAGGCAGTGTGCCACATAAAAATCAATTAAATCACAAATCATTAAATCATTAAATCAAAGGCCCTGCTCTGAAGTAGATACTTGACAAATAGATGCTAATATTCCAATATTCCACAAATATCCACAGTAAAATTATCTGAGATTTAAATTCACATTTGTTAAGCACCACTCTGTTCTGTTCTTACAATACTTTTTCAGTTTTAGTTCTTATTTTTGAAACTTGCCAGCATGTTTCTTGGTTGAATGGTCACTGAGCAAAAAGAGACCAAATCCACTTTCAAACCTTAACATAGGCACTATCTCTAAATGCAACATAATGCATAATAACGTATTTTTGTCTACTCTCTGATCTGTATCTGAAACCAGACCAATTATACCATAGATGGTTTTTTTGGACAAACATAGAAATCGACCCTCCTGGTCTTAAAGCTTAAACTTACATTTGTCTTATCTGAGTTCCTTTCTCAGGAAACCGACCCTCAAGCCTCCTAGATAGTATCCAGTAACTGAAGTTACTTTTCCTTACCCTCCGTAATTCCTGTTTTCCTAACTGACTGCTTGCTTCCTGTTGACAAACTCTTCTTCCTTACTCCTCTCCAATTCCTGTTTTCCCTCAGGTAGCTACATTCCTTCTGCACTAGAAAAGGCCCCAGTTTTAATCAGTTGGGGAGAAAGATTTAAGATTTACCTCCCATCTCCTCAGCTGCAGCATCCAAATAGAGCCTTTTTCCTTGGTAATACTCATTGTCTCAGTGACTGACTTTCTTTGTGGTGAGCAACAGGACCTAGATAAAACTCCTGGTATTTCAGTAACATATCAATTACATTGTGTGCTTATAATTTAGATTCTATTGACATGTAAAATTTTGCCTGAGTAAGTAAGGGAAAATAGTATATTTTGGAATATGCAGGTATATATGTATGGATTTATTTATATACTCTTTATACTGACATTCCTTCTGGAATAAATACACACACATATGTATTTATACTCACTTTTCTTGTATTTTTTATTCAAAATGATAAGTAACAGTGGATCTTTAAACAATATATTTGGATTTAATATAGATCAAATATATAAGACATGCATTATTAAGTACATCAAATAATATCAGATTATAATGTAAACAATGAATTCTTGATTTAATGAGATTATGTATCTTCTCAAGACATGATGGAATTGAGGAAATTAATAAGGCTTCATCTAATTTTAAATAGCATGAACACTATTTGTCCTTCAAGTCAGCTTTTGTTTTTTTCCTATGTGCTGCAAGATAGAGAAACCATCATGAGAAAAATTTTGAGACTTCGGAAGTATGGGAAAGGAGAAAATACAGAAATAAGAAGTTGGAAAAGAAATAAATATAGTTTGTAAAATAATCTCAAATGTTATTGACTTCAGGAATCCATTCTGGATTGAAAAACACTTTCATCTTTTCTGTAATTGGTCTTTTATTCAATAAGAGCATGTCCTTTCTTTTCTTTTTCATCTTCTCTCTCAAGATCTTGTTGAAATTATTTCTTTCAAAGAATCTGTTTCTTTTTATTCTTCCCTCCCCTTGCAATCCATTTACCAATTTCGGAAACATTCTCAAAGTTTGCGTAAAAGATAATATAAATAATTATTTTTGTTATCCACCAGCTTCCTCTGGTTTCTTCGTCACAGTACTATATATATAAATAGACCGTATGTAAATAGTACAGTACTATTTAGCAAAATGAGTACTGAGGTAAGGTTTAGCTCCTTCATTTGAAATTTCTTTTACTGACAATAAAAGAATTCGTTTTTCTTATGACTCACCTATGAATACAAATTTCTGAAAACATACTGAGATATACTTCTCGTATTATACTTTTCTAAAAAGATGGGCTTTCTAAGTTCTCTGAACCAATACAAGAACATTTCTACTCTTAACATTTGTGCTCTTATTTCCCAACAGATTCAGTCACAATAACATATTTACGTTGTTGTTTTGGGTAGAAATCCAATAATAAGCACGTATACATGCTTATTATTGGATTTCTACCCAAAACAACAACGTAAATATGTTGTTTATTTATTTCTACCCCAAACAACAACATAAAATATGTTACTGAATATAGTTTTATTCAGTAGAATCAATTATTCACCTGCACACCATAAAGGAAAACAAGAGAAGATATTCATAGTATCTATTTTTATGGAAATTTTTGGCATGCATTATAGTATCTAGTTATCATAATTTATTTTTATCTGTTTTCTTGGTAAATAAATGTAATTTTCTCACCTTTAGTTTTGTTTACACAATGAAGTCTTAATTATTATGGGCTTTGGTCTCTGTTATTGTTGAAGTGTGTATTATTTAAAATAATGTATTTTTTTTATTAAAAAGACTTCCAGTAATATTCATAACCGATATTATAAGAAACATCAGATTGTTGCTACATTTGGATTTTATTTCTGGATTAAAATAGCCATTTTAATTACATCATTTCAAGCAGAGTATCACTTATCAAAATCCCACTTACTGAGATATAAATTATAGTCAACAAAAAAATTGAAAGAATAATTGAAAAAAATGTTCAATTTATTCTATTTCTATCATCTGCACTCCACACCCACTCTTTCAATACATCACCAAACAACTCTATTGGTTTGCAGGGGCGGCAGAGATGGACAGTGGATAATATAAATCCCCAACTCTCTACTACCCTCAAACTTCTTTCTCTTTAGACGTTCAGTGATTATTCTCTAATAACCTACAGCAATAACCTGTAAGAATTTCTAATAATTGAAAATACCAATCACACACACACACACACACATGCACACACGCACACTTCTATCTTCCCAAGGGGGTTCTTACGAGTACGATAGTAATACAGTTTTATTGAGAGCAAACAATTAGTGTTGTTAACAGCCACTTTAAGTACTACTTACACATGCTTGTATTTTCTTTATATTTAAGTACATCAGAATTGAAAGCACACCATAAAACCACCACCAGGTTTTGTGGTTTACCCAAATGCTATGTCTTCTACCAATCTATCTTGATATTCATAAAGTTAAGCCAGTAGCTAATGTAAGTAAAGATTTAAATATTATATAAAACATTTCCAGAAATATAGACATACAAACGTGTGTTCCATTGCTAAAAAAGAAAAATAAGCACACAAGATACCTTAACTAGCTATACTCTTATTGTAGAGTAAATGTTAATAGTTTACAATTACATTGAAAATCTCTTATTTTATTAGTGCTTTTCTATAAATTGCATGGTTTTTATTTTAGCTTCCACCTGCCTGTTAAGTTCAACATGTAAGTATCTTTGTGTCTCTGTTAAGTTTTGCTGTAAAATTAGGTGGTTGAGCTGGAGCATCACCATGTGACCTTTAGTTCTGGAATACAATTATTTTGTGATAAGGATATATGTTACACAAGTTTACATTTTGTTTGTCTTTGACACCTTCGTTAATGTCATGCTGTATTGATTTTTAAAAACTTGTCCTTCATGTGTCTATGTGATTTGTGTTCAAAATTGAATGATAAATTTTAATGTAAAGTGCGAATTCAACAAATAGTAGATGTGACTGTTTCATTTAGCCATAATACCTATCTATCTACTTATCTATTTGTCATCTATCATTAGTAAATACATCTTAGGAAGAATTAATCTTGCTGCCTATAGCTGGATATAAGGACAAAAATCTTCAGTTGGAAAATATGTTAAGTTATTGGTTCATTCTTCGTTTTCTATTCAAATTGTTCTAAGTCATTCTATTGCCACTTTTTCTTGAACATTATCGCTTTAAATGTCTACTCTAAGCATGTGTGGAATAGCTTCCTTCTGATTGCCAAGCAGAATAATTTTGTCTTTCTTAAAAACAGCCACAAAAAGGAGACTAAGTAATTGCACAATTGTGATTATATTGGTAAAGTTGAAAATGTTACGATAACTTACAAAAAAATTCAAGGAGCTTATACCACAGTCATTTACCCATCTTTTTTGGCAGGTATATTTTATGGTTGAATTGCTTTATTGCAAATATCTTTTACAAATCCCTAGAGTAAAGGCCAAATTGCCTTTTATCACTCTGAGGCAAAAACACAATAGAAACTCTCAATAGAAAAAAATGTGAAAGCGATTTTTAAACTGATACCTCATAGTGGCATGAAGAAAATATTTTTACTTTTTAAAATATTTTTTCATTGTTTACGTGAGATTAAAATATAGTACATTTATAGATACGCAAATACTTCTTATCCTACATATCTTTTGAAATAGGCTTACTTGTCATGTTTAAGACTCAATAATTAGATTCTCAGGCCATGGAAAGTAAAGTTGTGTAAATTATTTAAAAAAAGGTTTTTATTGTGAATTTAAAGCAAAATGTAAACCACTTTTCTATTGTCTATAAAATTTAATCTAAATTATCTTATCTAATTTTTCAGAAAACTCATAATCAGCTTACTGTCTATATGTAATATCATACTTGAACTCATCACTTCAACTATTATCAATCATGTAACGAGATTCCATAAACCTAGTATGCTTATTTTTAATCTCTAACTGGATTAATATATATAAAGTTCTTGCTATCATGGAATTTATAATGTAATGGGATATTCAGTTAATACACAAATACACAGGCAAGATAATTTCAGATAATGATGACTTCCAGGAAGAAAACTAACTCAATTGGTGATATGATAAACAATTACATGTGGGAGAGATTGGTTGAGGGGTATTTTTGATTGTGTTATGAAATATCCTTTCAGAATTAGATGTTGGAATTTTTTAATGATTTCAAGAAGTTTCCCAATGAACATCTGAAAGAAAAGTTTTCAAGTGCAAAGGATGGGTTTAAGTCTCATGTCAAGTTCAAATTTTACTTTCTATGCAATAAATGGAAATTTACTGTGGCTAAGTATTAGGAGTTGGGGGAATGCTATTTGGAATGAAGTCAGAGAAGCATATAGACGCTGTCAGATGTAGAGGCTTGTAGTGCATGGTAAAGAGCCTAGTTGTACTCTAAGAATAAAGAAAAGTCATTGCAGAGCTTTAAGAAGCAGAATGGCCTAATTTTACCTAAGTTTTGTTTTGTTTTGTTTTTTTAGATGGAGTCTTGCTCTGTTGCCCAGGCTGGAGTGCAGTGGCATGATCTCCGCACACTGCAACCTCCACCTCCCAAGTTCAAGGATTCTCCTGCCTCAGCTTCCCAAGTACCTGGGACTACAGGCACACATCAATCCACTCCCAGCAGTTTTTTTTTTTTTTTTTTTGAGATGGAATCTGGCTCTGCCGCCCAGGCTGGAGTGCAGTGGTGCGATCTCAGCTCACTGCAACCACCATGTCCCGGGTTCAAGTGATTCTCCCGCCTCAGCCTCCCGAGTAGCTGGGATTATAGGCACCCGCCGTCGTGCCTGGCTGATTTTTGTATTTTAGTAGAGACGGGGTTTCACCATGTTGGCCAGGCTGGTATTGAACGCCTGACCTCAGGTGGTCCGCCCACCTTGACCTCTCAAAGTGCCAGGATTACAGGCGTGAGCCACTGCGCCCGGCCCAAGATTTTTGTAAAGATTAGTCTATCAGGAAATTAAAAGCTAAATCCAACAAATAACAAGAACAAAAAAGAGGATGGATTGTAGCAAGGCAAGGCTGTATGTAGAAAGGGCAGTCCGAAACTATTACAGTTTTCCAAGTGAGAAATAATGGTGGTTTGAATTCAAATGAGAGCACAGTTGGGGGAGCGAGGCAAACAGATTATAAATATAATTCAAACATAGAGTCAACAGTAATTACTTTTGGACTGCAAGTGATGGGATAGTGAAAGAAAAGAAACCTAGATCTTTGGTTTGAAATATTTTCTTAACGGTTTTCCCATTCATTCACATAGACTATCATAACTAGGGGTGTTAAATGTTAAGTATGGGGTTTTAACCAGACCCTAGAGATCACCCCAGGCAAGGACACTCTTAATAATGATGTTTGAGGCCGGGCGCAGTGGCTCACGCCTGTAATCCCAGCACTTTGGGAGGCCGAGGCGGGCGGATCACCTGAGGTCCGGAGTTTGAGATGAGCCTGGCCAATATGGTGAAACCTCGTCCCTACTAAAAATACAAAATTAGCTGAGTGTGGTGGCACATGCCTGTAATCCCAGCTATTCGGGAGGCCGAGACAGGAGAATCGCATGAACCCAGGAGGCAGAGGTTGCAGTGAGCCGAGATCGCGCCATTGCACTCCAGCCTGGGGGACAAGAGCGAGACTTCGTCTCAAAAACAGACAAAAATGACGTTTGAAAATCTGCATAAATGTTATTTCGTAGCTACAGCACTTTACAAATTAACTTACGAAAGAATTACTATTAAAGATCAGAGGCCCAAAGATCAAATTGTGTAGGCTGTTGGACATTGGAGGTGTAAAGTCCAACTTCAATATCCATGGGAATTGATTCCAGGGCCTCTGCAAATACAAAAATCTGTAGAAGTTCAACCTCCTTTTATAAAACGGCATAGTATTGCACAGTACTTATGCATATCTTCCAGTATACTTTAAATCATCTCCGAAGTACTTACAATACCTAATACAATGTAAACGCTACTGAAATCATTGTTATATTGTTTATATTTGTATTATTTTTGTTTTTTTAAAAAAAAGAAGATATTGAACCCACACCGCCTACAATGACCACTTCAGCATAATGCAAAAAAGAAAAAAAAAATTATCGGGCCAGGCGCGGTGGCTCACGCCTGTAATCCCAACACTATGGGAGGCAGAGGCAGAGGCAGGTGGATCACCTAAGGTCAGGAGTTCGAGACCAGCCTGACCAACATGTGAAACCCTGTCTCTACTAAAAAAAATACAAAAATTAGCCGGGCATGGTGGCGGGTGCCTGTAACCCCAGCTACTCGGGAGGCTGAGGCAGGAGAATCTCTTGAACCCGGGAGGCAGAGGTTGCAGTGTGCCGAGATTGTGCCACTGCACTCCAGCCTGGGTGACAGAGCAAGACACTGTCTCACAAAAAAAAAAAAAAAAGTATCAGAGCTTGTTAAAGAACAACAGCTGCATCCTTTATACGTTTGTTAAAGAAACATACTTTTCCTTGGGTTAGAAATGAATTACAAATTTTATTTCTCACATAAATATGTAGAGGAAACGTCAGGATTAACTTTCTAAATGTTTCTGCTTAGAATATTTATATTTCATTAATATGAAATTTGATTACACAATAAACAATTAATGAGGTCTTAAGTAGTAACTTAATTATCCCTATGTTCGTTTATTGATAATCTGGTCATTAACTGAATTGCCTACAACAAACATTCTAACAAATTGAACTTCTATTAACAATCATATTGTTAGTAAATTCAGTTACCATTCATGCTTATGTAAAGGAAGCTTTTCAGTAGATAGAGCCTCAAGGCAAAGATTACATTAAATAGATAACAAAAACGAAACTTTAATAATTTAAAGAAGAAATAAAATCTTTTATCTTTAGCAATATTGTGCATATACTATGTTGAAAAAGTTATCAGAAGTCTTACTAATAATTGAATAAAACTAAGTTAAAAATGCACAGTAAAATTGAAAGAATTTTTTAATAGTTTCAGGGTGAAAGAGAGAGAATAACAAGAGGGTTAGATAAGGCTGACTGTATGGCCCTTCTGGAAGTGTTTGTTGATTTCAAAAACCAAAAGGCTGGCATTTTATAGTGAAGATGGGACAAACAGAAAATGAGGTCTTGGGTGAAAGGCAAAATATTAGACCTGAAGGCTCTTCCTTTTTTTTTTTTGAGTCGGAGTCTCCCTGTCACCATGCTGGAGTGCAGAGGTGCAATCTGCAATCTCGGCTCACTGCAACCTCTGCCTCCCGGGTTCAAGCAATTCTCCTGCCTCAGCCTCCCAAGTAGCCAGGACTACAGGCATACACCACCATGCCCAGCTAATTTTTGTTGTTGTTGTTGTATTATTAGTAGAGATGGGGTTTCACCATATTGTCCAGGCTGGTCTTGAACTCCTGACCTCGTGATCCACCTGCCTCAGCCTCCCAAAGTGGGGAGAGATTACAGGCATGAGCTAGTGCGCCTGGCCCTGAAGCTCTTTTAAACTTCAGAAAATTTTATAGAATTTTATAAATTTATATAGAAGAAAAAATGTCAATAAATGGCAGAGGGTGTGACTGTGTCCTCTCCAAATTCATGTTGAAACTTAATTCCCAATAAGAGAGTTTAAAGAAGTGAGGCCTATAAGACATAATTAGGCCATTAGGGCTTCACTGTCATTCATGGATTAGTGCCTTATAAAAGGGCCTGAGAGGCTAAGTTCACTCCTTCCATCACTTCTGCCATGTGAAGACAGCATTCATCCCCTCTGAAGGATGCAGCAATGAAGCGTCCTGTTGGAAGGAGAATGTAGCTCTCACCAGACTCTGAACCTGGCAGCACTTTGATCTTAGACTTTCCAGCCTCAAGAACCATAAACAATACATTTATATTATTTATTAGCTACTCAGTCTCAGTATCAGATATTTTTTATAGCAGCACAAAGGGACTAAGACAGGGAGACAAAAACAAAGCTTTCTGTCTTGTCCAGGGCTTTTTCTAAAAAAAAGTTTAACACACACACACACACACACACACACACATCACACACATCACAGGACAAGAAAATAGTCTAAACATACCAGCTGAAAGATGTGACACATTGTAAAGAAAACATTAGCGAGGTCCCATACTTTAGCCATGTGTTAGACAGGAAACCTAGTAGAGGTTTTAAACTACAGTTTGATCCTTCATCTTTTGTTTCTCCAAAACTAAGGGAAATCTCTGAGAGTGAGTCAAAGAAAAGTACAATGACCTGAAACCAGAACATAGAACAATAAACAGTATATAAATGCAAAACAGGGTGGCCTAAAAGGCAAATGATAATATAAGGATTGGGATCTCAAGTGTAAAATTCAGTCTTCTACAAAGTAGAAAGATATGGATCTGAGTACTCAATTTAAATCTTAGATGTTAGAATGGATCTAACATAGTCCCAGGTCAGCAACAGCTCTTGGTAATGGGCAGAATCAAATGGAAATTCATCCTGAACAAAGTTTTTCCAATGAAACCTTTTAAATATATAAGGATGAACTCTTATCAAAATATGATATCTCAGAAAATTATAAAAAGTGGAAATAAGCTGCAATGAGTTAGAAATAACAAAATCAATCATAAAAATATATTCAATTGGAAATAGACTTAAAAAACAATTGTTTGAAATATTAAAGAAATTAAATGTGAAAAAAATTGTGAAAGGAAAAAGAGATTTACCAAAGATGCCAAACTGATGTGGTAAAAGCTCTAAATAGAAATTTTATAAATGAAGAATAAATTTGTTGAAATTATACTTGATTGATCACCTAAACAGCAGACTAAAAACTGATAAAAGGATACTAGTAAACTGGAAAGTATATTTAAGAAAATTATCTTAAGAAAAATATGGTATAAAAGTTCAAATTGTGAAGGTTAGACTAAGAATATGTAGCTTAGATCTAGTAAGCTTTCAAGACTTAGAACTATAAAAAATGAAAAATGTAGTTTTTGCTGGAAAATGACTGAGAAATTTCCAGAATTGATAAAATGAATTAATAAATATAGAAGGCACAATATATCAAAAGTGAAATATAAAGAAAATTGCAAATAGATAATTATAGTAAAGCTTTAGTGCTTTACAACAAAGAAAAGTTCTTAACAGAAATAAAAGATTGAAAAAATCTACAAAGTAATAACAATTTGGTCTATAACCAAGTTGTCAAAACTGATAAACGAAGATAAAAAAGAGAATGATACTCTTATATTACTAAAAAGAAAAAATAGTCAATCCAGTATTCGCTATCTAGAAAATCTATTTCATGCTTGAGTGTAAAATAAAGATATTTATGTGCAATGAGAGAAAAGGAAATGATTATTAAGAGACAATTTTTCAGTAAATTTCTAAAAGACGTGCTGCATGAATAATCAAAATGAACCTGGAAATAATTTTGATGTAAAGGAAAAACTCTGAACAATAAACTAAGCAATTCTGAACAGTATGCCTCTAGAGAACAAATAAGATATTATCAGTTTATTAGGTTAAAACAAGAAATGATGTATAAACTGGACAAAACAATATGTAAATTAACATGTAAATGGAAGGACATGCTTTTTCCAAAGAATGCCTTTTACATTGAAGTCACTTTCATTCTTTTTTTAAAGTATTTTACAGACATATATTTCTTAATATTCCCTACTTTCAGGGAGTGAAAAATGAGCAAATCTCACAATAGACATGTAAATTGGGATGGAGATATTCTCCCTTCTTGTATTTTCAGGAAAGCATTAAAATATTGATTTCATACTTTGTGAAGCATAAAAAGTTAAACTAAAAAGTAAATTATTAAAAAGAAAAGGGAGGAATAATTGTGAAATCAGTAGAACAAAACACAGTTGAATATTTAAAATAAAGAAAAATACAATAGAAATAATAATACAAATAAAAAGCATAAATTAAGAAAATAGGAATTAGTAGAAAATTTATTAACGATTATATCACATGTAAAAGGAATAAAAAAAACTCTTTATAAACAGAAACAAACAAAAAAATACTCCAGATTTTACAATTTAAAAAGACATAAAGCAAAAGGGCACAGCCAGACTTATTCAAAAGTAAAAAAAAAAAAATGATAATCTATATACTAGTAAGATGATTTCCAAAAAAGATTTTAAAAAGATGATTGCAAAATAAAAGACATTTTAAGAAAAATCACATCCTTCAAAACATCAAAAGTTTCAATACAAGAAAAATAATACCTAACTTGCATGTACCTGATAAAATAATCTCAAAATATATAAAACTAGATCTCATGGAACTACAAGAAGAAATTGTTAAATTCACCATTAATGTGGAATATTTCAATACACTATTCAAAATTATGAATAAACTGCAAAAATATTAAACTGCTTTAGAAAATACACATTCTTATTAATTTCACTTTTTTTACAAGAGTAAACAGCATTTTAAGACATTAAAATAGTTTCACATTTCAATGAAATGGTGTCATGCAAACCACATCTTCTAACTGCAATAATATCAAATTAGAAATCATTAAATAAGAAAAACATATTTGAAAATTAATAATTATAAGACTAAACAACGTGTAGGTTTTAAAAAACAATATAGATCAACTCCTTGATATATTGGCCATTTTGGTGACTTCCCAGAAAAGCCAGAAAGAAATAAGTGGAAAAGAATGAATGAGTGCTGGGCCAGAGTATATAGCTCTAAGTAGGCCAGAGAAGGTCAAGAGATCACCTGGAGCAATGAGGTGACGTTATGTTGTGGTGTCTAGGTGCACATGGGCGTGTGTCTCTCCAGTGAGAAGGACATAGAGGACGGAGTTTCTCATCAAGTGTTGAACTCTGATTTTCCTCACCTTTAAATCGGTTCCTCATATAATGATTTTCCTCTTGATAAACATCGTCAGCATCACCCATTCACGGAGGCTTCAAACCCTGGAAGCATTTTGACTCCTCTCTTGTTTTCACACCCCACATTTGATCCATCAGTCAACCTGTTAACGCCCCCTTCTAAATGTAGACAGAGTCTGATAATTCTCACAACTACCCTGTTAGCTCAAACCAATATGATCTGTTGCCTGGACCACTGTAGCACCATTCTAATTAGTCTCTCTGCTCACACAGTCTTTACATACACCAGGTATGAACAAACTTTTTTTTTTTTTGTCTTAGGCAAGGTCTTGCTCTGTCACAGGCTGGAATGCAGTGGTGTAATCATGACTCACTGCAGACTCTACCTCCAGGGTTCGAGCTATCTTCCTGCCTCAGGCTCCCAAGTAGTGGGGACTACTGGTGTATGCCACCATGTCTAGCTAATTTTTTGAAGAGATGGACTGTGTTACCCAGGCTGGTCTCAAACTCCTGCCTTCAAGCAATCCTCTTGCCTTGGTATCCCAAATTCCTGGGATACAGGAGTGAGCCACTGTGCCCAACCTGAACAAATCTTCTTTTAAAGGAAAGAGATACTTTTCATAGATAAGGTCAGACTCTTTTTTTTTTTTTTTTTTTTTTTTTTTTGAGATGGAGTCTCGCTCTGTCGCCCTGGCTGTAGTGCAGTGGCGCGATCTCGGCTCGCTGCAAGCTCCGCCTCCCAGGTTCACACCACTCTCCTGCCTCCCGAGTAGCTGGGACTACAGGCGCCCACCACCACGCCCGGCTAATTGTTTGTATCTTTAGTAGAGACGGGGTTTCACCGTGTTATCCAGGATGGTCTCGATCTCGTGACCTCGTGATCCGCCCACCTCGGCCCCCCAGGTGGCTCACGCCTGTAATCTCCTCGGCTGGGATTACAGGCATGAGCCACAACGCTCAGCCAAGGTCAGACTCTTTTAATGACTTCTCATCACACTTCAATCTCTTCTATACTCAATCTATTCTAGTCATACTGGCCTCTCCGTTTTTTTGCAGGAATACCAGATATGATTCAAGTCTTTGCATTTGAAGTTCTCTTTGCCTGAAACACCCTTCACCATGTAGGTGCAAGTAGAGGAGGTTCTGTTTAACCCATTTAAGCTTAAAACTAAGATCAAAGATTAGGCAAGATTCTAATGATTAGAATCATTACATTAAAAACTGTGCCATGCTATTTGAGTATTTTAGGCAAAAACGATTTGTTTGTAATATGTGTGATTTTAGAAAATGATGCTGTATTGATGTAAGGGAAAAAAGTGGAGGGGAGTTTTGCAGTAATCCAGGAAAGAAGCTAATGTGTCTTTAATGAGTTGTTGGGAAGAAAAATTAAGAAATGTAAAAAGAATATATTGAGCAAGAAAAACTCCAATACATGATTACTAACTTGGAATATGAATATGATTTCAAGTTTTAACTTAGTCAACAAATTGGTCAGTGGAATTATTCATGAAGATAGGCAACAAAGAAAAGTAATTGGCTATAAAGTCTGCAAAAATATTTCTGCAAATGGACAAGAAGTAAAAGAACCCAGGTGCAGAAAGACAAATATTGCATATTTTCACGCATATATGGGAGTTAAAATAGTCGATTTCACAGAGGCGGAGGGTAGAATAATAGATACCAGAGGCTGGAAAGGATGTGGGGCAGAGGGTGAAAAAAGGTTAATTAATGGGTCAAGCATACAGTTAGATAAAAGGAAAAGGTTATGATGTATGATAGCAAAGTAACGTGACTTTTTAACAATAATGTATTGTATATTTCAAGATAGTTAGAAGAGAGGACTTGAAATGTTCCCAACATACAGAAATGACAAATACTTGAGGTGTTGATTACCCCGAATACCCTGATTTGATCACTGCATATTCTATGCATGTAAGTAAATATCACATTTGCCCTACACATATGTACAAATATTATGCATCAATTTAAAAAATGCAAAGACAAGTTTAAATGTATAAAATTATCACCACTAAAATGATGGTTAATAAAGCTTCCAATTCACATCAAATTTTAAGATCCAAGATTTCCAGTCGTATACAGATTTATCTTATTTGTTAGATGTTAATATTTACACATTGTACATAAGAGATTATTGAGGTTTGCATAATTAACAGTTGAAATTACACCATGATACACATTACTTAAATCTACTAAATACACTCAGAAATACATCCAGAAATCAAAGATATTAAAACATGTTCTTATATTTCTAAAATTTTAAAGTTTTGATTTTTATGTCTACAATTATTTCACCAAAAGTTTAAATTTTGGTGTGTGTGTGTGTATGTGTGTGGATTGATCAACTTTTGAAATGTAAATGACCATTTATAATTATCTAAATGCTCAGGTTACTAAGTGATATTATAATTTATGAACACAATATGAAATAACTATATCAAGTTAGATAACCTATTCATCACCTCAAACACTTCACATTTTTTTTGTGGTGAGAACATTTAAAATGTACACATTTAGCTATTTTGAAATGTGCAATACTCTGTTACTAATTATATTCACCATGCAATGCAATAGAACTTAAAAGACAAAAATTCTCTTGTCTGAGATTTTATACCTTTTGACCATCATCTCCCTTTCCCCCACCCCCATTTCTCTAACCACCATTCTGCTCTCTGCTTCTATGAGCTTGATTGTCTTAGATTCCACCTGCAAGTGAAAGCATGTAGTATTTTTCTTTCTGTGTCTGGCTTGTTTCACTTAGCATAATGTTCTCAGTTTATCCATGTTATTGCAAATGACAGAATTACCTTATTTTTTACAGGTTACCTTATTTTTTACAAGTTAAATTACCTTATTTTTTACAGGTTAAATAGTATTGCATTGTGTGCATTGTGTGTGTGTGTGTGTGTGTATTGTGTGTATATATATAGTGTATATATATAGATGCACACACACACACAATGTATGTTGTATATGTATAAACCTTTTCTTCATCGATTTCTCTGCTGATGGACACTCAAGTTGATTCCATAACTTGGCTATTTTAAATATTGCTGTGATGAATATGGGAGTGGCAGAAATACCCAGAAGTTGAATTGCTAGGTAATATAACAATTATGTTTTTAGTTTTTTAAGGACCCTCTGTACTATTTCCATGATGAATGTACTAATTTACATTCCCTCCAACAATGTATGAGAGTTCCCTTTTCTCCACATTCTTGCCAACACGTATCTTTCATGTTTTTGATAAAGCCATTCTGACAGGTGTGAGATGATATCTCATTGTGGTTTTTATTTGCATTTCCCTAATGATTAGTGATGTTGAGCACTTTTTCTTATACTTATTGGCAATTTGTACGTCTTCTGAGAAATGTCTATTCAGGTTCTTTGGCCATTTTAATTAGGATTTTTTGTTTTTGTTTTTGTTTTTGTTTGCTTGCTATTAAGTTGTTTGGGTATTAACCTCTTATCAGATGTATGGCCGACAAATATTTTCCCCCATTTCAGAACAGATTGTCTCTATACACTGTTAGTTGTTTCATTTGCTGTATAGAAGATTTTTAGGTTGATGCAATCCCACTTGTCTAGTTTTGCTTTTGTTGCCTGCACTTTTGGGGTCAAATACAAAAAAACATTGTCCCATCCAATGTCATGTAATTTTTCCCCTATGTTTTCTTCTAGTAATTTTAGAGTTTCCAGTCTATGTTTAAATCTGTAATCCATTTTCAGTTGATTTTTGCATATGGTATAAAATTAGGTTCCAATTCTGCATGTGGAAAGCCAGTTTTCCCAGCACTTTTATTGATGAGACTATCCCTTTCCTATTGCATATTTTTGGCACCTTTGTCAAAATCAGTTGACCAATGCTAATGAATCACTGGGTTCATTTCTGGACTCTTTATTATGTTTCATTGATTGATGAGTCTATTTCTTTTTGCCAATACTATGCTGTTTTAATTATTTTGCAGTATATTAGGTAGTGTGATACCTCCAGCTTTGTTCTTTCTATTCATAATAACTGTAACCAGTAGGGGTTTTTTGTGGTTCCATATATGTTTTATTTTTATGAAACATTGGAATTTTGATTAGGTATTGCATTGAATCTGTAGATCACTTTGGGTAGTATGTACATTTCAGTAATATTAATTCTTCCAATCCACGAACATTCCATTTATTTATGTCTTCTTCAATTTCTTCTATTAATATTTTATAGTTGTCAATGTACAAGCCTTTCACTTAGTTGGATAAATTTATTCGTAAGTATTTATTCTATTTTGCAGCTATTGTAAATAGTATTGTTTTCTTGAATATACTCTTAGGTAGTTTGTTGTTGGTGAATAGAAACACTACTGATTTATATCCGTCAAATTTGCATCCTGCAACTTTACTATATTTATTTATTTATTCTAACAATTTTTTGGTGGAGTGTGAGGGCATTCTATATATAAAATCATGCCATCAATAAGCAGTGGCGATTCTTCTTTTCTCATTTAGGTGCCTTTTATTTCTTTCTCTTGACCCATTGTTCTAGAGAGGACCTCCAATACTATGTTGAATAGAAGTACTAATAATGCGTATCCTTGTCTTGTTCCAGATCTTAGAGAAAAGGCTTTCAAATGTCACCACTGAGTATAGTGTTACTTATGGGCTTCTCATATATTGCCTTTATTATGTTGAAGTTTATTTTTTCTGTACCTAGTTTGGTAAAAGTTTTTATCATAAAATAATATATTCAGTTTTATCAAATGTTTTTCTATATTGTATGAAATGATCAGATTTAAAAAAAACTATTCTGTTAAGATGATACATCACATTTATTTATTTGTATATATTAAGCCATCCTTGCATCACAATGATAAATCTTACTTGAACATGGTGGATGATCCTTTAATGTGTTGTTGAATTCAGTTGGCTAGTATTTTTGTGAAAGATTTTTGAATCTATGTTCAAGGATATTTCCTTGTAATTTCCTTGTCTGGTTACATATTAGGGTAATGATAGCTTCATGAAAAGAGGTGAAAGTAATTCCTCCTCTTTGTTTTTTTTTTTTTTTTGGAAAAGTGTGAGAAGTGTTTTATTAGTTTTCCTTTAAATGTTTGGTAGAACTCAGCTGTGAAGCCGGGAGATCCTAGGCTTTTCATTGATGGTATATTTTTTATTACTGATTCAATCCCCTTACTCATTATCAGTGTCTTCAGATTTTCTATTTCTTCATGAGTCTGTCTTGAATGGTTGTATTAGTCTAGGAATTTATCCATTTCTTCTAGGTTGTCTAATTTGATAACATATAATGGTACACAGTAGTCTCTTATGATCCTTTGTATTTCTCTGGTATCAGCTGTAATGTCTCCTCTTTCATTTTTTATTTTATTTATCTGTATCATCTCTCCTTTTTTCAGTCAAGCTAAAGTTTGTCTATTTTATTTATCTTTTTAAAAACCAACTCTCAGTTTTCTTGATCCTTTGTATTGTTTTCCTAGTCTCTAATTCATTTGTTTCTACTCTTGCCTTTATTATTTTCTTCCTTCTTCTAACTTTGAGTTTAGCTTGTTCTTTTACTTTCTGGTTCCTTGAGGGAATGTTGGTTTAATTATTTGAGCTGTTTCTTCTTTTTCCAGGTAGGCATATATTGCTATAAAATTTTCTCCTATAAGTGTTTTTGATATATACAATAATTTTTGGTATTTTGTGTTTCTGCTATTGTTTGTCTTGAGAAATTCTTTAATTTTCATCTTATTCTCTTCAGGGATTCATTGGTTGTTCAGGAGCATGTTGTTTAATTTCTATATATTCATGAGTTTTCAAAATTTCTAGTTTTATGCCATTGTGATCAAAAAGATATTTGACATAAATTCAACCTTCTTAAATTTGCTGAGGATTATTTTGTGTCCTAACCTTTGATCTATCCTGAAGAATGTTTTGTAGGTGCTTGAGAAAAATGTTTTGTTGCTATTTGGTGGAATGTTCTGTATATGTATGTAAGATCCATTTGGCTTAAAGTGTTGTTCAGTCTAATATTTTTAAATTAATTTTCTGTCGAGTTAATTTTTCTGTTGTTGAAAGTGAGGTTTTGAAGTTCCTTACTATTATTATATTGTAGTCTATTTATCTCTTTATATCCTTTAATATTTGTTTTGTATATTTAGTTACTTCAATGAAAGGTGCATATAGTTTTATATTATATCATCTTGATAAAGGACTTATTTATCATTATTTCTCAAAGAAATTTTTCTACTCATATTTTCTATATCTTTTAACAAAGAATAGGAATGTGAAGCTAGAAATAGAGAGAAATTATGGCTTAAGTTTTTACATAATTTTTAATTAATCTACTAGTTTTAAATAAGTTTATATGTAGACATAAATATTAGGGAATACTGATTATATAAAATTAGAGAAACCAAATATGGACCTATTATCAAGATTTCAGCTTTTTTCAGTTTCTTAAACACGCCAAACTTGTTATAAATTCAGGGGATTTTGCACTGGCTCTTTTCTATACCTGGAGGGCTTTTCCACCAGCATTTTTTAGTCTCTTATTTTTATTTATTTTTTTTTTTTTATTTTTTTTTTTTTTTGAGACGGAGTCTTGCTTTGTCGCCCAGGCTGGAGTGCAGTGGCGCGATCTCGGCTCACTGCAAACTCCACCTCCCGGGTTCACGCCATTCTCCTGCCTCAGCCTCCCTAGTAGCTGGGACTACAGGCGCCCACTACCACGCCTGGCTAATTTTTTGTATTTTTAGTAGAGACGGGGTTTCACCGTGTTAGCCAGGATGGTCTCGATCTCCTGACCTCGTGATCCGCCCGCCTCGGCCTCCCAAAGTGCTGGGATTACAGGCGTGAGCCACCGCGCCCGGCCAGTCTCTTATTTTTATTAGGTCTCTCCCCAAATATTTCCTCCTTATGTAAATCATCTCTAAACAGCCTATTAGAAGAAAAAAAAAAAAACCTCTGTAGTTATCTAATCCTTTGCTCATCTTTATCTTAAAATTACATTGCATATCTTTTTTTTTTTTTTTTTTTTTGAGACGGAGTTTCACTCTTTTCACCCATGCTGGAGTGCAGTGGCAAAATCTCGGCTCACTGCAACCTCCGCCTTCCAGGTTCAAGTGATTCTCCTGCCTCAGCCTCCCGAATAGCTGGGATTACACACATCTGCCAAGATGTCCCGCTAATTTTTGTATTTTTAGTAAGACGGGGTTCACCATGTTGGCAAGGCTGGTCTCTAACTCCTGACCTCAGGTGATCCGCCCGCCTTGGCCTCCCAAAGTGCTGTGATTACAGGCGTGAGCCACCATGCCCTGTCTTTCCAGCTATTTAAACTATATAACTCTAAAAAATTGGTTCCTGTTACATAAAAAGACACAATATACATTGATCATATCATATTCAATTTCAGGAAAGTTTGAGTGTGAATTTGATGGCCATCCTTTGATGTGGGTATGTTGATAAGACTTGTATTATTTTTCCAATAATTAGAGATAGGAAAAAGAATCACTAAAAGGTAGATGTTAGCATGAACAAATCTAGGCAATTCCTTCTCTGCTTTATCTCCCTCAGTTTGAAAAACCAATCAGAGAAACCTATCATATACAAAAGAAAATGCTGAAAATACATGAAATACACAGTCTGATTTCTGCATTTTATTTGGGAACCTTAGAATTCTAGTGACACTCTTGTCAGAATCCATTTGTAATAACCTCTGTGATATTTAACACAAACAGAAAATGTGTTGAGACTGTGCACACAGAAACTTGTAGGTCACACTTTGCTGTGCTGTATGGTATCACCAAGAAGCAGCAGTGAAACAGGGCCACACTGATTAAGGAAAGGAGCTTCTCATCTGCATTTTGTTATTTTTAATGTTAATTTTAGTACCTCTTTGTTTAAGCCACTACAACTTATTTTATTAGTTTTAGCTCACAAAGTCCTAAAAAATGATAACTTCCTTGTTACGAAAGTTACATTTGCTTTGCATTATTCATCAGTTTAGTTAGTTCCTATATCTCTGAATCCTTGAGTAGGAACACAAACACTTCCAAATATCTGCAAAAGTAGCTTTGTATCAGAAATTCAATGTAACATACTCAGTGTGCTGAGCTCAACTGATTATGGAAAATTGGCTTTTTCTGATGAAGTAATCTGCATCTAGATTTTTGTCACCATGGTGAAAGCAGCTTCCTCCAAATTCGTTTTACAAGGAAGTTTGTAGTTTGGAAATAATTTTCACTTCTTTTTAGAGAGAAAAACATTTTTGAAAAAGACCCTGATGCTCAAAATGTCTTAAAATATACTTAATCGACTTTTTTCAAAATTTCCTTTTTCAATTATTGGCGTGAAAAGACATTTTAAAGTCATAAGTAATCTATAATAAAATGAACACAGACCATAATATAAATCACTAGTAAGTAAATTTTGTATTAAAATATCAATTTTGCATATTTATACTAAAATGAGTCCTTGAAAATGAAAAGTTTTATTGATTAAACTGAACAATAAAACATGATAGATATATCATAAAATATAAACCTTCCATATAATAAATGTTCACTTTTTTAGAGAGTTTTATCATTTATTTAGCTTGAAATTGTCTGACAGCTTAAGCACCCAAAGAGCTTTTGATTTGGCCAAAGATGCATGGCCACCTAGGGACAGCATCTGGCCTCCAGAGACACTTGCCTGCTGTTCCCCTGCTCCTTTTATTGCAATGAGTACTCTGAGTCATTCTGAGGGTTACAACCAAGTGAACAATGGATCTACAAGTAATTGTTATACCTTAATTTTTAGTCATTTTGCAGCTCAAACATAAGGCAGGGCAGTATAGTAAATACTTAACAAATCTAAGAAAAGATTTTCTGAAGTCTTTTCTTAGATTTGCATAATGGCTCTGCCTCCCATTGACTTTGAGATTTTAGTATTTAATTAACTTTTGGGTCTTTGTTTTCTCAGAATAGACATTCTGTAAAAGGTAGTTATTATTATCTCTGACCACAGTAAATGTATAAAACAGTTGAAAGACTGGCATACAATTTCTTATCTATGAAAAAAAACACTTGTGAAATGTACAACAGTGAGTTAAGATAAAGGTATTGTGAATATTAAACAAGGACAAGACAAAGATTTTTTTAAAGTAGAAGGTGACATTCCAAAAAGAATCACAGACATCATTAGAGTCTTCTGGATTATCTGGTACTTGAATCTGCAGCACATTAAATATTGGATAACAGTATCCTCATTATACTGACTATGAGGTATGCGCTAGGCATA
Organism: Gorilla gorilla gorilla; assembly: GCF_029281585.2. Taxonomy (NCBI): domain Eukaryota; kingdom Metazoa; phylum Chordata; class Mammalia; order Primates; family Hominidae; genus Gorilla; species Gorilla gorilla. The sequence goes on along the minus strand of NC_073238.2, from coordinate 76,834,705 downwards.
AGGTTCAAAGTTAAACCAAATATAATCCTTGTCCTCAATGGAAGTTAGTAAAAGTAAATCAGCTAGTATACTGTAAAGAAAGAAATCACAGATGTAAAATATGTTGCTAAGTGAGTAGAGAAGAAAGGTTTGGTTAACATTGTGCTTGTGTGTGTTGGGCGTTGGTGGGCACTGAGTATGTGCAATATAGCAAGAGTTAAAGACCAATGAATGAAGAGATAACAGAGGCGTTGCTTGAGAAGTGAATTAAAATTTACTTTTACCATCCTATAATTTTATCTTGTAACATTTTATACAGTCTGTCATTTTATCAGTATGCACTTGTGGATTTAATGCCTAAATATCCCACTGAAGTGTAAGTTCCATTAGGTTATATCTCTTTTGCCTACTATTTTTTAAAAATAAATTTTATATTGTATTGAAGTTACAAGATACATAACATCATGTTGGATACAAAATAAAATTTATTTAAATAAAGTGCTTATTATAGTGGAACACATGTAATACATCAATCAATTCACATAGTTACCCATTTTACCCCTGTGGCAAGAGCAGCTATAATCTACTCATTTAGCAAAAATTTTGAGTATACTATTATTAGTGATAGTCCTCATGTTGCACATTAGATCTTTTGACTTGTTTATCCTACAGATCTGCTGCTTTGTATTTTTTTAAGTATATTTTCCCATTTCATCCCGCCTTGACAACCCCAACCCTGGTAACCACTGTTTTATTCTTTATCTCCATATATTAACCTTTTTTAAAGATTCCACAAATGAGATCATGCAATATTTTTCTTTCTGTGTCTGACTTATTTCATTTAGCATAATGTCCTCCAGCTTCATCTAAATGGTAGAAAGTCCTCCTTTTTTAGGGCTGAATAATATTTCATTGTATGTATATATACCAAAGTTTCTTTATCCATTTGTTCATAGATGGACACTTAGGTTGTGTCAAAGTTTATTTGGTTGCAATCAACAGGACCTAACCTTGGTTAACTATAGCAAAATTGGAAGGATGAGGATAGTTCAATAATCCAAAGGAAAGGCTACATAGTAAGGACTAAGATATAAGCGGATTTAGGGTCATCCTTTAAACCTAAATATATATGAGTATATTAGAAATTATTTTCAAATAGACAGATATTATTAGTTTACTTTTAGATATTATTTTCAAATAGAGATATTACTAGTTTACATTTGAAAATTATTTTAAAATAGAGAGATATTGTTAGTTTACTTTTTATTACAGTGATAACACCTTGGAACATTGAATTTTAAGTAATTAGATCATATTTTTTAAAATTATGTTCCTCTGTTAATAATATCTATATTTTAAATCCACTTATGTTTTGAATAAAATAATCATGAAAAGCAACATCATGATAAATGTGCAACCTATATAGTCTCTAATACAGGGTGTTTAGAAGTATGTAACAAAATGAAATAAATGAAGAGCAAATTACTACATAATAGAAAACAGTGATGTGGCTGTGATAAATTCAGTTTACAGATAGTAACAATCGATAGTTTAATGGAGTCATTTATTAGCATGCAGCAGAAGAAAAATATTAGATGATGAAATTACAAACAATAACTTACCACTTCCCAAATGGATTATAGAAAGACAATTTATCCAAAATAAAACCTCAATCATCACTGTTGTTTCCTTAAGTGTACAGTTAACAAAGGCACATATATAAAAGAAAAAGGACTGAAAATAATATGTGTAAGAAACAGTTACAAAAATAAAATTTTAATAACAAATAAACCTATGAGAATTTCCAAAATATGTTACAATAAACACTATATTACATGAGAGATTTTAAGTCGAGATTGAAAATCTGAAACTTGATTACTGAAAACTACATATTCTAAATATTCTAAATGTTGCTATGGCAATAATTTATGTAGAAACCTAAATGCAACAGCATCATAGATACTGTTTGGCTCCAAAGCATAGCTCTATATATACAAGGGATATTAGCCAGTATGTGGCTTATTGCTGTCATTTCTCGACTTTCTTTTGGTTTATTTTTCTCATCATGATGGGTCATATTTTTATCCCTCTTTTCTTTCCTGTTAATTTTTGATTGAAGGCCAGACACAATAATTTTACCTTATTGAGCACTGGATATTTTTACATGCTATAAATATTCTTGGGTTTTGTTTTAAAATACAATCAGCTTGCCTGAAAATAGTTTGATGGCAGGTTTGATGGCAGGTAGTGCCAGAACAGTATGTATCCAGGACTAATTTTTTAAAATAAATTGTATTACGTATGTTTGACGTTTACAGCATGATGTTATGTGATACTTGTAAATTATAAAATGATTAGTATAGTGGAGCAGATTAAAATATCTCATATACCTTTTCTTCGTGACAAGAGCAGCTAAAATTTACTTATTTAGCAAAAAAATCCTAATGCAACTGTATTAATTTTAGTCCTCATCTTGTACATTAAATGTCCAAACATGTACCTTTTGACCTACATCTCACCATTTTCTTTCCCACTATTCTTTCTGACCCGTCATAACCACCGTTTAATTATTTACCTCTATGGATTTGAACTTTTTTTTCTATTCCACACATTTGTGAGATCATAGAATATTTTCCTTTCTGTGTCTGGCTTATTTTACTTGGCATAATGTCCTCTAAGTTCATGCATGTTGTGGCAAAAGACCAAATCTCCTTCTTTATTAAGGCTGTATAATATTCCCTTGTATATCTATACTATATTCTCTTTATTCATTAATCAGTGATGTTTTGTTTTCATATCTTAGCTATTATAAATAATGCTGCAATGAACATAGGAGTACAGATATCTCTTTGAGGTGGTGATTTCATCTCTATTTGGCATGTATCTAAAAGATGGATTGCTGGGTCATACGTTAGTTCTATTTGTAATTACTTTAGGATCTGCCACATTGCTTTCCATATGGCTGTACCGGTCTACATTCCCACCAACAGTGTATTGGGGTTCCCTTAACTCCACACTCTAGCCAACATTTATTGTCTCTTTTATTTTTCATAATAAACATCCTTACAGGTATGAAGTGACTCTTTGCAGTGGTTTTAATTGGCATTTCCCTGATGTTTAGTGATGTTGAGCACCTTTTCATACTATTGTTAGTAGAAACATGGTTTCGCCATGTTGGCCAGGCTGGTCTCGAACTCCCAACCTGAGGTGATCTGCCCTCCTTGGCCTCCCAAAGTGCTAGGATTACAGGTGTGAGCCACCGCGCCCAGCCATTTTTATATCTTCTTTAGAGAAATGTCTGTTCAGGACCTTTACCCCTTTTTAAATTAGGCTATTTGTTTTTCTACTATTGAGTTGTAATGATTCTTTATAAATTTTGATGCCAACCCCTTATCAGATACATGGCTTGCAAATATTTTTTCACAGTCTGCAGTTTGCCTTGTTTTGTTTATTTTTGTTTGGGTGTGCAGAAGCTTTTATTTTGATATAGTATTATTTATTTATTTTTGCTATTGTAGCCTGAGCTTTTTCTTTGATATTTAGAAAGTAATTGCCAAGACCTAATGTTGAGGTGCTTTTCTCCTATGTTTTACTTGAAGACTTATGTGGTTTCATTTTTTACATTTAGTTCTTTTATCCATTTTGAGTTCATTGCAGAGTATGACATGACTCCGATTTCACTCATTTCATGAAGAAATTCAGTCTTCCTAGTAAAGACTATCCTTTCCCCATCGTGTATTTTTGGTTGTCTTGTCGGTTGTCTTGTCAAAATTTAGTTGCATTTATTTCTTGGCTCTCTATTTGGGCTAATTTTTTTTCACCCCTGAGGCCATACCTCTCTGTGTTGTCTACTCAATGGTCCACAAATTGCATATTTACTATTCGTATTAAAGCGGTTATATTCAGGGATAGAGGTTGGAGAGATGCTTAAATGAGGTTTCATCAGGTTCTCTACACCAAATGCTTTTATTCTGCTCTGAAATTTTTATGCCAACACTGACATTGGATGGTTTGTGCCTATAGCAGAGAAATAAAAACAGAACTTAAAAAATCATATCCTCACTGCTTGTCACAAGCTGGCCATCACTCCATGTAAGTCCAGAGTATCCTTAGATCTACCTTGCAATTTATCAGTGTTTTATTTGTTATTGATATATATTCTTCCCTCTCTTTTCTGTAGTTTCTAGGGCTGCTATTGAGGGGAAAAGCCAACAGTTGGTGCTAATTTCTCATTTTATCAACAGAAAGACTGCGTTTGAACTTTTGACTTACTATTTTTATTTGTATAAACATTTATACTTTGCTAAAGTTAAAATTCATTACTGATATAATAACAACAAAGTTTTAGGATAACATTCAATTAAAAGTAATCAAAGTTATTGAAGTTGAAGTATCAGGCAAAATGAAATGAATGACAGTTTCTTCTCCTGTAAAAAATTATACCGGGTTTTAAATTCTGAAACAGCCTGCTCCAATCGAACGTCATATTTAGCTCAGTTATATGTCTCTAATCTTGGATTTGGATTCTCCCTTATTCATTTATTTTTACATATATCCTATTTTATTCAGCTTTCTGATTTTTTAATTTTTAAATTCTTAAGTACTGTTAACCTTTATTTTAGATTCAGGGGTATATATGCAGGTTGGTTACATAGATATATTGTGTAATGCTGAGGACAGGGGTACAAATGATCCCATCACCCAGGTTGTAAGCAGAGCACCCAATAGGTTTTTCAGCCCTTGTTCCTTTCACTCTTTCCTTCCTCTAATACTCCCCAGTATCTATGTTTTCCATATTTATGTTCATGTAGGATAGTCTATTTTTTATCACTCATTTCAATATTCCTTTAGAACAGTGATTTAATTTTATATATCTCTGTGTACTGAGGTCTGAGAGCAGAGCTAGGCAGGTGGAACTGCACAACATGTGTATTAATAACATAAATCGTGGCCACCAAGTTGTTGATGAATAAACATAGAACAAGAAAGGTACATATTTTGGGTATTTTATAAATTATTAAAGCATAGTTTTACAATAATTAAGAGTGATAGATCTTACTATTTGGATCAGTTCCTAGCTCTGCTAGTTATTTAGAAACTATGTGATTAGGATCAATAGAATTAATTTTCCTTTTAGTTTCTCCATTTATAAAAAAGAGATAAGGATAATGCATATTGTTGTATTATATATATACTAACAGTATAAAACATCTCAATATAAATGGACCTTTCTAAACCAACGGGCCTGTATTCTTCAATACCTTAACATCACATAAAAATAAAGCTGAAGCATTTTTCTCTATTTAAGGAGACTAAAGATACATGAAAACCAAATGCAATTCATGTTCACTCCTTCAGTGCCAGATTTTTTTGATAGCTATAAACTACAACTTGGGTACACTTAAATTTAATATTGGTTTTATATTAGCTAATAATTGTTTAATTATTAATATTGTATTCACCACAACTGCCACCTTAACATTTCCTTTAGTTTAACCAAACTTCAGACAGGCTTCTGCCTGCCTCCTGTAACCTCCCTTTTACCTTTAGTCCTTAGAAAATCAGGTTGGCATAAGCAAAGAGCTTCCTCTCCTCTCTTTTTTAGAGTTATTTACTTTAGGTAACTTATAATTTAAAAATATTCTTCTGCCTCTTTAAGATATAAAGCTTTTAAAAGCCTCTAGTCAGTTTTTGCAAACCACAACGTTTTAATTTTATTTTATTGTATGTAAGTTCTGGGATACATGTGCAGGATGTGCAGCTTCATTACATAGATAAACATATGCCATGGTGGTTTGCTGCACCTATCAACCCATCCCCCAGGTTTAAGCCCAGCATGCATTAGCTATTTTTCCTGAAGCTCTCCCTCCCCCACCCCCAGCAGGTGAACCCCAGTGTGTGTTGTTCCCCTCCCTATGTCCTTGTGTTCTCATTGTTCAGCTCCCAATTATAAGGGAGAACATGTAGTGTTTGGTTTTCTGTTCCTGGGTTAGTTTGCAGAGCATAGTGGCTTCCAGCTCCAACCATGTCCCTGCAAAACACATGATCCCATTCTTTTTCACGGCTTCATAGTATTCCATGGTGTATATGTACCACATTTTCTTTATCCAGGCTAGCATTGATGGGCATTTGGGTTGACTCCATGTTATTGCTATTGTGAATAGTGCTGCAATGAACATACACATGCATGTATCTTTATAAAAGAATGATTTATATTCCTTTGGGTACATACGCAGTAATGGGATTGCTGGGTTGTATTAGTTCATTTTCATGCTGCTGATAAAGACATACACAGACTGAGTAATGTATAAAGGAAAAGAGGTTTAATGGACTCAGTCCCACGTGGCTGGGGAGGCCTCACAATCATGGCAGAAGGCAAAAGTCACATCTTATATGGTGGCAGGCAAGAAAGAAATGGGAACTAAGTGAAAGGTATTTCCCCTTATAAAACCATCAGATCTAATGAGACTTCTTCACTACCATGAGAACAGTATGAGGGAAATGGCCTGAAGAATTCAATTATCTCCCACTGGGTCCCTGCCACGACTTGCGGGAATTATGGGAGCAGCAATTCAAGATGAGATTTGGGTGGGGACACAGCCAAACCATATCATGGATCAAATGGTATTTCTGCTTCCAGGACTTTGAAAAATTGCCACACTGTCTTCTACAATAGTTAAACTAATTTACATTTCTGCCGTCAGTGTAAAAGCATTCCTATTTCTCCACAGCCTTGCCAGCATCAGTTGTTTCTTGACTTTTTAATAATCGCCATTCTAACTGGCATGTGATGGTATCTCCTGGTGTTTTTGATTTGCATTTCTCTAATGATCAGTGATGTTGAGCTTTTTTTCATATATTTGTTGGGCACATAAATGTCTTCTTCTGAGAATTGTCTGTTCATTCCTTTGCCCAGTTTTTAATGGGATTGTTTGCTTTTACCTTGTAAATTTGTGAAGTTCTATGTAGATTCTGGATATTAGATCTTTGCCAGATAGATAGGTTACATAATTTTTCTTTCATTCTATAGGTTGTCTATTCACTTTGATAATAGTTTCCTTTGCTGTGCAGAAGCTCTTTAGTTTAATTAGATCCCATTTGTCAATGTTTTCTTTTGTTTCAATTCCTTTGATGTTTTTGTCATTAAACCTTTGCCCATGACTATGTCCTGAATGGTATTGCCTAGATTTTATTCTAGGGTTTTATAGTGTTGGGTTTTACATTTAAGAATTTAATCAATTTTGAGTTTAATTTTTGTATAATGTATAAGGAAGGGGTCCAGTTTTAGTCTTCTGCAAATGGCTAGCCAGTTTTCCCAGCACCATTTATTAAATAGGAAATCCTTTTCCTATTACTTGTTTCTGTCAGGTTTGTCGAAGATTGGATGTTTGTAGCTGTGAGGTCTTATTTCCGAGTTCTTTATTCTGTTCCATTGATCTATGTGTCTGTTCTTGTACCAGTGCCATGCTATTTTGGTTACAATAGCCTTGTAATATAGTTTGAAGTCAGGTAGCATGATGCCTCCAGCTTTGTTGTTTTTGCTTAGGATTGTCTTGGATATAGGAGCTCTTTTTTGTTCCATATAAAATTTAAAGTAGTTTTATTCTGTTGCTGTTAAAAATGTCGGTGGTAATTTTATGGGAATATCATTGAATCTGTAAATTACTCTGGGCAGTATGGCCATTTTCATGATATTGATTCTTCCTATCCGTGAGTATGTAATGTTTTTCCATTTGTTTGTGTCCTTTCTGATTTCCTTGAGCAGTGGTTTATAGTACTCCTAGAAGAAGTCCTTCACTTCCCTTGTTAGCTGTATTCATTGGTATTCTGTTATCTTAGTAGCAGTTGTGAATGGAAGTTCATTCCTGATTTGGCTCTCTGCTTATCTATTGTTGGTGAATAGGAATGCTTGTGATTTTTGCACATTGATTTTGTATTCTGAGACTCTGCTGAAGTTGCTTATCAGCTTAAGAAGCTTTTGGGCTGAGACCATAAGCTTTTCTAGATATAGAATCATGTCATCTGAAAACAGAGACAGTTTGACTTCCTCACTTTCTATTTGAATACCCTTTAATTCTTTCTCTTGCCTGATTGTTTTGGCCAGAACTTCCAATACTATGCTGAATAGGAGTGTTGAGAGACGGCATACTTGTCTTGTGCCAGTTTTCAAAAGGAATGCTTCCAGCTTTTGCCCATTCAATATGATATTGGCTGTGGGTTTGTCATATATGGCTCTTATTATTTTGAGTTGTGTTCCATCGATACGTACTTTATTGAAAGTTTTTAACATGAAGGGATTTTATTGAAGGCTTTTTCGTGTGTGTCTATTGAGATAACCATGTGGTTTTTGTGTTTAGTTTTGTTTATGTAATGAATTGCATTTATTGATTTGCGTACTTACATCTCAGGGATAAAGCCAACTTGATTTTGATGTGCTACTGGATTTGATTTACCAATATTTCACTGAGAATTTTTGCATTGATGTTCAGGGACATTGGCCTGAAGTTTTCTTTTTTTGTTGTATCTCGGCCAGGTTTGGGTATCAGGATGATGCTGGCCTCATACAACGAGTTATGGAAGAGTCCCTCCTTTTTAATGGTTTTGAATACTTTCAGAAGAAATGGTATCAGTTCCTCTTTTTATCTCTGATAGAATTCAGCTGAAAATTCATCTTGTCCTGGGCTCTTTTTGGTTGGTAGGCTACTTATTACTGTCTTAATTTCAGAACTTCTTTTTTGTCTATTTAGAGATTCAACTTTTTCCTGGTTCAGTCTTGGGAGGGTGTATGTTTCCAATAATTTATCTATTTCTTCTTCTAAATTTTCTAGTTTATTTGCATAGAGGTGTTTATAGTATTCTCTGATGGTTGTTTGTGTTCCTATAAGGTCAGCAGTGATACCCCTTTATCATTTTGTGTCTATTTTATTTCTCTCTCTTTTCTTCTTTATAAGTCTAGCTAGTGGTATATCTATTTTATTATTTTTTTCAAAAAAACAGCTCCTGGATTCATTTATTTGTTTGAAGGGTTTTTTTATTTTTTTTTCATCTCTATCTCCTTCAGCTCCACTCTGATCTTGGTTATTTCTTGTCTTCTGCTAGCTTTGGGGTTTGTTTGCTCTTGGTTCTCTAGTTCTTTTGTGTATGATTCGGTTTGCCAAATTAGGATGTAGGTTTGAGATTTTTCTAGCTTTTTTCATGAAACCACAATTTTTTTAAGGACCTGGGAGCCATTCCTTTGCAATGTAATCATCAAGGAATATAGTGTTCCTATCTCTGAGTCTTTGTAGGAGAGTAGACACCTAATTTTTATGTGTTTTGCTCCAAGCAGTAAAACCACCTTCTGTCAGGAAGATAAAAGAAAGTTGACTTTTACTTTGGTTAAGAATAATCAGCAAACACAGAAGGTCGACTCCAGCTTTTAAAAACCCTGCCATTGCTTCGGTGGAGGTGAATTCAGTCTATGTTCTGATCTCTCTCCAGGATTGCAATAGAAATTGAGTAGAGTTTTTCTTAACTGTTTACCTTAGACTGGTAAAATTTTTCCTTTGGCAGTATTAATGTTAACTTTTCTGAGTTTGGTAATTGTATTATGATATGTAGGGCAATGTCCATGTTATTAAGACATACTTAAGTGTTTAGGGGTGAAGCATCAAATAATAACAACTATCCAATGATTTAGCAAAATCTCTCTCTCTCACACACACACACACACACACACACACACTCTGTGTGCATGTGCATATGCATACATGCATAAGTAATTGACCAACAGTGAGAGCAAAGTGAGATGAGAGTGAGAGAGAGAGAGAGAAGAGAGATACTGGTGAATAATCAGATGGTGAAATGGAATGAATGGACATGGCCTTATGAAATAGTATATACAACATATTACCACATCTGTTATAGTGATTCTGGGGGCATGGTCCTCTTCATCCCTTAATTATAAGAAAACCTTTGTCTCTATTTAGGACTTGATTTTTTTTCTGATGGAAAAAAATGATTAAAAAGGCTTATGTCTAAGCATTATACTCTATGATTGTATTATCTTTAATCTACACCTTGAGGTGATTAATTAACATTTGAAATACAATAACAGAATCAATGTAACAGATGTGCCTTCCTGTACCTATTAAATATCATTATTGAAACCTGTACCAGAGGGCATTTCAATTAACCAGAGAAATATTAAAAATCAGTTTTATTCATGAAATGAATGGTATTCAAGAAAAATGCTTGGGACACACTGTCTTTGTTTTTATGGGTCTCACAATTTTATGGAACTCACTTTTGTTGTGAGAATGAGTTACAAGAAACTAGAAAGCTGATCTTTGAATACCTGCTGAGCAGTGCTCAGACTCTAATTCCCATTAGTCCTGTTTTTCCCCTACTTCATAGAAGACACTGTCTCCTCACATAATTTCTGCTTCTGGATAGATAAAGTGCCAGCCTTTCAGTGAACCTATTAAAAACAGGACTAGTGCATTTTTGGCCGAATTTACTCTAACATTTGTTTTCATAATTATATTCTACATATTAGTGAAGTTAGAAAATACCTCTGGATAGTCCACCACTCAAGTTAATTACTATTTACCAAAAGAATTTTACAATTAAGAACCACTACTAGATTGACTTTGATTAGTTTGCAACATTAGTTTTTAGGACTGTTGTGAGAATTGAAAGAGATAATACATATATGTTGCTTATAATATTACCTATTATATTCTAAAATTCAATAAATTTCAGATATTATTTCATACTAATATTAAACATGTGCTACTTCTATTTTTTATTTTTAAATTTTTGGTTGAGACAAGGTCTTGTTTTATTGCCCAGGGTTGTCTTGAACTCCTAGTCTCAAACTATTCTCTACCTCCCAAAGTGCTGAGATTACAGGAGTGAGTCACCACTCCTGGCTAGTATATGTGCAACTTAATAAAAAAAGTTGATATTTATTTTTTAAAATTACAACAGTCCTGCTATAAAATCACGCTTATTTAGTAATACACTTTATCAGACAGGGTTGCTACAGTAAACAGGATTCTCCTAATGGTTCAAATGAAGGGAATATTTACAGAATTATGAGCAGGTTTAGCAGAATATAGAAGAGATGATGAGCTATTCAGAGAAAAGCAACTGCAAGGAGCTATTATAACACCTACGTCTGTATCATTAAGGGTAGAAAATGGTGTTAGAAAAATCTGAGAAGTGTACTCAGAAATGCTGTAGTCCAGGAAGGGAACAACTATTCTCTGACAGGCAGTGCTAAAACATGAAGAGAATGGGAAGGAATGGCTGACCATCCTCTTTCTCTGATCTGTCAGTAACTTGCATTGTACATGTAACAGAAAGCCAGAGAGCAATGGAGCCCAGATGATGTAACCCACAGGCTCAGCCTCCAGGACGTCCAGGAAGGCACAGAGAGATGAATAAGTTAAGGCAATCAGGAAATAAGCTGTCCACATTCTTTTATTGTCATATGCAAATTATATAGTGTTAAAAATATTTGCAACAGATGGCAAACTATATAAACCATTCTCCAATTTTTTTTGTTGTTTAAAACTGACACAGACACAATGAAACCCGTATGTCTGTCGGTTAATGCTTTGTGAGGCATAGGTTAGTTCAAACCTCAATCCAAACTGTTGAGCACCTCTCCTATCTGTAAATAATGTCTTCATGCACTAAGGCTTTAAATTTCTATGACTATATAAGCATCTTCACTGACATGAACTTTTTTTCTTTGGTGTCTCATTCTGCAATGTTTGTTATTTCTCTCTTTAAAACAATTGATTTCTCGTTTGACAGGTGATAAAAATAAATGTTTCATTTACCACCACATTAAAATAAGTTGACAAAAGTTCTTTATTGTTATTTCCTGTCACTGCTTCTTCATCAGGCTTTTTTTTTCCTTTCACACTCAGTGTAATAGTAATCAATATGCCCTCGGAATGTATTATGTTTTATGGTTATATTTTCCCCAAATTCAAGCTATGAAAGTTAATATTTTATATAGATCTGTATACGTTACAGAAAAATAAGTGATAGTGCACTTCGGGAAGGTACATTAACTACAGATAGACATCACATTCCACCAAATGGCACATCTATTCTGTACTGAATCTTGCTAACTGTATTTTTAGAATGTTTTAAACATTTTAGAGTAATGTACCCGTTTGAGTCTAATTGAATGTTAAAAAAGGCAAAGAGAAAAAAAAAACATGTCTACATTGAAAGACTGAGATACAGTGTTTTTACTTTAAGGAAGAAAATAAACTTTAGGCATTTAAGAAATCAGTTTTTTATCACTGAAAATGATCAAAATAGGCATTTAGAAAGTTAATTAAGAAACATATTCTAAGCATCCATGTGTTAAAAATAGAACACTTTTAACGTTTAGACTTTTGTTATGGTATTAGTCATGCAACTTGGTTCTTATTTCCAAATACGGTTTGGCTGTTATAGAATCTTTGCAAGTGGATACGAATTTTTGAATCAGCTTTTGAAGTTCTTCAAAAAATTCTACTGGGATTTTGATAGGGATGCATGAATATATATAGATAAGTTTGAGAAAGACTGATGTATTAACAATATCAAGTTTTGCAAACTAACAATAATACGTATTTCTCAATTTTTTCTTTTATAACTACATTATTTTGTATTTTTATTGATTTATTTTTTTTAAATTGTAACTTTTATTTCAGCTACAAAGGGTACATGGGTATATTGCCCCAGCTGGTGAGCATAGTACACTATAGGTAGTTTTTAAATCCATGCCCCACCCCCTCCATCCCCCACTAGCAGTCCACAGTGTCTACTGTTCTCATGTTTATGTCTGTGTGTACTCAAGGTTTAGCTCCCACTTAGAAGTAAGAACATGTTGTATTTGGGTTCCTCTTCCTGCAGTAACTCTCTTAGGATTATGACCCCCAGCTCCAGTTGCTGCAAATAACATGATTTCATTCTTTTTTTTTTTTTTCTTGAGACGGAGTCTCGCTCTGTCGTCCAGGCTGGAGTGCAGTGGCGTGGTCTCGGTTCACTGCAAGCTCTGCCTCGCGGGTTCACACCATTCTCCTGCCTCAGCCTCCCGAGTAGTTGGTACTACAGGCGCCCGCCACTGCACCAGCTAATTTTTTATATTTTTAGTAGAGACGGAGTTTCACCTGTGTTAGCTAGGATGATCTGGATCTCCTGACCTCTTGATCTGCCCGTCTCGGCCTCCCAAAGTGCTGGGATTACAGGTGTGAGCCACTGCGCCAGGCCGATTTCATTCTTGTCATGGCTGCATAATATTCCATGGTGTGTATGCACTACATATACTCTGCAGATTATCCAATCCACCACTGAGGGACACCTAGGATGATTCTGTCTTCACTATTGTTAGTAGTGCAGTGATCAATACCTGAGTTCATGTGTCTTTTTGGTATAATGATCTATTTTATTTTGGGCGTATACCAGTAATCCCAGTACTGGGATTGCTGGGTTGAATGGTAGTTTGTTTTAAGGTCATTGAGAAATCTCCAAACTGCTTTCCACAGTGCCGGAACTAATTTACATTGTCACCAAATGTGTATGTGTTCTCTTTTCTTTGCAGCCTCACCAGCAGCATCGGTTGTTTTGTAACTTTTTGATAATAAACATTCTGACTGGTGTGAGATGTTATCTCTTTGTGGTTTCAGTCTGCATTTCTGGGATGATGAGTGATGATGTACATTTTTCAAATATTTGTTAGCTGCTTGTATGTCTTCTTTTGAAATGTGTCTGTTCATGCTCTTTGTACATTTTTTAATGGAGTTATTTGGTTTTGGCTTTTTGATTTGTTAAAGTTCCTTATAGATTTTGGATATTAGACCTTTGTTGGATGCATAGTTCATGGATATTTTCTCCCATTCTGTAGGTTGTCTGGTTCTATTTTTTTTTTTTTTTGAGACAAAGTGTCACTCACTCTGTCACACAGTCTGAAGAGTAGTGGCACAATCTCGGGTCACTGTAACCTCCACCTGCCGGGTTCAAGCAATTCTCCTGCCTCAGCCTCCTGAGTAGCTGGGATTATAGGTGCCTGCCATTATGCCCTGCTAATTTTTGTATTTTTAGTAGAGATGTGGTTTTACCATGTTGGTCAGGCTGGTCTTGAACTCCTGACCTTGAGTGATCTGCCCACCTCGGCCTTCCAAAGTGCTGGGATTACAGGCGTGAGCCACTGTGCCAGGCATAGATTGTCTGTTTATTCTGTTGATACAGTTTATTTTGCTGTGCAGAACTTAAATCTTTAATTTATTTTAGTAATATTTAGGTTATTTGTAATGTGATTACTTATATTATTTAGGTTATTTGTAATGTGATTACTTATATTATAAGTTAGCTTAAAATTTATCAACTTGCTATTATTTTCTGTTTGTTCTATCTGTTCTTGTCTCATCCTTTTCCTCTGCCTCTGCCATTTTTTGATTGAGTGATGCTTTTAATTAACTTCTGTCTTCCAGAACGCTCATTAGCTATAACTCTGGTTTTTTATGTTAGTGTTTGCTTTAGTGTTCATAGTGCACATCTTTAATTTATTATCCTTTTCCTTCATACTGTGATGATCTACTACCTTCCTAAAATAAACCTTCAAAATTTTATTCAGTTACTCTACTCCTAGCCCTTGCGTTATTTTTGTCATATAATATTTAAATATATTACCTTTATTTACATCTTGGAGTGTTTAGTTAACATTTTAAATAGAGTAATTAGACTCGATGTAAGAAATGGGCCTACATAAGCATCAAATATGTCACTATTAAGGACACTATATTGTTACTATGTTTAATTAAAGTCAGTTGTCCTCTAAAGGTATTTAATAATAAGAAAAGTTTTATATATTTAATTATGTTTTTACCATTTCTAATATTCTTCCTTCCATTAGGTATATCTGAATACCCAACTGGTATCATTTTGCTTCTGTGGCAGGCAGTCCTCAAGATTGTCCCATGATCCCCAATTCTTGGTATCTACAACATACATATTTTCCTCTTACATTGTACTCCAGCTATATGATGAATCCTGAGCCAGTGCAATGCAGATAACCTACTCATAAATTCTTCACAATATGAAGCTTTGTGAATTAATAAATATTTATTGCTTTAAATTGCTAAGCATTGTATGGATTGTTATGCCACAGTATATAGATAATAAAGATTTTGATAACTGGAAGTAAAGTGTTGTGATCTAGGAGTGGCTTTGAAATGACAGTAGGTATTAGTGAGGGTCTAGAATGACTTGAAGAGAGTGACATAAATGTTATTTTAAAAATCTGGGCAGAGATAGACATCTAGTTTCATTTTTCTGCATATGGTTAACCAGTTTTCCCAGTACCATTTACTGAAGAGACTGTCCTTTTCCCAATGTATGTTCTTGGTGCTGCTGGTGAAATTAGTTGGTTTATTAAAAAAAAAAGAATGTATGTTTTGGTTCTCTATTCTGTCTTATTGTTTATGTGTCTGTTTTTATTCTAATATTAACTGTTTTGGTTAGAATAGCTTTGTAGTATATTTTGAAGTCAGGTAACGTGATGCCTCCAGCTTTATTCTTTTTGCTCAGGATTCCTTTGGCTATTCAGAATCTTTTGTGGTTCCATATAAATTTCAGGATTGTTTTATCTATTACTGTGAAGAACATCATTGGTATTTGGAGACGGATTTCATTGAATCTGTAGATTGTTTAGGGTAGTTTTGGCATTTTCACAATATTCTCCCAATCAATGAGCATGGAATATCTTTCCATTTTTTGTGTCCTTTCTAATTTTTTTCATCAGTGTTGGGAAAAATAGATAACCATATGCAGAAAAGTAAAACTACACTTCTATCTCACATCTTATACAAAAAGCAAATCAGAATTAACCAAAGATTTAAATCTAAGACCTGAAACTATAAAACTAATAGAAGAAAACATTGGGAAAATGCTCAAGGACATTGGTCTGGGCAACGATCTTTTGAGTAAGATCTCAAAAGCATAGGCAACAAAAGCAAAAATAGACAAATGAGATCACATCAAGCTGAAAGGATTTTACAGACCAAAGGAAACAATCAACAAAGTGAAGAGACAACGCACAGAACTGGAGAAAACATTTGCAATTTATGCATCTGACAAGGGATTAATAACCAGAATAGACAAGAAACTCAAACAACTCAATAGCAATATTGTAGGATCCTTGGGGTGTTGCTTTTCTGGCCAGAAACCTCTGTGGCCAGCAGTGCCTTTGCCTGAGTTTCGCTCAGGCCCACTGGGCTTGTTCAGCCCACTCAGCCTGGCAGGCTGCGCTCAGATCATGATACAGGCCTGGATTCCATGCCTGCCAAGGGCAAGCCAGGTGTGGAGTGGCGAGGGATATGTGAGACAGCGAGTGTGGGGTCTGCCTACTGAGCACAGTCAGACATGCTGGCTGCCACAATGGGGAGGGCAGCTCCAAGTACCGGCATGGGCACCAGTTGTCTGTGAGGCTGCAGCTGGACCTGGCGCACTGCAAACAGCTTCCACAGCTGCCACCGGGAAACGCAGTGGTGCCCGGAAGCTTAGAGATTCCAGGAACTGCAAGGCCCCAAAGAAGGAGTCACATCCCTGGCTTGGGGAGCTCCCAGGTCTGGGGTCCCCAAAGGATTACAGCTCTTCTCTCCTTCTCTTCACCCACAATGTGATATTAAAGGGTGTGTTTAGCCCTGTTTGTGTCACAGCTCTTATAGCCATGCCATTCAGCCAATCCCAAGTCCTTGTCCTGCATGCAGGAAGAATGAGGTATGTGGACAAGTGGAGGGCGAGCAAGGTGAAGAGGAGCTTTATTAAGTGACAGAATAGCTCCTTTCTGTAGGCAGGTCTTCACATGGAGTGTTCAGTTCTCAGCAGACAGGAGGCCCTGGAGCCTGGTATCTCCTCAGTGCAGCTGATCATCTCAACGTCTGCTCAGTTCTGTCTGAGCCCAGGCTTTTATAAGTCTCAGAGGGCAGGAAGTGCACACTGATTCGTCCATGAGTGGCCATGGGTGGGCCCCAAAAAGGCACCACAAGTCCCCACTCCTGTTTGTGGGACTGGCAGCCTGGCCCCCAGCATTCAGGCCCTCCCTGGTCTGAAGGTAGAGCCTCACCAGGGACCCGTCCCCTTCCACTCAAAACCCTGTCTGCCTCCTGTTGCCATTCATGGTGTCCAGGCTGTAGGTGCCAAGGGGCACCTGCAGGCCAGTGGAGAGCTGCCCTCAGCTCCCCATTAGCTTCCATCCTGTGCTCAGTGGCACCCAAAGTCTGGAGGGAGCTGCGGTGGCAGGGGGCTGGAATGTCAGCACTGCCCCAAGCATGTGCACACCTGTCCAGGCTGTGACACCACCCAGGCTTGGCCCCAACTTTGTTCTGAGATCAGAGTGGGCACTGACAGCAGGGAGAAGCCAGGCAGTGGGAGCAAACATTTCCAGGCCTTCAAGCGTCGGGGGGACTTTGCTAGACCCCCAAGAGTGTGGGGATGCCTGGGTCCACAGCTGCAGTTTGGGTGGCTCCAGCTGTGGTGCGGGCGGGGCGCGGACATCAGAGCTCCTTCCTGCTCCGTGGCGAAGGAGGCCCAGGTCTGCCGGTTAGGCAGCGGCAACTGGCCCTGCAGAGCAGGGCTCCTGCCTTCTCCTGGTCCCCTCAAGTGTACAGGGAGGTCCAGGAAGGTGGGGCTCCTGCCAGCTCCATGGAGCAGGAAGCCTGGGTTCACAGCCATGATTTGGGCAGTTGTTGCAGCACCTGGAGACTTCCTGCCCCACCAGTACAGGAGAAGTGGGACTCTCATTTGTCCCCAGCTCCTGGCTCCACGGATGTGCAGCAGTGTGCAGCCCCACTCGTGCCTCCCTGCTGCAGCCAGCGTGGTGGCAGCAGCTGCTCTAGTTGGGCCTCTGCTGCCATCAGCAATAAACCCAAATAATCTGATTAAAAATAGGCAAAGTATCTGAATAGACATTTTTCAAAAGAAGACACACAACTAAGCATATGAAAAAATATTCAACAGGCAGGGGCACAGTGGCGCACACCTGTAATCCCAGCACTTTGGGAGGCCGAGGAGGGTGGATCACCTGAGGCCTGAAGTTTGAGACCAGCCTGGCCAATGTGGTGAAAACCCGTCTCTACTAAAAATACAAAAAAATTAGCCAGACTTGGTGGCGGGTGCCTGTAATCCCAGCTTCTCGCGAGACTGAGGCAGGAGAATCACTTTAACCCAGGAGGCGGAGGTTTCAGTGAGCCAAGATCGCGCCATTGCACTCCAGCGTGGGCAACAAGAGTTGGCAACTCCATCTCAAAAAAAAAAAAAAAAAAAAAAAAGTTAAACATCACTAATCATCAGAGAAATGCAAATCAAAACCACAATGGAATATCATCTCACTGAAGGTGAAATGACTAGTAAAAAAGGGAATAACTGATGCTGAAAGGGATGTGGAGAAGGGGGAATCCTTGTACACTGTCGGTGCCAATGTAAATTAGTACAGCCACTATGGAGGTCCTCAAAAAACTAAACCTAGAACTACAACATGATCCAGCAATCCCACTACTGTGTATATATATACAGGAATAGAAATCAGTATATTGAAGAGTTTTATGGACTCCCATGTTTACTGCAGCATTATTCACAGTAGTCAAAATATAGAATCAACCTAAGTGCCCATCAATGGATGAATGAAGAAAGAAAATGTGATATATATGCACAGTGGAATATTATTCAGCCATGGAAAAGAATGAAATTCTATCATTTGTAGCAACATAGAGGGAACTGGAAGGCACTATATACTAAGTGAGTTAATCCAGTCACAGAAAGACAAACATCGTATATTCTCACTCATATTTAGGAGCTAAGAAAGTGAATACATGAAAGTAGAAAGTACATTGGTGGTTACCACCTAGCATAAAGAAAAGATAATAGTTTAAGGTGATAGATATTGTAATTACCCTGATTTGATCATTACACTTAATATAAACATGTCAAATTATCCCATGTAGCCCAAAATATGTACATATGTTAAATAAATACTGGGGGGGTTCCTGTGATGTAGTGGCAGAAAATTAAGCAAGACTGTCATTAGCAGTTACGTGGAAGTTAGAATTGCCTTGATAAACTGGATTTATAAGCTAGGGAGAATTCCAAACAGATTATCAAAAGAGCTAGTTAATTACTTCCTGTTTCTTATTGTAAGATATGAGAAACAAACAAACTGAAGAAATAATTTTTCAAATCCCCCCGCATATTTGACAGTTTTAAAAATCCTTAGCCTTTTTTAGGTGTCAAAAGGTGCAAAATTAATGAACGGCTTCTGATCAAAGATCAAATCCAGGGCACTGCAGTTAGAAAATAGTGGCACCTAAGGTGTGATTGTAAAAATCTTTTGTTCAAATCTCATAAACATCCACATTGGTACCTCATAATGCTATACGGTTAGAAAAGGCTCTACAAGAATATTAAGGGTGTGTTTCACATATTCTCTCAATCCATTATTATGGCTTCTAGGAAGATGACAGTGTTGTTCCCAGGCAGAGGCCCATTTAAAGTTAAGACTATCTTACTTTGAAAAGACTTGTTGGTGTGACTTTTGTTTTTTATTATTATTTTTTGAGATGAAGTCTTGCTATACTGCCTAGGCTGGAGTGCAGTGGTGTGATCTCGCCTCATTGTAACCTCCGCTTCCCGGATTCAAGTGATTCTCCTGCCTCAGCCTACCGAGTAGCTGGGATTACAGGCATGTGCCACCACACCTGGCTAATTTTTGTACTTTTAGTAGAGATGGGATTTTGCCATGTTGGCCAGGCTGGTCTTAAACTCCTGCCTAGGAGTTTAATAGTAATACTCCTGCCTAGGCCTCCCAAACTGCTGGGATTACAGACATTAGCCACCACACCTGGCCTGTTGGTGTGAATTTTGTTGAACTGAGTGAAAACAGTAAGATTCACAGAAGATTTACAAATATTTTAAAATAATCATATATGAAGAAATATTGCCAATGTGAACTGAAAGGGGTACAGACCAGACACAATAGAAAAAAGCCTTTTCATTCCTCTCCCAACCTGTTCTGCTTTTGAGAAGCAGGCTGAGAAAATTATTCTGCTGCAAACATGTCCTAACTTTCAAGGAAAAGAAGAATGAGAAGGCAGAACCTGGAGCCCAGATGGTAGAGCTGAGAGTCACGGAGAATTTTTTTTTTTTTTTTTTTTTTTTTGAGATGGAATCTCACTCCATTGACCAGTCTGGAGTGCAGTGGTGCAATCTTGACTTACTGCAACCTCTGCCTCCCAGGTTCAAGTAATTCTCCTGCCTCAGCCTCCTGAGTAGCTGGGATTACAGGAGTGCACCCACAACGCCTGGCTAATTTTTGTATTTTTAGTAGAGACGGGGTTTCACCATGTTGGTCAGGCTGGTCTCAAATTCCTGATCTCGTGATCTGCCAGCCTCGACCTCCCAAAGTGCTGGGATTATAGGCATGAGCCAACGTGGCCATCCTGCCATGGAGAATTTTCTCAGGCATTGAGAGCTAATCAAGGAACTTCCAGCATTTACCTGGCAGGATTTCAGAATTGACATGAATGAGGGCTTGCTTTTGCCTTTTATTTTATCCCTTTTTGAATGTGAGGATCTATAGTGGATTTTCTATGCATATCCCATGATTATATTTTGTGTGGGTGAGGGTTGAATAAATTGTTAAATGTCATAGGTTATGAGAAGCGTATAGCTGAGGAGCTGTACTAAATAAAACAAACCCAAGGAGCAAAATCCAGACTTAGACGTAATTCAGAAGATAAGATACTGTATTTTGAGGTGATGTTTTAATGAGATGAGATTTTGTAGGCCTTGAGAAAGTATGCATATATTTTGCGGGTTGGAGTTATATCAATCCTTGGGGGCCAAAGGGCAGATTGTGGTAGTTAACCTCAAGGTGGCCCCAGTGATTCCCAAGTCCTGTAATCATACCTTTGCATAGTATCCTACCGCACTATACCAGGGTTTGTATGTGAGACTAACATACAGTCTAAATGATGGACGACACTTCCAAGGTGAGGCTATAAAAGATTATAGACTTCATAATGACCACTGGATCTCTCTCTCTGTTTCTGATCACTTGTTCTGTGGCAACTCAGTCAACATGTCATTAGGACACTGATACACCCTTTAGAGAAACCCATTATGACAAGGAATGGAAACCTCTGGCCAGTAGCCACTAGGGATTGAAGTTTGCTAGCAATCAATCGCATGACCATGTTAGCAGATTCTCAAGCCCCAACTGAGTGTTAAAATAACCAAAACCGGCCATGCACGGTGGCTCATTCCTGTAATCTCAGCACTTTGGGAGGCCGAGGCAGGCGGATCACAAGGTCAGGGGATGGAGACCATCCTGGATAACACGGTGAAACCCCGTCTCTAATAAAAAATAGAAAAAAATAGCCGGGTGTGGTGGCAGGAGCCTGTAGTCCCAGGTACTCGGGAGGCTGAGGCAGGAGAATGGCGTGAACCCAGGAGGCGGAGCTTGCAGTGAGCCAAGAGCGTGCCACTGCACTCCAGTCTGGGCAACAGAGCGAAACTCCGTCACAAAAAAAATAAAAAATAAAAATAAAAAATAAAATAAAATAAAATAATAACCAAAACCCCAGCAAGACTAAATATCTGTGTAAGTCTTTGTCCCAGAGGCCCCAGCTAACCCATTCTTGGACTCTAAAGTCTCAGAAAGTTTGTGAGATAATATATCCTTATGGTTTTAAGATGCTATGTTTTGGGGTAATGATTTATACATGAATAGACATGCAATACGTCGTCTACCTGAGGAAATTCCTTTAATATTTCTTGTAGTGCAGTTGTGCTGGTGATGAATATTTTCTGCTTTTTATGTTTATAAAAAAACTTCATTAACATTTTGAAAGATATTATTAATAAATATAGATGTCTTGGTTAACACCCTTTTTTCCTTTCTGTATTTTAAAGATGGCTTCTTTCTCTTCTGCATTGTTTTTAATAAGAAGTGTCCTATTATTCCTGCCTTTGTTCCTCTACATTTAATGTACTTCTATCTCTGACTGCTCTATTTTTTTACTTTTAAACACCAAGTTTGAAGAATTTGATTATTATGATAGGTAACTTCTAAGATGACCCCAACATTCTTTACTTTCTGGTATTTAAGTGCTTGTGTAATTCCCTATACTTAAATTTGTGGGTTGGACTTGGCTTAAAATAAAATAAATATCAAAAATGTAATGGGATATCACTTTTATGATTAGGTTACATAAGATGGTGACTTCTGTCTTGCTTACAGAATCTCTCTTTTGTTGGCTTTGATGAAACAAGTTGCTATGTTAGAGAGTCCCATCTGGCAAGAAAGTGAAGATGTCCTCCAGTCAACAGACAGCAAGGAATTAAGCCTTTTACATCAACAATCCTTGAAGAAATTAATCCTGCAAATAATACCTAAGTGGGCTTGGATCTGGATCCTTCCCCAGTCAGTTCTTCAGATGAGACTTAAGCACCAGTTGGTATTTTAATTGAAGCCTTGTGC
Source organism: Gorilla gorilla gorilla (assembly GCF_029281585.2). Lineage (NCBI taxonomy): Eukaryota > Metazoa > Chordata > Mammalia > Primates > Hominidae > Gorilla > Gorilla gorilla. The sequence goes on along the minus strand of NC_073238.2, from coordinate 76,812,204 downwards.
GACACCCTGAAGCAAAAAACCCACATAAGAAACCAACAGAAACTGTGAAATAATAGATGTGTGTTGCTTTGAGCAACAAAGTTTTAGGGTAATTTGTTATGGAAAAATAAATATTATAATGTGCATGAATAAACTTTTGTTATTCAAACTAACCATTATAATCATTGTCTATAATGTAGTCTTAAATGGGAGAGGCCTTTGAATTGACTTACTTTGAATAATCTTTTGCTGACATATGTTTTCCATGCTGGCAGAATTAATACTTAATGTATAGTAATTGCTTTACTTGTAATAGTCATACACATTTCCAAATGACATGCATTTATTGGAATATTTTGAATCAATAAAGTTAATATGAAGGATATTTGAGTTTAACTACTTGATTGCTCTATTTGAAAAAGTTATTACAATTTAATGAATCTTGTATATTTGCATAGGATTTTCAATTCAGATTTCTTTGTAAAAAAATATTGTAAATGAAGTAACCCTCTGACAAATAAATGTGGATTTTGTCTGAAAGCAGATCAAATAAATGTGTTTGGTTATATGGACCCCTAAGAACAATTCCAAGCACCTTTGGGGGATGTGGCTCATTTCTATATAAACATATAAGTTTGTAGCTATATAAGAACATACCATGCACACTAATCTCAGATGTATAAAAAGTAGTTAAGAATCTTTAAAGTATACTGGGTACTATACAGCAAAAAAACCTTTTAAAGTGTTTCAGAATGTAACTTTTTCATGTTGGGCTGTGGAAATTAAAAGCTGTTTTAGAAATGTCTTTGATAAGAAGAGTAGTTCCCAAGGTTTGTCTATCAGAAACAGCTGATATTAAGATATCTACATGGTAATTTTTCCTAACTTTAGTCATCTGTCATTTTTTAGTTATGATAATCTTACAGGCTGACTCTGAATCACAATTAGTCTTTATTAACATGGCCTAGGCTGATCTATATTCCAACAACTAATTATCTTTGTATATAAATATAGGTATACATAGATATATACATATACAGATATAGATATATGGCTCTATATCCTCAATTCCTACTGCATTGAAGTAATTATTTACCTTTCCCATTGGGGAGTCTGGATTTATTCCTCTCTTGACTGGAGTTAGTGGCCAAACTCAATTCCTACTACATTGAAGTAATTATTTACCTTTCCCACTGGGGAGTCTGGATTTATTCCTCTCTTGACTGGAGTTAGTGGCCAAACTGGGGCTCATTTACCATCTTTTGCTTGAGCAAATTTCTAATCAGCTTATTTTGGCAATAAGCAAATTCTGCACCTGAAGTCTGGAAATCAAACTCCAATTTAAGATAACTGCCAAATCATAGTAATAATTGAAGTAACTGAAAAACTGCAATCTAAAAGCTAGCATAGTATACCAAAAGTGTATTACCTCAGCCTGTGAGGCAATCTGCTCATGAACACTTTGGGTTACATCCTGAAACCATTTTTTATTTTGAGTTCTCACTCATTTTGAGCCACAAGTTTCTTAGAAATTATGGGGAAGATAATGAGATTGTAATGTGAGGATATATTTGAAGATTATTCAAATTTTTTTAAAAAATCTATTGCTTATTAAAAGTCAGCAGAAGGTACTTTAAAAAAAAAGACCCTTATAGTTTTAAAAAGATATTATTATAGAAATATTTTGAAAGTATTTCTTTTTCTCAGAATTTCTTTTATATAAGAAATCTAGTAGTAATCTCTTATATAAGGGCATTTATAACTCAAATATTTTACAAGACTTCTTTGACGTTCTAGGTTATGATTTATCCAGAAAGAAATCCAGCCCATGCTTGATCTGCTGAGTGGTGTGTTCTTCAGTGTTCATATCAAATAGTTGGGCTTGGCTGGGCGCTGTGGCTCATGCCTGTAATCCTAGCACTTTGGGAGGCCAAGGTGGGTGGATCACGAGGTCAGGAGATAGAGACCATCCTGGCTAACATGGTGAAACCCCATGTCTACTAAAAATACAAAAAATTAGCCAGGGGTGGTGGCAGGCACCTGTAGTCCCAGCTACTCGGGAGGCTGAGGCAGGAGAATGGCGTGAACCCGGGAGGTGGAGCTTGCAGTGAGTCGAGATAGCACCACTGCATTGGGCGACAGAGCGAGACTCAATCTAAAAAAAAAAAAAAGAAAAAAAATAGGTGGGCTTTAGCCAGGGCTTTGTCAAATACTAATGAAAAAGGCGACCTGCAGTTTAACCTCCAGGCCCAATAGGAATCTGGGCAGTTGGATTTTAGTTCTTATTCAGGACAATCAGGAAGGAGGAGAAAAAACTAAAAATATTACTTTCGAGGGATGTAGTTACATATTGAAGAAACCAGACAAAATTGAAAAATTGGTATGGATTGACAAATGGGGGAAAGGTAACAAGATCTAGTCTAATATGTAACTTCGTACCAAAGCTTCCTCCCCTCCAGAATGGTGTGTAGTAAATGATGCATAGTTTTATATCGAAACATGAAGTTTCTCTCTACAGTCACAATTCCACATTTAAATGAAAATAATCTAAAAGAAATTACATTTAAAAATTGTATACATGGTGTGCAACAGGATGTATTATATATATATAAATAGTAAAATGATTACTACAGCTAACTAAATGAACATATCTATCACCTTCCATAGTTACTATTTTTGTGCTAACAAAACCTAAAATCTACTCTCTTAGCAAATTTTTAGTATACTATACTTTGTTATTAACTGTAGTAGCCACACTGTACATTTGATGTATGGACTTATTCGTCCTACATAACTGCAAGTTTGTACCCTTTGACCTACTTCTCTATATTACCTCCCCATCCCTGAACCTGGTAACCTATGTTGTACTCTCCATTATATGTTCTACTTTTTAAACAAAACCACGTATAATTGATATCATGTGGTATTTTTTTCTATGTCTATTACCCTAAGTGTAATTCTGATTACAAAATGATGCTAGTCTTATCAGATTTTGGCCTGATTATTTACATAGGTGTAGCAATAATGGTAACTCACCAGACTGGGGAATGACTTTTTTAGTAACTTCTATGGTTTTAAACACATAGGTCTAGGAACACTGTAAACCAAATATCTGACCAGGTTTCCCAAAAGGACCTTGTGAAAATTGGCTCCATTAAGCAAAGATTGATTGCATAAAAAATGTCTATTTATACCTTATTAAATAAGCATTATTCTCAGGTATGATATTTCAGGTGAGACCTTGGTTACGTGTCTAATATTTATAATCAAATACTGGTAACAAGGAGGACAGATTCTTACCGAACCTATGTAATAAAACTTAAAAGTCACCAAGCTCTAGAGGGCTCAGGCAGGGAGAAAAATATAGTATTTGCAAATGTTTAATTTCTGTTTATAATAACATAAATTGCTAAATTTTTATAATTTATAGGTAGCTTAAGGGAAAAGAGAAACAACTCGTTTATTTTTCTGGAAATTATAAGTTTACCAGAATGGTCTCAAGGTTGTATAAGTGATGTCAACTTACAGATTATTCATAGAAGACTGCACCCAAAAGTATATGGCACAGTCCTGTTTTGGGGGGTTCCAAGATAGTCCTTACTTCTTTTAAAAACAAAACACTCAGGCCAGTAGTTGAATGCAAGGGCCTTTAGGGAAGAATCAGAGGTAAATAGTAGCATACATTAAGAATTATTTATTGCTAAACACATCTGAGAATGGTTGTCAATAAATGCACTAATCTTGACTGAACTCTTTATATGCCAGGATATGGATAGGTTGACTATTAGCTTCTCTAGGCTTGCCTAGGCTAAGACATTTCAGACTATGTAATGGGTGATGCTAGACATATGGAATATAGCCAAGGCACTCAATCATCCTGTTGATGGTGGAAGATGCAAAGCTATGTGGGTGATAAAAGATGAGGGTGCAGGAATGGACGAAGCATTAATGCAATCAGTCTATCACAAAGAAAACCAAGTAATTTATTACAGGTAGAGCAAGTAATAATATCTTTATCATTAAATTAGTACACTGAGTACAATTTATTTTTTTCTTGAATTGCATGGGAGATGTGAAATTTTTCATAGTTTTACTCATACTTATTTACCAACTATTTGCTGGTTACCTAAACCTCTTCAATGTGTTTTGGCCGACAATCAGTAATATATATCCTCAAATAACACACAATTTTTATGGGTTCTTAATGATTAAAATGCATGGTAACCTGTTCATTAGTGTCATAACAATACTACATGAGTTCAGAGAAGGAAGCAATCCACGCTAACTACTGGGGGATGGATAATGTACAATGCTTCGTTGCAGGTAACATGTTAGCTGAAGCTTGACAGATAAATAGGATTTCAATAGGTAGGAATGACAGGGTTTAGCTATTGCAGAAAAAAATAGTGTAAATAAATGAAGGCAATAAACTATAGGATATGCCTTGGAGAAAATCAATGACTATATGAAACTATACATGTAAGTGAAAAAGTTGGATTAGATCTGCACTAACTTCATATAAACCCTAAAATTTTCTTTTTATAGGTCTATCATTTTTACAAGTCTGGTGTATTTTTCTCATAAAATTTGAGGATGAAAGAAAACACAGTCTAGTTTTTTAAAAGCTCTAACTGTTAAAATCCCCGAAAATTTTTGAGTTTACAGTGTTTGTTTTATTCCTTTAGTTGACCTTTATATTTAAAATGTCAAACATAGCATATATCATATCTGCATGATTATTTTAAAAGATTGCATGACCAAAATTTGGATTGCTAAGAAAGACTTAATTGTTAACATTCAAACTGTGTCCAGAGTTGGTTCCTGCCAGTGGGTGTGGGGTCTCACTGACTTCAAGAATGAAGCTGCAGACCTTTGCAATGAATGTTACAGCTCTTAAAGGTGGGACAGACCCAAAGATGGAGCAACAGCAAGGTTTATTGTGAAGAGTGAAAGAACAAAGCTTCCACAGCATGGAAGGGGACCCAAGTGGGTTGCCGCTGCTGGCTGGGGTGGCCAGCTTTTATTTCCTTATTTGTCCCCTCCCATGTTCCATTTCTATCCTATCAGAATGCCCTTTTCTCAATCCTCCCCGAGATTGGCTACTTTTAGAATCCTACTGATTGGTGCACTTTTGAGAGTGCTGTTTGGTGCATTTTACAGAGCACTGATTGGTGCACTTTACAGAGTGCTGATTGGTGCGTTTTACAAACTCTTGTAAGACAGGAAAGCCCCCCAAGTCCCCACTCGACCCAGGAAGTCCAGCTGGCTTCACCTCTCAATCCCCCCTCTAAACAGGACACTCCAACAGCTGCTGGGAATTGGGCGATGACCACTCTAGCTACTTCCTGCTGGATAGGTGCAAAGAAGGGGCCCTGCAGTTATAGTGTCCTCCAGAGGGGAACTCTCTAGGCTACTTGAAGGGCCAGTGGGCCCATCCAGCGGTCCTCAGTAGCAGTTGTGAGTTGAGCTCATTTGGGGTTCCATTTGTAAGACCACGTGTAGCTTGATGGCCTCGTTCCTGGAGGAAACAAATTTGACAAGGAGGTTAAAAATACAAGGCCTGAAGGTGAGTAATAGCAAGATGGCTGTCACAGGACCTAGAAAGGGGAGAAGCCATGTCACTGAGCTCCAGAGGTTGATATATGACTTTGAGAGGTGTTGTCTAATTTCAGAAGGCTTTTCCTGTAAATGCTGGGTGGCATCTCGTATTATCCCTGACTGGTTAGTGTAAAAACAACACTCTTTCCCTAAGAAGGTGCAAAGTCCTCCTTTCTCAGCAGTGAGGAGGTCTAGGCCTCGGCAGTTTTGGAGAGTCACTGCTGCCAAAGAGTCTATTTGGGATTGTGGAGTAAGGATAGATTTTATTATTTCTTGCAACCTGTCTGAGAAATCCTTTGAGAGTGTGTGGTAGTAGGATAATGAAGTAGATAAACTGGCTATTCCAGTTCTTGCAGCAGTGGCCATTCCTAACCCTGTAAGTAGGGGTATTAGTTTTATGGCCCAGCGCTGACAGACTTGAGCTTTGAGGGGCACTGATAGAGTCTGATTTCCTGGGGCAATGTCAATGTTGGGACTTAGGAAGACTAAGGTGCAGGTGCCTGTCCATTTGCTAGGGAGGCAGATACAGGATGAAGTTCCATATAAGAAGAATATGCCTTGGCTGGGTAGACAGAACTGGTTGTGTATATTAAAAACATGTGTGAGTTTGTTGTTTTCATTTTCCCATACTCCTAGAGTACTTGCCAATGTAGCTCCGGTGAGTGGCTGGAAATGGGTGTTGGGAGTAAACTGAGTGGCTCCCTGTGTTCTGTTTTCCCACTGGAGAAAAAGCTGTTTTGTATCTACTAAGAACCATTCAAGAGAGTAATTGAAAGAGGGGATGGAAAGGCATTCACTAGTGGTGGGGGTGCTGCTGCAGGGGTTCCAGTGGTGAATGGTCATACAGGGCTTATGTTTGCCATTACAAAGCCTGGGACTGTTTGTTAAGCAGGGAAGAGCTGATGATTTTTGGGGGCCCTGAGAAGTGGACAAGCATTCTGAATGGAGCTGTTTGGGTGACTCAGAAGTTACTATGATCAATGGGGATTGAAATTGTAGGGTGTAATTACACCGATGGGATAGTAGGTGTCCAACAGGAAGGCCTGATAACAGGTTGCATTGGATGCATAAAGGGGCTTGGAAAGTTAAGGCGGTATTCGTGGTTACAGGCTATGTATGCGCTTTTCATTGCTCATATAATAGGTGAGGTTAGAAATGTAAGAGCGTAAAAGCTGGATTGCTCATCCTGTTAAGGTATTTTTGGTTCTATCAGAGATGGGGAAGTCAGCTAATGATTGCATATTTAGAAGTTGGAAAGGGTCTTTTCCTTCATAATGGAGGTGGTAGGTTAAGTTAGCAAAGAAATCCCCTTGACTTAGGCCTATGGATGAAGTCTAACTGCCAGTCCTCTCTGGGATAGTGCCCTATTCTTTGTTCTCCCAGAGGGGACTTACGATGGATCAAAGGATTATTCCTTTGGCATACCTCACAGGCTTTGACTACTTGCCGGATGGTCCAAAGGACATGTGGCCCTGTAAATAGGGCTTTGGCCATTTGTTGAGTGTTCTCAATACCCATATGAAAAGTTTGGTGGAGGGTCTTAAGTATTTTCCACTGGCTGGCTTCATGTATGAGTACCTTTCCCTCTTCTGTTGTTAACTACCCCAAGGGGAGAAAACTATGCCCCTGTGAAAGTCTCCATTCTGTTTCAGCTGGGGAATACTGAGGCTTAATCTCTTGGAGAGGGTTGTTCCATACCAAGAATCCTTCCATAGGTATTTCTAATGGGAAGTTCCTCCTGGCAGCAATTTTTACCTCAGCATCTGCCCGAAGGTTTCCTTCTGCCTTTTCTCCCTCACCTTTGTGATGGCTTTGGCAGTGTAAGACTGCTACCTCCTTGGGTTTTCGCACTGTATACAATAACTCAATTATTTCCTTGTGGTATTTAATGGGGGTTCCCCTGGAGGTTAGGAACTCCCTTTCTTTCCATATTACAGCATGGACATGTAGGATTAGAGAAGCATACTTGCTATCTGTATACAAATTTATTCTTTTTTCCATTTCAAGTTCTAAGGCTCGGGTAAGCGCCACTAGATCTACTAACTGGGCACTGGCCCCTGGGGGAAGAGACTTACTTTGAGGTACTGTTACATCACTAACTATGCCATAACCTGCTCTTTGTATCCCATTCTCCACAAATGAACTTCCACTGGTACATTGGTTAAGGTCAGGATTAGCTAAGAGGACTTCTAAGAGATCCTCTCAGGCAGCATAAGTCTGGGCTACAATTTGTTGGCAGCCATGCTCAATTGGTTCCCCATCCTCTGGGAGAAAAGTGGCAAGGTTGAGATCCACACCCATGCATATTTGAAGCACCAGTCCCTCAAGGAGTAGCGCTTGGTATCCAAGCAGGTGGTTGTCTGATAGCCATAAACTTCCTTTGGCACCTACTATGCCATTTACATCATGAGTAGTCCAGACAGTGAGATCCTTTCCTTGTGTTTTTTGATAGCCTCTGAAACTAAGATGGCCACTGCTGCAACTACCCATAAACAGTGAGGCCAACCTTTTGCTACTACATCAATTTCCTTACTTAGGTACGCCACTGGTTGTGGGGTTGTCCCACGAGTCTGAGTAAGGACTCCAAGAGCTATTCTTCCTCTCTCTGTGACTTATAAAGAGGAGTTTTGTCCTGTGGGAAGGCTGAAGGCTGGAGATTGTGCTAGGGACTGCTTTAAGGTTTTGAAGGCTGTTTCTACCTCTGGTTCCCATTCTACTAGATGAGTATTTGCCCTCTGGTCTCCTCGATTAGCGTATAGAGTGGCCTGGCCATCTCGCTCTATCTGGGGATCCATAGTTTGGAAAAGCCGGTGATCCCAAGGAATGCCCACAATTGTTTTAATGTCTTAGGGGGAGGATAAACCAGTATAGGCTGAATTCGTTCTTTGCTGAGGGCTCTAGTTCCTCTGGCTAAGATTAGGTCTAGATATTTGACTTGTTGTATGCAGAGCTAGGCCTTCAATTTAGATGCCTTGTATCCTTGATTAGCTAGAAAGTTCAAGAGATCTAGAGTAGCCTGCTGGCATGAGGCTTCCGAACTGGTAGCCAAAAGCAAATCATCCAAATCCTGAAGGACCAGAGTGCCTGGACTTGAGAAGTGGCCTAGATCTTGGGCCAGTGCCTAACCAAACAGATGAGGACTATTCCTAAACGCTTGAGGCAAGACCATCCATGTAAGTTGGGACATGTGGTCTGTGGGATCCTCAAAAGCAAAGAGAAACTGGGAGTCAGAGTGCAGGGGAATGCAGAAGGAAGCATCCTTGAGGTCCAGAACAGTGAACCATTCTGCTTCCTCTGGTATTTCAGAGAGCAGGGTATAGGGGTTGGGTACAGCTGGATATAGAGGAATTACTGCCTCATCAATGAGTCTAAGATCTTGAACTAGTCTCCACTGACCATTCGGTTTTTGTACTTCTAGAACTGGGGTGTTGCAGGGACTGTTGCATTTTCTTACTAAGCCTTGAGCTTTTAAATGTCTTGTTTTTTGTTTTTTTTTTTTTGGTTTTTTTTTTTTTGGTTTTTGGTTTGTTGTTTTTTTTTTGAGACAGAGTTTCACGCTGTCGCCCAGGCCAGAGTGCAGTGGTGCAATCTCTGCTCGCTGCAAACTCCGCCTCCCAGGTTCACACCATTCTCCTGCCTCAGCCTTCTGAGTAGCTGGGATTACAGGCGCCTGCCACTGCACCTGGCTAATTTTTTGTATTTTTAGTAGAGACAGGGTTTCACTGTGTTAACCAGGATGGTCTCGATCTCCTGACCTCGTGATCCACCCACCTTGGCCTGCCAAAGTGCTGGGATTACAGGTGTGAGCCACCACGCCAAGCTGAGCTTTTAAATGTCTAACAATATTCTGTAATCTTTTATGAGCTTCAGGCCTTAAACAGTATTGCCTTTGATAAGGAAAAGTGGTGGGGTCTTTTAGCCTGATTTAAACTGGGTAGGCATTTTTTGCCCTTCCGAATTGTCCTTCCAATGCCAAGACTTCAGGGTTGATTCTCTCCTCAAGTAGGGGACAAAAAATGTGTAACTTGTCCCCGGTATTCATGTAGATAATAGCCCCAGCTTTGGCTAATATGTCCCTCCCTAATAAGGGTGTGGGACTTTCAGACATAACAAGAAAGGCATGTGAAAAGAGCAAAGTCTCGCAATTACAACTGAGCAGGTGGGAGAAATACCTGGTTACAGGCTGTCCCAGGATTCCTTAGATGGTAACGGACATTGAGGACAGCTGTCTGGGGCAGGAGATTAACACAGAAAAGGTCGTGCCAGTATTCAGGAGGAAGTCAATTTCCTGGCGCTCAATGGTTAAACTTACCTGGGGCTCAGTGAGGGTGAGAACATGAGTTGGCACTTGCCACAGACACCCTCAGTCCTGTTGTTGGATCATCTGATTCGAGGCTTCTGGCCCAGAGAACCTTTGTCCTCTGGAGCAGTGCACCTTCCAGTGATTGCCTTAGCATAGTGGACTTAAACGAGGGGGCGGCTTGTTTCTTGTTGGACAATCTTTTTTAAAGTGTCCTTGCAAACCACACTGATAACAAGCCCTACTGGGTGATTGGTCTGCTCCATTTTCTGTCTGAACCACCAAGGTTTGTTTTTCTGAGGGCCATGACTAAGGCTGTGGCCTTTCTCTGATCTCACTTTTCCTTTTGAACCTGTTCCTCTTGGTCCCTGTTACAGAACACTGAGGTTGCCAGATTTATTAATGCCTACAGATTTTTTTCAGGGCCCAGGGCTCGCTTTTGGAGCTTTCTCCTAATATTTGCGGCTGATTGGGTAATAAACTTATCTTTGAGGATCAATTGACCCTGGAGGGAGTCAGGTGACAGGTGAATATACTTTCTTAAGGCCTCCCATAACCGCTCAAGGAAGGTGAAAGGATTTTCTCCCTTTCCCTGACTTATGGTGGATATCATTGAATAATTCATGGGCTTTTTCCTAATTCTTCTTAGTCCTTCTAGAACACAGATCAAAAGATGTTTGCCACTCCAGTCCCCATGATCTGAGTTGAGGTCCCAGTTGGGATCCACACTGGGGATGGCTTGCTGACCGGTTGGGAATTTGTCCCTTTCTTTGGCTGTCATTCTATCATTTACTTCACTAACATACCAGGTATCTCCAAACTCTTCGGCTGCAGCTAAAGCCGCATTCTTTCAGTATTGGGCAAAATTCAGCCCTGATATTTCATGTAGGTTCTTTTCTATTTTCCCTAAGGGTTGGCTGGTCTGAGAAACAAAGGGACAGAGTACAAAAGAGAAAAATTTTAAAGCTGGGTGTCCAGGGGAGACATCACATGTCGACAGGTTCCATAATACCCCACAAGCCACAATACTAGCAAGTTCTTATTAGTGATTTTCCAAAGGAGAGGGAGTGTATGAATAGGGTGTGGGTCACAGAGATCACGTGCTTCACAAGGTAGTAGAATATCACAAGGCAAATGGAGGCAGGGTAAGATCACAGGACCACAGGACTGGGGCAAAATTAAAATTGCTAATGAAGTTTCAGGCACACATTGTCATTGAAAACATCTTATCAGGAGACAGGGTTTGAGAGCAGACAACCGGTCTGACCAAATTTATTAGGTGGGAATTTCCTCATCCTAATAAGCCTGGGAGTGCTACAGGAGACTGGGGCTTATTTCATCCCTACAGCTGTGACCATAAAAGATGGCCACCCCTGAAGCTGCCATTTCAGAGGCCTACCCTCAGGGACACATTCTCTTTCTCAGCGATGTTCCTTGCTGAGAAAAAGAATTCAGCGATATTTCTCCCATTTGCTTTTGAAAGAAGAGAAATATGTCTCTGTTCCACCCAGCTCACTGGCAGTCAGAGTTTAAAGTTATCTCTCTTGTTCCCTGAATGTGCTGTTATCCTGTTCTTTTTTCAAGGTGCCCAGTTTTCATATTATTCAAATACACTTGCTCTACAAACAATTTGTGCAGTTAATGCAATCATCACAGGGTCCTGAGGCGACATACATCCTCCTCAGCTTACGAAGATGACATTTAAGAGACTAAAGTAACGACAGGCATAGGAAATCCCAAGGGTATTGATTTGGGAAGTGATAAGTGTCCATGAAATCTTCACAATTTATGTTCAGAGATTGCAGTAAAGACAGGTGTAAGAAATTATAAAAGTATTAATTTGGGGAACTAATAAATGTCCAAGAAATCTTCACAATCCATGTTCTTTTGCCATGGCTTCAGCTGGTCCCTCCGTTCAGGGTCCCTGACTTCCTACAACATTTCAGTAAAGGCCAGGGTTTGATCTAAGAGTAGCATGACATCTCTCCAGGTGAGGTCCAAGGTTTGCCCTAGACCCTGTAGGACATCTATATACCTATCGGAATCATCTGAAAACTTCTCCAGGTCTACCTTGATCTGTTTTAAATCAGAGAAGGAGAAGGGGACATATATGCAGGTTGGGCCAAAATACCCTCCCCCTACAGCTTGAAGGGGACATAACCAATAGCCTGGGGGTTTTTATGGTCCCTTGGATATTTCTTTGCTTGTTTCCTTCTGGGTTGGGGAGATTAGAGGAGTCTTATCATTAATAGGAAGGGGAGCTGTAGGAAGGCTAGGATCTGGAGTGTAAGCTGAGAGGTCCTCCTGTGGAATCTAAATTGCAAGCTTTGCATACTTGTGGATTATCCTCCAATGAAAAGAAAGCTTGGACATAAGGTATTTCATTCCATTTGCCTTCCCTCTTACAGTAAAGGTCAAGATGCAGGATAGTATTGTAATTTATACTTCCCTCACTGTGGCCATTTTTCCCCTTCAGAGAGAGAATATTGGGGCCAGGCTATAATGCAGAAAAAAATGAGCCACTTCTTTTGCAGGGTTTGTGGGTCAAATTGGTCCCAATGGCTTAGGATGCATTTCAAGGGTGAGCCTGCTGATGCCTCAGTGTTTCCCACCTGAAAGAAAAAACTGCCCATTTTTTCCCACCTGCCCAAGAACCTACAACAGTCCCTGGACCCTGTGTTTGGAATAGTTGCACTCACTGAAGCAGCAGCAGAAACACTAGTTTTCCTCCTAGACCACAAACGGGACCAAGGAAGGTTGGATTTAGTGGCCCTTACTGAAGCATTCTTGAAACCTGTTAGTTACAGTCCTAAGCATTTTCTCCTGTGGGTATTGGGACCTTACCCTTGTCCTATAAAATTATGCCTCAAAATGGAGTGGAGGGCCATACCCTGAGGGAGGGAAGGGATCTCCAGTGTTGGAAGAGTGACAACTTTTGTCCTCACTTCTCATCATATGAATAGGAAGGATATAATTTCTGAGGCTCCCCATATCCTAGCTTCGGGAATAGCCTTTGTTAGGCCTGCTAGTCTGAGGATGGATCCTAAAATTCCTGATAATGCCCCCCCGAATGGGAGTTCGGGCAAAAATTATGTCTTTCTGATTGGTGAGCCCAGGTGCCTAAAGAAGGGAACAGAGTCCCAAAATTTATATTAGAAATCTTCCTTATAGGAGAAACTAGAAGACCACCAGGGACAGGGAGTGGTTTTTAGAAGTGGGACTAGCCTTGGAGAAGAGAGGTGGGAGGGTTTGTCTGACAGCATTAGGAACCAGGAAGCAAGGGTCAGGATAGATAGGATAGATGGGCGAGTCTCTCATGGATGACATAACTTTGAGAGTTCTGCTCATGGCTGCAGGGTCAACCAAATTTTTACTGGGACCCCGGAGCTGAATGACTTTCCTCTGTCGAACCACGGCTCAGCCCGGAAGTGCAGGAAAAGCAGAAGCTGGTTCCAGGCAAACCAACGCTCCTGACTCTAAAGAGTCAGTGATTGTTAGAGAGCCATTTCCCAGAAAGCCTGACACCCATGTCTTTATTCCAGCGGCCATGCTAGCCACTTTTAACTTGCCAACAGGTGACCAGTGTTTAGCCCCCAAATTCTAAGGAAAAATAGGACAGAATAGCAAGTGAAAGGTGTCCAGTGATACTCATCATGTGGTGCTATCCCGGATAAACCCCCAAGATGTGTCCGGACTTCTCCAGGTCTACCTTGATCTGTTTTAAATCAGAGAAGGAGATGTGTCCGTAAACATTAAAAATAAAAATAGAAAATGAGAAAAAAATATCCAGTTTGTAAATAAACTACATTCTACAAAGATTCACCTTAATGCCTGTTTTGCTTCAAGCACCCACATTGTCCACAGTTACACAAAATAGAAAAAAATAAGGCATTCAGTTTGAAATATAAAAATATTAAACAGGCCGGGGGCAGTGGCTAACACCTGTAATCCCAGCACTTTGGGAGGCCAAGGTGGGCGAATCACCTGAGGTCAAGAGTTTGAGACCAGCCTGGCCAACATGGTGAAACCCTGTCTCTACTAAAAATACAAAAATTAACCGGGCATGGTGGCATGCACCTATAATCCCAACTACTTGGGAGGCTGAGGCACGAGACTCACTTGAACCCAGGAGGTGGAGGTTGAAGTGAGCTGAGATCTCACCACTGAACTCCAGCCTGACTGCATTCCAGCCTGGGCGACAAGAGCAAAACTCCATCTCAAAATAAATAAATAAATAAATTTATGATGGTTTTGAATAATGTTACCTACGGATGATTTTATATTTCAAATGATATTGAAATATAGGGATTTAAGCACTGTTAAACAGTATTCTTTATGTAAGTACATAACATTTATTATGTTAAGATGTATTGAGAGTCTATAAGATGCAATATGTTAGCAGAACTATTTTACTTTCTTGTGAGTGCTGTATTACATCTAGCAGAAAAATAATATATTATATAATGACATTTTGTAAAAGTAGACCTTTGTGAATGTCTGATTTATCTCCCCTATATTTATATTTTTAATCTTGCAAGATAATTCTCTTTGATGGTATTATTGGAGGTAAACACTAGCAAAACATATTCTAGAAGAGGAACAGAAAACCCATAAAAATAGGCACATCAGTATAATTAAACCTTGACTGCTGAAATGTTAACTGACATTTTAAGGAAGCAATGATAGGGATTTTAAAAAATGTACTAACCCAACCCGTACTTGTATTAATTATTTTTCAAATTTCTTCCTTTATTTAAAAGATGTGATAGTGGAAGGGATAAAGTCTCTGCTCTCTACTCTTTCCAATTCTTGAAGGCTATAGAATATATGGAGGATCTAATATCTTACAAGGAAAAACAGGATTTAAAAATCAGTCCTTAATTTATTAGGAATATTTTCGTCAAGAGCAATGTCTCAGATTGTGGGGTTTTTGACCCCCAGGGGATTTTTGCAATGTCTGGTGAGGTTTTTTATTGTTTGTTACAACTGGACAGGGGGAGCTGCTGGTAATCTTACATACATTATCTAGTGGGAAGAGGATAGAGATATGGCTAAAAATCCTATAATTTGCAGAACAGTTCTTATGACAAAGAATTATCCAGCCCAAAATGTCAATGTTGAGAAACGTTGATCTAGAGTTAAAATTTCAATCAACATAACGCATAAAAGACAATATGCTCGAATTCAACTACAATTACATATTTATGGTCAGATTAGTTACAATCTTGATTGTAACTAGGGTAGTGGTATTAGGATTATCTTAGATTATACGTGTTGCCACATGGTAATACATGAGGCCAGGTAATATTTATAGAATAGAGGTTTATTTAGCTCATGATTCAGCATGCTGTTCAAGAATCATGACATCAGCATCTGCATCTGGTGAGGCCTTCAATCTGCTTCCACTCAAGGCAGAAAGTGAAGTGGAGCCAGCATGTGCAGAGATCACATGGTAGGAGAGGAAACAAGGGATATGAGAGGGAGGTGTCAGGCTCTTTTCGACAACCACCTCTCAAGGGAACTAACAGAATGAGGGCTCACTCACCACCCCCTTCCTCATGGAAGGCATCACTCTATTCATGAGGAATCTGCCCCCAAAACCCAAACACCTTCCATTAGGCCCCACATCCAACATTGGAGATCAAATTTTAACATAGAATTTAGATGACAAATATCCAAACTACAGCAATGATATAGGAAATAAGGCATCAAGATGATCTGATGCTCTTGATCCCTGGAATCTTATAAATGTCATAAGAAAAAGCTTGTAAAATGCCCATATAAGACTTCAAAATAATTTTAACCAATGAAATTGTGTGTAATTCTTCACTGATAAGAAATATCTACTATAGAGAACAAAGCATGTTTTTTAGCTTGATGCTATGAAACAATTGAATTATACATATGTCCTCCCAATGAGAAAGACCCTATGAGCCTGAGGTTATATTCATTTTTATTTAATCTGTTCTGCCACAATGTGTGCACGTAATGCAGTATATATAAATCATAAATAAAGAAAGATACGGTATATAATGCACTTGTGTTACTTTGTATGTGATTTTACTTCCTATACTAGGTAAGTCAGGATGGTGGGACAAGGGGAAAAACACAAACCTAAGCTTGGCTGCTGGCACTGACAGTAGGAGTTCTTACAACTGTGTTTAGGAAAATGAAAACCAAGCATCAGATCTTGCAACTCCCTACCCAGATTAGATTATCAGTCTCTCACATCCTGGCTTACAACTCTCTCCATCCTGATGGCACACCCACAGACAAATACTTTTTATTCCATCTGTGTGGTCTCAATATCTACCAGCACTGTAGTAATGACAGCTATGTAAACATTTTCATTCTATTGTTTTTGTTCAATTTAAATATTCATTATGACAATCTCTGCCCAAGCTGAACTGCCAGCTCAGACAGCTCAAGTTAGCACCTATGGTACAAACTAATGTTCTTGTTAGTGCTATGAAAATTTTTTAGAAATGCTTCTATTGGATTATGGCTGAAATGAGTTTACTGCCAAAAAGTAATTCTGATTGTATGCATCAGTTTTCTTAGTGCAATTAAATTAAGAAAAGTTTGGAGAAGTGGATACATTCCATGTATTCTAATTAAATTATGTTTTGAGTCTGCTAGTTTTAGATATACTTTCTTGACTGTGGTAAAATTATCAAGAAAATAATACCCTGTCAACCTTCTGGAAGCCAGCCAATGGGATTTAATCTGGTGATGTACATCTTTGTTATCCCATAAATCCTAGCACAAATATGCAAACACATTTGAACTCATGGGGATTGTATGCTTTTCAAAGGAAATAATAAATATCATTTCATAAATATGTCATATTTCTTTATATTGGCCAGTATATTTTATTATCTTACTGATAAGAAATTTTTTACAGATTTAGGTATCATGAAATCACAGTTTTACTTAACATTGGTATAAATATCATATTAATTTTAAGTCATGAACAATGTGTTTAAACTGTTGGCACTAAGGTAAACTTCATAATCTAAAAGCGAAAAGAAATGGGCACAGAAATAGAGGAAAACATGTAGGGAAATTAAGTTTACTAAAATAACTAATTTTTATTTCACCTTAAAATAAAAATACCCTTAGCACTTATCATTCCAGTGCTTCTGTTAATTTTAGCCCCATCCATATTGGCAAATATAATATTACCTGATAAAAATAATCTTAGTAGGTTATTTTTCAACCATATGTTATCAAACGAGCCTGTTGCAACATTAGATCTCCATTGCAGTGCATGATACTATGGCTGTTGATATTTCTGTTGGAAGAAATGCAGTATGACAGCATTTCAGTGCTTCTTTGAAGAAGTGTTCATTGGCTATATTCTGGGGTTTTATCTTTTTCTGTTGAGGCACAGCATTAAGGATTTAATCATTACAGTTAATTTTTTTTCAAGATCTTACTGTTTTTGAGCCAAAGTTATAGAGAAAAATAAAACACTGTGTTAAATGAATTTATTAGCCATTTTTATGCATTGGAAATCATTTTTTCTCCACAAATTTGAGCCAAGACTGAAAATCATTCACTATACATCTATCAATTTAATCATACAGTCAATCCTTCCTTCTTTTGGAGGCTATTGAGAATTATGAATGTTACTTATCAAAGAAACATTTTTTTTTTTGAGTGGCACAATCTTGGCTCACTGAAACTTCTGCCTTCCAGGTTCAAGTGATTCTCCTGTCTCAGCCTCTAGTAGCTGGTACTAGAGTGTGCACGACCATGCCTGGCTAATTTTTTATATTTTTAGGAGAGATGGGGTTTCACCATGTTGGCCAGGCTTGTGGCAAACTCCTGACATCAAGCGATCTGCCCGCCTTGGGCTCCCAAAGCGCTGAAGTTACAGGCATGAACCACCATGCCCAGCTGAGAAACAATTTTCTAAACTTGATTTTATTTCACAGAAATCTTTAAATTTGTCAAGAGAAAACAAACTTTATGTGTTAATTGTTTGATTCACATTTGTTTTACCTTGAGATTCATAATTACTCTTAAACTGTTGAAATTAAGAATTGTGGAATCTCTGATAATGTCAGATCTTATAACTTAAAAACACAATACCAGAAAGTAGAAGTAAAACCATTTTTTAGTGATTAAAGAAGAAAATTGACTTTTTAAGCAATGAAAAAGTGAATTGATAGTTTTGCAAAGTCAGTATTGTGTTTAATATACAAGTAAAAACAAGTTAAATTGCTTATAGTATGTTAACATGCACTTAGAAGAAATATAATAGATGTTGCATTTCTAAGGTAGAAAATAATTCAGCCATGGAAAATATGCTCATACATGTATGTGTATTAATAATATTGTTTCTGTGTTATTGTATATTTTGAATATCACCTCTGTCTGGAAATAGCTGTATTCCATGTTTTATAGATTGCTATGCTCAGGAATTTACTTCTAAAGTCAGAGTCAGCCATACTAAAACAATAAATTTAAAGGGTTACAATTAGATACTGGAATGAAAGTAAATCACCCTGGTCCAAAATATGTACATGTGAACCCCAAATATCTGAGAGAAGTTTCAGTCAATTTAGAAAGTTCATTTTGCCAAGGTTAAGAATGTGCTCATGACACAGCCTCAGGAAGTTCTGAGATATATGCCTAAAGTGGGTGCGGTACAGTTTGCTCTTATACATTTTAGGGAGACATGAAACATGAGACATCAATCAATAATGTGTAAAATAAACATAGGTTCAATCTGGTAAGGTATGACAATTCAAAAGCAATGGCTTCTGGGTTAGAAGAAGAGACAAAATGTTGCATTCTTTTAAGTCTATGATCAGCCTCCCACTGAATATACAATTTAGTCTGGCTCAATGAATCTGCATTTTTACATAAACAATAGGGGAGTGGAAGCAATACGATATTATTTTGTCTCAGGAGAGACTCAGAGGAATGTCTTTGAATAGAATGGGAGGTACTATTATATTCAGTCCCCAGCTTGACTTTTCCCATTAGCTTAGTGATTTGGGGGTACTAAGATTTATTTTCCTTTCACATTTCCCCCCTTTTCTTTTTAAAATCTTTCAGACAAAGCGTTGTAGAAGAAAATTAGTCACCTTGTAGAAGAAAATTAGTCACAAATTAGTCTCAGGTTTCATCTAATTTCTCATGGTTAGGGCGATTTATTCCTAGATGGGTAGGTCCCACATTATGAGGAAAGCTCATTTTCAGCTGATTGTGAAGTCTCATGTTCTATGAAGAGAAAATAGGGGCAGGAAAGAAGAAAACAACAACAAATGAAAAAAAGAACAATCCTGGAAAATCAATATAGGCTGTATTATGCTGAAGTCCACACACACAACAGTAGGCAGGTATGGATGTGGCTTATGTATGTAAATAGGTTGCTGTTATTTCCTTCCGAAGTTTAAGATGTCTAGCTTCAGTTTGCAAGGCTTTAAGAAAGCACAGATTAGTTTTCAGTGATTTCAAATTAGGAAAAATGAAGGAAAAAGGGAAAAGAAAGAAGGAAAAAAATTCAAACATTATTTTGGAGACTTGTAGCCAAGAAAAATGTTAGAATTCAGTCCAATTTGTAGAGAATAATAAAAATTGAAAAACATTAGGCAAGACTAGAAACTAATAACAGATGTACTATAGCTTATTTTGAAATGCAATTTTTCTCTCTCCAGTCTCTCATTTTTATTAAAAACAAATCATAATAGGACTGATTTGTTTGCAAAAATAGCTTTTGTCTTATATGTGGCCTGATTATTTGTGTAAAGTGCAACAAGAGTAATTATTTTTTACATAGTCTTTTAAAATTGGCTTTGATGGAACTTTGTTCCATAAGGAATCTCAGATAAGACTTTTTTTTTTTAATCCAAACACAGCCATAGGTTTGTATCCTCAAATACCTATGAGTAAATTTCTCTCCTTTTGAGGTCTTGAGAAAACTTGGGGCATGTTAGAAAGTGACATTCATAGAGGATTTTTCTTGGCCCCTTTGTGGGCCTCACAGAAGGAGACACTCTGTCTATTCAGTCCAGTGGGCTGTGCCTGAGGGCAAGCCTCCCTTGTGGATTTGGCAGCTGCCACAACTGTGCACTCAGGCCCTAGTGGGAGGGAGCATGTGAATGAACGAGTGTGGGGTCCAGCTGGCTGCTACGAGTGCCAACACAGGAGAAGGTTCCATGTGGGCCCTGCAGCCTGACCAGGCATGTTGCCCCAAGGGGAATGTGGTGGCACCCATGCAGGGGTTCCCTTGACCATAAAACCCAAGAGCAGGTGCTACAGTGTGTTAATTAGCTCTTTTAGTTCTGCTGTCCAGAGTCTGACACACGGCAGCATGTTAGCAACTCATTCAGCCCCTTGCCTTGCTCTGGCCCATGACTCCAGGACTGGCTCAGCCCCACTGCTGCTTCTGTTGCATGGGGCAGCTGCCTCTACTAGCAAGGGCAGAGGGCCACAGTGTTACAGCCTTTCTAGGTACCTGTGTTCAGTGGGTCCTGAGCTCATATCATGTGCCCAAGAAGAATGAGGTCATGCTGACAATTGGAGGGTGATGACGGTGGATAATTTTACTAAGTGACAAAACAGCTTTCAGCAGAGAGAGAATGGGGAGGTGGTCTCTCACCTGAAGTCATGTCATCCCCCCCATTGTTGCTGAGTCTGGAGTTTTTATAGGCATGGGATGGGGGAGGGGCGGGCCATACATAGCACTGGATAAGGCAACATTTGATTGGTTAAAAGCATTATTCAGAAAGAACCAATCAGGAAAGGTTGGGAAAACAGCAATAGACGTTCTCACTGTGGGTCATGGGTTTCATCCAGAACAAGCACTCCAGGGTGTTTTTGGCTTGAAAGTGGGGTTTCACCAGGGACCGCATCATCTGCCTAGTCATTTGACTGCCTCCAGTCACTATCAACATTCTTTACTTATTATAGGTCAGAAGCCCTGTACAGGGACTGTGCAGACAAGCTATAAGGCCAGTTTTCCCAAGGAGTTCTTATTGGCTAAGTCAAGCTTGATTCCTTAAAGGAGAGCATGCCATTTAAGTCAAAGCCTTGGTAAAACAATCAGTTTCTCCAATTGTGTTCTGTTGCAAAAGAAAACATTCTTATTGCACTTATGCAAATAACTACATTGCCATAAGTTAAGAACACTCACAAATATTTTCCAAATTCTGGAGAAATTAGATGGAGAGAAATGTGCTCCAAATTTTGTTCACAGGAGTATATTTTACTCAATTGTTAAAAGCTGTAAATAGCTTAAAAATTTTCTTCACTGAAAAACAAAACAAAGGATCAGCAACATTTTAAGCAAAAAGTCAAAAAGATTAGTTCAGTCTTCTAGCAGTTCAGTCCATGCAGTTAATTCTGCATTCAAGAGCACCTATCAAATTCTATAGCTGATTGTAAACCACCTTTTGAAGAGGATAAAAACAAGAGGGCTGTCTGTGAATGACAAAAAGTCTTAGGACAGACATTAAAACCACAATTGACTAGAAATTTGTTGCTTTCGTGACATACAACAATTTTACATAACAATTATAATTATTAACAATATACACTGTAGTATCAGAATTATAGGAATTTTGCATAATTTTAGAATACATACAAATAACATTTATACAAATACAGCCTAAAGAAAATCAAACACCATTTTATATTTGACCATGTTTTGTGTATGATTTTTGTACCAAATAAGCTGAATATGTCTCTTTTGGACTTCAGGGGATGAATATAAAAAAAAATCAATGAGGACCCAAGTTATAATTTGACTTCGGAAATTTGTCAAATACAAAAATTTAAAATGCTTGATATCATGAAAAATTGTCATTGTAAAATTAGTCATTCATTTAATCAAAGTGATAACTCGAAGACTTAAAAAAAAAGGTGAAAATCTTTATTCATTGAGAGAGGAGACTTAATTTTCCAAACAATAAGCCTTAACTACAGCACAAGGCCAATTAAATCTGTCTTTCAAAATCTTATAAACAATCTTTAAAATTTTAATCATTTTGATCATAAGATATAATTTCCTTAAACCTTCTTGTATCCTTTATAATTTTCATTAAGGAGTGAGCTAATTCTCCAGGAAAATCTTGTTAATGCGACACAGGGGTCCAGATGCTGGTTTTGCAACTGTGTGCCTTTGATATTAATGGTTAATTTCTAGGGAAAGTGAACCAATTTTATCTCTTAAAATCGGCCCTTATGATCTCATGTGCCCATCTCTTCTGCGATAGTCACTGGGCCTCGAGGAGTTGAATAGTTTTTTATCTCTGGCCCTGTGTCTCAGGAACACAGTTTATTTTGATTTGCGTAAGCTACTGGGCCCGAAGATGAGGGTTTAATTTAAGCTCTCCGTGTTTAAGATTTAGCAGGACTTGGTGTCCCTTTTAGACCCTGGAGTCAAAGCCCTGCAATGTAATGTCACAAGAAATTTAAAAGAACATACAGGAAGGTACACAGATGTAATATCTTTAATTAAATATAAAATTTTTAAACTTTTTTTCTAAGTAAACCAAAACTCAATAATAATGACATAGGAATTATTTTGATAAAAGATACAATCTGTTAGGCCAGTTACCAACAGGCAAAATAAAAGACCTTCTGCAGTGCACAGAATATCATGTTGGAAGAAAACATTTCCTTTAGACCTTTAAGGAAACATTTTTAACATCAGGCCACAACAAACAGTTAGAACCCAAGGAAAAAAAACTTAAATGAGCTGAAAATGAATTGAAGGAGAGAGTTAATATTTTGTGACTTTTAAAAGGGAAGAGAAAAGTGAGCACTGTGAGATGCAATAGAAGTTGTACTTAGGGTTAAAGAAAGATCAAAACCTCTTATAATTTATTAAGAGTAAATCAATCCCTTAGGAAAACTTCACTGTTCTAACCAATTCCTAAGTGTATAAGTGTTTGGTTTTGTTTTGTTTTTAACATCAAAACTCAATCTCTAGAAAGACTAGTATAAATAATTTCCCTTCCATTATGGACAACTTGATACAAATCACTGAAGACATGCTTGGACTTCCAGTTTTAACTTAGACATTCTTCTTTCTTAGTCAACCATTATTTTATTTTAGGATAAAAATTTACCAGCCGGGTGTGATGGCTCATGCCTGTAATCCGAGCAATTTTGGAGGTCAAGGTGGTGGATCATCTGAGGTCAGGAGGTCAAGACTAAACTGGCCAACATGGCAAAATCCTGTCTCTACTAAAAATACAAAAATTAGCTAGGCATTGTGGTGGGTACCTGTAATTCTAGCTACTGGGGAGGCTAAGGCAGGAGAATTGCTTGAAGTTGAGAGGTGGAAGTTGCAGTGAGCCAAGTCGCACCACTGCACTCCAGCCTGGGTGACAGAGCAAGACTCTGTCTCAAAAAATAAAATAAAATAATAAAATAAAATAAAATAAAATAAAACAAAAGGCCGTGAGTGATGCCTCAGGCCTGTAATCCAGCACTTTGGAAGGCCTAGGCGGGTGGATCACGAGGTCAGCAGATCGAGACTGTTCTGGCTAAAACGGTGAAACTCCAACTCTACTAAAAATACAAAAAATTAGCTGGATGTGGTGGCAGGCGCCTGTAGTCCCAGCTACTTGGGAGGCTGAGGTAGGAGAATGGAGTGAACCCGGGAGGCTGGGGGTGCAGTGAGCCAAGATTGCACCATTACACTCCAGCCTGGGCGACAGAGCAAGACTCTGTCTCAAAAAAATTAATTGCCTTGCAAGATTCTTTCTTATATAAAATTATTTTCTTTTTAAACTTTCTTGCCAAAAAAACTACTTTATAACTTTGTTTACATTGTTCTTATTCACTGATTACCTGTACCTAATTTCATAAATAAATTTTCAATATCCTTTGAATTAGACAAAAATTGTTTTCTGTTAAATAAGAACACATTTCTTTTTTTCAGAAAGATGTTTTCCTATAATTCTAGAAGAGATTGGAAATGACCCAGACATTTAGTAAATACTTATTATTTAGATTTATATAACTTTAGACTTTAAATTATATGACAAGATTATCTACAAGCATCTATTCCATTACATTTACTTAATTAATTAATTTTTAAATACTTTACTGAGATTAATTATGAAAACTGTGATAGCTATCACTTAAGGTTATTTCTTTGTTAACCACTTTTATACCCTGTGAATTTCAGGCTTTCCTAAGTAAGAACCTTAAGGTTACATAGATGGGGGTTTGTTGTTGTTGTTTGCCAATTGCTCAGAATTTAGCTATTTTCATTAACAGAACAATATTAAATGCTGTATTTGTTAATTTTTACATAAACAAAGATACTTCTTTTTTGGGCTGCATTCATAGCTTTATACCCGTCATGCCAAATTTTGACATCTAGCAGAGATAAATAATGTATGTTGACAGTTCTAAAGCCATTTCTAAATCTATTTCACCAAAATTTTTTAAACCAGCTGATTTATTAAAATTTACTTAAGTTATGTGAACTTGAAAAATCATTTGGCTTAAAGTATTTTTCTGATAAAATATTTTATTTAAGTGCTTTTTAAAGCCCATTAGAGTTTTTAAATATATTTTAGTAGTGAAACATCATATACATGACACATAAATACAGAGATATATTAGACACATAGCTAGTAGATCTTATAGATTAATAAGACTTCTATTTTTCCACCTATTTTAGACATCCAATTTCTTGATAACTATTTTATTACTCTAGGCAATTGTCAGATAGCCCTAAATCTGCATATTAAAGGAACTCTTAGGTGAAAAATCAGATAATGAAATTTACATCTCAAAGTACAGAGAGAATCTGATGGTGCTTGAGGGAGATTAAAAATGAATGCCAAATCAAACATAAAATTATAGAAATCTATCATAGAATTATGTAATAAGACCAATTTTATTTTGCTAGAGACCACCTATCTCCTAACTGGGTATCTGAGCTTTGGGCAGAGCCCATGTTCAATCCTGGTTCTCCAAAAAAGGAGAATTCTTATGTGGCTAGGCCAGGTGATTCTTTTACAGTACATAAAGGCAATCTTTTTAACAAAGACATTTCTATGTGTCTAAGCTATACTATTCCTTAAAGATCCAAGAGTAGCCTCTGTTGTAATAACTAATTTATGTTTTACTTGTCAAAAAATCAGGTAACATAATACAAAACCAAGTAGTTTATGATCTGAGATGAACTTGTCTGTTTACACTCTTGGGGTTCCATAAGGAAAAGAGGTTTCTTCCTAAAAGGGAGAGTGGCACTTTCTCCAATTTATTTAAGGAACCCCAGTCTATTAGAAACTATTTTAGACTCTTCATGCAACAGAGGGTAGGAAAAGAAAGGAGAGACAAGAGAAGTAAATGAATAAAACAGAATTGAGTCAACTGAGAAGAAAAAAAATTTGCTCAAAAAAGACAAGATCCTAGGAGAGAAAAAAAAAAGAAATAGGCCTTTTAATACACACACACACACACACACATATCGTGGATGTTAGCTTCTAATTAAGCTGACCTTTACCCATTGAGCTCCTTTAAAAAAATATTTTAAAATCTCATGACTATATTTTAGCTAGGCCAAATTAATGATATTTCAAAAGTAACAAGTATCAAACCAAAAAAGGGCTTGATTTAGGAAGCAAACTCAGGCTGTCATTGTGAAAGAAAAAGAAGGCAGGACCTTAGCTATGGAACTGCATAATGGGTGACAGCCATTGCTTTTCAGGTTGACTTGGCTAGCAAAAAGGTGGCCCTTTTATGTAAATAAAACCCCTTTAGAAGTCAAAAT
Source organism: Gorilla gorilla gorilla (assembly GCF_029281585.2). NCBI lineage: Eukaryota > Metazoa > Chordata > Mammalia > Primates > Hominidae > Gorilla > Gorilla gorilla. Next base: position 76,786,573 of record NC_073238.2, on the reverse strand, counting down.
AAAAAATCTTCTCTCCCTTTTTTTTGTGAGAATTTAGCCACTTCAGGTGCCTTGTTACCCATAAGTTGGAACTTTCCTTTGGATTTGATCAAGTCAGATAGAGTTGGTCATACCCAATGGGAAAAAGACTGAAACAACAACAAAAACAAAAATAAACAACAACAACAAAAAAAACAGATGAGCAAAACAAACAAATGACTGCACAATTCATTTGAATATTGAGTGATCTAATGTTAAGGAGAAATTAAGAACAGCTGGTTGTTAATCAAGTTTAGCCAAGACAAAACTCCCCAATTCAGCTACTTACCTGTGGGTGGGTCTCAGGCAGAAGTCTGCTCTTTACCATCCTAGAAGCAGGAAACAATTCAAACTTGCCTTCCCTTTTGGAAGCTGAAACTCCAGAAAGGAGTTACCTGCACTCCATCATTAAGGAAACAGGAAAACTTGCCTTCTGTCACATGTGTCCATGTGAAGAGACCACCAAACAGGCTTTGGGTGAGCGATAAAGCTTTTTAATAACCTGGGTGCAGGCGGACTGAGTCTGAAAAAGGAGTCAGCAAAGGGAGATGGGGTGGGGCAGTTTTATAGGATTTGGGTAGGTAATGGAAAATTACAGTTAAAGGGTTTCTTTTTCTTGTGGGCAGGGGCAAGGGTCACAAAGTGCTCAGTGGGGAGATTCTGAGACTCATTGTCCAGGAGAAGGAATGTCACAAGGTCAATTGATCAGTTAGGGTGGAGCAGGAACAAATCACAATGGTGGAATGTCATCAGTTAAGGCAGGAACTGGCTATTTTCACTTCTTTTGTGGTTCTTCAATTGCTTCAGGCCATCTGGATGTATATGTGCAGGCTTGGACGTAGAGGCCTGACACCTTCCTTGTGGGGAACAAGTAAAACTCCAACAAAGGGAGTTGTACAGCAAATTAAACTTTACATCCCAGTGAAATTTCAGGAAACAAGGGATTATCTGGAAGGGGAGCTTCCAGGTCTCAGCAAATTTTCCTATTGGTTTGTGCCATAAAGAAGCTCAAGCTGGTACCAAACACCAATAGGAGATTTGCCAAAGGTCAGTGGTACCTCCGCTCAGAATCCATTTGTGATTACCAAAATGTGAACCCCAAATAACTGAGACAGGACTCAGTCAATTTAGAAAGTTTATTTTGCCAAAGTTAAGGACACTCTTGTGACACAGCCTCGGGAAGTATTGAGACATGCGCCCAAGGCAGTTAGAAGTACAGTTTGCTCTTATACATTTTAGGGAGACATGAGACATCAATCAATATGTGTAAATTATACATTGGTTCGTTCAGTCTGTGATATTACTGGGCTGTGTGCCCAACCAAATCTCGTCTTGAATTGTAGTTCCTGTAATCCTCACGTATGGTGGGAAGGACCTGGTAGGAGATAATCGAATCATGAAGATGGTTTCCCCCATGCTATTCTCATGATAGTGAGTTAGGTCTCACAAGATCTGATGATTTTATAAGGGGCTTCCCCCTCCACTGGGCTCTCATTCTTCTCTCTCCTGCCCCCATGTGAAGAATGACATGTTTGCTACCCTTTCCATCATGATTGTAAGTTTCCTGTGGTCTCCCCAGCCTGGTAGAATCGTGAGTCAATTAAACCTCTTTCCTTTATAAATTACTCAGTCTGGGGCAGTTCTTCATAGAAGCATGAGAGCAAGCTAATACACTCCAGAAAGGCAGGAAAACTCTTGGTAAGGCAAGACAACTTGAAGTGGGCACTTCCAGGTTAGGAGTAGATAAAAGACACAGATTGCACTTTTTTGAGCCCTTGATCAGCTTTCCACTGAATACACAATTTTGTCTGGCTCAGTGAATCTGCATTTTTACATAAACGATAGGGGAGAGAAGCAATCAGATATCCATTTGTCTCAGGTGAGCCTCACCACAGGGATGACTTTGAATAGAATGGGAGGCAGGTTTGCCCTAAGCAGTTCCTAGTTTGACTTTTCTCTTTAGCTTAGTGATTCTAGGGTCCCAAGATTTATTTTCCTTCCACAGATGTTAACTAAAAGGTAAGAGGCAAGTACAACCTTTCCAATTACTTTTGCCTCAAACCATGATCTAGAAGCAGGGACCAGATTTACCTTCCTACCTTAAACAAACAGAAAAGCAAACAAAATATTTAAAACAAAAGTTCTCACATATTGAAAACACACCGAAAAGGACTATGATCATGAAGTGGAGGAAAACAAATGAGGTGAGCTCTAAAATCACATCAGCTTTCTGCTCACAGGCAGTTTCCAGGTCACCGCACAGAGTAAAAAGAGACCAAATAGAATCTGCCTTCTTGCCCAATTAAGAAGGCAGAAATCAGAGTTCAGGGAGGTGAAAGCAGCTCAAATTTGTGGAGCAGAATACTGGAGAGGAAGGAGCTAAACAAAAATAGCTTCCGAAATCTCCAGAGAGTGCCCCTTGAGCCTTTGGCTGAGTTCTAATCTGTTTATGCATGAGAGGAAATTTATCCAAGCCCAGAAAATAACCACTGGAAAGCAGTAGTCTAAACAATTCCTGAGTTCAAGCAGAGAAGGGAATAGCTCATGATCCTATCAGTCCAAATGGAAAGGTCTCTAAATAGATAAGACAATATGAAGAATTCTTAGATGAGCATTACTTCGGTAACCTCAGTAGTTGGGCTACACTAGACTAATGCCTGCTCTGGAGATGGACTTGAAGTGAACCTCTAAAGTGTCAAATTGATTCTAAGCAACTTAAAACTTAATTGCCTGTCTAAACAAAGCCCAACACTTCTCAAAAAAAGAAATAAAGCATCCTGCAATTAAATTAACATCTGACATCTAATCAAAAATTGCCTGGCATTCAAGAAATGAAAACAAAATATGACCCACAGGGAGGAGAAGAAATCAATAAATAGTTCCAGAAATTACAGAGAAAATGGAATTAGCAGAAAATACTAAGTGATAATTCTGTTCTCCTTCAGGCCCTTATATTTCTGCATGCCTTGTAAACAAGACACACTGACTGCTCTTTGTTTCTATGTTTTCAAGAATGTTTGTATAGTGAGCAGCCTTTGTGATAGAGATGTTTTCTCCCTTCATAGCAAATGGTTGGTGTGCTTATAGCTTTGAAAGAGACAGATAGTGTTTCCCATTAGAGAAAAATGCAGGTACCTTTAATGACCATAATAATAAAGGCAATGTCTCACTCTGGGGCAAAGAGCAGGGATGCTTATTGTGCATGATAAGAGACTCAAGTGTCCTAACTCAGGGTTCGTCTCCTGTAATGCAACACATTTTGTGTGCAGGGATCATGCAGTCCTCTTTGCATTGGCCTATGCACATTGAGGATCAAATAACCAAGGTGAAAATGCTGATACTCTGGCTGTAATATTACTGTGAGTACCAAACTGTCAAATGTTTAGGTCCCACAAGTATCATGCCATGTACAATCATCCATAAAACTGTCAGGGAAATTTGTCAGCTTGCAATTGGTATGTAATCTCATTCCCTTCATGGCTTATAACCACAAGTATATTAAAACAAAAAATATATCAATGTTCTATATGACTGAGAAAATAGAGAAAAGGAAAAAAGACATAGTAAGAGAATATAAAAACTAATAAAAAAGAAAGATAAAACTAGTAGACGAAATGTCAATATGTGATATAAAATATGCCTTGGATGAGATTAAAAGCAGATGAGATTCTGGTGAAGAAACCTCAGTAAATGTAAAAACACAGCAAACAGCAACTGTTAAAATCAGAAAGTCAAATACTGCATGTTCTAAGTTATAAGTGTGAGTTAAACAATGTGCACACATGGACATAGAAAGTGGAATAATGGACACTGGAGACTTGGAAATGTGAGAAGGTGTAAGGGGAGTAGAGGATGAGAAATTATCTAATGGGTACAATGTACACTATTTGGGTGATGGTTACACTAACAACCTAGACTTCACCACTACACAATATATTCACGTAATGAAACTGCACTTGTACCCCCTACCTCTATAAAAAAATAAAACAAACAAACAAAACCACAGAGAGGAAAAGAAAGAAAAAATCCTAACTTGATAAAAAGTCAACAATGCATCAGTGACCTGCGGAAAAAACGTTAAGTTGTCTAATATATGTCCTATTGCATCCTAATAGGAAAGAAAAGAGGAGGAAAAAGAAGAAACAAATTAATAAAACAATAGCCAACTTTTTTTTTTTTTTTTTTTTGAGACGGAGTCTTGCCCTGTTGTCCTGGCTGGAGTGAAGTGGCGCGATCTTGGCTCACTGCAAGGTCTGCCTCCCGGTTCACGCCATTCTCCTGCTTCAGCCTCCTGAGTAGCTGGGACTACAGGTGCCCACCACCACGTCTGGCTAATTTTTCGTATTTTTAGTACAGACGGGTTTTCACCATGTTAGCCAGGATGGTCTCGATCTCCTGACCTCATGATCCACCCGCCTCAGCCTCCCAAAGTGCTGGGATTACAGGCGTGAGCCACCATGCCCAGCCAACAATAGCCAACTATTATAGAAATGTATATATGAAAACCATAGTCTTACAAATCCAAGAAGATCAATGAAGAATAAAATAGAAGTTAACCACAAGACACATCACAGTAACACTGCTAAAAAAAGTGACAAAATTTTAGAAGGATTGTTAAATGTGGAAGAGATACTACATTACATGCCAAGGAATAAATATAAGAATAAAGGAATATAAACTTTGGTCATCTGAAAATATGCAGATCAAAAGACAATGGAAAGTCATATTAAAAGTAGTCAAAAAGAAAGTCAATTTAGGATTTTATAGTCAGTAAAATGTGTTTCAGAAACAAAAACTGTGAAAGTTTATCTCCAGGAGAACTTGCACTAACCAAACAACAATGATAACCACAACCATCACCACAATAACAACAAATTAATGATGTGTTTTAGGAACATGTGTTTTAGGCAGAAGACAGATGATATCAGAAGGAAATATGAATCCACAAAATAATAAAAAACTCTGGAAAGGGAAACACTATTGATAAAAAATAATAGACATTTTTCTCACATCTTAATTTAAAAGATAATAGGTTATTTTAAACAATAGTATATTTTAAATAAATATATAATGTTTTATATATATATTATTTATTTATTTATTTATTTATTTTTTTGAGATGGAGTCTTGCTCTGTTGCCCAGACTGGAATGCAGTGGAGCCATCTTGGCTCACTGCAAGCTCCGCCTCCTGGGTTCACACCATTCTTGTGCGTCAGCCTCTCGAGTAGCTGGGACTACAGGCACCTGCCACCTAGCCCTGCTAATTTTTTGTATTTTTAGTAGAGATGGGGTTCACAGTGTTAGTCAGGATAGTCTTGATGTCCTGACCTCATGATATGCCCATCTTGGCCTCCCAAAATATTGGGATTACAGGCGTGAGCCACCACTCCCAGCCTTTTTATTTTTATTTATTCATTTTTTTGAGACTGAGTTTTGCTCTGGTTGCCCAGGCTGGAGTGCAATGGCGTAATCTCAGCTCACAGCACCTCTGCCTCCCAGGTTCAAGCGATTCTCCTGCCTCAGCCTCCCAAGTAGCTGGGATTACAGGCACCTGCCACCACATCTGGCTAATTTTGTATTTTTAGTAGAGACAGGGTTTCTCCATGTTGGTCAGGCTGGTCTTAAACTCCCGACCTCAGGTGATCTGCCTGCCTCGGCCTCCCAAAGTGCTGGGATTACAGGCGTGAGCTACTGCGCCCAGCCTATGTGATTTATATTACCGGTAGAAGTAATGTATGCAATAATTATAACAAAATGAATAGAGAGGGAAATGAAAGTTTATAGTAGTATTATCTTCATATAGTATTATATGAAGGTAGATTATAACATACTAAAATGTACATAATAAATTCTAAAAACTAAAAGTCATTTTCATTTGTATATAGAAAACATCTTGCTATACAACTTAAATATATAAATAAATAAATAGATATTCTGGGAGATAAAACACATCTCAAGAAACATAAGGTTATTAGAATCATATAGATTATGTTCTATGACCAAAAGAAATGAAACTACAGATCAACAACAGACACATAATTGGAAAATATACAAATATTCAGAAAATAGGCAACACATTTTTAAAGGACACATGCTTTGGGGAAGCAATCACAAGGAATCGATATATATTTCATTGTGTATATTATTTCCCAAATGCAATTTGTAAGATAAAGTTAAAACAAAGACTCTAAAACTATAAAACTTTCTATAAAACTACAAAAAAATGTAAAAGGAGAAAAAAAGAAATGTCTCAAATCAGTTATCTAAGCTGTTTCTAGGTTTTTAATACTAGTTGTTTCAGTAGATTTTTTTTGGAAGTGATAAGTCTAGCCATACTGATCAGTGAAAAAAGAGATGTAGGAAGACACAAAGTGACAATATCAGGAATGTAAGAAGTGAAAAACTGCAAACTCTGCAAATATTAAAAGGATAATAAGAAATATTATAAATATTATAAATGTTTTTCAAAATTTTAATTATTTATTTATGTTGTTACTTTTTTCCAATACATTTGGTAAACTAGATGAAAGGAATAAATCCTGTGATAAATACAAACTACCAACATTGAATAAAAGGTAATTTACACAGAGTACCATATATAATATATATATATATAAACTAAATTCATTATTAGAATCATTCCCACTAAAAAAACCCAGACCGCAATGGCTTCAGTGGAGAATCTCACCAACTTGGAGAAATCCTAAGAATTCTACAAAGTTCTTTCAAAATATAGAAAAGGGAATATTTTTCACCTCATTTTGTAGGACCAGAATTACCTAACAGCAAAATGAGACAAAGGTACTACAAGAAAATAAATGTTATTATAAATGCAAAAGTCCTTGACAAAACTTCAGTAATCAAATTCACATATACATATTTAAAGGACTACACTTGAGGATCAAGTGGGCTTTACCCTAGGAATGCAAAGTTTATGTAACCTTTAAAGACCTATCAATACTCACTATAATGATAGGCTATAAAACAAAAAAGTGATCACTTCAGTACACGCAGAAAAAAAAATCCATAAACCTTAAAATCATGTTTGTTATAGTTATTCTCAGCAAACCAGGGGTTAAAAGATATTTTCTCATTCTGATAAAGGTTTTTTTTTTGTTTTTTTTTTTTAATCTTCAGATCAGGATATCCACTCTTACTAATTCTATTTACTTACTAATTCTATTTACTCTTGCTAATTCTATTTTCCTGAAATTCTTACCAGAATAAGGCAACAAAAAGGAAATAAAAGGTATAGGTTTAGAAAATGGTCAAATAAAATAGTTATTATGCACAGACAATATTATTTTCCATGTAGAAAGTTACAAGAAATGTAAAACAACTACTAGAACACATTTGTGAGTAATGCCACAAGACCCAAGGTTATTAAACCGTTTCTTTGTTATAATAATAATTAAAAATTGAGACTGAATTAGCACATACAGATACATCAAAAATGTCTAGAAAAATTTTAACATATAAAAATCTGTAGAAAAGGGGCTATAAAACATTATAGAGAAATAGTAAAGATGACAACTAAATAAAGGTACCATGTTTGTAGACTGGAAACTCAATATGATTAAGATGTCAGTTCTGCAATTTCACTCAAGATTCAGGCAATTGTATTTTGTAGATACCAACAAAATAATTTTTTACTGGAAATTCAAAGGAATTAAATAGTCAAAACAATTTTCCAAAGGAAGAACAAAGTTGAATGACTATCATTACTTTACATCAGTACTTTCTGCAAAACTACTGAAATCAAAATAATATGGTTTTGCCATAAGGAGAGAGTTTTTGCCATAAGGAGAGTTGATAAATGGAACTGGACATAAAATTCAGAAATATAACTATATATAGACTATGTGAAATTGTCTGGATACAATGTGAAATGGTACAGCCATTTAGAAAAAAAAAAGTTTAGAAGTTGTTTCTGTATAGATAAATATGCAATTACCTTATGATTGAACAATCTCATTTTTAGGAATACACTAAATAAAAAATAAAACTAACTATATAAAAAGACTTGCATTTCAATGTTGAAAACAATATTCATATTAGCCTGAAAACGTTTCATAAGTGGTCAGTGAATTAAATATAGTTCATATGATGAAATAGTACTCAGCACTAAAAAAGAAGGAAATAGTGATACACAGTACAACACAGATGAATATCAAAATGCTTATGTTTCATAAGAAATGCCAAACATAAAAACTCCATATTTTATGATTGAATTATATAAAATTCTAAAAGGGTAAAATTAGGAAGACTAAAAGCAGATCAGTGGATATCAGAGAGCAGGGGTAGGAAGAAGGGGTGGACTGCAATGGGCATGTAGGATAAGAGAAATGTATCTCACGATTTCTCTGCTGTTCACATTGTATATGTTTGCCAAAACTCAAATGGTTGACTCGAAATTGGGAAAACATTCTATCAAAGTTATATTTCAATAAAACTGGCTAAAAATTTTAAATACCCTTATTGTCTAGAGGACAAGAAATACTTTCAGACCCTGATATTTCAGAATTAGACAATATAAAAATCAATTAAATGATGATAAAATTCTGTTGGTGTGATTAGATTATATTTCATTTTAAATTGATTTTCATTTAAAAAATTATTTTTAATTATTTTGGGTACATAATAGCTTATTCATGGGGTACATGTGATTTTTTGATACAGACAGACATGCAACGTGTAATGAACAAATCAGGGTAATTGGGGTAATCATCACCTCAAACATTACCGCTTCTTTGTGTTAGGACATTCTAATTCTATGTTTTTACTTACTTTTGAAAATATACAATAAATTATTATTAACTATAGTGACCCTATTGGGCTATTGAATACTAGATCTTATTTATTTTATTGAACTGTATTTTTGTGCCCATTTTAAGACTAATAATTGACTGTTTTATTTTCCTAACAGCTGAGCTAGCCTTATGGGACTGGTCATGGATCATGTTTCCCTGTATGGTCAAAGAAGAGAGAAGTTGTTATGGAACATAGCCAAGAATAGCATAGATTAGTTTGCAGATAGAATGTTCCTGTCATTATTATTAGTTTGCAGATAGAATATATATATTATTAGTTTGCAGATAGAATGTTCCTGTCGTTATCATAATTTCTCTCCATGATTATATGTTTCCTTTACTATATTCCACCACAAAAAAGGAAAAGGGAAAAGTTCTGTGGATCAAGGCTGAGATCACAATGTTTCTGGTATGAGGATATAAATCTCTTATGTCCATGTTCATTGCCTTTTCCTATTCAGAGAATACCTCCATAAACAAAAACATACATATAAATATACTAAAGGCATCTATATGTATGGTCAAGTGTTCTTGAGATAAAAGGATACTATAGTATAAGAACTTGACCTTGTTTAAGAGGTCAATACTAATGTGATGCACCCTAAATTCATGAATGGTCTTCACAAAAAAAAATCTTCCTTCAAAAAATAAATCAGTGAATTATGTAACTGTGCTTTCTCTGAACAAAATATCTAAGTCTTGCAAAACACTATTTATGCCATCACAGAAATCAATTTTTATTGTTTTTGTACTTTGCTATTTTTCAAAAACAGAAATAGCTAAATTAGTTGTGAAGTGTACATATATTTGTAAGACTGTCCTTATTAATATGTAAAAAACTTTCCTATTATTTCACAATTTACCCTTTTTCTGTAATCCTTTTACACTACCTTTTTGCTTCTCTTTGCTTTTTTTAAGTAGAACCTATTGCTATATCTTCCTGATCACTGATATTTTCTTCTAGAATGTCTAATCTGCTATTGATCACACCCAGATAAATTTGTATTTCACATATTTTATTTTCATCACAAGTTTCATATAGTTGTTAAAAAAATGTAATTTCTCTTCTCATTGATTATGTGTTTCTTTGAATATTTGTACCTAGATTTAATAATTCTTTAAACTCAGTGGTCTAATAATTTCATGACTTCTCTCTTTTTCGAGCCTTTATATATTAACTGACTTTTACAATTATAGGTCACTTTTTTCCTTTCATTTAAAAATTAGATATTCCATATGGTTAAGTTTATTTTGTTGAGTGTCTAGAGTCTATTAATCTTCCTTTCTTTAAGAATATTTAGTTTTGCTTTTGATAGTTAAACTAGTTACAGTAGGGCCTATTCCTTTTTAGCCCATTTTAAAAGTTTTATATGACTAGTCTATGAAGAGCTTTAATCTGCCGACAGTTCACTCTGACTTCACCGTTGAATGTGCTAGTGACAACTAAGGAGTCTTTTTCTTGGCTGTTCAAGGGCTCAAAAATTTTCTTACTCTGTGTGAGCTGCAGAAGTTGTTCATCTTACACCTCCCAGTTTTTTCTTCCACTGTTTCACGTACTTTTACTTAATACAAGAGGGGCCAGGCTGAACATGTAGAATGACCTAGATAGGACAACTCTGCAAATTTGTGAAGTCTTTTTGGCATAGTTTCTCATTTTTCTAGAACTCTGCTTTACAACTTTGAGCTACCTCAGACCCCAAAAACTCTTGATTTCTGCCTTTTCAACTCAGTGAAGCCCCCATACTCTGGGTTTCCCCTTTTCTCTGTCCATAGTTTGGAAATTGCTTCCCAACAGAAAGCTCAGGTAGCAACTCATCTCCTTTGTTTCCTTTCTCCTAAAGATGGATTTGTACTGCCTACTGTCCAATTTTTAAAAATTTGTTTCACATGTGTTGTCTATTTCCTACCTGTATATGGAGGAACTGTTTCACCAATGGCTGAAAAATGAAAATCTATTTTTTTTCAAATTATTACACATCTATAGTTTATCGATTATAATTTCTTTTTCTTTTTCCTTTTTCTTTTTTTTTTTTTTTTTTTTTTTTTTTGAGACGAAGTCTCACTCTGTTGCCCAGTCTGGAGTACAGTGGCATGATTTCAGCTCACTGCAAGCTCTGCCTCCCAGGTTCACGCCATTCTCCTGCCTCAGCCTCTCGAGTAGCTGGGACTACAGGCGCCTGCCACCACGCCCGGCTAATTTTTTGTGTTTTTAGTAGAGACGAGGTTTCACCATGTTAGCCAGGATGGTCTCGATCTCCTGACCTCGTGATCTGCTCACCTCGGCCTCCCAAAGTGCTGGGATTATAGGCGTGAGCCACTGCGCCCGGCCAGTATATCAATGACATTTTCTAAAGGCTATAACTAGGAAAGTTACCCTTTTCAAGAAGTGTATCTAGTTCTTTCTATTGTTAACATCTTTGTCATTTAAAAAAATTATATCTATATTAGCTATACAGTTATTAAGCCCTGACTTGGCCGAGCTTGCTGCCTGCTTTCTTTCCTGCCTTCCTTCCTTCTCTCTTTCTCCTTTTCTCTCTCTCTCTCTTTTTTCTTTCTGCAGAAATGCGCTATACTCATAGAAGAGCAATTGTCACTCAATACAGATTTCGCTTTATCTTGTGTACAATGAATTATTGCACGTATCTATTCATTGCACTCATCAATTGCCTTCCACCAGTCAAGATGAAAATGTTTTCCCTACTTTTTCCCATGAATACTTTGCTGTATTTCTAACAGTGAGGTTTAGAAGCTCCTTTCTTTTCTTGCTGTTATCTTTGCTCCCCATTCATAAGAGAGCTACAATATAATAGTAAATATTACCACAATAAAAAATAAATACAGAAAACACATTGAAACCAAATAAATTATTCAAAGCCTATTTCTAGGGCAAAAATGACACAATATTCAGCCTAACTTTGTCTAAAGTAAAATTATTAATATTGTGAAGCACAAATCCAATATGTGACAAGCAGGTTGGAACTCTTTATAACTAGAATTTCTCATAGAGCAGTGATTTTTGAGTTAAGATTCCCACTGGAGAGCTTTAGTCAGTTCTGATTTTTCCGGGGAACTCCTAAATCATTGTCGTTTAATCCTTTTGATGTCAATGTCAGGAAGTATTCTCCAGAAAACCCAAATAACTGGTCTCTTGAAGCTGCCTAGCAGTCTAGCATAGCACCAGAGGCTCTTTCTGATTCTTATCTATCTAAGGTCGTAAGTGAGTCCTGAAAAGGAAGAAGGGAAGGTGCTGAATTCTAACTTGCCTCAACACTTTGGTCCCATGCCAGCTCTACATCTGAATGTAAGAATTGGAAGAGGAAATTTAGCTACAATACAATTGAAGGACTTATTTGGTTTTAACTGCTAGATCAATGTGTTTTTAATTTTTCGTCTGACTTGCTCTATTAAATAGTTCTGAACATCAACCAAAATCAGAAAGAAAAGCTTATCATACTAATTTTGACTCAATGATGAATGTTTTGTTGTCACCTCTCAACATTTAATTCCCAAAAATAAATATTCCAAGATGTTTTCATGTTGCTACTGTATTATGGTTTGTCTAGATCTTTAGTGATTCTTATTTTTCTCTTCCACTGATAATTCTCTACAGCATGCCTGATTTTGCTAGAGTCAATGAATAGATTGAGAACAGCACTTGAGGGACAGAAAACGGACTCTATTCTGTGCACAAAACCAAGGAACCAAAATACTTAAAAAAAAAAAAAAGATTTTTTCAGTGTCTTAAGACCCACAAATAACCTTGAAGACAAGAAACTTTAGTTCTTTCTATTACATCTTTGGAATTGCTGAAAAAGCTGTAATAAAAATAAAAGTAGATAAACATTGCCACCCAGTGTTCAGTTTCAGGTATTGTATAAATTACAAACCTAATATCAGAGATTTTTCTTTCTTTATCCACAAGGTTCCAGATTAAGTCTTTAATCATTTATATCCTGAAAGATCTTGCTTCCTTATTCGGGAATCATATTCTATCTCCAAAAATTGATTTGTTTATTTCAATCCGATATTCTTTTCAGCATTTCGATGGCCTTGTCTCTCAGAGTAGCTGGAATTTATTCAACATCCTATTAAAAATATCTAGTTTTAAATAGCGCAATAAAATATGTATGTATGCATATGCATCAGTGTACATTTTTCCTTGAATAATATTCTGTATCTTTTCATTTAAAATCATAAATGATTATAAATTTAATTTTAAAAGGACAAAACCATTATTTTTAGTTTCCACTGTTTAGTATGCGTCTGTAGTCAAAAAAATTTTGGAAGGTAAATTAAGATCCATTGATGTGAATTTTCTATTTACATAGTGATATATTCAGACACATACTCAATGGGAGTTTCAAACATACATACCTCATTGCAAAGTCTGAAGTAGCATCCCCACTTTCTGTCCTCCTAAGTTCATAAAGGTAAAGAAGTTACACTAAACACATGTGTTACTTATGACAACTCGTTAACCAGTTTCTTTTGCCTAAAAATATATTCTAATTTTAAATCAATTCTGTAGTAATCCATGAAAAGAAAATTTTAGTGAAACAGAGCTGGTAACAAGACAAATAAATATTTAAAATATTTAGAAAGGTACATGGAGAAAGATACAAGAGAAGGCACATATCCTTAGGAGAAAAAGACTGGTGCCAGGAGAAAAGACAAAACTATTTTTGAATTCTAAAAATTGCCTAAATTCCAAATAGAGTGTCCTTCTTCATTTGCATCTTTTTAAAGACTAATTAAATCTCAGTATAATTCAGCATCATATATCCCGCATGCTCTAGTTTTTAAAGGAGAGGATGAAAAAGGAAAAAAAAAAAACACCAAAAAACTCCTACTTCTTTTTTATTTCTAGGTAGACACACTCGTTAATAGATTTGTTTTAATAAATGCTATTTTTGTAATAGAAGTCATCATAATCAGTTAAGAGAGAAAAGCCTAAGAGCTTAGACTGAGACAATGCCTATTGAACAAGATGGAGAAAATAGAGCTCTCCTGAGATTTATGATGAAAACCAGGATAAGTAAAAAACAAAGCAGGAAAAGAAATAGTGTCAGTAATGTCATTTGAAAGCAAAAATCATTCAGTTCCATAAATTAGCTACGTATAGTGCAGCAGTAGAGAAAGAAGGGTATTCTTTTTGCATTGTTACAAGGGAAGTGGAAAATAATTAAATGATATTGTAATCAGAGAACAACTGTTGTATATCTTTAGCCAAAAAAGTTTAGAAAATAAAAATATCAGCTCAGTGTGATGGCTCATGACTGTAATTCCAGCACTTTGGGAGGCCGAGGCAAGGGGATCACTTGAGGTCAGGAGTTTGAGAACAGCCTGGCCAAGATGATGAAACCCCCGTCTCTACTAAAAATACTAAAGAAAGCCAGGTGGGATGGCGTGTGCCTGTAATCCCAGCTACTCAGGAGGCTGAGGCAGGAGACTCTCTTGAACCCAGGAGGCAAGAGGTTGGATTGAGCAGAGATTGCACAACTGCACTCCAGCCTGGGCAACAGAGTGAGACTCGATCTCCAAAAAAAAAAATAATACATATGTTTGTGTGTGTGTGTGTGTGTGTGTATATATGTGTGTGTGTGTGCATATATATCCTTGATGAGTATTTTTATAAATGCTTGTGAGCTAACATTTTAACAATGTTTGCTCTATCTTTGGTTTGAGGTTTTAGTCTGAATAAATGACAAATTTTTTAGCTTTTCATTGAAAACAGATAAGCAATGTTTTTTTAAAATTTTCTTTTTACATACTATATTTTCTGTTGTCTATGAAGGTTGTTTTATAGGTAGTGACTTAACAAATCTAAAATTAATTACCATAATTACATTTGTAAATGTGAAGGGTGAGTTTTATGCAATGTGTAATTTTAAATATAGTCACAAAAAGACACGATAAATAGTTGAGGGGATGGATATGCTAATCAACCTTATTCAATCATCCTACAATGTATACACTGTCAAAACACCACATTGTACTCCATGAATATATACAATTTATACTTTTTCAATTAAAAATTATAAAAATTAAAAAATAGATTTAAAAAAAAACTTTAACTCTTTCCTCAGTTACTAATTTTACTTCAGCTTGACACCCTCTCCAAAGGGTGGGGAAGAAAAGGCAAAAACCTGATTATTTGCATGTTTTGACAGCAAATTTGTGCAGAGCTATCAATTCGAATAAAGGTTTCAAAATCATTAATGTAACTTGGATATGTTTTTCTTGTTTTCTCTTTAGGAAGAATTAAATACAATAAATTTTAAGGATATATTCTTATATAATCTTCCTGAAAATAAAAAAAAACATGCCTCTGTGATAAATGCCTCTTTAGAATCTTAAAAAATTGAAGTAGATATTGATTTCCCTTGCTTTAGCATTAAAGTAAAAACAAATTCACAGTAAACATAAACTAACCTATACACATTATGGGGCTTCTGGGGTCAAACTCTCATACATTTATCAAAGCCAGAGCTTTTTTACGTGAGATATATGTATATGCATATATATATGCAAGATATATATATATATGAAAGATATATATATATGCAAGACAAAATAAGATTGTCCTGTAATGATTTTTTTACTTATTTTCATCTTTCTGAAATGCGAGTAGATGACATTTTTAATGAAATCTGATGGTAAAGAACCAGCAATAACATAGCTTTCTCTTGAATTTTATTTTCTGAACAATGTTCTCCATCCTTAACTTTTTTAATTTTCTTGCGATGGAGTCTATCTTGTTGCCCAGGCTGGAGTGCAGTGGCAAGATCTCGGCTCACTGCAACCTCCGCCCCCTGGGTTCAAGCGATTCTCCTGCCTCAACCTCCCAAGTAAGTGGGATTACAGGCACACACCACCATGCCTGGCTAATTTTTGTATTTTTAGTAGAGGAGGGGGTTTCACCATGTTGGCCAGGCTGGTCTCCAACTCCTGTCCTCAAGTGACCCACCCACCTTAGTCTCCCAAAGTGCTGGGATTACAGGCATCAGCCACCAGGCCCGGCCCACCATCGTTAAAGTTTTTCCCTCTCATACTATAATTGAGTGCAGGCCTGACTTGCAAGGTCAAAAACAAGGATGAAGTGCAGTGAAAGGAAAGTGATTTTATATCTAGAACTAGCAGTGGGGAAGCAGGCATGCTCCATCCCACTAGAACCAACTTCAATAGTTTGGGCTGAAGGAAAGGGTTTAAAAACGGGAAGCTTGATATGGGAGGTCTGCAGGAGTTGTACAAGGTGCAGAAACTGTGAATCTTGTTCTAATGCCTGTATTGAGTTATGATCCACTGGGAGTGTGGGAAGGTGTCGTCTTGACAGTAGCCAGGCTGTAGATTATTGGTTTTGAGGCAATCATTAAGTGGAGGTGAATTCTGCAGCTGGGCCTTCATGCCTGGTTTGTTTTCAGTTAGGCCCTGGAATTTCTTAATAAGCATATAGTTAGGTAACCTTGCATGGGGTAAGGGGGAACATGGTGGGAAAGGGAAGGGAGTGGAATTTCATAGTAGGTTTCAAGGCTATATTTTAAGATGAAGAAAAACAAGTTTTCTACCTTTTGCTTCGAGGTTACATCTTGAGACTGGGAAGGAAGGAGGAAAAAAAACGTTTAAAATGCATTTTGAAGCTAACCTACTCAATTACAATACTAGATATTGGATGAGAAAAGACTGTACTCCAAAACTGTGTCTTAGTGTACAGGGAGGACACATTCAAGAAACTAACCTAGAAATAATTAACCTGTTGAAACGGGAAAAGTTCCCTTGTCCTCCTCACAAGGCATGTGATGTGGTGTGGCTCACTTCTTCAGTGCCCTGCTGTTCAGACCTGGGCTCCGACCCCACGGCAGTGTCTAAGGGGTGAATGTTTACAGCTCCTGAAGCCCCACTGGGCGTGTGTTACAGGATGCTCTTTTAGTTTTGCTCGTTTAGTTTTGCCATCTATAGGCGGCTTATGTTAACCAGCTCAATTAGACCCTCTGCCTTGTCACAAGGACAGAGGGCTTTCTGTATCCCGGGTCCTTGCCTTGATGTACCTGGAGAATCAGATCACACCTGGGCTTGGAGAATGAGTGCAAGGTTTTATTGAGTGGAGGCAGCTCTCAGCAGATGGGGGAAACCAAAAGCAGGATGGAGTGGGAAGGATTTCCCCTGGAGTCGGGCTGTTCAGCGGCCTAGGCTGTCCTCCGACTGCCCCAGTAAAACTCTGTGTTGTTCTGCTGCTTGATGGCCTGCCTGCCAGCATCTGTTGGTGTGCTCTTCCGCCTCCACATCCAGCTGCTGGTGTCTTCTTCCTTCAATCCACTCATCTCGAAGTCCAGCTGCTTGTGTGTCTGCCTACTAGGGTCTCGGAGGTTTTTATAGGCACAGGATGGGGGCACTGCAGGCCAGGGTGGTCTTGGGAAATGCAACAAAAATGCTTGTCCTCACCTAGGTCTGTTGGGGTGGAGCCCTAGGCAAGGACCACTTTCTCCTCCACCCAGCACTTCCCTTCCCCACTTCCGGATCATTTGAAGGGACCACACTCTTCTCTCCTCAGCTCTCCCATATCAGTAAGATGAAATTCTCAAAAAGCTTCCACAGCCACAGGAGTCCCCACACCTGGCTGAAATATGTCTTTGATTGTTTATTCACCTTGAGAGATCCCCAGACACATCCCTTGGGAGTCTGAAAATTGATTGCCAATGACTGCTGCAGTTGCCCTCGGATTGAAGGTGAAGAGTGAAAAGATATTATGGTAATGAGTTAGAATTTTCTGTAGTGTTATAGAAACTTCCCTCTCCATCTACTAATGGTGTAATCTAAACATTTTATATTAAAGAATGTACATGGATTTCACTGTCTACACTAGGAACTGAAAAGATGAAATGTCTTCAAAGACCATGCTTTCCCCTTTCCCTGTGTTTCCTTTTCCTCACACATTAAAACAGTGTTGTTGACTGGGCGCGGTGGCTCATGCCTGTAATCACAGCACTTTGGGACGCCGAAGTGGGCGGATTACTTGAAGTCAGGAGTTCGAGACCAGCCTGGCCAACATGGTGAAACTCCATCTCTACAAAAATACAAAGATTAGCTGGGCATGGTGGCTGGTGCCTGTAATCCCAGTTACTCGAGAGGCTGAGTCAGGAGAATCACTTGAACCCGGGAGGTGGAAATTGCAGTGAGTGGAGATTGCGGCATTGCACTCCAGTCTGGGCAACAGAGCAAGACTCTGTTTCAAAACAACAACAACAACAACAACAGTATTATTGTATTTCTAGGCATATCTCAGAGAATACTTGGAGGCTCCCTGGGAAAGAAACCCGAAGGTACACTAAGTTATTTTTAAAAATTTGTTCATTGCTTTTGTGTTTTATAAAGTATGAAACAACAAAATTAGAGTGAGAAGGATTCACTTTATCTTCCTAAAATGTTGCCTTTTGAAGTTGAGGCTCTTGACTTCACATAACAAGGACGAGTTATCTCTTTTATTAGAATAGCTCATCTTCTTGGCTGCTCAGATATATTTGCACTTGACATGATGTTTTTTTGTATCCATTTTTCATATGGAGTCAGCTGTTTTCATTGTGATCTAAACAGAAATTTAAAGAAGAAATTTTCAGAGAGGTGTGTCAATGTGTGGTTGTCTAATACCTGCAGAGAAATCTTTATGTTCTTACTATTGACTTTGACATGGTAATGTGGAAAACTGCAAGATCTAAACTTTCAAAACTACCTATTTTCATATGGAAGTGCTCACCACTAAAAAACTTCAATATAAGTAATCTAATATATCTAAATTAAACCTTACAGTTATACATATCACATAAACTCAGATTTTTTTGTGGTGGGGACAATAGGCCATAGTACTTTAACCTTTAGATGATTTTTGCACTGAATTTATCTTCTTAGAGGTATGAATGTTCTTTCTCTATAGTGGCTTTGTATAGGCATCACTGTAAACTGGATATGGTACAAGGTTATTAGAGTCTTTGCCTAGATATTCAGACTTGTAATGTTGGCTGGAGGACAAGAATTGCATACTCCTATGTTGGGAAAACAGGTATCATCAAACTAGGAAAGCTTAACATTTTCATCTTTAGTGAACTCTGATATGTTAGTCTTAGATATGATTAGTGCACAAGCTAGTTCTATCTCTGCTCATGTTTGAATATTACACACACGTACACACACATACACACACACACGAGCTATTCAAGTAAAGGAGATGAGTCATCCTTATGAAGTGAAGAGCTTCAACTTCAAAACGTGTGTGTATGTGTGTGTGTGAGACACACAGAGAGAGAGAGAGAGAGAGAACTGGGCAAACCTGATATGTTGATGTTAGATGTGAGAAGTGCATATCTGACTCTGGATGTATAGTTCACACGCATGCATATTGGGTAGCACATTTAAATAAGGTGTGAAATACTTTCCTGGATGCAGAGAGCTCTTGTGTGTTGATAATGATAAAGTATTGTGGCCAGATGGTGCTTTAGAGAGATAATTCATACATACAAACACTCTAGAGAGTGGATTCAGATTTACCTTGACTGTCTGTGCTTGAATAGGCAAGAAGGTTACAAAGTAACTTAGGTTATATGCAGTGGAGTTCTTGTTTAGCACAGAACAGCATTTCAGAGGGTTTTCTGTGGAATTCTATATCTACAGGATGTAAAGAGAGAGGTTACTTTAAAAACTGTTCTCTGGTAAAGCATACTTGTAAAAAGTAGGATAAACAAAGCTAAACACTTATTCACTGAAAGATTGTTCAGAACCCTTGTTTTGTGGGTTGTGATTTTCCATGGATGGAATATAGTAGGCTCCATCTCCCAAACTTATTTAGTCCTGGCCCTCTTTTTGCATAGAAATCTTTAAGAGCTAAAAAAATGGGCATATGACAGAGAAAATACCAAAAAGGATTTCTCTCAGTGATTTTTTTTAAATTAATGCAGTATTGCAGTATGTTTACTGTCAAGTTTTTTTGGGTGTGTTGGAGATCTACTAACTGTTTGACAGGATAATTTCAAAAGAGAGAAAAAGAATATTTAAATAACCATAAAGAAATATAAAACTAGTTTTCCGTATAAGCACTCTGATTTGCCTCATTATTCATCACTTAAAAAATAATTGTTATTAGATACCATAAATACACGCAAAATATATGTTTGAATTTATGAGTTGGCAGTTCAACTGTGTAGTGTAACTTATTCAAGTTACACATCTATAAGACTAGATGATGTATGTTTTTTGCATTGCACTCTTTGCATCTGGCATAATGAGATGATTTTTAGTCATTTCTAAAATATTTGCTTTTTCTTTGTATTTTCTCATTGAATTATAAGTACTGTATTCTAAGGATTTTAATGAAACGAAGGCACATTAAAATCATAATCCATGGTAATTCAATGCAAATCACAATTCCTTTGACAATTATTTCTACTATTGAAAAATCAGGCAGTCTATTCCTTACAAGCAGTTTTGCTTCCAACTTATTAAGGCAAAATACTGCCCCTCCACCCCCACTGACCTCCGGAGCTGCAACATAAAGGAAACATATTTCTATTACTTCCAAAGGATGAGAATATTGGGATCCCATATTTAAATTCACCAATTCCAAACACAAACAAGAGAAAAAAGGGAAAAGCATAGCATTTATTTTTAAATGCATATCATCTAATTCCAGAAACAAAATTTAGACATCACAGAACAGACTAGATAATGCAGTTTCTACTAAACATAATAAAAAGTGGATACTATTGTATCTATCAATAAGAGATTTCTATTTAGTGTTAAAGTTAATCTTGAAGGAGCACTAATGATTTTGACTAGCACAATTTACACACATACATACATACAGATACATACGGAATTCTGGATTCTGTGAATATTAAAGCTAAAGATGTTACACACCTGGGCAGCTTCAAGCTCAATGCATCCTGTTGTAATGAAAAAGTAAAATAAAGCAGATTAAATAGGAGATGTTAGTAAGACAAATGTATGGATCTGATCCCTGGGAGACATACTTTGAACAGTTACATGTGATTTTCAGAATCCAAGCTCAACTCCAACATCATATTTGGTTAATACTGTTTACTATTTTCTTTTTTGAGTCTGCTACTGCTACCATTGAAACAAGAGGTTTATACTGTATCAAGTAATTGAGTAAAATATTTTTAGGTTACTCAAGAAATGCAAGGAGCCTCTCAGAGTTATAAATTTGTTACAGCTTTGGTATGATCATATATAGTTAACAAATGTACAACATGTGAAATAATTTGTGTACTACCACACACATAAATATTTAATACACTATTAGGAAATTGACAGGAATTTATTTAAAGGAAAATGAATATTAAAATGTAGAAAGATATCATGGAAACTTTTCCTCACACCTTCTTGGTCTGA
Source organism: Gorilla gorilla gorilla (assembly GCF_029281585.2). NCBI lineage: Eukaryota > Metazoa > Chordata > Mammalia > Primates > Hominidae > Gorilla > Gorilla gorilla. Next base: position 76,765,348 of record NC_073238.2, on the reverse strand, counting down.
AGAAATTAATATTGCACATGTTAAATGATGAAAGTTAAATTGCAATCAGAAAGCATTTGTATTAAAATACACAATTTATTTAATCTGCCAAGGCCAAAATCTACTAAGTGCATTACACTCTACAAATGCAGTTCATTTGAAAAACCAACAATTACTAGGCTATTTAATTTTTTTCTTACCTATTTCTGTGACTATTATGTGAAGGTATTTTCATTTTGTAAAATCTGTAAAAGCCATTGTAATGTGTTTTTCTCAGGGATTACACCTTGACTTTCACATTCTAGCTGGGTGAATTCATAACCAATTTCTATTTTTTAATTTAATGCATATTGTTGTTTACCATTTAGCAAGTACTGTTCTGTAGTATATTTCATATTTATTATTGTTTAAATAATTTAATTCAGGTGCATTTTGTTTTTAAAATATTTCACTGAAGTTATTTAAGCATTATATTTTGAATGATAGTGTTCCTTTCTCAATCAAAAAAAGTACAAATGTTTATAGTACCTACTATCTTGTAAGCAGAAATTGATGCATGCATTTTTAACTGGTAATATTTAATATTAAGCAATATAAAATAATATCCTTTGTAAGCCACTTCTGTTGAAGGCCTTCATTCAACCATTTTAGCAAATATCTATGCAACCTGCACAGAATAAACAGCACATTCATGTATGACTCCAGATAATTCCAAGCTGCTTATGCAGCCTACAATTATTATATGGGGATAAAAGAAAGTATTAGGATAAACATAGTGATAACATTTAAAAACCAATTTCCTTGGTTTTTGGGACAGTTTCCTTGGATTGGGAAAGTTAAAGCAATAACTAGAATTCATGTTACTGTGTTAATAATTGATGTAAAATTCATTTATGAGAACAAAAGATAGAGTAAGAGCTTTCTGTGTCTTTGTGTCAAGAAGCATGCCTATGAAGGGCATGTGGCGGTGAGTTGGAACCAGCATGTGCTGACTTGTGAAAGGTGAATTTTATCATTTCTAGCAACCCTACATTTGTCCTTTGAAATTGGCCATTGAGGAGTATTTACATCATAGGAATGGGCAAAGAGTATGACTCAGCATTTCTTTCTCCTTTTCCTGTAGAATAAATTTACCAGCACAACAGCACACCATTGACCTGGGAGTGGAGGAGTGACAATGAACACAGTAAGATACAACAAGCCAAAGACAGAATTGGAATAGCATAGACAAAAAATTATGATTTTACCTGCTTCACTGTTTTAATCAGGACAATGCTGCATGTATTCCCATTTATTTTTGCATTCCTACAAATGGTTCACAAAGGGCCTGCCACAGCCAGAGGCTCAGTGAGTACTCATTAACTAACTGAATCTTATGCTAAGTTTTATCATCAATAGGGTCATGTTCTAAAGATATTTAACCTAAAAACTTTTTACCCACCATTATAAAATATTTCAAATTTTCCAATCTGTTTATTTGAATTCTTTAATAGGTACAGTATTAATTCATTTGGCATTTATGTCTTCATTAAAATAAAGGGGGAAGAAAAAGCATATTACCACTCACCACCAGGGACAACAAGTACTCCTGATTGAAGGAAACATTAGGAGAAGTATGTTTTATGTATTTAGAACTATCTTTCTACTTTAATTATAACTTGCTAATTGTGGGGAGTGGAAAAAATCATTTCTGGAAGAGTAACAGCAAAGACACAGGGAAAGAAAAATGAAAAAAATCTTCTCCTTAGTCCTAGTCCCATTAAAAAAATACAAGAAAAAGGATTAATTAAAGTTATAACGGCCAGAATATATGATCACTTTTTATGAAATGATAACTCTAACAATTTACTTATGATAGGTTCCCCCTCTCCCCGCAATTTATACCTTTTCCCAAAAGGTAATTTATAATCAAACATAAAGCAAATACGTTCTTGGTGATTTCTCTGTGTTAAATATTCAGTACTGAGTACTATGAAGATAAAATGAACACAGTTTATGACTAAAATATATCATTTTGACTTATTTTAAAATTCAGAATCTTATGCAAAGAGATATGCATGTGAAAGAAACAATTATGCTATAGAGTATGAGGTCTTGGGGAAGAGATATAGCTAAAAAACTCTGGAATGCCTTCATAAAGGCAACATGTGCATTCGATCTTAAAGGATAAATAGGAGGTCACCGGGATTTGAAGGTGCAAAGAACAGTCCATGGATAGAGTAGCATGGAATGAGTCCTGACAGTGTGTGTGTTATGGCTGCAAAGCACTAAGATACTTGATTGGGGTGCCTGGCGGAAAAAGTTAGGTAGAGCTGAGGGGCATTTTTTTATATACATTTTTCAGGTGCCACCTTCAGAAGGTTTTAAATGGAAGAAGGTGTGTGGTGACATGGTTTTTTATTTTTAAGAGTGATCACTTAAATTGTTCCAGCAAGTAAGGAACAGAAATATGAATAGACCTTTTTGACATATTGGAGATAGACGTAAGAGGCTAGACTATCAATTGCTTTCAGGGATTGAGGTACTAAAATTGTCAAGAATGTGTGAGTGACTAGTCGAGTGATGAAACAATTGATTCAAAAAGGGACCAATGAGGTTGGGCAGGTTGGCTTTGATAAACCACACAGTAGTGTAGTGTAGGGCTTATGACGTATGAGTAAAGAAATAAGATTTCTTGGACTAGGATTGAGTATTCATTACTTTATAATGAATATTGCCTTTATAATTTAAATATTTCTGTGAATTTTGGCAATGTAAACTCTCAAATCTATCAAATTTCTCTCATGGTCAAATATAAAAATGTATAAAAATAATTCCAATTTTCATAAGGGTTGTTGTAGGAATTAAACGAGTGGCTGCACATACACTCAATTCTTTGATTAGGCCTAACATATTTTTTTGTTGGTTACTAATTCTCAGTAAGGCGTTGAAAGCCAGACAGTAGGCATTTGATCTCAATACTGCATTTAAACTTTATTAGTAGTTTTGCTTTAAGCCCTATGAAAATGTCCGTAAAAGTGTTATTCAACCTCAGTAGTTTGAAAAAATAACTTCAAATGCCAATATTGCAGTTACATTTCAACTTTTGCAAATTTCTTAACCTAAATATAGTAATGGAATTAAGAGATGCATATTTTGTGCTTTATTATTGGCACTATCCAGCTCCTACACAAAATCTTTTTTTTTTACTATGATTTTACTTTATTTTTTTGGAGTAATGTTACTTCATTTTAGGGCATTCTTAGTCATTCTTACTTTAATCACCAATAATGTGATATTGTGCATAATATTTTCCTCATTTATATTATATGCTGCTGAAGCACAAGAATTGTATTTCACCTTCAGGTTAACCATAATCATAGAATTATAGTGTCCAATTCTAACTAATAATTTATTTTTATATTTCCTTTCTTTGATATACACATGATTCAAATTATAGTCCATCTTTCTACCACACTGCATTTTTATTTTTAAATTAAAGGTAAGGCTGTTCTATTTATTCTGTAAAGTTGAGTTAAAGGAAATCTATGCAATAATAGTAATACACAAAAAGAAAATGAGAAAAAGAGATAAAAGGAAAAACAAATGAGAAAGTATTTCACACCAGAATGCCAGCTATCAAATATAGAAAAATGATGGAATTATAAAATTACAATTTACAAGTCCCAATATAGTATTTGATTCAGATAAAAGCCATTGATGGATTAAAAATCCATTAATTAAAAGGTTAAGGAAATGAAATCAATATATCAAAGAAATATTGACAATTCCATGTTAATTGTGGCTTATTCACAATAGCTGAGATATAGAAATAATCTAAGTGCCCATTGAGGGATGAATGAATTAAAAATGTGAGATAGATAGACACATATAGATATACATGATATGGCTCTACATAATCTACATGACACATATTACATATGTCCTATATGTGTGCTGAAATATTATTCAGCCTTTCAACTGGAAGAAATCCTCCCAAAAGTGATAACATGGATGACCCTAGAGAAGATTATGCTAAAGGAAGCCAGACACCTACAAACAAATCTTGCATGATATTACTTATACGTGGAATCTTAAAAAGTTGAATTCATAGAAAGAGGGAATATGATAGTAGTTACTAGAGGTTGGCTAGGGTGGGGAAATGGGAAGATGCTGTTCAAAGAGTACAAAATTTCAGATATAAGAGGAATAAATTCTGGAGATTTATTGTACATCATGATGACTATAGTTAATAATAGTAAATTATATACCTGAAATTTGACTTGATTTTGAATAGGACTTGATTTAGATTAGATAGGAGGTAGTAGAAAGAAGAGTTTCTTGGGAAAAGGACCTCCAGAGTGAATGGTAATATGTAGACCCAAAGATGGGAAGACAAAGGCCTGTATGGTCAAGGCTTGCTTACCGTGACATGGGTTCTCTATAACAAGATTTGAAATTGAGGCCTTAGGGTAACGAGGGATTATATATTTACCTGCTCTTTCATGTATCACTTTTCCCTGGGGATCCAGAACAGTAAGAGATGTCTTTTCAAATAATTCAGAGATTCAGAGTCCCAAGTTATCTCTCTTCCTTTCTTAAAAATAAACACAATAAAATAAACCAAAACAACAACCACCATCTCCCCTGCCCGCACTGATATCATTTTAAAATCTGATAGCTCTTAGAAGACTGTGGATAACTCAGTAGTTACAGTTATTTAACTTTGGGTTTGGAGTCACATCCCTGAAGTAAATGCTGTAGCAGAAAAATAAAATATTGTCACAGGATCCTCAGAGTGTGGCTTCACCAGCCAGAAACGTCTGTGGCCAGCAGTGACTTCTGTCTGAGTATTGCTTGTGCCTGCTGGGATGGTTACACCCACTCGGCCAAGCAGACTGTGCTCAGCTCACTCTACTGGGTCAGATTCCAAACCTGCCAAGGGTGAGCCAGGCACAAAGTGGCAAAAAGTGTGTGGGTGAGCAAGCATGGGTTCCAGCCACTGCTGACAGCCAGCCACACTGGCTGCTGCGGTGGGACAGGCAGCTCTGTGCAAGGCTGTGGCTGTACCAGATGTACTGCACATAGCTTCTGCTGTGGGCACCTGCATCTGGACAAGGGGAACATGGTGCTGCCCAGAAGCTAGGAGACACCAGGAACCACAGACCCTCAAAGAGATGTCATGGCTCTGGATTGGGGAATCCCTAAGTCTGATCTGGGATCCTCAAAGGGCTGCAGCTCTTCTTGCCTTCTTGTCACCTGCTTCGTGGTAAGTGGGGGCCATGTTTCAGCCCTGTTTATATTACAGCTCTTTTAGTCCCACCATTTGACAGGTCCTAAGTTCTTGTCACATGTTCAGGAAGAATGAGGGATGTGGGTAAGCAAGGGGCAGAGGAGCTTCACTAAGTGACAGAACAGCTCCTAGGAGACCCAAAATGGGTAGCTCCTCTCTGCAGGCAGGTCAATCCAACATCTGTCCAGCTCTCCGTGGAAAGGAGACTCACGGTGGCTAACTCCTTTCTGCAGGCAGGTCATCCCAAAGAGTGTCAAACTCTCAGAAGAGAGGAGACCTGCAGTGGGTAGCTCCTTTTCACAGGCAGGTCATCCCTGTGAGGTCTGTGCAGCCCTCAGCAGAGAGAAGACCTGGAGTGGGTAGCTCCTAACCATAGGTGGGTCATAGGGGATGTCTGTTGGAGTCTGGGGTTTTTATGGGCTCAGAAGGGAAGAAGTGCATGTTAATTGGTCAATGAGCAGTCATGGGTGGGCCTGGGAAAAGTACCATAAGTTCTCACTCAGGCTGTGGACTCCACCCAGAACTGGCAGTCCAGCTCCCAAGTTTCAGGTCATCCCTGGCATGAAGGTAGGCCTTCACTGGCTCCCCCCACTTTCTGCCCAGGAGTCTGTCTGCCTCTTGTCACCATCCATAATATAATATATATAATTATTATATTTATATTCTATGTGATATAGAAATATAACTATAATATATACTTATAAAACAAACTTCTGTACATTCAACAGAGGTTGAAAAGGCTATATAAGAATCAGATGACTGATTAAAAACATGTCATGGTAATATTTCTCCTCAGAGTACTAAATTTTGATCTCAAGTCACTGAGTAGGATAAAAATAAACAATTTAGAATAAATGTTAACCCAACCTCCTTTAAAGAAGAAAAAAGGACAAATTTCTCAGTTTTTTAAAAAAGATGTTTTAGACTTTCTCTTACATCTTTTCATTTTAGTAACTACTAGAGTATTTTCATCACTGTCTACAATCTGTATATATAATACCAAAATTATCCCATTGGAAAACAGTTTTGCTGTTTTTGGTGTTTGTTATCTTTTGTTTTGTTTTTAATCTTGAAATCTCTAGGGTTGCATAGCCAAACCCACTGTTTCATTTTCTGGTGCTATAATGACAAATAAAAAACTACAATTTACTATTAACAGCAAATTTTAAAAATGCATCAATGCTCCAAAGGGAAAACTATACTGAGAATTATAAGTTCTATTAGGCAGTGTCCCACTTGCAGGGCAACATTAATTTGCATCTTTACGTGATATTATTCCTCACAAGACACTATGGAATGCTTTAGAGTCAGCAGTGACTCACCCACTAAAACTAGCACCAGAGAAGCATTAATGTTGCTTTTTGGAATTGTCTTTCCAGATTTTTAATTTTGACCTTCAAAAGTAGTATGCTTTTTTACTAGTTAACAAATAATACTATCTTATAAATTTATCTGGAAAAATGCATCACATATGATTTTAAATAGAAATAAACATTACACTTTTTGTTGTTGTTTGGTCTTTCTCTCTCTCTAAATGTTCCATTGAGCTAATGAGTCCAAAATAGTGAGGTTAAATCTCTCCAAGGGATATAAAACACAGAATTTGAGAATGACTGTCTTTGTGATCCCATGTCCACTGACAGCATGATAATAGGCCAAATAAACTTACCACTTCAGGTATATGAGCCTTAACAGTGAATTATTTACACAGCTGTCACTTTGTGCCTCAAGATATACCCCTTGTTGGCCAGGCGCAGTGGCTCACATCTGCAATCCCAGCATTTTGGGAGGCCGAGGCAGGCGGATCACGCGGTCAGGAGATCAAGACTTTCCTGGCTAACATGGTGAAACCCTGTCTCTACTAAAAATACCAAAAATTAGCTGAGCGTGGTGGCATGTGCCTGTAGTCCCAGCTACTCGGAAGGCTGAGGCAGGAGAATTGCTTCAACCCAAGAGGTGGAGGTTGCAATGAGCCAAGATCGCACCACTGTACTCCAACCTGGACAACAGAGTGAGACTCAGTATCAAAAAAAAAAAAAAAAAAAAAGAAAAAAAGAAAAAAAGATACACCCTTTATTACAAAGAACTTACCTGTTTAGTAATTCCTTCCTTTCAGAGTGAGGTTTGAAATTTAAATGAGCAGAGAGTCAGGATTTTAAAAGACAAGAATTTCACAGTCGACATCTAAGGAGATATTTCTATAGGGCAGGGAAGGAAACAGAAATTAGGGTTGATGTTCAGGAATCCTGGAAAGGTCTAGTGAACTGACTCACTCGTCACCACTCATCGAATTCTCCCCAATACTGGACCCTGTTGGTGTGCACCAATGTGTCTCATCATGAGGATCATCTGCATTGCTTGTGGTTAAAATACAGACACTCTGGCTATTATCAAAAGGAAGATAAGAAGTATTGACAAGATTGTAGAGAAAAAAGAACCCTTGCACATTATATGTAGGAATGAAAATTAGTACAGCCATTATGATATACAGTATGAAGATTTATTTAAAAATTAAAAATAGAACTACCATGTAATCAAGCAATTCCACATCTGAGGGAAAGGAGAATTAAATCAGTATGTGGGAGAGATATCTGCCCTTCTCTGTTTATTGCAGCACTATTCATAATATCCAAGGCATGAAATCAACCTAAGTGTTCATCAAAAAATGAATGGATTAGGAAAAGAACAAAGAAAAAAATGAATGGATTAAAAAATGGGGTATTGATACACAATGGAGTACTGTTCAGTCATACGAAATAATAAAATCTTTTTATTTGTATCAACATGGATGAATCTAGAGAGCATTATGTTCTGCCAGACACAGAAAGACAAACACTGCTTGATCTCATTCATATGTGTAATCTAAAAAGTTGATGCCCCAGAAGTAGAAAGCACAATGAGGTTTACCAGGGGGTGGGATGTTTGGGGTGGGGGTAAATGTTGGTCAAAGGATACAAAATTTTACTTAGAAAGGAGGAGTAAGCTTAAGAGATCTATTGTACAACACGGTGACTACAGTTCATAATATATTCTTGAAAAATAACAAGAGTGTATGTAAGTGTTCTCTGCAGAAAAACGATAACCATGTAAGTAATATGCATGTTAATTAGCCAGATTTAGTCTGGCTAAGATTAATGTGTTAATTAGTGATTTAGTCCATAATGTACATATATTTTAAAACATCACATTATTACAGTAAGTACATTCTATTTTATTTGTCAATGCAAAAAATAAAATAAGAATACAGATTCTCAGATTCCTCTGGATAATCAAATTCAGGAGATATAGAGTAGAACGTAGAAAATTCAATTATTAACAACAATCTCAGCAACTCGGAGTCATACTGAGTTTTACAACACTTACAATCTCCCAAGGTTAAATCAGGAAGAAACAGAAATCCTGAAAAGACCAATAATGAGTAATAATAATGAATCAGTAACAAAATTCTCCCCCCACCAAAAAAAAAAAAAAATCCCAGGGACAGACAAATTCACAGCCTAATTTTACCAGACACACAAATAAGAACTGGTGTCAATTCTACTGAAACTGTTTCAAAAAATTGAGGACAGAATCCTTCCTAACTCATTCTACAAAGCCAGTATTACCCTTATACCAAAGCTGGGAAAGAACACAACAACAAAAATGAAAACTACATATCAATATTTTCGATGAACTAGAGGCAATAATCCTCAATAAAATACTGGCAAACTAAATCCAATAGCACATTAAGAGAATACATCATGGTCAAGTGGGGTTTATTCCAGGGATGCAATGATGGTTCAACACACACAAATCAATAAATGTGATTCACCACATGAACAGACTTAAAAACAAAATCCATATGGTCATCTCAATAGATGCAGAAATAAACATTTGATAAAATTCAGCACCTCTTAATCATCAAAACCCTCAACAAACTTGGCATCGAAAGAATATACCTCAGAATAGCAGAAGCCATATACAACAAGCACAATATGAACATCATACTGAAGATAAAAGAGTTGAAAGCATCCCCCTTAAGAACTAGAACACGACTAGAATGCCCACTTTCAACACTCCTATTCAACAGTTTACTGGAAGTCCTAGTCAGAGCAATCAGGAAAGAGAAAGAAACAAAAGGTCTCCAAATTGGAAAAGGGGAAGTCGAATTATCTGTGCAGATGATATGATCTTATAGAAAACCCTAGAAAAGACTCCTCCAAAAGACTTCTAGTCTTGATAAATCAATTCAATAAGGTATCAGGATACAAAATCAACATACAAAAATCAACAGCCTTTGTATACACTGTTAACAGTGAGCAGAGAATCACATCGAAAACTCAATCTCTTTTATAATAGCTCCAAAAATAATAATAAAATACCTAGGAATACATTTAACCAAATAGGAGAAAGATCTCTAAAAAAACCTACAAAATACTGATTAATAAAAAAGATTGTAGATGAAACAAACAAATGGAAAAACATCCCATACTCATGGACTTAAAGAATCAATATCATTAAAATGACCATACAGTCCAAAGCAACCTACAGATTTAATGTAATTCCTATCAAAATGTCAATATCATTTTTCACACAATTAGAAAAAATGATCCTAAAATTCAAATGGAAATAAAAAATGTGCCAGAATAGCCAAAACAATGCTAAGCAAAAAGTATAAAACTGGAGGCATCACTTTACCTGACTTCAAATTATACCATCAGGCTGCAATAACCCAAACAGCATGGTACTGGTACAAAAATAAACGCATAGCTCAATGGAACGGAATAGGGAACCCAGAAATAAAGTCACATACCTAGGGCCAACTAATCTTTCACAAAGTCAACAAAAACATACACCAGGGAAATAAAATCTTATTCAATAAATAGTGCTGGGAAAATTGAATAGCAATATGCAGGAGAATACAACTGAACTCATATCTCTCATTATATAGAACAATCAATATGAGGTGCATTAAATAACTGAAATGTAAGACTTCATAAAAATTCTAGAAGAAAACCTAGGAAATACTCTTCTGGACGTTGACAAAGAATTTATGACTAAGACCTCAAAAGCAAATGTAACAATACCTAAAGACAAATGGGACAATTAAAAAGCTTCTTCACAGCGAAAGATATAACCAACAAAGTGAACAGGCTTTCAGTATGGGAGAAAATACTTGTAAACTACATTTCTGACAAATGACTAATATCCATAATCTACAAGGAACTCAAACAATTCACCAGGAAAAAAACACATAACCCCATTTAAAATTGGGCAAATGGCATTTTTCAAAAGAATACATACAAATGGCCAACAAGCATATGAAAGAAAAATGCTTCACATCACTAATCATCAGAGAAATGCAAATCAAAAACCAAAAGGAAATACCATTGTACACCTGTCAGAATGGCCATTATTAAAAAGTACGAAATAACACATTTTGGGGTGGGTGTGGAAAAAAAGGAACACTATAGGCTGTTTGTGGGAATGTAAATTAGTAGAACCTTTTTGGAAAAGAGTATGGAAATTTCTCAAAGAAAAAAGAACTATCATCTGATCCAGCAATCCCATTACTGAGTATCTACCTAGAAGAAAAGATATTTGAAGCAGGATATTTCCCTCACCCCTCTGCCGGACCCATGACAGGGGTACACTGTTCACTCAGCCTGCTGCTCTCAACTCCTCGTGGGAACATGCAAGAGAATGAGGCAGGAACTAGAGTACATGAGCTCTGGAACCAGCTGGCTGGTTCTGTGCTGGCAGGGGCGACCACAACTCACTTGGACCCACTGCATTCCACCCCTCGCAGGAGGGAATGGGTGGGTGGTGGGTGCAGGAGCCGGGAGGAGCACTTTTGGGTGCTGGCAGAAGTAAACTCTATGTGGGTACTGCGGCAGTGTCAGGGGATATGCCTGTTACTCCCAAAGCCCCAGTGCAAGTGTTACAGTGCTCTTTTAGCTCTGCCATCAGCAGACAGCTTAAGTGTTAAGAGCTTAGTGGGCCCTTTTGTATCTGCATTCACTTGTCCAGCATCCGGGAAAAATGAGGTCATACAAACGAATGGAAGGATGGTAAATGCAGGGGATTTTATTGCCAGTGAAAGTGGCTCTCAGCAGGAAAGGGAGCTGAAAATGGATAGGCTGGAGTGGGGGGCAGGCGTAGGTAATCTTCTCCTGAAGTCCTGCTATCTCCAGCTGAATTCTCCAAAGTTACACTGTCAAGCTGTCCTTCTGAGGTCAAGCTGTATCTATTCAACATCTAGCTATGGTCTTCCCAATGTCCAGCTGCTTCTTCCTCTCTGCTGGCTGAGTCTGAGGTCTTTATAGTCACAGGATGGGGTGGGGTGGGGTCAAGGATGATTTAGGAAAAGGTAACATTCAAGCGAGAAAACAGGGATATAAGTTCTCACTTTGGGCCATGATCTCAAAATTTTGGCTTGAGGGTGGGGCTTTGCCAGGGACCCGTCCTTTTCTGCCTAGAATTTCTCTGCCTCTTGTTCCTACCAAAATCTTTATATCAAAAAGATACCTGCATTCATATATGTATTGCAGTACTATTCACAATACTAAGGATATAGAATCAATCTAAGTGTCCATCAACAGATGACTGGATAAAGAAAATATGGTATATATATATATATAAAATCATGTCTTTTGCAGCAACATGAATGGAACTGGAAGCAGTTATGAATTACTCAGAAACAGAAAGTCAAATACCGCATGTTCTCACTTATATGTGGAAGCTGAATTATGTGTATACATGTACATAGAGAGTTGAATTAATAGACATTAGAGACTCAGAATGGTGGAAGAGTGGTAGTGGGGAGAAAGATGAGTGCTTAATGAGTACAGTGTACACAGTGTGGGTGATGGTTACTCTAAAAGCCTAGACTTCACCAATGCACAATATATCCATGTCACAAATCTGCATTTTGTACCTCCTAAATCTAAACAAGTAAAGAATATATTTAAAAATCCAAATAAGACAAATAAACACAAAATTTTCCTAGATGCTCTTCTCCAGGTGATGACACAGGCCTTCAATCTTCTTGTGCTTCCTCCTATTCAAGGCTTTTGTTTCCAGTTGCATGATCAAAGCAGAGAGAAGAAACTGTGCCTCTTCAAAGGTATTTTAGGACTGTACATTTCTTCAGATGATGTAGTTGTTTCTCCCTAACAAAGCAGGGGTATATATTCTTACCATCATCTTGTGTTGAGGAAGAAAAACAGGGAATGCGGAGGATGCAGCCAATCTACCTCACTGACGTATTACATGTGGAATTGTATAGCTTCTCTATTCTCGGCTCACCTGACAGATGATTTGTATTAGATTTAAAATTCCTGATTATGTCCCTTAATGTGTTTTAATTTGGGGTTCTTACTTTAGATAAATAAAACAGAGATTCCAACCATATTAATGGTCCAGAAAGGTAATTTAAATGCCATGTCTTTGCTGCTTCTCCCTTTTTCAATAGGAAAGGTTTTCAACATCGACATTTAAAAAATATGTTATTGTGTTAAAATTCTAACCTATTGTAATTATTTAAGCAAACAACATTGAGCTTTAATTCTCTGGGGGCAAAGGAAGATTACTTTTTCCTTTCATTGAGAGGCATAAAGGAAAATGTCCCCACCACACACCAGCATCTCTGCGGATTTTCTAAGTACAGTCAGAGGGAAAGCTGCCTGCACACAACAGCAATAGCATTTGCTTTTCTCTTTACACCTGTATAAATGCAACATGGCTTCATTTTTTTTCCCCATAGCTTATTTCAAGAGACATTTTTCCAAATTGTAATATTCAAGGCAATTATTTGATTTATGAATTCTTTATTTAAATGGGTTACACTATAGACCCTATGGGAATATGAAGTAAGCTACTTGGGAGGAGCCACTTGACCTTTATATCTGTTATTAATAGAATTTGGATCCTGTGGTCAGATTCTCTCAAATTCTTTTGAGGTGTCCAAGTTCAATTGCTTGAGCTTTGTTTTGGCAACCCTCTGCCCAAAGTTGCTTATAGGCTGATTTTTCACCTTGTTTTCAAGACAGAGGAATAGAAACTAACTTCTGTTTTGAGGAGGTAGACATTAAGTATATATTTATTTTTTACTGTGACTTGTTCAGGACCACATTTTACAAAATGTCTTTTTTTTATTGTTTCTGAAAAGGAAAGTTCTATTAATATTGTTTTAGTTTGCATGTAGAATAACTTTTAAATTAGGGCTTATTTTGAAACATCCTGAGATTAATACAAATGTATGCCAATACCTTTCAAACGGAGGTAATAGTCAAAGACAATTGTTCTGATTTGGGGAATATTCACATCCAAAGATTTTTTATCAATGAATGCCTTTGACTTAAATCTAACCAAAAAGTACAGCATTTTTTTGTATATTTTTACTATATAGTGTTCACAAGCATAGTTGCAAACAAAATACAAAATATATTTTCAGATTTTGTACAATGTAGAGATTCAATTTCATTTTACTCCTCTGCAAACAAATGTCCCATTAGCTATTAAATAAAGACGTTTTAGTATATATCAATTATTTCCAGTTAGATCCATCTTTCCATTCCCTCTAATAATTACACTGTTCTTCCCACATTCAGTGCTTGAAGAAAATAAGTTATTTTTCTTTGGCTTACAAAAATGCAAACTGTTCTACATCAAAACGTTTTCTCCTGTACTCTTCTCCTCTTATAAATTATGTGCTGATTTTTACAAATACCTTTAACAGAAGCAAAGTTACAAATTTTTTATTTTGCTTACATGCCCCCTGACTTGAACAATTTCAACAACCATTTCTTCAGTCAGCTTTAACATTAATCAGTTTTGACATTCTGACTGCCCTATTCTTGGAAAGGTTGATTACTTCATACTCTTTGACCTAGAAGTGATATCTAGCTATGTTTTTATACATCTTGTGTCTCAGAATTTCAATTTTTTTTTCCTGGTGCTATCTTTATTGTTTTGAGCATTTTACAGAGACAAAAAAACCTAGCCTAAACTCTATAAAGATACGGAGATTTTTTTTCATTTTTGTGAGTTTAGCAGAGTCTCACCTATCTTACATAATTGATACGTAAATTTCTCTAAATTCTGTAATAATTCCAAAAACATTTTATTTACTTTCTCTGTTTTTCAAATTAATAAGAATGACATACAATTGCATGTATTTTTGTGATTTGCATTTTTTACTAATTAATGTTTTTGTGAGTTTTCCATGTAAAGGTGTAAAGCTTTTTCCATTAATTTGCAGTAGTGTATAATATTAATCATAGTAATTTATCACATTTTACATTTTCTGTTTTGCAATTAGTGGACATTTGAATTATACTAGAAATTTTGCTGGTATTAGTGCTTTTATATAACTATTCTTGTAACCATTATTGTTGTAAATATCTCCTAGTGCATATATAATATAATTTTATATGATATGTTGATAAGAGGAAAACAGGTAGTTTTTAGGGTGCACACAGGTACAGTATTTTAGACATTTTTTTCTAAATCACTGCCACTACCACATTTTAAATTTCCATCACTTTTAATGAGACTCCTTTTTCTACACATTTATGACAATGTTTTGTGTTGAGAAAACTTTGAATTGTTGCTAATTTTGTATATCTTATATAACATATCACAGTAATTCTAATGTATATTTCTTTATTATTAATGAAGCTGAGAATCATTTCAAATGTTATGGACCACTTGAAATTGAGAGGTGAAGCCAGCTGGACTTCCTGGGTCCAGTGGGGACTTGGAGAACTTTTCTGTCTAGCTAAAGGATTGTAAACACACCCGTCAGCGCTCTGTCTAGCTAAAGGATTGTAAATGCACCAATCAGCACACTGTAAAAACGCACGAATCAGCACTCTGTGTCTAGCTAAAGGACTGTAAATGGACCAATCAGCACTCTGTAAAATGGACCAATTGGCACTCTGTAAAATGGACCAATCAGTGCTCTGTAAAATGGACCAATCAGCAAGATGTGGGCAGGGCCAAATAAGGGAATAAAAGGTGGCCACTGGAGCCAGCAGCCGCAACCTGCTGGGATCCCGTTTCACGGTGTGGGCGTTTTGTTCTTTCACTCTTCACAATAACTCTTGCTGTTGTTCACTCTTTGGGTCCACACTGCCTTTATGAGCTGTAACACTCATGGAGAGGGTCTGTGGCTTCATTCCTGAAGTCAAGGAGACCACGAACCCACCAGCAGGAACAAACTCTGGACGTGCCACCTTTAAGAGTTGTCACACTCACTGTGGAGGTCTGAGGCTTCTCTCCTGAAGTCAATGAGACCACGAACCCACCGGAAGGAAGAAACTGCAGACACATCTGAACATCTGAAGTAACAAACTCGGGAAACACCATCCTAAAGAGCTGTAACACTGCGAAGGACCTTGGTTTCATTCTTGAAGTCAGTGAGACCAATAACCCATGGGAAAGAATAAATTCCAGAGACAAAATGATTCTGTCATTTTCCCATTTCCAAATTTTTTTTCTTTTTCATTGATTTATTAAAGTTCTTTGTAAAGGATAAATGCAAATGTTTAGTCAATATATGTTTCAAATAATATGTTCAATTTGTGGCATGTATTTTACTGTCATTAAGATACCTTTTAATTTGCAGAATTTATGATTTGTATGTTGTGAAATAGATCAAGCTTTTCCTATGTTATCAGTTTTTTGTCCTGTGGAAAAAATTATTGCTTATTCCAATGCCATGGGAATATTCTTTCATATTTTCTACAAAAGTTTTTGATCTTTTCTTTAATTCATCTGTAATATATTTTCAGATTTTGTACGTGTAAAGATTCAATTTCATTTTTTTCTCCTTCTCTGTAAACAAATGTCCCATTAGTTTTTACTGAGTACTTTCCATATAGGTATCTGTCTCTTCCTGGTCTATTTATTCCATTGGTTTGTCTTTCTGCTTAATATCCCATTAATTTTCTGAATTTTCTCTGTCAGCAGTGTCTTGTTTTGGCTAATTTGGGCTTTTAGTTTTTCCGTATGAATTTTAGAGCCATGCTGTTGATTTCCACATTAATCCTATACATGACAAGAGGGCTAGCATTTTAAAAAATCTATTAAACACATCCAGAGCACAGTCACATGGCAGTACCTAACCGGAAGACTAACTGCTCTATCTGGAAAGAAGAGGCAGTTGTTTATGTGAATAGCTTGCCAATTTATCTCACAGTCTTCTTTTCCTGTTATGAAATAATTGTTTTAATATTCTTCCTACACATATAACAATACACTCATTGCTTTCTCAAAGGAGACTATTTAGGTCATCAACTAATTATTGCCTTTAGCTCAAACACAGACTTTCCATCTAATGTGTAGTCCTCTCTATTATATCTGCCCCTGGGTTCTCTTATATTACCCATATGTAATCTAAAAAGACATGGTTTCTACGGTCTCTTGACCAATTCACAGTAGAGGCAAATTCAAGGATAATTATAACAAAGACCTTTATTCATAAAAAGGGGGCATTCAAGATACACAGCAATAATTATCTGAAATGAGTATGAAATCAGGTGGAAGTAGCATTGTAAGATTCCTTTGCTGTGCCACTTCAAGGTACCACTTTCTCTGTTCAGCAGCTAGAACAAACAAAGCTCTGAATCAAGAAGATTCAAATACCAAAGAAGGTTAGTTCTTGATTACATACAGTCCAAAACGTATGTTTCTATTTGGTGGGTGGCTCTACTCCAAAAAGACTACCTCTGTCTTATCATGACTTCCAACTTTGCCGTGTTTGCCTCAAGCTTACAAGAATATTAACAGCATGGATGACTGTGAATGGAAGAATTTTATGGGCCCAGCCCTGGAAGGGGACCACAGAAATTATCTCCAATTTCCAGTGGACTAGAATGTTGTCATATGGCCAAATGCAACTGCATGACGACCAAAGAAATTTAGCCAAGTCAGTGCCTAGATAGATGGGGATATTAGTTTTATGAACATCTGCTGATATTTGCCCATATTTATTCATGTTGTATAATTTTCCTTGGAGAGGGAAGCTGGGTTTAATGCCAGAGAGAAATATAACATAAAGACAGGATTATATAATTTTTAAAATTATTAATAACTATTCTCTATAATTTATTCAGTTGGTGGTTCCAATGGATCAATAGCTGTGATATGATACATAAGTTCACAACTTATTTATCATGACATCATAAATAAATAACTATACATATATTTAATTTAATTTAATTTTATTATTGTTTTTGAGACAGAGTCTCCCTCTCTTACCCAGGCTGGAGTGTACTGGCGTGATCTCGGATCACTGCAATTTCGGCCTCCCTGGTTCAAGTGATTCTCATGCCTCAGCTTCACAAGTAGATGGGATTACAGGCTCATGCCACTATGCATAGCTAATTTTTTTATATTTGTAAGAGAGATGGGATTTCACCACGTTGGCCAGGCTGGTTTCGAACTCCTGGCCTCAAGTGATCTGCTTGCCTCAGCCTCTCAAAGTGCTGGGATTACAAGCGTGAACCACCACATCCAGACTAAATAAATATATTTTTTATTTACACTTAAATATGAGGAGGCTGAAGTCAAACAGAGAAAATAGCTTGCACAAAGTCACCAAAAAAAACACCTGATGTGGTATACTTTGAACTCTGTTTATCTGTTTCTATAACCCTGCTGCTAAGTATTGCATAATATAGCCAACAGTCAAGAATAGATGAAGCCGTATGCTTAGTAGCAAGAGATAAGTTAAATGAGAGAATAATGTGTCATATGTTACAGGTTGAGAGGGCAGGTATATGCTAAAATGTGTAGATTTATGAAGAAACAATGTTAAAGATTCAGTAAATGTAAACTAAAGTAGTATAATGTATGTGGTGTATATTCAATAAGCATGCATTGTGGTATCATGTGTTTTTTTCTTTATTCTGATACAAATATATAACATAAATTTTGCCATCTTAATCATGTTACAATGTACAGTTAACTATTAAGTATGTTCACACATGGAAACAAATCTTTAGAAGTTTTTCATCTTGCAAATCTAAAATGCTATACCCTTTGAACAATTTCCCTCTTCCTCCTACCGCAGCCCCTAGTAACCACATTCTACCCATAATGTATTTTTAAGACACTGTGATTCTAAATTTAGGATAAATGAAAAGATCAATTGGGAACAATCTGCCGTTGTGCATGGAAACCAGCTCTTTGTCAGTATATTGTCCACGTATAATCAAAGCTTTCCAGAACATCTTTACATATGAGAAAATACCAGTATATACTTGGGGTGACAAAAATACAGTATAAAGATGGATAATGCAACTGTTTGAAAGATGAGTGTTCTCTTGTCTGAATGGAACTGCAATGATTGACTTACAAGAATTACACTTGCATAGGCTGACAGTACATTTATGACAGGTTGCTGGCAACCTACTGAAGCAGTGAGTGTCTATGTAGAACTTCCAACAGGCAACGTCACTTAATGGTTAATCGTGTGGATATGGGTTAATGAAACTTGAGTTCAAATCCAGTTGCTGCCTATTTGTCTTTAAGCAAGTTACTTTACCTCTGTAAGACTCAGTTTCCTTGTTTATAAAATGAGGTCAATAGCAGTACCTATCTCACAGGGTAATTAAGATAATTCACATAATTACTCTCAACAAACTTGTTGTTCATTGCTTCCAGTAGCTGGTTAGCTAGAGATCCTAGCTCTCAGAGGTACAAGTGAAGGACAGAATACAGATGTGGGGCAGAGAAGTGAGTAGACTAAGAAAGGAAGAAAAATATCAGGTAACATGGAAGTTTTGCTTAGGCCTTGTGACTGGAAAAAATAATATTTTTTCCCTAATACTCTCATATAATTATTCTCATCATGGGAAATAGAAATATTCTTATTTCCCCACCAAATCCTTCGAAACAATATCTACTTTATTCTCTATGCAATCCTATCTTGAAAGATTGTGTTGAACCATAGTAGCACTGAGTTAGAAAGAGCAAGACGCATCACTGAAACTTTAAGGTTCTCTATCCCTGATTATGGACAAGCCTGTATAGGATAATTAGAAGTTGTCTTGTCACCAAATGTCCAATGTTTGCTGTTGATATATTAAAATACGAATGGCTATTTTTATTAGAATGCTATATGGCATTTTTCTAATTCTCAAAAGATTAAATGATTAAAAGGTTAAAATGATTTTTACTTCAGAGGATTTATTCCAAGTTTAAGTCAATTTGTGAAAATATTGACTCCATTCTTCAACACACAGAGTATTTCAATCATGCTTCTAAATACACTTATTTCTTAACCATGGAATAAGAAATGAAGAAAGATGGATATTATTTCAGAAGGAAGAATTTTGAATAATATATAGTAACAAATACATTACATAAAGCTTAAAAATGAAATTACATGTATAAATTGATATTTTACATGAAATTGTATAGTTATGTAATATATAGTTATATAATATGTATATAATATATTTGTGTAAAATATGGTATATTTTGATTGTAGAATATATGATTGTATACTTTTATGATTATATAAATCAGTAGTCATTTTGGCTCAAAAATTAGTGAATTCATAAGCAATACAAATTTAAAGATTTTCTGTTCTGTTTGAAACTATCTTACTGGTGAGCAGCTCTGAAGAAATTCCTTCTCCTCCCAAACCCTTTCTTTTTTTCTCTTCATATCTGAGAACTTATTGAACTTATAGCAGAATAGTGCTTACTGTAGTGATTTGATTTCTTTTATATTGGATTATGGAAAGGCAGTAGTATTCATGAGGATTTTGTGATAAAATTACTAAGAAGATTTTCTACTATATGGAGATTATACATTTTGGTTTCTAATAATGATTAAGTTCACAGTTCTTCAAGCTTTAGTTAATTCAAGCTTTATTTAAGAATGACTTTGGGCCAGAATCCCAAGAAGTTTCAATTTCTGCAGAATAGGACATTCACCAATTCTTTGAGAAATAGACTAATTGTCAAGGATGAAACAGAATTAATCCAAATATTCTAACATCTTAAGGGAAATAGGTTATCATTGATACTTTAATACTCTGCTTAAAATCTGTTGCTCATGTTTGGCAGCTTTAAGGGAACACTAAATCTCTGCCTAAAATATAGTCACTAGCCTTTCATTACATTTTTATCTCATTCATTAATGTTTTGTTTTTAAGTGTGTGCATTCAATATTGAGAAGAGAGTTGCAGCATTACAATGTTCTACCCATAACAATAATGTAATATATGATTAGGCTAAAAATGCATAATGAGTAGTACGTTACTAAGCATGTCTTACTATGTCTCAAAACAGTTTCTTTGCATAAGGACTTTAATAACACCAATGGGTGACCAAAATTCTTTTTCTAAAGTGAATTGAAACCTCATACCAGATATCTCATAATGGATTCCGGAACTGTGAATAAGAAAATCATGATAGGAAAATTTTAAGTGAACTTTGAGCATGTGCTTAGGAACTTGCCTGTCGCATGACCCTGAGTGTGGATGATATGACAATTTCTAGGTGACAAGTGACCGGAAGTCCAGGGAGAGGAATGCAAAGCAATAGCTTCTCAGAAACCAATCAGACTGGCATCAAAACAGCATGTATTTGCAACTTACAATGTTTCGTGGTCTGTGACTTCACCATACTCTTTGAACTCCATCTAATGGCCTGGGCAGCCTGATTGCAAGCCACTAGCAGAATTCTAGAAGCTTAGGACTTGAGGAGAAAGCATCTGCCTGTGTGGAACTCCTGTAACCTATCAATCCTGAGCAGACAAGGCATGGGCTTCTCTAAATTAACCAGTACCCTCTGTTTTTATGAATCTCATCCCTGCCTTGGTCAGACACTGTGTTCCTATGGGTTGCTCTTATTCATGCATATATAAATACAAGAAAATAACAAATTTTTATCTTTAGGTTATTGCTTGCTGGTTAGTTACAGAGCTCACCCCACAAGGCCTGAGTCCTCTGTCTTGGGTCAGATTTGCCTTGCTTTTCCTAGCAGCATCCTCAGTTTCACAATCACTATTTTGCAAACCTTAATTATCTATCACTTAAGTCTCCTGCACATATGCAAGAAAATTCCAGGAAATGTGCAAAGAGTAGGCCACTAAGGAATATACATATAATTTCTAATGTTAAATGAAACAAATTTCAGAACAGACTGAAGAACATGGCATTATATCAGAGATCTTTGGGATAATCACTAGCAGATAATCACATAGATCCAGAAGTGGATGTGGAGATTAAGGGTGAAGAGGTGATTGAAGGTGATGAGGCGACTAAACACAAAGACATTAAAAACCAAATAAGGGAAATGGCAAGCTATTATAACTTAAAAGAATCATTTTCATTATTGGGATGTGTTTGCTATCTCTACAGAAGCTAGATCTGGACAAATTTGCATCCTTCGGAGGATGGGTTGTAAGAACTTATGGAGGACTTATCGTATATTTGTGATTTCATAATTTGGGAAAGACAGATCCTAAATGAGGAAGAGAATATTTTTAGGTTAACTTTAATGAATTCTGTATCCATAATATTGAGGACTTTATCATGTCAGAGTGGTATGTTGTTTTAGATATTGTTGATTTTATGATCATTTATTTTTTTAATTTACTGACCGGTAGGTTATCTTCTGAGTGACCCCTGGTATTTCTATTTGGGGCTAGGGGATTTCAGAGATGAGGAAATATCTTACCTCTTCAGTTCAGGGGAATTTGGGAACACACGCCAGAAAGGGAATAACATATTATGCCAGAATTGGTGCTTACAGAAGGGCCTAGACATGAGGGACATAGGACATGAGCTGTAAGTAAAATATCCCCCTGCCACCAACTTTTATACTAATTAAGTGTATCATGTCAGCTTATGTGACTCCTCTTACTTTAAATTCACAAAAATAAGATCCAGGAGTCTATCTGCCACAGAGGGAGTCTAATTGTCAGTTGAACACTTCGTATAATACACAACACCAACACAGGAGGGTTTTAAAAATAAATTATAATGAAAGCATTGAAATACGGTCAGGAACTTTCATATAAGCTATATCAGCAAGTCAGTTTATCTGGTTCATGCTTTGCTGAGCGCTTTCATCTCCTTTGATCCTCACAGCAGAAATTATTATCCCCCTTTTACACACACAATTATGCAACCTTTGACAAATCGCTTAACCTACTGGTGCTAGCCCCATCCTCTGTAAAATAATGTGATGGAGTGACTGTTCTTTGACATTGTTTCTATTACATTCTTATTTTAATTTGACCATGGGAATTCTCAATCAATTAAAACCAACATGACTAACTCTGTAAAAGCAAAATCTTACTTTCCATTAAGCACAACTCTTCTTCTGTCGTACATAGGAAATGCAGCAGAAATGCCCCCAGTATTTGAGACTTACAAATGCTACAATCCACATCTTCACCCCATCAAGGGGTTAACATTTTTAATTGATCTACATGTTAGAGATATTTATTAATAGAAAAGTAATACCATTTTTGGGGTTTATATTTTCTTCTTAGTATTCAGTGACCTGTCTGGAGTAAGCTCAGGAAGTGAAATGAAATATTGCAAAATTTTCACCCTAAACCACACAGTCATTGTCCACCAAGTTTGAACACACTTTTCATTTGTCTCTCTTGCTGTTCTATTCATAAGTAGACCTGACATGTAAAAATAGCTCCAGCAGTAAACCTTTGGTTTCAAAGTGCCTACCATTCCCCATGACTGCTTTTATTACTATAGCTTACTTTGTAGTAAAGTTGTAATGACAGCTGTCATCAAAAGGCTTTCATGAAGCATTTGCTGACCTTTAGATGCTCCATGTAACAAGTGCTGTTGCACAGTCTTCAGGGTCTTACTTTGGAATTTCCTACTTCAACATAGTTTTCATAGGTTAACCTTTAATATACTAAACAAAATTGAATAATTCATGTGATTTATTTCCCTCATGGCTTTCTTATTCCATATGTATTCATTGAGTTCCTCTTGTGTGCTAGGAAAAGGATTAGGTCTCGGCTATGTAACAATGAACAAAATAGACATGCCCATATCGATTTGGAAATTACCAACTAGTGGTTTTACTGAACAGTGAATGAAAAACTACAAAGTAAATGTTTTATTAAAATTTTGACAAATATCATGAAGAAAATGTGTAGGATATAAGAAAGAATAATGTGATGGAGGACTGCTTGAGAACTAGAATACAAATAAGGCCAAGACCTATGTGAGAAGTAGAGGCCTGATAGAAGAAAGAAGCTACCCAACTGAGACAGGGGCAAAGACCACTGCTCTGTGCAGAGTGGAAGGACAAGGAAAGAGCACCAAAGTGGGTAAGATGAGGTGCTTTGTAAAACTCAAAATGTTGTTTACCTTCAGAAATTCTGATCAACTCACACTATAAAATTGTATTCCTATTGATAATCCTGAGATTAACCTTAGCTTTGGCACTTTTAGATGTTTATGACTTCAAAGATTATGTCTAATAGCTAAACTTTTAAAAAGGAGAGGTTGGTATCAGTTGAATATCTCAAACTTTGATGTTGATGAAACATTAAAATTTGTGATATTAATAAATCCTGAACATCTACTTCTCACAAAAGAGTTATTTTTTACACAATGGTGTGTTGCTTTCCAGTCCAGTATTATAGTGAGTAAATACATTCTGCAAGAGATAGAGTAATGTGATCCATTGACAGACTGTAATTCGATGTTACCTAGACACTGCTTATTGTGAAGGTCACAAAGACTTCATAGCCAGCAACAGTAATGACAGAAATACTTAATTCCTCTCCTATGAGCAACTGTCTTTGTGCTGTTTCAACTATACCTCCTCTATCAATTCATGCCGTGGACTGTATGACATTCTCACACTTTATAGCACTTAATGATTTCTGGAATATATTTAGATCTGTCTTATTTCTCACAACTATATAATAGAGATAGGAGGGATAATGTTCCATGGAAGGTACATGATCCACAGAAGATCATTTCTGTCCTGTTCCTTAAATAGCTGGGAAATTCCCAATTCCTATATCATTATATTAGTGCTGCTTTCATTCATATTTGTCAAAAATGTATATCCTCTGAAGCAGTCCAGAGTAATTTACAATGGATGTCCATTGAGGGTGGAACAAACATTGATGTATTTTAAAGGCAGCAGGTCAGGGCTCTTCAAACAATTGTTCCCAAAGTAGGATGATTGAAAATATACTCTGTGAGGTCTGTCAATTTAATAAGATCATTATTATATTTTAAAATTAATGTTAAATTTCTAGTATCTGTAATTCTGAACAATGCATCATCTTGATAACACTGATGCTCATGTAATAAATAACGTCAACAGTATTTCAAAGTGCATGTTATTTTTGAGCTTATGTCTGTGTTTTTACCTCTAGTCTATGGCATGGTGATCACATAAAGTGTCCATGTTTAATATTTAGTGCAATGTTTCCTAAATTGAGATTCATTATGTATCATTTAGCAGTTGCTAGAAATACTCAGACTATACTAGTTTTAAAATTTCTTTTCAAGTCGTTCCTTCTAATTGTAGATCACAAAGTAACATTAAGAATAACTAGTAGCGAGATCATTTTCATTCTTTATAAAATATTTTTTTTTCCCAAGAACACATTTTACCTGGCCTCATAAAAAAGTATTCTTGGTTAAGAAAATAATTGTAGAAGAAGTAAACAAATCAGAAAAGCCTTAGAAAGTTCTGTATAAATGACACTGGAAAATACAAACGACAGTAACTACGAGGTTATGGATCTTGAGCATGCTTTGCTTGGCCAGATTTTCTAAACATGCCTGAAAAAAATTCTGACACATAGGGGAATTAATATAACCCTATTTTTTAACCTAAACTATATTATATATGGCTCTTTGTTTCTGATTTTTCTAATTCCCTCTACCTTAGTGACTCTGTAGAGAGTTTCTAGCCCTATTTCCAACGATCAGTTCAGCATCTTCCCAGGCCTCATGTGAACAAATATGAAAGATCTGAAAGTGCAACTGCTCAGTACAATGGGGGCTCATTAACATTGTTTTAACAAGCCTTAGCTTATGCAAGCCATTGTCTAACATGCAGCTCTAATTTGAATCCACACTTCTCAGCATGGTAATGAGGGCTCTGCTGAATGCCAGTGTTTGTGCATATACATGAGCACTCTGCATTTAATTCAATCAAGAAAACAGAAACTTTCAGATTCAAGTTTAATTTGGCATTGGATTAACAATTCTGACAACCTTAAAGAGTTCCGTATGAACTCATACGCCTCAAAGAAAGTTTAAGAGGAAACAAGGAAATAGTGTAAGATCGACATTTACTTTAAAAGGAGAAATACTTAAAATTCTTCTAGGGGTAGTGGGAATCATGTTTTTCTGTTTCATCACTGCATTAACAATGTAATCTGTGCTTAGGTGTGGTTTAAGAGAAAGAAACTTATGAATCTCAGTTTTGCTACATAGAGCTGATGCAGGGCAGGCCAGTCCCACAGTGCATGGGAAGGTTCTTGGGTTTGCCCAGGAAAGAACTAAAGGGCAAGCTAGAGGTGGATAGAAGAAAACAGCATTCTTGAAGAGGCAGTCGTACAGCTCCATGACTGCTCCTGCAGAGCAGGGCTACCCAGTAGGCAGAGAGAAGCAGCTCATGGCAGTTTTGCAGTCACATGTATACCCACTTTTAA
The DNA here is from genome assembly GCF_029281585.2 of Gorilla gorilla gorilla. NCBI lineage: Eukaryota > Metazoa > Chordata > Mammalia > Primates > Hominidae > Gorilla > Gorilla gorilla. The sequence goes on along the minus strand of NC_073238.2, from coordinate 76,739,433 downwards.
TAACATGCAGATTAAGAGGCGGTTTATGCAGAAATTTCTAGGGACAGGGTAGTAACTTTTGAGTCCTTGAGCCATTGCCATGAAAAGAGGGGGATACTCCTGAATTTTAACCCGAGTGGCAACGGTAAACTAACATGGCACACTGGTGAGCATGTCCAATGGAAAGCCACTTCCACCCTGGCCCTGTTTTAGTTTGTTCTTAATTTAATCCAGTGTCCAAGCCCCACCTGGAGTCTCCTACCTCAGAACCAGGTGGCCTCAATATGTTACTCAAGTTTTCACATCTGCAAAATATCTTCCTATAATATGATTGCTAAGATTGGAAAATAAAATATATATTGAATGATTAAAATAAATATTACTTTTTTCAGAATTAATGAATCAATGAAATAACACACTAATGTAGTACAGAGCATTTTGAAACAAATTTTACAAATTATAAGTCATGTAAATATTTTAATTAAAACTGATATGCAGGAGAAAGTATATTTCTTGGATTTTTTTATTTACTGTGAATGAAGTGTAATACATTTTATTAATTCTGAAAATGTATTGTTTAAAAGGATTTTTTAAATTAAATGCACACAAAGTTAAATATTATAGAGCATATATCTTTAGGCTTACAGTTATAACAAGGAATATTTTTAGGGGGATTTGGGGTGATGGGTTGGCTAGGAAAACAGTCTACTTACATAAAACAAGTCTTTATGAAAGAAAAAATTATAAAGTTTTTCTATATTTATACTGAAGTTTCATCTTTGCCTTCTTTGCCTTAATAATGTATATTATTAAAATATTAAATGTTTTTCCTTTGTTTATTTGCTAGTGAACTCAGTTATAAATTTTATTCCATACCCAAAACCAGTTTAAAACAATATGTAAAAAGTACTTTTATTCTATATTACATAATTCTCTTTTTTGCTTAAAACTTTATAATAACTCTCCATTTTACTCAGTCAAAGGCAAAGTTCTTATTACTGCCCACAGGCTACTACTATTTATTCTGTAGTTAGCCTCCCTCAAGCCTTGTAAAGCCCTATAGATTATCCTCTAGTTTCCTTTCTCATCTCATCCTTCATTTATTTCCTTCTGACCCACTTCCTTCATTCAAATTGTCATTGGCTGTTTCCTCTGCATCAGAAGTTCTTCCACTGGATATTTTTATGGCTAGCTTCCGTATTTCTCCAAGTCTTTGGTCACTTGTCACTTTTCCAAAGAAACCTAGTCTGAAACACCATATTTGAAATTGCCACCCACTCTGGTACTTTGGTCCCCCTTACTTGCTTGTACTTTTATTTTATTTTTGCATAGTATAATTTATTTATTTACATGTTTAATAAGTATGTAGGCTTCATATCTCCATTTGGAATGCAATATTAAGTACATTAAGTAATATATTTATAGATTTTCTTTATCATTTATTGTTTCCCCAACAAAAATATAAGGTCCTTACAGTAATGATTTTGTGTTTATATTAACTTCTATAGATAGATAGATAGATACTGAATCTGTCTATTTTTGTGATTATTGAATTTTCCCAGGAAAAACAATCCAAAAATTACATATTAAGTTATAAATTCCTTTATGTATTTAACTGTCATATCATTTGGTTCATGCCAGATATTGTATAGACTGTGTAAAATTGTCTTTTAATTCTTTACTTTCATTAATGTTAAATTCCACCTTACATTAATATGGCTACTTCTCATTTATTATTTATTGTAGTAACTTTCTTGTTGTTTATCATAATTCTTAAACATTTCTTATTATTTTAAACCACTGTGTGCTTCTTATAATTGGAATATAGTCAACATTCTATTTTTTTAAGCTAACACAATAGCCTCTAATTTAGTGGAGGACATTAATGAATTTCTCTTTAGTATAATAACTGTTATAATTAAATTTTTTTCTTTGTAGTTTTATTAGTCATGCTACATTTTCAACTTCCTATCCTAATTGGGGTTTGTTAAGATTCATTAGTACTTGTATGACTTTCCTTTAGGGAATAGTTGTCTTCTTTTTAGAGCTCTTATTTAGAACATATATTAAAACTTCATTGTTTTTCCTAATCCATTTTAATTATATACAAAATAAATTGATTGATATGTATTCAAATATGTATTTCATTATATATAAATGTGATTAAAATACATATTTCATTTCAATTGCTTTTATATATACGTAATGCAATGTGTTTTTAAATATGTATCAAAGCTTCATTGCCAACTATACCCTTCTCAATTCATCATCTATCTCCAACTTGTAACTGTTGTGTTGTTTTAAATTTTTAAAATTATTTTCGAGTGTAATTTTTTTCCCCAAATTGGGATATGATGTAGTTCATAGACAATAAGCTCTCCAATCTCTTGTGTATCCTCAAGATATCCTCCCTTTGGCTGATTTCATCATTTAAAGGTTGTGGTCCTATTTTTTCTTTAGCCTATATATTCTTACATCAAGAGTGAAGAAAGAGGAATTCAATGCTTATATTATTTTCCTTGTTTGTGACTTGTACATTCTGCCTGGAAGCTTATAAGACTAATGTTTTTTGTTTTTTGTTTTCCTTTGAGATCACCAATTTTATAATTTGCTCCTAGGAACATATATTTTCTAATAAATTCAGTTTGAAATTTATTGAGACATTTTAATCTGTCACAATTGGGTTCTGTTGTTTAATTGTTGGCATTCTACACTTGTCCTATTTTGTCTGCTGAATTTATTGGACTTTTTAGCCTCTCATTCTAGAGTTTGAGAGCTTTATATTTTTGCCCTGTGCTTGATGCTATTTCTGACACTTCATTTTTCAGGCTATGGACATAGGCTTTTCTCTCATTTAATATAATTTTTATAATTGAATACCTGTGTTTCCTTTAGTTTATGAGTTTGTGCGAGTTTAAATTTTTAAGCTAAGCAGAATTAATTATAACATTTATGAAGAGATGTTAGAATATGTAGTTAATGTTTTTATTTTGTTTTGCTTCTTTGAAATAGATTCAAATATGTGAATTTAAGCCTTAAAATTAAAAACTAACATTTTGTCAGCATTCCCAAATTGTGACCGCTCATTGTGATCTAACTTTTAAGACTGTGACCATTTCAAAGTATAGATATTATAGACTGTTTTTTGTTTTAATGTAAAGAAGAACCACCGGGTTTAATTTCAAGAATGAAGTGTTATTTGGCAATTTTCAGACTGATAAGTCTAGTGAGGTACATTTAAAACACGTATCTGTTAAGTTTAAGAGAATTTCATAAATTAGAATCAGTTGGTTATGCCTAATCACAAAAGTTCTATGTAATTTACAGAAGTCATCATAGTGGAATTTTGAACAATAAATGTTCCATGGGCATATTTGTATAATTTTGTATCCCTTCTCATATGATAAATTTAACATAATTTATTATATAGAACTGAAAATATGAGACTATATTTGTTTCTTTTGGAATTTAAATTTAAAAAGTGATTACTATTTTGCTTCAAGAGGATACAGGGTAAATGTGCAGAATATTTATTCCTTCAAAGGTTTATAAAAGAAAATGTTTTAACTATTTATACTGAATGGCACTGATAACAATTTTAAAAAGAAAAACTTAAGGCTTACATAAAAATGTGATTCACCGATACGGTTGTATTGTTTGTATGAAAATAGTGTATTAATAATTCAAAACACTATATCCCTATGCATATGCACTATATCCTTATTCTGTGGCTTAGTGTTATTTAATGTAAATCATGCAAAATGCAGTTTCAGAAGAAGTCATCACTACTCTTAAAAAAGTGAAAATCTCTGTTGAGGTTAAACCAATAATGTTTTAACTAATGGTGAAGAATAGCACACATATAATCAAAGATATTATATTAACAATAGACTAACTCTTTTTCTCTTTACCTCTAGGGGAGAAACATTAGAACACACAGTCTATTATTAGTAACACTAACTGTAAGACAGCATTTTATCAGGAAAAATGTGGATGAAGAAGAATAAAATTTATTAACTTTTCTGTGCTTGGAAAACAAATTTCCCAAATTATAAAGATATTTAAGAGATTATATTATCTAATTTTAAATTATCTGCAAAGATTAAAAACTGATGCCTCTGATAAAAATGGCATGTTAAAAACATGTCATTATTTGTGCTACAATTTTATTACCAGATCCTTAATTCTTAGGTTTTATGTTTTCAGAAGAAAAATGAGGTGAAGCCTTGGATATTGAATGCTCTCAGGCTTTATATATTGAATATTTAAAAACCAGAATTATTTATATAAAGATGTTTGTAAGTGTATTTTTATATTGTTGTGTAATCAATAAGATTACCTTGTACTTGCTCCACTTTATGGAATGTATCAAGCAATTTAATAAAAAAAATTTACAAAGGAAGATTGTAACATGAAGAAAGAAAACTAGTTTTTCTATATCTACCATGTAAACTGAAGATTTAAAAACAATATAAGCTTCCATTGTTTCAAATTAAGCACAAGTAGCTAAAAGTAAAGGCAATTCTTTTTATAGATATCTTCTTGGAAAATCCTTTAAGTTTTATCAAAATAATACATATTAATTTCTGACTTCCACTTAGGATATTGTATTAGTTTATTTTCATACTGCCATAAAGAACTGCCTGAGACTGGGTAATGTATAAAGGAATTTATATATTATTATTATTATTTTATATATATATATACACACACATATATATGTGTATATATATAATTGACCCACAGTTCAGCATGGCTGGGGAGGCCTCAGGAAACTCACAATCATGGTGGAAAGTGAAGGGGAAGCAAGGCACTTTCTTCACAAGGAGGCAGGAAGGAGAAGTGCCTAGAGAAGGTAGAAGAGCCCCTTATAAACCATCAGGTCTCATGGGAACTCACTCAACATCATGAGAACAGCGTGGGGGAAATCGCCCCCATGATTCAATTACCTCTACTTGGTCTTTACCTTGACAGATGGGGATTATGGGGATTACAATTCAGAGGAGATTTGGGTGGGGACACAAAGCCTAACCATATCACATACAGAGAAACTTTGAACAGTGATGGAAGTGATTCCACCCTAACAACAACAGCAACAAACTTTAGACATTCTGCAAATTCATAACTTCTTAACTGATCAGAGGAGACAAGATGACAGGGCAATCGACCAACCTGATATAAGAAAAACTAGATACCCGCAAGACGAAATAAAATGCAAGTACTTGCTTACCTGGAGCTAATTCTGTTAAGCAGTATTTAAGAAGAATTCAGCAAAAGTTTGAAATAATAAAATATAGTGCAAGTGTTACTAGTGATAATGAAGGGTGGAATAGACATTACAACTTATTTTAGCAACTAGGCCTTCAATATAAACAAAAGGGACACTAGAGAACACTATTCAATTTTATGGTACCTGAGGGTAACAATAATAACAACTACAAATCCAAAATTCACAGGTTGAGATAGTCTACAGGGAAAATGTTGATCATTTCTACACTTGTAAACTACCTCAACCTGTTTTTTTCTTATTCATCTAGTTTTAAATACTAATACAAAATTAAGGGATATCAAAAGAGCATAAAAATACATTGTCAACAAGTGATGTAATTAATAGAAGCAGACTCACCTGTAACACATACGTTGGAAAATACATTTTAAAGTATTATTAAAGTATATAATGGGAAAGGTGGATTACATGTAAGATAAATGATTACAGGAGAAAGATGGCTATAATAACTAAGAATCAAGTGAAAATGTGGATAATAAAAAAGCACACTAACATGACACATTTATTGACTTCACACAGTTGAGAAAACAATTAGTGATTTGTGTAAATGTTAACAGGAATCACCCAAAAATAAATGTTAACAGCTGTCACCCAAGCTGGAGTGCTGTGGCCTGATCTTGGCTCATTGAAGCCTTGACTTCTTGGGCTCAAGAGATCCTCCTGAGTAGTTGGGACCAAAGCTACACTACCATGACTTTTTTTTTTTTTTTTTTTTTTTTGTCTTGTAGAGATGGGGTTTTGCCATGTTGCCAAGGCTGGTCTTGAACTGCTGAGCTCAAGCTATCTACTGCCTTGGCCTCCAAAAGTGCTGGGATTACAGGTGTGAGCCACCACAACCAGCACAATTTTAAAAAAAAATGAAAAAAATAGAATGTAAAGAGATGCAGGATATTATCAGACAGACTAACATATGCATAACTGGGGTCCCAGAATAAAAAGAAAGAGAATGGGTCAGAAGAAATATTTAAAGAAATAATATTCCAAGTTTTTCCACAATTAATGTAAGATAGAAGTTTGGATCTACCCAAATAATAAGGAGCACTGAAAATATAAAACACCCAAGTATATATAAAAATTTAATTTCTCTATCTTGATTTCTCTAAAAGGTTACTGAATATCTCAAACAAAATTAACAGGGACATATTGTGTGTTTATAGTATGTATAAAAATAAAATGTATGACAATAAGAGTATAAAGAAAGGAAGAACTGAATTAAAAGTGCACAGTTTTAAAGCCACTGTGCCACATATACAGCAGGCATAATATTATATAAAGGTAGGAGCTGACTAATAAATGATGAATACAATTTTTAAAGCCAATTTTTAGAATTTTAAAATACTTTTCCTTGGAATTTAATAAACGTACAGAAAAGTAACATAATGAATGAGTGTAGTTCAATGAATTTCTACAAAGTGATTGATACACTTGTAATAAGTTTCTTTCCAGCTTTAGGATTTTCTTTTTTTGATTTTTAAAAATATTTTTCATTTTATTTCTAATTGACACATAAGAACTATGTACGTTTATGGGGTACAATGTGATGTTAAGACAGAAGTATACATTGTGGAAAGACTAAATCAAGCTAACGCATTTATCTTGTCAAATATTTTTTTATTTTTTATTTGAGGTGAGAACATTTAAAATCTGCCCTTTTAGGAATTTTGAAATATACAACATATTATAATTAAATATTGTTAACATTTGCAAAATAGATTGCTACCATTTATTCCTTTTGTCTAACTAAAGCTTTGTACCCTGTAGCCAACATCTCCATTCTTCCCATTCACTGTCTCCACTCCACAGCCTCTAGTCATAACCATTTTACTTTCTACTTCTAGGAATTCACCTTTTCTAGATTCAGTTTATAAGTGAAATCCACATGAGCTATTTGTCTTTCTATGTCTTGCTTATTTTTTTTTGCATAATGTCATCTAGTTTCATCCATGTTCTTGCAAATGACAGAATTTCCTTTAAAGGCTGAATCTTCTTCTCTTTTGTGTAGGTACTATATTTGCTTTAATCATTCATCTACTGGTGAACACTTCTGTTAATTTTATGTCTTGTCTATTGTGAATAATGTTGCGATGAACATGAGAGTGCATATATCTCTTTGACATACTGATTTCAATTCCTTGGATATATACCCACTAGCAGGATCAGTGGATTATAAAGTAGCTCTAGTTTTTTTGAGGAATTTTTATACTCTTTTCCATAATTCCTGTATTAGTGTACATTTTCATCAAGTGTGTAAGAATATTTCCCTTTCTGCATGTCCTAACCAACACTTGTCATCTTTCTTCTTCTTGATAATAGCCATTGACATCTCTTCAATAAATGGTGCAGGGAGAATTGGATATCTACATTTGTAACTACGAAATTGAATTCTTATCCTATAATATATACAAAAATCAACTCAAAATGTTCAAAATAATTAAATATTAGACCCCAAACTGTAAAACCAATAAAATAAAACATACAAGAAAACTTCCTGACCTTAATATTGGCAATGATTTCTTGGAAACGACCCCAAAAACACAGGCAACAAAAGCAAAAACATACATGTAAATGGGATTACATGATAGAGCTTCTGCACAGCAAATTCAACAATTAACACACTGAAGAGACAAGGCATGGATTGGGAGAAAAATTTTACAAATCATACATTTCATAAGACGTTAATATCTACAATATATAAAAATCTCAAATAATTCAATAATAAGAAAATAACCATCTTGAAAGCCATCTTGGAAGCAGAGAGTGAGCCTTCCCTAGAAACTACATCTGCCACTGAATGCAGATTTATGAGGCTCCAGAGATGTAAGATATAAATTTCTGTTGTTTATAAATTACCTAGTCTATGGCATTTTTATAATACTGGGAATAAATTAAGATATGTTTTTAATCACTTCTATTTAGAAAGACCTTGGAATTCTTAGTTTATTAATAATGCACTAAAATAAATAAAAAGACATGCAAGATTGGACATGAAGAGCTAAAACTCTCTGTTTACAGTTACCATACTGTTTCTCTTAAAATCCTAAAGAACCTACCCAAAATTTAAAATAACCTGTAAATGACCTTAGCAAACTCCCGTATATTTATATACAGAAAAGCCATTTTGATTGACAAATACTGGAAATAAAAATTGTACATTAAAATAAAATTTAAAGGTTATTATTTATAATGGCACCAAAAACATATATTTATGGAAAAATCTCACAAATATTTGCGTGATTTGTATGCTGAAATACACTAATGAAAGACTTCAAAGAATACCTAAGTAAAGCAAGTGGCATTCCATTTTTGTGAACTGAAAGACACAATATAATAAAGATGTCAGTTCTTCCCAATGATAGACTAAATTGAGAAAAATGTGGCACATATACATCATGGAATACTATGCAGCCATAAAAAATGATGAGTTCATGTCCTTTGCAGGGACATGGATGAAGCTGGAAACCATCATTCTCTGCAAACTATCACAAGGACAAAAAGCCAAACCCTGCATGTTCTCACTCATAGGTGGGAACTGAACAATGAGAACACATGGACACAGGAAGGGGAACATCACACACTGGGGCCTGTTGTGGGGTGGGGAGAGTGGGGAGGGATAGCAGTAGGAGATATACCTAATGTTAAATGACGAGTTAATGGGTGCAGCACACCTACATGGCACAAGTATACATATGTAACTAACCTGCACGTTGTGCACATGTACCCTAAAACTTAAAGTATAATAAAAAAAAATTTTTCCTAAACTGATTTATGGATTCAGTGTGATTCCAATCAGATTTTCAGCAAGGTTTTCCTTTTGGAAATCAATACATTATCTTAAAGTGTTCCTGTTTACAGATGACATGATCTTATATGTAGAACACCCTAAAGACCCCATAAAAAACTGTTAAAAGTAATAACTGAATTTAATAAATTCGCAGGATACAAAATTAGCATACAAAAGGCAGTATCATTTCTATACATTAATAACAAATTATATGAAACAAAAATCAAGTAAACAGTACCATTTATAATAGCTACTTAAAGGCCCTCTTACGAATGAATTTAACCAAGGTGGTGAAAGACTTGTACACTAGAAGTAATAAAACATTGATGAAGCAAAGTGTAGAAGGCACAAATAAATGAAAATATATACTATATTTATTGATTAGAAATTTTAATATTGTTCAATGTCCATACTATCTAAAATAATCTACAGATTCAATTCAATTTTTATCAAAATCCCAAAGACATATTTTTCAGAAATAGAGATAAAACCCTCAAATTTATATGAAACCATGAAAAACCTTGAATAGTCAAAGCAATCTTAAATCAAAAAAACAAACCTGAAGGCATTATACTACTTGACTTCAAAATATACTACAAAGCTATATTAATCAAAAGAGCATAGTAGTGGCATAAAAATTCAAGCTGTGCCAATGCAGAATCCCTTTCTGGGAATGTTTGTAGTGGATCCAGGAGAGAGAAGCCCTATTTTCTTTCTGATTAGAAATCTAGGATGGCAGAAACCCAGTAGCTACCAGAGGGCCTGAAAGAATGAAGCCCACACAGACACATAGACCAATGGGTTAGAATGGATAGCCCAAAAATAAATCCACATATTTATGGTCAATTGATTTTCAACAAAGTTTCCAGGAACACACAACAGGGAAAGGACAGCCTCTTCAGTAAATGGAGTTGGGACAACTAGATATAACATGCAAAAAAATAAGATTAAATTAAACCCTTATCTCATGCCATATACAAAAATCAACTCAAACTACAATGAAAACTTAAACGTACAACTTGGAATCAAAAAACTACCAGAAGAAACCATAAGTGAAAACTTCATGACGTTGGCATGGGCAATGAATTTTTGGACATGACTCCCAAAACCACAGGGAACAAAAGCAAAAAGAGACAAATAAGATAACATCAAACTAAAGAACTTGTGCACAGTCAGGGAAACAATTAACAAACTGAAGAATGGCCTATGAAATTGAAGAAAATATTTGCAAACCATTCATCTGATAAGGGATAAATATCCAACATGTCCAAGGAACTAGCAACTAATAGTTATTTAACTTACTAATAGTAAGAATACAAATAACATTATTAAATAAGGGGAAAATGTTCTGCATAAATATTTCTCAAAAAAGACATAAAAGTGGCCAACAGGTATATATAAAAAATAATCAACCTCACTAATCACCACCAGATTAACATCACTAATCACCACCGGGCTAATGCAAAATTAAAGCCACAATGAGATTTCACTACATATGTTGGAATGACCATTATCAAAAAGAGGAAAGATAAAAAGTGTTGATGAGGATATGCAGAAAGGTAATCTTTTTATACTGCTGGTGAAAATGTAAATTAGTAAAGCCATTATGGTAAACAGTATGGTGGTTCATCAAAAAAATAAAACTATTAATGTGTATCCTGCAACTTTACTCAATTTGTTTATCAGTTCTCAGAATTTATCCAAAGGAAAGGAAATCATTATATTGAACAGACCTCTGCACTCCCACATTTATTAAAGCACTATTTACAATAGCCAAGATATGGAATCAACATAGGTGTTGAACAGATGAATGGTTAAAGAAAATGTGTCTACACACACACACACCACACAGAATACTATTCAGACATAAGAAAGAATGAAATCTAGCCATTTGAAGCAACAGAGATGAGACTGGAGGACATTGTGTTAAGTGAAATAAGCCAGAAACAGAAAGTTAGGAAGTGCATGTTCTCACTCATATGTGGAAGTTGAACAAGAAGTTTATCTCATAGAAGTGAAAAGCAGAACAGAGGATATTAGAGGCTGAGATGGGTACAGAGAGGGTGAGGACCGGTTAAAGGATACAAAATTACACTGATCTGATTACTGTATATTTTATTTATTGAAAAATCACTGTGTGTCCCATGAATATGTACAATTATTATTTTCAACTGAAAAAATAAATGATGTATTCCAACCCTGAAAAATAACTAAAATAGAACTACTATATGATCCAGAATTTCTCCTACGGGGATATGTTCAAAGGAATTCAAATAAGTATGTTGCAGAGATAGCTGCACTCCCATGTTCACTGAAGCATTATTCACAAGAAGATCTAGAAGTAACCTAAGTGCCCATTAGTGGATGAATGTATAAAATAAATGTGGTATATATACAAAATGGAATACAATTCAGTCTTTAAAAACACACAATTCTATCATTTGATATAACATGGATGAATCTGGAAGACATTATGTTAAGTGAAATAAACCAGTCATAGAAAAACAAATACTGCATTGTCTCATTTATTTGTAGAATCTAAAAAAATTAGCCTGCTAAAGTAGAGAGTAGAATGGCAGTTAACAGGGGCTGGAGAAGGTAGGATGGTTGGGGAAATGTTAAAAAAAAGGAATTGCTGAATTCTAAATTTATACAAATTTATATTCTAAAATCTATTTAAAAGGAAAAAAATGACTTAACAATTTTGAAAAAGAACAAAGTAGGCTTACTCATGTTACCTATTCTCTGTACCTATTATGAAGATATAGTATTCAAGGTAGTGCAGAACTGGAAAAGACATGGGTATATAGATCAAAGAAATAAAAAATAATCTCCAGAAATATGTACTCAAATTGAAGATCAATGAATTTTTAACAAATTTCCAAAGGGAACTCTTTGGAGAAAGAACAGTCTTTTCATAAATAGTGTTGGAACTATTGAACACATGTATGCTAAAAATGAAAGTGAATCTGTATCTCCCATCCACTTAAACAAATCCTCAAAATGTACCATAGACCTAATGAAATTTAAAATTAAACAACATAAAACAATCTAGCAAGCAAAATCTTTCCACTAGAAAACATAGGGAAAAACCTTTGTGATCTTGCACTAGGCGAAGTTTTTTTAGGTCATCACAAAGGCAAAACTCATAAAATAAAATATTGATAAATTGGACTTTACCATAATAAAGACATTGTACTCTATGAAAAAAATAGATAGCATTAAGGAGATGAAACACAAGCTACACACTGGTAGAAAACATATTAAAGTCGCATATCTGCACCCACAAATATAAAGAACTCTTAAAAGTCAATAAGAAGGAAAGCAAATATCCCTAACTTTAAATAAAATATTTGAACAGTCAGGTCTTCAAAACAGACATATGGATGGCAAATAAACATGAGATGCTGAACATCAATAATAATTGGGGAAAAGAAAATGAATATGATAATATGTTACTACTGCATGTTTATTAAATTTCTAAAAAATTACAAGTACTGGCAAAACCATAAAGCAACTGGAAGTCACAATGCTTTCCCTAAGAATGCAAAATCATACAGTCACTTTGGGAAATATTATTTCAATTCCTTGTTATGGGAACATTTACCATATGATCCATCAATCCCATGCCTAGCTGTTTCTGTAAAAAGAATAAACAAATGTTCACTAATAACCCATATGTAAATATTTATAGCAGTTTTATTTGCAATCAACAAAAACTGAAAACAGCCATTTGTGCTTTACCTGCGGAATGAATAAACAAAATGTAGTGCATGTATACAATGGAATACTTCCCTGGAATACAAAGGAATAGATTAATGAGATATGAAACTATATGGATTGATCTAAAATTGAAAGAAGCCAGAATCAACAGGCTTCCTACAGAATTGATTCAATTTATTTGACCTTCTTACAATCACAAAACTACAGGAAGAGAAAACAAATTAATGACAATGCCAGGGGAGTCTCCGTCTGTAAAGGAACATGGAGGAATTTTTTCCAGTGTTGAAAACACCTTGATATTGGTGATGATCACATGACTGAATATGTTCATAAAACTAAAGTGGGTAGATTTTACTCTATGAAAAATATACTTACTTAAAAATGGAAAATCACATTTATATTCATTTATGTTTGCAGATAGCTGATAACTCTAATTTCCTTCCAATTTAATTTGTAGCTAATTTTTATTTAACAAGAGGAATTAAGTTCATTTTCCAAGATTATGTAGCAAATCTTCTATTCAATGAGAAAAAATATCTAGCCAATTCTTCTGATGAATTTGTTTTATTTGTTTGAAATATTTTAACATCTGATAGTCAATATTTTGTGTCTGGAAGTAATTTTTAACCAAATAATACTGTAAGCTTTGAAAAAATGTTATAATAATAAAGATAGCTCTTCTCTTTGAACATACAATTGTGACTCTTCCCCTTGTGAAAGCATTTTAAAGACTGAATTAATTGAAACACACATATTTTAGATTATACAGTTTTGACTTATTTTTTAAAAAAAAGCACATCAAGTAGAGGCTCAAATAACCTTTTGTGAAGTGACTTAACAGCTCGTGTCTTGCAAATTAATTTTTCAAAATTAATATTTCAATTTACAAAGAAAAACTGAATATAATTTAAAATATGCATATTAATCTTATGTTTCAACGTATAATATTTTAAAATAATATTATAATTAAAGCTTACAATGTGTTAAAAATGGGAATAAATTACACATGGAAACATTTGGATAATCATATTGTATTCGTATTCTAACATCAGATATCTCTCTTCTCTGGATATTTGCCGTCTAAGGTAAAATTTTTCTATCTGTAACCTAAGGGTGCCTAGAAGAACAACCCAATCTTCCAGCATTCCCTACAGCTAACCACAATTAAACAAGGAGACATAGAAGGGAAATGCAGGATAGAGCTTTTAGTTTATCTCCTTGAGAAGAGAAATAGGTGGCTAGTGTGGGCTCTCTTCTTCTTCTTCCTTGAAAATGTCTTGAAATATGAGGTGAAGTTGAGAACGGAAGTCAAAAGCTAGTGTTGGCGGGACAGTTAGTGAAAGATCATCATGGGTCCTTGGTGCCATCATGAGATTCTAATACAAATATTAGGTTGATTACTTTTGATCAATGTGTCCGACAAAAAATTATAACTAATAATCTCATTTAAGCTGCTCTGTTTCCTGTCATTGCTACTAGCAGGCAAACACAATTCTTAACTGGTATAGTTGATGGTAAAGTGAAATGAAAAGACATCAATGGATACTAATTACACTTTAAACTGATCAGATTTGTGGCTTAAAAATCATATGAACTCGGATCACGAGGTCAAGAGATCGAGACCATCCTGGCTAACACGGAGAAACCCCGTCTCTACTAAAAATACAAAAAAAATTAGCCGGGCGTGGTGGCGGGTGCCTGTAGTCCCAGCTGCTGGGGAGGCTGAGGCAAGAGAATGGCGTGAACCCGGGAGGCGGAGCTTGCCGTGAGACGAGATGGTGCCACTGCAGTCCAGCCTGGGTGACTGAGAGAGACTCCGTCTCAAAAAAAAAAAAAAAAACTAAACCATATGAATTGTATAGTGGAGAATGGCTTGAAGCAGTAAAAGAATGGACGTGAAAACTGTGGAGGTTCCTATTCCGGATAACGATCATTTTGAGAGGTGTATGGCAGTGGAGATGAAGAAACCCGGGCTAAATATAATAATTTGGAAAAGGCTCAGTTAAAGATAAATTAAGACGCAAAACCTGCTTGTAGTCATTCACCTAGACCTTCACTCTATGAACTCTTTCGTTCAAGCTGCTAACAACCACATCAGTAAGCTAAAGGCCTCTGATTTCAATAATGGGTAATTCCAAAGGCAGTCAGTAATATGTATTCATATACACCCTTAAATCTTATTGCCTCTGGCTTCGTGTGTTGAACAAGTGGGACTTTCAGTCTTTTCTACAATCTTTCTGCTGACATATTTTTGAAAATTCATAAAATACCTATATAGTATGAGTGTTTAAGCTTGTATGATTTGGAAATTCTGAAGTACGACACATCCTTCCTACCATTTGGTTGCACTTGACATTGCATTACCAGACATTTCAATCTAATGCTTCAGTCTATATTACTTGCCAATTTCCTCCATAGAGGTGTGCTGGAAAATTCATATGCAAGTGTCTGTACGTCTATACCATCATACGTTTTCTTTTTTCTTTTCTTTTCTTTCTTTCTTTCTTTTTTTTTTTTTTTTTTTTGAGATGTAGTTTTGCTCTTTGTTGCCCAGGCTGAAGTGCAATGGTGTGATCTTCGCTCACTGCAACCTCCGCCTCCTGGGTTCAAGCGATTCTCCTGCCTCAGCCTCCCAAGTAGCTGGGATTACAGGCGCCACCACGCCCAGCTAATTTTTGTATTTTTAGTAGAGACGGGGTTTCACCATGTTGGTCAGGCTGGTCGCGAACTCCTGACCTCAGGTGATCTACCCGCCTTGGCCTCCCAGAGTGCTGGGATTACAGGCATGAGCCACTGCTCCGGGCTCACATTTCTTAATATATAGTGAACTCCTAAGTACAATGACCCACACATAGTGGGGAGTAAATTTCAGTTCGTTTTTAATTAAAAAGAGACTAAAGCAAACTCATTGTTTATTCATTTTTCGGTATAATGAATAAGGTACTAAATGTCAATGTATTTCAAATTCCAAAACAAGTAATTAAGAAAGGGTAACTTTAGATGTAGTCCTTTTCATTCCATTGAGTTCTCCAATCTTTAGTTGTTGGTAATGGTAGCCAAGAAAGAGGGCGCTAATGATATAGAAAGAGTGCAAACTATGAAATGAAACATTAAATGTCTCCACAAAAAGAGTCTCTAAATTTTATTTTAGATAACTTTTATTTTAAAAATTGTTGATTAAGTATTTCATATCCTGAAGTACATGATCTAAAAGGTAGTTGCAAACTAAATATGAAGTGGAACTATGAACAGAAAATCAAAATTATAACATTTTTGACGTAATGTAAATTAGGTATATTTCAAAGAAACATCAAGACAACTGCCAGTGGAATTTGAAAAGAGTTAAAAATAGAATTTTATTTTTCCAATTTCGTAAGCTATAAAACTATATTTCATAGTATAGTAATTTTCCAAGCAAATCTTTTTTTTAATTTTAAATCAATGTCAAAATATTCTAGAACTCAGTGTCAGAAAATGTACTAAAACTCTTGAAAAGCAGTTGTCTCTGAACTATCTGGATAGAATACATTAGAGAAATTTCATATCCATCAGTAGGCAATTATAGTTTGAAGTGTAGACGGGCTAACTAAAACTATACTACTTCATCTATTGTTTCTATTTCAAATTGAGTGACAGAAAAGAATTTAGAGAATGAATAGGAAATGAGAGAAATGTACCTGGAATGTATAGTAATGTGTAAATATGTGTTTTCTTCAAGGGATTTTCCCAATAATTTTGTTGCTATTAACTTTGTAGCCACTTCTGTGAATTCCTCTGAATAGCATAAAGCATGTTGCATAGATTTAAAAATTTTCTTGTGAACATTCTAATTAGCTTTCACGTTGTTTCATAGATCATTAGAATGCTAAAGAGCAAGACAAAGCTTGTTCGCTGTAGGCCGTGTTCCATCAACCAATGTAGTTTTCTCTCTGATCACCACCTCAAGTTCCCCCTGCTTCCTCCACCCCATGCCACAGTCCAAACCACTGCTGGCACCAGCAGATCTTTTAATCTTTTTCCTTACTTTGCTTCTCTACATTCCCCCGCCTCATAATTATCTTCCTTTTTCCAGTTAACCCTTACATCTACCTCCAACGTCAGTGCTGCATGCATTATTTTCTTTCCTTCAAGTTTCATGTTTGTCAATATCAGGCCTTCTTCACTGAGTAGTCCAATAAATGGATATCCTTTCTTCCACACGCTAGTATCCAATGTTTAGGAAGAAGACAGTTTACCCTCATCTTTGGTGGCTTTAGATGTGTGGTTCGCTTCTTCTGGTTCATTCTTATCATCCTGTTATACCACCTTCACTTGTTCATTGTCTTCATTCTATGTAGTCCACAATTTTCTTTGAAAACGAGAACAAAGCAAAAAGAAAAAGTTCTCAATACAGGGTACTGCTCTCTGTTAACCACCCCTGGTGACCAGCAACTTCAACCAGCTTCTCTACTGTCGCTGCTCAAATAATTGGTTGTCCTCCAAATCTTGAAATCTTTAATGATTTATCTTCCTTCTTTAACTTGTAACTACTGAAAACTCCTGACATTTTCTACAATGTCTGATTTTGTCATGTATCTAGTAAATCCTTCATCGGGGTAGGGGAGATTGTCAAGTTTTTGTTACCACAGGCAAATCATTAACTTATCTCTACCGTTATTGCTGCAACTTCTCAGTTACCTTTTAAATATAATTACTACACCCCTAGAATTATTTATGTTATTCTAAAATTAAAATTAGGCTGAACACAGTGACTCATGCCTGTAATCCTAATATTTTAGGAGGCTGGGACGGGAGAATCACGAACTCAGTAGTTTGAGGCTTCACCAAGTTAGGTTTGCACCACTGCACTCTACTGGATGACACAGCAAGATGCTGTCTCAAATGAATAAATAAATATTTATATTTAAAATTAAATTATATTATCTACCTTCCCAAAGAATAAGGCACAAATCTCAACCACATTCCAAGTGAAGAAAAACATCAAGCTTCTCTGTTACGCAATAATAATTAATGTATTAAAGATGATGTTTTAAGATAATAAGCATCATATACGCTTAGTCTCATGATTATTTTTAATATGTCTACCTTACTTACATTTTATTAATTCTTACTTCACTTCTTAATTTATGCTGATTACTTATGATGTGTACTTTTCTCTTGGATTTCGTTGTGTTCTTACCTCTTCCTAAGGGCTATTTGAGTTGACTATTCTTTCATGGTCCTTGCTTAATGGACAGGGAGTAAGATAGTTTTGTACTTTTTTTAATTTAGTTATTCCTGTTACCACATACATTAATGTTTTATTTTAAACCCAATGTACACATTCATTAAAAAATCTAGCTCTTACATGTGATCCTGGTTTAATCTATTTTCCTTTTTCAGTTCTCAATGAGATATTTTTGAGTGAGATGTTTATAAATTTATCTTCTTATTTATTACTTCTATTTAATATATAAGGCCCCAGGTGGCAACCATGGAATCTATACAATTTTTATTTGTATAGTACTTGTAATGAGCTCAGATTTTTTTTCTTGTTTTCATTTAGTTAATATATAAATGTAGGTAATCTCTGTTATTCATCATTTTAGCCTCTGATTTATACCTTTGTAAATCCATTATTTTAGACTCATTCTCACTAAAAATAACTTTTCAGACTGTTTCTTTATCAAGGGCAAGGATGGATCAAGGGCTTAATTATGCCTATTACTTTAGTAATTTACATGATTCTTGGGCACAAATGAGAATTCGTTCAATATTTTTTGTATGTATTAATAAAGCAAACTGTAAAGACCCCCAAAATACCAAGTAATATTGTTTATATAGCGAGACACAACCAATTTCACTAGGCTTTTTTTTTCTTAACTGACAATGAAACACTTTATATTTTTCTGTGTCCTACATAGTTGTACTAGCAAAGGGTTTTGTCTCAAGCAGGACTAATATGACCTTAAGATTCTGCATTTAGAAACATTTTTTTTTCTGCCTGAAATAAAACACTTATTGAAAGTCTAAATTAAATACAAGTAGAAGTGCTTTTATGAAATTCTATTACGGCTTAAAATTGAAGTCTAGTAAGAAAGCCCATCATAGGACACTACTAGCTGGTAATTCATGAGCTACTGACATTTCAGGTTTTAGTTCTTAATGCACAGGAAACCAATTATTACCCAAATGACAACATATGTCCAAGTCTCATATTGCCAGGAACTACATATTCAATCATTCTACTTTTGACTATTTTGTGGCTTTCTTTTCAGCCCTATTTATTGTTGTACATGTGTGTACTTTCCAAACTGTCATTTGCTGTCATTTGTGCACATGGGATAAATGAATGATTCATTCTTTATCTTTTTTATTTTAAAGAAATCCACTTGTTCTAAAGGGCAAAAAAGTGCTGGGTTTCCTCCAAATTGTAGTAAGAAAGTTAATTGGAAGCAATAAAATAGTAAGTTTCTAAAATGTTATTCTTAAGTAAAAATCAAATATGTTTTATAAATATGTAAAACAAGGAGTATTTCCATTTATTTGCTATAATAGATACCCCCCCAAAAAAAGGAATAGCGTGCTGTATTTTTCAATATGTATGCAAGGAACCCCTTAGATTATTGAATATGTAGAGTTTTGGACTTTATCCCCACTGTCTCATCAGAGTCTCATTTTCATAAAATGAGGACTCAGACAATTTGTTAATTATTTTTTACTAAAGGTTAGAATCAATGATTTAGATCGAATCATTGGTTGTGTTTGTTGATTAATTTGATTGCTTTTGATTATGTTTGTTTTCTCTGTGAAATTTTGAGATAGCATGCTTGTGAAAATGACTTTCGGTATACCTGGTCTTGCAGTTTACAATTAGGAATATGCTGGGGGGGTAATATGTATTTTGTGTTTTGAACCTGGAAAGTGCTTAGTCAGAGTCTATGCATTTGTGAAAAATATTAGGAAGACATCCTGAGAGTAGGAGGGTACACTCTTTTCAATGTACAACGAGATATTGGTGTCAGGATGATCTGAGAGCTTTTGTGTGATAAAGAAAACACACACACACACACACTCACACAGTTGCCTTTTTGCAGTTCTTTATATGGCTGCCCTTTCATTAGGCACCACAAATTCTTATCTTTCAATTACTAGTTGATACTATATTTAAAAAGCAAATACGGTGTTAACTTAATGTAATGCTGAAAGCATAAAGAAAGGCTACAATTAAACATGACTAAAGTGATACTATAAAGTTTCCCCAGTACCCTGTGAGTTTTCTGGATATCAAGAAAAATATATATGTGTACTTAATGTGTCAGTAATGTTGCAATAGTTTATTAATTAACCTTAAAATAGAGTCAGATTTTTTCAAAGGCAATGAGGTGTTTGCTAGATTAATTAGGATTCAACCAGGAAATAGCATAGTTTATATAAATATAGCATATGACAAATGGTATAGCATATGGTCTTTTAATGCACTGTTAAATTGCAACTGTCTTGGGTAGAAGAAATATACATAAAGATTGTCAGGAGAACTAAAAGTAATATATCATCTTCTCATAAATAATAGTTACCTGTCAACATGGTTTTGTGTTCAGTAATTCAAGTTAAAGAGTACTGTTTCTATTGCCAGTGTACCTGCACTGTTTCAGTATATATATTTTTAAACCCAGTTTTAGAAGCAGTTAAGCCACTACTTATGACTAACAATAAAAACACATGCATGGTTTAGACAGGAGAGTTTTACTATCATATAATTTTTAAAAAATCATATGCCCAGTTTCATTGCATCTAGTTATACATTGTGTAGTCATGTGGTAGAAAAAGTGAAAACTTAAATTGAACTAAAACTATTTTATTTTACTTATTCTTACCCTATTTTAACAATTGGTTGCTTTGTAACATTACAATTTATTACAAACTCATCTCATTTAATCCTCAAAATGACCTACTATGAAATAAAGTTTTATGAATTGTATCATAAATATAATATTGATTTTTCTTTTATTTATTTTTATTTCTTCTGAAAAAAAAAAACAAGATACATGTGCAGAATGTGCAGGTTTGTTACACAGGTATATGTGTGCCCTGGTGATTTGCTGCACCTGTTGACTGGTCCTCTCAGTTCTGTCCCCTCATTCCCCACACCCAACAGGCCCTGGTGTGTGTTGTTCCTCTCTGTGTTCATGTGTTCTCATTGGTCAACTCCCTCTTATGAGTGAGAACATGTGGTGTTTGGTTTTCTGTTCCTGAGTTAGTTTGCTGAAGATAATGGCTTCCAGTTTCATCCATGTCCCCGCAGAGGACATGATCTCATTCCTTTTTATGGCTGCATAGTATTCCATGGCATATATGTACCACATTTTTTTTAATCCAGTCTATCATTGATGGGCATTTAGGTTGGCTCCTTGTCTTTGCTATTGTAAATAGTGCTGCAATAAACACATGTGTGCATGTGTCTTTATAGTAGAATGATTTATATTCCTTTGGGTATATACCCAGTAATAGGATTGCTGGGTCAAATGCTATTTCTGGTTCTGGATCCTTGAGGAATTGCCATACTGTCTTCCACAATGGTTGAACTAATTTGCATTCCCTCCAACAGTGTAAAAGTGTTCTTATTTCTCCATAGCTTTGCCAGCATCTATTGTTTCCTAACTTTTTAATAATTGCCATTCTGACTGGCGAGAGATGGTATCTCATTGTGTTTTTGATTTGCATTTCTCTGATGATCAGTGATGTTGAGCTTTTCTTCATATGTGTTTTGGCCATGTAAATGTCTTGTGGAGTTTTTGTCATGAAGTCTTTGCCCATGCCTATGTCCCGAATGGTATTGCCTAGGTTTTTTTCTAGGGTTTTTATCATTTTGGGTTTTACATTTAAGTATTTAATCCATCTTGAGTTAATTTTTGTATGATGTGTAAGGAAGGGGTCCAGTTTCACTTTTCTGCATGTGGCTAGCCAATTTTCCCAGCACTATTTACTGAATAGGCGATCCTTTCCCTATTGCTTGTTTTTGTCAGGTTTATTGAAGATCAGAGTTAGTTCTATGGTCTCTGTTCTGCTCCACTGGACTATATGTCTGTTTTGGTACCAGTATCATAATGTTTTGGTTACTGTAGCCTTGTAGTATAGTTTGGGATCAGGTAGTATGATGCCTCCAGCTTTTTTTTTCTTTTTGTTTAGGATTGTCTTGGCTATATGAGGTCTTCTTTGATTCCATATAAAATTTAAAATATTGTTTTCTAATTCCGTGAAGAATGTCAATGGTAGTTTGATGGAAGTAGAATTGAATCTATAAATTTATTTGGGCAGTATGAACATTTTCACAATATTGATTCTACCTATCCATGATGATATAATATTTTTCCATTTGTTTGTGTCCTCTCTTATTTCCTTGAGAAGTGTTTTGTAGTTCTCCTTGAAGAGGTCCTTCACATCCCTTGTTAGCTGTATTCCTAGGTATTTTATTCTCTTTGTAGCAATTGTGAATGGGAGTTCATTCATGATTTGGCTCTCTGCTTGTCTATAGTTGGTGTGAAGGAATGCTTGTGATTTTTGCACATTGATTTTGTATCCCGAGACTTTGCTGAAGTTACTTATCAGTTTAAGGAGTTTTGGGGCTGAGATGATGGAGTTTTCTACATATAAAATCATGTCATCTGCAAACAGAGACAATTCGACTTCCTCTCTTTCTATTTGAAATATCCTTTAATTCTTTCTCTTTCCTGATTGCCCTGGCCAGAACTTCCAATACTATGTTGAATAGGAGTGGTGAGAGAGGGCATCCTTCTCTTGTACCGGTTTTCAAAGGGAATGCTTTCAGCTTTGCCCATTCAATAAGATATTGGCTTTGGGTTTGTCATAAATAGCCCCTATTATTTTGTGATATGTCCCATCAATACCTAGTTTATTGAGAGTTTTTAGCATAAAGGGATGTTGAATTTTATCGAAGGCCTTTGGGCAAAGACTTCATGACAAAAAATGCCAAAAGCAATTGCAACAAAAGCCAAAATTGACAAATGGGATCTAATTAAACTAAAGAGCTTCTGCACAGCAAAGGAAACTATCATCAGCATGAACAGGCAACTTACAGAATGTGAGAAAATTTTTGCAATCTACCCATCTGACAAAGTTTTAATATCCAGAATTTACAAGGAACTTGAACAAATTTACAAGAAAAAAACAATCCCACCAAAAAATGGGCAAATGATATGAACACACACTTCTCAAAAGATTTTTCTTTTCATGATAATAATGCTAATAAAGATTCAATAACCTACCTCATATAACAGACCAAATAAGTATTAGAGACTGCATTCAAATCCATTACTGTGGAATTCCAAAGGCCTAGATATTTTCAAAGTATTGTAAGCTCCTCTCGCATTCTGTGTTCAGTGACTAAGTAACAACTATCAACCAAAGTGAAACTTTCAGAGATTCTGATTGTAATATTTACGGCTACATTACTAAAAATTATTCCAATTATATATTTGATTGGTTGAAACCTGGATTCAATAGAAACATGGAATAAACACGGTTTAAAACCCTTTTGATGTTAAAAATTAAAACATTTAGGTTTATATAAATTTTGAGTAGATTTATCATGTTTAATTCTGACATGAGTTTATTTATAATAAAACATATTTCATAATAAATTTATTCTATAAAGAAGTATAAAATATAACCTTTATTTCATAATAAAGTACAATAGATAAACTTTATATAGTAGAACTGAGGTATATATTGCTGAGGGGAGCATTACCATTATTGAAAAAACATTTTGTATTTGTGTTTGTAAGCTAGCAGAGAAAGAGCTATAATTCCATGGAATGGACTCCCTAATTTCAATGAGGATGAAATATATAATATATATAATATATTATATATAATATTTTATATAATATATAATACATTTATAATGTATGTTATAATATATGTTATATATAATATGTATAATACATTTATAATATATGTTATAATATAATATATATAAAATATATAATATTCATTATAATATATACATAAAATATATAATATGTGTTATAATATAATATATAATATATAATTAATATATTATTATATATTAATAATAATATATATTTTTATATATAATATATTTTTTATTTTTAATATAAATATATATTATATATATTTATATATATAATATATATAAATATAAATATATATAATATATTATATATAGATCTTCTAGAAAAGTATATATACATAAAATTTATAATATATGTTATATATATACATAAAATATATAATATACGTTATAATATATATACATAAAATATATAATATATGTTATAATATATTATATATTATATATCACATTATATATTATATATCATATATTATATTTTATATATAATATATAATATATATTATATTATATATAATATATATTATATTATAACATATATTATATATTATGTATATATATTATAATGTATATTATATATTTTATGTATATATATTATATTATAACATATATTATAAATTTTATGTATATATACTTTTCTTTCCTCCTTGGATGCAACCAGGCCACTCTTTGATGAAGACTCTCTTTCAGTGAGTCTTGACCACCTCACTGAGTTCTAGCCAATAAGACAGTTACAATATGATTGATGCCCTTTCCGGGGCTGCCCCATACAAATCTTTCACATAGTATCCACATTCTCTTTCCCTATTTGCACAGAGAGAAAGAGAGAACTCCCAGGTCATAGAGGATAGTGGAGCTGCAAGATTGAGAGAAGATTGCTACCCAAATTATGGGTTGGGAAGCTGCCTGTTGAACACTCATTGAATTGTCATAACAGGTAGGAATAAATTTCTGTTTTATGTTGCATGCCTCAAGTACTCTGTTTTAATACAAAACTTTATTATTAAGTGGGAATATTGGCATACAAATACATTAAGCACATGTCCTTAGCATAGTGTTAAGGTGACAGGCAGTAAGGCAACAGAAACAAAAAGAAGGAAGACTGGACAACTGTGATTTCCTATGGAAAAACACTTGTAAACTGTTGGCCTGCAGTTACTTGAAGGGAGGCCCGTGTGGAACTATGCCTGATGTTCTCTGTGAAGTGGCAAGACAGAATGGGGCTGATTGCATGGGTTGGACACTATTGGCTGCTTATAGAAGGATTTTATAATAAGGGAGATGGAAAAGGACAAATTAAGTGATTTGCAAGCATAAGTATAGGAATAGAGAAAATTCAGGAATATGGGATGTTGGTTATTCAAATAACTTCTCCAGGAATCCAAATGAAATATGATTGAAAAAGCCTTTGGGTGACAAAAGCCCATTAAGAACTCATCCTTGAAACAAAGTTCAGATTAACGGTTTGCCCTTCCTGCCTAATCTTAATGACAACGAGATAGCCACTATTAAATTAAGAGAGAGGCATAACAGTGACAAAGCATTTAATATATCAGGATTGAGCAGTATATTTAGGAATATATTACATTGTGATTACTGGGACATGAAACTGACTGAAAGCAATTACAAAAATAGTCCATGAAACCCCTATTCTTGATTTAAAACAAACATCAATTCCTCACATTTATTCCAACATGGAGTATATATCATATTTATAATTCAGAGAAATAGGTTTTATGAAAAAATAGAAAAAATAGAAATGAGAGACAACTGTATTTGCTGTATTCACAGTAATAACAGAGAAACACAACCTCTATGCACATATCTTGCAAGTCTAATAATATACAAGAGCATATGCTTGTGTATATGTGTGTATGCACACCCACAATATGCATTCTATCATTGTGATAGGGCATACATTTTTACACACACGCATATATGCACACACATACCATGTGCACAAAATGCATGTCTATATATATAATATGGATTATATGTACAGATATATCACTTAGCAAAAGTGCATGTAACTATGCCTGCATGTATATGCATATAGATGCACACACATATGGATAGGTATGCTAACTAAATGTATTAGCTAAATAGGAGTACTCATAAATAATATACACATATTATCAAAAGTACATGGTTATATTAAATAAGTATATGACATCCTGAAACATACACACAGACACCTGACACACAAACATTTCT
Organism: Gorilla gorilla gorilla; assembly: GCF_029281585.2. Classification (NCBI taxonomy): domain Eukaryota; kingdom Metazoa; phylum Chordata; class Mammalia; order Primates; family Hominidae; genus Gorilla; species Gorilla gorilla. The sequence goes on along the minus strand of NC_073238.2, from coordinate 76,713,576 downwards.
GCATGCCGTATTAAAATATTATCTATAGTGGTTAAGAACATTGTATTCATAGAACCAGTCTCCTAATTATTGATTATATATAGCTATAGTTTGCAGATTTAAAAACAGCTGTGGAGTAGAAAAGTGTAGGTTTTAGTTCTCATAACTTAGAATAGGCAAGCACTCCTTTTGTCTTAAAAATTAATTGCAAATATTGATGGTGATGGGAAGAATTCAGAGGGAGTATTCATCTTGGTGTGTTGGTTATAGGACTGGAATAATGTCGTAAATTCTGCTCCAATAAAATACCTACGTATTCCATATCACTTTCAAAATTAATCAAAGAAAAGGAGCTGACAGAGCTCATGTCACCATGCTCCACCAAACTGACATAAGATCAAAGTCTGCAAGTCCTGCAAACCACCAGAAGCTGAAGAATCCAATTTCCACTTCTGTTTACACTCTGAGAAATAAACTCTAAAAGCACCAAAAAGCCCCTTCCTCATCATCTGCAAGTTTTTAAACGCTGGGTCTAGTTAAATCTATCCTCATTCAAAAATAAATAAAATGAAACAAAAAAGCAACATGACTTCATAGAACATTTCTTTATAACAAGGGGATACACAGAGGAAAGTCACCATTCAATAGAATGGCTCCACTAAACAGAATGAGCATTCAAGGAGCATTCACATCCTTAATAGGCGTTAGGCTATGTGAAATTTCTGGGCTAGAGCAAGGTGCTACTGCATAAAACAGGCTGAAATTGACTGAATTAAAAATGAACTTATGCGAATTCATAAAAAAACATTTTCTGTGGAAATCCAAAATGATGTATTAACATTAAATTTTATATTTGAACAATTGATGACAAAACTAACATTGTGAAAATTGTAATTACTGCTAAGAAATGCAAACTTCTCTCAGAAGTAAAGGACAAATAAATGGGAAAAATTCTAGAAATGGTAACATTATTAAGATATAATGTGGATAACATTTCCTTTTAAAAAAAATGCATAACAAATATTGTATTAACTACCAAGAAAAAATACAAACCAGTATTAAATACTAACATAGTTGTGACATGAACCATTAAGAATACATCTGGATTTTCAGGGTAATTTTAAAAATTAGATATAGCTCAAGATTTGGACATAAGATCTAGATGGAATATATTCTAATTTCAAATTTATTCATGTAATGCATCTTAATTACATTAAATAAAAATATGTTTAAAGTATTCTAAAAGAAAAAAACATTCCTCTCATGAATCTCCACCTTCCTCCTAAGAATTCTTTAGCTGAGGATTCCTCCTTTTTTGGATTTTAAGGCAAAGGAAGATGCTATCTTGTGATCAAATACTCTGGCTACCTATTTATCTTGTGTAATAGATTATAAGGACCATAGATTACAAGTACATGGATTCTTTTCAGAGTTTAGCACTGAGTCTTGCTTGGGATGAATAATAATGTATGAATAACATTAAATAAGATCTTTAAACTGTTTCATTTTTGTTTTTTTAAAAAATTATATTTTGGTGTAATCACTGAGAGAACCACTAAGAGCCTTCAGTGCTGTGTCAACAAATACTGAGGTATGAGTAACTATAACAGTTAGAATTGTTTTTCATTCCAACACCCAGCCTACATACAGTTGCAGATAGACGTGTACATTATAACTAATATCCTTGAACTTTGTATATTAATTATTGTATAAAGGACATGTTTTTTTTAAAAAAAGTATTTTGCTTATTTTATATAGAACAGGAGATTTTTGGCTTTGTACATTTATTTGCTCTTGAGTTTCTTTGACTTTCTATGTTTATTTGAACATGCGTGGAAATAAGTCTCTTGGAAAATTATTTCTCTTGGAATAATGTAGTTATTGCCAGGTTTTGAGCAGTCCCTTTAAATGTGCTGTCAGAACAAATACATCAGGTCACACAGCAGGTGGTTTATCTCTGTGAAAGCCTAAGCATTAAAATAGAGAAGGCTGCAGACTAGTAATTAGATATTGATTGGTTTATGTAACACACTCTGCACATTTCTAAACAAATACAGCATCGTTTCTGATTCTTTTCTTCTAAACCTTGAAATTGGTCAGTGCATTCATTTCAAAGATTACAAAATATAAAGTGCAGTTTTCTACAACTTATTCACTGATCTCACTTGAACCTAATCAATAAAATTCACAACGATTCAATTTTTAGCAAATGTCACAAAGATCACCAGAAGCCCATTTATACCTCCAGTAAGTATTTCTACTTCATATCATTAGAAATATGTATTTTAAACATTTACAAAGCAATAACTTTTCTTTTAGAAACTTAGGGCATTACTCTATCCTGCAGAGGTAAACAGAAAAAGGAGGAATCACAAAGCCAATTGCCATGGGTTCTACCATTAATAGGGCCCCAAGGTGAATAGAAACAAAAGAATATAAATACAAAAATATTCATTTGGACAACAAATATGTGCATAACAAAACAGACAAAAACATGGAAAACAACTAACAGATTATAAAAAAATAAAAAATATAAAGAATAATTTAAAGCGTTAAAAACCAAGATTTAGATAGATTTTCAGTATTATGACAACATGTTATAGAATTTGTATCTTATTGTGCTCAACAGTGACCACAGTCTTGTAAGATCAGGACTAGAATTAGAAAATATAAAGAATCTGAATTTTTCAAAATAATTGAAATATATGGTTTTCCAGAGGGTAGTGAAATGAGAACAGAAGAATCAAGATATAAAAGACAAAAAAAAATAATTTATAGAGATTTACACTATGGTATTTTCTACACTAATACAATAAAAATCCTATAAATTTATTTTTACTTTGGAGATAAATGTTTCACATATTATCAAAAATAACAATGAATTTGATATAATTTAAAGATGATCACAAAAACAATAATGGTGGATCTCATGGATTTTAAAAATAAAATTAAACTACAGTATACCTTAAATATTGTTCTTATTCTATATTTAATGCCAAACATGGCACATGTTTTTCAACACGTACCTGACCGAAGTACATTATGTCATATCTTATTTGTTCCTCAGAGTACCACATTCCAAATTGAAAGAAGTTTTTGCTTTCTCTAAGTCAGCTGGGGGCATGTCAAAGTTTAGCATTGTACTAAGGGAAATGTGATTTAGAGCCATACTTTCTACCATTAGGCTTAAGAATTGCTACTGCTAAGGAATAAATCAGATCTTATAAGTAAAGGTGCTTCCATAATATTTGCTTATTATGGAAGCTATCTGATGGTCCATACACATTTACCACCATGGTACTAAATTGGAGAGTCAAAACAATGGAAGCACGTTGTAGTTTGTGTAAGTGCATACATTTCCTTTTTTGTTTTTTGAAAGCTTATTTCATGACAAAAAATATTTGGGTAACCTGTGGAGATGATGTATGTATGTATGTATGTATGTATGTATGTATGTGTGTGCGTGTGTGTGTCAGTGTGTGTGTGTATGTGTGTGTGGTGGGAGAAGTATTTACATAATTTGAGGGGCTCAATTTGTTTAGCATTTATGAAAAATGTTACCAAATATAAATTTGTTTTTCAGTAATCAAATAATTTTCCTATATATCAGTTTTACATACTGATTTTTTATCATCCTTTCCAGTTACATATATACATTTTATTTTAGGACAAAAAAACAGAAATAAATTGTGCAAATGTACCTGATGTGGTACAAACTTAGAAAATTACTCCTGTTCACTAACTTCATCCATTGTATTACAGAAATTTCTTTTAACCTGCATTTTGTGAGCCCAGTGGAAGTGGGATATAAATATGTAGAAGGTTGCCAAGTCTGTCATGCATTTTAATATAAGGGAAGCATATTGGGAAAATACATTTTTGTAAACTTCTAGCTGTAACAATCTTATTTCGGGCTATATACAAACATATAATGGAAAAATGTGCATCTTTGCTCTCTTTTTAATCCATCTTTTTGCCATGGTTGAAAGGGTGAACAAATAGCTGCTTCTATATATTGTCACAATGACTACTCACTGCTTGATTTTATGCATAAGACAGATGATTCTTCTACTTTGCATGACTCCGCAAAAGAAACCAGATTTATATATATATACAGTAGCTATTAAGAAAAAAATGAATGCTATTCCATCTCTTCCAGATAAAACTTGTAGAGGGTCAGTTGATAAGAAATGGAAAAAACATATATATGTTCCACATGCCTATTTAAATGAAGAATGTGCATATGTCAAATCATTCCACACATTGATTTAAAATCTAATGGAAAATTTTTAAATTATATGACCAAAGAAATGTTTGACATATTAAATCAATAAATACTGATATCTGATAATGCTATAGTGACTCAATTACTTTTTAAAATACTCATTGAACCAACATATTCACATAGTACCTACTATGATTCATGCCGTCTTCTAGATGCTTGCTTGAGGTATGTCAGTAAAGGCAACAGATTAAACATATTTAACTTTGTTGTACTCATGCTTCAGTATGGATGTTAATTAGTATGGAATCTTGGATAAAGGTTTAAAAATTTATAATTATAAAATAGATCTTATAAAGGATATAGAAATTGTTAATTCAATAATTTGTGCAAAAGTGCCTTCTGAAGTCTAAAGTGATTGCTATTATAGAGTATTATAAGTATGGAAAGAATTATTTTGTTTTCTAGTTTATTTCTATACATATTTGTTTCCTTAAAGTTACAGTACAGTTGAAAATCAAGTGATTTTGTAGCTCTTATCAACTGGGTTTCATTGCTTTTATTAGTAACACATAAAAGTGAGAAAGGACCAAAGGAGAGTTTAACAAAAGAAAAAAAAGACACCACTTTTTTTGTGACATAATAAGAATGATACATAAATTCCTTAATCAGATTATTTAATTTTATTGATATGGTAAGGAATGAAAATTTGTGACATTGTATAAAATAACATACACTGAATGTGTAATAAAATCCTTTTTAAAATGAAGTACAAATAAAGTTCTATACAAGTGAGCTCCTGACCACATACCTAGCCTCGTTTCCCCTCATTTACCTTTACTGGGTTTGCCCTTGTCTTCAAGTCCTTTGAGCAGAACATCTCTTCCACAGACCCTCCTCTTCATCCTTGATGCATATTGCCTGGAACAATCCACTCCTGCCCCTCTTCTTCTCAGTTCCTTCTCTTCCTCTAGGACAATGGGTCATTCATCCTCAAACTTCACTGCACATTAAAGTTGCCTGGATGGCCTCTTAAGGCACAGGTTGCTGGATCTCATCACTCAGAGTTTCTGATTTAGTAGGCCTGGGAAAGGAGGGACTCTAGAAATTACATTTCTTACAAGTTCCCAGATGCTGCCTAGAGGACCACACTTTGAGAACCACGTCTTTAGTTTTAGGCTTACATAGGACTTTATCACAGAAGTTTTCCCTAGCCTCCTCTTAGAGTAGATCAAAGCATTCTGATATGTATTTCTAATATTCTTTAACATTTTCTCTTTAATTATATTGTTCAGGGTTTTTTTATGTAATAAATGTCAGCCAAGTTTATAATCTCAAAGAAAGCAATAATTCTGGCTATCAATTACCACCAATGCATTAACACACTGCTCAATAATTGAATGGGCAGAATTTATTTAGATAGTTCTTGATATGAAATTCAAAGTAGAATTTAATTTGTGGTTTTTCAAAATCATTAATTTCTTAGTAAAATCAAAACTTGTAATTTAAACATTTTTGAGCATAAATATAAACAGAACATCATTTAATAATTTTACTGTTTATACTCCCTTTTGAATAACATCTTCCCTAAGATTGTTATTCTGAGATATAACTTACACACACGAATGTGTATATGTATATACATATATATTAAATAATACATATAGCAAATTAAATTATAAAAACTCTAGTTAAATTGTTCAAATAAGTAAAAGTCTTGTAGATTGGAGTAGAATTTTAAAGGGATCTCAATTATTACAGAGTAGTAAGTTCTGTAATTATTAGTTAAAAGTTCAGCTTTTATGTGTATGCAATTTTGCCCATTTCCTGTTATTTCAAATAAATTAAAGTTTAGTGGTATAATAGAAAGGAATCCATGGGTGTTTGTAATAATTAAAATGGAGAAGCACACATTTAAACAGTTTAAAATTACCACTTTTTTTTTACTCTAATTTATTCTCTGAGGTGCTGTGAGGTTAATCTCTGAAAGTTTCTGGATGAGTTTTTTACTTTGTGAAAACTCTTTGACCAAAACAAAGACAAATTTTTAAACAGCCATTTATAGGGCTGTTAAATTATTATTACTTTAGCTCCCACATATTTTTAAATATTTTCTCTTATAGCATCCCATTTATGCATTCTAGACACCAGTGAAACTCTGTAATGCTTGCCATTTACTAGAAACGTTACTTCTCATTTGCATTTTATGACTTTACTTCAGGTTCCAAGTCTCTAACTAAATTATTCTCTCCATGCTGTAACAATGATAATAGCCTCTCATCAAGGCTCATGAAAATTGCACTTTATTTCTTGATCATTTCTTCCCTGATTCTAGGAGCTAGCAATATTCATAATACTTTTAAACCAAATACTTCTTTCTGGCATTTTAATTAATTAGATTTATGCATAGTGTATTAATTTGTTCTCACACTGCTAATAAAGACATACTTGAGACTGGGCAATTTTATAAAAGAAAGAGGTTTAGTTGACTCACAGTTCCACATGGCTGGGGAGGCCTCACAATCATGGTGGATGATGAAGGAGGAGCAAAGTCACGTCTTAAATGGGGGCAGGCAAGAGAGCGTGTGCAGGAGGACTCCCCTTTGTAAAACCATCAGATCTTGTGAGATGTATTCACTATCATGAGAACAGCACTGGAAAGACCTGGCCACATGACTCAGTTTCCTCCCACCAGGTCCTTCCTACAATACATAGGAATTATGGGAGCTACAATTCAAGATGAGATTTGGGTGGGGACACAGCCAAACCATATGATTCTAGCCCTGACCCCCACAAATCTCATGTTCTCACATTTCAAAACCAATCATGCCTTCCCAGCAGCCCCCCTCCACCCAAATCTTAACTCATTTCAGCATTAACTCAAAAGTCCACAGTCCAAAGTCTCATCTAAGACAAGGCAAGTCCCTTCTACCTAAGAGCGTATAAAATCAAAAGCAAGTTAATTACTTCCTAGATACAATGGGGTACAGACATTGGGTAAATACACCTTTTTCCAAATGTAAGAAATTGGCCAAAAGAAAGGGGCCACAGGCCCCATGTAAGTCTTGAAATCCAGTGGGGCAGTCAAATCTTAAAGCTCCAAAATGTTCTCTTTTGACTCTATGTCTCGCATCCACATCACGCTGATGCAAGAGGTTGGGTTCCATGGTCTTGGGCAGCTCTGCACCTGTGGCTTTGCTGGGTACAGACCCCTTTCTGGCTGCATTCATGGGCTGCTGTTGAGTGTCTGCGACCTTTACAGGTGCACGGTGCAAGCTGTCAGTGGCTCTACCATTCTTGCATCTGAAGGACGATGGCCCTCTTCTCACAGCCCACTAGACAATGCCCCAGTGAGGACTCTGTGTGGGGGCTCACATCCCAAATTTCCCTTCTGCACTGCCCTAGCAGAGGTTCTCCATGGGAGCCCTGCCCCTACAGCAAACTTCTGCCTGGACATCCAGGAGTTTCCATATATCCTCTGAAACCCAGTTGGAGGTTCCCAAACCTCAATTCTTGACTTCTGTGCACCCACAGGCTCAACATCACATGGAAGTTGCCAAGGCTTGGGGTTTGCACCCTCTGAAGCCATGGCCCGAGCTGTACCTTGGCCTCTGGAGCAGCTGCGATGGAGGGCACCAAGTCCCTAGGCTACACACAGCAAGGAGGCCCTGGGACTAGCCCATAAAATCATTTTTTCCTCCTAGGTTTCTAGGCCTATAATGGGAGGGCTGCTGCAAAGATCTCTGACATGCCCTGGAGACACTTTCCCTATTGTCTTGGTGATTAACATTCAGCTTCTTGTTATTTATATAAATTTCTGCAGCTGGCTTGAATTTCTCCCCAGAAAATGGGTTTTTCTTTTCTACTGCGTCATCGGGGTGCAAAGTTTTCAAACTTTTATACCCTGCTTCCTCATGAACACGCTGATGGTTAGAAATTTCTTCTGCCAGAAACCCTAAGTCATCTCTCTCTAGTTCAAAGTTACACAGGTCTCTAGGGCAGAAGCACAATACCATCAGTCTCTTTGCATAGTAAGAATGGCCTTTAGTCTAGTTCTCAACAAATTTCTAATCTCCAACTGAGACCACCTCAGCCTAGACTTTATCGTCCATGTCACTATCAGCATTTTGGTCAAAGCCATTCAATAAGTCTCTAGGAAGTTCCCAACTTTCCCACATCTTCCTGTCTTCTGAGCCCTCCAATCTCTAGGAAGTTCCAAATCTTCCCAGATTGTCCTGTCTTCTTCTGAGCCATCCAAATTGTCCCAACCTCTGCCTGTGACTCAGTTCCAAGTCACTTCCGCATTTTGAGTATCTTTACAGCAGCAACCCACTCTACAGGTACCAAGTGACTGTATTAGTCTTTTCTCACACTGCTAACAAAGACACATTCAAAACTGGACAATTTATGTAAAGGAAAGAGGTTTAATTGGGTCACAGTTCCACATGGTTTTTGAGGCCTCACAATCATGATGGACAGCAAAGGAAGAGCCAAGTCTTGTCTTACATGGCAGCAGGTAGAAGGGAGATTTGGGGGGAACTCCCCTTTATAAAACCATCAGATCTCATGAGACTTATTTGCTATCAAAGAACAGCATGGGAAAGACCTGCCCCCATGATTCAATGACTTCCGACCAGATCCCTCCTATGACGTGGGAGTTATGGGAGCCACAATTCAAGATAAGATGTGACCAGTGACACAGCCAAATCATATCACAGAGTAACTCTTTTAGATTATAACTTCCATGATAGTCTTTCAAAAAATATTCTTATTTATCCCAGATTACTTTTAAGAACATATCATCTTAATCTTTTTTATACAGACCTATAGATGCTTAACAAAAATCCGTGTAAACAATAAATGCTAGACAATGGTAGCTAGAATCCACAAAGCCCTGAAGAATCTACTCAGCTAACATATGTAGCAATGTTTTCTTGTAGGAATGTTTTGTTGGAAATCATCCATTATAAAGGTATATAGAAGAAACATGAATGAACATTTGAATGAACATATAACCAGAACAACAAAATTTAGTTATATTTTAGTAAAACAGATACATAATTTTATCATAGCTTTATTAAATGAGAATTATTAAAATAAGCATAAAAATATATATGTATAAATTTACTTCTTCTAATTTTAAGAATTTAAGTCTACAAATAACATAAGACTTTGTTCTTATAGAATTATAAAACATTGAGAAAAAGTAAAAATTTTCCTTTTCCATAACTCAATATATTATGCCAAATATCATACATAAAGTTTGACTTTTATAAATAAATGTATTTGGGTTAAATTTCATTTTTGAAATTAGTAGTTTTTTTTTTTTTTTGAGATGAAGTCTCACTCTCTCTCCCAGGCTGGAGTGCAGTGGCACGATCTCAGCTCACTGCGACCTCCGCCTCCCGAGTTAACGCTATTCTCCTGCCTCAGCCTCCCAAGTAGCTGGGACTACAGGCGTCCACCACCATGCCTGGCTACGTTTTTTGTATTTTTAGTAGAGATGGGTTTTCACCGTGTTAGCTAGGATGGTCTCAATCTCCTGACCTCGTGATCTGCCCGTCTCGGCCTCCCAAAGTGCTGGGATTACAGGCATGAGCCACCGTTCCCGGCCTGAAATGAGTACTTTTAAAGAGTCATTTACTTTTCAAAGCTAGCAAGATTCCATAAAAGTTAGAATGTAAAAACTTTTGTTAATAGTCTGTAAGTGAACTATGATTTTAATAATTATGTTTACAAGTTGAAGTCATGCAATTTGTACAATTAGTATAAATGTTGGGTGTAAAATGAAACACTCATTCCATTTCTGATTTTAGTATTTTCATGAGTTCTTTAAAATAATACAAGTTTTTAGATATTTCGTGGGTTTTTCATAACAATTTTTATTCCACTTTCAATCATTCACTTGAAGTACTACTATTTTGTTACTTAAAATGTTTTTGACTTAAAATAATTATTTTGAGATTTTGACTTAAAATAATACATATTTAACAGGTATTCCCCAAGTTATCAAGTGATAAATTACTTTATGTTTAATACATTTATGGGTGAACATAACCAAAATTTGTGAAGGATTATTTTGCCATGATGATGTGGTGGTCCAAATATGAATTTGATAATATTTCTTCTCCTGAAGACGAATGACATTTTAAATATTGGCAAAGACAAATATTTTCTTGTTCAAGAACATGCTTTAATTCAAACACCTAATTACTTTATATGACTAACAGGAGATCGTCACATATGTGTGTCTGAAAAAAGTTGTATTTATCACTTGGTTAAGACAAGAGTTACTCCATATGAAAAAGTTTAGGATTTGGAGATTTATTTTTCTTTTCTGCAATCCTTCAGCTGCAGAAGAACTTTTTGACTCAAAGATGACATTTTCTGGAAATCCCAGAAGAGTATTAAGTTGCCTGGACAAAACTGAATCATCAGTGATCACATTAGCTGTTAATGACCTATAGATGACATTTGTATCTAATTAATTAGATGTTTTCTTTTGAAAGAAACAGTGCATTGTGCATAATTAGAAGAGACATCAAGGTTGGAGTCATTGGCTCATTAATGAAGCTAGCCTATGGCATTTATATTGCTCAGTGGTGTTATATGTGGTGTTATATGCTATTTTATTTGCAATTAACAATGCTGTATATAAAATGTTAATTCTTGATTTAAAAACGTAGAAATTAAGCACAGCATAATTTTCAGAAGAAATTTCAAACTCAGCTGTTTTACATATGCCCTAGTCAGTTATTTCTGTTACTAGGGCATGAAAAACCTGGGATATTATTTTTGACTCACCAGTTACCTGCAATCACACATCAGCCATCCATTCATAATATCTCATCTCTGTCACAGAGGTGAAAAAGTGCCATTTCTTCAACAATGACATTGGTTCAAGGTGTAGACAATGGATGTGATCCAGGCCTGTGTGTGTCCTTTCGTAGAAACTTCCAAATTGTTTTGAGTATGACGTAGCTTCTTCCTGTGTGCTCATAGAACTAGAAGTATGTAAGCCTGAATGAGGAGAGAGCCATGAATCCAGCTAGACTGAGATCATAAAGTCATCAAAGAATAAAAGAGATAAGAGGATAAAGTCTCTGATTTCATTAAAATCATTGGCTATTTCTAAGGCTGGCATAATTTTTTAAATTAAGAAATATAATTTTCTTCTGTTGTTTTAACTACTTAGATTTCCATTAATTGGAATTGAAATAGGTCTGGTTATACAAGATATAATTGATTATCATATAAATTCAGAGTGAAGGAAAAGCAGAAGAAGCTCAGTTAAGATAAAAACAAATAGAAAATAGTATTGTATTTTAAATTCATCTTAATCTCATTGTATAAACATTTTATTATTACTATTCCCATTATATAGTACAGAAGATTCTTTTGTATCTAAGAAATTATGTGATCTGTGAAACTATGCCCAATAGACTGAATGAAAACCCAATTCCATGTGACTCCAAAGTTCATATGGTATCTATAATACTGTGAAGTACACAAAGGTATAATTTATAAAAATTTGAGAGATAGAAAAAATATATTTTTACCAAAGAAAAATCCATAGATTATTTGAAACCAGAGGCATTAACTTAATATTCTGTTTAATTTAGGGTTACACTTTGCACACACAAAAAAATTGCTATTTGGCTTTTTCAATTTTACTTCAGTTGTAAACAATAAGCTCAAAGCTGGAACATTGTGTTTGATGGCTTTTATGAAACCCCAAAAGAAGAAATATGGAATACATTAATCTGTGCAGCAAAAGCAAGATAAGCAATTTGGACCCATTTAGCATGAGGAAAAATGATTCTATATACTTCAAAAATTATACATCATTGAAGTATTAAAATAATATCAGTATTATATATCTAGATTAAATGGAAAGTGGACTGTCATACTTTATAAATGTTTTTAACTTGGATGATTTTAATCAGAAATAGTTAAATTAACTACTCTAAGCCTCGATTTCCTATAAAAATGATAACATTATCTCCCTTAGAGGGTTATACAAAGATTCCATTTGGCAATACGTGGAAACCATTAATCACAATTTCTGTTGCAGAATAAATTGTTTATTAAATCTTATTTCCTATTATCACTTGTTATGTAGATACTCATGAGAGGTGATAATGTGCTAGCAGCCCTTGCTGGCTCTCAGCACCTCCTTGGCCTCGCTTGAGGAGCCCTTCAGCCCACCGCTGCACTGTGGGAGCCCCTCTCTGGGCTGGCGGAGGCTGGAGCTGGCTCCCTCTGCTTGTGGGGAGGTGTGGAGGGAGAGAGATGGGGGGGAACTGGGGCTGCGTGCAGTTCTGGCAGGCCAGCGCGAGTTCCAGGTGGGAGCGGGCTCAGCGGGCCCTGCACTCAGAGGGGCTGGCTGGCACCTCCAGCCACGGGCAGTGAGGGGCTTAGCACCTGGGCCAGCAGCTGCAGAGGGGGCGCCGGGTACCCCAGCACTGCCAGCCTGCCTGCACCATGCTCCAATTCTCACCTGGCCTCAGCTGCCTCCCTGCCGGGCAGGGCTCAGGACCTGCAGCCTGCCATGCCTGAGCACTCCCCAGCCCAGCGGTGGGCTCCCACGTGGCCTAAGCCTCCCCGTCAGGCACCCACCCTCCCCTGCTCTGCAGGACCTGGTCCCATAGACCGCCCAAGGACTGATGAGTGCAGGCACGCTGTGCGGGACTCGTTGGCAGCTCAGTCTGTGGCCCTGGGGTGGGATCCACTAAGCAAAGCCAGCTGGGCTCCTGAGTCAGGTGGGCACTTGGAGAACTTTTCTGTCTAGCCAGAGGATTGTATATACACCAGTCATCACTCTGTATCTAGCTCGGGGATCATGGAAGCACCAAATAAGCACTCTGTATCTAGCTAATCTGGTGGGGACTTGGAGAACTTTTATGTCTAGCTAAAGGATTGTAAATGCACCAATCAGCACCCTGTGTCTAGCTCAAGGTTGGTAAACACACCAATCAGCACCTCGTGTCTAGCTCAAGGTTTGTAAACGCACCAATCAGTGCTCTGTGTCTAGCTAATCTAGTGGGGACTTGGAGAACTTTTACCTCTAGCTAGAGGATCATAAATACACCAATCAGCACTCTGTGTCTAGCTCAGGGATTGTAAATCCCTGCACAATCAGCACCCTGTCAAAATGGACCAATCAGCTCTCTGTAAAATGGGCCAATCAGCAGGATGTGGGTGGGGTCAGATGAGTGAATAAAAGTAGACTGCAGGAGCCAGCAGCGGCAACCCGCTTAGGTGTGTTTGAATAGCGTGGGAGGTTTGTTCTTTTGCTCTTTGCAATAAATCTCGTTGCTGCTCACTGCTTGGGTTCACACTGCGTTTATGAGCTGTAACACTCACTGCGAAGGTCTGCAGTTTCACTCCTGAGGCCAGGGAGACCATGAACCCACTGGGAAGAATGAACAACTCCAGATGGGAGGAAGCAACAACTGCAGACACACCGACTTAAGAGCTGTAACACCGCAGAGGTCTGTAGCTTCTCTCCTGAAGACAGCAAGACCAAGAACCCAACAGAAGGAAAAAAACTCTGAACAGGTCCGAACATCAGAAGGAACAAACTCCGGACACACCACCTTCAACAACTGTAACACACACCATCAGGGTCCGTGGCTTCATTCTTGAAGTCAGTGAGATCAAGAACTCACCAGTTTCGGACACACACATGTTCAATGAAACTGTATAGTGTTCGAAGAGTCACAGAAGATTTGTTTTTAAATAATCAGGGATGAATATAATTATAATACTAAAATGTTAATATATGAATACCATAAAATTAAGGATTTTTATTTGTTTTTGGTTTTCAGATAAGCTCTCAATCTGTCACTCAGGCTGGAGTGCAGTGGCGCGATCTCAGCTCACTGCAAACTCTGCCTCCCTGGTTCAAGCAATTCTTATGCCTTTGCCTTCCATGTAGTTGGGATTCCAGGCATGCACCACCCTGTCCTGCTAATTTTTGTAGAGATGGGTTTTGCCATATTGGCCAGGCTGGTCTGGAACTCCTGGCCTCAGGTGATCCGCCTTCTTCGGTTTCCCAAAGTGCTGATGTTACAGGCATGAGCCACCACGCCTGACCATCATTAAGGAATCAAATAAATGATTTTTCTCAGTGGAATTCAAAGGTCAGTATAATTTTAAATTTATTTTCAGCCTTTAACATGTTAAAATATTCTATAATCCTTCATAATGACTGCCAAGTCAAAAATTGCTCTGGAACAGTTAAGCAGGTAATGACTTTATTCAAGGCTATTGTAGTTGTGGAGAGAAACCAGAGTGAACTGAATTGCATTGAAACAAGGAGCAGGATAGATTTTAAGAGATGGGGTAGAGGGTTCTGTGGGCCATCTGTTTGCTAACTGGCCCAACCCATAGGAAAAGTAGATTTCCTTATATCTCATGACAAGAGAAAGTTTTTCTACTTTGAGAGAGGGCCTAAGTTAGGCCCCTACTCGCTCAGAAAAACACGAGAGATAGGGGTGCTATCTTCCTTGATGATTACATTTCAAAGAGATGTTTCTCAGGTTTTGGAGAGACACATTCCTAAGTTGTAATACTTACAAGAAGCTTACACAAAGGTTTTACCTACATCTCAAAGAGGCAAAGAAAGAGTTTACAATGACAAATTTTCTGAAGTCAATGCTTTAAGAAAAGGGAGGGAAGAGACCTCTGTGATTGGGCAATCTGGATGTTGTAAGGGCCAGGGTGAGAGGAAGGTCAGGGGCCCAGAGGCAGCAAGAAGCTAAGAGAAATGTTAAGGCTGTCTTGGACATTATTTCTCGGAATTAATTTTAAATTTATAAATTTGTTTATTATAGTATTCTGGTATCTTTTATTGTGAATAAAGCAGTCAATAAATACAACTTAAAAGTAACATCAAATATGTCTAAGATTTGAATGCTAAAGCAATAAAAGAAAAAGCCACCATTATCTTACGCATAGTCTTTTGTTTTGTATTTATTGTTTGTTATTCACGGATTTATCATCTGCATTAAAGTCTGGAGAGTTTTTAGTTTGTTTAATCCTTATCCATTTGCCCAATAGTAAGAAGCTTTTCATGTATTTTATTGCAATTACATTATATACATATAAAAGTATATGTATTAAAAAGTATGTAATATGGAATGTGCCTGGCTGGGCAGTTCAATTACTGGGAGACAGCACTAAAGAGGCCAGGGCCACATAATCAGTTTTTACATCCTTATGCCTAAGGTCTCCAACTAAGAATCTATCATAAATCTCATCATTCCAGACATTTTCATGAAGTACCTGAGCAAGATGAGGGAGATGATGTAAATAAGTTACTACTAGACAAACCTATAAAGTATTCAGTATTTGATTTATGGGCTTTCTTGCCTCTAACTGCGTCATGTCCCTTTTCTTCCTTACTGACATTCTTCTTCCCTGAACATGTGTGTGTACATGTGTGCATGTAAGTGTGAATTATAATTGTGTAGCACGCCCACCAGTCTTTAATGGGAATGATTCTTATGAGAGCTCTCAAGAAAATATAAAAGAATCACTTGTGAATGCTTTCTTTTTTCCCAAGTGATAGTTCCGTGTCTCTTTCATGTTCCAATGTTAATTTCAGAGTGCTTCATTCCTATCTGGAAATCCCTTCCATGTGGGCACTGTGGAACGTTTCTCAAATTTGTCAGGGTGGTGAAAAGAAATCTGGAGAGTGCTATGGTAATTTGTTCATTGATAATCAAGATGCTACTTGGAATAATTTTCTCTTTTTGCATCTCAGCACAATCGTGATAATTTCTTCAAAGACAAAAAGTGCATAATACTGTCTTATTTTGTAAGTATCTTATAATTATAAAGATTCACCTTAGAAAGTTTCTTAGAAATTATAAATACATTGATGCCAAGTAAAAATGTGGAGATTAAGCTCTACATACAGGAGGTAAAGTAAATTCGCATAAGCAGTCTATCTAAAAGTCACTTAAGCCAACCATTAAGAAACCTATTAGTTTCAACAGTTGGTTTTTCATCTGACATTGAAACAGATTGAAGTTTCTTAAAGTGATTAAAAATATTAGCAGCCAAGTAATACGAAAAATATGTATTATACATTAGAACACGAATTGCACACTACTTTGTGAAATGCTCAAACCATTACGGGGCTTTCAGAATTTGAATTTAATAAACGGAACACGGTTTTCTGTTTTCCACCTCACGTCAGCTCACCTGCATAAACCGGCTTGAGCACTCTATTTAAATATGTTTTCTTGTCCGCTCTATTTAGATATTTCACTCAATATTTCTGTCTCCAAAAACATATGATCATAGTTGTCTAAATTAAACTCACCTATGCACACCTATAATAAATTTCACTGTAAAGATACAGTAATTTCTATCTCATCTTAGCTATACTATCTTATATGATACCTATACATATGAATTTATCGAGATAAAATTAAAAACAACATACAGATAATTTTTGATTAGTGAAAATAGTTATTTTTAATCACTGTAGAATACTATATACTTATGAAGTATTATATCATGATATTGATACATTAGAGGGTTTATTAAATACCAAATTATTTATTCATATATAAAATAATTACATTGATGAAAAATAAAAACAAAAATCCTTATAAGTTGTCAAGACTTTTCTTATGCTTAACAAAAGAAATTTCTCATATTAGTTACTTTGAGCCTAGTTTCCTCCATTTGAAAAAGGAATTGATGTGAATAATAATGAAGGAGTCAGATGAGGTGATGCGTTCCCCTAGACAATATAATTGTCTTTGCAAATAATTTTATTTGGAAAAAACGTTTCCTTCACAATATTTTTTTCTTTGGCTTATATGAAAATTGTGAGTCAGAAATTAATGAGTTTCAACTTTCATAAAGCTGATTTTCTAGCTGATTCATTTATTCATTTATTTTATACACAAATATTTACTGAGTCCCCACATCATGCGTTAAGCAATATAACAGGCTGGGCATTGTGGCTCACTCCTGTAATCCTAGTGTTTTGGGAGGCTGAGGCAGGAGGGTCACTTAAGCTCAGGAGTTTGAGACCAGCCAAGCAACATAAGGAGACCTTGTCTCAAAAAAAAATAATAAAATAAAAAAATTAAAAGCAATATGATAGGTGCTGATGTACAGTACTGAAAAACACAAATATAGTATGACATTAAATAATTTTGTACTTTATAAAATTCAGCTGCCTTTAGATATGTCTAACTTGGTTAAGTATCAATGAATTAACAACATTTTCTGAGACATTAAAAAGAACAGTGAGGCTGTTTCTAATTTTTAAAAAAGATTAAGTTGATCAGGTAAAATTAATTTTGTAATAATGGAAAACAGAGGTATAATATCTGATTCTGACAATTGTATTGTAATCAATAGCACACATGCTACTTTCATGACAATATTTAATGTCAACATTAAATAAAACTCAAATACTTACAAAATATGAATGAAATCTTAAAGTTAAAATCTGCAATCTCTTTAATAGATCTGAATTATACATGTTTTAAAGATTTTGATCTATTACGTTGAGTAGCTAAAATTTCAGCTTTGCCAAATAAATATATATATATAATTTTATATAATTTCTATATGTTCTTTTATATTCAATGAAATAAAGACATGAAAATCACATGCTTAAGACCTCATGAGCAAACCCTTGCCATGAGACTTTAATAAATATATATGGCTTCTCTTCAAAACAAGAAAATGCTTTCATTTCAGTATATAACAATCAAGGACTTCTCTTTTCAGCAGCAATATATCAGTCAATGTAAATTAAAGTGGCCATCCTTAATGAAAAGTACAAATAAAAATTCTTATAAGACCAGGTACATGTTAATTGATTTTTCTTTACTCAGAGGAAGAATGTAGTTAAAGTGAGCAAGTGTATTTTTAGTATGATTGAAGCTTTAAATCTCCCTCATTACCACCACCACCTCTGGTTTTATTTTTGCCACAAATAGGTAAAGCTTGTTCTTGCCAGTCTCTTTAGTGACATTTCCTGGAGAGAGCCAACACCATCATCCACAGTAATTGCTACTGAACTATGATGCGGGCATGCTGCTCTGCTCTACACTGTTGAAATTTTACTGTTGTTTGCTAAGGACTAAGAATGTTTGTGTTTTGTTTTGTTTTGTTTTGTTTGCATTGTGCTAGCATGAATTAAAACTTAAAAACAAATATTTACCCCCTTTTTATCATCGAGAAATGGCAGGTTAACTGAATGGATTTGATCTCCTTGACAGGCCAAAGTGTCGCAAATCAGAATTCTATATCTATTTGTGTAAGTACTTCTGTGGATTTTTTAGATCCCTTTAAAATCAGAGGGAAAAAAGAAGCTAAACAAGACTCATGGAGACCTGACAACTCAGAGTAAAGCCGTGGGTTATTTCAGTGGTTACACTTCTAAACTCTATGTATTGCACTTATTCTCCTTTCTGAGTATTGGAATGATGAATTAATCTTAACTTATAAACATTAAAAGCAAAATATGAGAGCATGAATATGGCTAAAAGGTAATATTCAGTCTCAATATATATACCACAGCAAGCTTATGTTTTGGAATGTTAATATGTCCACATTCATTCAGCACAGCAAATAACGTATATCTCTAATTCGACAAATGTGAATATTTTCTATTAGAATCTCTGACTGTTAGGAAGTTCTGATATATTAATACAATTATTAATCCTAATTCATAATTAGATTTTGGAATCATCTCTAGAGTTGATAATTGGCATCTTTTTCCTGTAAAGAGAGGTATACTATATATCTCCCCAATCGGTTTTAATTTAATGGATTGGTTTACATCCTGGCCATAATTTGCTGAGTCTGTCTTTTTCTGTGACCCCTCTACAGTCCCAGTATTAGTGTAATGATTGGCACATAGAAAGAGATCAATGAGTTTTTATTAAATTGAATCACATGCACTGACTTTGGTATGTAAAACTGACCTTCAAGAAGCTGCTAACTTTAGTAAAAAAGACTTGCATTTAGCATGCATTCATTATTCATATTATGTTGATACCATCTATTGCTATGAATAATTTTAAATGCACTATAACAATATATGGTATTTGTGCAATAAGTTAGTTTAATCAATTCTATGTTCTCTTCTGTTCAGAGAGAGAGAGAGAGAGAGAGACAGATTTAACTGTAGGCAGGGAGGCTCAGTCTTCCATGATCAAACAGCACTTTGGTCCAGTAACACATCAAACATGTCCAGAGAGTTACAAGTCACTTGATAGCATTTCTTGGAGAAGTTGATGTATTTTCTCCAAAAATAATGTTCATAGTGTTACAGATAAATATCTTAAATACATGTCCTAGATTGAGATTTAAGCTTCACTTCTGACAAATATTTCCCCCACAGTATAAATGTCTAGAATATGTAACCACACTCACTCTTGTAAGTTATTATGTTTGGGTGACTCAGTCCATCTTTTATAAATATAAAACTTCTGTTCTCTAACTACGATAAATATTTTGCTTCTAAATTCCACTGTCATTGCTATAGTTCTGAATTTCTACCTCCCTCACCCAGTGACCACTACGACTGCTTGAGCAGCTGCCCTGCCTCTATATTTCTGGTATCATTTATGTATAATCTGACCGAACTCTACCTGTAAAATGGTCTTTCTAAAAATGTCAATTTGCTTATGTCAAGTTCTATTTAAATCCATTCTATAATACCCTTTTCTATATAGAATTAAAGCTGAATTCTGAATATAACTCAAAATCTCCCTAATTTTCCAGCTCTTGTCTGTTTTTCTAGCTTCACATTTACTACTTTCCTATTCTTGAGTCATAAAATTTCCTGCAATAGGCTGCAGAACTTTTTATATCTGTCTGCATAAAATTCACTTTCTCAAAAGCCCACCTCTTCATTATGATCTCCTCTGAACCATCTTCTGAATGGTATCTGTGGTTATCATTCCATGAACGTATGTCTTGCAGACTGCATAAATAATCTCACTTTTACACAAATCCTTTACAGACCTCTGCTATAGCATTTCCATTTGAAATGAACAGCTATGATGCGTTATTGTCTGTTTCCCTAGGTAGATAGTGTAGAGTGAATAAGTAGAGGTTTGAAATTGCGCCATATTCAGCCTCTTAGCTCCAGATTTCACCACAGACTCTGACACATGCTAAGTTAAAAGTTATATTAGTTTATTTAGTTGAACTTACAAGCTACATAGCTGTTAACACTTCATTTAAATATATCATAAAATGTAGAATAATAACTAAAGGATGTAGACTATGCATATGATAGTAATCTAGATTTGCAAATAGTACTTTTCATATTTTTACTTTGTAAGACAATTTCTTTTTCTCTAATTCCCCATCTATTTCTCATGTTGCTCTTTCTCACCTTGTCACAAGATTTTATGTTATTCTTCCTCTTTCTATTCTTTTTCTCCAATTTCTTTTTCTTCAAATAAAAGCATTCCTATAAGTTCATTTCCTTGCTTTCTTCTCTTCTAGGACTCTTTCCACTTCTTATCAACCCCTTGAACTTCAAATAGCACCTGTATTTACCAATTCACAAAACAATATATTTAGCTTCACGCTTCTCCTAAATTCTAAACTCTCAGTGATTACAACCTAATAGGTTGTGCAAAAGGAATTGCGGTTTTTGCCTACTGAGTCATTTCTAAACTCCTCAGCCAGTCATTTCCAGACTCTTCAATTTCTAGCCACAACCATCATTTCCAGTCTTATATTCCACTAATTACATATATATAGGCCATATTTGAGTCAAATTGATCTACCCAATTTTACTTCAAAATACCAACCTTCTCTAATAGATCTGTGCAATTGTTTATGCTACTTCCCCTGCATAAAATACACTTTTTGACTCATCTTTCTACAAATATCTGCTTGTCAAAATTCTCTTGATCTCATTGGTAAAACAAAGGGGTGGAAATAGAAAACACCAAAAATCCTTGTTCATCTATGAAATTCTATGGTTCTATAAAAAATCTATCCATTTTTAATAAATCATTATAAATGCTACCAGTGTCATCAGGTCTTTAATTCTTCCAGTGCCTGGATGTGGAAGTTGATTCAAAAGTTTTTAAGAACCCAAGCTTTTAAGTTAGACCAGTAAATTTAGATACAGCTCTGCCTCACACCAGCTGTGTGACTTTGGGCCAACTTTAGCAGTTCTCACTCTCAGTGATCTCATCTAGAAAAGAGAATAATAAAATTTACCCATCAGAACTGATGTGATACATTCACATGATCATGCAATTTATGTCAAGTGAGATACTCCAAAAATTTTAGTCACTTTAACTTCTTGCCCTCTTAACATGCATAGCAATTTTAATTATTTCAATGTACTATACCTTGCATTAAACTTAATGATGTACCTAGCATTTTCCCCTTGCATGGTAAATTATTTAAGAATATAATCCTGTCTATAAATGGTGAACGTGCACATACCAATAGTAAATATCAAATAAATATTTAATAAATCAATTCATATAGATTTTAAAAATATCACCTGTTAGGTGAAGCATTGCTTTGCTGATTAATCGAATCAGACATTCTACCACCTTGACTCAAATTTCAATAACAACTAACCACTAGTTTCATGATATTAGACTCACTACCTTAGACACTCTGTGTCATAGAATCTTTAACTATAATCAGGATATCTTTCTCTCAGATTATTTAAGTGCATGAAGAAATAATTTTTATACCTGTGATGGTTAATATTGAAGGCCAACTTGATTGGATTGAGGGATGCAAAGTATTGTTCCTGGGTGTGTCTGTGACGGTGTTGCAAAAGGAGATTAACATTCGAGTCAGTGGACTGGGAGAGGCAGACCCACCCTCAATCCGGGTGGGCACCATGTAATCAACTGCCAGTTCTGCTAGAATAAAAGCAGGTAGAGGAATGTGGAAGGACTAGACTGGCTGAGTCTTCTGGCCTTCCTCTTTCTCCCATGCTGGATGCTTTCTGTCCTCGAACATCAGACTCCAAGTTCTTCAGCGGAGACTTACACTAGTGGTTTGCCAAGGGCTCTCGGACCTTGGACCACAGACTGAAGGCTACACTGTTAGCTTCCCTGCTTTTGAGGTTTTGGGACTCAGACTGACTTCCTTGCTCCTCAGCTTGTAGATGGCTTATTGTGGGACTTCACCTTCTGATTGTGAGAGTCAATACTCCTTAATAAACTCCTTACATCTATGTATACATCTATCCTATTAGTTCTGTCCCTCTAGAGAACCCTAACACAATACCTGTAATAATTTTATTAAAATTATAGTGTATTTTAAACATATCTGGAACCTAATAAGAAAACAATAAATATAATTTACTCTTATAACATGTTTAATCATTTATTTGTATCACAAAATATTGTCATCCATTACCAGCCCTACAACAAAACTGAACTTGGTAAATAATTTTTATCTTCCACCTTTTTGAGTATTATTTTTCACAGTGTATTATTTCCAAAGCACGTGATGTGATACAAACTTCCTACACAGACACTTTGGGCACCAGGTGGTTGCCCAGTGCCTCATTTTCTAGGCTTGCTCTACCGCATGAGATGAATTACCTTTAATTGATTACATATTTATAGAGCACACACTGCACTTGAGATCCCCAAGTCTGTATCAATACCATTTACCCACACTTCAAGCTAATTAACAAAATCCAGTTTGAGTACTTCATAGGTGTGACACACTACACTAAGTGCTTTAATTAGAATATCTTAGCTCATTATCACAACATCTCTGTGAGATACACTTTATTATTATTACACGCAAATTAGTAATAAAGAAAACAGGTGGAGATAAATGGATTTGCTCACTATCACACAATGCAACCTGTGACTGGGCAATCTACAAGTTGAGCCTAGGCACTTAAACTCTGAAAATTCTGCTAATAACCACCTCCTTGTCATGAGTGAAAGCAGTTATCAAGGAAGCCAAACGACTGTTGTTCCCTGTCTGTGAGCAGATAAGGGAAGAGAGCCAACTGAAGAAGATGACATATGAGCTGAGTGTTTAACTTTTATATCTTAGGATTTCCCAGTATTCTAAAATATAAAAAGGACATGATTTAGCAAATAAATAAGACCCTCATGAGTACAATAGAACAGAGAAAAATAAAATTAAAATATTAAAGAGGTTTAATAAATATTAACATTAAAACACAAAAGTAAAGAATGTTTTACTAATTAGTGGCCCTTGTGTAATTGAAATCTCAGCCTGTATTTTTAATCAAGTTCCTGTTGCCGTGCTCTTTGGAGGAATTTTATTAGGCAGAGCTCATTCTGCTTAGAGACTGGACAACAGTGTAGAAAGATAAAGAGAACACTGTGATAGATAGGGTGATTCTAATCTGATTTCAGAATTTGACCTCTTTCTCCTTAGGTCTGAGACATTCTCATTTGGAATTCAAGATCCCTTTCCTGTAAACATGTTTAACTTTATAAAAAGTCTTAATCATTAAAATTAGAATAACTTCTTTAATGAGACAAAAAAGTTTAAGGGTAAAAACCAGAGGGATAAAAGGTCAATCTGACTTCAGACTGGCAGAAAAATGAAAAAAATAAAAATTCTATGTTGTACAGTCTTTGTCATCAGTCAGCTCCTACGGTGTCTCAATGTCACACCTGCCATTTTAGACACTTGCTCTCAAAGTGAAACAGTACTTAATATGAAATTGTCAAAAGCAGATTTGAAAGGACAAAACAGACATTTCTCTTTTTAATACGTCAACTTCATCTGTTTTTTTATCTGTTGCTAGTAGAGACCATTGAGGAGGCAATTAGAGAAATTTGATTCACTTAGACTTTTTCTTTTAAAGAAAATTTCCAATAATTGAGCTTATAGAATATGTCTTCAGTGGTAGTTGGAAAGTGATTTCTCTTTCCAGGTAGTCCTCTCAGGGTTCAGATGGCTTCCCTTTTATGATGGACTCTAATTAAATGAAGAAAGGCTAATATAATTTTAATGAAATAAAATGAGACTTCTTTCTCACTCATTTTAAAAAAACAGTGCCTTAACTTCCTTTTAAGAGTAACTTCTGTGAATTTAATTTTAAAGATATCACCCCAAAGATATCACCTTTCTCATATCACCGTTATTGTTTTCTTGTTTACATATGAAGAAACAAGAAAAAAATAATTGGTGTGCCTCAGTTGTCAGACAAAGGTATTCATGTTTGAAATGGCAAATACACATTTTTTTTTCATATGACGTTCAATAGGAATGCAGGGTCTTAGGCAAGATGGTCAAAGATGGGTGAAAGCTAAATGTTCAGAGTTCAGCAGGAGCAAGGTTCAAGGGTAGGGTATAAGAGTTTCACACTTTTGGCCAGGCGCGGTGGCTTATGCCTGTAATCCCAGTATTTTGGGAGGCTGCGGCGGGTGGATCACAAGGTCAGGGGTTCAAGACAAGCCTGTCCAATACGGTGAAACCCCGTCTCTACTAAAAATTTAAAAAAAAATATTAGCCCGGTGTGGTGGTGCATGCCTGTAATCCCAGCTACTCGGGAGGCTGAGGCAGGAGAATCGTTTGCACCCGGGAGGCAGAGGTTGCAGTGAGCCGAGATTGCACCATTGTACTCCAGCCTGGGCAACAGAGTGATACTCCTTAAAAAAAAAAAAAAAAAGAAAGAAAGAAAGAAAAGAGTAAGAGTTTCATACTTTCATTCCCCCCAAAATATTGTCTAGGTATGTAGTTCAGGAAAAGAAAAAAACGGAAAAGCATTCAGTTTGCTTCTCTCTTACTCATTTCATCCTCTGGAAATGTAGAAAACAATAGAAATTTGTGAGACAGGTAAGAAGATTTATCCACTTGTATTTTTTCTACCATAATCCTGTAGTTTTAGTGTTATATGCTCCCCTTTGAATTGGAACTCCATTTGAGCAGGAAAGAGCTTTGGATCACAGGCTGTCAGAGAGACTGAAGAGTCGGAGCTCCACAGAGAAGCTGCCTGCTTGTGACAGCTGGGCAAGCCGCTGTCCAGCTCCCGCCTGCTCACTCTAAAGAGTTTATGTTTAGATAAAATGAGGCATTCAAGTGGCTGCTTTGCTGAAATTACAAACAAAAACAAAAAAAAATTAAAAATTTTGTAAGCAGTTGGATGGAAATAGCACTGAAACTGCTCAGGGAACTTGGCTTTAAAAATGAATATTTTGACACCAACAAACATACCTAAAATAAGAAAGATATGCACTACTTAAAACTTAGAGAACCCAGAAACTTATTTTCCAAGTGTAAGCATTTTGTGCTTCTAAGCGCCTGTAGCTCTGGAATGCATGAGATCGTTACTAGGGGCAGAAAAAGGAGCCTGTGGGCCTTGTACCCTCTTTGTCAGGAAATTTTCTAACATTAAAGCCCTGCTATGCAGAAAAATGGTGGATTTACTATTCTGTTTGATTCCCCATGTGTACAGTTTTTGCTGTGCCCTCACTACAAGTTTTTTGCTTAGAAAGTCTCAACAAGAATAATCTAAAATCTCTTTTGTGAGCTGAATAAACGGTTCTGTTGCTTTCCTACTTGATAGATTCTCCTCACTTCAAATTTTTGATGAAGTGGTCTTTAGACTCATAATCCCCCCAGGCCTTTTGTTCTGATCTCTCCATTACCAGCCATCTATTAACTTCCCACCCTCTTCAGCTCCTGGAGTGTTTCTAATTTTCTTAGTCCTTAATCCTTCACTAGAAATATATTCCTGCTTTGCAGAAATGAGAATTATGTCATTCATACTGAATCATCCCCTGGAGAGGATAAAATAGATTTACAAAAAACATAGAGCCTGGTACGTAGGGAACTTCTCTCCTCCAATTCCTATGTTGTATCTTTGAGCCATTAACATTTCTAGATTGTGCCTTCCCTACTATCCTGGCGTGGTACAGGGCTTCAAACAGGACTTTCTACCCTGGACGTTCTGCTCCCATCAGCAATTTAGGGGCGGCGAGTACTAAACTGGTTTGTGGTCCAAGCAGAATAAGATTCTAGGGAGAATTTGGCAGATACTAAAGACTAGCCTTTTTTATACACTCACAGAAAGGAAGCCATAAACCAGAATGTATGAAGGAATATGATGGAAAAAATATACGAAAACTCTGTCTATAGCATCTTATTCTGCTTTCTGTACCTGATATTACTCAGTGTACTCATGACTCCATAGACAAAATGCCATAAATTTTTATTCAGTAAAGTTTGAGTTCTTGCTAAATGCTAGGTGCTTGCAATTGAATGATGTATCATGTGTTAGGTAAAGTTGAAAAAACATAGATTCTGATGAAAAGAAGCTTGGTGTCTCATGAGAGCCTCTGCTTTCTAGTTACTAATAATCTGTTAGGGTACATCATTCAGAGTTGATCTCTTATGCCCCATGTTCTAAGCATTTTTTTTCCTTTTTCCTTTAAGATTTTCTTATCAGTGTCCCGTTTTATTTTTTCTATAATAATCTTAGGGATCTGATAAACTAATCTGATCCAAGGTATTAATAAATAATTGTACCAATGTTTGCCTCACCATGTTAATTTAATTTTTTAATTATGTAACTTAAAGAGGTTAAGTAATGTGTTGAAGTTACAGAGTCAGTAGAGAAAGCATTTTTAACTTTTTGCCCTTTTGTCGTAAAACCCTATTTTGAAGCACTATTTATCCAACATTAGAGGTGAATAATCATTACTCACCATAAGGAATTGGTTTCTAGCAATAAAATATGAATATTTATGCCTGAAAAATATTTCCCCTCTGAGACTTTATACTGGTTAAAAGCTCATATTGGAATTTTAGAGCTTTCTAGAAGAGTTCCCACCATTTACAAAATGGAAAAAAAAATCAAAGTAAACTTGATCCATTAATCATGGATGACCAAACTCTATGAACTGGGAAAACATGTTTCAGATATTTCAGATGTATTAAATCTAATATGATCTAGATGTATTGTGGGTTTTTTTTTCATGTTGGTAGGAAAACAAACAAACACACAAACAAAAATAATCAGCTGACAGATGTACCCTTGACTAGCTTTCAGAGAAAGGGATCAAGGGTTGAGTTTCAATTTTTTTTTTTAATGAAAATCCTACATACTTTAAAAGCTACAAACCTGTTTAATCAAACTAAATCTGTAGAACAGGAAGACAGTTTTTGATATTAAAGTTTTGACTTTTCTTGGAGGCTACCTAAAAAGTTACATAGCATGAAAATTTGGCACTAGGAAATGAAACTTGAAAAACATGATTCTGACAGGGTGCTGACATTTTATAGAGGCTAAAAGCAACCATTTTATTCAGAAGCTCAGCTTGGTGGTGAGCAACCTAAGACTTTGAAGACTAAATAGGAAGGCTCTTCCTAGGTAGACTTCTTTTCTTTTCTCCAGGATCCAAATGGGCTACTTGAAATATCTACAAGTCGTTCATCTAAACAGCAGTGCATCATTACAAGAGCTAATTGCTCATTATTTTTGCAGCCTAGTTTAAAGGAAATACATGAAAGATTTCTCAGAGGGTTCATGTTTCAATTTTGAAGCCTGGGGTGAAAGGACTTAGACTGTGATCCATTGTGAGAGCTGACTAGCAAATAGAGCCTGTTGCAAACACCCACTGTGCCCCATGTTCTAAAAGAATACAAGCCCACTGTGTCAGCAGTTGTATCAGGCCCACATGAATGAACTTTCAGAATGACCATTTTATTATGTGTATCTAAAAATGAGACAAACCCATATGCCTGGGGTATGGGTCTTCAGAAATGAGGAGGCATCAAGGCCTGTGGTTTGATTAAGCATTTTACCTTATTTTAGAAGGGATGATGTCTGTGAGATCAAACTAAGACAGTTCTCTGCTTGTTCTCTATGAATCTGACATGCATTCATACAGAAGGGATACTAATAGGCTGCTGAGCTATTAATGAAATTCAATTTCAAACCATGTTTCATGGCCAACCGTGCTGGTTGGATGCAAGAACAACAAGCACAGCACTTTTAACAGCCCTCTCTGGATGAATTAAATAAGGATGATAGAAAAATCCCATGTATAGCAAATAAAAAGACATTGAATAATGGAATCAGACCAGGTGGCAAGGTAGTTCATTGTCAATATCTTACGATCATAGAATATAAGCCTCTACAGTGTTTGGGCATTCCGTGATTCATGAAATGATAAAAACAATGAGGCGAAAGACAGTACACTTGTTTTTTTTTAATTCTTATAATTATCTCATAAAAATGAGGAAACTGACAATTTTTTAGTACCATAAAATGTCCCATTGAAATTTCACTAAATACTTAGCTAAAATTTTACATCTTTGACTTACTGTTTTTCCTTCTTTTAATAGACAAAAGCTTTCTTCTTTTCAATTAAATGTGATAGGTCATATGCATGTATATTATTATTTTACATGTAATATTTAGATTTTTTTAATTTAAATTATAACACGGCAATCCTCTGTTATTTTTTTTATTTGGTAGGATTCAATAGTTGCTTTTACTCCTTCCATTTCTACTACAAGTTTACATTTTACTCAAATATTCTTATATTTACATTTTACTCAAATATTCTTATATTTACCCAATTAATATTATTTTATATGCTTATGTATATTTATATACATACATTTTATATACTTATGTGTATATTATATGTAATCACCCTTTAAATCCAATAGTATGATTGATTGCAGGATGCATTAACTGAAAAACATTTTCTTAATGTGGGACATTTTCTTTTCAATCACAGTTTATATTTAATATGTACATAGCTTTAATTTTTTGTAGCTTTCTTTTCTGTCTCTGTTACTTTTGTTAAAATTCAAGCAATAGAATTCGAGAACTTTCATATCAAAAACATATCATATTATTTATTCCTTAACTTTCATTTCACAGGTAGATAATTAGGGTTCAGAGATACAGTCAAAGACTGGCAGTAAAGGTCAACAGTATATTCCTAAAAAATAAGTACTGGGGATCTAATCTCCTTAGTTCTTATTTTTATAATCTAAGCCATAATATTGGCAATGAGCAAATAATAATCTTAAACTAAATTGTTTCGTCTGAGTTTAGTGCTCTAGTTTTTCAAACTGCTCATTGCTTCTCTGATGAATAGCTCTTTAAAAAGAGGTGACATGGAGTTAAGATATAAAAGAAGTCAGAATTAGTATATATATCTCCAAGCTATCTGTCACTTCTCCTTTCTTAACCCAGACTGATCGATCGGTTGATTGATACAACCCAGCACTATGCATTCCTGATGCGTATTTGAATCAATTCCTGTTTCAGATTACTAATTGGCCTGCTTCCTTCTCCTAATTGCACTTTGTGAGGACTACTCTAGGCAACCAGCTTTGTGAGCTCATTAACAGCTTTGTTCAACCTCAGGGAGGTTAAGGCACTCACTCAAGGTCACACACCTAGTTAATAGGGAGTCTAGCTTCAAACCCACATCTGACTGAATCTAATTCCACCTACAGCTTTGAAGGCTCAGAAAACATAACTGCTTGAAAAACTGAGTTAACTCTATGACTGCCAGGACAAAAGCTTAGAATTTAGAAATGAAACAATGAATAAGTAGACATTTTGCTCTCGTTTTGTTATTTTTTACTTTATTTTCCAAATATGTTTAGGTTAAAGAAAAGAACATGGGATTTAGAGTCAAATAGGCAGGTGTTTTGATTCTACCCTTGCTAACCCTGTGACCTTTGGTAAGTGTTTAAACTCTCATAGCTTCAGTATTTTCTCTACTCTGATATACACATGGGTTCTTTGTACATAATATGTTCTCCGTAAATGTTATATAAAGGCTTCATAAGAAAATGAATAATGTACCTAATTATAGCTACAGCTTTGCAAATTCAGTGCATTTAACAATGATAATCAACTTACACAAGCACAAATTAAAGTAATCCTCCTTCAGGTTTTCTAACATATTCTAGTTTATAGGTATATGTACTGTTTCTACTTATCAAGGCTTGAAACATAAGTGTTGAATTCTTAGTCTTTAATGCTATGACATTTGGGAGATGAACAGATTTTGATAATTGTACCCATACCCCCACAATATCTTTCATATGTACCTGCTCCTTGCTTTCCATTCTCATTCCATTTCTGCTGATGTATTGCAGTGATTCTTATAATCATTCACAGAAGTTTACTGACTGCTCACTATGCTCTTGTTGAGAAAAATATTCCCTACCTGCACTTTTCTAATTTGTCTTGAGTTCTTAAGTTTTGGAGGTTACATTTTTTGAAGTAAGGATTCTCTTTCTCCATTTGTTGTTATTGTTTTTAGATAATATTTGTCAGAATCTGATTTCATTTGAATAACTCTTTACTGACATAGGACTTCCTTCCTTCCTTCCTTCCTTCCTTCCTTCCTTCCTTCCTTCCTCCCTCCCTCCGTCCGTCCCTCCCTCCCTCTCTCTCTCCCTACTTTCCGTCCTTCCTTCTTTTTTTTTCTCTGAGTCTTGCTTTGTCACCCAGGCAAAGTGGCGCAATCTTGGCTCATTGCAACCTCCACCTCCTGGGTTCAAGTGATTCTCCTGCCTCAGCCTACCTAGTAGCTGGGACTACAGGTGCTCACCACCACGCCTGGCTGATTTTTGTATTTTTTTTTTAGTAGAGACAGGGTTTTGCCTGCGGTGAGGTGTTTGGCCAGGCTGATCTCAAATACCTCATGTCAGGTGATCTGCCTGCCTCAGCCTCCCAAAGTGCTGGGATTACAGGCGTGAGCCACAGCGCCTAGCCTGACATAGGACTTTCATGTCTCATAAATATTTCTGTTCTTTATCTTATGGTTTAAAGATTATTCTAGTCAATATATGCATTCTTGATATAGTTAAAATCATTAATTTTTCCTTAAGATTTTGTAAAGTTTGAGTCACATTTGGCTTAATCTTACATAATGTTTTGTTTTAGTCATGTACATTTACTTGCTAAGTGTTTCTATTCAAAGACAGTCTCCTCTTCTTCACCAACCATCTATTGTGATCTATTACAACATGGTTGCTATAACCATGTTGGTTTTTATCACATATGTCTTCTTTATATCTTTATTTTATTAATTCATGATTACGAATCCATGAATTTTCTTGGCAACTTCTTATTAGACCTGAACTATTTCTTTGTCCTTTGAAAGTCCCAGAGAACACTAGAAATACCAAGTTACTGTTGACTTTCCAGTACCTTCAGAAAATAAATATCACACTGTTTCTTTTGTTGTTTTTTAAGGTAAGTATTTATCAAAATCATCAGTAAACATGATTTTGACAAACATACATTTATGCTTACTCACTACTTTCTTTATCATTTTCTTATCTTACCCCGATCTAAATGGTAAGACTCTAGAACAAACATTGTGCCCCCTTCATCATCTGGATCCTTATAAAATAATTTGACCTATGAAATCTTATCTCTTTTGCTCACAAACTTCTTAAGTGAAAAATGACCTTATGATTTTGTTTTTGTTTTTTTTTGAGAAGGAGTCTAACTCTGTCACCCAGGCTGGAGTGCAGTGGTGTGATCTCTGCTCACTGCAACCTCCACCTCCCGGGTTCAAGTGATTCTCATGCCTCAGACTCTTGAGTAGCTGGGATTACAGGCGTGTGCCACCATGGCCGGCTAAGTTTTGTATTTTTAGCAGAGAAGGGCTTTCACCATGTTGGCCAGGCTGCTCTCGAACTTCTGTCCTCAAGTGATCCATCCACCTCGGCCTCCCAAAATGCTGGGATTACAAGCCTGAGCCACAGCGCCTGGCCAGATTTATACTCTTTCATGAGAGAGGGCCGTAGACCCCTCTATTCTCTCCTGCGATCTGAGATATTTCCTTCTCAGGCCTTCGATAATCATTAGTTTTGAGTGTGAGCTGAGGAGAAGAGGAAGTTAAGGAAGGTTTGTATCTAAGCCATGCATTATCTGATTTTCCACCATTTCTTATACTGATATTTTAGGTAAAATCATAAATTATCAAATGCTATCTTGTTTTTCTTTGTGACCAAACATTTTGTTTTTTCTCTCCCCAGGGATATTTCTAAATAATTGAGGGTTGTGGCCTACAATTCTGTTTTTCCTAGTTTCCCCCCCCCAATAATGTTATTTAATTACCTTAATTAATAACTGCTTTGTTTTGACCAGTGCAATGACCAGTATGATTCTGAATATATACATAGTTCCAAAATAGCATTAGTAGCTATTGGATCTTTAAACAATCAATCTTTTTTTCTCTCATTTCTGTTGAAGACGTTGCTAGACAAAGTTGTAAAAGAGGTTCTGTGATAATCTCCTTGACAACAAAATATGTTCAATGGATATCTATGAACCTAGAGAAATATGTATCCTGGATTGTAGTTCTCAAAAAAATATGTTGACAAAAGTATTTAGTATACATATGCCCTGCTGCTTTAATTCTTTTGTGAGTTCTCATACGGTTTGTAAGTTTTCCTGTATTGTATGTATATAATAAATTTTAATGAAAACCTGAAGCAATATTTGATTGCCCTAAATTTATCCTTCCATATGATCCAGGTTGTTCCTTGGATATTTATAATTCCGGAACTAGAATTTATAACACATACATCAGTCTCAATCATTTCTATTTTCTCCTGTGCATCCTCTGAGTGCAAGAATACCAGTATCTAAATATAATCCTCAGTGTTCCATTTCAGCCAAGTCCTTTGCAGAGAAATATTAGCTCTCACATAAGCCTTTTTTAAAAATCTTGTTATTCTTCACAGTGTGATGGTTCTCCCTGTCAGTGAATAGATCTTCATTTAGGAATTCACTATGTTATGATTTTTGTCCCTTAAATTTAGGCACAGTTTATAATAACACTAAAGATGAGTTTATTCTTTAAAAGAATAATGGAACATAATACATTTATCCACATTTATTCACATAAAATAACTCTACATGCCTTGTGGGTTTATGTTGTGTTATATTTTTTCAAGTGTTCCTATGTGTGTTCATGGGAAAATCTAGAGCTGCCTGCCCTGTTTTGACTCACAGAGCAAAGAGAACAGCAAGTGCAAAAAAAGTAATTCCTAATTTTACATATAACAGTGTTCATTATTCACAATGATTAAAAGGAGGGTTTTTCATAGTTACTAAACATCACACAAATACACATGTGAATACAAGTATTTTAGTTGTTAATTTTCCTCACTATCTTAGATATCTGTCTTGTATAAGACAGATAACATGATTGTTCAGCCCTCACTCTTTCAGTGTGAGTGTTTTCAGTTTCGCCTTCCTGGTTTTTATTTGAACGTAGGCTAGGCCTTTGGCCATTTAAGTCTGCTCTACCTGTTCTCCTTCTGGGACCCAGACTTAAGAAGCAGTATCACTTTTGCAATGTGTTTTTCTCGTGGTGGAAAGTGAGCATTCAAAAAGTTCAGTAGAAGCTTTTGATGTTTCTTAAAACATCAGCCTGAAACACTTATACTGTCACTTTTCTTTCTTTCATATTCCATTGGTCTAAGAAGGCTAAACCCCAAGTGAAGCGACCAGCGATAAATACTCAGGTGACTCTAATGGAAGCCAAAGCAATGCCATATGACAAAGGCATTGGATGTTCATTCGTTTTCCAAGAAAGGGGTAAAAGGTAGGAAACCATAATATAATCTCTAAAAGACAGATACGGTAGAGAAGCTTGCCATAAATATTTAACCTGAACAAAATAAATGCCACTTAAATAGCACTCATTGTTATTTAAGGACTTTTCTCTTGTTGGATTCTCCATTAGCAGTGAAGCATTCTTTTAGAATAATAGTGGAGGTAAATAGATGAGGTTATTAAATGAAGGTGGTCATCTCTCCCACATTGTTACACCACTTCTGGATTCAGAATGTCACATTCCTATATCACATTACCCACCCTTAAGCAAAACATGCATAGGATGAGGAATGACATAATGTCTTTCTTGGCTTAAGGGCACCTTGACTAAATGACACAAATATGTTTAATTTTCCCCCTAATTTTGTGTTCTAGGGTATTTTATAACCAGTGTCAACTCATTATATTCTAGAAAGATTAAAATTAAGATTTCCTTTGGTTACGTGCAAGAAGAACAACTGGGAAAGGGGAACATGTGCCTATTTTTGGACACATCTATATTAAGAAAAAACACAATTTAACTTGATTCTCTTAAAATCGTTCAAGCCTGTACAGTCCCTGGAAAGTTTTTGAACATTTTTAAGGGGTCCAGTCTGAAAACCAATTAAATATGTTATATTGAGCAATTAATTGGAAAGTGAAAAACTATGATCCTCACAAGTAGATGCTTAAAAGTAGTTAACACATGTCAACATTAATTTGTGATTTAAGGAGAATGTAGGAAAAAGAAATAAAATATCTTTAACTTAAGAAGTGACATAAATTGAAAATAAACAGTATATTTAGCATCGAAGTGAACTGAAATTAAAATAGGAAGAAAATAGTCCTTTTCACCATGCATATTCAAACTTTAATCAGAGGCCCTGGGCTATGCAATAAAATCAAAAACAACGTAAAAATC
This sequence comes from Gorilla gorilla gorilla, assembly GCF_029281585.2. NCBI lineage: Eukaryota > Metazoa > Chordata > Mammalia > Primates > Hominidae > Gorilla > Gorilla gorilla. The sequence continues at coordinate 76,678,881 of NC_073238.2, read as the reverse complement.
ACAATAATTCATAAAAATGAATAAAAACATATTTAATTTTAATTGACTTGATTGACTACATACAAATTCCTGAAACTCCCGTATATAAGCAATTTAAATTAATAAGAATATTAATCATATTTGTTAGATAAAAATTATCAAATGAAATAAATATTGCTCTTTGATTACAGACAATGATCCCATTCAAAATGGATAACAAAATCAATAATAGCTAAGAATAAACCTAACAAAAGGCATACAAATCTTCTTAGGAGATGGTTCCGAAATAATAAAAAGATATAAAAGACAGTCTTATTGTTCATCGACTGGAATACACAATGAGATAATACAGTCTCCCATCTCCTAGATTAATCTCCCAAAGTGTTAGGACTTTTCCTAGCAGAAATATACTATAAAATTATAAAAATGAAGATGGTTCAGTATTGCTGAGGGGTAGAAACATCAGTCAATGCAGCAGAAACTACATTTTAAATTAGACCAACCATATATAGAAAACTTGATAAAGGGCAGCAGAGGTATTATAAGTAATTAAGGAAGAGTTAAACTAGATCAATTAGGATACAAAAAATGTATAGTTTTACACAATAGGCAATGTCATAAAGAAATTGTAAGCAAACACACCCTGGAAGATGGTATAACACATAAAATTAGCAAATATTAATATCCAAAATGTTTACATATCAAACTCATTTAAACCATTAAATTTCCAATTATTATTATTTTTTTTAAGAATGAAAAATTTCCAATTATTTTTAAGACATGGAGTCTTTCTCTGTATCCCAGGCTGGAGTGCAGCGGCAAGATCATAGCTCATTGCAGCCTCAAACTCCTGGGCCCAAGCCATCCTCCTGCCTCTGCCTCCTAAATAACTGAAACTACAGGAGTGAGCCACTGTATCCAGCTTCAAAAATTTTGATTCATAGCCAAGGTTACCCAGGCAGTTCCCAAATAATAGCCAAGATAGTGACAAAATTTCTCTAGTACATCATTTAAAAAAACAATGCAAAACCAAAATGACTGAAATCTACTTTTGCCTTAGAAAAAGGAAATAAGCATGGACCTATCAGTTTTTTATTTTATTCTGTCTACAACAACATTGCAATATGGCAATTCATAATCATAAATATCTTACTATAGTTTGTATTAAAGCACATTTAAATTATCAAATAAGACACTGTGAAATTTAAAAATTCTGAGCATATGACATAGAAATAAAAATTTCTTAATTGAAAGACTTTTCCATTGTTTAATATTTTATAGCTGTTATGCAAACATACTCTCAACAAAGAAACAGTTCCATGTACTTTCACAATTTGTTTTCTATATGTCGTCGTACTATTTCTCTCTTCAAAATACATACGAAGGATTTGAAAATATGGAATAAACAAATTCTAAAAAATAATACTATAGAATTTTATCAATCATCCTGCCTTCCAGTAGCACGCCCTCTTAGAATGTTTAAAATTGCCATTGGTCGTCCCTCTAGTTCTGATTTCCTCAGAACTTCCCTGCCCTAAAGCAGATATCCAGAAGCCATTAGCTCATGGCTTTAGCCTTGCCCAGGACCTGGACAAATAAGCACCAAGAAATTCTAAGTATTTAGATTTATATCCTTGCTGACAGATAAGGCTTGAAAATATTCTGCAGGCTAGCCATGTAATCTGAAGTGCTAGCATCAAGTTTACAGAGGCCCCATTATGGCATATGCTGCAGTATCCCACCTGTACTCCGTTCTTTATTTTATTTTTGTTTTTATCTACAATATTAGGATTTTGTTTGCAATTTGATCTAATTTCCTATTGTGTCTGTAACCCACCCTGAGCTACAGTTCATTTTGTGAACTTCTACATCCTTCGTGGACAGTAAAATTTGCATTTGATTGCTTACCTTGAACATGAACTCTAATTTAACATGAATGAACATTCTTGCCAAACCACTCTCTGGTGAGTATGCCTTCTGAGACTGCTGTTCTCATAGAGCAGAAGGTCACCAAACTATACAAAGTGATTAAACCCAACTTTTGAAAACCACGTTTTGGAGCTTACATCTTCCTCTGTAGAGTTGAACATTTCTTCCCCTTCTCCATTTTCTGGCTTATTCTTATTTCTGGTAGATAAACCACCATGAAGGTCTCATCCCATCAGACAAAGGGGTCCATGTGAGCTTTGAATTAATGCTTTTTTAGAGCAAATAGATTACAAAACTGTGGTCAATGGTATCAAAGAATGCACCTAAAAATCAATAAGTCTGATAATTTTTCTCAGCAAATTGCTGTGGAGATTCTGAGAGCTTTGTTCATAAATGCTTGTGTGTATTAGTCCAGTGGAATAAGCATCAGTTTAAAATCTAATTGTTCATGACCAGTTTAAAACTTATTTGTGATCTTACGGAAGTGACATTCTGAGCCCCATATTTATTTTCTGTAAAATATAGTAATTAAGACACTAGCTTTCTTATATTGCTACAGAAATCAAGAACAGTTATAGTGTTAAGTTCTTTGCAGATGTTATAAAAATTATTCAGTATTTTGATGAATGAAATGCAATATTTAGCCTACTTTCCTGTTTAAAACTCCGATCAAAATTTTAAACTTTATTTTGTAATATAATTTTATATGAAATTAAATATTCTATTGTTTTATTTAAATATTTAGGGGAAGTCAGGTTACTTCACATATGAAACAGCTTGATGCAAATATGTTACCAAATGAATCATATTGAAAACCTGAGCTCACCATAAGGGTGAAACAGACCTGCTATCTTTCAGCTATACTTATCAGTGCCAGTTAGCACAGAAATATTGAATATTAGCAGATTCTTGTGGCTCTAGTGTATGTTATCAGCCTGTAGGCCAGTCTGGAGAAAAATAAAAGACAGCATTTATTTTTTCATTTAACAAATATTTATTGAGCAGTTGCCATGTGCAAAGCTCTGTTGTAGCTAATGGGAATAGAGCAGGAAACAAACCAAATAATGTTTCTGCCCTCAAGATATATGAGTAACTCAAGAGACATAAACACTTGGACAAATAAATGTTATGGTCGACCTTTGTTAAAGGGTCACAAATTCCATTTCCCTGTTCTGAGTACACAGCATAGAGACTTACATTTTCCAGCCTTCCTTTCAGTTACAATGGGAGTTGCAAAGGGACTGGATTTTGGCTAATGGAAAGAATTGATATATGCCACTCCTAAACCTAGCCATGACAAGCCCTGCATTGTTTCTCTCTCTCTCTCTCTCTCTCTCTCTCTCTCTCTCTCTCTCTCCTCGCTAATTTACTGGCTTACTGCTGAGGATGCTCTAAAAAATGGCAATGGCAGGGCACAGAATTGAAGGATTTATGAGCCAACAGTCACTGCTTGGAGCAGAACCCTCTAACAAGAGTCAGAAGTGTAATGTCAGCAAGAAATCTACTTTTACTGGACTTAACCAGGATTTTTTTTTTTTTTTTTTTGCGGGTGGGGGGCGGTGTAGATTGTTACAGAAGCTGGAGTTCATTACACTCCCTAATGCAAATGTGTAACTTACTGAAAGGTAGTTATAGATACGTAAAAATTAAGAGAAGAGGATGTGTAGAGGAAGGCCATGCTATTCTAGATAATACAATTAGGAAAGGCTTTTGTCTTTTGTTGAAGGTTGAACAAAGAGGTGAAGAAAGAAACCATGTAAATATTCGGGGAAAAGAAAATTTGTAGGTACAAAACGCCCTCAAATGCTATAAAGCAAAACTGTAATTCAAATTTTTTTTTTTAACTTTAAGGTCTGGTATACATGTGCAGAATGTGAAGGTTTGTTACATAAGGATTACATGTGCCACGGTGGTTTGCGGCACATAACGACCTGTCACCTAGGTTTTAAGCCCCGCGTGCATTAACTATTTGTCCTGATGCTCTCCCTCTCCTCACTTCCAGTCCCCCAACCATGGTGTGCGGGGTTCCCCTCCCTGTGTCCATGGGGTCTATTGTTGAGCTCCCACGTATGAGTGAGAACATGCAGTGTTTGGTTTTCTGTTCCTGTCTTAGTTTGCTGAGGATAAGGAACAGTGAAAGGGGATATAGTTGGGAATGTTGGAGAAAAAGCTAGGGGCCAGCTCATTTGGAGGCCACAATAAGGACTTGAAACTAAGAGAATTAATCAAAAAGCTTCCATTAAGATTATAATTACAAACAACAAAACTGTGATCCAATTAAAAAGAGATACTTTGCAAATGCTAAGTCAAAATTTCAGGTATTCAGAGATTCTTTTCCTCACAGAGAAGAACAAGATGCTACTTGCAGGTAGCATCATCTTTAACACTGACTCACCCATTCATATTCATTCACAATGCTGTAATATCATTCAGATCTTCCTTACTTGGGCCATATTGTCCTTCTCCTTAGCAGTAATGTTGCCCTAGAATTTTGATGTATACAATTCCTGAAGTCTAAAATCATTAAATAATAGTTTTAGATAATTTTCCATAATGATCATTAGCTATTCTTCCATTATCTGGAAGTCTGTTTGCTCTGTACTTTATATTGGACATTCTTATTCTATAATATCAATAGCAACTAAGCAGTCAATATAAGTAAGCTCATCGTACTCCAAAACCACTCTCTCTCTGTGTATATATAATATTATATATTATATAGTCTATAATATATATAATTACATATAATATGATATATATGATTATATATAATATATATTCCTGAAGTCTCTATATAATATAAAATATATTATATATAATAATATATAATATATATTATTATATATAATAATATATAATATATATTATTATATATAAGAATATATATTATATATTATTATATATAATAATATATATTATATATTATTATATATAATAATATATATTATATATTGTTATATATAATAATATATATTATATATTATTATAATATATATAATTATAATATCACATATTATATATATTATTATATATAATATATGATGATATGTATGATTATATGTAATCATATGATGATATATAATATATGATGATATGTATGATGATATGTAATCATATGATGATATCTAATATATGATGATATGTATGATGATATGTAATCATATGATGATATCTAATATAAGATGATATGTATGATGATATGTAATCATATGATGATATCTAATATAAGATGATATGTATGATGATATGTAATCATATGATGATATCTAATATATGATGATATGTATGATGATATGTAATCATATGATGATATCTAAAATATGATATGTATGATGATATGCAATCATATGATGATATCTAATATATGATGATATGTATGATGATATGCAATCATATGATGATATCTAATATATGATGATATGTATGATGATATGCAATCATATGATGATATCTAATATATGATGATATGTATGATGATATGCAATCATATGATGATATCTAATATATGATGATATGTATGATGATATGCAATCATATGATGATATCTAATATATGATGATATGTATGATGATATGCAATCATATGATGATATCTAATATATGATGATATGTATGATGATATGCAATCATATGATGATATCTAATATATGATGATATGTATGATGATATGCAATCATATGATGATATCTAATATATGATGATATGTATGATGATATGCAATCATATGATGATATCTAATATATGATGATATGTATGATGATATGCAATCATATGATGATATCTAATATATGATGATATGTATGATGATATGCAATCATATGATGATATCTAATATATGATGATACGTATGATGATATGCAATCATATGATGATATCTAATATATGATGATACGTATGATGATATGCAATCATATGATGATATCTAATATATGATGATACGTATGATGATATGCAATCATATGATGATATCTAATATATGATGATACGTATGATGATATGCAATCATATGATGATATCTAATATATGATGATACGTATGATGATATGCAATCATATGATGATATCTAATATATGATGATACGTATGATGATATGCAATCATATGATGATATCTAATATATGATGATACGTATGATGATATGCAATCATATGATGATATCTAATATATGACGATACGTATGATGATATGCAATCATATGATGATATCTAATATATGACGATACATATGATGATATGCAATCATATGATGATATCTAATATATGACGATACGTATGATGATATGCAATCATATGATGATATCTAATATATGACGATACGTATGATGATATGCAATCATATGATGATATCTAATATATGACGATATGTATGATGATATGCAATCATATGATGATATCTAATATATGACGATATGTATGATGATATGCAATCATATGATGATATCTAATATATGACGATATGTATGATGATATGCAATCATATGATGATATCTAATATATGACGATATGTATGATGATATGCAATCATATGATGATATCTAATATATGACGATATGTATGATGATATGCAATCATATGATGATATCTAATATATGACGATATGGATGATGATATGCAATCATATGATGATATCTAATACATGACGATATGGATGATGATATGCAATCATATGATGATATCTAATACATGACGATATGGATGATGATATGCAATCATATGATGATATCTAATACATGACGATATGGATGATGATATGCAATCATATGATGATATCTAATACATGACGATATGGATGATGATATGCAATCATATGATGATATCTAATACATGACGATGTGGATGATGATATGCAATCATATGATGATATCTAATACATGACGATGTGGATGATGATATGCAATCATATGATGATATCTAATACATGACGATGTGGATGATGATATGCAATCATATGATGATATCTAATACATGACGATGTGGATGATGATATGCAATCATATGATGATATCTAATACATGACGATGTGTATGATGATATGCAATCATATGATGATATCTAATACATGACGATGTGTATGATGATATGCAATCATATGATGATATCTAATACATGACGATGTGTATGATGATATGCAATCATATGATGATATCTAATACATGATGATGTGTATGATGATATGCAATCATATGATGATATCTAATACATGACGATGTGTATGATGATATGCAATCATATGATGATATCTAATACATGACGATGTGTATGATGATATGCAATCATATGATGATATCTAATACATGACGATGTGTATGATGATATGCAATCATATGATGATATCTAATACATGACGATGTGTATGATGATATGCAATCATATGATGATATCTAATACATGACGATGTGGATGATGATATGCAATCATATGATGATATCTAATACATGACGATGTGTATGATGATATGCAATCATATGATGATATCTAATACATGACGATGTGTATGATGATATGCAATCATATGATGATATCTAATACATGACGATGTGTATGATGATATGCAATCATATGATGATATCTAATACATGACGATGTGTATGATGATATGCAATCATATGATGATATCTAATACATGACGATGTGTATGATGATATGCAATCATATGATGATATCTAATACATGACGATGTGTATGATGATATGCAATCATATGATGATATCTAATACATGACGATGTGTATGATGATATGCAATCATATGATGATATCTAATACATGACGATGTGTATGATGATATGCAATCATATGATGATATCTAATACATGACGATGTGTATGATGATATGCAATCATATGATGATATCTAATACATGACGATGTGTATGATGATATGCAATCATATGATGATATCTAATACATGACGATGTGTATGATGATATGCAATCATATGATGATATCTAATACATGACGATGTGTATGATGATATGCAATCATATGATGATATCTAATACATGACGATGTGTATGACGATATGCAATCATATGATGATATCTAATACATGACGATGTGTATGACGATATGCAATCATATGATGATATCTAATACATGACGATGTGTATGATGATATGCAATCATATGATGATATCTAATACATGACGATGTGTATGATGATATGCAATCATATGATGATATCTAATACATGACGATGTGTATGATGATATGCAATCATATGATGATATCTAATACATGACGATGTGTATGATGATATGCAATCATATGATGATATCTAATACATGACGATGTGTATGATGATATGCAATCATATGATGATATCTAATACATGACGATGTGTATGATGATATGCAATCATATGATGATATCTAATACATGACGATGTGTATGATGATATGCAATCATATGATGATATCTAATACATGACGATGTGTATGATGATATGCAATCATATGATGATATCTAATACATGACGATGTGTATGATGATATGCAATCATATGATGATATCTAATACATGATGATGTGTATGATGATATGCAATCATATGATGATATCTAATACATGACGATGTGTATGATGATATGCAATCATATGATGATATCTAATACATGACGATGTGTATGATGATATGCAATCATATGATGATATCTAATACATGACGATGTGTATGATGATATGCAATCATATGATGATATCTAATACATGACGATGTGTATGATGATATGCAATCATATGATGATATCTAATACATGACGATGTGTATGATGATATGCAATCATATGATGATATCTAATACATGACGATGTGTATGATGATATGCAATCATATGATGATATCTAATACATGACGATATGTATGATGATATGCAATCATATGATGATATCTAATACGTGACGATGTGTATGATGATATGCAATCATATGATGATATCTAATACGTGACGATATGTATGATGATATGCAATCATATGATGATATCTAATACGTGACGATATGTATGATGATATGCAATCATATGATGATATCTAATACGTGACGATATGTATGATGATATGCAATCATATGATGATATCTAATACGTGACGATATGTATGATGATATGCAATCATATGATGATATCTAATACGTGACGATATGTATGATGATATGCAATCATATGATGATATCTAATACGTGACGATATGTATGATGATATGCAATCATATGATGATATCTAATACGTGACGATATGTATGATGATATGCAATCATATGATGATATCTAATACGTGACGATATGTATGATGATATGCAATCATATGATGATATCTAATACGTGACGATATGTATGATGATATGCAATCATATGATGATATCTAATACGTGACGATATGTATGATGATATGCAATCATATGATGATATCTAATACGTGACGATATGTATGATGATATGCAATCATATGATGATATCTAATACGTGACGATATGTATGATGATATGCAATCATATGATGATATCTAATACGTGACGATATGTATGATGATATGCAATCATATGATGATATCTAATACGTGACGATATGTATGATGATATGCAATCATATGATGATATCTAATACGTGACGATATGTATGATGATATGCAATCATATGATGATATCTAATACGTGATGATATGTATGATGATATGCAATCATATGATGATATCTAATACGTGATGATATGTGTGATGATATGCAATCATATGATGATATCTAATACGTGATGATATGTGTGATGATATGCAATCATATGATGATATCTAATACGTGATGATATGTGTGATGATATGCAATCATATGATGATATCTAATACGTGATGATATGTGTGATGATATGCAATCATATGATGATATCTAATACGTGATGATATGTATGATGATATGCAATCATATGATGATATCTAATACGTGATGATATGTATGATGATATGCAATCATATGATGATATCTAATACGTGATGATATGTATAATGATATGCAATCATATGATGATATCTAATACGTGATGATATGTATGATGATATGCAATCATATGATGATATCTAATACGTGATGATATGTATGATGATATCTAACGTACGATGATATCTAACACGTGATGATATGTATGATGATATCTAACGTACGATGATATCTAAGACGATATGTATGATGATATCTAACGTACGATGATATCTAAGACGATATGTATGATGATATCTAACGTACGATGATATGTAAGACGATATGTATGATGATATCTAACGTACGATGATATGTAAGACGATATGTATGATGATATCTAACGTACGATGATATGTAAGACGATATGTATGATGATATCTAACGTACGATGATATGTAAGACGATATGTATGATGATATCTAACGTACGATGATATGTAAGACGATATGTATGATGATATCTAACGTACGATGATATGTAAGACGATATGTATGATGATATCTAACGTACGATGATATGTAAGACGATATGTATGATGATATCTAACGTACGATGATATGTAAGACGATATGTATGATGATATCTAACGTACGATGATATGTAAGACGATATGTATGATGATATCTAACGTACGATGATATGTAAGACGATATGTATGATGATATCTAACGTACGATGATATGTAAGACGATATGTATGATGATATCTAACGTACGATGATATGTAAGACGATATGTATGATGATATCTAACGTACGATGATATGTAAGACGATATGTATGATGATATCTAACGTACGATGATATGTAAGACGATATGTATGATGATATCTAACGTACGATGATATGTAAGACGATATGTATGATGATATCTAACGTACGATGATATGTAAGACGATATGTATGATGATACGTACGATGATATGTAAGACGATATGTATGATGATACGTACGATGATATGTAAGACGATATGTATGATGATACGTACGATGATATGTAAGACGATATGTATGATGATACGTACGATGATATGTAAGACGATATGTATGATGATACGGACGATGATATGTAAGACGATATGTATGATGATACGGACGATGATATGTAAGACGATATGTATGATGATACGGACGATGATATGTAAGACGATATGTATGATGATACGGACGATGATATGTAAGACGATATGTATGATGATACGGACGATGATATGTAAGACGATATGTATGATGATACGGACGATGATATGTAAGACGATATGTATGATGATACGGACGATGATATGTAAGACGATATGTATGATGATACGGACGATGATATGTAAGACGATATGTATGATGATACGGACGATGATATGTAAGACGATATGTATGATGATACGGACGATGATATGTAAGACGATATGTATGATGATATGGACGATGATATGTAAGACGATATGTATGATGATATGGACGATGATATGTAAGACGATATGTATGATGATATGGACGATGATATGTAAGACGATATGTATGATGATATGGACGATGATATGTAAGACGATATGTATGATGATATGGACGATGATATGTAAGACGATATGTATGATGATATGGACGATGATATGTAAGACGATATGTATGATGATATGGACGATGATATGTAAGACGATATGTATGATGATATGGACGATGATATGTAAGACGATATGTATGATGATATGGACGATGATATGTAAGACGATATGTATGATGATATGGACGATGATATGTAAGACGATATGTATGATGATATGGACGATGATATGTAAGACGATATGTATGATGATATGGACGATGATATGTAAGACGATATGTATGATGATATGGACGATGATATGTAAGACGATATGTATGATGATATGGACGATGATATGTAAGACGATATGTATGATGATATGGACGATGATATGTAAGACGATATGTATGATGATATGGACGATGATATGTAAGACGATATGTATGATGATATGGACGATGATATGTAAGACGATATGTATGATGATATGGACGATGATATGTAAGACGATATGTATGATGATATGGACGATGATATGTAAGACGATATGTATGATGATATGGACGATGATATGTAAGACGATATGTATGATGATATGGACGATGATATGTAAGACGATATGTATGATGATATGGACGATGATATGTAAGACGATATGTATGATGATATGGACGATGATATGTAAGACGATATGTATGATGATATGGACGATGATATGTAAGACGATATGTATGATGATATGGACGATGATATGTAAGACGATATGTATGATGATATGGACGATGATATGTAAGACGATATGTATGATGATATGGACGATGATATGTAAGACGATATGTATGATGATATGGACGATGATATGTAAGACGATATGTATGATGATATGGACGATGATATGTAAGACGATATGTATGATGATATGGACGATGATATGTAAGACGATATGTATGATGATATGGACGATGATATGTAAGACGATATGTATGATGATATGGACGATGATATGTAAGACGATATGTATGATGATATGGACGATGATATGTAAGACGATATGTATGATGATATGGACGATGATATGTAAGACGATATGTATGATGATATGGACGATGATATGTAAGACGATATGTATGATGATATGGACGATGATATGTAAGACGATATGTATGATGATATGGACGATGATATGTAAGACGATATGTATGATGATATGGACGATGATATGTAAGACGATATGTATGATGATATGGACGATGATATGTAAGACGATATGTATGATGATATGGACGATGATATGTAAGACGATATGTATGATGATATGGACGATGATATGTAAGACGATATGTATGATGATATGGACGATGATATGTAAGACGATATGTATGATGATATGGACGATGATATGTAAGACGATATGTATGATGATATGGACGATGATATGTAAGACGATATGTATGATGATATGGACGATGATATGTAAGACGATATGTATGATGATATGGACGATGATATGTAAGACGATATGTATGATGATATGGACGATGATATGTAAGACGATATGTATGATGATATGGACGATGATATGTAAGACGATATGTATGATGATATGGACGATGATATGTAAGACGATATGTATGATGATATGGACGATGATATGTAAGACGATATGTATGATGATATGGACGATGATATGTAAGACGATATGTATGATGATATGGACGATGATATGTAAGACGATATGTATGATGATATGGACGATGATATGTAAGACGATATGTATGATGATATGGACGATGATATGTAAGACGATATGTATGATGATATGGACGATGATATGTAAGACGATATGTATGATGATATGGACGATGATATGTAAGACGATATGTATGATGATATGGACGATGATATGTAAGACGATATGTATGATGATATGGACGATGATATGTAAGACGATATGTATGATGATATGGACGATGATATGTAAGACGATATGTATGATGATATGGACGATGATATGTAAGACGATATGTATGATGATATGGACGATGATATGTAAGACGATATGTATGATGATATGGACGATGATATGTAAGACGATATGTATGATGATATGTACGATGATATGTAAGACGATATGTATGATGATATGTACGATGATATGTAAGACGATATGTATGATGATATGGACGATGATATGTAAGACGATATGTATGATGATATGGACGATGATATGTAAGACGATATGTATGATGATATGTACGATGATATGTAAGACGATATGTATGATGATATGTACGATGATATGTATGATGATATGTATGATGATATGTATGATGATGATATGTATGATGATATGTATGATGATATGTATGATTATATGTATGATGATATGTATGATGATATGTATGATTATATGTATGATGATATGTATGATGATATGTATGATGATATGTATGATTATATGTATGATGATATATATGATTATATATATGATTATATATATGATTATATATATGATTATATATAATATATTATTATATATAATATATTATTATATATATGATTATATATAATATATTATTATATATAATATATTATTATATATATGATTATATATAATATATTATTATATATAATATATTATTATATATATTATTATATATAATATATGATTATATATAATATATTATTATATATATGATTATATATAATATATTATTATATATAATATATGATTATATATATGATTATATATAATATATTATTATATATAATATATTATTATATATATTATTATATATATGATTATATATAATATATTATTATATATATGATTATATATAATATATTATTATATATAATATATGATTATATATATGATTATATATAATATATGATTATATAATATATGATTATATATATGATTATATATAATATATGATTATATATATTATTATATATAATATATGATTATATATAATATATTATTATATATATGATTATATATAATATATTATTATATATATGATTATATATAATATATTATTATATATATGATTATATATAATATATTATTATATATATGATTATATATAATATATTATTATATATATGATTATATATAATATATTATTATATATATGATTATATATAATATATTATTATATATATGATTATATATAATATATTATTATATATATGATTATATATAATATATTATTATATATATTATTATTATAATATATTATTATATATATTATTATATTTAATATATTATTATATATAATATATTATTATATTTAATATATTATTATATATAATATATTATTATATATATTATATAATATATTATTATATATAATATATTATTATATATATTATATATTATTATATATAATATATTATTATATATATTATATATTATTATATATTTTATAATATATAAAATATATATTTTATAATATATATTATTATATATTATTATATATAATTATATATAATGTTAATTATACATAGTTATATATAATATATAATTGTATATAATATATAATATTATATATTATATATTATATATTATATAATTATATTATATATTATATAATATTATATATATATTATATAATAATATATATATAATATTATATTATATAATATACAATATAATATAATTGTATATTATATACAATTGTATAATATAATTGTATATATAATAATATTATATAATAATATATAATATATAATATTATATATTATATATAATTATATATTATTATATTATATATAATTATATATAATTATTATATACATATAATTATTTATTATATATATTATATTATATATAATTATATAATATAATTACATATATA
Organism: Gorilla gorilla gorilla; assembly: GCF_029281585.2. Taxonomy (NCBI): domain Eukaryota; kingdom Metazoa; phylum Chordata; class Mammalia; order Primates; family Hominidae; genus Gorilla; species Gorilla gorilla. Next base: position 76,663,613 of record NC_073238.2, on the reverse strand, counting down.
ATAAATAATTATATATAATAATTATATACAATTATATATAATTAATATATATTATAATATATTATAATTATATATAATTATATATAATTATATATATATTTTTATATATATTATATAAAATTATATATAATTATATAGATTATATATAATTATAAATATATATAATATTAATTATGTATAATATATAATATAAAATATAATTAATATATATAATTGATATATATAATTATATATAGAGACTTCAGGAATATATATTATATATTATACATTATATATATTATATATCAGGAATGTATATCAGGAATATATATTATATATTATATATAATTTATATTATATAATTATATATTTTATATATAATATATAATTATATAATATAAATTATATATAAAATTATATATTATATATTATTATATATAATATATATTATATATTATATATAATATATATTATATATAATATATATTATATATTATATATATAATTATATATTATATTGTATATATAATTATATATTATATATTATATATATAATTATATATTATATTGTATATATAATTATATATTATATTATATATATAATTATATATTATATATTATATATATAATTATATATTATATATATACACAGAGAGAGACTTCAGGAATTGTATACATCAAAATTCTAGGGCAACATTACTGCTAAGGAGAAGGACAATATGGCCCAAGTAAGAAAGACCTGAATGATATTACCGCATTGTGAATAAATATGAATATATATATATAGAGAGAGAGGTAGAGAGAGAGAAAGAGACTATTCTTTTGTAAGAGAGAGAATAAATATATATAAAAAGAATATATATATATTTCTTTTTAAAGCAAAAATAATATCAAAACATTTGCTTTTCAAAGTTGTATTACTTGGTTGCTTTAAAAATCCTAAAGAACACTAACAATAATGAGACTTGTTCAAAGTCACATATATTGTACGTGCCTGCGTTGGTTACAGATTCAATTTCTTTCTGGCTCCAAACTACTCAGTTGCTTTAGGACAATGCCAAGAAAGATACCTTTTATGTGTGAAAGAAAATATATTTTCTAATACGTAATGGGTCATTTTAGATTTGTAACTTCCTGTTGATTTTGATTATATTTTCTTTTAAGCATTAAAAGAGAGCTAGCCAGATATTTTTAGCATAATTAGATTTTACTATATAAATTTTGCAGTGAGAAGAAAAAGAAATTATTATGTCTATGAAATTAGTGTTGATTATAAATGCTTCTCTTCATTCACCATTACACATCATGGTAAAAAAACACTCCCATCGGAATTGCTTTAAGAAACAAAGAAAAGTAAAAATTTATTAATCACGACATTTAAAAAGTAATATATAAATAAAGAGTTATTCAAATATTATAGTTAAATTATGGATTACCTTTTCACATATTGAATGATAAATCCCCCAATTAAATGCACCATACCTGTAGCAACATGATTTAACTTCTGTGCTGCAAAAATTTACACTAAAGAATATGAAAAACTACCACCAAGCAATAATAATGATAATAATAATTGGTCTCTTAATGGGATGGTGCTTAAGATGTCACTGAGAACCTCTCATATCAAACACATTATAGTACATCATATATTTTCACTAAATTTATAGTATTTAAACAAAAATGTATATTCATTCACTTCATAAGCAATTCTTCTCCATTAAAAAGTAAGACAAGGCAGAAAAGTTGAGTCTAAAATCGGTAATAATTATTCAATATTATATAGTAAATATTCCACTTGTACTCCCTTATTGAACTTTAATATTATAAAACTAAGTAAAGAAAAATAATGATTTATAATATGCATTGATAATAACTAATATTCATGTTTTTTAAATGCCTTTTGATATATTTACTATATATGATTTTTACTTATATTTCAAAAAATAGTTTGTTTACAATGTTCTAATATTTCAGTTTCGTATCATGATTAAAATAATTCTTTCTTTTTGGTTGTCATTCTTCTTTTTCATTATAAAATATGCAAATAAACCAGTATGGCTCTATAGTGAAGAGTTCAGTTGGAAAACTACAGAGTTTCTTAATGATTTTTTTAATATCAGCATTCTTCAGTAGTTTTTGTTTACTTAAGAAAAAACAGAAATGTAATTGGGCTTTGGTGCACAAAAACTCATCATCTGAAACAATTACCATTAAGAAAATAGTTTGCCATCTTGTGGGTTTTATTTTCCAGTGCTGTACATAGACAGTTCAATGCCTTGCAGAGAGCAGGAAGTTGGCATTATATTTTAAAAGAATGCATACATTAACAAATAAAACCATACTTTTATAAGAGAGAGAATAACTTTTACTGCAGGTTGAATAGATTATGTTTCTGAAAATGATGCAAGCTAACAAAGAAATTGAATGTTTGAGAAAGTGTTTTTTTATCTATCAATCAATCTATCTATCCACACACACACACACACACACACACATAAAATGAGCTATAAAATGATATCTCTTAAAACTTAGGTATGTTTTTAAGCCTAAACTACATAATTTGCAATACTGTGATAGAATATGGTACAATTAGCATCTCGATTTAATTTTCATGACTGAAAAGGGTACGACATGTAAGGATTTTGGATAATTAAGAAGTAGGTTTGAGATGGCTGCATTCATTGAACAAGTAGGTGTCCTTCCTCTCTCACAGTTGCCAAAATTACCCTCAAAATTATGTCCTTTAGCAAAAAGATCAACTCACAGGTAAGAATGTTTTTTCTTTTTCTTTGAGAGACTGACCCTGGTTGGATTGTCAACCTTGAGTGCACAAATAATAATACAGTTCTGAAATCTTAAAAAAAAATTATTAAGAAAACACACCACCATACAAATAATAAATGAAAGATGAATAAATATTTTTAAATTGTATTTTATTTTTAATTGACAAATAATAATTATATATGTTTATGGAGTACAATGTGATGTTTTGATACATATATACATTGTGAAATGATGAAATCAGAGTAAGCATATCTATCACCTCAAATATGTCCTATGTATTTTTATGAGAACATTTAAAATCCCCTTTTAGCTAATTTGAAATATACAACATATTAACATTAATTATAGCTACCTTGTTGTGCAACAGAATATCAGAACACATTCCTCCTAACTAACTGAAAGGACTATTCTGAAATAGCAAGTATATCATGTTCAAAATAACTGGTAAAAATTGAGATCTATTGTTCTGTCATGAACAAAAAAAAAAACCAAAAAAATCTTTTAAAGTTTATGTCCTAGAACTATCCCATAGAAAGCTAATGCAAGCCAAAATTGTAAACCAATGTAATTTTAAACTTTAAAATAGGCATATAAAGCATCAAAAGGAAATAAATTAAAATGGCTTATGTTTCATTTAATCAAAAATATCCAAAATATTATCTTTTTAACATGGAATCAATATATGATGACTATTAATGAAGTACTTTACATTCTTGTTTCTATACTAATTCTTTGAAATCTGTTTTATATTTCAAATTTACATACATTTCAGTTCAGACTAATCATATTTTAGGCTCTTGATAGCCAAATCTTGCCATTTTATAAGCGAGAAAATTGCATTCCAGAATTGAAGTGATGGACCAAATTGTAAATGGTTGAACTATGATTGCATTAGACTTTCTTTGACATGTAATCAATTCAGTATTTCTATCCTCTCTGGCAAATAAAATGATACAGCATGTATGCAACAGGTGGGAGAAATGATGTCCAGCTTCTGTTGGAGTAGTTTTCAATTGTTTCATGTTATCTGTTTTGTTTATTTAATTAGTTTATTATGCTTAAAATAATTAAGAAGAAGAAGGGGAGAGACAAAAATTGACCTGGATAAAAAAGCTAACTATCAGTAATTTATCAAATAAAGAAATTATTTTTGCTGTATCTGCAAAGAATAAGAATAACAATCCAAAAGTTTATTACTGGGAAAACAAACCTAATGTACAGTAGGTCTAAAACATAGTTAATGATAACAGATTTGTGATAAAAGTTCTTACACTAGGCAGCCTAGTAGAATTTTCTTTGATTCTGAGTAGATCTTGCTAATGAACATACCCCACACACTGTAATTATGTTTTATATTAGAGAAGGTGAATGATTGAGTTTTATTCCTATCAGTGAATTTTTAGACTGCGGGTTCTCATAATGATCATTGCATGCATTTCAAAGTGGGTCGGTTTTTCACTAACTACCTTCATTGTTACCAGATGTATTTAAAATAATCAAAAGCGTTAATGGAAACTCAAATCAAGCAGTATATGACCCCTGGGATTGAATGGGCTTGTACAGTTACAAATAGGATTTGGGGTCATCCTTCGCCTTATCTTTAAAACAATTGTTGTTCAGGAGAAGAATTAAATGCTTATTTTTTTACCTGTATAGAAGCAGAATTTGGGGCCCTCAGGCTGCCTTTCTTCCATGTCAAAGATGTTAATAATGTATCTGCCTACCAATGTGACAAAGAATATGTATCGGCTGGGTTATTTTCTTTGAACTGAAGCAAAAACTGAAAACTTTCATTTTATCATTAAAAATCTTTCCCATATAATTTTGCCATATCACACCCCCTGTAGAGCACTACAGTCTACGTTAACTCTGGGCATAAGAAATTCATGGACTTTCCCCCGGTTAATAAATAATATATAAAATATATATATATATATATATATATATATATATATATATCAGTGACATAATCTCTTGTGTTTATGTGGCTGAGGAAATATGTGGATGGATACTTCATAAAAATTGTATAATATATACTTTTTTAAAATTGGAAACCTGAAGCTGAGCTAAGTAAAAAACACTGCCAAGTAAATATGAAAAACTGTGACCACTTTAGGCGAGCTTTCTTTTGAGAGAGCAATATACTTCTGAAGGAAAGTTTTAACAATTATTATACATAATGTATGTCATTGAGCTATTTGTTTATCAGTATCTGAAAATATTGTGACATCAAATATAATTGAACAGTTACTCATGTTTGTAGATGCATTTACTATTAATTTTGGTATAAACACATCGATTACATGTTAAAATACTTGCATTTCCACCAAGAACAGAATGTTACAATTCAGTGGTCATCAGGCCACGTAAAAACATGAACAGTCATACAAAAACTTGTTTTTTTGAGAGAATAAAAATAATGTGTGTAATTGAAGTAATCTTCTACACTGAAGCAGAGACAATTTAAAAATGAAAATAATAGCCTCATCGTCAGTCTCCAATGCCATGAAATTTGTGTTAAAGATCTTGTTTCTCTTTGCTAGTTAGCAAGGACCTGAGCCATCGGTAGCAACCATTGTGTCTAATTTACACTCTTTATGTCAAAAGGAGAAATGAAAAATAGGGAATGACAGAGGTGAATGAAGCTGTCCTTCCCTTAATTTTATTTAATCACCGTAACCAGCTCTCTCAACATATGCTCCAGGAATAATTTGGTTTTTATATTATCCACCAGCACCACCAAGTGGTAAAATTTTTATTTTTTCTTGTACAGTGATCGTTGAAGACAAAACAAAATACAATACTGGAATAATATTAGGACTAATTAAGTGCCTCAGTTATATCCAACAAAAAGTACATCCTAGAATCCCCAGGGTTTATTAAAGAACTGTTGAAAAGCTTACATTTCAAAAATTAAAGAAAAAGATAAGTTTAAAAATAGATTTTGTGGTTATGCTTATTTTTCTTGTGTTTCTTTATATTAATGCTGATAACATGAAACAAGTAAATTAAGAGATGATTTTACAAAGCAATTTATTTTAATTTTATTCCACAATATATACAATTTTACTCTAATAGCATAAATTATACTTTTTATGATCAATATTATTCAATTTGCTGGTAGAAATTTGAAGAATTAAAAAGTGTGCTGTGAGCTAAAATATTTGTTACTTGAGTGAAGTAAAAATGAACTGCTATACAACACTTTTTATAAACTCATGTAATAAAATCATTTTGTTTAGTGATAACATGAAAACAACACATAAATTCTTTGTTTACTAGGAATAAAATTGCATATATATATGTTTAAAATATTTGTTGAAAATAACATAAATTTTAGGCGTCAACATTTGGGGGGGTTAACTATTTAGATATTTAATTTTCTAAAATATATGTGATTTGCAAAAATAAGCAATGGCAAAACTCAAATCACACTAAAATTGTATTCAAATTTGCCAGGTAGAAAGTGCCAGAATCCCAGTTGCAAGTTGTATTATAACTATCTAGGATGTGAGGGGACTTGAGCACTAGTAATGTGCTCAGGTACATTTCAGTACTCAAGATAAATTAAAATCTAAATCTATTAATACTATTCTACCTTACAAAATATTAGTGCATTTCATATTGGAAATGAAATGTGTCTGTTTTCAGTATTAGTCCAATTACTCTTAGGGATGCTTTGTTCAAATATGGAATATTTATCTCTCTCTACTTATGCTGTTAGATTGTCTTGTCAAGTGATGATTCATTAAGGACAATTAATATCAAGTTTCAAAATCATTAATAGCAAAGGTTAACCATATAAAATTATTTTGTTCTCATTTATAGCTTGAGCATTCTTCCTGTTGATCAAACAAAGCAAACTTTGTTATATTACTGCCATAAAACAACACCACCTTGACAGAGCCTATCATGTCTTTCAAGGAGGAAACAGTGTTTCAGATGAATTTTAGCTCTGGTCTGTATAAATTTAAGAAGGGTTTTTCCATATGGGGATCTATTTAGGATTCATTGTAGCTTATTATCTAATAATTTTGCATAGATGGGCATAGGGAGGCACTTATTTGATATGTGTATTGATGGTTGAGCCATGTATAAGTCTTGATAATGAAATTATTTTAGTTGATTCACAGTCGAGTCTTAAGAAGAAATTATTTTGCAGAATGAAAACAATTTTTACTTAATTCCAATGTTGGTTAGTACAAACACAGCCAAGTATACTTTATCAAATTATTATTTAGACAGGGACAGGTATACATGTTTGGCTGAGAATTGTTTACCATAAAAAGAGTTAAATATGGTTTTAGTTCTTACTTTATTTCTGAAAACAAGAAGAAAAACATCAAAAAATTATGCTATTACAACTGCTGAAAGAGAATTCATGTTGGATCACTTACATTACTACATATCTTGCAAACCGAGGCAGTGATTTTATTCTGAACTATCTTTTCATAGACGTTTGCATACTGAGCAGCCTTGGAAAGTAGAATAAGTGGCTTCTTCTGGAGAAGAGCCAAGGGATACCGAAGGCTAAAATGGTCTTAGCAATGAAATTCTCACTGTCTAATATGGAACATTGGATGAAAACATGAGAACATTTATTTGGTTAGGCCATAGTTGTTACTATGCCCTCAGTACACAAAGTAAATGCAAAGCCCTTTTCATTGGAGACTTCACTCCCTCTGTGTGCCCTTATCAATCATTTCCCTTATATCCAGAATGCTGGGACTTTATAGTGAAAGATATAAGGTGGGGCTGAAAGATAAAAGGTGAAAGATATAAAGATTGGGCTAAGCAGACATTAACATCAAGAGAATCAAAGTCCATATGTATCCATCTGACTATGCTTCAGAATTTTGAACGAAAAGATTTAAATAATTATAGTTCTGTTGGATATGAGACCCAAACTTGCCATCCTACCCATAACTGTGGAAGACAAAGGTACACTTACTCAACTATCAGTGTTTGGGCAGGATTCACAGTGAGGTAAGAAAGCTAATAAGACCCCGTGGGCAGGGTCCTTTGGGTAAATTCACTTTTTTATTATTGATTTTATATAACAAAGTTTACTGGAAATGAATATGTCATATGCTTGTGCCTCCCATCCCATAGTGCCAGAGAGCATTCTCTCAATCAGAAAAAGCCACATGTATAGAAGTGCTAATGAGACAAATACATGGCTAGCCAATATGCCTCCCTATAATCTCCTGGGGGATTCAACATAATCAGTTTAGAATGCCAGGAGGAGAAACGAGAAATCACTAGCTTAATTAAAGATTTAAAGGCAGTAGAAAGTAGTATGAGATGCAATTTCTCAATATGCCCTCTGTTCCCAGTGATATAGGAAGCTTGCAATGGATTAAGTTGTTGCTCCTACGGCTCTGGCTGTTCCCTTGTACTCAGAAATATCAGGATCAAGATCCATTAACATGCATGTCACAAAGGCTCCAATGTATTTTTGTAGTACTCCTACAGGACCATCTAAACTTTCCAGCCAGCCTTGAGTGTGCCAAGATTTAGTGTGAGTGCCTCTACCTTCTGATGTCAAAGCTTCGACTATGCAGATAATGTTCTGTTGGATGGCAATGACTCGGATTCAATGCCCCTGACCTTGGTGTTATCACACCTCCTCCAGAAGGTTGGAATGATAAAACGTGACAAAAGTTAGAGCACTGATTGGCAAGTAAACTTTCTTGGAAATATGTCAGTGTATTCACAATGATTAATTCCTCTGGCAGTCAGGAAACAACTTCTCAGCTGCCCTCCACATGCAAATAGCTTCCCACCTACTATGCTCTTTATTATTGGAAAAGGCTTGTGCCTCACTTGGGTATTCTACTTGTTCCTTAG